>NC_141689.1:171761997-173214725 GCF_964263255.1 Lissotriton vulgaris | reverse complement strand
TGGAACGTTAATGGTCTGGGTGACAAGATAAAACGTGGCGTTGTTCTCCAGTTTCTCCGACGCCACTCCCCTGACATCGTCTTGTTACAGGAGACACATTTGATTGGGAATGCGTGCAGGGCCCTTGATAGACCCGGTTTTAGACTGGTGGCTCATGCTGGATTTACATCTGGCTCCAGAGGGGCGTGCATACTGATTAAATCCTCTCTGCCCCTTGAAATAGATGACGTTACACTTGATGACAGGGGCCGATATGCTGCCATTTCCGGGAGGTGGGAGGGGAAGGTGCTCTCAATCGTCAGTGTCTACGTCCCCCCGGGCCTTCAGGCTACTACCTATGCCGACCTTGGACGGACTTTGCTGGGGCTCCCAGTTGGTCTCCTTGTCCTGTGAGGGGATTTTAACTCTGTGGTCTCTGGCGACTTTGATCGATTCCCCCCTAGAGTCTTGCTGACTTCCTAGTTGTGGCTCTCTGAATTGCTGGAGACCTTTGGGTTGGTTGATGTTTGGAGGCTGCTACACCCTTCGCATTTGCAGTATACGTTCCATTCTGGAGCACACGGCAGCCTTTCTAGAATCGACTATTTCCTGATTCTGTCTGCCCACTCTCCTTCGGTGCGAGAGATCCGTCATCTCCCTAGGGGCATTTCTGATCACTCGCCTTGTTGCTCAGGGTCTCGGTGGGTTTGTGTAGCGAGGGCAGAGTCGCCCCTATTAATCCTTGGCACCTGCGAAATCCCAAGATGCGCGCTGAGCTTATCAAGGCCATTGATTGCTACTTTGATGAAAATGTGGGGTCTGTTTCCTCTTCTGTATCCTTGTGGGAGGCTTTTAAAACTGTTATACGGGGTTCTGCATTGTCGTTGATTGCTGCTAATAAGAAGACTAAGCAGGAGGACTTATTGCGCCTCAAGGATGATATAACTTGAAAGTGAATTGGGTGGTAATGATACTCCTGCTACTCTGCATTCCCTGACTTTGAAGAAGTCGGACTATAGAGCCCTGTTGACGGATGCGGCCAAAGTCCTGAATCGAAACCAGCTGGCAGACTCTATTATATGGGTGATAAGGCGAGCAAGCTCATTGCGTGGCTAGACAAGGCTGAGAGAGCGAATCGAGTGGTACCGGTGATTGAAATGTTGAATGGTGATTGCGTGTCTGACCCAATTGGGATTGTAGATTGCTTTGTGGATCACCTTCAGGCGGTTTATCGATCGGTGAGTGATAGGGATGAGTGCAACTCCCGTTTGCTCCTGCGTGATATTGCGCTACCCTGCATCTCTGACGAGGACAGGTCCTGTATGGATGCGCTTATAACGGTGGACGAGGTCGCTGGTGCCATTCGTGCCCTTCGTTCCGGTAAGGGTATGGGGCCCAACGGTTTGCCAATCGAGCTTTACAAGTTGCGGCCTGATAAGATGGCGGCATATTTGCGAAATATGTTCACTGAGACCTTTGACACCGGCCTTCTCCCTCTTGATCAGCGCTTGGCCACTATCGTTGTCATACACAAGGAAGGTAAACCTCGTGACCGATGTGCCTCCTATTGCCCCATTTCTTTGCTTAACGCTGAACCCAAGATAATGGCTAAAGTGCTGGCCACTCGTTTGCTTACGGTCATCGGCGACATGATCCATCCGGATCAATCCGGTTTCATCCCACATCGGAACACTGCACTTAATCTTCGGAGGCTTAATGGAGTTCTCGCGAGAGCTGGGACTCTGACTGAACCTGCCATTTTAGCTTCTCTTGACGTCACTATGGCTTTCGATACCATCGAATGGCCTTATCTCTGGGCAGCTCTCTCGAAGTTCGGTTTCAGTCCTAATTTTATTGCCTGGGTCAAACTCCTTTACGCACAACCACTGGCCCAGGTGGTGGTAAATGGTAGAGTGTCTGGTTCGTTTGCACTTGGGAGTGGCCCCCGACAAGGTTGTCCGTTGACTTCATTGCTTTTTGCCCTAGTGCTGGAGCCGTGGGCAGAGTGGCTTCGTTGGGAGCCCTCGATCAGGGGCATCCAGTGGGCCCCAGATTTTGAAGATCGTGTCTCGCTATATGATGATGACATTCTCCTTTACCTCACCTCACCTCGGAAGTCTCTCAATGTGCTTTTTGATGTCCTCACCTCCTTCGGGAAAAATTCGGGTCTCGTTATTAACTGGACCAAATCCTGCATCTATGTTCTGGCCGGGGATCTCCCTCCGTTGCCTCGTAGATTCCCGATTCAAGTGGTTGAGACTGGTTTCAGGTACCTGGGGATTTATGTCTCCTTAGATTCCTCCGTCCGTTCCGACCACAATTTACATGCTCCTCTCCGGCGTATTAAACTCGACGTACAGCGGTGGCGTTGTTTGCCCCTATCCCCGTTAGGGCGTGCAGCTCTTTTTAAGATGATGTCGCTCCCTAGGTTCTTGTTTGCACTACAAAATCTTTTCGATCCTATACCCTCCGGGTACTTCCGGGAGGTCGAGAGCCTTCAGAGACAATTGATTTGGGATGGGCGAGCTCGTATCTCCTTACCCAAATTCACTCTGCCTTGGTACAATGGTGGTATTGCCCTCCCCGATATCAGGCGCTACTACTGGGCCTCGCAGCTGGGCACGGTTAATCATGTAACCTACTCCCCTGGTCCTGCTCCTGCTTTTGCGATGGACAAGCTCCTCCTGCCGGGTGGGAATTTTATTAGGGCACTGTATTCCAAGGAGCCATTCCGAACCCTGACTGGTCCCACGAAAAGTGTTGTACGAGTGTGGCGTGATGCAAGTGCTGCTATGGGATGGAGCGACAGGTTGACATGAATGACGCCGTTGTTCGACTCTGATAGACTGGGTAACTTGTGGAGAACGAAAGGGTTCGATAAATGGGATAGGATTGGTATTAGCAAGGTGGAGGATCTCTGGTCCGCGGGCACTGTCAAGTCTTTTGAGGCTCTTAAAGTTGAATATGAACTCGGTGACAGGGAGCATTTTAGGTACCTTCAGGTGCGGCACGCCTTGACCTCCGTTTTTCCCCCGGGGACGGAGAGTCCCCAGTCCTCGCCGCTTGAGGATCGGATTCTTGATGGCTATGTGCCGGACAGTACAATATCCCTGATCTGTAAAAAACTCATTAATAACAGGATCGATCTTCTTGTGCGACTAAGGGCTTCGTGGACCGCTGACGGCCTGGAACTCGATGACGAGGATTGGCAAATGGCCGTCATCTCCCCAAAGGAGGTGGCCATACCGGCTTGCCTTCGTTTTGTGCAGTTGAAGATCCTCCACCGAGTATATATGACTGGTACGCGTCTGGTGTGAATGGGTTACTCCATTGATGGGTTATGTAAGCGTGGCTGTGGTATGAGTGGCACTTTCTTGCATATCATTTGGGAGTGTCCTGAGGTGTCTGCCTTCTGGTCTAGAGTGCATGCAACTATGGAAAGGGTCACCGAGGTCTCTCTTTTGCCTGAGGCCCGACAATGCCTGCTTAACGTCTGTGAACCCACGGATTACACCACGGCTCAGACTTTTCGGGCTACTCTTGGTAACATGGTTGCCAAGAGGGATATTGCTCAACTCTGGGGTTCCCATAGGCCACCCACGATAACTGCTTGGAAGGAGAACATGGACTGGTGCATGTTCAGGGAAAAGACGGTCTATGTGGCCTGGGCCGACCTAAGAAATGGGGCAGGATTTGGTCCCAATGGAATGCTTACCGTGGGAATATTTGCACACCCCCATTGGACTACACCATTGATGTTTTACTGTCCTCGTAGTTGACGTTCCAGATGCTTGGCTGTCATAATTTGTATACATCAAGCTGCTCGCCACCTTCCGACCCTAGCCATATGACTCATTATTCTATCGTAATTGATTCCTTGCCATCTCCTCTAGAGTCCCTGCAATTGCCCCTTGCCATGTGTTTGTGTGATTTGTTTGTGGTAGGTTTCTTCATCAAAACTTTAAAATGAAACCTATTCCGTCCTTTTTCTGACACTGCATTATGTGCCTGGTACACTGAGAAATAGGTGAACTACATGCAAGATGAAGGCTTCGATGTATACTGCTATAATACTGTCTGTCATAGCGGCTGGCCTGATGGGTTGTAGGCAGACGCTGTGTACTGAGCATAACAGAAATAAAGGTTTTTCAAAAAAAAAATAATAAATAAAAAGAAAAAAAAAATTCTAATGAAATGTCATGGTAACATGTTAAATTGATTATTGAACTGCCCCCTTTTCTCCCCTCCAATGAAATGCTTTGATGATTAACTGATACTGTGATTTTCCACTCCTGAACCTTAATCTTATATAAAAGTCATTTGATTTTTAATCAAACTCACTGGAGTGGCGTCAGTCATTGTGTGCCTTTCTATTGTCTCAGTGGTTGCGTGTGATGTGTAGTCACTTAACACCTAAGCTTTCGATTGCCTACCTGCTTGTGCCAGGCTACCGCCTGGGAACTGGCGACCCCAGTTCCTACAGCACTCTTGTGCGTGTCTTAAAATGGAGTACAGCTCTTTCTTGACAGTCTCAGAGAGCCAGTGATTTGCCAAAACTCGAACTGAAGGGGGATGGGAGCACACTGCTTCACCTCCTGCCAGTGCACCCCTTAGCATTATGGTAAATGCAGTTCACTTTGAATGCTTACTTGATTTTTTGCTGAATTGTTTCACTGAGGTTGGTGCAGGTTAGTGCTGTGACTCTCTAGACACATTTGTTCCTGGATATTATCCTTCATCTCTTACAGATTTAAAACAAAATTTATCTGGGGTTGCTGATAAAGCTGCCACAGTCCTCTCAGGTCTCAGTACCTCTCTCTGGCGCACAGGTGCATCTCCAAAAGATCATCAGCTCAATGGCTCAAGGGAGCCTTTTGAAACAGGAGGGGGATGGGAGCACGCTGCTTCACCTCCCAGCCAGGTCACCCCTTAGCATTATGGTAAATGCAGTTCACTTTGAATTCTTACTTGATTTTTTGCAGAAGTGTTTCACCTTTGGTTGGTGCCAAAACTCGATTAATGCGATATCATGTGAGTTCAGGCCCGCAGCTCTGAGACAACCTGCAATAACCTTACAATGTTCCCTTTATTTAGGATATCATGAGGTCCCTGTTAGATCTATTCTGGTGTGAACAGTTTGGTATTAGATGGATCAAAGGTTGCTTGCTGTTATCCTGGGGGATCATTAGTTGCCTGGGTGGGCACGAGCGGACTGCCCAGCGCAACCTGTGGGAAAGAACTTTCTGGTATGCGTTGAGACCCGAGTGAGAACACAAAGATTGCAAAGGCCCTGTTATCACCAACCAGAGGGTGTCCATCTTTACCTAGACTGAATCGTTGCTGACCGGAGCCAGGGGACTTCAATGTTCTGCAGGAGAGTAATGGTCTCGAAGCTGCCCGCTCTTGCTTGGGTCAATACAGGGAGATGTTGTTACTGTATCAGAGCTAGCACTGAATTGACCGGAGGTCTGACCTGGTCCGCTGTCAAGGGGACCCGCTGGAAGTTTATGGAGGTCAGCTGGTGGTTGACCCTTGGTAGGGGATGAAGATGGTTTATGTGAAATCGTTCGAAGGCTATTTTCCATTTTGTTAGACAGGGGAGATCCTTTCCTTGACTTTGCGAATAATGGGAATAGGTTATGAATGGCACTGGATGTGCTACTTGTCTTGTTTTGTCTTTTCCTGCCTCTCCTACGGAGGGGGCAAGATTGCTGAGAACCATCCGACCCAATGTTTCCAGCGGTGGTCTGGGTCTCCAGACTTGAATGTATTGATTGCGGGTGTGTGCCTATGCATAAGCCTACAGATGCTGAGGTGTAAACAGCATTGGTAATCCCGTATTGACACGTTGCCAGCAGGGGGCTTCCAGTTCAGGGCTGGAACTGATAGATACAATGTGCACCTCTGCAGTGTGGTTGTTACAAATTGTTTGATAGCGTTGTCTACAACCATCCGTCAACTCCTTGATATCCGACAGGATGGTGTGGAGCAATGTCGAAAGCAATGCCAGACTATCTATGATGGTGGAGCAACAACAAACCAACTGCGAAGGTTGCAATGGTTTGTGCTATGGGTTGTGCTCTGAAGATTAATTTGTTCAGATTGTCGAGCTTGTTATCAATCCCTGCTGGGAACACAGCCAGCTAGTTCAAGAGATTGACTTGGAGGTCCAGTTTATCTGAATTGTAGTTTAGTGCAGAGATGGTCAATTGGAGTGCTTACAAAGCAAACATAAGGAGATGATGGACGGAAAGCTGAAACTTTTCAGACACTCACCCCCAGTCACTTATCTGGGTTGAATCCATCATCATTCTTTAGCTCACTTTGCCACTGCAGTTCAGACACAGCTATATGCAAATCAGTCTTGACCCTGTTTCTTATGGGAACCGTCAGCCTGCACTGCCAAACCTGGTCTTCCCTGGATCAGAAAGAAGCATCCTGGAACAGGTTTCGGGATAACACCCTTCATCAGCCAGGCTAGCTTGAATCCAGTGGCACAGTGAGCAAGGGACCCACGTCTGGGCATACACTGCCAACTTAGGGTGAACAAAGCAAACACAAGATGATGGAAGGAGCGCTGAAACTTTTCAGACACTCACCCCCAGTCACAGATCTGTCTTGAATCTATCATCTTCCTTTTTCTCACTTCGCCACCTCAGTTCAGACCAAGCTATTTGCAAATCAGTCTTGACCCTGTGCCTCATGGGAACAGTCCAGCCCGAGCTGCCAAGCCAGGTCTTCCCTGAACCAGAAACAAGCATCCATGGACCGGTTTCGGGGTAACACAGCTCATCATTGGAGTGCTTGCAATAGTTGAGACTAAATAACCGTAGGGTTGGCTGTGTTCATTTCTGGAGCGATATTGCCTTGCTTGGGAGAAATAGGGCTGAGGTCAGGCGAGATCGATCGTTAAGTTCCATACCACCAGGGTCTCAGGACAGTGTACCCCGAGCACTCCGGGATTGATGGTTTTATGTGTGAAAGTGGGATCATATTGACGCTAAGGGGGGATGGGGGTGGTGCTGCTACTGTTTGAAGAGCCAGGTCTTGAGGAGCCGTCTGAAGGTGAGTAGGTCTTGGGTCTGCCGCAGATGGGTGGGGAGGGTGTTCCAGGTCTTGGCGGCGAGGAAGGATCTTCCGCTGGCGGTTGTTCATCGGATGCTCGGGACGGCGGCAAGGGCGAGACTGGTGGAGCGGAGCTGGCGGGCGGGGTGTAGAAGTTGAGTCTGTTGTTCAGGTAGGCTGGTCCGGTGTTGTGGAGTGATTTGTGTGCGTGGGTGAGGAGCTTGAAGGTGATCCTCTTGGTGATGGGGAGCCAATTGAAGGACTGGGTTCTTTTGGACCCAGCGGTGCCAGGGCACAACACCTGAAACCTTCGTGGGTAACCTGCTCCGGCGTACAAGTCACAGAGACACGGGACACTTCCTTCGGCGTCAAAGATTCAAGGTTTATTTGCTGCAGGGAACACAGAAGTCACAGGAAGTACATCAAGTGTAGTTCGGGGAGACTGCTTCAAATTGGTTCTGTGGATCGCTCCTTTTATACAGTTTTTACCCATAGGATAACATTGAACACAAAAGTTTACAACTCGGTTCCCACATTTAGCTCCCAGAGGGGTCGCTTTGGTCACTTTGAAACACACAAGGTCCGGAACATAAGTGCGGAAACATTTGGCGGTTCCCAACTGTAAAAACCCATCTTCCCACCATTAACAAATTCCAAGTAGATCGAAATAGGAACGAAGACAGGTGCAGAGGAAGACGGAGACAGTGGGGAGATCGGAAAGGGTGTAAAAGGGGAGGTATCGGGAAACACGAGATACAGGCATCAAAGGGACGTGCCTAATGAGATGCACGGCTGAGACAATAAGTCCGTGCGGCAAGATGAGCCTCGAGCGGCGCCATCTGCCTTACAGCAGCAACCCCCTTGTCATAAAGACACTTACAAGGAACATGTGTCTTCCGCAAATATCTTGGGAGTCCCAGGGTCGCGGAGCAGACAGCGTCCGTTCGCTGGCTACTTGAGGGCAAGAGACAAAATGGATGCCGTATCTAAGATGGAACCCGTGGGTACTGATGAAAAACCCACATAACAAACGAACGGTTTAAGTTAGCACAGCGAAACTGCGCACACTTACTAAACTCGTCATTTGCGGTTCATAGATACCAGACTCGACCATATTCGTGCGAGTCGAAAACACCACTTACAATTGTCACGGAACCTCAGACGCTCCTTTTGCCCTCATGTAGGCAAGCACTAGTCGGAATCATATTCGATATTCATCAGACCATCAAGATGTCGTTGTAGCATAGCTCTGTCCAATCGAGTCCCCTTGGTAACAGATGGTTGTCTCATACACGTTGTAGCACAGAGGCCACATAAGGCAGGACCACACTGCACACAAAGGCAACACGTGAACAGGAACACTACCACAACTCCGATGATCATCAGAATCTTCCAACCCCAAGTCGACATCAGGCCCCAAAACCATCCAAGTAGCGTCCAATCCCCTACATCCACGTGTATGGATTCGGAGATCTTATGCAACTTCGAGATGGCTTGATAGACAGTAGGAGCATTATCTGGAATGAAAATGCAGCAGCTCGAATGGATCACCTTACATACCCCACCGCGATCTGCTAAGACGACATCTAAAACCATACGGTTTTGTAACGTCATAAGTCTCTCCGCCTGAAGTTCTGTGGTGATATTACCAAGGGCACTGGCAGTAATATTAGCTGTCGATTCTACCACTCGAGTCAGCTGTCTCAGGTTCCTACTATTAACCATAGGTCCCCAAAACGGGAGGAAACCCTTGAAAAAGTCTCCTGCCTCTTGACCGGCAGTGTCCTCTTCGCTAATTACGCCTCGTACAACTCTAGTCTTATGATAATCGGCATCTACAGTGAACGTCGGAGGCAACAGATTTGCAATAAAACATGAGCCCATGAAGTCTGCGGGCAACCATGTGTATGCACGATCATAACAGATAAAGTATGTACCCTTGGCAGCCAGAAACACAGGGGACGAGAACATTGGCAGAATGTAACTTTCAGTGCAAGCACTTGCTCCAGGTAGGGCTTGCGAACCACGACCCACAAGACAAAGATTACCAGTGTGGGGTACGACCCATATTGGAGGCGAGCTTTTAAGCTGCTTTTCACTAGTGAACATACTATATTCCCCTCTACTTAGGACCCTATAGGCTTGTACCTCCTCTTCAGGGATAAGAAAAGGATCATGGATCTCATCTTCCATATCCTCTATTGCCATCGATAGCAGCCTCTGATACGAGGTAGGACCAGAGTTGGGGGAACGTTGTTCTTGAATGGGGTGGAAACCCAGTGTGCTTCGAAACATTGTTTGGAATGCTCGAGCTGACCCTTGGGAACTATACGGTAACACCAGATATGGAATTCCCTTACCCGCAGTATGTGGCATCAACCCACACACCCAACAATTAGTAGTGTTAACCACTAACTGATGCTGATGGAGGAGCTGAATAAAGGAATTGTTGCGGAATTCTACACGTCTAGCCTGCTCGTGTTCCGGTAACATGTGAAAGGAATGGGGAGAAGCAGTAGTGGTAAGATTAGGGTAAGGAGTAGGAGTAGGGGTAGCAGGTAAGAAGTAAGACATAGTGTAATACACCCCACCCGCCAATAATGCAGAAGCAGTCAAAAACAACACAAACAATTGAAATATGAAACATTTGGTACGACTGAGTTGCTGCAGCTTGAATCTGTATGCCTGAGCTCCTTCCAAATCACTCAGCTTTGTAAATGCCATTCCCTACGACCGTCCGCAACGTTTCTTGACGCACTTCGTTCTGTGCAGCAATAGTCAATCCCCAGGAGTCCCTAGGAACCGACGGCCTTTAACCTAGCGTCAAGACCTACTGTCCAGAAGGAAGTACGCGCGCGGCCCTACGGCCCTTAATACACAATATGTATATATATAAGCACAATGTCTCTCAGCTGTGGAAGTAAAAAAAGATACAAGGAAGAAGCTTGATATATGTACAAAAAAATTTCATGTTCAAAACTGATCATGGGAAATCGGGGATAATGCAGTTATCAATTTCAGCAAAGCAGAAAAAATTTTATTTGTCCTTAGTGTGAGATCGCAAAGAATATCGATGTTTCCCGGGACGTGTCTGCTCGTCGAACAAAGGATCCGTTGAAGAGACAGCGTCCTGCTGATCAGTTGGTTGATCTGGTCTTGAGTCTTTTGCTGCCAAGTGTTCAACAGTGGCTCTCTGCTGCGCTGAGGGTTCTCCAACAAGCTGTGCGTCGCTAAAAGGTACAAACACCGGCAATGTTTCTGTTTCTGTTGACGCAATGCCTTTCCTTACCCACGGGTCTGCCGGCAAAGGAATAGGGACTCGCTTACAATGGGTAGCATGTACCCAATTTTTCCGCCCCTCAAGACGAACGGCAGTCCTCGTGGCCAGGAGTACCTGGTAAGGTCCGGTAAATCGGGGGTCCAGATTGTTCTTGCGTGAAAAGTTGCGAGTAACCACCCAGTCCCCGGGCTGGAGCTGGTGGCCTGGACCCTCCGTCTGCGTCGGCAAGGCGTCGTAAACCTGTTGGTGAATTAACCTCAGTTTAGCAGTCAAGTCATGTAAGTAGTCAATCAACATCGGATACTCAAGATCAGAGAATATTCCTGGCCTAGGAACCCCCCACACATTCGCAGGACGGCCGAACACTATTTCATAGGGACTAAGCCCTATTCGGGAGTGTACAGTCGCCCTAGTTGACAGTAGTGCTAGAGGCAAAGCATCAGGCCACGAAAGTCCAGTCGTAGCCTGAATCTTTGCTAGTTTTAGTTTAAGGGTGCCATTGTACCCCTCAACCAATCCAGCTGACTGGGGATGATTGGCGCTATGGAATTTTTGATTAATTCCAAGGCCCTTACACACACTCTTCATCACACTTCCAACAAACTCACTTCCGTTATCTGACCACACGACTCTAGGCATTCCATACCGAGGAAAGTATTCCTTCAGTAGGATTTTCGCAGTAGACAAAGCAGTATTGTCTTTGAGGGGATAGGCCTCGATCCATCGGGAGAATGCGCAAACCAAAACCAAAACGTATTTCAGGTTATTGCATCGCTCCATATGGATGAAGTCCAATTGAATCACCTCAAAGGGATACGAAGGAGGAGCAAAACTGCCAGGGGGAGTTGGGGTTCCTTTGCCAGGATTGTACATTATACACACCATACAATTCTTCACCAGACGTTCAGCACATTTCGTAATTCCATCATTCTTCCACACAGCAGCCAGCAACTTGCAAATGCCTTTCGCGCTAATATGTGCTAACCCATGTGCCATTGTCACAACGGCCAGCACATACGCATCAGGCAACATCCATCTTTTCTGATCTGACAAATCAATCCAACAACCATTCGCATCCAACTTTCCCGTACTTTCTTTCCACTTCGTCTTTTCAGTCTCAGTGGCCTCATTCTGAATTGCTTTCACGCTCTCTATGGTATCTTCACACATACTTGATTCTGTAGGCCACCTAACCGAACTCGTCACATACATTCGAGTGCTAAGGTTCCGGGCAGTCTCCTTAGCAATCTCATCTGCAAACGCATTACCACGACCAACATCATCCGTCACTTTACGATGCGCACTACACTTAACAATTGCAACTTGCGCAGGCAAAGTCAATGCATCCAAAAGATCGTTCACAAGCTGGCCATGCTGTATTTTCGTGCCATGCGACGTCAAGAAACCACGCTCTCGCCACAATCGTCCAAAACTATGCGCTACACCGAAAGCGTACTGGCTATCGGTGTACACATTCACACGTTTCCCTTTTGCTAACACACATGCTCTAGTGAGAGCAATCAGCTCTGCAGCTTGGGCAGAATTCTGATTCAATCTTGCAGTCTCAACAACAGTATTCAATGTTACAACAGCATAAGCAGTAGTCACATCGCCATTCGGCAACTTAAAACATGACCCATCCACATACAGAGTGCCATCCGGGTCTTCCAATGGGGTGTTTTTAAGGTCCACTCGACCTTTTGTTTCCTCTTCTGTCCGCAAGTAACAGTCATGTTCTGCTACTTCATCTGACTCTGCACTAATTGGTAACAAAGTTGCCGGATTTAGGACATTACAACGTTTTATCTGAATATGGCTTGCCAAGAGCGTCAATTCGTACCCAGACAACCTCGCACTCGTCAAGTGCTGAGTTTTCGTTCGATTCAAAAGAGTATCGACTGCATGCGGAACCATCACCGTAAGCATATTATCCATGACCAATCCTGCTGATTGTCGGATGGAGACCGCAGCTGCCGCAGTTGCTCTCAAACAACTCGGCAATGCTCTAGCTACCGGGTCTAAGGTCGAGGAAAAATATGCACATGGACGTTGCTTACCACCAAAAGGTTGCGTTAAGACACTCAAAGCACAACCTTCCCTCTCGTGAACATATAACGTGAACGGCTTGCTGTAATCAGGGGTACCTAACACAGGAGCCGAACACAATGAATCACGTAATTCAGAAAAACTTTTCTGACATTCTTCCGTCCATGGTAAAGGAGTTGAAACATCCTTGCACGTAAGAGCCACCAATGGTTTCGCTAGCAATGAAAAATTAGGAATCCACTGCCTGCAGTACGACGTGATACCTAGAAAGGCACGCACATCTCTTTGGGTTTGTGGCACAGCCATTCGCGCAATCGCTGCAATTCTCTCTGGGGTCAATCTCCTTCCCTCCTTTGACAATAAGTGACCTAGATAGGTTACTTCTTGACAACAATATTGGAGTTTAGAAGGTGACACCTTGTGATTCAACTCACAGAGATGTTGCAGCAACGACACTGTAGCAATTTTGCAAATGTCCTGAGTATCAGCAGCCACCAATAAGTCATCGACGTATTGGATTAAAGCCGCACCAACCGGCAACCTAAACGCATCCAGTTGACCCTTCAAAGCTTGACTGTAAATCGATGGACTTTCACAGTAGCCCTGAGGAGCGCGTTTAAACCGGAAGCTACGCCCACCAAGAGAGAAACCGAAAAGGTCCCTGCTCTCTTCGGCAATCGGGATGCTGAAAAATGCATTTTTCAAATCAATCACCGAAAACCATGAAGCAGTAGCTGGAATCAGAGTCAGTAGCGCCGTGATGTCAGGCACAACAGGGAATTGAGGAACCACAATTTTATTTACCTCCCGTAAATCGATAACAAAACGATAAACAGGCGGTTTGGTAGGATCAGTACGTTTAAGAATGGGCAGTACAGGGCTGTTGCACACGTTTCCCCGAGTCTCCTCAATAACATCTTTCTCGATCAAATCATAGATGATCGCTAACAAAGCTCGTTCACCATCAAGGGAGATACGGTATTGGGGAATACGTGGCAATCGCACATTAGATTTCAACTGAACAACATAAGGGGAGATATCAAGTAGGCCCACATCATTTGGACCCGTCGCCCACAAAGACGCAGGAAGAGAACTCAATTCCGGTGGAAGCTTATCGAGGGACAAATACATGGGAGAGACTACCCTCTCTCCTAACGTAAGCTTTACCCCCGCAGGAGAACAATACAAAGTTGCATACAAACGTTTAAGCAAATCCAGACCCAAAAGATTTTCGCCACAACCAGTAGTCAAAATCAACGGAGCTTGGAGCTCACGAGGCCCAATTTTAAGGGGCAAAGGGCGCGAAACTGGATTGCTAACGGGGGCGCCAGAGAATCCAACGGAAACATTTGTTAAGCCAGACAAAGGTGCGCCAGGGAGTTTCGAATGCATGATAGAACTTTTCGCTGCACCAGTGTCCAACAGAAAAGGCTCAACGACGCCCGATGTAGCAACTGCGACGTAAGGCCCTCTCTGATCAACCGGAACTGATACCACTCCCTCTCCTTGTCTTTGGCTGTCCTAGTAATTACTGTCGTCAGTTCCCTGATCGACGTAATAATCGTCTACATTGTACTGCGCAGATCGTCCTTGCGATGATCCACGTTGATCGAAACAGTTATTAGAATTTGATGAATTGTCAGAGCGATCATTCTGAGCACCACGACCTCTACCACGTGATGCGTGCTGTGAACCACCACGTCCTCCTTTGGATGAATTACCACTATTACGTTCGTTTAAAGCAGGACAATTGAATTTAATGTGTCCCTCCTGTCTACAATAAGCACATTGATTGTACCCTAACGAAGATCTTTGGAAAGAGGAATCATTACGCGGCTGCGATCGATTCGATTGCGACTGTGATCTATTCTGCTGAGGCGCATTCTGATTAGAACGCGGCGGATACGCTTGTTGTAACAACACTTTAGTTTTTAGCTCTTTCGTCTTTTTATCAGCACGGTCATTTTCTTCTTTCTCTCTATTCTCGTAATATTGTGCCGTAGCCAATATCTGAGCTGAGGTAGAAACGGCCCATGCACTTTCTGAATTCTTCAATTTATTGCTCAAATCGGGCAACAAGTTCGACACGAATTTATCCACAAACAACCTCTGTCCACCCTCAGTACCCATATCTTGTCCACTATGATCAATGAATGCTTCCTCGAACCTCGTAAAGAAGTCGGAAACACTCTCATCTTTCTTTTGCTTACAAGCTGACAACTTGTCCCAATTCACCCTCATAGCTGGCATAAGAGTCTTCATTAACGTTATTATCCGCTGAGGAAGAGCAGTGATCAATTGTTCAGGCTTGGCACCACCGACTTGCAACCCATCTGACGCTACAATGGCTGCCCAATCCCCACCTAATTCAGTTGCGTGATCTTGGTGACGTATCTTAGCCCATACCGGTTGCGGTACGACATTACCGAACAACATGTCGATATCGGCGAGATTCATTATCGTAGCGTCTACGAGCTGCGATAATTCCTTGTAATACCCTGCAGGATTTTTGCGAGGGTCAGGCAAAGATTGTTTCACCTGCAACACTTCCGAACGTTTCCATGGGAGATGTATCAAGACAGTAGCAACAACAGGGGTTAACAACACAGGAGCAGTAGCGGGAGCAGGAGTATGTGGAAGCGGAGGAGCAGTAGGAATAGAAACAGACAAAGGAGCAGGAACAGTCGGAAGAGCGGGTGCAGGTTGAGGAACAGGCGGAGGAACAATAGGTGGAAGAACAGGTACGGCAGGGACCACAGGAGCTGCGGTACCCTGTACGTACGGAGGCGGCGACTTCATAAGATAGGACATTAAAGGATCCTCAACTGCCTCTTCCTTCTTATCCGACTCCGTAGGTAAAGCAGGATAACATTTATCTATGGTCATACGCTGTAACCTCTCAAACACTTCCTTATCCTTATCCTCCTTATCACGCTGGAACTGCTCAGCTTTCTTCACTATGGTAGCAACATTATCTCGCTGACTACATTTATTCTGTCTGATTTCTTTCTGTCGGGCTTCTTTGCGCCGCAACCGAAAGGCATCAAACATGGCCGGCCTTGATTTACGTTCGAACAATTTTATTTCCAAATTATCTAAGATCGACGCTTCGAAGCTACCGTGAGGTGGCCAACGAAGGTCGCCGTCTTTCTTTGTATATTTAACCCAATAATCGTTAAAAGCAATCGGGCCTAGCCCATGTTTGCTATATAAGTCATAAGTAGGAGTTCCAACCGGAGGTATCGGACATGAGTCCTCCAGCAGGGAATCCGCACCACAAGGTCTAAAACAACTAAACAAAGTACTGCGACCAGGCATCTTGCACACTAGCCGAGTTTCACAAACTTCAAGGGTTACGGGATTTACCAAGTCCCAGCAAAGAACAAAACCCTCGGTTTTTGGCGGCTGCAGTCGTCAAACAATACAACAACAAAGTACGCTAGCAAAGTGTCACCGACAAAAACACTCACACAGCGTTTACAACAAAGACACTCGCTAGAGTGTCAACAACCAAGAACTCTGGGAGCGACCCACAAATACTTAACTCAAAGATCGATGGCGTCCTCAGGAAGGCCCGTCAATCGTCTCGCTATACCAAGGTCTACGCCAGGCGCCAAAACAGGTCTACAGTCAGGGCAGCAGTCCGTCGCAGCCGTCAGGAGGCGGGAATCTTCGCGGGAAAGGTCTTTGGGCCACTTATTTCGACAACAGGATCGATGAAGCGGGGTGCACCTTCCCTCGGAGATTTCACACGAAGTTCCTCACGATCGTCGGGCTTGGACCGGTACCACTGATGCAGCCCCACGTTGGGCGCCAACTGAAGGACTGGGTTCTTTTGGACCCAGCGGTGCCAGGGCACAACACCTGAAACCTTCGTGGGTAACCTGCTCCGGCGTACAAGTCACAGAGACACGGGACACTTCCTTCGGCGTCAAAGATTCAAGGTTTATTTGCTGCAGGGAACACAGAAGTCACAGGAAGTACATCAAGTGTAGTTCGGGGAGACTGCTTCAAATTGGTTCTGTGGATCGCTCCTTTTATACAGTTTTTACCCATAGGATAACATTGAACACAAAAGTTTACAACTCGGTTCCCACATTTAGCTCCCAGAGGGGTCGCTTTGGTCACTTTGAAACACACAAGGTCCGGAACATAAGTGCGGAAACATTTGGCGGTTCCCAACTGTAAAAACCCATCTTCCCACCATTAACAAATTCCAAGTAGATCGAAATAGGAACGAAGACAGGTGCAGAGGAAGACGGAGACAGTGGGGAGATCGGAAAGGGTGTAAAAGGGGAGGTATCGGGAAACACGAGATACAGGCATCAAAGGGACGTGCCTAATGAGATGCACGGCTGAGACAATAAGTCCGTGCGGCAAGATGAGCCTCGAGCGGCGCCATCTGCCTTACAGCAGCAACCCCCTTGTCATAAAGACACTTACAAGGAACATGTGTCTTCCGCAAATATCTTGGGAGTCCCAGGGTCGCGGAGCAGACAGCGTCCGTTCGCTGGCTACTTGAGGGCAAGAGACAAAATGGATGCCGTATCTAAGATGGAACCCGTGGGTACTGATGAAAAACCCACATAACAAACGAACGGTTTAAGTTAGCACAGCGAAACTGCGCACACTTACTAAACTCGTCATTTGCGGTTCATAGATACCAGACTCGACCATATTCGTGCGAGTCGAAAACACCACTTACAATTGTCACGGAACCTCACAATGCAGGTCTCTCAGGTGGGAGGTGATGTGGCTGCGGCGGATGGACATTGAGGATCAGTCGGGCGGAGGAGTTTTGGATGCGTTGTAGTCGTCGCAAGTGTTTATCCGGGATTCCTGCATAGAGTGAATTGCCATAGTCCAGCCTGCTACTGACGAGGGCTTGAGTAACCGTTCTTCTGGTTTCGGTCGGGATCCACTTGTAGATCCTGCGAAGCATGCGCAGGGTGTTGAAGCAGGAGGAGGAGACGGCATTGACCTGCTTTGTCATGGAGAGGGAGGAGTCGATGATGAATCCTAGGTTGCGTGCGTGGTCCGTGGGTGTTGGAGCTGTTCCCAGTGCGGTCGGCCACCAGGAGTCATCCCACGCAGCGGGGGTGGGGCCGAGGATGAGGACTTCCATCTTGTCCGAGTTGAGCTTCAGGTGGCTCGTGGAGGCTGGTTTTGGCGGTTTGTGGGTCCTTGGTGAGGAAGAGGAAGAGCTGGGTGTCGTCGGCATAGGAGATAATGTTCAGGTTGTGCAGGTGGGCCACTTGTGCGAGGGGGGCCATGTAGACGTTGAACCGGGTCGGGGGGGATGAGCCCTGAGGTACTCCACAGATGATGTCAGTGGCTTCGGATCGGAAGGGTGGGAGGCGGACTCGTTGGGTTCTGTCGGAGAGGAAGGACGTGGTCCAGTCCAGGGCCTTCTTCTGGATTCCGGCTTCTTGGAGGTGTGCTCTTAGTGTGCGGTGGCAGACCGTGTCGAAGGCAGCTGACAGGTCCAGGAGGATGAGGGCTGAAGTTTCGCCATTGTCTAGTTGGCGCCTGATGTCGTCTGTGGCGGCGATGAGGGCTGTCTCGGCTTGTGGACGATGGCTATTCCTCCTCCAATTCCATTGGTGCAGTCTCTGGGGGAGATCTTTTAGCCATCTGGGAAGGCTATGGCGATGTCCGGTGCCGCAGAGTCATTCAACCTGTCAGATCTCACCCTCCCCGTGAGGAACAGCACCGAACATGGCCGAGTCCCGCGACGGCCGGTGTTGGGACTACAATTCCCGGCATGCCGAGAATCGCGTCACACAGGAGACGCGAGATCAGGCGCACACCCAGAAATAAAGACCGCATCAGAAGGCAGCGGCGCCGATAATTCTGCTGAGCCCTCTTTGTCCACCAGTTTCCATCCGCAAACGATGGGCAAACTGAGAGGCTAAACCAGACTCTGAAGCAGTATTTGCGTTGTTATGTTCAGGACAACTCAGATGCTTGGGTGGATTGGTTGTGGGTGGCAGAGATCGCATATAACAACACCCAACATTCATCCACACAACATACTCCTTTCTTTTGTACGTATGGGCATCATCCCAGATTCACCCCTCTGTTATTGCCTAGTACGTGCAATAAACTGCCAGAAGTCAGGGAGAGGTTGTTGCGTGTTCGCAAAGTGCTCCTTGCCACACGCAAGAATCTGGTACGGGCCAAGGCTAGTTACAAGAGGCAGGCTGATAAACATCGTAGGCCGAGTCCGGTGTACAAGCGTGGAGATTTGGTGTGGTTGTCCACGAAGCACATTAGATTCAGAAGGCACAGCCTATTCAATCCAAGGTTTATAGGGCCCTACAAGGTTGTGAAACACATTAACCCAGTGACGGTGAAGTTGCACCTACCTGCTCATTTCAGGATACATCCGGTGTTCCATGTATCCCTTTTGAAGCCTTCATATTGCCCGCAACGTCGGTTGCCCGTACCCATTTGGGTGCATCATGGCAGAGAGTATGAGTTGCAAAAGATCTTGACTCCAGGAGGGTGAGGGGGCGTTTGTACTACTTGCTATCCTGGAAGGGTTACGGCCCTGAAGAGAACTCGTGGGAAACTGCTGGGGCTGTGCATGCCCCCCGGCTGGTGGCTAATTTTCACAAAGCTTGTCCGGACAAACCCGTGTAGGGTTGGTGGCCCTTGCGAGGGGGGATGTACTGTCAGATCTCACCCTCCCCATGAGGAACAGCACCGAACATCGCCGAGTCCCGCGACGGTCGGTGTTGGGACTACAATTCCCGGCATGCCGAGAATCGCGTCACTCAGGAGACGCGAGATCAGGCTCACACCCGGAAATAAAGACCGCATCAGAAGGCAGCGGCGGCGCCGATAATTCTGCTGAGTCCGAAGGTATTTGTGCGGTAAACGGTGGTAGCGGTAAGCCTCTGTTCTCTGTTACGGGTGCCCTTGAAACCCTCAGTAACCTTTTGTGGACCACAGTTCTAATCACGCGGGCAGCGTGTGTTACGGATGTTCAAGTGACTTTATTGAGCTCCAGTTTTGGACACGCAGGTAGCGTGTGTGATGGTTTCCCAGTGACTCACTCGGCTGAGAGAGATCACATTTGTTCAGTGAGGACTTCTTGTAAGCATATTCACTGATGCAGTTGCTCAACGTTGCCTAAGTGCATTATTCCAGTCTGGAGTTACTGGATTGGCAACACGAGTCTAGAAACATAAGTGATTCCAGTATGCAAACAACGATAAGGAGGAATTAACCCTGTTTGCTGTCTTTTGTTTTTCTTCCACAATTTTGTTTATTTTATCTTACACGCAGGAGAAACGAGAGGGGTATCAAAGACAAGAGGTCCTGTGCTGTTAGATGAGCATCCCTAAGATAGTAGGTGTGGAATTTATGAGTGAATAGCATAGTAATTTTTGGCTTCAGAGTTCATGCAGGTTCTTTTGTCTCTTATACAGCGAAACAGAGTCCCTAATATCAACTCAAGTCTCTTCTCCTCGCATTATTCCTAGTTATTTTCTTTCACAGGTATGAGGGAAAGTGTGTGATATTTACATGGTGTTTGATCAGCAGAAGTGTGGAAAAGTAGTGGGTACGGGGGGATTTATTCTAATAGCGTGTTCATTTGTCATTCCAGATCTCCCTCCCCGCTGCTCCCTTCCTTTCCCTCCCCGGCGAAACTGCCTTGATGGTCTGTGTTTTAACCCAGACGTTGGGGTAGTTCTTCGGGGGAAGGTGTGGGTCTTTCAGCACAGCTCATAAGAGATAGAGGTGGAGCCTGACACCACCAGGTCTCAGTCAGGAAGGCAACGTCTGGGACGGAGGTGTCGAGCAGGTCTCAGAGTTTGACGGTGTGTTTACGTGCAGAGCGGAGTTGAGGAGTATGCAGCGAAGGTTGTTGTCCGGTCCTGGGAGGTTTGGTGGTTCTGTTGCAGATGAAGTGGCAGGTGCGGCAGGAGAAGGGCCCTTGGGTTCATTTCGGGTGGCCTGGAAGCAGGTGTGGTCTCGCTTGCTGTTGAGGGTGTCAGCGTCGTACCGGAGTCTGGTGTCGTGGCGTGCGCGGGGTCTAGGGGTCTGGCGCTGGGTGTGGTCCAGGCACGGAAGGGCACGGACGTGCTTGCCTTTGGTAGCGGGGAGGTGAGGGTGCGTGGCCACAGGGGGCAGCGGCGGGAAAGCGGTAAACAGAAGTCAAAAAAGGGGGGCTGGGGGAAGCGAACTGGGCAAGTGGACACAGAATAACAGGCAGAAAATACAAGATAAGGCAATCTCAATACAGAAGACAAGTTAAAAAGGCAAATTAGGGCAAGCCAGTGTACAGCGGTGAACTGGGGCACTGAAGACTCGAAGTCAAGTCAAGTCAAGTCAGAAATTTATATAGCGCGCTACATACCCAGAGGGTCTCAAGGCGCTTGAGGAAGGGAATTACTTGTCGAATATCCAGGTTTTAAGTTGCTTTCTGAACGCTAGGTGGTTCTGTGTGAGACGTAGGTGAGTGGGGAGTGAGTTCCAGGTTTTAGCCGCGAGGTAGGAGAAGGATCTACCTCCCATGGTGGTTTTATTGATGCGAGGAATGGTAGCAAGGGCTTGGTTGGCGGATCGTAGCTGGCGAGGGGGCGCGTAGAAGGAAAGTCGTGTGTTGAGGCATTCGGGTCCAAGTTCGTAGAGTGCTTTGTGAGCGTGGGTTAGGAGGCGGAAAGTAATCCTCTTATTGACGGGGAGCCAGTGGAGGTTTTTCAGGTGGCTAGAGATATGGTCTTTGCGTGGGATGTCTAGTATGAATCTGGCTGATGCGTTCTGGATGCGTTGGAGTTTTTTCTGGAGTTTTGCGGTGATGCCGGCGTATAGGGTGTTTCCGTAGTCCAGGCGACTTGTAACCAGTGCATGGGTGACTGTCTTTCCGGTTTCGGTGGGGATCCAGCGAAATGTTTTTTTGAGCATGCGGAGGATGTTGAAGCATGAAGATGAGACTGCGTTGACTTGTCTGTTCATCGAGAGAGAGGAGTCCAGGATGACGCCAAGGTTTCGTGCGTGGTCCGTCGGGATGGGTGCTTTTCCAAGGGCATCTGGCCACCAGGAGTCGTCCCAGGCGGATGGGGAGGTGCCTAAGATAAGGACTTCTGTTTTGTCTGAGTTCAGTTTCAGACGGCTGTGCTTCATCCACTCTGCTACTTCTTTCATACCTTCATGTAGGTTGGTTTTGGCGGTGTTGGGGTCTTTGGTGAGTGATAGGATCAGTTGGGTGTCATCTGCGTAGGAGATGATGTTGAGGTTGTGTTGGCGTGCGATGGCCGCGAGGGGGCTCATGTATACGTTGAAGAGGGTGGGGCTGAGTGAAGATCCTTGGGGTACGCCGCAGATGACTTCAGTGGCCTCGGACTTGAATGGTGGAAGGCGGACTCTCTGGGTTCTTCCGGTGAGGAATGAAGTAATCCATTCCAGTGCTTTTCCTTGGATCCCGATGTTTTTGAGGCGCTGTAGAAGAGTGCTATGGCAGACTGTGTCGAAGGCTGCGGAGAGGTCGAGGAGGATGAGGGCGACTGTGTCTCCGTTGTCTAGTAGAGTTCGAATGTCGTCTGTTGCTGCGATGAGGGCGGTCTCCGTGCTGTGTTTGGCTCGGAAGCCGGACTGTGAGGAGTCGAGGGATTTGTTGCTTTCGAGGAAGGCGGCGAGCTGGTTATTGACGGCTTTCTCGATGACTTTGGCCGGGAATGGAAGGAGCGAGATGGGGCGGTAGTTTTTGAGTTCGGTGGGGTCCGCTGTGGGCTTTTTCAGAAGGGCGCTGAGTTCGGCGTGTTTCCAGCTTTCCGGGAAGGTGGCGGAGTAGAGGGAGCAGTTGATGACGTTTCGGAGGTGTGGTGCTATGATGGAGTCTGCTTTGTTGAAAATGTGGTGAGGACATGGGTCTGTGGGGGATCCTGAGTGGATGGAGTTCATCAGGCGGTACGGCAGAAGATTGGGTGGGATGGTCTCCGGGTTGGAAGTCGAAGCTGTTGTGGATGTCTGCAATTTTGTTGTGGAAGAACGAGGCTAGGGAGTCGCAGAGGGCTTGAGAGGGAGTGATGTCGATGGAGTTGGCAGAGGGGTTGGTGAATTCTTTGACGATGTTGAATAGTTCCTTACTGTTGTGGGCGTTGTTGTCTAGTCGTTCTTTGAATGCGGCTTTCTTGGCAGTCCGGATCAGTTGGTGGTGTATGCGGGTGGCGTTTTTGAAGGCGTCCCTGGTGCTGGTGTTTGGGTCTTTTTTCCAGGCCTTTTCGAGGGAGCGGCAGAGTTTCTTCGATCTCTTAAGATCATCATTGAACCAGGAGGCGTTTTTGCTGCCAAGTTTGATTTGACGTTTTTTCGGCAAGGAGCGGCAGCAGCTGGGCGAGCACGCACAGATGGTGCTGTTCGGCAGTAGGGGGTGACCTGGCCTCCAAGCCGGGACAGGGGTCACTGTATAGGAATATATAGGCACTAAATGACAAACCATCAAGTCTAGATCCCTGGCCTGGGAAAACACTGACGGGAAGTACATAAATCCTTGAGGATGTCGGGTCCAAGAAAATTGAGACCCTTGGAATGTGGGCGGGAAGAGATACTGCCTTTCCTCATGTATCTGGATGGAATAGAAAGCGGAACAATGACCAACCACAGTAAACTATTGGCTGTTAGTAGGAATCCAGAAAGAATGGTGGCAAGGATGAGGATCACAGAAAAGCTGTGAGCCATTATTAATGGCTCACAGGTACACATAGGCTTTCCCAGCCTTTTGTATTAGGGGTAATGGGGTATTGCATCTATTAAGAATATGCACTTAAACCTCTTAATTAATCATGTATGCTATTACAGAGTGGATCCCTTCCTCCACTTTGGATTTTACTTAGTACTAGGGCATTCTGGGTAGGTTCTTCTAAGGGCTGATGGTTCAATCAATGATTTGAACCCCACATCGTTGGTCCCTGTGAACTAGAATGTGGAAGGTACTTGTGAAAGTAATTCAGTTAGATCTGGAGAAATGGCAGATTCATTTACAGTTCTTGGAAGATTTGTGCTCTCATACAATAGTGCAAGTGCTTCGTTTTTTTTGATTTGGTATGTTTAAGATCACACCTTACCAACTGTAAAAAATTAGTGCAATTTAGTTTGCAGGGAATCTCTCTACCTAACAGATAAGTTGGAGAAGTTGGTCTGAGACAAAAGAAATGTTTATTGCTATTAGAAAAATGGACAAGGGGTCATAAATATGATGAGGAACTTCTTAGTCAGAAATAGCGACTGCAGCTATGAACCTGCCCAAGGCAGGTTAAGAGGGTAATTCAGAGATTTGTAGAGCTGAGTGACTAGTGCCTCTGTCAATTAGACAATAAGTGTGCTTATCATTAATTACACATTTTATATAGGAGCTCTTTTGATCTATAGGTAAGAAGGCATTAATGAAGCATTCAGAATCTCTCAGGTTGTCCCAAAATTCAAGATAAGATTTTTGAGTAATTGGGGGAAACCCAGACTGATCAGGGATGACTGGAGCATTAAACACACTGTTGGGACAATTCCAGTTCTAGTGCCCCAGCTGTCCAAAATGAAAGCATGACCCTCCCACTTCCGTTGACTCTCCGAACTTTCCGTTCCTTGCTTTCCTTCTCCCTTTATTCTTCTTTTTAATGGGCTCACAGTCCCATGCTTTTAATGGTTCTGCGCATATTATGCAAATTAATTATATCAGTTCTGATTCTACATTTTCAATCTTTCTCTCTTGTGATCCTATGCAATAGTTAGCAACATTCAGACAGTTTCTTAGTTTGCTATCTGATGGAGATAATTATCAACTAACTCCTTAAATTTGGTAGTTATCTCCGTAGGGCAGTTTGTACCTCAGCATCTATCGAACAAATCCTGAAGTCTTTCTATGTATTCAGCCGGTTCTTCACCCTTATTTTTGTTACAGTTTGAGTTCTTAGTCCAGTGGTTTTACACCAGGCACACATTGGCGAATTAACATTTTCTTGGTTGCACTTAACTCTCCATCATTTCCAGGGGCAACACTCTGCCACATCAATTTCTCCACTAACCTTCTCTCACTTTATTTGGCACCACCAATCACAGTAACTGATTCACATCTGCCCCGTTAGTTCTGAATACTTTACATACACTCCGCCGTTACTCTCAAAACTGAGCATAGTTTTTCTCTGACATTAGAGAATTGTTTCCTAATACTAATAAAATCAGAAGGTGCCAATGGACGTGGACCATAATTCTATCTCTGGCTTTGAGGTAGTCCTTCAAGGGAAGTAGGGTGGAAGAGGATGAGCCATCATCAACAGAGTCACAGGAGTGGGGAGCAGAGCTAAACCTTCTGGACAATCATTCTGAAGTCGTTCAAAGATTAGAGCATAAACGTAGGGCTTGTGGCTAGAAAACAAATGTGGAACATGTAATTGTGAGAGCCCATGGTGAGGAGTGATCTTCTTCAGCAGCAATCCAAAGTGCCCTTTATCATCAATGTATCTGCTAAACTTCATGGCTCTAATAGGCCTAGAAGCAATTTTATTCATGGTAATATATTTTCTCTTTTCCTGCATCTCCTAGTTAAATGTATAGTTCAAAAAAGTTTTTTTTAAATTTGCACCCAGAAATGCAAATTCAAAAAATTTATTAAGTCAGCAGTGTGTTCATGTATTGTATCTCTACTGCAAGGATGTCCCAAATTTTCTCCGCTGGAAGATCCTGCACCTGCTCATTTGATGGGTTTTGCTGAAAGTAACAAGTTTATGTCACAGATGTGTACTCCATAGGCTTGCATAGAGGAAAAAATATATATACACCGTTCACTTTTGCATACATTTTAGAATTTCACACTCCAATTACATTTTTTGCGAGAGCTCTGGTTGGTTGAAATGACAATTGTCTTTTTATTTTTTGCTGTGCTGTTTGCTATTTTGCATTAAACATACGTTGGACTTTTGGCCTCCTGATGTGTTGTGCTTAATTTCTACAGATGGTGCATAGGCCGGGATATCAAGATCCCACGCAGTAGACAGGAGAGTACTGGACCGGACTCCATAAAACCGCTCCAGATTCTATAGGTAAAGGGACTGGGGTAGAGCCCAACCCAGCACTGAACCTGGAGAATTGGTTTAAACATGACTATGATTGAACCAAAATACACTTTAAGTCTAGCTGCGCTTACCATTTATTTGTTTACGTACTTGCTTTGCCTGACCTGTATTGTTTTATGGTTGAAAATGTGTTCTTAAAATGTGCTGTTAAAAAGTGGTGCACACAATTATTGTCGAGTTAGGAGATGACAGGCAAAACAAGTTGAATGTACACATAGGATTAGTAGGAGTCCAGTGAACGAAAAATGCTTACGAGTGTGAATCCAAGGTTTAGGGAGAAATAACTCTAGAAATAGTGTGAAAATTGGGGAGGTGGGCAGGAGCACAAGGCCCCGAACTGCAGATTCTTGAAGGATGAATGTGTGAGAGAAAGAGGACTTCTGATCTAGCCATCGGACTCCTTCACAAGCCCCTCTGTGTATTGGCTGAAGGTTTATCGAACACTATTGTATCTTTGGATTTGAGCGGACAATAACTTCCTTCCCCCCTCAATGAGCTCAGTTAGAAGACATATTACTGAGGGAAGTCTTGTTGAGTCTTGGTCTAAGCCAAGATCAAACTGTGGGTGAAACGCAAGGGCCACGGAGTACAGGTGGGCTGCCGCACCCCCCAAACACTCTCCTCTTAAGCCCGCCAATGCACCCTTGAGCTGTGGTTCTCTCCTTGGGGGCATGTTAGAAGACAGCTTAGGTATCTTCATGTTTCTTCTTTTTCCCAGAATCCTCTGGAGAGGGTCTTGGGGATAGGATATACTGCCCTAAACAAGATGGTGATTATCCCATTCCTCACTATAGGACTTTCTCAATCCAGCATGGTGGTTTAACTTCCTGCGAGGTAACTCCTGTCCTGGTCCTAATAATGGAGAGATTTTCAATTAATTCCTTGCTTAGGAATGCTTACAGTGTCCCAGTCCTTCCTAATGTTTCTCCGGGAATCAACTGTTTCCTTCTGGTTTGATCACAGTTTGTCTCCAGTTATCTCCTGTTGGTTGGTCTCTCTGCCTTGTTTCCTGTCTTGAAGTTTCAGCTGCATCCAGAAGTCATCTCATAAGTTTGTTGCTCTCTGGCTTTTCCTCCTTCCTGGGGCTAAGGCATTTCCTGTGTCTGCAGCAACGTGGCTACTGGAAGGGGTAACAAATACCTTTGGCAGTCAAGAACTGTCAAAACATGGGCCTCTGGTCCAACCTGCATCCAAAGACATTCCACCAGGTGTGAGCTCCAAGACAAGTCTATCCCATTTTGGGTCTCTTTTCCTATCCCACTCCACAGAATAGGTTGCAGACACACAGTCCACTCCACTGATCCCTTCTTTGCTACCTAGGTTCTTGTGAGCAATAGGGAGCAGAGAGTGGGCCTGAAAAAATCTAACCACGATAACCCCCCACAAAAATTTACGAGAAAACTTATAGAAACACTGGAATGGTCCCAAAAATAAAATAAATTCTGAGCAAAGTGTCTTCTTCATAAAATGGCATGAGGAAGCACACAAGGATAAACATGAATTCTAAATCCGAGGCAATCAGCCACCTTAGGGATAGAGAGTAGGTATTTAATTATTTTAAGGGAGCGGTAAGTAATATACAGAGGGACATGTACGTCAGCTTCAGGTGCTCACACTATAAGTGACAATAAGCGTGACTTGAAAAGTAAGGGTGATATTAAAATAAAGACATCGCATTGACATTAATAGTAAGAACTCCTGAGAAATTTTTACAGAGTAAAAGGAGTTCATGTGGTAGGGGGTCGACGGCGTTTTGATCTCAATTATTCAAGATCATCTTCAGGACATTTAGGGGGTCATTAGGATCACGGACGGACTTGAGTCCGTCTGCAACCCCTGAGTAGGAGGGAACGTCCACATGGGCTGCGGCGTTCCCTCTGTGCAGATTAGGATGTGACCGCCAGGGTGGCAGTCACATCCTCTATTTTTAACATTGCGGCGGGTGGAGCTTCAAGCTGCACCCGCCGCAATGTTAAAAATGTAGCATTGCATTTGTATGTAGAAAGCGGCAGGCACCACGTGGTGCTTGCCGCTTACTGCATACAAATGCAGCGGGGTACCATAGGTACCCCCCATGTGCACCCCCCACCACCCCTTCACCTAGGGGGCCCGCAACGGGCCCGCAGTGAAGTTACACATGCTTTTCCACGGCAGAAAAGCTGCTGCGGAAAAGCATGTTTCCGAGCACATCCTAATCTGGCAGACGGTGTCTGAGAGACACCGTCACCATATTAGTGCTTTTCCGCCGCGGTTGTAAGCTAACCGCGGCGGAAAAGCTGCAGACGGAAACCAGGACCCACCAGCCATCCTAATGTGGCGGTGGGTCTTTGGTGGGTCCGCAGAGGATTTTCAGCATCCTCCAGGCCGGCGGTGGCTTCCGCCGGCCCGGAGGATGCGGAAAATCCTCCATCCTAATCAGCCCCATAATACGGACCATCTGAACCCCATCCCCAAAGCCTTTTTTAATGTAAAGGAAAGGGGCAGGTACCCCTTTCCAAAACACTTTGGGCTCCAGGTTCTAACACCAGTCTAATAAACATTGGTGAATGTGCATGCATGGGGTGGCTAGATTTACTATTCTAACAAACATTATATTTGAAGGGGCCAGATCTACAATTCAAATTCTGGTCTAAAACAATCGGAAAACTGCATATATTGGGGTTGTAGTCAGATTTACTACTCTAGTTAAAGCTTATCGAAGATTTAGTAAAGTAAATTAATTGGGGGTATCAGATTGACTAATTGAAGTCTAGTCTATGGAATATGAATCAAAGTGCATACATTTGAGGTAGAGAGGTTAGATTTACTATTCTAAATCCAGTATAATGTACAATCAGGGAAGTGCAGACACTGGAAGGAGGAAGATGGGTCACATTTACTATGCCATAGAATGAAATAAACATTACATGGGTGAAATATACTATTCTAATTCCACAAGCAATAGAAAAAGTGCATTCATTGGAGGGGTTATGTTCAGTACAAACATTTAAATTACATTTAAATTAAATAAAGTACATATGTATTTAACATTTTGAAAAACAAAAATAATAAAACTTTATAAAAGCTAAATTTCAAATAAAAAACTCATACCTTTTTTAGATTATCAAAATACAGTTAAATATTTACAAATACAGAACAAGTATAAGAAAACTATTCAACCCAATTAAAAAAACAATATACATCACACTCATACATACAAACCCTATATTAATTAAATATTATTTTTAAAAACAGAAACATAGATTTTTAAGATTTTACACACAAATACATTAAAATAATTCAACCAACCAGCCCCTAATCAACACAACAACCCACATTAATATTTGTGATATTTTGAATGGAAAAGAATCTTATAAAAACATATTTCCATAATAAAAAAAACAAGCTCAATAAAAAAGTTGACTTACATTTATTTAAATGTAGATAGAACAATAGATATAAATGAATGTACATTTTTTTTTAAAAGACTACTTGCCCAATCTACTAATACAACCTCACACCCCTAAAAAGTAAAGTGAATAATTTGCAAATTACAAAACATGTAGACAATAAATACATTTTAAATGTAAAATAAAAAAATATTAAGAATACCTAATATACACTTTAAATTCAATACTGCCGATCCTAACTCTAATACACTCTACAACTGGTACAACATTATTAAAACACTTTTCAAAATAATATACAGGTTTATGTTAAAAAAACGAATAAGCCCAAATTCCAATTGTAAATAAGCATAATTCCTACCTAAATCAAATATTATCAATGTATTATTTTTTTTATTTAACACAAATGACAAATCAAACCAAAAAAACATTACCAGATATTAAACAAGTATACAAATACCCATTAAAATATTAAATAAGTACCATATTAATTTAAAATCAATCAATACATAATTTTATTAAAAAGATCTAGTCATCTTACCACCATTTACTGAATAACCCAAAAATTGGATTGCTACAATTTTTCTCAAACATTATTATAATAAATGTCACATAAATGTGCATAATGAAATAAAAACTTAAAACTGTGCAATAAAACAGCATAATAAAAACAAAGTTATAGCAAACAATATATTAAACTTTGATAATATTTCTAACAGTAAAAAAAGAAAGTTACTTTCAATATTCTTCCTAAGATAGTTTTATAGTCACAATGTTTTGACCACAATATTGTTATTTTCTTTTTGATTTGGCATATTAAACTGATGTAACTGACTGCTCAAGGATGTAGTTTTCTCCTATATACAGATACATGACACTTATTGATGGTGTAAAACATGTGTGACACAATTAGAGCATCGTAATTTTGATCCCAACCTAGGATACTGTAGGAGTGAATTATAATCATCTATAGTCAGCAATATATTTTGTGTGATTAATGTTACTAAGGGAAATTTGAGGTATTGTGTTTTTAAAGTACTCCACATGAAAACCAATGAGAATTTTAAAGTGTGTGCTTAGATGTGTGATTACTAGAGTGTCCTGCAATACTTATATATTAATATTATAAGAAGAAAACAAGCTTGTAACTTATCTCATTGTGGAGCTGAAGGTATGAGATGTGTGTAAAAGACTAATGTTTAGACATTTATGCATGTAACAAGAGATTATATTCATATTGGTGTATTTCGAAATAAAATCTATTTCCTAATCTTTTGCATTTTATTCATTCAGTAAGAAATTGTATTTGTTAATAGTTTAGTAATTTGCATGTATTTGTAGAGCTGATCGTGAGGTTTACCTTGAATGCGAGTAATATCTTATGCAGTAATGCAGAGAGGGTCAGAGAGACACTTTAGGACTTCATGTGGTACAGTCCTCTTCTTCTGCTTTTTGTGACTTTATGCTACTTGATTCCTTGTTGGAGTTTCTTCTACTGAAGACTCTAACAGCTGACACCTTTATAATTTAAATTCTCACTCAAGCTTCTTAGCTTAGGGTTGTCCCTTTAAGGTGGCATGCTCATGCTTACCTTTGATAATCATTTGATGCAATTTAATGTTCAGTTCATTTTCCTTATTACTTGCATTGTTTTATCTGAATTTGCTGTATGCTTCTTGTTATATAGGCTAAAGCTCTTTAGGAGATTTGAACTCATTTTGTTTGTCCTATATTTCTATACTGTGATGCTGATACTGATTTACATCAATCTATTTCTGAATTTATAATCAAGCCTTAAGAATCCCGGATTTACTTGTCAAGTGGTTATCGTGTAACTAAATTGGTTACACTGTAGAGTAGTGTTCTTCAATCTGTGGAGCACGCCCCCCTGGGGGGGCGCGATGCCATCTCAGGGGTGGGCGCGCACTCCATCCTAAACTCTTACTATCATTTCCCACATCACAAGTCCGTTGGGGGGACATGGAGGTGATTCAGCTGTCACGGAGGGTTGGAGGGGAAATGAATGGGTCACAACGTGCCCATGCTTTTTTTAATTTCAAGGGAAAGTTTGTTTCCCTTCTGGAAAGAGCTCAACCTCCCGGGAATGGGTAAATTGTGAGAGCTGAAATGGTTCAGCTGCAGTGGGAGGCAGGGGGTCTACTCTGCTATGAAACCGGATGCAATCACACAGACAGTCTACAGTGGACTGTCAGTTACTTTGTTTTCTGTTTCATGGCAGAAAAGACTCCCTGAATCCCACTGCAGCAGAAATGACTGTCCCCGTTTTTATTATTATGCACTTGGTGAAGTAGCATAACACAAAAAGATGCCCCCTCCTGCAGAATGTGTGGAGAGGCCTCAGAGTTTCACATATGCTTATTGGTCTTGGGCTGAATGGGGCGCCACCTGAAAGGATGAGGGGCCCTTGGCAAGTATCCTGAAGGTGATTTAAAAACACCCAAGAGATTTTAGTCCCAGAGAAAACTTAGCCCTCAGACCAGCAGACAAAAGCTCCGAACATAATTAACGTGAAATGGTGGGTGAGTGAGCAAGTGAAGGGATGGGGGGATGGCGGAGTGGATTAGTGAAAGGGTGAATGAATGGGTGAATGGATGGATAATGAGAGAAATATTGAGAGAAAGGATGGATGGGTGAGTGGGAGGATGGATGAGAGAAAAGGTAAATAGATGCATGCATGGGTGGAATGGTGGATGATGTGCGAGTGAATGGGTGGATGGATGAGTGAAATGATGGATGGATTGATAATTGAAAGGGTGGATGGACAGATAAATGAAAGGGTGGATGTAAGGATTGATGAATGAGTGAGTGAAAGGGAGGGTAGATGGACAAAAGGATGGGTCGATGAGTGAAGGAGTGAAAGGGTGAATGGATGAGAGGAAGGATGGATGAGTGATAGGGTCAATAGATGGATTCATGAGTGGATGAGTGGATGGGTGGGTGTATGGAAGTCTTGATAGGTGGCTAAGAGAAAGGGGGATAGAGAGAGAAAGGGAGAATGGATGGATGACTAACAGGGTGAATGGATGGACGAGTGTACGGATGGATAGGGTTAAAGGGTGGATGTAGGGATGGATGAGTGAAATGATGGATTGAAGGATATATGATGGATAGGTTTGCAAATGGTTGAATATGTGTGGCCATGGATGGGCACACAGGTGGAAGGACATGGTGAAATGAATGAATGGTGAAAGACTGAATGATGGATGAAAGAATGATTACACCTTGTAGCCCCATTATCTTCAGAACATTGGCTTTCACATTTGTATGAGTCATTGTCTTTATATAATGTGTGTGATTTAAAGCGCTTCAGCACCCTGATGTACATACTTGGGATGAGTAGCACTATAAAAGAAACCAAATACACAAGAGGGATGGTCTATGCAAAGATGAGGGGCACCATTGAAGGGTGGTAGCAAGGCTGACTCGTCGTACCGGGTATCAGGCGTTTCCTAGGTAGGCTGGAAAGGTGGGGGCGGGTTTGTGAATTTCAAGGGAAAGTTTGTTTCCCTTCTGGAAAGAGCTCAACCTCCCGGGAATGGGTAAATTGTGAGAGCTGAAATGGTTCAGCTGCAGTGGGAGGCAGGGGGTCTACTCTGCTATGAAACCGGATGCAATCACACAGACAGTCTACAGTGGACTGTCAGTTACTTTGTTTTCTGTTTCATGGCAGAAAAGACTCCCTGAATCCCACTGCAGCAGAAATGACTGTCCCCGTTTTTATTATTATGCACTTGGTGAAGTAGCATAACACAAAAAGATGCCCCCTCCTGCAGAATGTGTGGAGAGGCCTTAGAGTTTCACATATGCTTATTGGTCTTGGGCTGAATGGGGCGCCACCTGAAAGGATGAGGGGCCCTTGGCAAGTATCCTGAAGGTGATTTAAAAACACCCAAGAGATTTTAGTCCCAGAGAAAACTTAGCCCTCAGACCAGCAGACAAAAGCTCCGAACATAATTAACGTGAAATGGTGGGTGAGTGAGCAAGTGAAGGGATGGGGGGATGGCGGAGTGGATTAGTGAAAGGGTGAATGAATGGGTGAATGGATGGATAATGAGAGAAATATTGAGAGAAAGGATGGATGGGTGAGTGGGAGGATGGATGAGAGAAAAGGTAAATAGATGCATGCATGGGTGGAATGGTGGATGATGTGCGAGTGAATGGGTGGATGGATGAGTGAAATGATGGATGGATTGATAATTGAAAGGGTGGATGGACAGATAAATGAAAGGGTGGATGTAAGGATTGATGAATGAGTGAGTGAAAGGGAGGGTAGATGGACAAAAGGATGGGTCGATGAGTGAAGGAGTGAAAGGGTGAATGGATGAGAGGAAGGATGGATGAGTGATAGGGTCAATAGATGGATTCATGAGTGGATGAGTGGATGGGTGGGTGTATGGAAGTCTTGATAGGTGGCTAAGAGAAAGGGGGATAGGGAGAGAAAGGGAGAAGGGATGGATGACTAACAGGGTGAATGGATGGACGAGTGTACGGATGGATAGGGTTAAAGGGTGGATGTAGGGATGGATGAGTGAAATGATGGATTGAAGGATATATGATGGATAGGTTTGCAAATGGTTGAATATGTGTGGCCATGGATGGGCACACAGGTGGAAGGACATGGTGAAATGAATGAATGGTGAAAGACTGAATGATGGATGAAAGAACGATTACACCTTGTAGCCCCATTATCTTCAGAACATTGGCTTTCACATTTGTATGAGTCATTGTCTTTATATAATGTGTGTGATTTAAAGCGCTTCGGCACCCTGATGTACATACTTGGGATGAGTAGCACTATAAAAGAAACCAAATACACAAGAGGGATGGTCTATGCAAAGATGAGGGGCACCATTGAAGGGTGGTAGCAAGGCTGACTCGTCGTACCGGGTATCAGGCGTTTCCTAGGTAGGCTGGAAAGGTGGGGGCGGGTTTGTGACTGGGGGCTAACACTGCAAAGTTCCTTGTATATCCAGCATTTTTTAGGCAACATTAAAAGTGGCATCGCTTATATTCAGTTGTGGTTCACCAGGGTCAGGTGACTAATATGAAGATTGAATTTTGAGCTGTGTAATAAGCCTTTGTCATTTAACCACACCCACTCACAAACCTGCAGTTAACTAAACACACTTATTGTGTTGGACATTATTTGCCGGATATGGCCCAGGATATGAGGGTGGCGGTCCATTATGTGGTGTACAAGATTCCAGAAATTTGTCAGGTGGTGGGGGGGCCGACATGTAAAAAAAAATCCGTTGGGGGGGCTCAACCTACAAAAGTTTGAAGACCTCTGCTGTAGAGAGATTTAAATTGTGACTGTTTTCATCCTCTTACCACTCAAGCAGCTAAAAAGACCATCTGATTTAGAAGTGATGTTTAAGTGGCCTGAGCTTTCTCACAGTAAAGATGTTTCTATACATTTTAAAAGAGAGCACTGCAAGATGAACCACACCGTTTCATTTCATAGTCTCTGCCACTCTGTTGCGAATCGCCCCATGACCCTTCAGACTTTCTTCTGCCCACTTTAATGTAAACCTTCACATAAAAGTACTTTTTTTCTGTTTCATGTAAGTATGTGGCCTTACCTTGCCTTGCTCTTGCCAGATTTGAATCATAACAAGTAAAAATAGAAGTATGATAAGTTTTAACATTGTAACATTGTAGCAGAATCCGACAATAATTTGGGGCTGATTGCGAGTTTGATGCAGTTGCACCGGCTCTCCTCCAGGATTCAGCTGCGCCAAACCCGCGCAAGGACTGCCCGCTGTATTACACTTTGAATTGTCTACGGCGGATGGTTCTTTGCCTTGAAAACAGGGACCACAATGAGAATCGTGAAAAAGTTCCAGCAGGGGATGGATGATGACGCCCATGCCGTGCTGAAACTTTGGGGGAATACAGACAGGGGGGGTGCATGATGTGCCATCTGATTGTATCCCCACAGCGGGAAGCTATGGGTGCCCTCTGGGGCCTCCTTTGTTCTTCCACCACCAGCCTTTTTATGGCAGGGCACCTGCCATGAAAAGGCTAGCTGGCTCCTGCCTCCCCACGCAGCCCCGTGGACCGCCACCTCACCTTGGCTAATTATCTTAAATGCGGGGCCACAGAGCCCTCCTTCAGCCCCAGGGACCGCCATCTCCCCAGGGCTGAGTCGTGAAAGCTGTGTGAGGGGCTTCAGCCCGCCAATGGCGCCTTGGGGACTGTCACCACCCCGGGGGTATATTTAAAACTAAAGCGTGAAGGGGCTCAACCCCCCCCAACCCCCCCCCCCAGAGGGATGAAATCAGCCTGAAGAGGGGTCTGAAGGCCCCCCCTCCCTGGTTGGCGCATCTGCAGAGTGGTGGAGAAAGGGAACGTGGCCTGCGACCACCTCTCAGCACTCCCACCCTGTGGGGCTTACTGGAGGTAGCAGGTAGGCTAGTTAGCCCGAAAGGATGCCCAGCAGTGAAGGGGACTTCATACCTCAACGAGGAGCATGCCAGGAAGCACGTCTGCAGAATGATGGACAAAGGGGGCGTAGCCTGCTATCAAAACAAAGACGTCCTTGGGGGCCAACTACCTCTCCTGTTACCTCCAGTAAGTCCTACACAGTGGGATTGCTAAGAGGTCGTTGGAGGCCACACCCTCTTTTCCACCACTTTGCAAAAGCGCCTCCTGGCGAACAGCTGGTTGGGGATGAAGTCCACTTTACTCCAAGGGGAACTTGGGGGCCAAGAAACCCACCTGGTTCCTCCTGTATGTCCTACGCTTTGGAATTCCTGCAAGTTGGTCAGAGGCCCAGACCCCTTTCTCCACCACTCTGCAAACGTGACTGCTAGGTAAGTAGCCTTAGAAATTCACTGAAAAATCTACAGGTGTCAGGGACATTATAGTTAGACATTAATATTTTAGGAAACCTTAGAAATTCACTGAAAAAAACTTAGGGATGTTATAGTCAGAAATTAGCATTTAAAAATCCTTAGAAATTCCCAGAAAAAAACAAAGCTTTCAGAGACGTGTAAAGACGCAGTCTTTCCACAAGAAGAGTTAAACAGGAAAATGTATTTCAGTAACAGATATAAGTACATCGGTCTAACTGGCCCAAAGGATCAGCACCAACTGAAGCTGAAGTTCTAATCCACTGTTCCTATACATTCTAGTACAACAATACACTGGGTTGAGGGACAGAACAATCCCAAAATTCTATACCATAAGGAATACCTAGAACACCACATATCTCCCCCTTAATAAAGAAATAGTATATAGAATAAAAAAAACAAAGGAATAAAACATTCAAAGATAAACAGTAACTAATCCCTGAGTTTGCTTGGAACTCTTCTTACCCTGCAACTTCTCCGTAAATTGGCATCAGAGAAAACCAAAGACTGTGCATCGAAGCATTGCTAGGCTGAGTGACTTTGGCAAGATGGGAAATGCTCCACCACTGATCATTGTCAAGACGAACAACGTGGCCCTTAATCTCAGCAATGTAGTGAGGTAGTCTGAATTTCGACCTTCCATTTTGCAGTAACAACGGATCTTCATCCCTGACCAAGTCACCAATAGTAAACCTAATCACTTTTCTTTTTCCAGATTAACAAAGTTTATCATATTTAAGATGAGTAGAGTCGTAAGAAGCAATGTTAGCCTTATAAGCTTCAGAAGGAACGGAACAATGACCATTGAAAACATTGACTTTCCAAAAGGGACATACAGAAGAGGAAACATTTCTGCCCCTCATCGACTCAAAGGGTACGGTACCTGAAACAGAATGGGGGTGGTCCTATATGCCCAAATCATGTTTTGCACAGCTGTCTCGCAATCACCATGAAAACTAAGAGTACTCTGCACACATTCAGCTAGGACCCTTATTAAACCTCTCAACTTTACCATTTGACTGGGGGTGATAAAGAGGGGTGCATAGATGTTTCACACCTAGTTTGGCAAGAAATTCTTGCATGGAGACAGACCATTATAGGTTAACAGCACCTCTGTGACGCCCTCTCTGGAGAAGAGATCCTGCAGAAAACAGATGACAGCTTTGGAGTTGGAATCAGAAACGCCTCTTACCACCACCCACCTGGAGAGATGGTCAATGATTAGCACAATGAACTACCTCATGCAGTTGGGCAAAATGTGAAAGGTACCAGAGACTTGCCTGGTCACTCGCCAACGGGCGCAGCCGTGAGGGGAACGGCGGAGGCGAACAGATAGACGCCGGACCGGACACCGGGGCACTACAATCCCCAGCAGCCTGTGGGGCGGAAGCGCGCTCGTGACGCGCCGAGAGCGCCCGGAGGCGCCTGCAAAAGGCTGACCCCCTGGGAGCCCAGGGGGGAACACCAGAGACTTGCCTGGTCACTCGCCAACGGGCACAGCCGTGAGGGGAACGGCGGAGGCGAACAGATAGACGCCGGACCGGACACCGGGGCACTACAATCCCCAGCAGCCTGTGGGGCGGAAGCGCGCTCGTGACGCGCCGAGAGCGCCCGGAGGCGTCTGCAAAAGGCTGACCCCCCGGGAGCCCAGGGGGGAACACCAGAGACGACTTGCCTGGTCACTCGCCAACGGGCGCAGCCGTGAGGGGAATGGCGGAGGCGAACAGATAGACGCCGGACCGGACACCGGGGCACCACAATCCCCAGCAGCCTGTGGGGCGGAAGCGCGCTCGTGACGCGCCGAGAGCGCCCGGAGGCGCCTGCAAAAGGCTGACCCCCCGGGAGCCCAGGGGGGAACACCAGAGACTTGCCTGGTCACTCGCCAACGGGCGCAGCCGTGAGGGGAACGGCGGAGGCGAACAGATAGACGCCGGACCGGACACCGGGGCACTACAATCCCCAGCAGCCTGTGGGGCGGAAGCGCGCTCGTGACGCGCCGAGAGCGCCCGGAGGCGCCTGAAAAAGGCTGACACCCCCTCTCGCCCCGCGAGTCGCGCGCGGGAGAAGCCCGGGACAAGGGCGGGGCCATCTGTGGCCGTCAGGGGCCAGAAGAGGCCGGGCAGGGCCACCCACCTTGGTTCGAACTGTGAGTACCTACAGGAGAGGTACTGTGGAAAGTTCGTTATCCCCCATTCGTTTTAAGAACTAATTTTCTGAGACCTTTTGAGTAACCCCAAAAATGTCAGTCCAAAGTACCTTACCAGACAACTATTTATTGAAAGTGGTCTCCAGAATCAACAGTGACAGAAGGAAATCACTGGGGAAAAGTACTGTTTCAGACCCCCCACTGATCCAGTCTGCAGATGTTAACAACTGTAATAACTCAGATAATATTGATAATGACACGGACGCAGTAGCGGAGCCTGACAATAATAGTATCCATGTTGATCTAACTATGGTCCCAGACAATTCAATAAGGGGGGACGACGACCCATGTGATAATTCTGGGGGAACTCCTCAGCAATCTGGTAGGGCTACCAAGTTTATGCGAGCCTGTAGGAAAACGGCTCCCAAGCGAGGTAGCCACATCACCAGAAAGAATAAAAAAGAGACCACTCATATGGAGAATACCAAGGAAATAGGATCTTCGGGACAAGATAAATTTGTTTCCATGAAGCCTGACCAAATTGACCTATTATTGAGTACTATCTACAGTAAATTTAAAATGGTGGTAGAGCCTTTGTTAAATAAAATAGGAGATCTACAGGCGGAAGTTGCTAGATTAAGGGGCGTGGTGGACCAGCATGCTGATAAATTGGAAAAGTCAATATTAGATATTAAAAAGCCAGCATGCATAGCTACTGTCTCTACAAATGATAGGGTGCAGCCACTAACTACAACTAGTGCCCCCCCCATTAATACCAGGAAACATCCATCTAAAGAGCCACCTGTATTGTTACCTACTATGACCCAGGAGGCAGGTAGATCTTCAAAGCAATCAAATGTTGGGGGCGACAAGCACTATGTCGGTTACTACACAGAATGATAGACCTACATTACCAGCTCCTAAGACAGCACCGGCACCAGTGGTATCAGCTCCACCAGATGCCACAGGGGGATCCAATGGGGTACCCATACGGATATGTAGGCGGCCAGTTGATCTTCCACCCGATTGTGTACCTTACGTTGTGGTTTTAACAAACGTCCCGATCCTAACCCAGCCCCCAAATGATAACGAGACGGCGGATTCTTTGAGGAATAAAACAATCTCCTGGTTAAATCGTCATTGTGGTTACCCAGTCGGCTACTCTGACCAAATCCTCTCCATCAGAAGAGTCAACTGGATCGGTAACACCAAAAAAGCCTGTGGGGGGGATTGTGTGATTATTAATTTTAAGCACCCGCAACATGTTGCGACTGTCTTGCTTAGAGCAGCCGCAATCACACAGTCAGAGACAGAAGTAGTCGCTAGACCACTGGACTACTTTTATAATCCTCTAAGCAGGCAACCCCCCGTCAATTGCAAGGAGAGGGTAATGAGTAATTTTACCTATCCATCTTTGGTAAACAGACCTGCGATACCCAACTTCTGCCCTGGTTTACAAAATGGCTTATTCACCCCACCCATGCATATGGTGAACCCTATGTCAGGGGGGAATAATTCTTTCATACATACCCCCAACCCATTTGTATCCTTTGGTAGTACTCCCTTGTTTGATAGTGGAATGGTCTACCAGGTCCCAACTCAGAACAGGTTTCAGTCCCTGAGCTACTTAGACCAAAATGATTGACATGAGATTGACCCGTTACGGGATGCTGTAAATAGTACTTTCAATGAAGAAGTAATTTTGTCTATAGATGAACTGGGCAATGATGTGTGCTTAGACTGTACGCCGATAGGGGGTGATGTCTCAAACTTAATACCTAACATAGAGCCTTTTAACATAGGGAATAACATGTCCATATCTAGTGTTGAGCAGCCTACTGTAAGTCAAGAGAGAGAGAAGGTAATTTGTCACATTGTCAGCTGGAATATTGCTGGATTAGCGGCAAATGAGGATTCGTTAGGATGGAAGGACTTTGTGCATTTATTCAATATTCTCTGCCTTCAGGAAACCTGGTGCAAAAACTTTAAAGGCATCGATGGTTTTGTATCCTATGAGCTCCCAGCATTGCCTTCAACCCACGGTAGAGCTAAAGGAGGATTGCTGGTGTTGATATCAGTTAAATTACCTATCTCAGTGAAAAAGTTTGTTAATGTGGGGGCTCATTCACAAATTCTATGGCTTACACAAGAAGCTAGCAGAAATATACTTCTGATTAATTTCTATAATAATACATTTGATGGCACTAGACATGTTGCAATTAATGAATTAGATATGACATTGAACAATCTTGTGAAGAATTTTAATGGTGTATTTGAATTTATTTTTGTGGGGGATTTTAATGTCTCTGTATGCCCACTATCTTCTCAGAAGATTTGCGGTGTGTATAACCGTCTGGGGGAAGCTGATGTCCACTTTCCTCACCACACCTATGGGGAAACCTTGAATAATTTTCTGATACAGTATGACATGGAAATTATGGACAATGCTAAAAATGATCTGGGTGAATATATTCCAACTTTTAAAGGAAGGGGCGCTAACACCATTATTGATTTTATTTGCATGTCCTCATCCCTTGCTCCGTTATGCCCCACGCCTAAGGTGATTGATATTATGTTAAGTGATCACAACTGTTTGAATACCGAATTAACTTTCTGGAACAATGTCTATGTTTGTGAACAGGGTAATATTGTTAATATTGAACCTCATAGACAGAATGGGTATAGATTGAGGTGGAAGGGGGAAAAAGCGGATATAACATCTGATTCCATCATTTCTAGTTGCCTGATGGAGATCACGGCAATATTAGAACAGGATGTCACCTCGACTGACAGTATTGACCACTTTAACAGAATCAATTTAACCATTAACAAGAAGTTTACTAAAGAGGCTGGGCCCAAGAATAGGTGTAAAAGGGGTTGGTTTGATCATGCTTGCTCTACTGCCCGGACTGATCTTAAAGAGGCTTTAGCAGCTAAACCAAGGGATAAGAACCTGGTGGCTCAACTTAGACAGGGATATAATATGACCCTTAAACGTAGAAAAGCTGAGTTACAGCAGGAAGCGTGGGATAACCTTAGCCAAGCAGCGGATACGAATAACTGTACCCTGTTCTGGTCCACGGTGAATAGTCCATTACTAAAAGAGGATAAGGCGCCAGAACTCACATCTAATGTGAGCATGGAATCTTGGATCCAACATTTTTCTAATATCTTTGATTCAAGTAATATAACAGCTTCCCATGAAGAAGGCTGGCCCATCTTAGCCTTAGATATTACTATAGAAGAAGTCATGGCTAGTATAAGAACCAGTAAAGGAGGAAAGGCCCAGGGTCCGGATGGCGTCCCCATAGACATGTATAAGACTGCACCGGAGATTTGGGGCCCATTGTTGACCAAAATCTTTAACGCAGCCATTTGTTGTAAAATACCGTCTACCTGGGAAGAGTCAATAATCATCCCTATATATAAGAAAGGTGACCGGGGGGATGCCAAAAATTACCGACCAATATCCTTACTGGACTCATCTGTTAAAATCATGAGTAGGGTCCTCCTAGTAAGACTAGAGGAGTGGGCAGAAACCAACGAGATCTTAAGTAATTGCCAGTTTGGTTTTAGAAAAGGCCGTGGTACCATTGAACAGTGCCTGAATTTAGAGCTCCTGGTAGGGAAATATACCCAGGCCAAAAAAGGGTCGCTATATTTATGTTTCGCCGACTTAAGTAGCGCTTTTGATTTGGTAGACCAGGCTATATTATGGGTCAAATTATTAGAAATGGGGGCACCTGAAGGCATAATATATTTCCTTGCCCGCCTGTACGAAAAGCTCCGCACCAGTGTCCGTTATGGACCTAATGGGGAATGTACGACCAAGTTTGGGATAGGAAGAGGTATTAGACAGGGGTGCGTTTTAGCAATCCCTGCTTTTTACTCTCTTCATAAATGAGGTTGATTCTGTCCTGCAAACAGTCGCTGCGGATGCCCCTAGAGTTAATAATCTTAATATACCTGTACTACTCTATGCGGATGACGCAGTGTTACTGTCTAGGACTCCCCTGGGTCTCCAACGTTTGTTGGACCGTTTTGTACGATTCATCAAAAGTAGGAAACTGGTGATCAATAAGTCTAAAACATATGTAATGGAGTGTGGGCCGGGAAAAAACAAAATTAAAGGTATAACCCACTATTTAATTGATGGTGAATTGGTTAAAAAAGTTGAACATTTTTGCTATTTGGGAATTACTTTTTCCAATAATGGGAGCTGGGCTACTGAACATAAAGTTGTCAGAACAAAGATGATCAGGAGTGCCAACGGGGTCTTTTTATTTGCCAAGAAGCTGGGGAACAGACCTATTAAAGACATGTTAAAAATTTACCAATCTAGATGTCTTTCTGCGGCCCTTTACGGGGCTGGCGTCTGGGGTGTGTCACCTGCGAGGAGCCTTCAGGTAGAGGAGAATATCTTCCTGAAAAGGCTCCTGTGTTTGCCCAAGTCTACCTCCAACTCCTTGGTTCATAAGGAAACAGGGATTCAAGCCCTAACTGATATGATCATGCTAAGGCCCCTATTACTGTGGCGCTCAATTTGGCTTAGCGACGGTACATCATTGAATAGAGCAATTATCGAGGACTGTCTTTCATTAGACCAGCATTTAAAGATCCCTTGGATTAAATACATTATCGAATGTTCTCAAAAGATTTTCAGGACGAATGTGATTAACGATCCTTACAGTGTCTCGGATATCTCCAAATCAAATATGAAAACAATTTTTCTGAATTATTGTAATGAAAGGCATTTCTTGGAGGATTCTAAGTTATCCACATGTGTATTGTACAATAGCATGAATGAATTTATTGGATTTAGTCCGTATTTGTCACAAGTAACCAGAGTTTCGCACCAGTTTGTACTAACCAGAATGAGGATGGGAATAGTACATTATCTTGTTGCGTGCCCCAACATTAAAATGCGCCCTATCGGCCCATGTGAATGTGATAACAAAACGGAACAGAGCACTAAGCACTTTTTATTAACATGCGAATTGTATAGGGAATTACGGAAATTCTACCTGAAGCCTATGTTAAACAGATTTGGAGTGAGAACTACTATAGATGCTATGAGACTGCTTTTTAATTTGAATCATCCGGACATTTGCTTTTTTACTGCTACATTCCTGCTTAAAGCTATTAGCGCCAGGAAAAGTATGTGTTTTTAAAGTATTTAAATATTTTAAATATTTATTCCATCCCCCTCTGGATATTTTGTATTATATGTTCTCTTTAATGAAATATGTAATGTTTATTGAATTGTTTGTATTTGTAATTGTATGTGCTTTTATGGACATGTTTCTTAAATGTTCCGAATAAAGCTTTATGAAATGAAATGAAAGGGACCAAGAAGGTCAACTGAGACTCTTTGCCAATCCCTGGCTGGACACAGAACAGGTTTGGATATGGGAGTGCAGGTTGTGACATACTTGTCACTCTAACAACACTGTACACAATTCTTTTTTTTTTTTTTTTTTTTTTTTTATGTCCTCATATATGCCACTAGAATTTGTATGCTCTAGATGGGTCTCACTGTTGCCTCTTATACTGTTGTTTTCGAGTCCGCCCTGGAAACAGTATCATAGCAGACAGGGATGTCCCAGAGGTAGGCTGCTTTCCTTATCCTACTCCTCCAAGCCTATTTTGGGAACCCTAGGCCTGGTGGAGGACAGGACCGACACAACCTCTGGCATAATCATAGGACCACTCACTTATTTAGCCAGACCACCAGTTTAGACCAGACATTCTCAGTGTTCTCATTACGACCAACCAAGTCCATTTTACATACTTCCATTATATGCTTCAAACATACTGCGAATCTGGGTGGAGCTGTTGACTTCCACTCCATGCAAATTTGTTTCCTCGCAATGACTACTATATAAAAGATAAACTGAGTATCCAAACTGCTAATATTATAATCTTTCAATAAACCAAAGAAGACAAGTCTAAGTGAACATATAATAGTTGTTGACAGTACATCATCCAAGAAGTCCATTGTCGCTTTCCAGTAGTCCTGAATAGCTGGACAGTCCAGGAAAATGTGAATATCATCAGCTGCATAGTGGTTACAACGGGGACAGTAATAATTATTTCGTGTGATCTTATGCAATTTAGCCGGGGTCCAATAAACTCTATAGGCTGTAAATAGATGGTTACGTCTTAAGTTGGCTGGTTTAATTAGCCTCTGAGAAAGGAAAAAGGAGTCTAACCAATTTTTGCTGACTTCTTCAGGAGGATCCGATACACAATTTCCCCATAAGTTTATCACCTCCAAGTGCTGTTTGTTCTCCTCATCCTTAATTATCAAGTTGTACCAAAACGAAAGTTCTTTTAACCATTTCCCCCCTCTGCAAATTGCATCGAGAATGTCTGTATCTTTCTCCCGTTGCAGATTTTGACTTGACCACCAAGCAGATAGTTGATAATATTTAAACCTAGTCAACTGACCGTTTGTAAGTTGTATTAAGGAATTCCAGCTCACCAGGCCTGAATCTGCCCAAAGATCTCCCCATTTTTTTAATCCAGCTGTTTTCAAAGGTTGTGACAGTTGATCCTGGAGGCATTGGGGTGTACCAGGAGATTCCCAGATTGGGGTATGTGTGTGATAGTAAGGAATATCAAATACCTTCCTGATAAACCCCCAATTTTTTAGTGCAGTCTGTAATATTTTGAGACAAATTTAAAAAAAAATGTCTGGTCTCCGAACTTAAATAGAAAATTATCGTGGTCATAAGGTAAATCATTTAATAAAGCTTGAAACAGGCGGACCTGTGATGATGCATCTAACTTATTTGCAAGTAGCCTAAAGTTTTTAAAATGAAACGCATGACAGTATGACAATAGATCAGGGAGGGCTAGACCTCCAATTTTTAAGCCCCTTCTCAATTTTTTCCATGCAATTCTTTTTGACTTACAGGCCCATAGAAATGCTCCGATCTTACCCTGTAAAGTATTAATATCTTATGGAGAGAATGATAAGGGGATACAATTAAATAAAAAAGTCAATTTGGGAAGAATTGCCATTTTAATGAGGTTAACACAACCATATATGTTCAATGGCAGGTTCCCCCATCTTATTAAGGTTTTATTAATATCTTTGACCACCATTTGCCAGCTAAGTGATGTTATATCTTTTAATGCTTGAGTTAAATAAATTCCCAAGTACCTCATTTTATGTTTTGCGCCCAATATATGTGTGTTATTGTTCCATCCCATAATCTCCGTTTTCTCCTTATTAATCTGGTAGCCTGACAACTTCCCAAATTCTTCCGATAAAAGAAACAACCTCGGTATTGCCACTGAATGGTCAGAAGTATACAAGAGAAGGTCATCTGCGTACAAAGCCACTTTCAGTGACAAATTACCGAGCTGAAATGGTTGAATTATATTGTCATCTCTAATTCCGCAAACAAAAGGCTCCATGTAGACATCAAACAAAAGAGGGGATAAGGGGCAACCCTGTCTAGTACCTCGGGATATATCAAACCAGTCGGATAGGATTCCGTTAACTAAAACTTTTGCCCTTGGATTATGATATAATGATCTGACCGCCTTTATAAAAGTTAAAGGAAACCCAAATGCCGACATTGCGGCCCATAGATATTTCCAATTAACCTGATCGAAGGCGCGTCTATCGCAACCAAGGCCAACGGGAGATTTTTGGCGTTGGCATGGTCTATGGCCCCTATTACTTGGAATGTTAATTCGTTTAGCTGTCTCCCTGGGATAAAGCCTCTCTGATCAGGGTGGATTATAGATTTTATGACCTTCGATAATCTGGTAGCTAAGATTCCGGAATAGATCTTCATATCCGTGTTTAACAATGAAATTGGTCTATAAGACTCTATTCTTTTTGGGTCTTTATTCGGTTTTGGTATGAGGGTTATAGTAGCTTCTGCCCATGAGGGAGGTGCAGGATGACCATGAATTAATAAAAGGTTGAAAAGTTCCCTAAGTGAAGATAGTAATTGATCTTTATTATCCATATAAATCTCCACTGGCAGCCCGTCTGAACCTGCAGCTTTCCCTCGTTTCATTTTTTTCAGTTGACCCAGTATTTCCCCTTCTGTAATCTCACTTTCCAAGTATACCTTATATTCGGACATTTGCGGCAAATTTTTTATTAGCAACCAGGATTCTAAATCATCCCCCTTGGGATCTTTATCTTCCGTATAGAGGCTTCTCATAAAAGACCTTGCTTCTTCTCTAATCTCTGCATCTGTTTCCATCAAGCCTCCTGTCTGCCTTTGTAATAGGGATTTGATATTGTTTCTCGTTCTCTCTTCTCTAGCTTTCCAGGCTAAGAGGGCTCCACACTTTTCTCCGTATTCAAAATTTTTTAATCTACTAGAGTCCCATTTTTCTTTAAGAATTCTCTCATCCGAAATTTTTAACTGAAGTTGTAAATCAGTAAGTTCCTTCTCTAGCAGATGCACTCTCCTGGAATTAGTTAAGATTGCATTTTGTAATTCAAGATCCTTTCTTATTATTGCTGCCAAGTCTTCCCTTCTTTTTACTTTCATGCTCTTTCTCTTATGATTCATTAGAGAGCCTAAGACTCCTCTCAAATAGGCCTTATAAGTCTCCCATACTACTTGGGGGGAGGAAGTTCCTGAATTTATTGTAAAAAATTCTAACGTTTTATCTTTAACTTCTATTTTTATTTGATTATCTAATAAAAGTGATCTCTCCAGGGTCCACCTTGGTTTTAGAGGAATTACCATTTCCAGTACAGCGTGATCCGACATACCTGTAGGCGTAAAGGAAAGGTAGTTGATATCCTTGAAAAGATGTTGATCAACTAAAAAGTGATCTATCCTAGAGTAATTCTTATATTTCTTGCTATAAAAGGTGAAGCCTAGTTGTGTTCTATACTTTTTTCTCCAGATATCTAATAGAGTAAAAATCTTCCATTAAGGCGTCTAAGGTAGCGAGCGATTTTGAGGGAGCATGGTATTTAGCTTTAGAAGTTCTGTCTAATTTTTGGTCAAAGACCAAATTAAAGTCACCACCCAAAATTAAAGGGCCGGTTGTCCCTAATAATGCTATCTCAAGTTTAGATAAAGGGCCCGGATTGTCATCGTTTGGACTGTAATACACTGCCACTGTGTAAGGGATGTTTTGAATATATATTACTGCAGCCAACCATCTTCCCGATTGATCCGTCTCATAACTTCTTAAACTTATCCCTCTATTCGCTCGAATTATGATGGAGACTCCCCTTGTGACGCCTGATTGCCCGGAGCTAATTATTTCTTGAACCCACCTTAACTTCTTAAAGAGAGAACTACATGAAACTGCCTCTAAATGTGTTTCTTGTAACATTATAATTTGAGCATCTGAGTTTTTTAAGAATTCACAAATTCTATTCTGTTTTATTTTTTCCCCTATGCCATTAATATTCCATGACAGGACTTTAAGCTTATATGGATTACTCATGAGTCTATTATCCACTCATACCCATCTGTACCTATATACAAAGTGCATTTATCTATATATGAGATTTTTTATTTTTTTTATTTTTCCCCCTTGCTCCCCCCACCCAGTAAACCCCCTCCCTCCTGAGGAACCCCCCCAACATACCTGACGATGACTTCGCCTTTCGGAGCACCCAGGTGATTCCCGTGACCAATCAACTATATTGTAGCGAGACAAATTAAATCACAAATAAATCGTGTCCCCTATAATGTCATACAGCATATACAGCATATTCGTGCATTAATTTACTTTCTCAAGTTCCCCCCTACCTTTTTTTTTTCTTTGAGATAATAACCAGATCTGCCCATTATTGTTCTTCCTGATCACTTCTCATTCGGTCTAAAAGATTATCGACCTCTTCTGGCTGTGAGAAGCTATAGGTCTTATTCTTCCACATAATCCTAAGCAAAGCCGGAAATCTCATCTGCACGTGTGCTCCCAATGACCTCAGATCTGGCATTCTGGTGCCCAGCTCCCATTGTCTTTGTGCAGTTCTAGCACCTATGTCAGACCTGATGAAATAAGGACTGGACTTGTAGCGAAGATCTGTTTTTGAAAGGGATCTCCCCAAAATAATCTCCTTGACACTGTATGTTTGGAAATTTACAAATATTTTCCTAGGTGCTTTCCTATCCATGCGTCTCTTATAAGGATCTCTATGCACCCTTTGAATTTCAACCTCGAAATCTATGTCCGGGCGATCTTTTAAAATGCCTTCTCTCAGGAGTTTACAGACAAATCCCTTTATATCCTCCAACTCTTCCCCTTCTGGTATTTTCAGGATCCTTAAGTTGTTCCTCCGTGCTTGAGTCTCCAGTCGCTCAATGTCCATAGCCAATGATCTATTCTGGGCCTTTAAAGTGTCTATATCTTTTTGATTTCCATGTACAGTTTTGTTCAGAGCAGCTGCTTCTGTTTCAAGGATCCCTGTATGAAGAGTAACCTCCTCTAACTTAGATTCTAACAGATCAAATCTATCCTGTATTGTTTTTTGATTATTTTCTGATATCTCAAATTTTGACATCATATCACCTCTCAAAGATCGAAAAAGGTCCCCCAGACGATCGCTCTCTCGCTCACATGAATCCTCAGAGCTTCTCCTTATTCCAATGAGTGTTTGAGCTGGGTCTGATTGATTGACCTTACTTACATCCTGTCTCCTAGTCCCCGCGTCAATCTCCTTAGAGCTACTTTGTGCAGGTTAAGCTGTTCCAGGCTGACTCTTGGGTCTAGTGTCCTGCTTTCCTTGCACTTTGTCTGCTAAAGGTGCTTTATTTAAATTAACCGGAGTAACTGATGCAGGGGGTACCTTCGCATTTTCAAACTCAGGAAGATTTGGCTGAGCCTAATGCTGCCCTAAACCTGCTGAACTCAAAATTTCTGTTCCCTCCTCAACATTTTCCATATTTCCCAAGTTTTCTAGAGCCCCGAAACGATTTTTTAGGGGTATAGTGCTAATGTTATCCTCCAACTGCGCAGAGGAGCGCCTAGCCTGATCTAGGACCTTGAAGAAAGATTTAAGAGAGGGGGTACTTTTCACCGCCTGGTTCTCGAGGATTACTCCTTTAGATTTTTTGACTAAGGTGGTCTTTTTCTTTTTACTTTTACAAGGAGTTAATGGCATAGGTCGCTCCCTCTCTTCAAATTCTAAGGCACCTCTCTCTTTTAATTCTACCCTAGATCTCAGCTGATACCTATTTCTTCTTGTTGGGGGGGTGTTTCCTTTTTTTACTAAACTTGAACTTATATCAACATTGGCAGGCTCAATTGCCCCAGATATAACAGTTTCCATTATCTTATTCTTTGTTGGCTCAATAAAGTTCAGCAGAGCCGGCTCTTGTACTGAAACTTTCTTCAGATTAACAAAATTGTTCTTGTAAATTGGAGGATCAGTCTGCGTTTGATCCATACAACCCTGCCTCCCAGTGGTAAACCCGTGGGTTACTACTACTTTACTCCCTTTCTCCCCACACCTTTCCGCAAAAGAGTAAAGCTTCTTCCTCCCAGTCGCCGTTTTGTGAGGTTGTTGCGCAAATGTATATGTCGCCGGGCCTCTTAGTTTAATTTTAGATAGGACGGAGCGAAATCTGCTCCATAAACACTGCCGGCGTTCTTCCAGCGTGGATACAGGTTGGCGCCGGTCCGTGGAGGTCCTAGCGCCGTCTCTTTCTGTGTATAATCAGGCCAGCCGTAGCCAGCCAAAGCCTCGAGGAAAAAGGAAAGCAGAGCGGGTGACGATTAAACGGTATACGGGACCCTCTCACGCCGCAAAGCTCTCATGTCTCACCTTAAGGCAGGGGGTTTTCAGCGACCATAAAAAGACTTTTCTCGCTCTCGACTCATCCGCTCTCGATTAGAGCCACGGAGATCCTTGGTTGCATCCGCGACCGGCTCTCAGCCCGCCGCCATGTTCCTCCACTGTACACAATTCTTGACCAAATTATCAATGTCCCGGTCCATGCTCAACCACCAGAAATCATTTCTGATTCTACCCTTAGTGGCATTCATCCCTAAAGGACCAGAGTGAGCAGTTTCCATTATCCTCATTCTGAAGACGTCGGAAGTAATGAGTTTACTATCTCTGACCAGTAAGTTATTCTCAATAGAGTGTTTTTTAGAAATTTTACAGTATGGCTGTAATTCAATGGAAAGAGATCTCTCTTTGGGCCACCCTTTGACAACAAAATCCATTACCTGTCTCAAGGTGGGATCATCAGAGAGAGCGTCTTGCCAAAGTGACATGTCAGGACAAATAACAGTGTCATCAATGTTGGCAATAATACACTCCTCAATGTCCTCTGGAATGTCAAAGGTGGTTTGGAGATTGTCTCTCGTAAGTCTGGATAAAAAGTCTGCTTTGACATTTTTACCCCGGCTATGTGAAGTACAGAAAAATAAAATTGAATTCCAGAAGTTTAGTGGACAACCTAACCAGTCTGACTGTAGACTTCTTGATTTTGGAACTGGACAGAATGCCTAGTAGGTGTCTGTGGTCCGTCCTTAGCCAAAACCTCCTTCCCCAGACATTGGATTTAAATTTTTCAATGCCCAACACACATGCCAGAATCTCTTTCTCTATCACAGAATACCTCAATTCAACATCTCTCACTCTCCTAGACGCAAATCCTACAGTGACTTCCCTTCCACCATCTGAGATAATACCGTACCCATGCCATAGGCCCAGGAGTCAACAGTATTGAAAGTGTCACAACCCTCCACGTAAGCTTGGAGAGCTGGGAGAGACAAAATACATTCTTTAATTAGAACAAATTGTTCCTGACATGTGGCTGTCCAAATGAATTTCTAAAGCACTCAGTTAAACTGGACAAGTTCTTAATGAACTTTGAACAAAATTTGCACAGGCCAAGGAAGGAGCGCAGCTGGTCTTTATCCATGGGATGTGGACATTAACAATACCCTCGACATTGCTGGGTTTGGGCTTAACACCATCTTTGGTGAGCAAATGACCTAGATACTCAGTTTCATTCACCGAAAAAATACATGTATCTTCTCTCAGAGTGACACCATTGTTCTCAAGTGTTTGTAAAACCAGATCTAAAATCTGGTTATGTTCAAGTTCTGTGGTGGTATGCACTAAATTGAAATGTACCATCAGGGGTTACAAAAGCTGTAAGGTGGCGAGAATGTTCATCAAGAAGTACCCGATGGCACGCTGAATGTAAATCCAACTTGGAAAACCATTTGGACTGACCTAGAGCAGTATTGAGATCGTCTATGCGAGGTAACGAGAAATTCTTAACCCAAATGCCCTTGTTGACAGATCTTAAATCAATACATAAACAAAGCTCTCCAGTCCTTTTTTTGGCTAAAACAATAGGAGATAACCAGAGAGTCATCAACATGTTCAATTATGCCATTATCAAACATATTTTTAAGCATAATGGTAAGATCACTTCTTATACTATGAGGAACATTTCTTAATTTGTGCTTAACTGGGGGTACACCCTCTTTGATTTTAATAGAATGCACAAAATCTTCTATTTTTCCAATCCTGTTTTCAAAGACTTGTGAGTAATTATTTTTCCATTGAGAGGAGTCGGAAATTAAAAAAATCAAGGAAACTGGATTCTTCCGACCGGGTTTTATAATAATTCCAAATTCAGCCTGGTGCCACCAACCTAAAACATTGATGCCTTTAACAGCGTAAATTTTGCCTTGGATAATTTTGCTTTGAAAAGAAATATCAATCCAAAATTAGCCAACGAGCTCAATCCTTCTACCCTCAAATGCGGTTGTGATAACATCAGGGGGTAGTAAGACCATATTTGACCACAATTGTTTATATTTATCGATGGAAATAATAGTGATTCTGGCACCTGAGTCAATGAGTAGCCGAATATCAAGAGACTGGATGGATACCTGGACAAGAGAATCTCCACATTTTTTATCTGTATGTACATTATTTATGTTCAAGTATTCAACTGAAACAACGGATACAGATAATTCTTCGACTTTTTTTTATCTAACTCATCCGGGATTTCATTAGGAATTAAATGTTGAACACTCCTAACTGGAAAATGTTTGCCACCTCTACACACCTTACCAAAATGGCCAGTTTTTTTACATTTGTAACACTCTTGGGTAATGGCAGGACAGTTTCTGAAATTCGACAAATGTGAGGGCGAACTACATCTATAACATTGAAAACCAAAGGAAAGAAGTACAGAAGACTTTTTTCTGTCAGGAAGATCTTTACCGTTTTTTAATTTGGTATCACTGAGAGGTTGTTGAGTGGTGGAAAAATAAGTAGTGGCAGCTGTGGAAAACATGTTGGATTCTAACTGTTTAGAGCCCAACTCTGACTGTTTGATATTCTTAGCAATGTCAATTGTTTCATCTAAAGAAGGAGTTTTGCAGGAAAGTCATTTCTGTTGAATCTTCTTGGAATAGCACCTGCAAACAATTTGGTCTCTTATTAATTGAGAGGTAAAGTCATCAAAATCACAATAACCAGCTTAGACTTTTAATTCAGTGACATAAGTGTCTATGGATTCACTGGGAGACTGAATGCGAGTAAAACATGTATGCCTGTGGACCACTAAATTGACTCTTCCCTCAAAATAAGTACTCAGTTGTTTGGGACTGGGAGCTAATTGATATTCATCCATATCACCACTATCAAGACCAGTGTACCTAGGTCAGTGATCAAAGACATTATATCCCTCGACACCTAAATAGTAGTAAAGAACACAGCATTTCCTATCAGGTTTAAACTTCATACCATTATAGCTCCCAGAAAAGCATTAAATGATCTGAACCACAGGCGCCACTTTAATGGTGGTTCACCAGGATCCTGTAAAAAATAACTAGGAGTGACAGTCTGTATAGTGAGGAAAAGTGAGAAATGGAGGCAAAAGAAAAGCTAAAAAAAGGAAATCTAAATGGAAGAAGAGAGAGGAAGAAAAAAGAAGGCAAAGAGAAAAGAAAATCTGAAAATTTGCATCACGAAATAGCAGGAATAAAGAAACCTAAAAAAGAAATGAGTAAATCACTGAATTCACACACGTTGGACGTGAATACAGTCAGTGTAAACAACGGATAGAAAGTGTGTGGATCACTGAGCCCACAATGTAAAAACGAGTACTTGTCAAAAAAACAATACAGCAACTGTGCAGAGAGGTGAGCATGCACATAAATACCAGAAAATGTGCCACTGAATTCACAACAAAAGGAGGTTGACGTGCTTGTGCTGTTCCTTGTAGGCAGGAAATGACGCAGCAACATCAGGAAGAAGACCGGAGGAAAATCCCACGGTCAGACAGGCAGGCTTGTGATGAGGAGGAGGTCCAGAACCAAAAGATGCAGAGCACAGTACGGAGTGCACCTGGACAAGGAGAGATATGCCAGAACCAATGGACGAAGCATGCAGTAGCACAAAGGTGAGTTGAAGTAAGCGGAGGTATCTAAGCCGGAGTGGTATCCCACCGCTAGACACAGTGGAGGCATCTAAGCCAGAGCGGTATCCAACAGCTAGACACAGTGAAGCAGCAAGCAAGCTGTGAAGCAGTAACCAGAAGGTAGTGAAAAAATAAGTAAGTAAGCAGAGCGTGTGGAGAAACGCTCAAGATAAAGCATGCAGCTGGATTTGAAAGTCAGTATTAGCGCTCGCCTGGTTCCGTTTTGGTAAAATAAATAAAAAATAAAAAATGAAAAAATGCCAGTCCGAAAATAAGGATGAGGGTAAATTGGGCAGCACTGGGTCCACAAAGAGGATGGAGTAGAAATGTGAAGGGAAAAAAAATGATCCCTGGGCCCGTTGGAAAAACAAGATCACAGCACAGTACCTTACAGAAGCAGGACAAGAAGTGCTTGAGCAGGAAAACACAATCCAGGCAGAACAGGTCCAAATCCCATAGCCAGTCGCCAATTGGAAAGACGCAGTCTTTCCACAAGAAGAGTTAAACAGGAAACTTCATTCCAGTAACAGATATAAGTACATCTGTCTAAGGGGTCCAGAGTATCACCACCAACCGAAGATGAAGTTCTAATCCACTTTTCCCATGCATTCTAGTACAACATTACACTAGGTAGAGGTACAGAACACTCCCAACATTCTATACCATAACCAATACAAGAGGAGAACACAGAAAATGCAACATGCAGAAATGCACAAGACATTATATTTAGAAATTAGCATTTAAAAAACTTTAGAAATTCACAGAAAAATAAAAGGTTAGAGGGACGTTATAGTTAGACTGACATTTCATTCGTACAAAACCAGAGAAACTCAGCTGGTATAGTTAACTGAGCTAACTATACCTTGCTCCCCCACAATGAACTGTTTATGATCTCACATATTACATTACTTATGACATGGTCAGTGACATCACTGATGACATCTCAAATGACTTCACTGATGATATCAGTGATGACATCATCCACAGCATCTCTGACACACCCACTCACACCCCTATAGAATCTTGTATACACCCACTGGCACTCCCACAAAACCGTTCACAAACCCATTCACAGAGCCATACCAGTACTTTCACACACACTCACTGATTCATTGATCTAAGCGCAAATCCACTCGCTCACCCATACTGCCACTCATAGACTGACTCACTCACTAATACAGCCATTGACATATCCACTCATACAGCCATACAGGCACTCACACATTGAGTCAGTCACCCATAGTACTACTCATACACCTAGACAAACATAGATACAGTCCATCATACAGCCACTTACTCACCCAAACAGTTACACAACCACCCACTTACTTACTCATACACATACTCATTCAGCTATACAGTCACTGGCAGAAGCATGCTCTCATCTATATAGCCAATCTCATGTTCACTCACTCACACATACAATGGTGCAGAGCGGGAATATCGACAGCAAAATATGGTGTGACATAAATATCCCCGCAGAAATATCAAAAAGAAGAAATATCGACAACAAAAATATAGTTAGACCAGAATATCGACTGACAGGTAAGTAATATCGATTACAATAATATAGTTGTAATAAAAATCGTTTACAAAAATATAGTTTACAAAAATATCGATTTTTTAATAATGATATGTATTTTAGTGTTTTTAATGAGTATTGTTTGTCAATTTATTATATGTTGTAGAATTTTATTAGTTATTAATGTATTTTATGTCGAATTTTGTGTTATTAGTTCTGTAGCGGGTTGTGGGTTTATAGGGGAATAGGGTGGGAAGTAATTTAAATATATAAGATTAATTGATTAATTAATGTGTTAATTAATTATATAAATGTTTAATAATTATTTGTTAATTAATTTCAATTAGTTAATCAATAATTAATTATGTTAATTAATTATGTTAATTGTTTAATTAATTTTAGGTGTGTGTAGTGGTGTTTATATGTGAAAATAGTGTGAAGTCATTACATTTTTATTGAATAATTATTAAATACTTTATAAATTAATTATAATTAATCAATTATTAATTGTAAAAGAGTAAATAATTTTAGGTTTGTGTTGTGGTGTTTATAAGTGTATATGGTGTGAAAGCTGTCAATTAATTAATTAATTAATTAATTAATTAAAAAATACATTATTTTTCATTAATTAAATAGTAAATATTAAATAAAATTGAGTAATTAATTTTAGATGTGTAGGTGTTTGTTAATAATAATATATTTAAATGTATATATTAATTATGTTTATAATCTAAATCACATTTTATAAAAGATTTGATAGTTGTTTTTTTTATTGTTTTGAGTTCCAGCGCTTTCCCTACTGTTGTACCCTGTGGAGTGGGAATAGTAATTTTTACGCCTACGCTATCCAGCGCTTTCCCTACTGTTGCACCCTCTGGTGTGGGAATAGTAATTTTTACCCCTACGCTATCCAGCGCTCTCCCTACTGTTGCACCCTCTGGAGTGGGAATAGTAATTTTTACCCCTAGGCTATCCAACACTTTCCCTACTGTTGCATCCTTTGGAGTGGGAATAGTAATTTGTACCCCTACGCTATCCAACGCTTTCCCTATTGTTGCACCCTTTGGAGTGGGAATAGTAATTTTAACCCCTACGCTATCCAGCGCTTTCCCTACTGTTGCACTCACTGGAGTGGGAATAGTAATTTTTACCCCTACGCTATCCAACGCTTTCCCTACTGTTGCACCCTTTGGAGTGAGAATAGTAATTTTTACCCCTACGCTAACCAACGCTTTCCCTACTGTTGCACTCACTGGAGTGGGAATAGTAATTTTTACCCCTTCGCTATCAAATGTTTTAACTACTAATGTTTTTATATTGTTATTAAATGTATGTATTATTATTTTTTATATACTTTTATGTGTTAAATATATGTATATGTACACATTTATTACGTTTATATTGATTAAATTTAGTTCATTTGTTATAAATAGTTAAAATATAAAAGTAATGTAATTAATTTTGTTAATAATATTAATATTATTTAATTATTTAATATAAGTTATAATATTTATTAAAGTCGGTATTTTTTACATCTATATTTATTACATCTATATTTTTGAGTCGATATTTATGTACTTACCTGTTTAAGTATAGGGAGTCGATATTTTTGTAATCAATATTTCTACATCTATATTTATTTTTGTTAACTATATTTTTGTTATCAATATTTAAACATGGAACCACATACAATCACTCATATACCCTCTCAATACTCAGTTACTCACCCATACTGATACATGAACTCAATCACCAACACAGCCATACAGATACTCGCTCACCCATACAATCTCTCACACAAACAACAGTACCCCATACAGCCACTGACTCACCCACTCACTGATCCATGCAGGCAGTCACACACCTCCTCCCCCACTAACACCAACACCCATATACGTAGTCAGACAATCAATCACCCATATAGCCATAGCCATTCACGTACCCACTAACACACTCATACATCCACTTAGACATCAAAAAACAGACAAACACATTCACACAACCAGTCCCTCACCCATACATTTACTGAGACACCTAAGCACTCACTTATGCAGTCAGTCCCGTACCCTCTGAGCCATCCATACAGTCACTCATACACCCACCGATTCACTAATACACCTTGATATAAATATTTAACACTCATAAACTTTTTAAAAAACACTCACAGTCACTGGATAATCAGTGATGTCATTTGAGATGTCATCAGTAATGTCACTGACCATGTCATGAGTGATGTTATATGTAAGGTTATAAACAGTGTATTGCGGGGTAGCGAGTTTTTGTGAATATATATATATATATATTTTTATATATATATATATATATGTATATATATATATATATATAAAACATTTCTGTCTGATTTTCATCTTACAGGGGAGTACCACACAACCGGCTGCACGATGTTACTACTATGATAAAGATATGAGCACCAGAGTTGTGGACACCAGTCCAAACTCTGAAGTCACCTACAAGCAATAAACGCACCGGGTACTATACCGACATTAGGAGGATTAACCTCAAGGACATGGTTGCCCTCGCCCGTTGGTAGGACATATTGACCAGTATGTACTAGGATAATAATGTACTCTAAACATGTTATACCACAACTACATACCTGAAATTCCGGCATATATACAGCAAACTCTATGCTCAGACCAGCCATTGGCCCGGACAGTAACACAATAAATGTACTCCCAACATATGATACCAATGTATATCGGTAATTTGAAAGCAGTACCCCTTTTGTTTTAAATACACAAATGATGTCATGCAAGAAAACCAATATGTGATGTTAACATATTTAAACAAAGGGAGTCCCATACACTATGTATATGAATATGTGTAATGCACCTTTAAGTAAACTCTTTCAATATGTGATGCCAACAGATTTGAAAGAAAGCTATCTTCTATGTCTATGCGCATGACTATGTGTAAATGCACCTATATAACACTGTGGAGACGAGGGTCGAAACACGTCGTCTTTTCTGTCGAATATAAACTTACTTACTGCAACTGCTGTGGGCTCGCCTGAATTCCTTCTCTGCGGAATATATATACGTTCTCCCATCCTACCTGACTTTGAAACGAGCCCTTAACTCTTTTAGGTTTTGTGTTTTGAATATGTGAGGTATGTGTGAAATACAAGACATTTATTCAACACATGATGTGTTCATTTTAATTGGACATTAATAACTCAGTTCTCAGCACACTGGTCTGTTATTTTGCCTGAGCTCCTTGATGCAGATTTGCTATGGATGCAGTGACCAATGGACACAGTGTTCTGGTGCTGAATCACTGCTCTAATGGGCTCTGATTGCTGAGGAGCCAGTTCTGCCCATCTCTCTAAATTAACGTGCCATTAAAAAGCTTTCTGCATGCTGATCATGTTGACTTTTCTGTGCTGTAAGCTCATGTTAACCCTGAATGCTTGAAAGTGGTCATTTTTGGCCATATTGAATTTCAGAGTAAGGTATTTTTGCAAATCGAGATGCTGAGTACTCCGGTACAACAGTTCCTTGGTATCCTTATATATTTTATTGCATTAGAATCTGCAATTGGGTTATATTTGAATGAAAATAGTACAGGCCAATCAAGTGACACCATGTATTGTATTATATGTTAAGGTGCTATATTTTATTTGTATATTTATTAGTGTAGTGTGATACCATGTTTTATTCACAAATAAGACATGTGAGAGCTTTCTCAAAAATTGGTATACAATAAAAAAAGCAGACAAAAACCATATAGTAGGGAAGATCATTTAATAGGTTAGTGAGTCTGAGCCCTTAAAGCCACACATTTGGAACTCATCATTTTATCATCTGAAGTACTCTGTATCTTACAATGTCATAACTATTCAAAATTCCCTTAGGATTTAGAGGGTTTAGGGGGAGTGGTAAAACGATACATGTTATTTTATGTTGTGTTCTGTTCTGATTTATCTTGGTAGGACACCTATTACATAGTATCTGCTGGACAGTGTTTGGCTGATTAGTGGTCACTGAGCTTGCAAGGCAGGCTTAGAAGGTATGAGTGAGCAATTTATTATCACATGACAGATCTCTTGGTCCTCTGTAGCTGTCATCCATGTGTTGGTGTCTGCTGCCAGTCAAGCAGACCTCTTTCAGAGTTGTCACAGGGATGCAATATTTCTCTGAGTGCATGACAAAATAATCAGGAGTCATTGGGCCTAGCCAGAAGCCAACGTGATCTGATTTAACAATGGGATGCGGGTTGTAACTAAGTCTCCTGCTTTCTCTCTAGGTCATGTGCCATCATTACCCTGGATGTTGGATAGTCAGTATTTGAAGAAGGCCCCTGGTTGGCAATGGGACATACTTGACGCTGAAGTTGTTTATAATTTTCATGCCTACTAGAGACAGCCTCTGAATAAGGGTGATATGGTGTACCAAACCAAAGGTTGTTGAGAGGTTTTTGTGTACGACAGCAGTTGCTGATTCTTTTCCACATGCTCGTGTCATTTGAGTGTCAAGGAAGAGTAAGGGTGCAGATGGAATCCCTCTTTAAAGTCAGAGTGGATCATTTTGTTCTATGAACTGGAAGAACTACTGCTTGGCAGCCTTTTTGAATTATTTTGTGATCAATTTTTACAAGAATAGTTACTGTGATAACACTGTAATGCCTGATTATAATTTCCATACATTAGACTCATTATGATGCTGGCAAAGTCCAGTAGCAACTCATGAAATGGGCTGTCATGCCATGATATGCACACAAGTAGAGCACTGGATCATGAATGCACTGGACCACTTAGCCCCTCTGACCACAAGCCAAACAACCCGCTTTTTGCCCTTTGCAAAGTGGTTCAAAGAGGGGTTCTGTCTACAAAAAATAGCTTGTAAGCAACTAGAGCACCTACGGCGCAAAGAATATAATACTATAGCAAAGTCAAAAATGACGACGCAAGAAAATCTTACTATAAGTAGGTCAGGACGGTACATAGTCAATTAAACAGCCAGCAAATTGTGCAAGCTCAAAACTCATCTCGAAAACTGTTCTAGATACATTTTTTTTTAAACTTTTATTTTTGAATTTAACAGATATCGCAACAATCATTCAAATACCGTTATCAGATGTACAGTGCCAGTGTCGCTATGGGACATAATACCAGCAACAATGAGGTAGTAATTAATAGTGCATTTGAAATCAGGGATGTGTCTTCCAACTTCCTGATGATTTTCACTGCTCTTGTTTCTATCACCCCTCCTCCCCCCAGATGTGCCCCCATTCACTTCCGATTCATGCTGGTCATCCCCATCTGGGCCCAAGTTCAGAGCAGAATTATACATTCCCACCACTCAGTCAGGTCTACCTGCAGTTTGCCATCTCTATGGTTTAATTTCGTATGAACTTCTTCTGCTAAAGTCCGCTTGCGTATGTCTCTAAGCCATGCTGTCATGTCCCGACCTCTCTTCCCCATCCAAGTGATAGTCACCCTGCACTTAGCAAGGACCAATTTTTCACTTCCTGGGTTTCCTAATGTAGACCAGTAAGCATTGCACTGGCTCCTCCTCAATGCAGATACCTGTACTCTTCCACACTCTTACCATTAACAGATCCCAAAACTGCTTCACCACAGGGCATATCCATGATAAATGTAAGAAATCTTCCTCCTCCGCATCGCATCTAGGGCACGTGTCAGCTCGGATCAGGTGGATGCACAGTAGTCTTACTGGCTTAAAAAATGGTGTGGTACAAAAAAGTTGTAGTACATCTTTTTAAATCACACATTGCAGGACACTGTGTGTGAGCATGTTTATGGCTGCCGAGGTCTTGTCATCCAGGTGCCCAACTAAGCCTATATCCCAGGCTGCTCTTGCCCGAGGAGGAGGGCCAGTCAAGATCCATCTTCATAGCTTTATACAGCCCAGAGCCGCATGTAAGCTGTATATCCAGGGTGTGGGTCATTTGAGGTACGTCAGGTCCAGGTTATCTTAGCAATTTCCATCAGGCCAGTTTAGTGTAGATAGTGCCCTTGTTCTACTGCAAAATCGCCACAGGCCTTGCTCATATGTGATGAATGTTTCATTTGGATAGAGGTCTGTCAAGACGTCACATTCTCCATCCCTCCCTCCACACCTGGAAGAACATATGTAGGCTCATTTCCCTCACAGGGGACAGTATCCAAATAGGAAGCTCCCTATGGAAAGGGCATGTCCCAGTACCTTCTCCAGGTATTGTAGCCAAATATTCGCTGTGTGGCGGACTATTTAGGGCATAGCGTCCGGGACCCTCCTGCCCTGCATCAATGTAACCAGGAGAGTATCCGGGTGAGTTCGCCCTGCCAGCAGTCATTTTCCCCAATTGTCACTGTCCTCTAACCAACAGGACATGTGCTGTAATTGCACAGCCTAATAGAATAAGTCCTGTCTTGGAGCCTCTGGCCCCCACTTCCTCGTACCTACAAGTCAGTGTCAGTGTGCTCAGTGCCACTCTACTGCTTCGACCCACCCATAATAATGACCCAAGCACAGAGTTCAGGTGCATGAAGACCCGACTGGGAACCGGACATATTAAGTTTTGTAGCACATAGAGCAGCGAGGCAGCACCACCATTTTGGACACTGCCAGTCTGCCCATCTATGACCCTGTCTACGTTAAGGTCTATCAGCTGTGCATTGTCAAGTGCCATCTGGATGCCTAAGTACGGAAGGTGAGCTCGCTCCCCTTGTATCCCAAGATCAGGGAGGCTCTTCAGGGGCAGTGTGACTATGCATGCCAGAGGGAAGATCAAGGATTTGCGTTGATTAAGTCAGCCAGGAAAACTCCCCAAAATCCTTGAGATGCTGCAGGAGCCTAGGCAGCGCTAATCAGGGAAAGGCTATATAAAAGAAGGCGTCATTTTCATAGAGGGAGATCATGTGGGATGTATCACCTACTTGGGTTCCCCACTGCCCCATCTCTCCTCGTATCTGTAGCGCTTGAGACTCGATGGCTAGGGCAAACAGCAGCGGTGAGAGTGGGTATCCTTGACCTGTTCTCCACTCCAGTACCCACTCCTCTGAACTGTCCTGTCCCACCTGTACCAATGCACGTGGTTTTGTGTACTGTTTTTAACTCATTGGCAGAACTGTGGCCCAAATCCCACTTTCTTAAGCAGCGGATAACCCCAGTCACCTGTGTCAAAAGCCTCTGGAAGGTCTATTGAAACCAGGGCAAGCCCCTCATCTTTATGTTTAACCTCATGAATGATATGAGATAACCGCTGTAGGTTCATGGTAGTGTGATGACCATGTATGAAGCCACACTGGTCTTCATGTATCAAATGAGGCATGTGCGCATGCCAGCAGTTTATATCATTTTTTGCATCTGTGTTGATCATAGTGTGTGGGCGATTAGAAGCCGGGTCCAAGCTGTCCCCTCCCGGTTTCATTATCATACTCATGGTGGGAGGGTAAGATTCTGCAGTCAAAGGCCTCCCTATAAAAACCCGTAGTAATGCCTGTGTCACAGTGGCAGAATACACTCGCTATACCTCAGGGTGGACTCCAGCTCCTCCAAGGGCCTTAGCCTTCACAAGCTTCAGCAGGCCTCCTGTAGTTCCTTCAGGGACAGCTGTCTATCCAGCTCTTAAGAGGCCAACGAGGGTAGGTACATAAGGGTCAATTTCTACAGGAATGGTACGTATCAGTTCTCCCAAACCGCCGGGTCAGCTGCATAGACTTTCTGCAGGTGTTGTTGGAACACCTCATGGATTGTGGCCCTGGTATATACTGTCTCACCCGTCGATGTGCATGTGTGGCCTTTGATACTGTTAATCATCTCACCCTTCTGAAAACTCTCAAAGACCTTTTCGGTTTAAATGGCATTGTCCTTAAATGGTTCACCTCCTATCTCCACAATAGAACCCAACAAATTAAACTGAATGATTGCCTTTCCAAACCACAACCTATCTCTCTGGGTGTTCCACAAGGCTCGATCCTCTCTCCTTCTCTTTTTAACCTCTTCATGGAACCCCTCACTACTATTCTCAAACAATCTAAAATCGGCTACCACCTCTATGCTGATGGCACGCAATTATACTACAAGATCAAATTACACAACAACATCTTACATCTTAATGATGCCTTGACCAAAATTCAAACCTGGTTCCATCATAACCACCTCAAACTTAATCCCCAAAAAACTGAAATCATCCTTTTTGCTCCCAAAAACAACCCTCTGCCTATCCAACACTGGATTGCCGATATCAAAGCACTTAATTGTCCTCTCACTACTTCCAACTCTGTCAAATCCCTTGGCATCAGCGTTGACCAGAATCTCAATCGTATCCCACATATTAAAAATGCTGCCAAAGGTGCCCACTTCACTCTACACCACCTTAAAAAAATCAAACCCTTTATTCCAATGGACGACTTTAAAACCGTTGTACAATCACTTGTCCTTTCCAGAATCGACTATGGCAACGCCACCCTTGCTGGCAACCCCAAAGTCCATCTTGCCCCGATTAAATCAGTCCTCAACCTGGCAGCCAGGCTTATCTCTGACAGAAAGCATTCTGATCACATCTCCCCGGTCCTCAAAAATTTCAAATGGCTCCCAATCGAAGGCAAATCCACCTACAAGATTGCGTGTATCACTCACAAAGCCCTTCACCAAAACACCCCCTCGTACCTTTCCGACAAACTCCAAAAAGCAGGATGTACTAGATCTTTGAGGAGCACCAACGCCCTTGTCCTAATCCCACCAGACCAAAATGAAAAAGACTCAATCATGTTCTTTCTCAGGAAATGCCCCATCTATTTGGAATTCTCTTCCCAAAGACCTTCGCTGCAACCCTTCCTACCCCCTTTTCAGGAAAAACCTCAAGCAGCTCCTTCTCAACAAATATTGGGGTCCGTAATCCCTATTGAAACTATTAGTCCATTTACTCTTTGCTGTCCTTTACACTCTCCCTTACACTACCTTTCCTACTCTCGCTTTTCAAGAAAAACCTCTAGCAGCTGCTTCACAACAAATATTGGGGTCCCAGATTCCTATTGAACTATCTTTCCATTTACCCGTGGCTTTCCTCTACAATCTCTCTACCCACTACTCTTCCTACTCTCGCTCTCATTCTTTATCCCTCTAACTAAATACTTATCCCCCCTATTTTTCTTTTTCAACAGCTCTCTTCTTCTTTACTTGTTCTCCAAAGTTACTCCGTCTTTTCCTTTTACAATTGGGGGACTTTATCACCTAGTCTATGTTAAAAATATGCTGTTTATTGATTTTATTTCTCATGATGTGTTAACTACCCTGTAAAGCGCTCTGATACTCTTGGGTTCAGTAGCGCTACATAAAACCATTTAAATAAATAAAATAGATGTATCTTGCAGGAGTTAGTTCCAGGATAGTGTCAGGAGCAATATCTATCATCTGTTTCACTGTTACCGGATGCCCTCTGTTTCTGGCCCAGATTCAGTGCTCTTTGAGGAGGGGGCACACAGCTTGATAGCCTCTAATTGCATGGTGCCGTCCTTGCCCACTGTGATTCTCTGCTCATTCTTTGGATCCCCGTCCGAGCACCGACCCGGGGACCTTTTGTTTCGAGTTTCTTACCCAGACTGAGCACCCCATCCCTTTCTTTTGCTGAGCTGTTCTGGGGGGCGTCACCTCGGATCTCCAGCCATTCCCACACCTCTTCCGGCGTCTCAAAGAGATGAACCCTGCCTTGTGCAAATACCTTCGGTTTTTCTGGGTATAGCAGCATATACTGCAGTTGCATGTCACGGAGCTTCTGTTTTCCCCCCAGTTTTACCCCCAGAAAGTTTTTCTGCTCTTCTGGGACTTGCTTGGTATAGTCCTGTTATATTGCTATTTTACTGTTTTCATAGTAGAGATTCTGAGTTTCTTTTGCAACCCAGAGGATACAATCTCTATCTTGATAGTTTAATGTTTTGTAGATTATTGCCCAGGGATGGGCCCAGGGGGGAGGAAGTGTCACCACTTCTCCTTTTAAGTCCACTATGTCTCCCTCTGCTCTGGATACTTTGTCTGCTACTTTACGTAAATCGTCTCTCAGTAGATTCACGTCGATAGACACAGTCTCAATTTAGTTTTCCAGTACCTTCCTAGAACCCTGGATGGCTGCCAAGAGCTCCGCAAGTGTTTGTTCATCGGTTGTGCCATCTTCTCCCTTTCAGACTCAAAACTACAGTGAGGAGTTGGCATTTTTAAGGGTTTTTAAGCTTGTCTTCTTTAAGCTTTTAATCATTATTTCTTCCACTCTGTTAAATAGAATAGTGCTTAAAGGAGCTCAGCACTACCTGCTTCTAAATTGTTCTGGCACTTGTGTTGCGGTGACTTGGGCATTGCGTGTTTTAAACTTAAAAAAAATTGAAGATGGGGGCGTGGCCGGGCGAGATGTCCGAGCGGTTGTAATCCGTCTCGGCTCCCGGTCCGCAGGCTATTGCGGTGCTGAAATTGGCGGTCCCCCGGAGTCCCGGGGTTGAGCTTGGCTCCTTCAGGCAGCGGAAGATGTAGGGCGCTGTTAGGGAGCTCTCACCTGCTACACTCGACACAGGATCGTTCCTGGTGCGACCCCGGAGGAATCTCAAGGCCGTGAGGCAAAATGGCGGCTGCCAGGCTGCTTTGATTGCCGGACTCTGTTGGTGCCTGCACTGAAGGACTGGGTTTTAGAACCCAGCGGTGTCAGGGAAAACGCCTGATACCTTCAAGTTCCCTTGTCTTGGCAAACAGAGACACTGGATACTTCTTGATGACGTCAAAGACCAGAGTTTATTGGCTGCAACCAGGAACAGAGATCTACAAAGCACACACGGGTGGTTCACTAGAGACTGCACAAATTCAATGAGCGGAGCATGGTGTTTTATGCCAAAAATCAAGCCTCAGGCAACATTCCAAATTAGCATTGGGTTCATACAAATTGACCAATAGCAGAGTGACATTTTAAAAGTAGCGTATGACGACAATCCCATTCCCCGTTGTCCAGCCCACCAGAAATGACCAAAGACCTTTTCGGTTTAAATGGCATTGTCCTTAAATGGTTCACCTCCTATCTCCACAATAGAACCCAACAAATTAAACTGAATGGTTGCCTTTCCAAACCACAACCTATCTCTCTGGGTGTTCCACAAGGCTCTATCCTCTCTCCTTCTCTTTTTAACCTCTTCATGGAACCCCTCACTACTATTCTCAAACAATCTAAAATCGGCTACCACCTCTATGCTGATGGCACGCAATTATACTACAAGATCAAATTACACAACAACATCTTACATCTTAATGATGCCTTGACCAAAATTCAAACCTGAAGGACTGGGTTTTAGAACCCAGCGGCGTCAGGGAAAACGCCTGATACCTTCGAGTTCCCTTGTCTTGGCAAACAGAGACGCTGGATACTTCTTGATGACGTCAAAGACCAGAGTTTATTGGCTGCAACCAGGAACAGAGATCTACAAAGCACACACGGGTGGTTCGCTAGAGACTGCACAAATTCAATGAGCGGAGCATGGTCTTTTATGCCAAAAATCAAGCCTCAGGCAACATTCCAAATTAGCATTGGGTTCATACAAATTGACCAATAGCAGAGTGACATTTTAAAAGTAGCGTATGACGACAATCCCATTCCCCGTTGTCCAGCCCACCAGAAATGACCAAGCACATTCCATTATCCTGTTCAGTCAGGCCCGACAAACCCATCATAAATCCTCAACCCAAATCAGTGATTATGTCGTAAAGGAAGGAACAGAAACAGATTGGAAGTGAGATAGAAAGGTGGGAGCAGTGTACCATAAACTCGGGCCTGCCCTACTCTTTGATCTTTATCTGACCAGCTGCTTAACAAGGAACTGGCTCAACGAGGTCAGCCTCGAGCACGGAGTCAGTTCAGCCAGGTCATTCAGAAGTCAGCTAAGACATACGTGTCTCAAGGACTCGTTCGACCGTAGTCTTCGGCCTATGTGAGGGCAACCACTCAAAATGGCTGCCGAACACAAAATGGAACCGGAAGGTTCAAACTAAATCCCCAAATACAGAGTGTTTTCATAGATTGATTCATGCGAAAACACTTGTACAGGCTACATTCGTCATTTGCGGTCTGCTGACACCAAAATCGTCTATTTCTGACGATCTTTATTGAACGGGTTTAGAACCACCGAACCAGACCCACAAACTCACGGAACTACAGACCCTCCTTTTGCCCTTACATAGGCCACAGACCCTAACCCATGTCAATCTGAATACGGATCTATATTCATCAGATCATCGATGTGTTGCTGTAGCATCATCCTATTACTTAGTACCTCTCTCTGGACAGGTCTCCTTGCACACGCAGTAGCACAGAGGCCACAAATAGCAGGAGCACACTGTACACAGAGACAGAACAGGAAAAGGATAGCTAAGACCATCCCAAAGACCATCAAAATCTTCCAACCCCAAGTGGATATCAATCCCCATAACCATCCCATCAACGACCAATCTCCTTTGTCCAAATGGACAGAATCAGAGATCTTATGTAGGTTGGAAATGGACTGGAAGACTGACGGAGCGTTGTCTGGAATGAAAACGCAGCAGCTCGATTGAATCAGTTTACAAACTCCACCTCGATCTGCTAGTATGACATCAAGGGCAACTCTATTTTGGAGTGTCATAAGTCTATCCGACTGGAGCTCAGCAGTCAAGTTACTAAGGGCACCGGCAGTTTCGACTATGGTGGACTCAACCACTCCCGTCAACTGGCGAATATTCCTGCTATTAGCCATCAGTCCCCAGAACAGCAGAAAACCCTTAAAGAAATCTCCCAACTCTTGCCCTGCAGTGTCTTCTTGGCTTAAGACACCTCTAGCAACTCTCGTCTTATGGTAATCTGCCACAGCTGTAAAAGTGGGAGGCAACAGGAAAGAAACAAAACATGTGCCCGAAAAATCAGGGGGCAACCATGTATATGCTTTGTCATAGCAAACAAAGTAGGTATCTTCAGCAGCTAAAATTGCTGGGGAAGACTGGGACGTAAATACGTAAGTATCAATACAGACGCTCTTCCCTAACTGAGCTCTTGGATTCTTGCCATTACCCTGCAGACAATAGCGACCCTGATGGGGCACTATCCAAATCGGTGGAGAACTTTTCGCTCGCTGGTTAACACTCAGACTAACTCCATATCCAGTAACATTCCAACCAATATATGCTAGTGTCTCATCTCTCGGGATAGTCTCGTAGGAATCTATACCTCTAATCATGTCTACTATACCTTTGACCAGAGCATTATTCTTCGGATTGTCTTTCGGTGAACATAAGGGATAGACACTATGGGCATAAATAAACATCGTTTTGTAAGCCCAAATCGAACCATTTAAACTGAAGGGCAAAACTAAGTAAGGAATACCCTTATCGGTCGTATGGGGCATTAGACCACAGATCCAACAGTTTGTCGTATTCATCACTAACTGGTGTTGGTGCAAAAGTTGAATAAAGGAATTATTGGCAAATTCCAATCGTCTAACTACCTCGTGTTCAGGCAAAGAATGAAAAGAATGAGAAGAAATAGTAGGTGTAGGTGTAGGTTGCACAGTGGGATTAAACGCTCCTTAAAAGAGAATGTCACATAACTGATTATGAATACCATTAAACTCAATAACAAAAACAAACACGGTATTATAAAACGTTTCGTTGTGATCAATTTGCATAACTACTTTCTAAAAATCATTGTTCGTGCAGGTCTCTCCAACTCAAAGAAATCCATCCTAAACTAAATATGCTGCTCGCGATGGTAGGGTGTTCTATGCTAAGGAATGCCTCTGTCAACCCAGGGCAACTCCCTTAGGCCAACCAGAACCCTTGACCTAGTGTCTCAGGCTTGCACTCCAAAGACTTTCGGCAACCGCGACCCTACAGCTGAACCCGGATGGCGGTTCGAAAAACAAAAATGAGTACATCCTCGGTGGAGAGTTAACCTGCAAACAGAACAATCATAAAAACTTTATTTATGCTTTATTTGTCCATGACTCTCAGTCGCAAATTATAGCGGCTTCTTCCAGGCAATTCTTGATCTTTAAACAGGAGGTCAGGCTCAATAGTGTTCAATCGATTCAAAGGAGGCACAGTTTCCTGTAAAAGATCGTCACTTTGTCTCTCAGAGTTCTTGCCAATCGGACTCGCATCGCTGAATGGCACAAATCTTGGAACAATGCCTATTTTAGAGTCTGGAAGTCCCTCCGGGACCCATGTCATGAAACATCAAAGTCACAACTCCCATTGTAAGTTTTATACAGGATTTCTTTCCTCGCAAAGGAGTAAAATGCCTCTCAAAAAACCCACCCCAGTCCCGTGCATCCTGCACACCAGTTATTCTAGAAAACATGGTATGAATGGTAATTTATGTAGTGCTTGTATTTCGCTTGCTTGTGCTGATGCTTAACTGTATTGAGCAAAAGGTTTGTTATACTCGTTCATGGAAATGATTTGGCAGCATGACATTATGAGGCAGATTTCATCGGGAGCAACAGAAAGAAAAGACGCGTTTAAAAAGTGACACGCATTTGCCTCGCGCTGTGTGAAGTCTAACACAGAGTGAGAACAGCGTTTCTCTCACGGTGCTCAGGACGTCTCTGGGCGTGGCAGGACTATAAAAGCCACACCCGGGATTCTGGAAGATGCTTACTCTTCTTGACTCCATAGAGACATCGCGTTTGAGGAAGTTCATCGGAGGACTTCGAAATCTGAATTCAGGCTGAAAACTCCGGTTCCTAGAAATCTTCAGTCTACAATCTACTGGACGGAAATGAAGAGCTAAGTACCTAAATTAAGAAAGGCGCCCAACGCTAGCTTTTGCAATAATTTTTGGACAATTTTTGGTAAAACAAATTCGGACACAAAATTCTTTCAGAGACTTGTTTATTGTTAAATGATGTAACACTTGTTTAAACAAAAGAGATGTAAAGTCTAATGTTTTAAAGAAATGTGTTTTGAGAGTGAATTTAACTCAAAAACCACCACAGAGAAGTCGTTTGGACAACAAGATCATTAAGAAAAGTGAGTAAGGTAACAAAATAGTTTATCTTTGGCTCTTTCCCCTGTCCCTATAAAAATTAACCGGCCATTCCCAGCCCACCCCCGTCTATAAACCACATGAGTAGCTACCAGCGCCAGGATACCTGCCAGGTGACAGTCGCGCTTTATAAATATTTTAAATAAATAAAATAAATCTTGCAGGGAAACTTAGTTTAAGGAAAGTGCAAATAAATTGTTGTTGTTCATTTTAGAAAATATAAAAGTCTGGGGCGGACAGTTCAACCACCTTCGACATAAAGAGGACAGCAACTCTTCAACTGACTCCATAAGATGACGACTTCCTGGACGCAAAGCCAAATCTGGTAGATCGCAGGTAGGAGTTTACGTCAAGACATAAGAACTAGTAGAAGGAGGTAGAGAGAGTAAAAGAAAGGGTTTAAGAACATTTTAAAGAATTTCTTGTTGCTTCGCAGGTCGACTACAAGAACACAAATAGCGTCAGATCCGGCCTCTCTCCCTGACTGCTATCCATCACCCTAGTGTATATTAAGGAACCCCAGGTTGTAAGGTAGGGTTCTGGGAGATTGGTCCATAGCGTCTCTGCAAAATCGATCAAGCACCTTACAGGTAAGGTACGTGTTCATCTCAGGTAAGAGTGCTTGATCTCACCTGACAGAAGACTAAGCCCACGAAAAAGGATTTTGCCCAGACGCTATGGATGAATCTCAGCAGATCACTTTGCAGGATATAGCTACAGTGTTGTTAGAAATTAGAGCAGAAAATGCTGATTTAAGAAGAGATTTAACTGCAATCCAGAATATCTACAAGCGCCTAGTCCCACAACTTGGACGTTTAATTCTGATAAAAAATCTTATTTAAAGCCACCAGTCTTTCAACCAGCCATGCAAACCTTGTATAGTGGGAATGCCGCCCCTACCACTTCAGCTAATACTCAAATTCAGGTAGTCACTCCAGTTGCGGTACCTTTAGCTCGTCCAGAGAGATTCTATGGGGACTGTAATAAGTTCACGATATTTCTGAATCAATGCCAGTTACATTTTGTGGCAAAGCCTACAATATTTCCCGATGACTCCTCCAAGGTCGCTTTCATCTTGTCCTATTTAGGAGGTGATGCTGCCTTGTGGTCTGTACCATATGTAGAAAGAAATGATCCGATTTTAAATGATTTTAGACGGTTCAAAAGAGCCATGAAGAAATTATTTGCCAAACATATTTTCGTTCAAACAGCAGATCATGAGCTATTAAATCTGAAGCAAGGGTCTTCCGATCTCTTGCATTATATTTCTACCTTCAATAGATTGGTCATTGAAGCAGAGTGGCCAGAAGAAAAACGTGTGTCACTATTTTATTGTGGTTTACGCGAAGATTTAAAAGATATGATAACACAAATTTTAGATCCACCTACAGATTGTGAGGACTTTATAGATCTTGTTGTAAAACTTAACCATAGGATTTCAGAAAGAAAAGGAGAAAGAGGAAAATCAGATTTTAGAATGATGGTGTTCAAAGAAAGGGGGAATCTGAAAACTGAATCTTCTTCTACTAAGTTAGATCCAGTGGAACCTATGCAGATAGGGACAGTTAGAGGACCTCTTACTAAGGATGAGAGAGACAAGCGTAGGAAATTAAATCAGTGTATGTACTGTGGAAAAGCCAGACATTTCATAAAAGACTGTCCTACACGACCTGTAAGACCAAAAACCAAAGCTTCAGAGATAGCAGCGATACAGCAGTCGGAAAACTAACAAACTCGGTAGATAATGAGGTCACTCTATCGAGTTCACATATCACCTTGGCCTCCTTAACTCCAACTGCCTCTCATTGTCATCTCAGTATGCGTATTCTTCTCCAGTCTCAAGAAGATAAAGATCGGTCTTGGTCCATAGACGCTTTGTTTGATTCTGGGGCTACAGGTAATTTCATCGATATTCAGTTATTCCAAAAACTAGGTCTACAAAGGATAGTAAAAGACTCTCCAGAAGTTGTTAGAGCAGTAGACGGAAAACAACTCACCTCAGGTCTAATTCAACATCATACAGAAATCTTAAAAATGACTTGTGCTGAGAAACATGTAGAAAAAATAACATTTGACATAATTGATGCTCCTCAATTCGGTTTGATTCTGGGCATCCCTTGGTTAGTGCTTCATAATCCTTATATTGATTGGACTAATAGAAGTATACTATTTAAGTCTGATTATTGTCATGCCAAGTGTTTTCAACAATTCCCAGGTTCTGAGTTGTTAATACAGGGTTATGATTTCCCCAAGAATTCCAAAAGTGTTTTGGTGGTTGCTGGATTACCTGATGAGTATCAAGATTTGGTTGATGTTTTTGATAAGAACAAGGCCAATACCCTACCTCCTCACAGAGATTTTGATTGTGAGATAGATTTAGTTCCTGGGGCATCGTTGCCTTGTAGCCGAATTTATGCCCTAACTGAGAAAGAAAATGAACATTTACGCAATTATCTTGACGAATATTTAGCCAATGGTTTTATTAGGCACTTCAAGTCTCCGGTCTCTTCTCCTCTTTTTTTTATTTCAAAAAAGGGAGGAGAATTGCGTACGTGCATAGACTATCATGCAATTAACAATGTGACTGTAAAAAATCGATACCCCTTACCTTTAATTCCAACATTAGTAGACCAAATCAAAGATGCCACCATTTATACAAAATTGGATTTGCGTGGAGCATATCATCTGGTGCGAGTCCGAGAGGGAAATGAATGGAAGACAGCATTCCGAACAAAATTTGGATTATATGAATATCAGGTTATGCCTTTCGACTCTGCAATGCTCCAGCTGCATTCTAGTTTTTTTTATAAATGAAGTGCTAAGAGATTTCTTGGATATTTGCTGTATCGTCTACATTGATGATATTCTCATTTACTCGAAGGAAAGATCTGAACATGTAAAGCAAGTATGAGCCATTCTTCAACAGCTTTTACAAAATTCTTTATTTGTAAAACGTGAAAAGAGTTTATTCCACGTAACCACAATAGACTTTTTGGGATACATCCTTAGTCCAGCAGGAATAAAAATGGATCCAAAAAAGGTTCAAGCAATTATAGACTGGCCCAGCCCTTCCTCTGTGAAACAAATCCAGAGTTTTTTGGGATTTGCAAATTTTTATAGACGATTCATTAAAGACTTTTCGCAAAAGATAACTCCCATCACAAAATTGTTACGAAAAAATATGAAGTTCGAATGGACCCCAGAAACTGAATCAGCTTTTCAGGATCTAAAAAACAAATTTCTAACAGCTTCGGTTTTAAGGCATCCTGATCCCTCTCAGCCTTTTATAGTAGAAGCTGATGCCTCTCAATTTGCAATAGGGGGGCATTTTGTCCCAAAGAAGTACTAATACTGGGCAATTACATCCAATTGCATACTATTCTAGAAAATTGTCTCCCCCTGAACAAAATAATGCCATAGCAGATAGAGAATTATTGGCCATAAAAGCTGTATTCAAAGAATGACGACATTACTTGCTAGGGGCTCGTCATCCTGTAACTATATACAATGATCATAGGAATTTAAAGACACTTAGATCCGCTAAAGCTTTGACTCCTCGCCAATTGCGTTGGACTCTGTTTTTCAATGATTATAATTTCATCCTCACTTATCGCCCTGGAAAAGAAAATAACAAAGCCGACGCATTGTCTAGAATAGGTTTAAGTGATGTTTTGAATGCTAAAAAAGAAACACTACATCCTATTATTTCTGAGGAACGTTTTCAGATAGGTCTTATTGACTCTGAAGTTTTGTCAGACATTGAAAATGCTCTAGAAAATCAAATAAAAGAAGAATGGACTAAACTTTACCCTTTATTGCAATGGAAAGAAAACATATTATTCATGAATGATCAAGTATTTGTGCCCATCGAATCATTACAGGAAAAAGTTTTACAGATTTATCATGATTCAATTTTGTCAATCCATCCTGGGGTAACGAAAATGTACCAACTTATTAAAAGGCAATTTTGGTGGCCGAATATGTTAAAAGACATTCAGAAATATGTACAAACTTGCACTGTTTGTGGTCAAAACAAAGCAGTTCATAGGTCACCGCATGGTTTACTTTTGCCTTTACCAGTTCCACCTCAGCCTTGGCATACAGTGTCTCTTGATTTCATTGTAGAGTTACCTCGTACCACATGTGGTTTCACCACCATTCTCACTGTTGTGGATCACTTTTCTAGATATGCTCATTTTATTCCCCTAAAAAAGCTCCCCTCAGCCATTGATTTGGCACACATGTTTGTCACACAAATAGTCAAATTGCACGGGATTCTTTCAGTGGTATGTGGTTCTGAAATTCTGGACCCTGCTATAATATGGTCCAGAGGCCCAACACTCGTGTCACAAAATATCATCGTACCATGGCGAATTTGGTATCGGCAGACCGGTAATGATTAGGACATTATCCCCATTCATTTGCGTCGTCCTGCCATTTTGTTATTTTGGTTCTCTGTGGGCTTTCCAGACCATGTTCCTGTTTTCCCTTGAACCATATGTTCCAGGGAAAAATTCAAACAACAAGGCACTAGTGGCAGGAATCAGAAATATGAGTAGAGCTATCAACACAGTTAAAACAACTCCCAAAGATGAAATAACCCCTTCGCTGCTAGGCCTTTTCCCCTCCTGTGCTGAGCCCTTTTTTGGCAATTTGGGGTAGTGTGCGCTTAGCCCCTGTAACTTTTTGACCACATTAGGTATCCACGCCAAATTTGCGTCCTTTTCTTCCAACATCATGTGGATTCTAAAGGCGCCCAGGGTTTCTGGATTCCCTTGGAGGGGTCCCAGAAAGTAACCAAAATATAGTGATGTTTTTGTTTTTTTCCGAAAAATGGGAAAAACAGGCTGCAAATGAAAGCCTCTGGGTTTTTCCCTAAAAAAGTTATCAAAAAAGGGTTTGTGGGGCTGAAATCTCCATTTTCATAGCTTTTAGGGATTGACAGTCTTTTGTCAGAGAACCGACATTTTTCACACAGTATTGGCATTTTTCTGTGACATAGCCTATTTTTGCTATTTTTAGAGCTTTCTACCTCCTTCCAGTTAATGGTAGAAAAGAGTTTGAAAGCAATAATGGATCCTGGAATGCTGTACATTCTCGAAAAGTACACAAAATTCTAAATTCTGAAAGGGGTCATTTGTCTAAATCCAAGAAGGTTTCTTTATAGAAACTAACAGTTAAATATCGAAAAAATTGAAACGTTGTTAAAAAAAACAGCCTTTTGTCTCAACGTTTTCACCTATAACTTTTTCTAATTTTGAGAGATCTTGGAAAGCAATATACCGTTACGTCCGATAGACCTTCCTGGTTGTGGGGATATATAGGACTTGTAGTGTCACCAAGAACCCGACGAACCCAGATCCAAAAACTGAGCAGCAACTTGCAATGGTATTTTTTCATTTACAGGGTATAGAGCACTTTGTTTTGGAAAATGTATACATGGAAAAATCTGTATGAAAGACACCTATGTATTTCTGAATTGGGTACAAATTATAGAGTTCAGAAACAGTATATAATTGCTAATTTTCAAAATTGGGAATACTCATACTAGCATGAGAATTATTGGTCATTTTTCAAAAATATTTTTTTTTAAACACAATGTGTTTCATTGAAAGGGAGAAATGCATGAAAGCTCAACAGTTAATTTACAAATTTAAATTACCCCAATTCTCCCGATAAAAACGGTACCTCACTTGTGTGGGTTGGCCTTGTGCCTGCGACAGGAAATGGCGCAAAATGCAACGTACTCACACCTAAATTTTGCAGTTACAAATTGACCCTTTTTTGGCAAAGTGCCTACCTGTAGTTTTAACAATTGTATGAACTGGTTTCAATGAAGGTTGCTTTGATTGAAGCAAACAACAACCGGTAAACTTATTAAACCGAGCAAATTTATTTAATTTTTGCAAGCAATCTTTTTTTCTTTTTTCAGCACATTATTCGTTGTGCGTGGAAAATACAAAATGAACAATGAAATACGTTTTATATACAATATATACAAACATGTAAATACACCATTTCATACACACTTGGCCATACATTCATACACAGACCATACAAAGCAAACAATAATACAAACCCCTAGGAATTGGTGGGGTTCATCCGGCTGGAGTCTTCGAGGACTCCAGCCGGATGAACGATGCACACCAGCTAGGGAGAAGGATCATCGCCTTGCTCCCGCTTCGAATAGGAGCGGCCGCCCGAGAAAGTATCAGAGCAGCGAGACTGAAGCCGCCCGCTCGCGGCTGCTGTAACTACACCTGTTGGGAAATACGATTCTGATTGGAAACCCACAAGTTGTCGGCTTTACTTTTGGATTGAGAACCAAACCCGGTCCTGAGGAGAACCCCACCAATTCCTAGGGGTTTGAAACGCGTCGACCAGCTTTTTAAGTCCCGCATCTGGTGACCATTATCACGTTGGAACAGTGATTTCATTAATTTGAGTTCATGAGTGATCTCATGACAATTACAACGACATTGCAAAATATGAAAAGAAATATTTTCCACTGATTTATTTGCAGATGCCTGGACACAGTGTTTTTTGTATTATTGTTTGCTTTGTATGGTCTGTGTATGAATGTATGGCCAAGTGTGTATGAAATGGTGTATTTACATGTTTGTATATATTGTATATAAAACGTATTTCATTGTTCATTTTGTATTTTCCACGCACAACGAATAATGTGCTGAGAAAAGAAAAAAAGATTGCTTGCAAAAATTAAATAAATTTGCTCGGTTTAATAAGTTTACCGGTTGTTGTTTGCTTCAATCAAAGCAACCTTCATTGAAACCAGTTCATACAATTGTTGAAACCCCAGTTTTGGCTCTTTTGTTGGTTATTAGTATTAGTTGGACTCAGCCTTACTGAGTAATGAGTCAAGGCCCTCTTTTGATTCTTTTACCTGTAGTTTTGGCACCCTAGCTCTGCCGGCACCTAGTGAAACCTTGCAAACCTATACATTTTTGAAAAGTAGACACCCAGGGGAATTCAGGATGGGGTGATTCGACTGCCTACCCCCAGGTTTTGTTACCCAGAATCCCTTGCAAAGCTAAGATTTTGTCAAAAAAAACACATTTTCCTGACATTTCTGTGGTGGAAAGTTCTGGAATCTGCGTGGATCAACAAATTTCCACCCACCCAGCGTTCCCCCATGTCTCCCGGGAAAAATGGTACCTCCCTTGCGTGGGTAGGCATAGTGGCTGCGACAGGAAACAGCGCAAAACGCAACATGGTTGCACCTCAATTTTCCTGTGAAATTTTGAGCTTCTTGGACAAAAAGACTACCTTTAGTTTTTGCGCCCTGGCTCTGCTTTTGCAAGAGGGGTTACCTGGGTTTTTGGCCCCGTGCTAGACCGCCATCCAGGGAAACCTACCAAACCCACACATTTCTGAAAAGTAGACACCCGGGGGCTTCCAAGGAGGTATGGCTTGCATGGATCCTCCAACGTTCCTTTACCCAGAATCCCTTGCAAACCTCAATTTATGTTGAAAAAATCAGTTTTTTAACACTTTTTTTGTGTGGGAAAGTAAGGTTTCATTTTACTCGGGAGAACAAGGGGAACGCTGGGTGGTAGGACATTTGTGCCGACACGGAGATCCTACGCAAAAATGTTTGGAAAACGTTTTTTTTAACCAAAATTTATGGTTTGCAGGGATTTCTGGGTAGGAAAACATTGGGGGACCCACGCATGCCATACCTCCCTGGACTCCCCCGAGTGTCTAGTTTTCAGAACTGTTTGGGTTTGGTACTTTCCAAAGATGCCCGCCGAGCCCCGGTCCAAAAACTCAGCCCCCCCCCCACAAAAAAAGGTAATGTTGCTATTGGTTATTGTAAATTCACCACCGTACGATTTGAACCGTTTCCTGTTGCAGCCACTATGCCTACCCACGCAAGTGAGGTACCATTTTTTCCGGGAGACATGGGAGAACGCTGGGAGGGAGGAAATTTGGGTGAGCCCAGTGATGCCACGCATTCCAACACAAACATTGATGAAAAAATTGATTTTTTTAACTAATATTGAGGTTTACAGGGGATTCTGGGTAAAGGAACGTTGGAGGATCCACACAAGCCATAGCTCCTTGAAAGCACCTAGGTGTCTACAATTAAAAAATGTATGGTTTTGGTAGGTTGCCCTAGTAGCCCATCAATTCGAGACACATACACACTTACTGGTTGGATTTGGCACGAGGGCAAGTGATGGTTCAGTATATAAAAGAACATTAACAAGAGATTTCCCAAAAATGAAATGCACTGTCAATTACATGGACAAAGAAACTGAACCAATGACTTGCAGCTCGTGAGCTGTAAAGCCAGCGTCAAGGCACCAACCACTTTAAAGGCCTTTCACACTCCTTTCATACCTGAAACAAAGAAAAACAATCACACCACCAGGCACAAAAGGAACACATCACAACATTTACCCAAAAAAAACACAGAGCACCCTACCTGAAAAATATTTTTAAAAAACAACACAGCAAACAAGTCCTCAAACACACACACACTGGTTGGATTTAGCACGAGGGTGAGTGAAGGTTCAGCATATACAATTCTATTAGCAAGCAAATTCACAAATAATGAAATGCACTGCTAATAATTGAGAGAACGAGAAACTGAACCATTGACTCACAGCTCGTGAGCTGTAAAGCCACGACAAGGCACCAACATCTTTACAGGCCATTCACACACCTTACATACATCTGACACAAACAAAAGATTCACACCGCCAGCCGCAGGCCCTTCACATCAAAACACTCACACCAACAGACAGCGCCATTCAAGGGCCCATCACATTCACACGCCCACATTCCAGACACAGCAAATACGCAAATTGATGGACTGGGTGGAGTGGCACTCAGGTAGCACTGTGTGTAGTGACCATCAGAAAGTAAATACTCACACACCGCCAGCCAAGCGCAAGTCCACCAACACCACCAACCAAGCACCTGTCCACACACACCGCCAGCCAAGCACCTACCCTTGCACACAAACACCAAAGCACCATCCATTCACACCGCCAGCCGAGCACCAATCCTTGCACACAACCAGCAAAACACCATCCACTCACACCGCCAGACAAGCACCTAACCATGCACTCCGCCAGCCAAGCAAAAATCCATGCACCCCCCAAGCACAAGTCCAATCCATGCACTATGCCAGCCAAACACCAGTTCACGCACACCACCAGCCAAGCGCCATCCACTCACACCACCAGCCAAGCACCTAACCATGCACTTCGCCAGCCAAGCAAAAATCAACGCACCCCCCCAACACAACTCCAATCCATGCACTATGCCAGCCAAGCACCAGAACACGCACACCACCAGCCAAGCGCCATCCACTCACACCACCAGCCAAGTACCTAACCATGCACTCCGCCAGCCAAGCAAGAATCCACTCACCCCCCAAGCACAACTCCAATCCATGCACTATGCCAGCCAAGCACCAGACTACGCACACCACCAGCCAAACGCCAGTCCACGCACACCGACAATCCAAGCACAATGCTGCACACACCACCATCGAAATTTAGACTTTTTTTAAGATATACCAGAAATCAAATGATGAAACCTACAAATCTGCTAACACAAATTCAAAAACGAAATGCTGTGCACTAATGCACACCTTGAAGCAGACTAAAAAATATTACAGAATACAGACCAGACAGTACACTTACAAGCTCAATGAAACTCCCAAAACTTCTTTTGTGTGTGGTACGATTTAAAACAAGCTGGCACACACAATCCAGGTTTTGAAGGACAGTCAGGGCAGTACAAACGAGACTCCCTCCGCACTTCTCTTCGCCAACAGACTCTACATCTTTTAGTGGGATTGTCTTTTGCAGTTGTGGGAGGAATGTATTCTGGAAAGTGGCGATCTTTCAGTCTAGCCACTTCCTCCACTACTCCAAATCTTGGGACACTTGCCTGATCCACTAGTACAAGGCTGCCTATTATAGTCTCCTGAAACTTAACAAAAGGCATCTTTACCTCAGGACAAGATTTCTGAAACACAACGAAAGCATTAAAGGATGCCAAGTGGAAAAGATGAATAGCCAACTTCTTGTACCAAATGTAAGACTTTCGAAGAGCAGCATAAGGTTCCAACCTCTGATCGACTCTGTCAACACCACCCATGTACTTATTGTACTGTAAAATGCACAACGGTTTACGCACTTCAGCACGCTCACCCCGAACAGGCACAGCTTCAGTGCTTTCATCATGGATTGTAGTCAGCATGTACACATCTCTCCTGTCTGAAAACTTCACAGCTAGAAGATTCCCACATCGCAATGCAGTAGACTGTCCCCGCACAAGCCTTTTGCAAACAAGTTCTATTGGGAAACCTTTCCGGTTACTGCGCATCATGCCACAAGCAACAGTGCCCACTTTGGCCAATTCCTTGAACAAACGCACACTAGTGTAGAAGTTATCTACATATAAATGGTGGCCTTTGTTAAACAATCGTCTACCTAGTTCCCACACAATTTTCTCAGTCACTCCAAAAGTGGACGGACAAGCAGAAGTGTTAATTCTGGAATCCTTACCGGTGTACACCCTGAAATTATAAACATATCCAGTCTCACTGTCACAAAGCATATACAGTTTGATTCCATAGCGTGCCCTCTTACTAGGAATATACTGCCTAAAAACCAAGCGGCCCTTGAACAATACCAAAGACTCATCCACAGCTATTGGTTTTCCAGGTCGCAAAGATCTCAGAAAAACGATCAACAAAGTGATCAAGGACAGGCCGAATCTTAAAAAGACGGTCACAATCAGGGTGATCGCGTGGCAATGCTAAATCATTATCAACAAAGTGCAACATGCGAAGAAGAAGCATTTACCGATCACGAGTCATAACTGCTGGAAATATAGATGTTGCCATCAAGGGACTAGTGGACCAATAAGAAGACATTGATGGCTTCCTTAGCAAGCCCGTCAAAAAAATTAATCCCCAAAACTTCTTCATCTCTTCAACATATGTGGGAGACCAATGGGTAGCTCTAGAATGGGGCTTAAGGCTGGCACTGTGGTCCCTCAAATACTGCTCTGCATACAAATTAGTTTGCTCCACAATCTCTTGCAAAAACTCATCGTCAAAAAACAACTGAAAAAATTGAATTGGCAGAAAATTGTCAGTATTCACTCTACACCCTGGAACACCAGTGAAGTCTGGCAATTCCGGCTGTACCATGCCAGGGGCAACCCAGACGTCATCACTAACATCGGAAGAAGAAGCCACCCTAGCCTGCAGCCCAGATGCCTCTTGCTGCACTACATCAACGGGAACACTTGCATCCCCAGCTGCCTCTTGCATCTCAACATCAACAGAAGAACTCGCCTCCCCAGATGCCACTTGCTGCTCAACAACAACAGAAAGACTAGCAGCACCAGATGCCTCATGCTGCTCTACAACAGGAAGACTAGCAGCACCAGATAACCCTTGGCGAACCACAGCAATGTGAAGCCTTTTGGGCACACCCTTTACCACACTTGCCTCTTCTCGACAAGAAAAACAGGGAAACCTTGAGGACCAAGGCTGCCGCTCAGATGGCTCTTGCCTCTCTACCGGCACATCAATGTCCCTCTCTACCACAGGCACTTCATCAGCACTAGAAGAATCATCAGCCGATGATGATCATACCATGCGAAGAGAAAACTCACTGCCTGAATCTTCTGCAAATTCCTGATGCTCCGAATCGGAGTCAGTGTCTGGACCATGCTCAGAGGAAGTCTCAAAAAGCAAACTAACAACGTGCTGAGCAGTCATTCTGCGAGCAGCCATTATCCTTACTATGCAAGAAGACTGCACACACAAGTGAACAACAAGCTACACTGTGCAAAGTACGAAGTAAACAAGGTAGAGTCTTCACACAAAGAACAATACACATTAAAAACAATTCAAATCTAACAAAATATAAGAACACTCACCAGCACCTACTCTGCTGAAACACAGCAAAAAGAAAGGAAATCCCACTGGAAAGAAAAAAAAGTATAGATTAGACAAAGTACACATCAAGCAGCAATCCCAAAAAAAGTTAACAATCAAGAACCACAAAGCCGCACAAACAGCAATAACTAGACTGTTCATAAAAACACATTCATCTAGGGAAAGTAGTACAAAAAAATTTACTTACCAAGCACATGCAACTACACAAGCTGCAAAACCAGCAGTAACTGAACCACAACCTACACCAATAGAAACAGCAAAAGCCTGGATCAAAAACAAAGTGGAAATAAAAAAATTAATACTACATTTCACAACAACATAACAAATAAACAAACAACACACAAATTTACCCACAAAATCACATCCACACAGATGGGCCATCAAAAAGGGCATAACAAACAAAAGTATGGGTTGATTTGCCCACCGGGGGGGGGCAGAAAATCTAAGTTAAAAATCCAACCCACCAGGAAGCGACCCTTGCAAAAGGGGTCACTTCGTACAATCTAAAATGAAATCCCTGGTGCTAGTGGGGGCATTTCCACCGCACAAACGCAATGCTGTGCGCAACCATGAGGCTGGAAAGAGACATCAGGAGAGAGGAAAATCACTTGCCTCTCCCCTGATGCCTCTTTGCAGCCCCACCCCCCCCAAGACTCTCAATAATAAATTAACACCTCCAGGCGCAGGAAGCAAATGGCTTTCCGACCGCCTGGGAATCCCTGAAGATGTTGACGCATGCTGTGCGCGCTATCGTCATCAGGGATTCTCATGGGGAGGGGGGCAACAGAATTACTGTGGATAACTGTGATGCTGGACAGAGGCACTTGCATCCTTCACTTTCACAAGCTAAATCCAAAAACAGTTCCAATCACCAGGAGCTCCTTTCACCCCATCTGCTGCTCTCATCAGTCTGTGACCATTCATACACATAAGAGGCATGTGAACACGCACTGAAGACCCCCGTTTGGCCCCGCCCACCAACTAGCGGAGTGCACCATCTTTCCTAAATTTACCCACTATGATGAACAGCTCACTCAAGGGACCTGTGGACACATCGGTGCGATGGCATAGTAACACACACAGTCACTGGAGACAAAGCAAGCACTCGAGTTGCAGCACAAATTCAGGAAAACATTCAACAGCCCAAAAACATTTGTGACCTTTCCACTATGATGGACAGCTCACACAAGGGACCCCTGCGCACATCTTTGCGATTGCATAGTTACGCGCACATGGTCACTGGAGATAAAGATGGCGCTCGAGTAGCAGCACAAATTCAGGAAAAAAATCATCAGCCCAAAAACATTTGTGAGCTTCCCACTATGATGAGCAGCTCACTCAAGGGACCCCTGCGCACATCGGTGCAATGGCCTAATAACACACACAAAGGTCACTAGAGACAAAGCAGGTGATCGAGTTGCAGCACAAATTCAGGAACACATTCATCAGCCCAAAAACATTTGTGACCTTTCCACTATGATGGACAGCTCACACAAGGGACCCCTGCACACATCTGTGCAATTCCATAGTAACGCACACATAGTCACTGGAGACAAAGATGGCACTCAAGTTGCAGCACAAATTCAGGAAAACAATCATCAGCCCAAAAACATTTGTGAGCTTCCGACTATGATGGACAGCTCACTCAAGGGACCCCTGCGCACATCGCTGCGATGGCATAGTAACACACACATGGTCACTGGAGACAAAGCATGTGTTCGAATTGCAGCACAAACACAAAAAAGCATTCATCAGCCCAAAAACACTTGTGAGCTTTGCCTAGGCAGGACAGGTGGGTTTCTTAGCCACTTCAAATAAACACAAACTAAAAGTAATGAAGGACAGAGGCACTTGCATCCTTGATTGCAATGAGCACTATGATGATGCTTTCAAAATGACCCCCATCAGCATTTTTTGAAACAAAAACGGCCATTTACAGACATCAGAGGCACGAAAAAACATGGAAGATACAGTTCCCCCAAAAAGGGGAGCGACCCTTCCCCAAGGGGCCGCTCCCCAAACAACGGAATTGAGCAATTTAAAAAAAAAAATTAAATCCCTAACATTCCTGCTGCACGATCGCACGATCGTGCAGCAGGAAAGCTCTAAAGTGGCATCGAGGGAAAGGAAAAGCCTTTCCTTTCCCTCGATGCAAGTATAAACACAATCCCCCCCGCCCCAGCCGCAAAACGAACCTCTTTTCCAACTGACGCGCAGGAAGCAAATGGCTTCCCTGCGCGTCGGTAAACAAAAAGAACCCCCGGTGACGTCAGCGCGCCTCGTGCGCTGACGTCATTGATGACGCGGGCGGGGAAGGCGGGGGGAGGCAGGGGAAGGTCTTCCCCTGCCATCCCCGCAGAAACAAAACAAAATCGGGCAGACTCGGGGGGAGCGCTGGCGCTTCCCCCGAGGGTGGGGCTCATGACGAGCTGGGCTCGTCATCAGCGTGCGAGCGCCCTACTCCATGACGAGCCCAGATCGTCATCAGCCCCGAAGGGGTTAATGCCCTACAGCAGATGGAATATAACGCAATATGGAATTTCCTTGGCTGAGAGTCTGAAAGCAACGAAATCCTCCCCAGTCTGGATAGTACCCCACCGAGGTCACTTATGTCTGCAGGGAAATGGCGAAAACCCTAGAGCTCAGTTGGGAAAGAGTGTCTGCACTGAGACTTACGTTTTCTCGTCTCAGACCTCCCCTTCATTGCTAGCGGCTAAGGGTACTTACTTCGTCTGCCACAATAGAGCGTATACATGGTTGTCCCCTGACTTCTCGGGCACATGTTTTATCTCGTTTCTGCTGCCTCCCACCTACACGGCCGAGGCAGATTACCATCGGACAAGGACAGTTAGGGGTGTCGTGAGTCAAGACGACACTGCGGGTCAAGAGTTTGGAGACTTCGCAAAGGGTTTTCTGCCGTTTTGGGGGCCCATGGTGAACAGCAGGAACCTCCACCAATTGACGAGGGTAGTTGAATCGGCCGTGATTGAAACGGCTGGTACCCTTAGCAACTTGACTGCAGAGCTCCAGTCAGACCGACTTATGACTCTTCAAAATAGGGTTGCCCTAGATGTCATACTTGCAGACCGCGGAGGGGTATGTAGAGTGATCCAATCCAGTTGCTGCGTGTTCATCCCTGATAATGCCCAGACAGTGTACCAGGCCATCTCCAAACTGCACACGATCTCTGATTCCATTCATGTGGAAAGAGGGGATTGGTCCTTGCTAGGGTGGTTCGGGGAACTGATATCTGCCTGGGGATGGAAAACACTGATATTCATTGGGATGATCTTAGCTATTCTGTTCCTGTTTTGCCTGTTTGTACAGTGCGCTCCTGCAATATGTGGCCTCTGTGCTGCATCATGTGTAAGGAAGCCTGTGTCAAGGGACGAATTGAGCAACAGAATGATGCTACAGCAGCATCTCCGTGACTTCATGAATACAGATTTGGACTCAGATTAGCATGAGTTATTGCCTAATATGAGGGCAAAAGGAGGGTCTGTGGTTCTGAAATTCTGGACCCTGCTATAATATGGTCCAGAGGTCCAACACTTGTGTCACAAAATATCATCGTACCATGGCGAATTTGGTATCGGCAGACCGGTAATGATTAAGACATTATCCCCATTCATTTGCGTCGTGATTGAGTGATGCCATCATCCTTAAATCGTGGTTTCCGTTCCGAACCCTCGGACTCCATTTTGTGAACGGCATCCATCTTATGGCTTGCCCTCATATAGTCAATTGATTAAGGCCGAGTTTGATCTGAAAGGACACATGCACCTTAGCTGACTTCCCCATGACCTGGCAGAGCTGACTCCACTGCCTCCAGCCAAACCTGTTCGGGCAGTCCCTCGCCCAGTCGCCGAGTAAGATAGCATCAAGGCACAACATGCCATAAACCATTCACTACATACAAACCATGTTATCCACACACATAAACCTGTCCATGTTTCTTGTTTATGGCCGGTTTTACGACGAGGAGGTGCCCGAGTTTATTGGGGTTTCATCGATATCTGATGGTATTTCTGGACCGAGCTGAGTCATCTATCACATACTGGACATCTAAAATGTGGGTTGGCCGTCATGACTTTGCTTTTTGCTTTATTGTGGAAATATGTATATGACCGTATTGTAAACTGAAGAATTCTTGCCTGCAGCTGTTATTTTTGTATAAAAGGAGAAGGCTGGTTCTATAAAAACGAACAGTCTCCTGAGAACTTACATCCCGTGCTGTTGTACTTCTAGGACACTTGTTACTTGGTTGCAGCCAATAAAACTCGATCTCTGACTTCACCTAGAAGACTCTTTGTTTCTGTGGTCCGGAACAGGGAAAACGCAGAGGTCTTCGGGTGTTTTCCCCTGGCACCACCTGGTTCCTAAAAACCCGGCACCTCAGGTACTCTAGGATAGGAGATCTCAGTTTGTGTCACATTTTTGGCAAAACCTTGGAAAGTCTTTAGATATGGAAGTGCGCATGTCATCTAGCTATCACCCGCAAACTGATGGGTTAACAGAACAAACGAATCAGACAATTGAACAATTTCTGCGATGTTTATTAACCACCTATGATCAGGAATGGTCAGAAATTCTGTGATGCTGGCCCACAAAGCTCTGCATGCCACTGGAGCTCAATACTTGCAAAGGAGGCTGGCTTTTTACCTTCCGGCACGATCCTTGAGATCGGAGTCCCTTGCGCTTGCGGTAGTACCCCGAATAAAAAAAGCCCGCATCGGAGGACGGTCATTTAGGCTGTTGGCCCCTCAGCTGTGGAACTCTTTACCTCTGACCTTGCGTTCCACGCCTAACTTACTTACCTTCAGGAAGGGTTTAAAGACCTGGCTCTTTACCTGTTAGAGACTTTCTGCCCTGTTTTAGGTTTTGTGACTGCTTTTATCTTTTTTCACTGTTTTGTTTTGTCTATCTTTTTCCTAGGTCTGGTAGCACAAAGCGCCGGGACACTCCTTGGAGTAGCCGTGCGCTATAGAAGACCTATAATAACATAACATAACTTAACATAACATAACATAACATAACATAACATAACATAACTGTGGGCTACTGAATTTGCTTACAACAATTCAGATCACTCCTCAATTGGTATGTCTTTTTTTTTTGTATTCACGGATTTCATCCAAAAGATATGTTAGGTGTTGATAAAAAGGTTTCAGATAAGCCAGCAGTCACAGATTATGTAAATCACTTAGTTTCTATTCAACAAAAAGCCCAACAGCATTTAATTCTTGCAAAAGAAACTCAAAAGAAATTTGCTGACAAACATCGTTCTGAACAGCCAACCTATTCAGTAGGTGACAAAGTTTGGCTAGCCACTAGAAACTTAAAATTGAAATGCCATAAAACTTTTCGCCCACGATTTATAGGTCCTTTCACCATAGAAAAAGTCATTAATCCTGTTACTATGAAACTGAAATGACCAAACACGTATCGAATTCATCCTGTATTTCATGTCTCTCTGCTTAAGCCATGTAATCCTGAAACCCGAATTCTGAGTCATCCTCCAGTAATAGAGATATGGTGAACCTGAGTATGAGGTAAAAGCAGTTCTAGATTCCAAAAGAGTGAAAGGCAAATTGTTTTATTTGGTAGATTGGAAAGGTTACGGTCCTGAAGACCGCTCATGGGAACCTCTTGTAAATTTACGAAATTCTCCTCAAATCCTAAAAACCTTTCATAACAGATATCCAGAAAAACCAAAACCAGTTCCGGCAGTATTAGAGGGGATTCAACAGGGAGGGTACTGTCATGAAACAACAAAGTCACAACTCTCATTGTAAGTTTTATACAGGATTTCTTTACTCGCAAAGGAGTAAAATGCCTCTCAAAAAACCCACCCCTGTCCTGTGCATCCTGCACACCAGTTATTCTAGAAAACATGGTATGAATGGTAATTTATGTAGTGCTTTTATTTCACTTGCTTGTGCTGATGCCTAACTGTACTGAGCAAAAGGTTTGTTATACTCATTCATGGAAATGATTTGGCAGCATGACATTATGAGGCAGATTTCATCGGGAGCAACAGAAAGAAAAGACGCGTTTGAAAAGTGAAATGCATTTGCCTCGCGCTGTGTGAAGTCTAACACAGCGTGAGAACAGCGTTTTTCTCGTGGTGCTCAGGAAGTCTCTGGGCGTGGCACGCACAGCTTCCAGAACGTCCCGGGGTGTGGCAGGACTATAAAAGCCACACCCGGGATTCTGGAAGATGCTTAGTCTTCTTGACTCCATAGAGACATCGCGTTTGAGGAAGTTCATCGGAGGACTTCGAAATCTGAATCCAGGCTGAAAACTCCGGTTCCTAGAAATCTTCAGTCTACAATCTACTGAACGGAAATGAAGAGCTAAGTACCTAAATTAAGAAAGGCGCCCAACGCTAGCTTTTGCAATAATTTTGGACAATTTTTAGTAAAACGAATTCGGACACAAAATTCTTTTAGAGACTTGTTTATTGTTAAATGATGTAACGCTTGTTTAAACAAAAGAGATGTAAAGTCTAATGTTTTAAAGAAATGTGTTTTGAGAGTGAAATTAACTCAAAAACCACCACAGAGAAGTCGTTTGGACAACAAGATCATAAAGAAAAGTGAGTAAGGTAACAAAATAGTTTATCTTGCAGGGAAACTTAGTTGAAGGAAAGTGCAAATAAATTGTTGTTGTTCATTTTAGAAAATATAAAAGTCTGGGGCGGACAGTTCAACCACCTTCGACATAATGAGGACAGCAACTCTTCAACTGACTCCATAAGATACCGACTTCCTGGACGCGAAGCCAAATCTGGTAGATCGCAGGTAGGAGTTTACGTCAAGACATAAGAACTAGTAGAAGGAGGTAGAGAGAGTAAAAGAAAGGGTTTAAGAATACATTTTAAAGAATTTCTTGTTGCTTCGCAGGTCGACTACAAGAACACAAATAGCTTCAGATCCGGCCTCTCTCCCTGACTGCTATCCATCACCCTAGTGTATATTAAGGAACCCCAGGTTGTAAGGTAGGGTTCTGGGAAATTGGTCCATAGCGTCTCTGAAAAATCGAACAAGCACCTTACAGGTAAGGTACGTTTTCATCTCAGGTAAGAGTGCTTGATCTCACCTGACAACCCACTGATCGTACGGTAAGGGCAACGGAGCACGCTTGCAATGTACGTCGTGGATCCAGTGTTTCTTGCCTTGTACTCGAACCGCAGAGCGTGTAGACAGGAGCACTTGGAAGGGTCCCGTACAGTGGGGCTGATCGTTCTTGCTCCGCTGAAAATTCTTAATGAAGACCCACGAGCCAGGTTCAATAGCGTGGCCTGGATCCTCAGAAGGTTGTGGGAGGCTCTCATGCACCTGTTGGTGTAAGACACGCAATTTAGTCATCAGTTCGCGCAAGTATTCAAGCAACACAGGGTACTCGATCTCACTATACTTTGTTGGTCTTGGTACGCCCCAAATATTCGCCGGGCGACCAAACACAACCTCATACGGACTCAAACCTATTCGCGAATGCACAGTCATTCTTGTTGACAAAAGCGCTAAAGGCAAAGCATCTGGCCACTGTAGACCAGTGCTGGCTTGAATTTTGGCCAATTTTAACTTCAAGGTGCCATTATAGCACTCAACTAAACCAGCTGATTGGGGGTGATTTGCAGCATGGAATTTCTGCCGAATTCCTAGTCCCTCACACACTCTCTTCATGACTTCACCCACAAATTCACTCCCATTGTCACTCCAGATAATTCTCGGAATTCCAAACCTGAGGAAAAATTCTTTTATTAGGGATTTCGCTGTGGACAAGGCAGTATTGTCCTTAAGGGGATAGGCTTCTACCCATCTAGAAAAGGAGCAAACAACCACTAAAACATATTTCAGGTTGTTGCATCTCTCCATATGGATAAAATCTAGCTGCAAAGCCTCGAACGGATACGTAGGAGAAGCAAAATGACCAGCTGGTGTTGGAGTTCCCTTACCAGGATTGTACATCAAGCACACCATACAGTTCTTGACCAAATTCTCTGCACATTTTGGAATTCCCGCATTCTGCCAAACCGGAGCCAACAACTTACAAATCCCTTTCACGCTAATATGTGCCATGCCATGAGCCATTGTAACAACTGGAAGCACATACGCGTCAGGCAACAACCATCTCTGATGCTCGGACAAATCAGTCCAACAACCATTCGAATCCAATCTACCCTTGCTTTCTCTCCATTCTTTCAGCTCTTTCTATGTAGCTTCAGCTTGAATGGATTTCACACTCTCAATCGTATCTTCACACATACTCTTCTCTGGAACCCATCTCACCGGACTTGCAACATGCATTCGACTCATCACATTTCTCGCAGTATCTTTCTCAACTTCATCCGCAAACGCATTTCCGCGGCCGACATCATCTGTAACTTTCTTATGGGCACTGCATTTGACAATCGCTACTTGTAACGGCAAAGTAAGAGATTCAAGGAGCTCATTCACCAACTGTCCATGCTGGATCTTTGTTCCATGCGAAGTAAAAAACCCACGTTCACGCCACAAACGTCCAAAACTATGAGCCACGCCAAAGGCATATTGGCTATCGGTATACACATTCACTCGTTTTCCTTTCGCCAACACACATGCTCTCGTTAATGCAATCAACTCTGCTGATTGTGCTGAATTATGGGGAAAACGTGCAGCTTCAACAATCGTATGCAAAGTTGTAACAGCATATGCTGCAGTCGTATCACCATTCAGCAACTTAAAACACGAACCATCAACCCACAAAGTACCATCACACTCAAAAAGAGGAGTGTCCCTAAGGTCTACTCCCCCTTTCGTTTCTTCTTCAGTTCTTAAAAAACAGTCATGCTGTTCTCCACTATCTGTCTCAACTACAATTGGCAACAACGTGGCTGGATTCAACGTGTTGCATCGTTTAATGTGTACATGACTCGCTAACAACGTCAACTCGTAACCCGACAACTGAGCACTAGTTAAATGCTGTGTCTTCGTAGGGTTCAACAAGGTATCCACTGCATGTGGAACCATGACCATTAACGTGTTGTCCATAACTAAACCAGCAGATTGTCGAATTGAGACAGCCGCTACCGCCGTAGCTCTCAAGCAACTTGGCAACGCTCTAGCTACAGGATCTAAAGTCGATGAAAAATAAGCACATGGACGTTGCTTATCACCAAACTGCTGAGTCAACACTGACAATGCACATCCCTCTCTCTCGTGGACATACAATGTGAAAGGCTTACTGTAGTTGGGAGAACCCAACACAGGAGCCGAACACAACGCGTAGCGTAATTCTGAAAAACTCTTCTGACATTCGTCAGTCCAAGGAATAGGATTTGGAGTATCCTTAACAGTAAGAGCTATCAAAGGCTTCGCTAACAAGGAAAAATTAGGGATCCACTGTCTACAGTACGACGTAATACCCAAAAATGCACGTACTTCTCTTTGTGTCGTAGGCACACTCATTTTCGCAATAGCTTGAATTCTCTCTGTGGTCAATTTCCTTCCCTCCTTCGATAAGAGGTGACCTAAGTAGGTTACTTCTTGTCGACAATATTGCAACTTGGATAAAAATCAGACAAGTGGCGTAACAACGACAAAGTAGCTTCTCTACAAATCTCCTCAGTATCAGCGGCAACTAGCAAATCATCAACATATTGGATAAGGGCTGCACCATCAGGTAAAACCAACAGATCAAGTTGTGTCTTCAAAGCTTGACTATAGATTGATAGACTCTCGCAATAGCCTTGAGGAGCGCGCTTAAAGCGGAAACTTCGTCCTCCTAAAGAGAATCCAAAAATGTCCCTACTCTCCATGGCAATCGAGATACTGAAGAAAGCATTCTTCAAGTCAATCACCGAAAACCATGCGGCCGTAGCCGGAATCAGAGTCAACAAAGCTGTTATATCAGGCACAACAGGAAATTGTGGAACAACAATCTTGTTCACTTCGCAAAGATCGATGACAAACCTATATACTGGAGGCTGTGAAGAATCAGTCCTCTTCAGGAGAGGCAAAACGGGACTATTGCACACATTACCTCTTGTTTCCTCAATAACACCCTTCTCAATCAGATCGTAAATGATCGCTAAAAGTGCACGCTCACCATCACTCGAGATGCTGCAACTTAGCTGCAACTTAGCATTCACTTTCAGTGTCACAACATATTGCGGAATTTCCAGTAGGCCCACATCATTCGAACCAGTAGCCCACAATGAATCTGGTAACGAAGACAATTCAGATGGAAGACTATCTTTCGATATATACATCGGAGAGATCACACTCTTACCCAAAGTAAGATGTACTCCTGACGGAGAACAATACAGCGTTGCATACAATCTCTTCAATAAATCCAATCCCAACAAATTCTCATTACAACCTGTAGTCAAAATGAGGGGTGCTTCAAACTTACAAGGACCAACAGAGAGAGACAATGGAGCATAAAGAAATCGGATTCGTAACGGGGGCGCCAGAAAAACCTACAGAAACATTATCAAAACCAGACAAAGGTGCGCCAGGGAGTTTAGAGTGCATAATTGAATTCTCTGTAGCACCAGTATCTAGCAGAAAAGGTTCCGACACACCTGATGCAATCACTTCTACATAGGGTCCACTCTGATCTACTGGAACTGAAACAACTCCCTCTCTTTGTCCATGGCTGTCCTAACAATCATTACCATGCACTTCGTCACCTTCAACATAGTAATCATCCTTGTAATACTGTGCTGTCCTACCAGATGAACCCTGCTGTTGATCAAAACTATACATCGAGTTCTGTGGAGGCAAAGGACGTACGCTCTGTCCGCGACCTCTACCTCTAGGCACTTGTTGAGCACCTCGACCTCTAACACCAGAAACACCATTCGTGCGCTGTAACAAAACCGGACAACTATTCTTGAAATGGCCCTTGACATACCTCGTTCTCGTTTATTCTTCTTCGCTAACTTAATTTCTTTCTGTTTGGCTTCTTTGCGCCATATGCGGAAAGAGTCAAACATTGCCGGCCGGGCTTTCTTCTTGAATAACTTCACTTCGAGATTGTCTTAAATCTCAGTCTCAAAACTACCGTAACAGGGCCATTGTAGGACACGGTCTTTCCTCGTATACTTTACCCAGATCTCGTTATAACTAATAGGGCCCACACCATGCTTTACGTATAATTCATATGTAGGAGTGCCAATTGGAGGAATGGGACACGAATCCTCTCACCGGGAATCCTTAGAACAACCACAACTAAACAACTTTCCAAGTCTGCTAAGACCAGGCATCTTGCTCACTAGTCTAGCTTCAAACTACAAGGGAAATCTCAAAACGATAGTCTCGCGAATACACGAGTCCCTTGGATTGGGGCCTGCAGGTACCAAATCAAAGTACCACTAAAGGGATACATCGAGTTCTGTGGAGGCAAAGGACGTACGCTCTGTCCGCGACCTCTACCTCTAGGCACTTGTTGAGAACCTCGACCTCTAACACCAGAAACACCATTCGTGCGCTGTAACAAAACCGGACAACTATTCTTGAAATGGCCCTCTTCTTTGCAGTAGGCACACTGATTAGGCCCATACGGAAAATCCTGTTGAGAAGACTCGTTCCTTTGCGAGTTTCTCGAATATTGCTGAGGTTGCTGATAATCGCGCTGACTATTAGTACGAGGTGGATAAGCTTGTTGTAGAAGAACTTTAGTCTTCAATTCCTTAGTCTTCTTATCCGCTTTCTCTAACTCATCTTTGCACCTATTCTCATAGTACTGAGCCGTAGCCAAAATCTGCGCTGACGTAGAGACTGCCCAAGCACTCTCGGAATCCTTCAACTTAGTGCACAACTCGGGAAGCAAATTATGTACGAATTTGTCGACAAACAACCTCTGGCCACCCTCGGTAGCCATATCTTGACCACTCTGATCTACAAAGGTCTCTTCAAACTGCGTGAAGAAATCGGACACAGTCTCGTCTTTCTTTAGCTTACATGCAGACAACTTGTCCCAGTTAACACGCACTTCGGGCATCAAAGTCTTCATATAGTTAATAATCCTACCGGGAAGTTGAGTGATAAGATCTTCCTACTTGTCTATCATTGGCGCTACAATATTAACCCATGCATCACCCAATTCATTATCATGATCCGTATGTCGAATCACATTCCAGATAGGCTGTGGGATGACATTACCAAACAACATGTCTATGTCCGCTAAATTCATGACGCACGAACCCACAGTTTGAGCGAGCTCTTTATAATATCCTGCCGGATTTTTGCGTGGATCAGGTAAAGTCTGCTTAGTCGCTAGAACTTCAACACGCTTCCAAGGAACATGTACCCACACTCGTTGGAAGTGTGCAGCAACAGGTGGGTGAGCAGTTGCATCAGCAGGTCTCCAAACCGGAGGAACCTCACGCATCGGATATTGACGTGCTTTTCTCCTAACTGACGAATCAGACTCAAACAACCGCTCAGAAGGAGCATCACTACGAAACGACAACAACGTCGCAATTGCTCTCTCAATGTAACTAAGACTCACAATCGTCCCTTTCGCAAACTCGGAACGCAATCGATACAATTCTTCAGAAGCTTTACCCACTTCGTCAATCCATTGTTTATGAAGGAACACACACATCATTTCAAAGACGTACCGTTGCTTTGGTGCTTTCCATTGCCGGAAAACATCCATAATACCCTCAAGATCATACTGAGAAGTATACGTAACCCATCTACGTGCCATATGATCCAAAACTACACGTTCATCTGTATCAGGCAATTGACTACGTGATTGTCTACACTCATTAACAGGAGACATACCCTATTGTCCCAACAAAGGAGAAAAGAAACCAGAAAGTGCAGCAGTCATTCACTGTCTAGTAGAAGGAGAAGATGGAAGAATAAGGGAAGACGGAACAACAGTAGAAGAATCCAAAGTCGGAACAGAAGGAGTATTAAGGACAAGCGTAGGAGTAGCAGGCAAAGCGGGAGGCAACGTTGGCGGCCCCTGAGGAGGCTGCGCCAAAGGAACAACAACGGAAGAGTAGCTGGCTGTGGAGGAATCGCAGGTGGCACAACAACTGGAGGTTGCACAGCCACAACTGGTGACGGTGGTGCCGTAGCACTCTGTGCATAAGGGGGTGGCGAACTCAATAAATGCAACATTAAAGGATCTTTCGCAAGATCTTTCTTGTCTTCCTGTTCTTTAGGCTGCAAAACTGGGTAGCATCTATCTACCGCTAACTTCTTCATTCTAAGCATCTACTCGCTCTCTTGCTCTTTCTAATTATCCCTATATGCAACAGCAGCTTTTACCATTGACATACCTCGTTCTCGTTTATTCTTCTTCGCTAACTTAATTTCTTTCTGTTTGGCTTCTTTGCGCCATATGCGGAAAGAGTCAAACATTGCCGGCCGGGCTTTCTTCTTGAATAACTTCACTTTGAGATTGTCTTAAATCTCAGTCTCAAAACTACCGTAACAGGGCCATTGTAGGACACGGTCTTTCCTCGTATACTTTACCCAGATCTCGTTATAACTAATAGGGCCCACACCATGCTTTACGTATAATTCATATGTAGGAGTGCCAATTGGAGGAATGGGACACGAATCCTCTCACCGGGAATCCTTAGAACAACCACAACTAAACAACTTTCCAAGTCTGCTAAGACCAGGCATCTTGCTCACTAGTCTAGCTTCAAACTACAAGGGAAATCTCAAAACGATAGTCTCGCGAATACACGAGTCCCTTGGATTGGGGCCTGCAGGTACCAAATCAAAGTACCACTAAAGGGATACCAAAAACAAACTAAGAACTAGGAGACGCTCCACTCATACTTAACTGAAATGTCGATGGCGTCACCAGAAGACCCGTCAATTATCTCGCTCTACAAATCGTCTAAGGCTCCAAGGCAAGGCGACAGTCAGGGCAGCAGTCCTTCGTAGCCGTCGGAAGGCGGGGAACCTCGCAGCAAAGACTTTCGGACCACGCCGACATACAGGGGTCGATGAAGTGGTAGGCCTTCCTCCAGAATTTCCACATGAAGCTCTCCACAATCTTCGGGCTTGGACTGGTACCGCTGAAGTCGCCCCACGTTGGACGCCAACTGAAGGACCGGGTTTTAGAACCCAGCGGCGTCAGGGAAAACAGCTGATACCTTTGAGTTCCCTTGTCTTGGCAAACAGAGACACGGGATACTTCTTGATGACGTCAAAGACCAGAGTTTATTGGCTGCAACCAGGAACAGAGATCTACGAAGCACACACGGGTGGTTCGCTAGAGACTGCACGAATTCAATGAGCGGAGCATGGTCTTTTATGCCAAAAATTAAGCCTCAGGCAACATTCCAAATTAGCATTGGGTTCATACAAATTGACCAATAGCAGAGTGACATTTTAAAAGTAGCGTATGACGACAATACCATTCTCCGTTGTCCTGCCCACCAGAAATGACCAAGCACATTCCATTATCCTGTTCAGTCAGGCCGGACAAACCCATCATAAACCCTCAACCCAAATCAGTGATTATGTCGTAAAGGAAGGAACAGAAATAGATTGGAAGTGAGATAGAGAGGTGGGAGCAGTGTACCATAAACTCGGGCCTGGCCTACTCTTTGATCTTTATCTGACCAGCTGCTTAACAAGGAACTGGCTCAACGAGGTCAGCCTCGAGCACGAAGTCAGTTCGGCCAGGTCATTCAGAAGTCAGCTAAGACATACGCGTCTCAAGGACTCGTTCGGCCGTAGCCTTCGGCCTATGTGAGGGAAAACACTCAAAATGGCTGCCGTACACAAAATGGAACCCAAAGGTTCAAACTAAATCCTTGAATACAGAGTGTTCTCATAGATCGATTCATGCAAATACGCTCATACACGCTACACTCGTCATTTGCGGTCTGCTGACACCAAAATCGTCTATTTCCGATGACCTTATTTGAACAGGTTCGGAACACTCGAACAGACCCACGAACTCACGGAACTACAGCGGGGGATGCCGCTACAAGACCCTGGCCTTCCATCTCACTACCAACACTAGAGGTGAGGCCTCACTGCTTTCCCTCAAGGCGCGTTCCAGACTGCGCTGCTCCGCGGCCTTCCTGCCTGACCCTAGGATAGTGGCACATTAGGGACATTGGTGCCCCTGATTCTTCAACCCGACTTACAAGCCTGTGATCCACTGTTGCCAAGCATCGTTTAGAGGACCCATGATCCGGCGGCACCCACCCAGCCCAGAGGCGGATAACCCTGTGACTCACGCCACTCTCTGCCTCCTGTCGGATCACATCTCTACTCGCAGATGGTCTCAAAATGGTGCCCTTCCTCTCCTAGTGAGGGACCTGTATTTGCTCCTGCCCACCCTCACCTGGACCTGTGAATGCTGAGATTAGTGGCTGCCCTCACCTGAATGGAGCCCCCGGCTTCCTAAACAAGCCTTCTGGATGCTGGCTATCCTGCACCACTTTCCCCTGCAACGATTCATCCTCCTCTCCACCCTCTCTGGGGCCTCCACCTCCTACCCACCACTCCGGGACTTGCAACAACCTGCTTGTATGCTACACCTCGGCTGCCTCGGCCCCGCACACTGCTAGGCAGACTCAGTGGCCACCATCAACACAACCAAGGGGGCCCCCCTAGGGCTGGTCCACATTCCGCCCAAAAAGGGGACAACCAGGACAACCACTAAGGTATCTGACTTTTTCACTGCCTCAGACAGTCGGCCAGTGCTGCGCGCAGACGATGAAGAGGCCACCATGGCTCTCACGAAGGCGGATCTCCTGGCCATGTTCAAAGATTTCAAGACAGACCTGTGTAAAGATCTCAGCCAGGACATTAAATCATCCATGGAGCAGTGGAGGACAGATTTGACCGACAAACTCACTTCCCTCCAACAAGACGTGGATTCTGTGGGCACGCGAGTGCTAGATTTGGAGGCACATTATCAAGATCAAGAAAAACTCACATCAGAACTCCGAGATGATGTTCGAGTTCTCCGTGACCAGTTACTCCAATCACAACTCAAGACAGAAGACCTTGAGAATAGGGTTAGGATGGAGAACATACGATTAAGCACCTGGAGGAGAGCCCAGAGGGGCCAGACCTGGGGGCTTTCCTGGAAGGGCTCTTCACAGAAATCTTGAGTCCCCAATCCCTCAAAATAAAACTCAAACGGGTCCACCGAGTGGGGAATTTACAACGTGGCGAAAAGAGGAGGCCCCAAGACTTCTTAGCGAAATTCCACTCCTTTAAGGTCAAGGAAGCAGTCCTCTTAGTGGCTAGGTCGAAGGGATCTATCTCATTTCAAAATCATTCCTGTGCGATCTACCAACTGTTCAGACCAATCACTTCCATAAGATCAGATATCGATGGGGAATTGAAATTTATGCTAAGAAACTTAGGAACTCCTACATGGTTCCTTACTCTAAGCTGTGCTGAGTATGTTTGGGAATATTTACTTCAATTTCTTCGAGAGGCAAATGCAAACATAGAAAATATAGAAAACAAGACACCTGGAGAACTGTGTTCTTTGCATCCAGTTAAATTATGCAGGAATTTCAATCATAGATTTGTAGCTATGATGTCTTTTATCACAAACAAAACAAATCCTCCTCTTGGAGAGGTTCTGGATTTCTTTTGGAGAAAGGAGTATCAAGCAAGAGGTGCTCCTCACATACATATGCTGCTATGGATCAAAGATGCCCCCAAATTTGGAACAGATTCAGATGATACAGTGATGAGTTTTATTGAACAATATTCTACATGTGCTGTACCAAAAAGTACAGAACAAAAGAATTTAAGACATCAAATCTTACGGTTTCAAACCCATCGTTGTGGAAAATACTGTTGTCGAAAGTACAAATCTAAGGATAAGTTCGACACAAAATGTTGTTTTGGATTTCCACGTACAGTAATATCAAAGGAATAGTGAACAATTTTATGTCATCTTTGCAACATACTGTCACAAGAAAATCAACAAAAAATACCTACAACTTAAAAAGAAATGAAGAGTCAAAATACATAAATGACTATAACCCAGTCATTTTGTCCATGTGGAATGTTAACATGGATATTCAATATGTTGCAGACAACTCCACTGCTGTGGCTCGATATGTAACTTCTTACATTACTAAATCTGAAAAGACGGAACTAAAGGAAATGTGGGAAGAAATGTCTCATGAAAAGAGCCTAAGTAAGAAATTGTACAGCTACAGTTTGAAGACATTGTCTCATCGAGAAATCGGAGCACATGAATGTTCAGATAGCTTATCATCTGCAAGTCTACACTCCAAATCTAGAACAATCATTTGGGCGAGTTTAGGTCTTGCAAAAACACGAAACCGAGTTTTGAAATCTGTACAAGAAATCTGGGGCCAGATGTAGGTAAGTAACATTTACCGAATCTTAATTACCGAAAATTACCGAATTTTACCGATTCGGTAATTAAGATTCGGTAAATGTGAGGGGTTGGTATGTAGGGAATCCAGATGTTCCCTTTTACCGAATCGGTAAAATTCGGTATTTACCGATTCGGTAAATACCGAATCGGTAAAGCCTATTGATTCATATGGGCTTCAAAGCCCATAGAAATCAATAGGCTTTACCGATTCGGTATTTACCGAATCGGTAAATACCGAATTTCACAAGGGTGCAGGGGGTGTCACTTTGACACCCCCTGGCACCCCCAAAACAGGCTTGGGTGCCATGTGGCAGGCATACCTGCCCTAAGGGCAGGTCTGCCTGTCACATGACATAGGTGTGCATGCACACATGTGCATGCACACCGGAATCGGTATTTTACCATGGATTTGTATTCCATGGTAAAATACCGATTCTGTAAGCCATGTGCAGAAGGTACATTGCCTACCTACATAGCATTTTTGGTAATTTTACCGAATCGGTATATATTACCGAATCAGTAATTATTTTACCAATTCGGTACATATTCCCGAATCGGTAAATTTACCGATTCGGTAATGATACCGATTCGGTAAAATTACCGAAAATTTTCCCCTACATCTCAATAGCCCTTTACCGATCGGAAACGGCCGAAAATCGGTATTTTCGGCCGATTCCGATCGGTAAAGGGCTACCTAAATCTGGCCCTTAGTATTTCGTAGAGAGAGAACCAGACAGTACAGATATTTGGAAGACAAATATGTTGGATACATACTATCCAAATAGAAGTAATCATCTTGAGAACGTTTGTCTCTATGAAGTACTGCAAAGCTATACTTTTAAGAGGAATATTACAGAAGATATCAATAAAGGAGTAAATGCTGTGATTTGATCTGAAGGATGTTTAGTGAAACAAAGAAAAGGACATTTGATTAATCACCAAAAACTGAGCTGCGAAACTCCTGAAAAAAGGGAATTTTTTCTATTAAGCTCTTTTGCAACTCTTTAAGCCATGGCGTACAGAACTGGAACTACTAGGAGATTTTCACAGTTATGAAGATTCATTCAACGCAACTAAAAATACTATAGAAAAGAACTGAGTCGTCTCTCTCTTGTGTTGTTACTGCTCCAACTGGGTTGGCAGCACATAACATTAAAGGGATTACTTTACATTGTTTATTGATGCTGCCAGTAGAGCACGACAATAAATTAGAATACCACAAGCTTTCTGGAGAAGCTTGTTGTAAAGTTTCTAGAGTCTTGAAAAAAATTAAACTTCTTATTATTGATGAGGAAAGCATGGTATCAAATTTAATGCTTGCCTTTATGCATTTAACAATGCAACAAATACTAAAAACAGAGTCTTATGTGTTTTTTGGAGGCAAACACGTCATAGTTTTTGGAGATCTACTGCAACTAACTCCTGTGAACGAAAACCAGTATTTAAAACAGTTACACATGAAGACACTAGAAAGTGCCTGAGAAGCATTGGAAATGTTAATATTTGGTAAAAATTTTGAATATACAGATCTCATTACAAAAATGCGACAGGCAAAGGATGCTGATTATAAAAGTATTCTTGAAGTTATAAGAATTGAAAAAGTGAGTGAACGTGACAAAGAAGCTTTACAGGCACGATTACTTTCAAATTTGTTTCCAAATGAAAATATTGTTCCAGAGAATATATATAGAAAAATTGCAGAAAAGAAATCAGTGATATGCTTGATGCCAACTCTGCAAGAATGTTCAATATTCAATGAAAAAATGTTAAACTTAGAAAATCAAGAAATTATAAAACTGGAAGCTATTGATAGAATAGATCATGAAGGAGCTACTATTAAATTTATCAGAAAAGTTGAAGTCAAAATTGGATTCTTTAGAGAAATCAATATCTAAAACTACTGGTTTAGAAAATAATCTATATGCATGTATCAATTGTCCGATAATTTTACGATGTAATGTACTTGTGGAAAGAGGTTTAGTAAATGGAGCAATGGGTAATGTTGTTGATTTTGTGAATTACCCAAATAGAGATGACATTGAATTTTTGAAAATCAAATTTGATGAAATTGAAGAAGTACAACAATTGAGTCGTTGTTCAGCTCGATTTTTGCTTGTAAAAGATTTATATGTCCGCCGAAAACAGTTTCCTGTTTGTTTGGCATATGCGGTGACTATTTATAAATCTCAAGGTTTAAGTGTAGGTAGTGCTTTGGTGAATACTGGAAGTACTGTGTTTAAAGAGGGTATGGTGTATGTTGCTTTATCTCAAGTCAGAACTTTATCTGGATTATACTTGATTGATTTTGATGAGACAAAGATTAGTGCAGATGTAAATTGTGTAAAAGAGTATAATAGGTTAAGAAGAGAACATGCTCCCAATTTACCTCAATATCCTTTATTTGAAAAGCGTGTGGTAGATCGAAAAAGAAGATATGAGAAAAATTGCAGCGAGGTTGTAGAGAAAAGAAAAAAACTAGATGAACCAGTGATAGTAAGGAAAAAGAAAAAGAATACTATTGAAGAGGTTGTTGGTTTTCAGTTTGAAAACAGTTCTTATGTCAACTGCTATGCTAATGTAGTGGTTAATGTTGTTTTTTTTCTTGAAACTTTACAACAACAAATTGTTGAAAATCGGGACAAAATATTTTGTTCTTTGTTGAATTCTGTGTTTGAGAAATGTAGTAGTGATAAAACTAAAATAGATAGTGTTTCTGATATTCGAAATGTTTTAGACATATGTTCTGGTTTAAATCAATTTTCACAGAATATTCAGCAAGATTGTCAGGAATTTCTAATGTATATGCTTGTTGTATTGCAAGATGAAGGTATAGATATTGAAAATCTTTTTGGCCTTTATTATGAATGGCAACATGACTGTGACAATTGTTCGTTTTCAAGTAGTACTAAAATAGACACTGAAAGATTTATATCTTTGACTTTTCCAGACTGCAAACCAGTGTCTTTTAATAATCCAGTTAGAGAAGCAAATCAAAACATGGTCTGTACCCAATGAAACTCACAAATGTTATCAACATTATTTATACAAAGATATGGACAGTATGTAATTTTAATGCTGCAACAATGCAGACCTGATGGAACAAAACTGACAACTTTAATTAAAAAAATTGTGGCTTCTCAACTATCAATATCAGGAAGAACTTTTGTAACTGGAGCAATTATTATCCATGATGGTCATTTTACAACATCAGGACATTACACAGCTTATTTAAAATGTGCAAAAGGCTGGACTCATTGTAATGATACTCAATTGATTTTTAAACAATGTTTGCCTTATGACTTACCAAATTCCTACCTTGTGTTTTTACAACCCCAATTTTAACGAAAATAATTGGCCTGGGAAAATTACTGCAGATAAGAAAGGGTAGTCTGATGTTGAAAAGTACTTTGTGAGGGAGGGTGATCAAATTAAAAAAATTCTTGTAGTTGACATAGAGGTAGTGTAAGTGTATCAGATAGTGGGTGATGTGGCTATCACAGGAGATGTTGATCATCAGTGAGGCAGAGGTGTTTTAGATTTGTTGTAGTTGTTGTAGATGTTGATGACATTTTGTATTCCCTTGTAGAGGTTTCTTTTAATGGTATACAGCTCCTTGATAAGATAAATGATGAGCAGAGTGTCATCAGCATACCAGATGATGTTGACATTCTGATAGCATGCTAGTTGTTTAAGGTTCTATGTACATGATAAATAGCATCGGTGGAGGTATAACCATTGTTAGATGGTACAAAGGATGTTGGTGCTTTTGATTCAGAAGGTTGGGAAAAGGAAGCTTAAGCGTACTATTAAGTAACTTCTAAACTGAGGATTTTACAAATACTATTGGCCATGCGAAAAAGTATCTGAAACAAAAAATGACTATTTCGGGTAAATGTTGTAAGCATATATTTGTACATAACTTTATTTAGAGTGTGTAAAAAAGAAGTAATAATGTTTTGTTACTTTGTGATTGTTGTAGATGTCCTATATTTACGTAAGAAATTGCTGTTCGAAAAAAACATTTAAGATATGTTTTTTTCTGATTTTTACAGTATTAATGAAAATGTCGAATGGGTTTTTAAAGACAATCTTATTGATTGTCTTTTTTTCCCGTTGTTATATGATGAGTACTATTGAACTCACTGTTTTCAGTGAAATTCAATATATTCTGAGAACAGCAGAATAAGATACATAACATATTGTACAAATTATTTTGTATTGTGAAATATATATTATAACTCAATTTTTCTTCTCTTCCACAGATACTAAATTTATAAAAAATGTATTATTAACTTGTCATCACTTATAAGGTAAGTATGACAAACAAAAATACTTTTTCATCACTCTCTTCTCTTTCCCTCTTTCCCTTTGTTCACTCTTTTCCTTACTCCCCTTCATTTACTCATCTTACTCCCCTTCTCTCACTCTCCTTACTCCCCTTCATTCACCTTTATACTCCTTCTCTCACCATCAGTACCCTTCCCTCACCCTCACTCACCTTCTCCTGCTCCCTCTTTCCCCTCTCTGTCCCTCACTTCTCTTTCCTTTCCGTCACTACCCTTGTCTTGCTATATCCCTCACTCTCTTCTCACTCCCCCCTCACTCTCTTTCCTTCACACCATCCCTCACTCACCTTCACTTACTCCCCTTCTCTCACTACCTCACTCCCTTTCGCTCACTCCCCTTCCTTTATTCCCTCCCTCACTCCCCTTTCCTCCATCCATCTCTAAGTTTCTTCCTCTGTCTCTGTCACTATAACTGCCTCACTCCCTCACAGTCCCTCACTCTCCCTCTCTTTCTCTCTCTCACTGTCTCCCTCTCTCTCCACCACTTTTCCTTTTCTTTCCTCTCTATTTCCAGAAATTCTTCTCTCTCACTCACTCCTTTTTCCTCTCTCTTAATATGCTTCTTTTTCCCTCACTCCCTTCCCTTCCCTTGCCCTCATATCCCTTGCCTCACTGTCACTGCCCTTCACTCAATCTCACTCCTCTTCTCCCGCTTAATATTCTCCTCTCTGCGCCTCATTCCTATTCCTTTTCTCCTGCTCCCATTCGCTCACTCCCCCTCACTCTTTTTCCCTCACTCACCTTTCCTCACACCCTTTTGCTTACTCCCCTTCCTTTTTTCCCTCACTGCCCTTCACTCCATTTCTCTCTCCCTCTGTCTCACTCAGTCAGCCAGTCAATTACACATAAAAAACATCATAGACAAAAAAGTTAATTATGTTAGTGTAAATATTATACCATTTAAATATTTCTAAAAATATGATAAAAAGTTGCAGGGACCTTTGTCCTATAATAAAATCATGGAGTAAAAAAAAAAAACAGACAATCTAATTCATAGGGTATTGACAGGGATAGGTGTGACCTTGACAATCTTATTCTTTATCCGAGTAGCAGCAACTAGAAAACTAGCAACATGAAATATTATTTGTGGGGTATTTAATTGTTGTAAATACAAAAGGGCTGGCCTGACCTGTATAAAACCCACCTCCCTCAGAATTGGGAACAAAAATTTCTTTCTGATTTCTCGATAATGTTTACAGAACATAATAAAATGTAAGGTGTCCTGGTTCGAGAAATCATCACATTGACAAGGATTTGCCAGCTCTGAGGGGCACCAAATTTTAAAACAGCCTAGAGAAAAATGAATCAGATTAAAATGAAATCTTTTTAAAAGGTGCCGATGGAACGAGTGATTAAATATGGTGAGGTAAGTTTCAGGGTCTGGGGAGCTAATTAGGGCATAATTAGTTCTGACGGTTGGTTTCATCAACTCTACCTCCTCCCGTTCTAGAGAGAGTAAGTTCATCATAGCATTTTTGGTCAATCCGATGTCCTTCCTCACTATGGAATCTCGAGACGAAAAGAGTTCAGGACGTCCCAACTTGTGAAAGCCCAATTTTATATAGGCCAGCCAAGGAATTTTATTAGACTTATCCAGCTTCAAACAGTCTAACAGTATAGTGTGGTTCAAAGTAATTTCTTGGTTCAACCATGTTATTAGCCAAATCATAGCGGGGCTATTTTGATATGGTCTGTTACGTATCCAAGCCCTAGCTCAGTATGAATAGAGAATGTTGGAGAAGACTGAGGGACAGTCAGAACTGATCTGAGGAATTTATTCTTAATGATCTGGATTTTAACTTGGGGCGAATAGCCCCATATCTGACAACTATATGTGGCTAACGCTAGGCATTTGGCTTTTTAAACCTTAATAAGGGCTCCTATCGGCCTAGCCCCTAGCTTTTTTGAGAAGCCCATAAGTGCAGATGCGGTTTTAGCGAAAGCCATACTACAGCTGTTTTTTTCAGGGCCCCAGTTACCGCCATCATCAAAAAGAACTCCCAGGTATGGGAATGTGGGTACCCTACAAACAGTAAAACACAAACAATTGAAGAAGGGTCTGAGGGAAATTTAAAGACCTGCCCAGTTGTATCCCCCTAACTGTAATCCTAACAACAAAAGAACTGGGGGTCTATAACGGAGCTTCAAGTACTCCGAGCTGCTGCAAAACTCCTACATAAGTGAGTTAGGCGCTAATAGAGCTATATAAGTCTCTATATCAGAATGTGTGCCAGGACAAACCTGTCGAAGGACCTACTGGTAAGACCCGTACAGAGATGTGTTGGATTTCCATCAAATAGGTATGTAGATAAAGTGTTTTCATTTGGTCATCCAAAAATGGGGTGGTATGTCTCTTGATCAATGAGACCCATCCTTCGCCCTTACTCAATTGGGTCGCACTATCAATCGCTAAGGTGCCCATGAACAAATGATAAAGATGGGATCGAGTCCAGTGCAAAAATCAAAAGATGTGTGAGTTAAAAACAAAGGGTAAAAGGATCAATAGGCGAAAAACTCCAATGTAATGTGTCCTTTCCCTCAAACAAACAAGAACAATGCAAAGGAAGCAGTCTAAACATATAACTGCATTTACAAGGCCAACATGTTTCGGCCGGTAGGGACAAGATCCCATGGCTTTCTTCAGGGCCAGAGTTCTAAGCATTAGCTACTGCTCCGTTATAGACCCCCGGTTCTTTTGTTGTTACGTACCCTACGAACTACAACAGTAAAAGGTTTTGACCTTTGAGTCCCTATGGGCCTTTCCTGTAATCATGACTTGAGACTTTTGTGTATTAATTTTCAGGTCTAATTCCTACATAAAGCTTCCAAAAGCACCTAACAGTTTTTGCAAACCCACCCCTCTGCGAGCCAGGAGGACGGCATCATCCGTGTACAGGAGAACTGGAATGACCAGTTCCCCAATACGCGGTACATCATGTGACACGTCCTCCAGAGCAGGCTCCAGGGCGTTAATGTATAGTTTAAACAGTAGGGGGGCCAGAATACACCCCTGTCTGACCCCCTCTCTGACCTAAAATGACTTGTACATCGCCCCTCAGTGTTTACTCTAATTGCAGCTAAAAGACCAGAATGTAGGTCTGCTACAAAGTGCACTAATGGTGGGTCAATACCCATGTTTAGTAATATTTGCCACAGCTTTGACCTTTTGACTAGGTCAAATGTTGATGAGAGGTCCATGAACCCCATGTAAAGTGACCCCTCCTTAGCTATAGTGTACTTGCTGATTAAAAGTTGGAGGTTAAGACATTGGTCAAGGGTACTCCTTTTGGCTCTAAAACCGTATTGTGCATTGGACAGGACCCCTCTTTCAGACAAGCAATCTGTTAATTTACGTAGGACCACACAGCCCAATATTTTGACAGACGAATCAATAAGGGAAATCGGCCTGTAGCAGGACGGGTCCTGTCTGTTCCCCGTCTTAAAAACTGGTATTATAATTGAGGTGGCCCAGGTAGCTGGCAGACTATTTGGTCCCAGAGAGTTAAACACATTTAACAAAATTTTGGACCAAAAAGGTGGAGCAGCTTTAAATAAATCAGCGGGGACCCCGTCAGGGCCCAGGGCCTTATTCTGTGACATTTCTACGATTGCCCTTTCTACTTCGGTGACGTCAAAGACCACAAGGGGGGTAACATTTCCGGGAGACTATTGTCTGTCCTATGGTCGTCTCCTGGCAGCCTGTAGATTTTCTCAAAATGAGCAATCCAGTCACTATCGGGAATATTACAACTCAAGGGGGAATTTTCATCATCTGAGAACAGGGGTTGGTTTATGTTGGCCCAGAATTTCCTGCTGTCTCGCAACACTTCGGGAGATAGAAGTTTAATCCAAATCTCTTCCTTCAGTTTCCGTTTTCTAGTTAATAATGCCCGTTTATAAGCTGATCTAAGGCTAACTATGATCCCCCTGTCCTTTGGAGAAGATTGTAGTGCTTTAAGAAGGGCAGCATGGGCTCTGGTACAGCTGCTATTGAACCACCTCCTACCAGTATGAGTTGTCTGCCTTCCCTCTCTCTGTAGGCTTAGATTAATTTATTGACAGATGATACCAAAGGTGTCGATCGTATGAGCACCCTGTGACTCAGTTCCAGACATATATTAACCTCCCTTTCCACCTTGGGTGAAACCTCACCTAAAAAGCTTTCGGGGACCACTTTAGACCATTTCAGTCTTCTACCTTGGTGTTTCACGGTCACATCTTTCCGCCCCGTTTGCAGCGCATCCTTAAAACAAAGAAGGTCTCCTGGTTCCATCTCTAGTATCACAGGATTGTGATCACTATAGACTGAGACCTCCGTAAAATAACTGAAAACTCTACACAGCATAAAAGATGTTAGGAAAATATAGTCTATGATTGTCCCGGTGTCTCTCCCCTTAAACGTTGGAGTCCTAGTACTAGCCTTACCACAGCTGGACTCATAGAGGTTCCAGCTAGCTAGAAATAGTTCCAGGTCCTCACCCTGCTTTGAATGTTCAAAATGAGACAGAACTGAAAGCGGGGAACTCTCATACAATAGAAGTGTGGAGAAGTGTGGCTCAATGGTGGAGAAGTGTGGCTCAATGGTTAGAGCGGCAGACCCTGATGCAGAGGTCTAGCCCGGGACCAGGGTTCAATTCCCCGCCTCGGCGGGTCTTGGGCTCAAAAATTCCACGGACCTGATAATTCTTGCCTCAGTGCCTATTCCAATCATGGAGTCCCACTCTGCAACTCTGGGCAATAGCTTGCTTAATCTCCACAACAGCCCCCACAACGCTAAGGATGCCTGGCCTCCACCTTGGTGGTGCCCAGGAGTGGACGCCTCACAGGGAGAGCCAGGATGGGTTCCACAGCGGTATTCGTACAAGCGCCTTGAGACCCTTGCGGGTGAGTAGTGCGCTATACAAGTATCAATTTACATTTACATAGCCTTCAGGACCTTCAGAACCACACAATTTATCACAGGGGTGAGTATTGAAATCTCCCATAAATATGATCTCGAATGTATTTGACTTCAGAGAATACAATAAAAGAAACTTTTCTAATAGCGCTAAGTTATTGTCTTCGCTAGCCATAGAGTTATAAAAATTTATAAATAGTATTTTATTTATCCCGACACTGACAATTCCACTATTAGACTATCATCGGAACCCATGTCGAGTTGGGTAAAAAAGCCCTTTAGTTCTAAGGAGAACAGGCTTGTCAGGCCCCCCTTAGCTCTGCCCGCCCTACTACGAGTCTGAAGATTGCTGTTCTGCCATTTCCAAAGCACGAAGAAAACACTGTAGATGCTTCTCCCAGGAAAGTAAAACAGATTGTGAGGGAAGTGGGTGGGGTTTTTGAAGATTTGGAAAAGAAACTACTATAAACCAATCAAAAGTGTTGTTTTCAAGTCACATGACTTTACGTGCACGCAGGTTGCGGGCACGTTGCGCGACCGGGGCACGCACGAGTCGCATATGAATGACGTTTTACCCGATTTTTGTAAATGCTTTTAAAGCTAATCTACGGTTCTTAAAAGTCAAAAATACCATTTTTACAGTTATGTCACAGAATGTCTTGGGTTACTATGCACATTAGATTTACAGAAATGACTTTTTGGAATGATAAAATTTTCACGGAGTGCGTGCAACGTGCGCGCATGCGTGCGAACACCGTGCGCGCATGCGTGCGAACACCGTGCGCGCAAGCGTGTGAACACTGTGCGCGCATGCGTGCGAACACCGTGCGTGCACCTTTGAAACACAAAAAAAGGCCAGAATTATTTTTAAAAATCTCAAATTTGTAAATATTAATACATAAATCAAAATTAAAATGTAAGAATTGTTAAAAATATAGAACATTTGTATAATAACACAAAAAAGACAATAATTGCTACATTTTAAAATTAGCATTTAAAAAAATCTTTGAAATTCACTGAAAAAACCATAGGTTTCACACACGTTATAGTTAGGAATTAGCATTTAAAAAACCTTTGAAATTCACTGAAAAACTAAAGGTTTCACACACGTTATAGTTAGGAATTAGCATTTAAAAAACCTTTGAAATTCACTGAAAAAACCATAGGTTTCACACCAGTTATAGTTAGCTGGACATTTTACTCATACAAAACCATTGAAATTTCCCCGTTATAGTTAGTTGTACTCACTATAACTGGCGCTCCCGCAATCCACTGCTGATGATGTCACATATTACATCATTCATGAAATGGTCAGTGACATCACTGTTGACATCACTGATGACATTTCAAATGACATCACTGATGTTTTCTTCAGTGCCAGTTTCAAATTGTAGGCAGTTCCACCTGGGGTCCTTTAAGATGTTCACGTCATCACTCCCTCACGGTGATGGCATGGCCCATTCTATCCTCTTACGGGTATATTGCCTCCATTTACGTGCGCTGCTCTCCCCTGCTGTGCATCACAACGCGCTGGTTCCAGTCAGGGAGCCCATTCAGTAATTGGCGTACCCGACACACAGTGGTGTCCCAACAACGGTCAGACAGTTCACAGCACATTATGCACAGCAGGGTTTCGTCAATGTAATCCAGATGGTGAGTTATTGGGAGATTTCTAAACCATTCCTCCCCTTGGCAAGCATTATTTCACACAGTGGGGTTAGGCAGCCAGGGCGGGGCGCCGCGTTATGCACTTTTCTGCTACACCAAACTAGCGCTGATCCCACGCGGTGCACCAAATCGGGAGGAGGTGTCCGTAGAACGGTGTCATCATACCGTTCGTAACATCGTTACCAATCCCTCTTCCAGCTTAGAAAAAGGGATCTGACACAGCCAAGTCAAATCCACATTGCTTTATTCTTCACCAACAAAGTGCAATGTCCTTAAAATGCGAAACTTCAGGCAGACGCATTTCAGCGTTACCGCTTTCTTCAGTGCCAGCTTCAAATATACATACATATATACATCACAACAAACAGATGCCTGCTATGGAAGACGACTACACCACAGGTAGGTATCAGCCCAATTCATTTATTCAAAGAAGCACCAGCAACACCGCACAACCAGTCCACTGCATTACAGTCCCTTCCCGACGCTTGGCGGCACTTTTAAATTCTAAAAATCCACCTCAGTGGGCGCGGCTCACTCCATGGCCTCATGGTTAATGTAGTCCTAGCCAGTAATGTCCAGTGATTCGCCTGCATTTCACTCTCAAAATTAATATTTTCATTGTTTCAACATCCGAGTGGATCGTGCCATAAGTTGCTCAGAACATGGCACCGCTTGATTTCCTTTGAAGAAAGGCAACCGCGACATATATAAATCCGCCGGTTGATGGGTTCACCGGGAACCTGAAACCAGCTTCGGGTCGTCTTCCGCAGTCCTGGCTGGCCGCTACATACCACAACAAACAGATGCCTGCTATGGAAGACGACTACACCACGGGTAGGTATCAGCCCAATTCATTTATTCAAAGAATCAGCAGCAACACCGCACAACCAGTCCACTGCATTACAGTCCCTTCTCAACGTGTTTCATCCGTTGACTTCATCAGGGGAATTGGTTTAGGAGAAAACAGCCGTGCACGGCTTGGCGGCACTTTTAAATTCCAAAAACCCGCCTCAGTGGGCGCGGCTCACTCCATGGCCTCATGGTTAATGTAGTCCTAGCCAGTAATGTCCAGTGATTCGCCTGCATTTCACTCTCAAAATTAATATTTTCATTGTTTCAACATCCGAGTGGATCGTGCCATAAGTTGCTCAGAACATGGCACCGCTTGATTTCCTTTGAAGAAAGGCAACCGCGACATATATAAATCCGCCGGTTGATGGGTTCACCGGGAACCTGAAACCAGCTTCGGGTCGTCTTCCGCAGTCCTGGATGGCCGCTACATACCACAACAAACAGATGCCTGCTATGGAAGACGACTACACCACGGGTAGGTATCAGCCCAATTCATTTATTCAAAGAATCAGCAGCAACACCGCACAACCAGTCCACTGCATTACAGTCCCTTCTCAACGTGTTTCATCCGTTGACTTCATCAGGGGAATTGGTTTAGGAGAAAACAGCCGTGCACGGCTTGGCGGCACTTTTAAATTCCAAAAACCCGCCTCAGTGGGCGCGGCTCACTCCGTGGCCTCATGGTTAATGTAGTCCCAGCCAGTAATGTCCAGTAATTCGCCTGCTGTTCTCTCCCAAAATTTATATTTTCATTGTTTTAACATCCGAGTGGATCGTGGCATAAGTTGCTCAGTGCATGGCACCACTTGATTTCCTTTGAAGAAAGGCAACTGTGCCATCCTAGTTCCTTCTAAATATGAAATAATTATACTGGATAGATGTGTTAAAGTTGGGGGAGGCATTGCATGCATGTATCGCTTCAGTCTCACCCTGAGACACATACACTAGCGATGTCTTCCTATGAACACTTAGACATTGAAATCTAGAACAATGACAAGATAGTTTATTTGCTCCACACGATGTACCATCCCCAGGGGACACTATTCTCTTCATCGTACAAATTATCGAATCCATTGCTTCAATTTCTGAACAACCCACCAACCATATCTTCTTGGGGATTTCAACTTACCAGAAGCATGGGTCGGGGTGGGAGCGGGGTTACACGGGCATGGGGGTCACGTGGGGATGGGGGATTGCATGGGGGTCACATGGAAGGGATCAATCTTGTTTTTATTTAAACCTACCTTTCCACCGGCCCGGGTCCCTCATCTTCACTGCTCTTGCTCTCCTGCCTCCAACAGGAACAGGAAACAGGCCGCTAGGCTCCCTTTCCTAAGCAAATTACAATGCTCCAGTGGAATGTTGTGATTGGCTGGGATACCGCCCAGCCAGGGGCTGTGGGGGATGGCATGTTCTCCATGCAGGCTGCATTTCAGTCTGCATGGGGAAGGGCAAAGTGCGCATGACTGGTTTGGGCGGCCCGAGAGAACTGACAAACAGTCTTTGAGCACTCACGAATGACCAAACCACTCCTGCCCTGCCCTGCTCAAAGAGCAGGGCAGATATGCCCACCCGCCAGCCCCCAATGCGCAAAGAAAAATAAAATGGTAATAACCAAAAGTTATTACCATTTTATGTTTTGGCTTTCTCGCACTGCGAGAAAGCAGTGGGGCGATGCTCCTCCGCCCTAGTGAAGGAGACGCTTCAGCAACTTACACTGTAACGATTCAACTGATCCCTCACTGCACCTTCTAGGCCTGCCTCTCCGACCTAAACTTCTCCCAGGCCTGCAATGAACTCCCAAACAACAAGGGTTCCACCCTTGATTTAATTATAGCAAAAGATAAGTTGATAGAACTTAAAAGCATTTTACCCTGTGACTAGTCGGCTTACTACATAATCTCTTTTCGCATCTTGGTAAGGGTACTGTTCAGACAAGGTCAACCGCATAAGACTAAACAGTGGTTAAGTAATTTGAAGGATAGTAACGTAAATGACCTAACATCGATTAGTTAAAACCAACTTTCTCCAACACCTAACATGACCAATCTGGATGACCTCACTGGCCACTACATCCATACCATGACAAATATATTCGACACTGTTGCTCTGAAGCAAAGCAACAGGATGCCGATCAAACAGTCCAAACCCTGGTTTAAAGGCACCCTCGATAATGAAAGACGCAAACTAAGGCTTGCAGAGAGATCATGGAGGAATTCTCTTTCCATAACAAACCTCAAACAGATGAGGATGACTAGAAGCATAACAACAAACATATACATAGTACAGAAGCAGAACACTAAAGGTCTCAGCTTGACAATGCCACAAACAGACCCCAAAATCTATTTGAAATCATCAAGCAACAAGTTAACCACTCAACCAATGAACTCTCTGTGTCCACGATATCAGTCGCCAGTGATGAGGATTTCTCTACACACTTTATCAAAAAGGCAAGAAGGATTGACCTTGAACTACAACTAGCTTCACAAAAACCGCATTATCAGAACCTGCCCGTTGCATCATCGGGACAAACTTCAGAGAGCACTCCTACCTCTTACACCATAGATCTGACTCCAAAAAACAATGCATCGTGGAACACTTTTATACTACCAGACAACGTTGAGATACTGAGAACTATATCTTCATTAAAACCCTTGAATCATTTCATTGATCCTTTGCCTGCCAAATTCTTCAAAGAGCTTCGATTTGCCATTCTGCCTCTCTGGTCCTTGATTATCCATGAATTGCGTGTACAGGTTAGGATTCCCTATTGCCTAAAGATAGGACAAGTCACAATCATATCTAAAAAGCCTAATGCAAACTAATCTTATCCCAACAACTTTGAACCAATTTGAATATCATGACTCCAGACAAACTTCTTCAGAGAGTCATACACAAACAATATGTAATCACATAGAAAAGTTCCAGCTTCTTGAATAATACCAATTGGGGTTTAGAGCAGGTCATAGCACTGAAACAGCTCTAACTCACATCCTTGATGACACCCTGAGACTGCTTGACCAGAATGAACCTTGCCTACTTATTCTTCTGGATCTGACCCCGGCGTTTGACACAGTCAAACACGAAAACCTGATTGCTCTTCTTGAAAAAAGGATGGGGTTATTGGCCCTGTCCTAAATTGGTTTGCCTACTTCCTACATAATAGAACATAACGAATAATGCAACCCTCACTTATATTCTGAACTGTTCAAACATACAATACGACATGTTCGCTGATGACACCCACCTGTTTATGAAAAATGCCTCACCGGATGACATCAAAAATTCTAACAGTGTACTTCTGAAAACTCAACATTGGTTAGCTCACAATTTCCTTATGGTAAATACTCTCAAGATGGAATTCCTCTTGATTGCCCCCTCACAACCACTCTGCGCCCTTTCAAGACTGGCTCAAACAACTTATGGCTCTCAATTCCACATGTTGTTGACTCTTCAAGATCGTTAGGCATAACTCTGGACAAATACTTGAATATGCAAGAACACATCAGTGCAACAACTAAGGCAGTTAACCACTATCTCAACACACCTGAGAAAATCATGCCGTTCCTACCTCCTGAAGACTTGCAACTAGCAGTCTAATCCGTAGTTATCTCCCAATTGGAATATGGAATTGTGACCGTGGCAGGGTTACCCAAAGCTAGACTGGCCCCCTTAAGGGCTTCTCTGAACTATGCTGCCAGACTCATCATGGGTTAAAGAAACTATGATGACATCACACCTGACCTAGTACAGCTGAATTGGTTATCGCTGGAATTTAGGATTCAGTTTAACCCTATTGCTGGGAGGCAATTCCCCCGCTGTGCTGGGGGGAGGGGTGGCACGCACAGCAGCCGCATGCTCATGACGAGCTCAGCTCGTCATGAGGCACGGCGCTCCTGTACTCATGACGAGCTCGGCTCGTCACAGGTGCACCGACTCCCGTGGAACGCTCAGCACAGCAGGGGAATTCTCCCCGCACATGAGCACTCCGCGGCTCATGACGAGCTGAGCTCGTCATGAGCACTGGAGCGCCGTGCCTCATGGTGAGCTCAGCTCGTCATGAGCATGGAAAAGGTTAAGATTGGCTGCTTGATGCACACACTCTCAATTATAACAACCTTGTTTACCTGGAAAAAGAACTTGAACTTTCTTGTCTGAATCGGGCCCTAAGAAGTTCTAACACTCTCTTGCTGAAACCTCATAAATTGAAAAAAAAAGAACCTACAACCTTTCCTTCCACAGTATTGCCAGAGAAATTGCAATGCTCTTCCTCCCAAAATCAGATAGAACCCTTCCTTCTCCACATTTAAAAAACAAGTCCATGGGTTGTTACTGAATAACCAGTTGCGACAATTGACTTGAAGCAACCATTACTGTATTTTTTCTTGTTGACAACGTTGGTCTCTCATGCAATGTAGCAATTTGTGTTACTTTACATTTACAACATGTTTGGTTTGCTCTTTTTCCACATGTGCTTGTTATCTTACCTTATGCTTATTATGTATGCTTTCACTCGCCAATCCTATCTGCTTCTTTGTACAGTGCTCTGATACACTTATAGGTCATGTTGGCGTTCTATAAAAGTTTTAAAACAAATACATATTGGGCATATTATCAAGGGGGGGATAGGCAATTATCGCCGCTTTAGCGGCCGTTTTCTACCGCTAAGCGGCGATAATTCTATTGCTTTATTAGCAAGCTGTCGCTAACAGCAGTTAGCGACAGCGTTTAGGCGATAGCGAGCAGTTTGGGGCCCGCTTTGCATGTCAGCGATATTTATCGCTAATGACATGCAAAGTGGGCGTACCTAACCTGTTAGCGACTGCAAGCAGTCGCTAACGTCACTATCGCCTATTAGCAAGGCGGGCGTAGCGATGGAAATATTCCCGCTATCGCCAAAAACGATTGCCTGCTTAGACCAGTTCTTACAGATATGGTGGTCCTAGACATAGAATTCCACACACAATTAATCCAAAATTACTCAGCTCAATTATTTTTCATATGAGAAATTAATTCCTAAGCACAAGAATCTTTCACTCTATGCACTATATTCTCTCTCGGTAACCCCTTCTGTTCCGAATTGTAGATATTGTATATTTGTGTACTGCCCTATGAGGAGATTTTTATTATGAATAAATAGTAGAGTTTTCTCCTCTACTTTTAAAACGTTAAAACAAACCTGTTTTTGTGTTTGTATTGGACACCTGTGTATTTTTGGGCTTTTGTGTTTCTTGTTTTTTCACTTTAGGAATTAATTTCTCATATGAAAAATAATTGAGCTGAGTAATTTTGGATTAATTGTGTGTGGAATTCTATGTCTAGGACCACCATATCTGCAACACTTGATACCCAGGTCCTAGGACTCTTCTTGGGTTACCCCATATATAATATAGACCAGTTCTTAGCCCTGTTATCCAATGGGAGGTGGATAACATGGCTAAGAGCATTTTGTCGCTAATGCGTGAATATCGCTGTATTCTCAGCAATATTCATGCTATCGCCGGAAAGATTATTGCTTTGGAGATAAACGTTGCTAATAGCAAGTTATCTCAGAGATAATTTCCCGCGATGCTTAGCGATAAAAAATCGTTGCAAAGTTAGCGATAAATATCGCTACTCATTGGAATTATGCCCCATTATTCGGTATAATCCCCTTCCCACAGAGGCTTTCCTAATTAGACTTAAGGTGAAAGATTGTTAACGCATCTGACAGACATCTGAGTTTAACCTAGATTCTATCTGAAAGAGAAGGCCAGTCAAGAGTGCTTCTAGCTAAGAGGCTGCGGTATTTTCGATAGTTTTTCATGATAAACTGTGCGGTTATAATTGGGACCTTTTTAGGTAGTCCTAGCTGGGAGGCAAGTTCATTTGCATTCAGGGCACCTGTAATGTTCGAGAAGTGAATTAACTGCAGCTTCCACCATTATTGAGCTGAGCTGTTAATAAATGTGCATCAGATGTCAGAATCTCTTTAGCTGATTTAAGTACCTGTTGGTAACACAGCAAAGTGGACGCTTATGTAGAGGTCAGATGCAAAGAATTTTATTTTGCTAGATTCTGAGATTTAATGACTAAAACTCTCTAATCTGAGACGAGATTAGAAAAGTTTTCTTTCTAGTGCCAGCAATTACGAGATGCTACTCAAGCAGTTACATTGTAAAACATTTTGCAATCTACAGATATGATTCGCAAAAAGGACTAATTACAAAGCTGACACAGTGGTGTCATCTGGCCTTTTTGTGAAAAGAACAAAGTAACAAAAAGATTAAAGTGTCTCTAATATCCATAACTAATAAATTAGTGTATGTGTGACTAGTTAGATTTTTTGCTCGCCTAACAAATAGTGTAAAACGAAAATAAGGAAAGACAGCAGTGTCTGCTGATAACTGTTTTTATTATGTCCTCAGACATATAGAGTAGTTGCGGATATTGTGCATGAATATATGTCTTATTCCCGCAAATAGTTATTGGCATGTCTGGGGTTCTGCTTTTCACCGTATTTATAATGTACATAATTTAATGGTGGGTTAAAATAGTTTTCCCTTTGCAACTTGAATAGCTCAGATGAATAAGTCAGATGTTTTTACTTCATAAATTAAATACGTTAAATAAAACGTATGTGCATATTAAATATTAAATATGTATTAGGCAAAATAATGCAGTGTGAAGAACACGAGAAGCCTCTAACGTTGCTCTATGCGACCTAACAGTTACATCCACATTTAACTAGATATAGATTTGTAACTTCAAACTTGTTGTAGATATATACATTTGGCATCCTTCTGTCTGCTTGTGTTTCAGCTGGTGGAACATGAATCAGATGTTCCCAACAGGTTTTGAGTCTATATTAATTGGATAAATGACCTAATTATGAAACATAGGGGTCGCAAACGGTAATTAATATTATTGCACAATCTGCAATTGAATTTATATAGCGCTATATTCCCCTGATTGTAGTCTGGTGAGCTTTCCATGGATGGGTGGTATGTCTATCCATTCCGCTGTGGTGGTAGCCTGGAGAGTAGTTCCATCTGCAGGACTACACACTATAAGGAGAGCATGTTCCTGTCCTCAAATCAGTAGTACAGTAGTCTCTTGCTATCAGGGTGAGGCTGGAAGGGAATATTGGGTGTATCATTAGGGTGGAAAGAGGTCCAAGAAAGTGTTGGCTAGGCCTGCTCCATGCTAGCAGGTGATTATTTTGAGATCAAACTTATGTGACAGAGTGACTGAGACACACATTTGTACAACTTCTATTTTGCGCCAGTCTGAGGTGGTTTATCTGGAATGTCTTGTAGTAAACAATTGCTACACCTCTCCCACAACCCTTTAGTCTGTTGGTATTTGTGGTTGTAGGGTGGGGGAAAAGGTGCTCCGTTGCTGGGGAAAATTCAGAGTACCAGGTCTCTGTTACACAGAGAATGTTACATTTAATTACCAGCCTAACACTGATAAGGGCATTTTAATAAAGGTGCAGTTTTGCACTGTTTATATGCACTGATAACATACATTAATCTTTTGATCTTATTAGCATGTTGCTGTTTTTGTACTTTTTATTAGTTCTGCAAGGGAGATGGCTATAGCTGTCTTGCCAGTCTCATCTAATCAAACAGATTCATATACACACAAATACTTGCAATAAAATGCTTTGGGTTAGCCCTATTCATACATTTAGTCAATCACCTAGCTTCCCACACAGGCATAAAACTTTGGGGCAGATTTATGATAACTGGCGCATCCCCAGGGATGCACCAGTTATTTGGCGCCGCTGCTCCGCCACCCATGGTGCGCCGCATTTACAATGCGGCGCACCATGGGGCAAAAACGGCACAGATGCATGACGCATCTGTGCCGTAAAGGTGACGCATTGCTGGAGTTGCGTCGCAGCTCCAGCAAGGCTCAGGGGTGCCCCATCTTTACAATGCTGCGTCAAGACCTAAGCCTGCTTCAAGCAGGCGCAGGGTTTTGGCGCAGCATTGGCCTGAAAGTGACTGAGTGAAATCTCATAGATTTCACTCAGCCACTTTTGCGAGGCGCACCTGCCCCGGAACGCCCACCCTGCGCCGGAACGCCCACAAGTGGCACAGTGCTTTACAACGTGACGCATCTGCCTAGATGCGTCACGTTGTAAATGGGTCGTAGGGATGCGCCATGTTTACGCCGCAGTTGCGTGACGCAAATGTGGCGCATTCCCAACATAAATCTGCTCCCATATCAAAGTAATGTCCAACATATATATATATTTAAAACCACACTATTAAAAGTGGAGAAAAAGGGTGCATCAGCACCCGACTCAAAGGCTGTTTACAAGAGGCAAAAGATGAGGAATTCGTTTACGTAGCAAGATATCAGCGGGTGGCAAAAGTACACGAGAAAAAAATACTCTTAACTCATGCTTACTCGTGGGCTGGCTGAGTCTGCTCAGTCAGGAAAAATGCTCAGAAGGCAAGCACTCCGCCCGCTGTCACAGGATGTGGCTGGAAACCTAGTACGTCTGTTTGCTGGTTACCAGATGATTCACATTGTGCTTACAACCACCACATTGTACAAAATGTGGAAATAGGTAAGTCCATTGTAGCATTTGGCTCTCTTACACTGCGCGTAACAGCATATTGCCTGATTACAGGCGGTGTTGCACCAATAATCAGGCAATATTCTGCTAGTCACAGTGCAAGAGAGCCAAAGGCTACACTGAACTTACCTATTACCACATTGTTGTGATAGACTTGGCATTTTAAAGGATTGTTTATTCTAAACCATCCTAGTTCCTCGTAGAATCACCACATGTATAGGATTGTAAATGCCATTTGTAAATACCATTTGTAAAGCGCACAGCTACCTCCAACAGAGGTGTCCCGGCGCTGTCCATATACCGCTTAGAAACCCTTCCTGGTTTTTCCCTGTGGAATGTCCACTCCTGGGCACCCCCAAGGTGAAGCCAGGCATCCCAGCGCTGTTGGGGCTGTTGTGGGGATTAAGCAAGCTATTGTCCAGAGTTGCAGAGTGGGACCCATGATTAGAATAGGCACCGAGGCGAGAATTATAAGGTCCGAGGAAATTGAGCCCAAGACCCGCCGAGGCGGGAATTGAACCCTGGTCCCGGACCAGACCGCTCTAACCATTGAGCCACACTTCTTCATGATTCTAAGTGAGACAGGGGAAGAATGATGCTGTTTTCCATGGTTGGTGCCACATTGGAATAAAGATCTTCAACTAGCTTGGATATGACTTTTGCATTAATGAGGATTTTAATACACATGCTGTGTGATGTGATTAAAAAGAAGTACACTTAAATGTCAGGACTTGTCAGACAAAGCTTTCCTTTGCCATCAGTTTTCTTCTTTTCAATCCTCATCCATTTTGTGGCAGCAATGTGATGATCTACTGTGCATAGATCGATAGAGAGAGAACACCTACAGTTGTTCATTGATTTAAATGTAAAAGTCTTTGATTTTCAAGTTCAATTCAACATATTGACATCCTGCTCTGTAGTGGGTGTCAGAAACTGGATTCATAATTGGGCGGGTATGGGAGAGCATCGGGGTACAAAAGGCCACATATGTTTAAAGGTAAAAAAGGTTCAATAATTCAAACCTAGCCAAGCCAGTGGTAGCTTTGGCACAGAGAAGACAGGCCTAATGTAGGAACATGTGTAAAGTATTTACAAGTCGAAAAACAGTTAAAAAGTCAAAACACAACATAGTAAAAATCCCAGAACCATATTAGAAAAATAGATACAAATGTATTGATTAATATGGCATCAACGTGACAAAACCATATAAGGAGAACTGGACATATGACTTTTTATAGATTTAAGACAAAAAGTGCCAAGAAAAAGTAAAGTGCCAATCAGTAGTCACTGCTTGCTGTTCATCAGGACCTTGGCACAATTTCAGGCTGACCACGATGGAATGTGGGTTGGTTACACCATGCACATTTGTCCTAGTGAAAGATTTCACCTTCTGACATAGTCTTTGAAATCAAAGTCAAAATCCTCCTGTGGGGCAAGATTGCAGGCTGCATCCGCCAAAGTGTTCTTGAAACTGGATAGATGATTGACTAGGTTACAAGGACATCATTCGATTTAACAGGAAAATCTCAGAGCGACAAAAATTAACATTTTGCGGCACACAACGTCCTCACATTGGGCAGATACTTTCTGTTCCTCTGCATGGTCAAAATGTCTATCTTCATATATATTCTTTTTTATGGAGCTTAAAATACTCCAGCGGGGCAAGCCTGATGCTGTATCTGATGAAGATGTTTTGAAATCAGACACCTTTGTGGCAAAGTCATGCTTACATTTTTGAGCCGAACCTCATGGACAACAATCAGGGGTCAGGAATCACTCCAGCAGAGACCACCATCAGGGTCCAATCCAGTTCCAGTTCCAGTTATAACTGGTCCACTGTGCAGTTCAAGACAAAGACATCATGCTGCTAGATGTATCCTTGTAGCCACATAGGAGTTCAGTCAACTGACCATTAGAGCATACTTCTTAGACCTGGGTACAAGTGGGAAGAGGCCCATCCCTTCATCTCTCCACAAGTCCCAAACAGCAGGTCCACTTCGCTTCTGTTCTTTTAGAGGTCCAGAGAGGATTCTGGGGAGTTGTGGGTGTGATGCCATTTTTGTACGATCTACAAGTCATTAGGTGGGGCTGACCACTCCCTAAGCAACAAGGAAAAGGTTCCCAAGGTCCAATCATCCAACTTTTACAGGACATCCTTTTTTGGCTTACTGCAAATTATCCCACAATGTACTATTTCGAGGCAAAACCAACATGGCAGATTCTTTCAGCCCATAAAAGGAGTTTTTATAACAGCCAGAAATGTGGTTAGGAAAATTTGCAATCCCCTCCTCTTCAGCTGCACCAAGCTGGTTTTAGGACAAGCTCCCTTTCCCACTAAGCTGATGCCAAGTTGGCTAAAGAGGGTCTATAAAACAGTTTTTCTTCTCAGATCTCCTTATACACTTAACGATGAATAGGCAGCCTTAACCCTGAACCTATTTCAAGTGAATGAAGTTCCTTGACCCTCCCCATCTGCCTTTCCTGAACTGATATCTATCACATACCTCACACCAGGTCTCCCTCTGAAATGGCCTAATCCACTGTTTGTTTCTACTCTGGGAGCAGTTTTGAACTCCTAAAGACTGTCAAGGTTCTCTGACTGCAGGCTAATCCTTATTACCCTATTGGAGGTTAAGGCAGGCAAAGTGTCACTTTTTAAATATCACTTTTCCTAAATGTTTATCAAAGCTCCAACATTAAAAATAGTGTAACCTATCCCTTTACTGCTTGTACATGCGTACATTTAATTCTTAAATGTACCACTTTTATGTATTGGGTTCCCTACTATGTGGGCTCCAAAGCCTACTTGTGGTTGACTTATTTAATATTTAAAGTAGAGTTATTTTGGCAGTTTTGTAGGCATCAGACTACCCAGGTAGGCTGTTCATGTGGTCTTGTCATTTTATGTAGAACCGCCCCTGATTTTCTGCCGCTCAGCTTGGGTTCTGGATATATTATTGGAGACTCCTCATGGTTCCTCCAACCCCTAATTGACTCGCTCTATTTAATTCCCTGGAGACTTACCTTCTTAAAACAGATGGTTGGGCAATGGGCATTGTCCCCCTTCATGTAGATGCTCTTGGTTTTCACAGTCATTATTAATTCTAGGTATGTAGCTATCTCAGTTCAATATTTACTTGTCAGTCTGGCTTTCCCCCTTTATCCATCCACCTTGAATGTCTTTTTGGATGAACGCATTTTTGGATGAATGGGTCTATTTTGTGATGGTACCATGCGCAGCATCTTATCTAAATGGATGACTTCCAGGATGTTGCTGACAATTGTGCAAGCCACTCTGCGTGTCACTCACTGACTGATTTGGTTATTCCTTCCATTCACTTCCAGCCAAATCTCCTTCCTATTTAATCCACCACACAGAGGTCTACGTATGACCAAGTCACATTAAAATCACAGCTCTTCCCTGATTGGATTCTCCTTGTGTATTGACCCAATTAAAAATGTCCCTCTTATCTCCCTTCTCTTTTTTTCTCAACCCCTACCCTCCTCCCTTTCCTTTTTTAAAGGTTCTGTTTGCATTGACCAGGCAAACATTGTATTGTTCTGATGATGATCCCATATGCATAGGGGATCGAAACATCATCAACTATATCACTCTGACCCCCTTGACTATGTAAAATTGTTTCTTGGGTACAAGAGGGTTGGTTTTGACAAAAACGTGACTTTTTGATGTGATGTATTTACTGTGGTCACGGAACCTTTTTACCTGTTTGCTTGTTTGTTACATGTTTAGGTGAGCCCTGTAGGGGAACACCCTCCTACAAACCAGTTCTACTTTCCCATATGAATAAACACATTTTAATAAGTATTCATTGTATGATTCCTGAGCATTATTTTTATGTTCCCAGGCTATTCCTTACTAATATTCATTTCGTAGTGACCCTTGTGTTTTCAAAGCTTCAACTGCCGTTGGTCCTTGTGTATCCTTTTCTTTTTTTTTTGTATGTTCTTATATAGCGCTCGATCACCAGGGAGGTATATCGGCGCTTGCCTTGGGAACCCGTCCTGGCTTTTTCCTGTGAGATAGCCCCTACAGGGCATCCCCAAGGTGAAAGCCAGGCATCCCGCCGCGGGGGGCCGTTGTGGAGATTAAGCAAGCTTAATGCCCAGAGTTGCAGAGTGTGAACCCATGATTAGGTCAGGCACCGAAGCGAGAATTGTCGAGTCCATGGACATTTTAGGACTCAAGACCCCGCCGCGTCGGGAATTGAACCCTGGTACCGGGTCTGACCTCTGCTTCAGGGTCTGCCTGCTCTAACCAGTGAGCCACACTTCTCCTTGGGTTACCCTTTTTTTTAAACATGAGTACAAGATAGCAGCATTAGTCCAAAAAGATCATGTAAAAAGAGACACTTTCTCACAAAGTGGTGAAAAGAATACATCTCGGGTATTTAATGTGGATCCGGGAACAAGCTGTCAAAACAAAAAACAATACCTTAATAATCCTTGTCATCTTGATATGTTTGTTCAGTTTCATAGAATACAAGTTTAGCATATTGAGTGATGCAATGGGATTGCTCATTAAAATATTTGTCCTGTGACATATTTTGTCATACACTAACTCAGGTGTGTTGACTCATGGGATCCAACAGGGCTGTTCTGGACACTACTCTTTTCTAGTTTATATAACGAACCTGCTTAGCATCATACATACATTCATAATAACTCTCCGGTTCCATATAATCAGTAAACTGATGATATACAGATGTATCTCAGGTTTCTTCTCCTAAAGATGTCTCACACTCTAAAATATGCCCAAGACTGGATAACTGCCCGCCATTTAAAACCCAGTCTAACCAAAACTGATTTAGTTCTGGATGGATTCATGTGATGTACTTGGTTTCAAAACTGTCTTCGCTGAACGCACTAAAATCCATGGATGATATTGTAAATGATACATATAATCTCCAGTGACAAATCCCCACTATGGCCAAGATTGTGTGTGCTCAATTGCAACTGCTAAGAAGAATTCAGTAATTTATCACTGAATCAGATTTTAAAAATCTCTTTGGCCGCTCTCTCTTGACAGCACTTCCCAAAGTGCATTTGAATCAATTGAAAGCAGGTTTACGTACTCCAACGTAATTCATCTCTAGAAACAAAAGACATGACCACATAACCTCAACACTAATATCACCGTCTAGATTTCCTTTATACAAGACTGCTATTGCATCTCATGAGGCTGTAAACAACTCCACTCTGTGAACAACCCTGGCTGATTCAGAGCCTTGTACAGTGGTATTCCATTGTTTATTAACCCCTCAGCTTTTAAAAAGGAACAATAAATGTTACAATCCTTTTAAGGGAGTATCAAAAGAATGTGAAGCTCTCTACACCTATGTAAGAAATGGTGGTATTAATTGAGAGGGTTGAGCACCCACTTCACTCAATAACCAAAACCCTTGTCAGTGTGAACCACTAAAGTTAATAAACTAACCTGAACTCTATCCCCTGGTACCTATGGCACCGAGCATAAAGGTTTAACTTGGAGGCAAAGTGAAAGGTATTTATGCAGCACCAAAATAGTAATACAATCAAAACACAACACAGGAAAAATCCCAAATCAATTTAGAAAAATAAAGTACATTTTGTTAAATTACCTTATACTAAAACATCCCAAAATATATGTGGGAAACTAATTTTGATTTTTTAAAGTTTAAGGTGCAAAATAGCCCCAGAAACATTAAGTTCCAACCGAGGCCATCTGGTTGCAATTAACTTGTACCGAAGGGCAACCAGCCACAGCTCTTCCGCTAAGGTGGAGGAGTGTTACCCCAATGCTTTGAAGCAGTGAAAGAAAGGAAACATAAAATGATAAAGTCAGGAGGTAATTATCGTTTTATATTTTCCTGCAGAGGCAGGTTTGCGGGTGGGCAGGCCTTCTCCAATGACAGACGAGCAGGGGAAGTGCACATGAGAAGTGTGGCTCACTGGTTAGAGGAGGAAGACCCTGATGCAGAGGTCAGACCCGGGACCAGGGTTCAATTCCCGACGCGGCAGGGTCTTGAGCTCAAAATGTCCACGGACTTGATAATTCTTGCCTCGGTGCCTACTCCAATCATGGGTTCAAACTCTGCAACTCTGGGCAATAGCTAGCTTAATCTCCACTACGGCCCGACCGCGATGGGATGCCTGGTCTTCACCTTGGGGATGTCCAGTAGGCGTTATCTCGCAGGGAAAGCCAGGACGGGTTACCAAAGCAAGCGCTAAGAGACCTGTCGGTGATTTGGCGCTATATAAATCGAAATTAACATAACATAACATAACATGAATGTTCTCTCGGGCCGGCAAACATTTATGAGCACTTTGCATTTTCTCCACGCAGTCTGCATTACACCCTGCATGGAGAACATGCCCGAGCTCTCATTCCCTTGCTGTGCTCCGAACCAATGCGCTCAAACCAATCAAAACACTGCATTGCAGCATTGTGATTGGGTCAGGGGATTCTGGGTGCTTCCAGTTTCAGCCCCAGGGAAGAGACATGATGGAGAGATGGAGGAGAGACGCATCAATCATTTAGGGTTTTTTTATTCTTTTTTAACCCCCTTACCTCCTTTCTTGGCCCTGATCCCACGTCCCTGATCCGTGCTGGCTACCACTGGGTGCAAGTTAACACTGACCATAAGGAAGTGTTGGTCAGATCCAGAAACCAGGTTCAGACTCTAGTCTCTGGAATTTAAGTCAAAAATCCTTGGAGGGGCAAGGCAGCAGGCCGTGGTCCAAGAGGGCTCCATGTCATAAGATACCACTGAATGAGGTCTCAGTGAAGCCGTTGACTCATGGTGGTAAAGCTCAGACTGATAGAAATTTGAATTTGGCTCTAAGAGAAGGTTTCTTGCTGGTCAGATACTTTTGCGCCTTTGCCCAGTGAAGAATTCTCACTACTGATTTAGTCAATTTTTTGAAGCTTGAAATCTTCAAGCGGGGCAAGGCTGCAGGCTGTAGCTCCAGAGAGCTCTGCGAGTCCTCTCTGAGGTCATGCTGAATTAGACTTGCTGTTGTGGAAAAGCTCAGAGCAAAAGCAACCTAAATATTTGACCCAGCAACAGAGCAACCAGCTTGGCAGGTTGGTCCCAGACCTCCATAGGACTTTGAAGCCAAAGTTACAGGATTCAGGATTTGTTAGGAGAAGTACACTCTGACATCAGCAAAAGTCTGTGACCCTGCGACAGCATGTGGGGGTCAAGTTTCACTCCAGTAGAGGCTAACAACCGGTCTAGGTCAGGTCCAGTTGAAATCGGCCAGCTGGACAGTTGCAGAAAAGGCCGCTTGTAGCTTCTTGTGGCCCTGTAGCTTGAGCAGTAAGCCAGTATTTTTACCCTTAGAGTCGAATTCTTTGTCCTGGTTATATGAGTTGAGTAGTTCCAGTCATTTAGGCTCTCCTCAGGTTACAGTCAACAGTTCCAGTGTCTTTTTTTCCACAGGTCTAAAAATTGTACTGAGGCGGGTACTGCGAATGCCACATTTATTCTTGGTACGTGCCTGTGGGTGGGGGCAACTCCAGCGTCCTCCCTAACCACTGGGGTCAAATTTGTTAAAGGCAACACTATCCACTTTTGGAACACTTTCTGTGTGCCCTAAATGGCCTCTCTCTACCTAAATCCTAGATGGTGCAGAGCTTGTATGTCCACCCCAGGTGTGCCCAAGTAAATGAGCAACCTCTCTTTTGTAGTCACTCTAAACCTCTCTAATCCAGCTGTCTGGGCACCTTCTCTTCCACAACGTCTGGAACCAGGCTGACTAGGGGAACAAAGAAGGGTGTTGACCAGGTGTCAGCTTATATTTGCGTGTGACAATGTAGGCCTCTTTAAGGCTAATCAAGTTCTTGGCAAATCCCAGATGATCATGCTGTCAGAGTAACAGAAACACCTCCTCATATGCAAGCATTTAGTCTCCTCTGGGAGAAGTTTACCACATCATCAAAGGGGATATTTAGCCACCAAGAGACAGTTGGAGATCATGCAAATTGGCCTCCAGAGGTTTTAGGCAGAAAAAGTACATTTTCCAGAAGATTAATGACACGTCTGACTTCACCTGTGAATTAGGATTGTAATAAATATTTCATAAAGTCTAAGAATGGAATGTGTAGGTGTTTTTATCTGGAGATAACATTATTACATTTAATATTGTGTCCCAATGTTTTTCTATTGAACAGCTCGCTGTGCTACCATGAAATCATTTTGAGGCTTTTTCACTGTAAAAGCATGTGTAATATTACATTTTTACCCATTAGGGGGTCACCTATTAATCTTAAAAATTAAGGCATAGGCCTTTCAAAATGGCGTATATGGACAAGTTTAATTTGAAGCTTTGAAACTGGCCAGCCAGGCTACAAATGGTAGGCCTACAGTCATGTTTGCACTGTCACTGCAGTGAAATGGACGAAGGGTGCTGCAGTCCACTAGTGACATTTAACTTACTGGCCCTGGGTGCCCTGTGTACCAAATACTAAGGACATATAGGTACGTTGAATACACTAATCAGGGATATGCCAATTTCATCATGTTGAAATGGGGAGCATTGGCATTTTACCCCTGGTTAGAAGAGGTAAAGTCCACAAAAATCTACATTCAGCAAAAGCAGTCAAGGCAAAAATCCAGTGGTCATTCAAGGAATGCTCATTTCTAACACCCTGGAAGAATATACCACTACCTCCTTGTCTACATTCAAAACCGTACAAAAACAACAGAAGAGTGGGGCCAGGAATGATGACAAACCGGCAGAAAGAGTCACTCTTATTTATAAAAAGAACCTTCACGCACCAACCTAGTTGGTGACATGCTTCATCATTGGCTTCCCACCAGAGAGGCCGAATGCCTCTCTGGTGTGCTTCAATGCCTGATTACAGTGGAGCAGGTTTTGTGATAGTGACAGTGCAGTGATAATGTGATAAGTTAAAATTGTCCTTAGCAATCCGAAATTTTTTAATAATGGAGTGGTAAGACTAGGTTAAAAAGAGAGCTGGATAATAGACCTGGTAAATTGGCCAGTCGCTTCACTATGTAATAAAAAATGGTCTACATGTTTCAGCCTCCCAAGTGCCAGTAGCAAGGCTTTCTTCAGGACCTTATGCCATGGCGGTATGCACTCGCTAAGGTGTACCTTTACCTGTGGCAAAGAAAATTGACTGAATAACTTACGGTTACTGGAATGCCTTCAGAACTGCTGAAAGCGTCTTTACTCTGGAAAATAAAGCACAAATAGAAACACATTTGCCCAACAACAGAGTACATCTAGTCAACAATAAACTGTACTGCAAGCGACACTCTTCTTTCCGCAATTGTGTGCTTGTCTCTACACGGACGTAAGTATTAACTTGATATCCTGTGGTTACATGCGCTCAATTATATGTGCGAGTGGTTACTCGAAGCACATATCTATTTCACATTGGTTTGCCAAACCGGCAAACTGTGCCTGTATACTCGCGTCTTATCGCGTAAAATGTAACAAAATTGAACATGACTATAAAATAATTGTGTGGTTAATGGCATCTGGTGAGAAATTCGAAAGAAAAGAGAGCTGCAGGTGGAAAGCAGCTAAGCTTACATCTTGCGTGGAATCAACTCACGCCATGGATCCTGGCGGGGAGCGATGGCTTGTAGTCACACACTAGAACAGGAAGTGAAAAGCCATTAAGAATAAGGCACAAGAATGCAATATGTCAGAAAGGTTAGTCCTCAATCCCTAAAGTAGTCACTACTCTAAAGTCCAACACCTGTGTGGCACCTAGACAAACCCAGCAAATAGGATCCCGAAGATTTCTCGGTCCTGCTACAAGCTGTTTAAGAAGAGTGCACCGCCTCAAGGACGTGGAACCCGTGGCAGCGGATCAATGAAATGACGTTGGATCGTTCTCAAATGCACCCTCGACGTGCCCTGAGAAAGCTAGAATGCTGACTCCCACAACGCGGTGGGGGGACTAATTGTTATCAACAGGAAACTGTATGTGTCCCATTTTGCCGAGCACGCCGGTGTCAATGCCGCCTACAAATGATTGGCTACATTGAATAAATTAGTATTACGGCAGTTCTGGGCAAAAGTGATTGTATGTTAATGGGAAGAGTACTGCAAAGTACATATGTGTTTGTACAGGCATCCAAGTGCTGATGGTGAGAAAATGTTTAATATTCCACCATCGCATCGTACAGAGAGATTTGTCTGTTGTTCAGAGCGTAAAAATAGGGGCTAAGGTGTACGACGTTATTATAGCTGTAGATGGAGTTGACAATCATAGAAAATGTTCCTACTAATGATGTCCCTGGTATAGCTAAGGACACCACCACGTCCATGATTCAGGGGGCATTTTGAGGTCGCACGGTGAAACGGTGCATGCAGCGCTTGTGAAAGTGAAAATCCCACTTTTTACATCTGAGTGATCAGTATATTATTAGGGAGTCACTTTCACCAAATAAGGGATTGCTTGATTATAATATGGTAGAGACCGATCAGAAACATCTTCTTTCCCAAGGACACTTTTGATCTGGCTCAAGTCCATCTACTTACCTAGTCTTCCTCCTTTGCGGGCTCCTTTCTTAATGCACTTTGAACACCTCTCTAGGGCTCTCCCACCCCTCCTTCCTTGCTCCTTCTCTCTTATTGATCCTTCTTAGGTCTCATTCCACAGTACTTTTGTTTTCTGCACTGGCATACCTCCACTGTTAAACTGTTATGAACTTCATATGACCTTCAGCATGCTGATAGTCTTTTAATATTCTTTGCCTAACACCATTACAAGACAGTCATGACAATTTGTTTCATTGTGTAACATTTACCCGTTTTTTTCCCCTCCCTTCCTGCTCAGCATCTTTTACCGACTGTTGATATCACTGCTATTGCTGAGGTCTGCTAATTTTAACCCTGAAAAGTATTATTTATTATGTATAGTGCTCCAACCCCTGCTGGCTACTCATTACTGTTATCGCTTTGGTCTGCTCATTCCGCTCATGTAACTTATTATTTTAATGTAAAGTGCCCTTACGCCTTCGGGCAATGTTCGTGCTATATAAAACTGCATAAATAAATAAATACGCAAAGAGTGCAAGTGTTCTGATGATGCACTTTACTAGTCTCACTCCCAACTGTTAATGGCATGAGTGAAGCAGATGCATTGTCTTCCTTTTGCATGACAAACTTATTCAGAGTTGTTCAATGCTTCAATTGCCATTGAAACATGTGGAGGTTGGAATTCCAAGGGGGTGTAAGATCCTGAAAGAGGGTATGTGTGGGCAGGCCATTAACTCTCTTAAGCTTCTCAACAGTGTCTGGGACAGTGCTTAATTTCAGCCAGTGGTTTTCAATGCTCGGCATACTAATATCTACGGCCCAAGCCATTTTTATATTTTTGAGGGCCTTAAGTACCCTGAATTGTCACACTTACACACATGTACTGTCATTGGCAGCGCATGCGCTGGCAGTGGCCTCCTGACGAGGGCTCTGGCGCTCACTTTTTTTACAAATTAAGCACTGGCTGGGATTTCTAATATTACCAAAAATGGAGACAAATCTAGAAAAAAAAGACAACTATGTCTTGGACAGGTGTTTCCATTTTAAGGAAGCGCTGTAAAATGTGGTGTATGCAACAACTACATCAGAGAACTCAGAGGTATTCACCATTTTACCTGAATGGATTATGCAACTAATATTGTCAGTGGCAACAGATTCAACACTGAACCATCCCAGATAGTAGCCACTCATAAACCTTGGAGCTGAAATGTTTCAGGACCTTGAAAGCTGTGTGTACTTGGTATAGAGCTTGGCTGTACAGTGTGCAGTTGCTATCAACACAAACCTCTAAAGACGTGGGACTTCAGGGAGGAACATAACAGTCTGTAGCCTAAACACTGCTCCACATACATGTCTCCATTATTGTACTTACAACCAGTACTAGCATTGTGGCTTTTTGACACTGCTAGTAGAGAAAGAGGCCGGTCCTGGACCCCACATCAGCCCCCCATCAGGAAAATCATTGCCACAAATTGTAGAAAACCATCTCCTTTCACCAAAGAAAACAAAAGGAAGAGAAAATATTTTAGGGATTCCTGCACTAACTTCATAACTGCACGCAATCCTGAATCGTTTCCACCAGCAGCAGCACCCTGTTAGCCTCCAGCCAGGTATGTGCAATACAAGTTGCCTATGTGTACATAGATACACACAACTTACCGTTTTACCCATAGTTTAAATGGCCTGTTGGAGGGTTTCAGTAAGCCCCAACTAACTTTGGGCAACTGGAGTAGAAGCTAAAGAAGAGAGAGGCGTCATCCACCGATGAAGAGACCAGTGAAGAGGCCAGGGCGGAAGAGTATACATGTTATTTAGTTTAGTTTAAATCAAATGAGATGCCAACTTGAGATTTTAGGTTACAACTGCAATTCCATCAGTGGCTGTTTGTACCATGGACTGGTTGCTTCTCTCCCGACTGTTGCTCATCTGGCAGTGTGCCAGCTTCCTCTCAGGCTCAATTCCTCCATCTCCATTTCAGCAACTGTTCCCCTGACTAGGGCAGGTCCCCCATGGGTATATGAGTACCATTGAGTCGGGTAACAATAAACATATTTTATTCAGCACCATAAACCCCGTCGGGGTAACCGTGAGCTTTACAAATTCACTTGTTATGTTATGTGAGCACCAAGGCCCAGACAAAATGATAATGACCCAGAGCCTAGCCTCCATTGTGCAGCGGATGCTGTGGCACAAGGGCGCAGTGCCCTGGCGGGGCCATTGACCCTGACAATTGCTGACAATTGCTATGCTTGCTATATTTTACTACCACAACAGTATTCAAAGGTACTTGCACCAGGTTCCACGACACCCTTGATACGCAACCATCAAGGCCCTTAGTATTACAATCTCATGTCTAAGCTGCTTACTTTCTGATGCAGCCGTCTCCCCTACTCCCTCTTCAATTTCGCTACATTCACACCTGCATCTCCAAATGATGTTAGCCCAAAAGTACACACCTCGATACAACTATGCTTACCATAGCCGGCGGTGAGGGAAAAAGCAGGAAAATTGCTCTCTGTGATGCAACCATCTTTCAAATCTTCTTATTCCCCTCAATTTCAGCTTGCGTCTACCAAGGATGGTAGCTAAGAAGGGGCATCCCATAGCAAAGATCAGACGGATCATCCAGCTGTGCTTCACAGAGCCAAGCAATGAGAAAAGCAAGACAAAGTCCAGAGCAATTGTGAGGAATTGGGTTGTTGGTGGAGGGTGGTGAAACCTGCGTAAGCAACAGATCCAATTTCTTGTCAGCGTAAACCACATAAGGTCACTACATTAACCTGTGCTTTAGCTTCTGGTAGCTTGGCACAAAGGTAGTCAGGCTTAATTTGGAGGCAAAGTGTAAATTATTTGTGCAGCACTTAAACAGTAATAACATGAAAGCGCAATGCAAGACAAATCTCACACCAATTTAGAAAAGTAGAGTAAAATGTAATACATTATTTTACATCAAAGCGACAAAAATACAAATATTAGAACTGAAAATGTTGACTTTTAAAGGCTTTGTAGCGTCAAAAAGCACAAAACACCAACTGTGATTATCTGCTCGTGCTGGAACGGGACAAATCACAAGTCCACGCAGATCATGATGAAGTGTGGGCCGCATACAGGGACAAGGCTAGTCTCACTGAGAATTGTACCTTACCTGCATCGGTTCCAATGAGGAGCTACAAGGCCTTCGGCCAAAGATCATGCCTTGAGTTGTGTTGCTCTGTTTCATTTCCAGTGAGGCTGCTGATATGGGCCTATGAGGTACTACGATGCAAGGTCCTGCATCGGGCTGTGTTGAATTGTATCACACTGCATCGGCTCCGAGGAAACCCACAGCTGGGACAGAAAGAGTACACTTTATTGCCAGTCAAGAGTATAAGACCTGGGGGGCACCTCTGGGGGATCAGAACTCACTCCGGCAGAGGACAGTTGCAGGGCACAGGCAGGTCCAATTGAGTTTGGGCAGCTGGACAGATACAGGGCAGGTCTCTGTATCTTGTCCCTCTAGCTCAGAACTCTGATGGTTCAGGGTTCAACAAGCAGGTCCAGTCTTCCTTCCACAGGCAGCAGGGCAGCCCCTCTTTCAGCAGGGCAGTCCTCCCAGGAGCATGGCAGAAGAGCAGACCTTCTTCTATGTTTTCCATAGGTCCAGACGTTATCTGAAGAGTTGATGTAAGGGTCCCATTTAAATACTTAGTGCTAGCTTTGAAATGGGAGTAGCTTCAGGAGTTTTCCCCCCTCAGAGGTGTTTGGAATTTCCTGCCTCCATGCTATGGTCCCAGTCTGTCAGCAGGCACAATAGGCTAGTATGAATCTCTTTTGTGTGTGAGCCAAGACAGCTCCCATGAAGTGCACATCAGGCTGGGGCTAGCTCCGTACCCCGTCCTGCCTTGGGTTTTCTCATCCTGCCAACACCTAAGCCCTACATTGTGTGGCTTTCAGGGAAGAAGACATAAAACCGTTGCTAAGGTCTGGGCTCCATGGAATATTCTGCTGCATCTATATTGGCTGATTTCCAGGACCGCTCCGCTCTGCCTTCAAGTGTTGCTACATGACCTGCCTAGAGTTGATTTTCCGTGTGGGGCTTGGCAGTTAGACTTTGTAAACTGGGCACCAGGCTGGAAGTGATGTAGCCAAACACGTCATACAGGAGACGCAGAAGAACATTTAACATAGTGTTACTTTTGACCTGAAGTTGAAGGTGCATAGAGGCCGATAGGACTTGTGGCTGCTGTTCTCACCCATGCCTTTGCCCCAAAAGTCGCCTGCCGGTAGCACAATGTGCAGACCAGGCACAGGGCAAGTGTGGCCCAAAGAGCCGGGGTCAGCACCAGGTGGGCACCATGTCCTCATCGCTTGGGCTCAGCTCGTATGACCCCAATCATGTCCTTGCAGCTCTGCGCAATACGCAACTCTATTGGGTGCAAAAAGGAAAGAGAGAAGACAGCTGCCAAGATGGAGAAGGTAACCAAGCGCAACAAGAAGGAGGATGTGAGTCACGTTTGAGCACTGTAAGAGGGCAATTCCAAAAGGAGGCACATTTAGACTAGAGTTGGTTCTGGCATAGAGAACTCCTGAAGGGGAAGCCGACTGGAACTACAAATGTGCGAACTAATAGGGTAGACTGCCAAGGGGAGCAGTACCATGGAAAGCACTGCAGAGGGAGCAATACTCGTAGGGATCTTTGCAATTTAAGGTGCAGTTAAATGTGATTTTTTTTTTCTGGAAAGAAAAGTAACTGCTTTTGTTCCACAGAGTGAGGAGTTTTATTTTGAGTGATCCAGGAAGTAATGGCTAAAACAATATGCATGTTTAGCCTTCCACTTTATTTTGCTCTAAATGACAAGTGATAAGCAGGCTTTGGGGCTGTTAATTGGTTTGTGTTGAGCATTTATGTTAATCAATGCCAGATGAGGCCCAAGGTAGTTGAGCACAAGGGACGTGCTTACCAAGCGAGACCCCTTCCTCCTATTGACGTTTTAGAGTGCAGAGGGCAAGCTTTAACCAGATCATTGTTAGGGCCCTGGGACTCTGGGCTGAAGTGTTTACCTTGAGAAGGTGAGCTGATACAGAGAAGCTGTGGAAGGGGCTATCCACCTGGGAAAATGGAATGGATTGAAAGGGCATTTGTAGAGCACATGGCTACCTGGAAGCATCCCAGCGCTAGTAACTGGCACAGAGGAGACAGAGGCTAAGGAAACAGAATGGTCTTTAATTGCCTCCGGAAAGCCAGGTGGTTGGAGACTGTGCTAAGGTGTAAAGGCAGAGAGCTCCAGAGAAAATAGCAGACTGCCACTTCTCGACCTCTTGATCCTAGGGATCTCTGCCAGATACAGGTCATCTGATCGGAGATTCCTATTGACTTTATATGGAGGTATCATGGTAGAGTTAATGGGTGGGCCAATTCCCTGCATTGACTTATGTACTAGACACAAGGCCTTGAATCTAATACGTTCCTGAACTGAGAGCCAGTGGAGGAAACGGAGAGTGGGTTTTGCTGATAGTCTATTGGTGGTTCCAGGCAGAAGTCTGGCAGCGCTGATTTGCACTGATTGGAGTTTCGTGACAGCTGAGAGGGGGCGCCCAATTATAGAGCATTCCCATAATCCAATCTCGAGAGTATGAATGACTGTACCAGTACTCTCCTAGCTTCAAAGGGGAGGAGAGGCAACATTTTCTGGGTCATTCTAAGTAGACCACAACAGAGGGCTGCAGTTTTCCTAGCCTGCATCCTAAAACTCAGGTCCTGGTCCAACCATACACAGAGGCTCTTAATTTCTGACTTCGGGACCGGGGCTGGACCCATACTGGGGGGCCACATAGAGCTAGGTTTGAACCTAAGAGTATTGCCCAGTATCATGATCTCGGTTTTTCCTCCATTCAGCTTAAGCTGGGATGCGTCCATCAAGATTGAAATGTCCTCTAGACTGGTATAAAGGGTATGGGTTTCAAGGTCTGCTTGATTTAACCCAACCACCAACTGCGTTTCATCGGCATAGGTAAACATCCAGATTCCATGGTGGGCTACTATGGCTGTCATATAAACATTGAAAAGAGTCAGACTGAGTGACAAGCCTTGAAGTGCACCGCTCAGCAGGTGGGTGGGTTTAGATGCAATGTTCTCATCAAAAACCTGAAAGGTTCTCCCATCCAGGAAAAAGGATAGCCAATGAACCGCTGTGCCATCCACTCCTATGATCCTGAGACGCCGGATCAGAATCGAGTGATTCACCGTATCAAATGCAGCGCTCAGGTTTAGGAGTAGTAAGGCTGCCGAGCCTCCTAAGACAAGAATTTTCCTGCTTTCCTCCACTACTGCCAGTAATGCAGTTTCAGTACTTTGGTGTGGTCGGAACCCAGTTTGAGAGGATTAGAGCAGGTTGTGTGTTTCAAGAAATCTAGAGATGGTCTGATCAACGTGTTTCTCTGCAACCTTGCTTATTGAAGGCAAAAAGGCTATGGGGTGGTAGTTGCCCAAATCTGCCGGGTCCAGATTGGGCTTCTTAAGTAGAGCTTTAACCCTCACACCTTTCCATTTGATGGGAACTATTCCAGTGACCAGTGAGGCATTAATCAGATTGATCATATTGGGGGCTATTATTGGGGTGACCTGTTTCAGAATATCAAGTGGTGCTGGATCAGTAGGAGAACCACTCTTTACCGTGGACAACAGGGTGAGGAGAGTTTTCTGAGACACAAGGGAAAAGGCCTCGAGAATGTATTCAGGGGAGCCCGGGTGGAAGTCTGTCTGAGGCTGCATGGTTTGTCTTCATCACCCTTACATGGGAGGGATTCCAAGATATACTGAACCTTGTTGTTGAAATACTCTGTGAGTTTGTTGCATCGTTGGCCCGCGGTGTCGGGGGCTATTCGTGGGGAGGGGGCTTTAAGTAGTTTTTTGATAATATTAAAAGTTTCTTTGGGCGAATTGGCAACTGTTAGAATCCTACTCTCGTAATAAGAGGCCTGGGCTCTTCTTAGTTCTGCTTTATAAGCAAGGATAGCTAGCCTATAATACAGTTTTTTGGAAGGTAGAAAGTCTTTCTTCCATTGTCTCTCCTTAACTTTACAGCGCTGCTTTAGGGTGCGCATTTCAGGCGAGAGCTATAGGGAGTTATGAGGCCCAGCAATTTTTTATATCCTGGTCTTTAGGAGGACAACATTAAGTGACTGTTCTATCCAACTGAGAAAATCCTCGTTGGCTTTGACCGGGCACAGGTTTAAACTGGGTTTAGTCATTTCCAGCTCACGGGACCATTTCTCTAGGGGGAGCTTGTTCCAGGAGTGAACAAGGGCCCAGGAGGATTGCGTCAAAGGTCTGGTAGTCTGAGGTGACCAAGAAAGGTTTATCAAGAAATTATCTCACCACGGTAGTGGGATGGGGTCAGTTCCTTCAAGGCCATCTAGACTGGAGAACACCTGGTCGAGGAGGTGTCCTTTGGCATGAGTAGTTTGTCTGATTTTTTTTGACAATTGGAGAGACGAGAGGTTTCTAGCCAGCTAAACTGCGTGTACAACTTGCGGATCGTCAAAATGGGGGTTAAAATCTCAGAGGATCGTAAAGTTAGCCGCCGCTATGGCCAGGTTTACCGTTGCCTCTAGCAGAGATTTATTAAAGACTCCTTTTGATCCGGGGGGGACGATAGACAAGGATGCCTGTGAATAAGAGGAGTGGGGAAAATTCAATAGTAAAATGGGCATTCTCTCAATCTTCGAGAGGGTTGCCCAGGAGGCGACAGATGAACTGTTCCTCATGAATAATGGCGATCCTGCCCCCTCTACCTGTTGGACGGTCTGTTCTTTGCATCTCAAAACCAGAGGGGAGTGCTTGCACAATTTCTGGCTCCGAGCTGGGGCTGAGCCATGTTTCCGTGAGGAAAAGTACATCAGGGTCATGGTCTCTGAGAAGGGGGTGAAGGGTGGTTCTCCCCCAATAATGTTGTTTTTAAATGGCAAAAGTGGTGCATTATACAACATATTTTTCATTGTATATTCAAATGTATTAAACTTTTAAAACATAGCAAATGATAACCTTACAGTGCATTGGGATACCCAGTCATACCCACATTCTTACAGCGAACATAGAAGATAGACCAGAGAAGCACCATTAAATATATATGACTTTCTTTTGCAAGTTTTCCATTAAGGGCACTGCTTAGTCTGTAATGTTTGGCACCTGAGGGGACAGTGTGGGTGGCAGACAGAAGCCACATGGAAGTCTGGCTCATTTTTGTGTCGATGATCCGACCAAAAAGAGCCGATTCAGAGCAATCATCTGTACGAGGGTCCGATCTAGCTGCTGTGCCGGAGCTGGTCAAGGCCCTTCACCCAACTGGAAGCAGGATATCAGGAGAGAGGAAAAAGGTCAGGCTGAGCCTACCTCCCACCAAGCCTCATTTGGAAAGCAGCCTGCGCAACTGGGGGCTGCCAGACACTGTAAACATCCAATAGAAGCAACGCTTTCCCACCACCTCTCCCTGAGAAGAGAAATACAGAACCCCCAAAGAGGAAGAATGCAAAGAGGTTCTAAATTCACTTCCTGCTCAGGTGGAAATATGCCTCAGAGGAGCTGGTCTCAGAGCAGGGGCCCACTGCATGTGCACAGTTCCAGAGGGGGGCCCCTGGAGCTCAGGGCCTCCTGTGCTGTAGGGGTTGCGGGGGGGTATTCTTATGCCCCTGCCATTAAGCAGAGTGACAGCTAACTGGCACACGCATTTATTCCGCAACGCTCCAAACACCAATCAGATGAGCCAAGGAACTAATACAAGGCAATAGTGCGGAGGGGGATAACAATCAAGGTAACATAATGAAAGATGCATTGCCGAGCATGAGATAGAATCATAGTTAGACCAAACACTTTCATAAAGAGGAGGCTGCTGTAGGAGGTGGAGACTGCCAGGAGAGAGTGACCGTCATTGACGAGAAACAATACAGGAGAAAAGAAGCAGCAAGAAAATAAGAGCGGTCAAATAGTGCGAGATAGCAGGCCATAATGGATGTATAAGAGAAAAGAGAGACTGAAAGAGGATGCAAGATGATACAGTCACAGAAAGAGAATGAAAAGGAGATCGAGAAGGACAGTCATTACAAAAAGTGGGTATAGACACGTAGTGAGTAATGAAGGAGCACTCTTAAATAATGTGTACGAGAGAGAGTAAGTAAAAGAGTTAGGGATAAAGAGAAAGAAAGACTACTTAGCAAGTCGGGATAGTTGGCACAGAGATAAAGGAATGAGTGAGAGAAATAGGTCATAGAGGTAAGAGTAAAAAGGAGGGACATTTATGGGAAAGAGAAGAAAACAAGAACAGGAAAAACAGAGAAAGAAACAAAAGAGCTAGAACGAGAATAGAGGTATGGAGAGTCAAGAGTGACCACCTCTGAGCAGATGCTGTCTAGAGAGTAAGATTACCTGAAATGAGGGTCACTCACATTGCATGGAGGGGACTATATGGAAGAATCAAAGAAGAACAGTACATCATAGTAGCAGCTAGAGAGGGGGGAGGAAAGAAAGCAGGATGAAAACTACACGTTAGGAGATAACGGAGATCAGGTAACCCACAGAATAAAAAGTGAGGCAACCAACAGGGAAAAAGAGGGATGTTGTGTTGGGGATAGAGATTTGATAGGTGATGGAAAGACACAAGGACTAAGTACATTGAATGCAGCTTGACTGTGTGCTTTATTCCGAGTAGCAGAGCTCTGGGAGCTTTTACACAAGTTTTTCAGTGCTTTCCTACAACACGAAAAACATACATTTTAAGGAAGTGCAGGGCACTCATTTTAGTGCAGTTTGAAAAACAGAAAAGCTGTCCCATCTTTCTCACCCAGCTTTCAGTATTTATGGAGGAAAAACATACATGTAAAAGGAGCAATGTCCACTATTCAGAAGATCATTGGGATACAGCTGCAGGCCAGGGCTCTGAGCCATAGGGCCACCCTGCTACAATACCTAGACACTGACAGTCTGAGCCGACAGCGCCACTGCCAGAGTCACCAAATCTGAATCTGGCTTGGCTCTCGTCTCCATCCGAGAGCAACATGTGCAATCCACATCTGCAGTAAATGTAATTCTGCTTGAGGTTGTAAATCCTAAAGCAGGTGCATTTACTTGGTCAGATCTCACTTTTTTGGAGGGAGCTGGGGGCGGGGGGGACAGCAGAACCTACTTCTGAAAAGCCAGACCAAGCAATGCAAGGAGATGCTCATACCCAGATTCCATCTGCTGTCGGGCATTGTTAAATGTGACCAGGTGGTGAGGCATAATGAATGCTATAGTATTTGCCCAGTACTCCCGGCCTGCCAGTTACTCCATGCCTCCCTTTATTACACATCAAGGTAGAAAGAAAAGGGCTGTTGGTGGACTCACCTGTTTGGGTGACCCCAGTTAGTCCAGCGCTAGCCTCACTGCTTCTTTAATCCAGGGGAATCACAGCCCTTCAGCAGATGAAGGATGCCAGCATGGCCGGGAGAAGGCTGATACAGGACGCATGAGACCCAGTTGCTCTTTGCTGCTTGCCACCTCTGTAGTCTGACTCTGATAATGGACTCTTACTGAGTGTGCAGGCTGGATATGGGAGGCTCCACAGACAATCACTGAACCCTGATTTAGTCATCCATCCAGGCCTTCTGCAAGAGCCCTTCACCATCTCCTGCAACTAACAAAACCCTGGCCTGGCTTCCTGTAGAATCAGTGGCTTCCTAAAATTTAACAATAAAGTTTTACTTACATTTCTTCAGAGCAGTGTGAACCTAGTGCACTTTTTCTGCACAAAGAACAGAGCAAGTTGCTAAATATCAGGACAAGCAAGGTGCATGAGTGAGGGGTCCCGGGGGGCCTTCTGCACCATGCAGTGGGGGGGGGGGGGGGGGGCGTTAAACATTCACATTCACACACAGAGTTCTATCATTTGTCTCTCCCTCACAGCATTTCTTCTTCCTTTGAACTTCCTTTTGCCTTTCTCCTTGTTGCTGCTCTGTAGACTGTTTCTTTCTGCACTCCAGCACTCTGATCCACAGATAAATCCTGGGGTGCCCTTCCTTCCAAGTTCCAGCCCTCTGTACACAAGCAAGAAACAAAAGCTATTAATTGCAACTGTTTCTTTTTTCTGTGCAAGATCTTCAGAAATCTGCTACCTGCCCAAAGAAAGGCTGCAGCTTAATAGAACTGGTGTGCCTTGCTCAGACCTGTGCTTCAGCACTCTCTTCAGTGTGGGGCAGAGCGGGGCCCCAGGCCCCTTCAAATGTAGGGAAGCCTGGGGGACTCCATGCACCGCTTACACCCCTGCTTGCAATGCCTCCCAGCCAAGGACATCTTAAGCATTTTGGGGTCATGGGCCAAACATATTTGGGGGTCCCTGTGCTGTACAGCTTTGAATTTATTTTCCAGTTTCAGCTCTTTCTTGCCCTCTTTGGCCATGTCACTGACAGTGCACAGGCACACTCTCAAATTCTCAACATTGCAATATAGCAGCAGGTTATTTATTTATTTATTATTTATTTTTTATTTTATACACTTATAAGGCGCGCAGCTACCCAAAAAGGGGTTCCCGGCGCCGAGACACAGTACAAGATAGGTTTAATGAAACGAAGCAAGCAGAATTTATTTCTCAAACAACCAGGTCTTGATGCTTCTCCTGAAAGTGGCGTAGTTCTCCTCCTTGCTGATGTGGGGAGGGAGTGCATTCCAGAGGGTGGGTCCTAGGTGTGAGAAGGACGTCCCACCCATTCTTGCTAGCTTAAACCTAGGTACACAGAAGTTAGCAGCTGAATGTGAACGCAGATTTCGTTTGGGAAAATAGGGCGGGCCAATGCTTGAAGATATTTTGGCGCCGTGCCAGCTTTAATCCTGAACATTTAGCTCAGGGCTTTGAACCTGATCCGGTTCTCCACCCTGAGCCAATGTAGGTCCCTCAGGTGTTTAGATACGCTGGAGGTTTTGGGGATTTTGCAAAGTAGTCTAGCGGCTGAATTTTGTACCATTTGCAGTCACCTGATTACAGCCTGATTAGAACCAAGGTACATGATGTTGCCGTAGTCAAGCCGAGAAGTTATAAGGGCATTGACTACGGTCTTTTGGGTAGCGGAAGGCAACATCCACAGGATTTTTCCTAGCCATTTTACGATAGTGAAACAAAGGCCAGCAACCTTGTTGGCCTGTTGTCTCATGGAGAGGGCATTATCAACAAATACCCCCAAGTTACGTACATGAGTGGCTGGTTGGAGGAGTTTTCCCAAGCCAGAAGGCCAGTGTGTGGAGTCCACAAGTCTTGGTTTTTCCCCAGAAGGAGGACCTCCGTTTTTTCTCCATTTAATTTCAGCTGGTTGTTGGACATCCAGCTGAAAATATCATGGAGACCTTGCTTAAGAGAAGAAGGAGCAGAAGGGTTGGATTCGGACAGTGAGAAAATAATCTGCGAATCGTCAGCATAGGTCATGAGGGTGAATCCTGATTTGTCCGCTACGTCTGCCAAAGGACGGAGATACAGGTTAAAAACCTCACCATGGTGTGACCTCTACTGGCCCGCAGAGTTAGGTCCAGCCCCAAAACCCAGTTTGAACGTGAAGAGCCTGGGGATCAAACTGGATTGTGACCTCTCTATGGTCAGCCAAATCTCTTCAGTGGTGGGCAGCTGTACTAATATCATCCGACAGCTACGGAAATTAGTGCCTATCATTTCCCAATCTATGCTACGTTCCATCGTCGCAGCTACTGTGATTTCACGCATAGATTATGGAAATGCCCTCTAGCTTGGCCTACCAAAAACCTTGATAAATAGGCTACAGGTGGTGATGAATGATGCCGCTCGTCTTATCTTCAGACAGCCAAGACACACTAAAGCATCCCCCCTGCTACAAAGCCTCCACTGGCTCCCTATTAAGGAGCGAGTGGAATTTAAAAATCTGTGCATCGCCCATAAAGCCATCTATGGCATGGCACCTGCTTACATCAAAGATCGCCTGGCAATGTATAGCCCAAAGAGAGCTCTTAGGTCCTCAGACTCTCAGCTATTAGTCTGCCCTCGGTACAAACTTGCCACCAAGGGCGGTAGAGCCTTTTCGGTACTGGTTCCGCATTTATGGAACACACTACCTGAGCCACTACGAAAGGAAGGAAACCTCCTACGTTTCAGAAAGGGGCTGAAAACGCTGTTGTTCAGGAGAGCCCTGTGAGCCACGTAGGCTAGTGGATGCCCTCTGTACTGTCAAAGTTGTTGTTTACCATCGATTCCCGAGCGCTTAGAGGCCTGTAGGTGATTGAGCGCGCTACAAATCAAAAATAACAATAACAATCAAAAAAATAACAAAAGTAGAGGGCTCAAAATGGAGCCCTGGGGTACTCCATAGGGGGCGCTGAACGTTTCAGAACAAGCAACGTCCGATCCGTCAGAAAAGACCTGATCCAATCAAGTGCAGTTCCACAAATGCCATTCCTTCTTAGCGTTGTGAGTAGCTTTTTATGGGAGATGGTGTCAAAGGTCGCACTCAAGTCAAGAAGAATGAATGCGACCGTTTGACCCTCATCCAGGAGTTTCCAGATGTTCTCGGTTACCCCAAGCAGAGCAGTCTAGGTGGAAAAACCTGCCCTGACAGATGAAGGAGAGAATTTTCTTCAGTGAAGTGGGTTAAGGCAGAGTGAATATGTCTTTCTAAAGGTTTCGAGAAAACTGGTAAAAGTGATATGGGTCAGTAGTTGGCTAATATCTCGGGGCCGGCTGTGGGTTTCTTCAAAAGTGGGCTGACCATAGCATGTTTCCAGAGTGTCGGAACTGTAGAGGAGCTGAGGGAAAAATTTAAAGTGTCCACAATATTATTCAAGGAGGAAACCTCCAACTGTTTGAAGACACTGATGGGGATGGGGTCGCGGGGGAGCCAGATTTTATGGTTTTGAAGGTGGACATCAGAGACTCAATAGTAATCAGGGGCCCGTGGTCAAGGAGGTTTGTGGCACAGGGTATAGACTCTGTGTCGTCTTGTAAGGCAGTTACACATGTGTTGTTGTTAATGTCGCTGATTATTTTGTCAATTTTTTTCTGTAAAGAAAATGGTGAGCTCTTGACATTGTACTTTGTTAAGCGGGCGGGCGATGGCAGTGGTTTGTACACCCGCTAATTCCTTCACCGTATTGAAGAGACTTCTTGCTCTCTATGTGGCTGCGTTTATGGAGTTAGTAATGTGAAGGGCTCGGGCCTTTGTACAGGCCGTATGATATTTATTTCTTGCTTTTAGGTATATCTCTTTTTTTCAGGTGCATAATCTTTCCGCCACTGTCTTTCAAGTGCTTTACATTTAGATTTCACTGATTTTAAGTGATCATTAAACCAAGGGGCTGGGGGACGGTGATGAGTTCCCTTGATGAAATGGGGAGGAAGTCAAACGTCTGCAGCGTCACTGAGCCATGCATGAGTCGCATTGGCAGTGCTTTCTATGTCATATCCTGAAGTTGGGGGATTTATGGCTAAAGTGTGATTTAGTTGATCGATGTTAATTGTCTTCCAGTTTTTCATAGTGGTGGCTGGGTGGACCGGCTGCGACTGGGTGGAGGTTGGCAGTTTTAGACTGAACTGGATTAAATAATGATCTGACCAGCAGGCAGGGGTTGTTTTAAGCCATATCAGGTCATATAGATTAGAAAAAATTGGGTCAAGCAGATGTCCTGCTTTGTGCGTGGGTCCGGAGTTCAGTAACCTCACGTTAAGTGCTGTAAGATCATCCAGCAGGTTAATACATGTGGCATTAGAGAGTTCATCTAGATGCAAGTTGAAACCTCCTATCAGCGAGAAGTTTTTTGAGGTAAGATGGAAAGGCGTGATGAGATTCACTAAATTCAGAGCCCATGTGGTAGCATTTCCAGGGGGCCTGTATATCAACAAACCGGAAAAAGTGAAATTGGGATTTAAAGGGATTTTGAAGAAAGCTGATTCACATTCCGGGATATCAACTGGTACAAGACTACAAGTTAGTTCTCTGCTGAAAATAATGGCGATCCCGCCACCAATTTTACCCACTCTGTCTTTCCTAACTATAGCATAGTCAGGGGGGAGAGCAGTAGCTACAACGGGGCCAACGCTGTCGTGTAGCCAAGTTTCCGTAAGGAAAAGTGCACAGGGTTTTTCCTCCAGTAATAGGTTAAAAATGTCGAGCTTGTGCTGAGGTAAGGAGCGGCAGTTTATACTAAAAAACGAGAAATCAGAGACCTTGGGTTTGGGTTTTTGTCTCGGAGTCGTACTACATATTGTCTGATCAGGGTAAGGTATGAAATTGGTAAGAGTGAAATTATAGTTAGGGCATGAGGTTTTACCTGCATGGTCAGGCCTAAGTGTGGTGTAATTACCCTGCAGGGCGGTGCGTAAAGCCCGCAATTGCTCCAAGTTCATACCTGGAATTCGTGTAGCTGACTCTACATAGCTTTCCGCCCCGTGTCCCGTCCTAGCCCGGACGGGCACAGACGGGCTGGTCTTTGGCTTGTCTTCGGCGCGTATGCGGCGCTGATGCTGCGCGTTAACGCTCCGCGTTATAGGGGACATTAGGCTTATGTAGAAGACGGGCTCGTATTCAGCTCCACCTCTACAACACTTGTCCAATCAGTGCCTGCACCGGGAGAGAACCCGGAAGAAGGTCCCGCCCTTCACCCTCCACTCAAACAAGCATAGCGCTTGCGGTGGACCAGGGTTTCCTGGGCGACAAGTGGCTCAATAATAAGTAGCACTAACACAGTTAGGAAATCAACACAGTGCAATTTTTAAATCAAACACACGGCGGATGAAAAGTTTTTCGAGTGTGCGCTGCTACCTAAGTTCATTGCGGTGCGTGGGTGGATGTCAGAGGATACAGATTCAATTAAAAGGTACTAAGTGCAGTTTTAAAATTTTCAACAGTTCAGTGAATAATGATGTTATTTAAAACAAATCATCTTGCTTTAATTTAGCACAGCAACATGCAATTTTACGGTATCATCAGGAAGACTGACGAGATCCTATGGGCTTATGTAGAGGACAGGCTCGTATTCAGCTCCGCCTCTACAACACCCGTCCAATCAGTGCCTGCACCGGGAAAGAACTCGGAAGAAGGTCCCGCCCTTCAACCTCCACTCAAACAAGCCTAGCGCTTGCGGTGGACCCGGGTTTCCGGGGCGACAAGTGGCTCAATAATAAGTAGCACTAACACAGTTAGGAAATCAACACAGTGCAATTTTTAAATCAATCACACGGCGGAAGAAAAGTTTTTCGAGTGTGCGCTGCTACCTAAGTTCGTTGCAATGCGTGGGTGAGTGTCAGAGGTACAGATTCAATTAAAAGGTACGAAGTGCAGTTTTAAAATTTTCAACAATTCAGTGAATAATGATGTTATTTAAAACAAATCGGCTTGCTTTCATTTAGCGCAGCAACATGCAATCTTACGGTATCATCAGGAAGACTGACGAGATCCTATGGGCTTATGTAGAGGACGGGCTCGTATTCAGCTCCGCCTCTACAACACCCGTCCAATCAGTGCCTGCACCGGGAAAGAACCCGGAAGAAGGTCCCGCCCTTCAACCTCCACTCAAACAAGCCTAGCGCTTGCGGTGGACCCGGGTTTCCGGGGCGACAAGTGGCTCAATAATAAGTAGCACTAACACATTAAGGAAATCAACACAGTGCAATTTTTAAATCAATCACACGGCGGAAGAAAAGTTTTTCGAGTGTGCGCTGCTACCTAAGTTCGTTGCAATGCGTGGGTGGATGTCAGAGGATACAGATTCAATTAAAAGGTACTAAGTGCAGTTTTAAAATTTTCAACAGTTCAGTGAATAATGATGTTATTTAAAACAAATCATCTTGCTTTAATTTAGCACAGCAACATGCAATTTTACGGTATCATCAGGAAGACTGACGAGATCCTATGGGCTTATGTAGAGGACAGGCTCGTATTCAGCTCCGCCTCTACAACACCCGTCCAATCAGTGCCTGCACCGGGAAAGAACCCGGAAGAAGGTCCCGCCCTTCAACCTCCACTCAAACAAGCCTAGCGCTTGCGGTGGACCCCGGTTTCCGGGGCGACAAGTGGCTCAATAATAAGTAGCACTAACACAGTTAGGAAATCAACACAGTGCAATTTTTAAATCAATCACACGGCGGAAGAAAAGTTTTTCGAGTGTGCGCTGCTACCTAAGTTCGTTGCAATGCGTGGGTGAGTGTCAGAGGTACAGATTCAATTAAAAGGTACGAAGTGCAGTTTTAAAATTTTCAACAATTCAGTGAATAATGATGTTATTTAAAACAAATCGGCTTGCTTTCATTTAGCGCAGCAACATGCAATCTTACGGTATCATCATGAAGACTGACAAGATCCTATGGGCTTATGTAGAGGACGGGCTCGTATTCAGCTCCGCCTCTACAACACTCGTCCAATCAGTGCCTGCACCGGGTGAGAACCCGGAAGAAGGTCCCGCCCTTCACCCTCCACTCAAACAAGCCTAGCGCTTGCGGTGGACCGGGGCTTCCGGGGCGACAAGTGCCTCAATAATAAGTAGCACTAACACAGTTAGGAAATCAACACAGTGCAATTTTTAAATCAATCACACGGCAGAAGAAAAGTTTTTCGCGTGTGCGCTGCTACCTAAGTTCGTTGCAGTGCGTGGGTGGGTGTCAGAGGTACAGATTCAATTAAAAGGTACGAAGTGCAGTTTTAAAATATTCAACAATTCAGTGAATAATGATGTTATTTAAAACAAATCGGCTTGCTTTCATTTAGCGCAGCAACATGCAATCTTACGGTATCAGCTTAGTAATATTACTTAAAATATTATCTGGCACCCTTCTGTTTATTGCATATGAGATCAGGGCCGGACTGGCCATAGCGGGCACCGGGCAATCCCCCGGTGCGACGCACGGGTGGGGGCCGGTTTTGGGCCCCTCTGGGCCATTTTGTTACAGGGACGTTTTTGCAGGATAGTTGCAAAATAGGCCCTGTACCAAAATCAGCCGAAAACCGGCACAGGCAAAGAGCTCGGCGGCACCTCCAAACCCTTACCCCCCCACCCCCTGAGTGGGGAGGGGGCGGCCGAGCACTTTGCCAGGGCCGGTTGTCGTTCCCAGTCCGGCCCTGTGTTAGATCCTGTTACGATATAAAAGAAACTTTTTTATGAGTGTTGCATGAAACATAAACAAAACATTTATCTGGATACCCTGGATCGCCAGTGCGCCTGGTGTGGGCCCAGTTAGGGCCGGCCCTAATCCATCATCCTTTTGAAAAGGTGCCATTGTTCCAGGTGGCAGCCCTCTCCATTGGGTGGGAAGCTGGAAAGACGGTGGCCGAGAAGGATGCAAGGCAGAGGGGAGAAGGGTGCAAGGTAGAGAGGAGAAGGGTGCAAGGCAGAGAAGAGAAGGGTGCAAGTCGGAAGGGAGAAGGGTGCAAGGCGGAGGGGAGAAGGGTGCAAGGTACAGAAGGGTGCAAGGCGGAGGGGGAGAAGGGTGCAAGGCAGAGGGGAAAAGGGTGTAAGGTGGAGGGGAGAAGGGTGCAAGGGAGAGTGGGGAAGGGTGCAAGGCAGAGAGGAGAGGGGTGCAAGGCAGAGAGGAGAAGGGTGCAAGGCAGAGGGGAGAAGGGTGCAAGGCAGAGGGGAGAAGGGTGCAAGGCGGAGGGTAGAAGGGTGCAAGGCAGAGGGGAGAAGGGCGCAAGGTAGAGAGGAGAAGGGTGCAAGGCAGAGGGGAGAAGGGTGCAAGGCAGAGAGGAGAAGGGTGCAAGGTAGAGAAGGGTGTAAGGAGAAGGGTAGAAGGGTGCAAGGAAGAAGGGAGAATGGTGCAACGGGGTGGAGGAGAAGGGTGCAAGGCAATGGGGAGAAGGTTGCAAGGCAGAGGGGAGAAGGGTGCAAGGCAGAGGGGAGAAGGGTGCAAGGGGGAGGGGAGAAGGGTGCAACGGGGAGGGGAGATGGGTGCAAGGCAGAGGTGAGAAGGGTGCAAGGTAGAGGGGAGAAAGTTGCAAGGCGGAGGGTAGTAGGGTACAAGGCAGAGGGGAGAAGGGTGCAAGGCGGAGGGGAGAAGGGTGCAAGGCGGAGGGGAGAAGGGTGCAAGGCAAAGAGGAGAAGGGCGCAAGGCAAAGAGGAGAAGGGTGCAAGGTAGAGAAGGGTGCAATGCAGAGGGGAGAAAGGTGCAACGGGGAGGGGTAGCAGGGTGCAAGGCAGAGGGGAGAAGGGTGCAAGGCAGAGAGGAGAAGGAAGCAAGGTAGAGAAGGGTGCAAGGCGGAGGGCAAGAAGGGTGCAAGGCGGAGGGGAGAAGGGTACAAGGCAGAGGGGAGAAGGGTGCAAAGTAGAGAGGAAAAGGGTGCAAGGCAGAGAGGAGAAGGGTGCAAGGCAGAGAGGAGAAGGGTGCAAGGCAAAGGGGAGAAGGGTGCAAGGCAATGGGGAGAAGGGTGCAAGGCCGAGGCGAGAAGGGTGCAAGGCTGAGGGGAAAAGTGTGCAAATCAGAGAGGAGAAGGGTGCAAGGTAGAGATGGGTGCAAGGCGGAGAACGAGAAGGGTGCAAGGTGGAGGGCGAGATGGGTGCAATGCAGAGGGTGAGAAGGGTGCAAAGCCGAGGGGAGAAGGGTGCAAGGCAGAGGGGAGAAGGGTGCAAGACAGAGAGGAGAAGCGCGCAAGGCAGAGAGTAGAAGGGTGCAAGGTAGAGAAGGGTGCAAGGCGGAGGGGGAGAAGGGTGCAAGGGGGAGGGCGAGAAACGTGCAAGGCAGAGAGGAGAAGGGTGCAAGGCAGAGAGCAGAAGGGAGCAAGGTAGAGAAGGGTGCAAGGCAGAGGGGGAGAAGGGTGCAAGGAGGAGGGGAGAAGGGTTCAAGGCAGAGAGGAGAAGGGTGCAAGGCAGAGAGGAGAAGGATGCAAGGGAGAGAGGAGAATGGTGCAAGGCAGAGGGAAGAATGGTGCAAGGCAGAGAGGAGAAGGGTGCAAGACAGAGGGGAGAATCGTGCAAGACAAAGGGGACAATGGTGCAAGGCAGAGGGGAGAAAGGTGCAAGGCAGAGGGGAGAAGGGTGAAAGGCAGAGAGGAGAAGGGTGCAAGGTAGAGAAGGGTGCAAGGCAGAGGGCAAGAAGGGTGCAAGGTGGAGGGGAGAAGAGTGCAAGGCAGAGGGGATAAGGGTGCAAGGTACAGAAGAAAAGGATGCAAGGCAGGGAGGAGAAAGGTGCAAGGCAGCGAGGAGAAGGGTGCAAGGCAGAGAGGAGAAGGGTACAAGGCAGAGAGGAGAATTGTGCAAGGCAAAGGGGAGAAGGGTGAAAGGCAACCAGGAGAAGGGTGCAAGGGCGAAGCGAGAAGGGTGCAAGGCCGAGGGGAAAAGTGTGCAAGGCAGAAAGGAGAAGGGTGCAAGGTAGAGATGGGTGCAAGGCGGAGGGCCAGAAGGGTGCAAGGCGGAGGGCGAGATGGGTGCAAGGCAGAGGGTGAGAAGGGTGCAAGGCCGAGGGGAGAAAGGTGCTAGGCAGAGGGGAGAAGGGTGCAAGGCAGAGAGGAGAAGCGTGCAAGGCAGAGAGTAGAAGGATGCAAGGCAGAGAAGGGTGCAAGGCAGAGGGAGAGAAGGGTGCAAGGGGGAGGGCGAGAAGCGTGCAAGACATAGAGGAGAAGGGTGCAAGGCAGAAAGGAGAAAGGTGAAAGGTAGAGAAGGGTGCAAGGCAGAGGGGGAGAAGGGTGCAAGGGGGAGGGGAGAAGAGTTCAAGGCAGAGAGGAGAAGGGTGCAAGGCAGAGAGGAGAAGGGTGCAAGGTAGAGAAGGGTGCAAGGCAGAGGGGGAGAAGGGTGCAAGGGGGAGGGGAAAAGGGTTCAAGGCAGAGAGGAGAAGGGTGCAAGGCAGAGAGGAGAAGGGTGCAAGGCAGAGAGGAGAATGGTGTAAGGCAGAGAGGAGAAGGGTGCAAGAGAGAGAGGAGAATATTGCAAGGCAGAGGGGATAATGGTGCAAGGCAAAGGGGAGAAAGGTGCAAGGCAGAGGGGAGAAGGGTGCAAGGCAGAGAGGAGAAGGGTGGAAGGCAGAGAAGAGAAGGGGGCAAGGCAGAGGGGAGAAGGGTGCAAGGCAGAGGGGGAGAAGGGTGCAAGCCAGAGGGGGTGAAGGGTGCATGGCAGAGGGGAGAAGGGTGCAAGGCAGAGGTGAGAAGGGTGCAAGGTATAGGGGAGAAAGGTGCAAGGCGGAGGGTAAAAGGAAGGCAGAGGGGAGGAGGGTGCAAGGCAGAGGGGAGAAGGGTGCAAGACAGAGAGGAGAAGGGTGCAAGGTAGAGAAGGGTACAAGGCAGAGGGTAGAAGGATGCAACATGTAGGGGTAGAAGGGTGCAAGGTATAGGGGAGATGGGTAAAAGTCAGAGAGGAGAAGGGTGCAAGGCAGAGAGGAGAAGGGTGCAAGGCAAAGAGGAGAATGGTGCGAGGCAAAGAGGAGAAGGGTGCAAGGCCGAGGCGAGAAGGGTGCAAGGCCGAGGGGAAAAGTGTGCAAGGCAGAGAGGAGAAGGGTGCAAGGTAGAGATGGGTGCAAGGCGGAGGGCGGAAAGTGTGCAAGTTGGAGGGTGAGAAGGGTGCAAGGCCGAGGGGAGAAGGGTGCAAGGCAGTGGGGAGAAGGGTGCAAGGCAGATAGGAGAAGCGTGCAAGGCAGAGAGTAGAAGGGTGCAAGGTAGAGAAGGTTGCAAGGCAGAGGGGGAGAAGGGTGCAAGGGGGAGGGCGAGAAGCGTGCAAGGCAGAGAGGAGAAGGGTGTAAGGCAGAGAGGAGAAGGGTGAAAGGTAGCGAAGGGTGCAAGCCAGAGGGGGAGAAGGGTGCAAGGAGGAGGGGAGAAGAGTTCAAGGCAGAGAGGAGAAGGGTGCAAGGCAGAGCGGAGAAGGGTGCAAGGCAGAGAAGGGAATGGTGCAAGGCAGAGGGGAGAATGGTACAAGGCAGAGGGGATAATGGTGCAAGGCAGAGGGGAGAAGGGTGCAAGACAGAGGGGAGAAGGGCGCAAGGCAGAGAGGAGAAAGGTGGAAGCCAGAGAGGAGAAGGGGGTAAGGCAGAGGGGATAAGGGTGCAACGCAGTGGAGAGAATGGTGCAAGGCAGAGAAGAGAAAGGTGCAAGACAGAGGGGAGAATGGTGCAAGGCAGAGGGGAGAAGGGTGCAAGGCAGAGGGGAGAAGGGTGCAAGGCAGGGCGAGAATTGTGCAAGGGAGAGGGGAGAATGGTGCAAGGGGGAGGGGAGATGGGTGCAAGGCAGAGGTGAGAATGGTGCAAGGTAGAGGGGGGAAAGGTGCAAGGTGGAGGGTAGACGGGTACAAGGCAGAGGGGAGAAGGGTGCAAGGCAGAGGGGAGAAGGGTGCAAGGCAGAGAGGAGAAGGGTGCAAGGTAGAGAAGGGTGCAAGTCAGAGGGGAGAAGGGTGCAACGGGGAGGGGTAGAAGGGTGTTAGGCAGAGGGGAGAAGGGTCCAAGGCAGAGAGGAGAAGGGTGCAAGGCGGAGGGCAAGAAGGGTTCAAGGCGGAGGGGAGAAGGGTGCAAGGCAGAGGGGAGAAGGGTGCAAGGTAGAGAAGGTTCTAACAGGGAGGGGAGATGAGTGCAAGGCAGAGAGGTCGGAGAAGGGTGCAAGGCAGAGAGGAGAAGGGTGCAAGGCAAAAGGGAGAAGGGTGCAAGGCAACGGGGAGAAGAGTGCAAGGCCGAGGCGAGAAGGGTGCAAGGCCGAGGGGAAAAGTGTGCAAGGCCGAGAGGAAGGGTGCAAGGTAGAGATGGGTGCAAGGCGGAGGGCGAGAAGGGTTTAAGGCAGAGGCCGAGATGGGTGAAAGGGAGAGGGTGGGAACGGTGCAAGGCCGAGGGGAGAAGGGTGCAAGGCAGAGGGGAGAAGGGTGCAAGGTAGAAAAGGGTGTAAGGCGGAGGGGGAGAAGGGTGCAAGGGGAGGGCGAGAAGCGTGCAAGGCAGAGAGGAGAAGGGTGCAAGGCAGAGAGGAGAAGTGTGCAAGGTAGAGAAGGTTGCAAGGCAAAGGGGGAGAAGGGTGCAAGGGGGCGGGGAGAAGGGTTCAAGGCAGAGAGGATAAGGGTGCAAGGCAGAGAGGAGAAGGGTGCAAGGCAGAGAGGAGAATGGTGCAAGGCAGAGGGGAGAATGGTGCAAGGCAGAAGGGAGAAGGGTGCAAGACAGAGGGGAGAATGGTGCAAGGCAGAGGGGATAATGGTGCAAGGCAGATGGGAGAAGGGTGCAAGGCAGAGGGGAGAAGGGTGCAAGGCAGAGAGGAGAAGGGTGGAAGGCAGAGAGAAGAAGGGGGCAAGGCAGAGGGGAGAAGGGTGCAAGGTAGAAAAGGGTGTAAGGCGGAGGGGGAGAAGGGTGCAAGGGGAGGGCGAGAAGCGTGAAAGGCAGAGAGGAGAAGGGTGCAAGGCAGAGAAGGTTGCAAGGCAAAGGGGGAGAAGGGTGCAAGGGGGCGGGGAGAAGGGTTCAAGGCAGAGAGGATAAGGGTGCAAGGCAGAGAGGAGAAGGGTGCAAGGCAGAGAGGAGAATGGTGCAAGGCAGAGGGGAGAATGGTGCAAGGCAGAAGGGAGAAGGGTGCAAGACAGAGGGGAGAATGGTGCAAGGCAGAGGGGATAATGGTGCAAGGCAGAGGGGAGAAGGGTGCAAGGCAGAGGGGAGAAGGGTGCAAGGCAGAGAGGAGAAGGGTGGAAGGCAGAGAGAAGAAGGGGGCAAGGCAGAGGGGAGAAGGGTGCAAGGCAGTGGGGAGAATGGTGCAAGGTAGAGATGAGACGGGTGCAAGGCAGAGGGGAGAAGAGTGCAAGGTAGAGAAGGGTGCAATAGGGAGGGGAGATGGGTGCAAGGCAGAGGTGAGAAGGGTGCAAGGTAGAGGGGAGAAAGGTGCAAGGTGGAGGTTAGAAGGGTACAAGGCAGAGGGGAGAAGGGTGCAAGGCGGAGGGCAGAAGAGTACAAGGCAGAGGGGAGAAGGGTGCAATGGGGAGGGGAAGAAGGGTGCAAGGCATAGGGGAGAAGGGTGCAAGGCAGAGAGGAGAAGGGTGCAAGGTAGAGAAGGGTGCAAGGCGGAGTGCAAGAAGGGTGCACGGCGGAGGGGAGAAAGGTGCAAGGCAGAGGGGAGAAGGGTGCAAGGTAGAGATGAAAAGGGTGCAAGGCAGAGAAGAGAAGGGTGCAAGGCAGAGATGAGAAGGGTGCAAGGCAGAGAGGAGAAGGGTGCAAGGCATAGAGGAGAAGGGTGCAATGCAAAGGGGAGAAGGGTGAAAGGCAACAGGGCGAAGGGTGCAAGGCCGAGGCTAGAAGGGTGCAAGGCCAAGGGGAAAAGTTTGCAAGGCATAGAGGAGAAGGGTGCAAGCTAGAGATGGGTGCAAGGCGGAGGGCGGAACAGGTGCAAGGCGGAGGGTGCGATGGGTGCAAGACAGAGGGTGAGAAGGTGCAAGGGCGAGGGGAGAAGGGTGCAAGGCAGAGGGGAGAAGGGTGCAAGGCAGAGAGGAGAACCGTGCAAGGCAGAGAGTAGAAGGGCGCAAGGTAGAGAAGGGTGCAAGGCAGAGGGGGAGAAGGGTGCAAGGGGGAGGGCGAGAAGGGTGCAAGGCAGAGAGGATAAGGGTGCAAGGTAGAGAAGGGTGCAAGGCAGAGGGGAGAAGGGTGCAACGGGGAGGGGTAGAAGGGTGCAAGGCAGAGGGGAGAAGGGTGCAAGGCAGAGAGGAGAAGGGTGCAAGGTAGAGAAGGGTGCAAGGCAGAGGGGGAGAAGGGTGCAAGGGGGAGGGCGAGAAGGGTGCAAGGCAGAGAGGATAAGGGTGCAAGGTAGAGAAGGGTGCAAGGCAGAGGGGAGAAGGGTGCAACGGGGAGGGGTAGAAGGGTGCAAGGCAGAGGGGAGAAGGGTGCAAGGCAGAGAGGAGAAGGGTGCAAGGTAGAGAAGGGTGCAAGGCGGAGGGCAAGAAGGGTTCAAGGCGGAGGGGAGAAGGATGCAAGGCAGAGGGGAGAAGGGTGCAAGGTAGAAAAGGGTTCAACAGGGAGGGGAGATGAGTGCAAGGCAGAGAGGAGAAGGGTGCAAGGCAGAGAGGAGAAGGGTGCAAGCCAGATAGGAGAAGGGTGCAAGGCAGAGAGGAGAAGGGTGCAATGCAAAGGGGAGAAGGGTGCAAGGCAATGCGGAGAAGGGTGCAAGGACGAGGCGAGAAGGGTGCAAGGCCGAGGGGAAAAGTGTGCAAGGCAGAGAGGAGAAGGGTGCAAGGTAGAGATGGGTGCAAGGCGGAGGGCGAGAAGGGTGCAAGTCAGAGGGAGAGATGGGTGCAAGGCAGAGTGTGAGAAGGGTGCATCGCAGAGGGGAGAAGGGTGCAAGGCAGAGGGGGGAAGGGTGCAAGGCAGAGAGTAGAAGGGTGCAAGGTAGAAAAGGGTGCAAGGCGGAGGGGGAGAAGGGTGCAAGGGGAGGGCGAGAAGCGTGCAAGGCAGAGTGTCGAAGGGTGCAAGGCAGAGAGGAGAAGGGTGCAAGGTAGAGAAGGGTGTAAGGCAGAGGGTGAGAAGGGTGTGAGGGGGAGGAGAGAAGGGTTCAAGGCAGAGAGGAGAAGGGTGCAAGGCAGAGAGGAGAAGGGTGCAAGGCAGAGAGGAGAATGGTACAAGGCAGAGGGGAGAATGGTGTAAGGCAGAGGGGAGAAGGGTGCAAGACAGAGGGGAGAATGGTGCAAGGCAGAGGGGGTAATGGTGCAAGGCAGAGGGGAGAAGGGTGCAAGGCAGAGTGGAGAAGGGTGTAAGGCAGAGAGGAGAAGGGTGGAAGGCAGAGAGAAGAAGGGGGCAAGGCAGAGGGGAGAAGGGTGCAAGGCAGTGGGGAGAATGGTGCAAGGCAGAGAAGGGTGCAACAGGGAGGGTGGAAGGGTACAAGGCAGAGGGTAGAAGGGTTCAAGTCAGAGGGGAGAAGGGTGAAAGGTGGAGGGAAGAAGGGTGCAAGGCAGAGAGGAGAAGGGTGCAAGGTAGAGAAGGGTACAAGGCAGAGGGGAGAATGGTGCAACGGGGAGGGGTAGAAGGGTGCAAGGCATAGGGGAGAAGTGTGCAAGGCAGAGAGGAGAAGGGTGCAAGGTAGAGAAGGGTGCAAGGCGGAGGGCAAGCAGGGTGCAAGGCGGAGGGGAGAAGGGTGCAAGGCAGAGGGGAGAATGAAATGTAATGTGTCTTGTAAAGCGCACTACTGCCCTGAGGCGTCGTGGCGCTGTAGACCGCTGGGGAACCCGCCCTGGCTGTCCCTGTGAGATGCTCCCTACTGGGTATCTCCAAGGTGAAACCAGGGATCCCCTGCGAATGTGGGGGGGCCGTTGTAGAGATGAGACAAGCTAATGCCCAGAGTTGCCGAGTGTGATCGCTGGTTAGAGTAGGCACTGAGGCGAGAATTTACGAGTCTGCTGACCCTGGTCCACAATCCTGCCACGTCGGGAATTGAACCCTGGTCCCGGGCCGTTCTCTGCTTCCGGGTCTGCCGCCTCTAACCAGTGAGCCACGCCACTTCAGCGGGGAGAAGGGTGCAAGACAGAGGGGAGAATGGTGCAATGCAAAGGGGATAATGGTGCAAGGCAGAGGGGAGAAGGGTGCAAGGCAGAGGGGAGAAGGGTGCAAGGCAGAGGGGAGAAGAGTGCAAGGCAGAGAGGAGAAGGGTGGAAGGCAGAGAGAAGAAGGGGGCAAGGCAAAGGGGAGAAAGGTGCAAGGCAGTGGGGAGAATGGTGCAAGGCAGAGATGAGACGGGTGCAAGGCAGAGGGGAGAAGAGTGCAAGGTAGAGAAGGGTGCAATAGGGAGGGGAGATGCGTGCAAGGCAGAGGTGAGAAGGGTGCAAGGTAGAGGGGAGAAAAGTGCAAGGCGGAGGGTAGAAGGGTACAAGGCAGAGGGGAGAACCATGCAAGGCAGAGAGTAGAAGGGCGCAAGGTAGAGAAGGGTGCAAGGCAGAGGGGGAGAAGGGTGCAAGGCAGAGAGAAGAAGGGTGCAAGGTAGAGAAGGGTGCAAGGCAGAGGGGTAGAAGGGTGCAAGGGGGAGGGCGAGAAGGGTGCAAGGCAGAGAGGATAAGGGTGCAAGGTAGAGAAGGGTGCAAGGCAGAGGGGAGAAGGGTGCAACGGGGAGGGGTAGAAGGGTGCAAGGCAGAGGGGAGAAGGGTGCAAGGCAGAGAGGAGAAGGGTGCAAGGTAGAGAAGGGTGCAAGGCGGAGGGCAAGAAGAGTTCAAGGCGGAGGGGAGAAGGATGCAAGGCAGAGGGGAGAAGGGTGCAAGGTAGAAAAGGGTGCAACAGGGAGGGGAGATGAGTGCAAGGCAGAGAGGAGAAGGGTGCAAGGCAGAGAGGAGAAGGGTGCAAGCCAGATAGGAGAAGGGTGCAAGGCAGAGAGGAGAAGGGTGCAATGCAAAGGGGAGAAGGGTGCAAGGCAATGCGGAGAAGGGTGCAAGGACGAGGCGAGAAGGGTGCAAGGCCGAGGGGAAAAGTGTGCAAGGCAGAGAGGAGAAGGGTGCAAGGTAGAGATGGGTGCAAGGCGGAGGGCGAGAAGGGTGCAAGTCAGAGGGAGAGATGGGTGCAAGGCAGAGTGTGAGAAGGGTGCAACGCAGAGGGGAGAAGGGTGCAAGGCAGAGGGGAGAAGGGTGCAAGGCAGAGAGGAGAAGTGTGCAAGGCAGAGAGTAGAAGGGTGCAAGGTAGAAAAGGGTGCAAGGCGGAGGGGGAGAAGGGTGTAAGGGGAGGGCGAGAAGCGTGCAAGGCAGAGTGTAGAAGGGTGCAAGGCAGAGAGGAGAAGGGTGCAAGGTAGAGAAGGGTGCAAGGCAGAGGGTGAGAAGGGTGTGAGGGGGAGGAGAGAAGGGTTCAAGGCAGAGAGGAGAAGGGTGCAAGGCAGAGAGGAGAATGGTGCAAGGCAGAGAGGAGAATGGTACAAGGCAGAGGGGAGAATGGTGTAAGGCAGAGGGGAGAAGGGTGCAAGACAGAGGGGAGAATGGTGCAAGGCAGAGGGGAGAATGGTGCAAGGCAGAGGGGGTAATGGTGCAAGGCAGAGGGGAGAAGGGTGCAAGGCAGAGGGGAGAAGGGTGCAAGGCAGAGAGGAGAAGGGTGGAAGGCAGAGAGAAGAAGGGGGCAAGGCAGAGGGGAGAAGGGTGCAAGGCAGTGGGGAGAATGGTGCAAGGCAGAGAAGGGTGCAACAGGGAGGGTAGAAGGGTACAAGGCAGAGGGTAGAAGGGTTCAAGTCAGAGGGGAGAAGGGTGCAAGGTGGAGGGAAGAATGGTGCAAGGCAGAGAGGAGAAGGGTGCAAGGCAGAGGGGAGAATGGTGCAACGGGGAGGGGTAGAAGGGTGCAAGGCATAGGGGAGAAGTGTGCAAGGCAGAGAGGAGAAGGGTGCAAGGTAGAGAAGGGTGCAAGGCGGAGGGCAAGCAGGGTGCAAGGCGGAGGGGAGAAGGGTGCAAGGCAGAGGGGAGAATGTAATGTAATGTGTCTTGTAAAGCGCACTGCTGCCCTGAGGCATCGTGGCGCTGTAGACCGCTGGGGAACCCGTCCTGGCTGTCCCTGTGAGATGGTCCCTACTGGGTATCTCCAAGGTGAAACCAGGCATCCCCGGCGAATGTGGGGGGGCCATTGTAGAGATGAGGCAAGCTAATGCCCGGAGTTGCCGAGTGTGATCGCTGGTTAGAGTAGGCACTGAGGCGAGAATTAACGAGTCCGCTGACCCTGGTCCACGATCCTGCCACGTCGGGAATTGAACCCTGGTCCCGGGCCGTTCTCTGCTTCCGGGTCTGCCGCCTCTAACCAGTGAGCCACACCACTTCAGCGGGGAGAAGGGTGCAAGACAGAGGGGAGAATGGTGCAAGGCAAAGGGGATAATGGTACAAGGCAGAGGGGCGAAGGGTGCAAGGCAGAGGGGAGAAGGGTGCAAGGCAGAGGGGAGAAGGGTGCAAGGCAGAGAGGAGAAGGGTGGAAGGCAGAGAGAAGAAGGGGGCAAGGCAGAGGGGAGAAGGGTGCAAGGCAGTGGGGAGAATGGTGCAAGGCAGAGATGAGACGGGTGCAAGGCAGAGGGGAGAAGAGTGCAAGGTAGAGAAGGGTGCAATCGGGAAGGGAGATGCGTGCAAGGCAGAGGTGAGAAGGGTGCAAAGTAGAGGGGAGAAAAGTGCAAGGCGGAGGGTAGAAGGGTACAAGGCAGAGGGGAGAACCATGCAAGGCAGAGAGTAGAAGGGCGCAAGGTAGAGAAGGGTGCAAGGCAGAGGGGGAGAAGGGTGCAAGGCAGAGAGAAGAAGGGTGCAAGGTAGAGAAGGGTGCAAGGCAGAGGGGTAGAAGGGTGCAAGGGGGAGGGCGAGAAGGGTGCAAGGCAGAGAGGATAAGGGTGCAAGGTAGAGAAGGGTGCAAGGCAGAGGGGAGAAGGGTGCAACGGGGAGGGGTAGAAGGGTGCAAGGCAGAGGGGAGAAGGGTGCAAGGCAGAGAGGAGAAGGGTGCAAGGTAGAGAAGGGTGCAAGGCGGAGGGCAAGAAGAGTTCAAGGCGGAGGGGAGAAGGATGCAAGGCAGAGGGGAGAAGGGTGCAAGGTAGAAAAGGGTGCAACAGGGAGGGGAGATGAGTGCAAGGCAGAGAGGAGAAGGGTGCAAGGCAGAGAGGAGAAGGGTGCAAGCCAGATAGGAGAAGGGTGCAAGGCAGAGAGGAGAAGGGTGCAATGCAAAGGGGAGAAGGGTGCAAGGCAATGCGGAGAAGGGTGCAAGGACGAGGCGAGAAGGGTGCAAGGCCGAGGGGAAAAGTGTGCAAGGCAGAGAGGAGAAGGGTGCAAGGTAGAGATGGGTGCAAGGCGGAGGGCGAGAAGGGTGCAAGTCAGAGGGAGAGATGGGTGCAAGGCAGAGTGTGAGAAGGGTGCAACGCAGAGGGGAGAAGGGTGCAAGGCAGAGGGGAGAAGGGTGCAAGGCAGAGAGGAGAAGTGTGCAAGGCAGAGGGTAGAAGGGTGCAAGGTAGAAAAGGGTGCAAGGCGGAGGGGGAGAAGGGTGCAAGGGGAGGGCGAGAAGCGTGCAAGGCAGAGTGTAGAAGGGTGCAAGGCAGAGAGGAGAAGGGTGCAAGGTAGAGAAGGGTGCAAGGCAGAGGGTGAGAAGGGTGTGAGGGGGAGGAGAGAAGGGTTCAAGGCAGAGAGGAGAAGGGTGCAAGGCAGAGAGGAGAATGGTGCAAGGCAGAGAGGAGAATGGTACAAGGCAGAGGGGAGAATGGTGTAAGGCAGAGGGGAGAAGGGTGCAAGACAGAGGGGAGAATGGTGCAAGGCAGAGGGGAGAATGGTGCAAGGCAGAGGGGGTAATGGTGCAAGGCAGAGGGGAGAAGGGTGCAAGGCAGAGGGGAGAAGGGTGCAAGGCAGAGAGGAGAAGGGTGGAAGGCAGAGAGAAGAAGGGGGCAAGGCAGAGGGGAGAAGGGTGCAAGGCAGTGGGGAGAATGGTGCAAGGCAGAGAAGGGTGCAACAGGGAGGGTAGAAGGGTACAAGGCAGAGGGTAGAAGGGTTCAAGTCAGAGGGGAGAAGGGTGCAAGGTGGAGGGAAGAATGGTGCAAGGCAGAGAGGAGAAGGGTGCAAGGCAGAGGGGAGAATGGTGCAACGGGGAGGGGTAGAAGGGTGCAAGGCATAGGGGAGAAGTGTGCAAGGCAGAGAGGAGAAGGGTGCAAGGTAGAGAAGGGTGCAAGGCGGAGGGCAAGCAGGGTGCAAGGCGGAGGGGAGAAGGGTGCAAGGCAGAGGGGAGAATGTAATGTAATGTGTCTTGTAAAGCGCACTGCTGCCCTGAGGCATCGTGGCGCTGTAGACCGCTGGGGAACCCGTCCTGGCTGTCCCTGTGAGATGGTCCCTACTGGGTATCTCCAAGGTGAAACCAGGCATCCCCGGCGAATGTGGGGGGGCCGTTGTAGAGATGAGGCAAGCTAATGCCCGGAGTTGCCGAGTGTGATCGCTGGTTAGAGTAGGCACTGAGGCGAGAATTAACGAGTCCGCTGACCCTGGTCCACGATCCTGCCACGTCGGGAATTGAACCCTGGTCCCGGGCCGTTCTCTGCTTCCGGGTCTGCCGCCTCTAACCAGTGAGCCACACCACTTCAGCGGGGAGAAGGGTGCAAGACAGAGGGGAGAATGGTGCAAGGCAAAGGGGATAATGGTACAAGGCAGAGGGGAGAAGGGTGCAAGGCAGAGGGGAGAAGGGTGCAAGGCAGAGGGGAGAAGGGTGCAAGGCAGAGAGGAGAAGGGTGGAAGGCAGAGAGAAGAAGGGGGCAAGGCAGAGGGGAGAAGGGTGCAAGGCAGTGGGGAGAATGGTGCAAGGCAGAGATGAGACGGGTGCAAGGCAGAGGGGAGAAGAGTGCAAGGTAGAGAAGGGTGCAATCGGGAGGGGAGATGCGTGCAAGGCAGAGGTGAGAAGGGTGCAAAGTAGAGGGGAGAAAAGTGCAAGGCGGAGGGTAGAAGGGTACAAGGCAGAGGGGAGAAGGGTGCAAGGCGGAGGGGAGAAGGACACTCATCTTAGAAGAATCTCCTGATGTTCTCTTCTTGTGTGAAACATGGCTGCGCGATGATATGATTACTTTACCTAGTCTCACGCTTCCGGAAGGTTACCTGATTAGGTTTGTAAATAGGGATGCTAGGGGCGGTGGTATAGCAGTTATTTTTAAAGAACAATACGCCTTCTCCTTCATCAAGGAAGATATTTGGGGTTGTGAAGGTGCCCGCTTTAATATTACCATTAGCCCGCGTTTTTCGCTGTCAGGACTTTACATTTACCGACCCCCAGGACCTGCATCTAAGTTTATTGATTCTTTACTGGAGGTGGCCTTCTCACTGGTGGTAGGATCGGCTAATTTTACGATTCTAGGAGTTTTGAATCTCCATTTCGACCAGGCTCACGACCCTACCATCAAAAATCTCCTGGCAGACTTAGCGGCCCTACAATTAGATTCTCTAATCCAGGTCGCGACGCACTCGGCAGGGCATATACTGGATCCGATGTTTTCCAACATCCCGGAGATTAAAGCGGCGGTGCCCAAACCTATGGGATGGACTGATCACTACCTGGTTAAAGCCACTGTGGAGGTTCTGGAGCCATTCAAAAGGGATGGGCTGAATCGGGTCTTTAAGAGACCATGGCATAAACTTAAACCTAGTGACCTCCATACCTCCATAGGGATGTTTCCCGGCGGGGACACTTTGGACCCCGATACAGCATACACCACCTTCCATGACAGGATCGTGAGGGGGCTTGATGCCCTCATCCCGGCTAAATGGACTAAGGGGCGCAGTTCCCCCTCTAACCCTTAGTAAAACGACGCCCTGAGATCCATGAGGAAAGATTGTAAGAGGGCTGAGCGAACATGGAGAAGGGACTATGAAGATGGAGATAAAATGGTGTACTTAGCTAAATTAAAACTTTATCATACAGCAATCTGCTCCAGGCTTGCTACATTCTATGCAGAAGAAATTAAAGCTAGCTCTAACCCCATAAATGTATTTTTAAATTGATGCAGGAACTTCAGAGTAATAGAACTCCTGCTGCTAGCATTACTTCCACACAGCCATGTGAGGACCTTGCCATTTTCTTTGTAGAAAAGGTGCAAAAAATATATAGGTCATATCCGCAGCACTCTCTGGATTTACACACCTCCACTAATACCAATGCTGGTGGTGCTGCACTGACTCTTATACCAGAAATCACGAATGATGAGCTGGCTAAACTCTGTAGGAAAGATAAATCTGGCTCTCCGGCAGACCCTATGAGGACGGCACAATTCATGGAGTCTCTGACGCTTTTCCAGCAGCCTTTGAGTCTCATACTTAACCTGTCCTTTTCTATGGCTAGTGTTCCTACTGCCTGGAAACAGGCATGGTTCTCCCCTATCATTAAAAAGCCCACCCTGGATCCTTCTAAACCAGAAAATTTTAGTCCGATTTCCCTGCTCCTTTGGGTGGCTAAGCTTGCTGAGGCCCACGTTAACAATGTGCTGTCGCAATTCATGCACCAGAACGGCATTCTGGATCCATCTCAAAATGGGTTCAGGCCGGGCCACAGCACCGATTCTGCCCTACTGGCCACGACCGAACATCTCCGGACGATTCTCGACGCCGGTCAGAGTGCTGCGCTGATTCTTTTAGACCTCAGCGTGGCCTTTGACACGTTATCGCATGACATTCTGTTATATCGTCTGGAGGCAGTCGGGATTACTGGTCTCGCCCTGGAATGGTTTCGTTCATTTTTAAAGGACGGATCCTTCAGGGTGTCGGCACCTCCGTATCTTTCTCAGTCCCATCACATCGGTCAGAGAGTCCCTCTCGGCTCTGCACTCAGCCTGTCCCTTTTTAATCTCTATGTACAACTGCTTGCGGCAGTAGCAAAGGAGTGGGGTCTCACGCTCCCCCACGCTCTCGCTCTGGCTGCCGGTATCTCAGTGTGACTGCTTCGCATTTGCCTGATCACAGAAGTATCAACTGCGCGCTCGCATTTGCATAATTTGAACTGCAGATTAGTTTACTTCAAATTGTGCGCTAGCATTTGCCTAATTGAATTGCTGAGTTGTTTTTTTAACCATTATTGTGCACTCCCATTTGCCTAATTTGAATAGCTGAATATTTTGATATTGATTGTGCGCTCGCATTTGCTCTAGTGTTTTGCTGTACTGTTGCAGTACTGCTGACTGCATTGTAGATCGGACTGCCCGCCTGGTTAGCTATTTGTTTATCCTACCCGGCCATTTTGTTTGTTGTGCCTCGTAGCGAGGCTCCCCAGCACGCACCCGCCTCCCAGCTGACCCTCCCTCGCCCCTCCCCCCCACTATCCACATATGACAGATGCTTCTGCGCGCAGCGGTCGCGCCCCATTCACGCCGAAGGTGCGCCAAAGGTAAGCCGGTCTACGCCCGTCCGCGCTAAGCCCACGCCCAGCGCCAGACCCCCTGGCCCCCGTACCACCCGCCCCACCCGCATTACATACGACGCCTCCACCCTCTTAGCCCTAAACCCTGGTCGACTCCCCAACTGCGCCCAAGCCGCTCCTGGACACACCCATGGACCCTTCACATGCAACTCCTGCAAGTATGACGGCACCAAGACCAACTCCTCATCCACTAACACCAAACAGAGATCTGACACCAACCACCTAAAATGCATCCTGCTCAACACCCGCTCGGTCCACAGACACGCCATCGACCTTTGGAATCTACTAGACACCATCTCTCCGGACGTCGCCTTCCTAACAGAAACATGGATGAACGCCTCCTCAGCCCCAGATATCACCATTGCCATCCCGGAAGACTACAAGATCATCCGAAAAGACCGCACCTTCCAAACAGGAGGAGGCATCGCTATCGTCCATAAGAATTCCATCCGCATCTCAACCAGCTCGGACGTCAACCTCGCTAGCACCGAACACCTTCACTTCCAGATCCACACCGACCCCAAGACCACACTCAGAGGCACCCTCCTCTACAGGCCACCAGGACCCCGTGCACAATTCAGTGAAGACATCACTGACTTTATCACCCCACACGCCCTCCCCTCCGAGGACTACATTCTATTGGAAGACCTCAATTTTCACCTGGAAAAGAGCAACGACAGCAACGCCACCACCCTTCTGGACAATCTCGCCAACCTCGGACTCAAACAACTTGTCAATACCCCCACTCACTACGCAGGTCACACACTCGACCCTATCTTCACCTCCAGCAAACATATCTCCTTCAGTCACACCACAGTTCTCCATTGGACGGACCACAGCTGTGTTCACTTTATCTACAAAAAGACCACAACCCACAACCATCCTCAACCTACTCTGCGAAGAAACTGGAACAAAATCACCATCGACCAGATCTCTTCATCGCTTCTTCAAAACCCCCCTGCCCACTCTTCGAACCCCAACCAAGCAGCCATTAACCTCACTCAATGGCTAACCAACAGCGCCGACAACCTAGCACCTTTGAAAAAACGTCAAATCAAACTAGGCAGCAAAAACGCCCCCTGGTTCAACGATGATCTTAAGAAATCCAAGAAACTCTGTCGCTCCCTTGAGAAGGCATGGAAAAAAGACCCAAACACCAGCACCAGGGACGCCTTCAAAAACGCCACCCGCATACACCACCAACTGATCCGGACTGCCAAGAAAGCCGCATTCAAAGACCGACTAGACAACAACGCCCACAACAGCAAGGAATTATTCAACATCGTCAAAGAGTTTACCAACCCCACTGCCAACTCCAACGACATCTCTCCCTCTCAAACCCTTTGCGACTCCCTAGCTTCGTTCTTCCACGACAAAATCGCAGACATCCACAACAGCTTTGACAACCAACCCGGAGACCAACCCACCCAACCTTCTGCTGTACCTTCACCCCCCTTGAACATCCTTAATGACTGGAACCCAATCTCCACTGAGGACCCCATCCGCCTGATGAACTCCATCCACTCAGGATCCCCCACAGACCCATGCCCTCACCACATCTTCAACAAAGCAGATTCCATCATAGCACCACACCTCCGAGACGTCATCAACTGCTCCCTCAACTCCGCCACCTTCCCGGAAAGCTGGAAACACGCCGAACTCATCGCCCTTCTGAAAAAACCCACAGCTGACCCCACTGAACTCAAAAACTACCGCCCAATATCGCTCCTTCCATTCCCGGCCAAAGTCATCAAGAAAGCTGTCAACAACCAGCTTGCCACCTTCCTCGAAACCAACAAATCCCTCGACTCCTCACAGTCCGGCTTCCGAGCCAAACACAGCACTGAGACCGCACTCATCGCAGCAACAGACGACATTCGAACTCTACTGAACAATGGAGACACAGTCGCCCTCATCCTCCTCGACCTCTCCGCAGCCTTCGACACAGTCTGTCATAGCACCCTGTTATAACGCCTCAGAAACATCGGAATCCAAGGAAAAGCACTGGAATGGATCACCTCGTTCCTTGCCGGAAGAACTCAGAGAGTCTGCCTGCCACCATTCAAGTCAGAGGCCACTGAAGTCATTTGCGGCGTGCCACAAGGATCTTCACTCAGCCCCACCCTCTTCAACGTATACATGAGCCCCCTCGCGGCCATCGCACGCCAACACAACCTCAACATCATCTCCTACGCTGATGACACTCAACTGATCCTCTCACTCACCAAAGACCCTAATACCGCCAAAACCAACCTACATGAAGGAATGAAAGAAGATGCCGAGTGGATGAAGCACAGCCGTCTGAAACTGAATTCAGACAAAACAGAAGTCCTTATCTTAGGTACCTCCCCCTCAGCCTGGGACGACTCTTGGTGGCCAGAGGCCCTTGGAACAGCACCCATCCCGACGGACCACGCACGGAACCTGGGCGTCATCCTGGACTCCTCACTCTCGATGACCAGACAAGTCAACGCCGTTTCATCATCTTGCTTCAACATTCTTCGCATGCTCAAAAAAACATTTCGCTGGATCCCCACCGAAACTAGAAAAACGGTCACCCATGCACTGGTTACAAGCCGCCTGGACTACGGAAACACCCTATACGCCGGTACCACCGCAAAACTTCAGAAAAACCTCCAACGCATCCAGAACGCATCAGCCAGACTCATACTAGACATCCCACGTAAAGACCACATTTCTGGTCACCTGAAAAACCTCCACTGGCTCCCCGTCAATAAGAGGATAACATTCCGCCTCCTAACCAACGCACACAAAGCACTTTACGAACTTGGACCCGAATGCCTCAACACACGACTTTCCTTCTACACCCCCTCCCGCCAGCTACGCTCTTCCAACCAAGCCCTTGCCGCTGTACCTCGCATCAACAAAACCACCATGGGAGGAAGATCCTTCTCCTACCTGGCGGCTAAAACCTGGAACTCACTTCCCATTCACCTTCGCCTCACTCAGAACCACCTAACATTCAGAAAGCAACTTAAAACCTGGACATTCGACAAGTAATTCCCCACCCTTCTTCAAGCGCCTTGAGACCCTCTGGGTATGTAGCGCGCTATATAAATTATTTGACTTGACTTGACATACTCAGCTGGTCATCACTCTTACTGAAGGACCATCTGCATCGGCCACGAGATTTAGGGTCGGGATGGCTGCAGTTGCCCAATGGATGACTGACAACTGCCTGCAGCTTAATGCAGGAAAAACTGAGGTGCTGATTGCAGGGAAGAACACCACCCATTAGAATCAGCATTGGTGGCCATCCTCTCTGGGCACCATGCCAGCACCCAAGTCATTAGTTAAAAACTTGGGAGTCTGGATGGACTCCTCGCTCAGTTTTCAGACCCACACCAAGAGAGTTCTTCAACTCGAAAGTACGGCAGCTTATTGTCCAGGCTACCATTCTTTCACAACTGGACTAGGCCAGTGTGCTGCTCTTGGGTGCAAACAAAGCTGAGATAGCACGTCTGCAGAGAGTTCAGAATTTGGCAGCAAAGACCTGGGTAGGTCTTCCCCGTAGATGTTCTGCCAGAGCCACAATCAGAAAGCTACTCTGGCTTCCAATTGACTCCCGAATCCAGTTCAAATCTCTCTGCTTGGCGTTCAAGATTCTTAAATCCGGGTGCCCAGACCTCCTGTGTCCGCTTCTAACTCCATATGTGCCCCAGCGGAGTCTGCGGTCACTGGGTAAACACCAAGTGACTGTACTGCGTACCAAACTTTGCCGCATGGGTGGGCGCTCCTTCTGGGTTCTAGGAGCCAAGCTTTGGAACTCCTTGCCGCTGGGCATTCGTGGCATGGAGAACCTGTCTACCTTCCGGAAAGCTGTCAAAACCCTTCTGTTTCCTCCCCCGTAGGGCTGCTTTCCCGGCTTGGCCTGCCTCTTCGGTACTGCACTTGATCAACCAGCGCCGGGACGCCCCTTTGCTGGGGCAGCTGTCGCGCTTACGCAAACTTTTAACATAGCATAACATAAGGCAGGGGGAGAATTGTGCAAGGGAGAGGGGAGAATGGTGCAAGGCAAAGGGGAGAATGGTGCAGGGTAGAAAAGTGTGCAAGGCAGAGGTGGAGAAGGGTAGAAGGGGAGCGGGAGAAGAGTGCAAGGTGGAGGGGGACAAGGATGCAAGGGGGGGCCGAGAAGGGTGCAAGTCAGAGGGGAGAATGGGGCAAGGGGAGGGGGAGGAGGGTGCAAGGCAGAGAAGGGTGCAAGGCAAAGGGGATATAGGTTCAAGGTGGAGAAGGGTGCACGGGGAGGGGGAGAAGGGTGCAAGTCAGAGGGGGAGTAGGGTGCAAGGCGGAGGGGGAGAAGGGTGCAAGGCAGAGGGGGTGAAGGGTGCAAGGCAGAGAGGAGAAGAGTGCAAGGCGGAGGGGCGAAGGGTGCAAGAAAGAGGGGAGAAGGGTGCAAGGCAGAGGGGAGAATGGTGCAAGGCAGAGGGTAGAAGGGTGCAAGACAGAGGGGAAAATGGTGCATGGCAGAGGGGAGAAGGGTGCAAGGCAGAGAGGAGAAGGGTGCAAGGCAGAGAGAAGGGTGCAAGGCAGAGGGGAGAATGGTGCAAGTCAGAGGGGAGAAGGGTGCAAGACAGAGGGGAGAATGGTGCATGGCAGAGGGGAGAATGGTTCAAGGCAGAGGGGAGAAGGGTACAAGGTAGAAGGGGAGAAGGGTGCAAGGCGGAGGGGTAGAAGGGTGCAAGGTGGAGGGGGAGAAGGGTGCAAGGTAGAAGGGGAGAAGGATGCAAGGCAGATGGGGAGAAGGGTGCAAGGGGAGGGGAAGAAGGGTGCAAGGCGGAAGGGAGAAGGGTGCAAGGCGGAGGGTAGAAGGGTGCAAGGCAGAGAGGAGAAGGGTGCAAGGCACAGAGGAGAATGGTGCAAGGCAGAGATGAGAAGGGTGCAAGGCAGAGGGGAGAAGGGTGGAAGGCAGAGGGGAGAAGGGTGCAAGGCAGAGAGGAGAAGAGTGCAAGGCGGAGGGGCGAAGGGTGCAAGAAAGAGGGGAGAAGGGTGCAAGGCAGAGGGGAGAATGGTGCAAGGCAGAGGGGAGAAGGGTGCAAGACAGAGGGGAGAATGGTGCATGGCAGAGGGGAGAAGGGTGCAAGGCAGAGAGGAGAAGGGTGCAAGGCAGAGAGGAGAAGGGTGCAAGGCAGAGGGGAGAATGGTGCAAGGCAGAGGGGAGAAGGGTGCAAGACAGAGGGGAGAATGGTGCATGGCAGAGGGGAGAATGGTTCAAGGCAGAGGGGAGATGGGTACAAGGTAGAAGGGGAGAAGGGTGCAAGGCGGAGGGGTAGAAGGGTGCAAGGTGGAGGGGGAGAAGGGTGCAAGGTAGAAGGAGAGAAGGATGCAAGGCAGATGGGGAGAAGGGTGCAAGGGGGAGGGGAAGAAGGGTGCAAGGCGGAAGGGAGAAGGGTGCAAGGCAGAGGGTAGAAGGGTGCAAGGCAGAGAGGAGAAGGGTGCAAGGCACAGAGGAGAATGGTGCAAGGCAGAGATGAGAAGGGTGCAAGGCAGAGGGGAGAAGGGTGGAAGGCAGAGGGGAGAAGGGTGCAAGGCAGAGAGGAGAAGGGTGCAAGGCAGAGGGGAGAAGGTTGCAAGGCAGAGAGGAGAAGGGTGCAAGGCAGAGGGGAAAAGGGTGCAAGGCAGAGGGGAGAAAGGTGCAAGGCAAAGGGGAGAAGGGTGCAAGGCAGAGGGGAGAAGGGTGCAAGGCAGAGGGGAGAAGGGTGCAAGGGGGAGGGGAGAAGGGTTGAAGGCAGAGGGGAAAAGGGTGCAAGGGGGAGGGGAGTAGGGTTGAAGGCAGAGGGGAGAATGGTGCAAGGCAGAGGGGAGAAGGGTGCAAGGCAGAGGGGAGAAGGGTGTAAGGAAGGGGGAGAATGGTGCATGGTAGAGGGGAAAATGGTGCAAGGTAGAAAAGGGTGCAAGGCTGCAAGGCGGAGGTGGAGTAGGGTACGAGGGGAGAAGGGTGCAAGGGGGAGTGGGAGAAGGGTGCAAGGAGGAGGGCGAGAAGGGTGCAAGAGGGAGGGGGAGAAGGGTGCAAGGGGGAGGGGAGAATGGTGCAAGACAGAGGGAAGAAGGGTGCAAGGGGAATGGTATTAAGTTAAAAATGTGCCCTCCCGCCACATCCCCCCCCCCCCCCGGAAACATTTCTGTGGACGCCCATGCTCATTACCCACATAAACTATATTTAAAACAATCAGTTTAAGAATTAGTCAAGGTCATCAGGTCAAGATTCTCTGCAGAACAGAGCTTGCTCTATCAGGGGCCCCCCTGAAAGGCTGGGGCCCTGGGTCAGAGCCAGGGGCGGTGGGTGACATTTGAAAGTCGTGGGGTGCAAATTGGTTCGGCATCGTAGCGAGCGAGCGCAGCGAACGAGCCCGAACCCCAAAAGGGGGGTTTGGGGGATAACCCCCCCCCAAGAAAATTTTGAAAAAAAAAGAAGAAAAATTGTGCATTTTCAAGCAAATTTGAGAAAGCAGGAAGGTTAATAAAGCAATTGTGAAAGTGCAGTTATTACATTAATATATGGCATAACATAGGTAGCTGCTTATTCAGTATAACCACAGAGCTTCATACATTTCGTCCTATTACGCTCAGGTGCTGAATTCAGACTATAAGACTTTCATGAAAATCTCAGCTCTAAGAGTAGAAGAAGTTGCACAGCAGTGCGGAAATAGCCTTCACAAAGCATTAGGAAAATGAGAGGCAATTACTTGAAAGCAATGCAGCAAGTAGTAACTTAAAGCAATTCATCCAGCAAAACAGTGCATGCAGTCAACCATACAAAAGTGAACTAAAGCAAGTGTGAACCTGTGAACCTACACTTTGAAAGCAGGGTGCTAGTCAACAGGCCAGTCACATACATTTAAACTGAAGAAGAGTACACTTCAGCATGCAGGCACCAACATAAAAGCACCAAGCAAGTCAAACAGTTTAATGAAAGAAAAATGAAAGCAATACATCCAGCAAACTAGATAGTGACTCAAAAAGTAAACTGAAGCAAGTGCACACTGAAAGGAATGTGCAGTCATAAGTCAGACATTCACATAAAAGCAACTTACCAAGACACCCAATCAATTACATGGGAAAAACTTGAGCCAATGCACCCAGAAAACCAGACCAGCACACCAAAGCATCCCACCCCTGATTGAATGGCAGCTGTGCTCTTAGGGTCACCCCTCAGTTTTTTGGTAGGGTTGAGCACCCCCCAGTTTTATGCCCTCTGCGTCTGAAGGGGAGACAGGCAAAAGGGGTCATAATGGGACATCTGGCACAGCCACTTTGTAATCGAGGTCACCCACCCAGCTCAAGACTGAGTTACAGGCTGATCTTAAATCTTTAAACAACCACAAGGGTCTCCAGCTAGTTGGTTCCTGAGCCAAAAGAGTCCTCAGCTCACTGGGAGTCTTTACATCGCGCCTGAGATGACATGACACTGTCCCTTAATCCGGAGCAACTGTGGGGACTGGTCTGGGTCTGGATCTGACTTGGTACGAGCAGGATACAAAAAGTAACGGGTAGGTGGCCTATGAGCTGTGTTAAATCACTCGTTAAATTTTAGGCAAAATGTTTAGTTTGACTTTTAAGGTGGACGGATTTCATGAGTACACTTCTGAAAAGCTTGATCAAAAGTCCTATTGCCCTACAAGAATCTAGTCTTAGCCTTGATCAGAAGCCCCTTCCTGAAGGTTCTGGATGACATCACCCAAAGAATTTACCAAGGCAATCCAGGAGTGATATTAGGTAATAATTCACATGATCAAAGACAACACCTTTATTGCATCTTGAGACAAATTTTCCATCTTTTAAAAGTGTCCTATCAGCACTGAACTATCTACTGGCTCTCATACAACAGACCAGCATCAATGGTTTCAGGCCTTGATGCAAGGACTAGCAGTCTGTCATCCTGCAGTGAAGCTTTGCGAGATGCAATTTCACAGCTCCACACCTTTCTTTAGCACTGCCATCGCCTATCCACTCTGCAAGCACCAGCAGATGCTCATGTTCATGCATTCCCTGCTAGACAGTCGGCATCTTACCTATGGGAGTTGGGATTGCTCATAAGCATCAACAGGATGTTCAATCCTCTTGGGCCCATGCCTCACTTCACTTTTGTGAGTTAGAGATGGACTCTATTTGGGATCTCCCCTGGGTTCCTCTAGGGCTGCACCAAGCTCGGCACCAACCCAAGTGTGTCCAGAGGCCTGTTAAATATTCACAAACATATATGTCCATGATCCATGAGTGCAGACTAGGAACAATTGTAAAACAATTGAAGATCCATTGTGGAGTTCAAATTTGAGTTATTGTGCCTTGGCTGGGCTCACAGTTTTAAAATTACTGCAATGACAAGTGGCAGGGAAATGTGATTTGACATGTAGGAAATCTACTTCCATATACCAGCAAAGTCACTCCTAACTGTTTTAAGTCCACAGGCATGGGTACCCAATATATAAATACTAGATATATTAAATATCAAGGAAACATTTGTCCCCACAGTCAACAGCTACACAAGGACTTTTGCCACGCTGTAGTCAAAAACAAATTTTTCATTACCAAGTCCCACTGTAAATTAAAACTTAATGGCATAACAAATCATACAAGAAAACGAATAGAGAAACACTTCAAAGTTCTTTTTTACCGCTTATTAATTTTCAATTCATTGAAGAAAGTACATTTTTGTAAGTATAGTGGAACCCAAAATGTGAAAAACTGTACTTTATGCTGGCTGTCAAGGAACAAACTGGATTTTGTCAATCGCGACCACATAACAGGGAGGAATTATCTGGAGTGCGATTAAACAAATGGAAACACTGCTACAACACATCTACTTTTTGAACTGTAGATCCCAGTGGGGTTCTCATGCAATGAAGCCTGTTCATACAGTCGACTAAGACTTTCCGGTTGTACCAGATGGAGGGAAAAGCAGGTTTATCACAGAGGCAGGGTACCTCATTTCATCAGAGTTGTGTAAGGAAACCCAAGGCTTTTGCAGAGCTCCTATAGGCCTCCCTTCTCTGAAGGAGGTCCAGCTTACAACTTAAGACCAGTCCATGGACGATCTGGAGAGATGGAGAGAGACCCAGTGTCTGGAAGCCTGTCCTAAAGATCCAAGGGCTGTATGAAACACCACAAGTGACTTTCCCACTAAAAGGGAGAGTGTGTGAATTAGTCCATATTTTCACCTCTAGAGGACTAGCTTTATAATACAAGGTTTTCTTAAGATCACTAATGACCTAGTGTTTAATTATATAACTAACGCAATCGTCCCTATTAAAAAGTGATTAAACATTTGTTTGTTTGAATTTACTCAAGGATTAAAAAAATCCATAAATATGAACCATCATTAAATAACAAGGTGCAGTGAGGTGAGCAAGTGTGCTCAGTGCTCAGGCAAAGTGTGACACGCATGTAATGTACAACAATATCGGTGTATCACTAATTAAGAACTAATGACCCTCAACAAACAATAATAAATTATAACAGAGGAGGTTCTCGTCTAAAAATTAACAACCTATAAAGGCTTACTTTGCCGGAAAGTAGTCTTCAACCAAGAGATTAAGGGGTATAATTATCAAGGGCTTTGTGCCACCTTTGAACATGCAGGTGGGGCAGGGCAATGCAAAACCTATAATGAAATGTTCCAAGCCATTTAAGGCCACCTGACATGGCCCTGTTTGGCTTGATAAATCTGGAGTAATCAAAGACAGCGCAAGTCGCAGACATGCATTAATCTGCCACAGGGAGGTGTTGCATGGGTGTAGCGTGGGTGTACCCATGCATCCACCAATGGCTTTTGAAGCATTCCCACATTTACCAATATTGATAGACCTGGGAATCTGTCACAATGCTAGGCCTTTCCATCGGAGGCCTACCAAGGAGAAATATCTTTCTTTCTCCTCTTTCTATGAATGTTGGAGCACATGTATAAAGAGGATAGGTGCCTCCGAATCAATCCTGCCTGTATCACAGACACCGCTGCACAATGGTGCAAGGGTGCCTACATTGTCACTAGGCAGCAGTTTGGTACAAATGTCGTATTCTTCCCTCTCCCTTTCACGCAGTGCAGAAAGGTGTCTTCCTGTGTTGCATGAAATAATTATAAATATGGCCCTAAATGCTCCAACACAAAAAAAACTCCAACCACAGGTTGTAACTTCGGCTACACTTTTTTCCTGTTTTTTCAGAGTAGAGCAAAGTTTCAGCTGAACAATTTGAATAGAGGTCTGTAGCATAAGATAATTTTAGTTATTTAAAGTACAAGTTCAGTGCCAATGGCTTTGAATCATTCAAGTCACTGAAAGTAGTTTTATCCAGGCATGTGCCGATTATGAATTTGAAGGCTGAGCTGATGATTTGATGACGAATCCGAAGTCCTAATTATTTATAACACCAAGTCTCTGGCAGTAGCAACAAACAGGCTTACTTGTATTGTAAGGAATGCGTATACCTTGCTTTTCTTTGAGGGAGGGAGGGAGCTATCGAGAGCAGGGAGATGGCAGGACAGTGGGCAAGCACCGCAGGGCTCGCATCTACTGAAGACTTCACAGCTCCTGCTCACTCTCTATGCGCTCTTGAACTTCCCATCAGGTTCATCTGAGCTATGTCTAATTAATCACGCGATAGGCGCATTTTAGCTGGAGCGATAACTGCTGTCAGTGCCTCAGACTGTCAGACCAATGTAATCTGAGAAACAGCTCTGCTATCCAAAGCCTCAGCCTGTGAAATATTCTCCTGTCCAAGGTCTGATCTTGTAAATTCGGTGTTACCCTGTAGCTCTGCTCTCTGATGCCTGAACCCATATGTCCCGTCCAGACCTTGAGATACGGATTGCTTGTTTCTCCGTAGGCAGCTTTCTGTAGAGCGTAAGAGATACACCTCCTGTTTGGAACCACAGACTCTGTAATCCGATGTACTTTGAGGGGCAGTTCTGTGAATTGCTGCCTCAACATACGTTTGTGAAAGCTGCACTATTACTCTGGTGTCTAAAAGCAGAGCTATAGAATTGGTAGAACGAGAGATAGCTCTGTTGTTTGGTGGGCAGGCAAGAGCATTGCGGAATCAGGGAGACAGCTCTGCTGTCAGAAACAGAGCCTGTTGGTGTGAGGATTCCGTGGAACGTTTCTGCCCCGTGAGGCCTAAATCCGTACTTACTGCAAGGCGATATTTCTTAAAACGTTTCTGGCGGTTAAAGGCGAGTATTCTCTTAAATTTGGTCTTTCGAGAAAACCGTCCTGAAAACTCGCGTTAAAATTCTTTGGTTTGCCCCTGACATTTTTTAAGGTGTTTTTCGTGGCACCCCGCACATAATGCTGTATGTGCCTTACTCTGCCCATTGCTGTGATACATCCAGTTTTGACAATGCTTTTTTTCTTACACTCTTTTGAAATGTTGGACTGCTGAGAAAGTTTCTGTGGGTTTTACTTTCCGAGTCAATCTAAAAAGATGAGCTCACAATGGACCTTTTTTACTTGGAGAGGCGAGTGATATTTTATATTTTTGTGTTTCATGTCTTTTATTTATTAAGACGGGACCAGGATTCTTTACGTGGGCAGGCTACCGAAAACCACAAATTTAGTAAACAGTATAACGACAAGGCGTGGGAGGGAGAAATGAGACTTTCCTCGTTGTTCATGCACTTGAATGAAGACAACCATCTGTCCTTCGACCCATTCACATCATAATCAGTTGCCCTGGCAATGGGCACGTCAGAGATGGCTATATTTAAGCACAACATTTTGAACTTCCGTGCATTTTATTAAGGTTAAAGGCAGCGAAGAAAACAACGCAGAGGATATCGGCTACAGGTGGAAAGTAATTCACTTTTCAAGGCGCAAATGAAGTAGTCCACACTTTAGGATCAGATTCTCTCTCAGAAATCGCTCAGCAAACACACTCTGTTGCCTATTGACGAGTTTTCTCTTACCACCCTCTTCTCACATTCAGACTGTCCTCTCCACCATCCTCAGTCTCGAATGCCAGGCCATCCCCACGCGCGGCATCCAATGGGATGCTGCGCCGGTGGACCAGCCAATCCTGGCGCTCGGGGGGGCACATTTGCTGCTCGCCCAGTCGCCCTTAGGAAACCTGGGCTGTGGCAGCAAACGAGCACCCCTGGGTCCCACTGGGGAACTTACAGTGCGCATGCTGGAGAAAGTTATCAACTTTCTCAAGCATGCGCACTGTAAGTTCCCCAGCGGGACTGCGCACTACGGTCTGCTGCAGCCTGAGTGTGTGGACCGTCACTCAAGCTGCAGCAGGCCACCCCCCCTGCGCAATTCAGCGCAATGTATTTTATTTTCAGAGTCTAGAGATACGGCCGGCGGCCGCGATGCGAGTCCATGGTGGCTGGTGAGGCTACGCCCCTACGCCCCAATGGACGCACCGCTGCTGGCCAGAGCCCACTTTGCCCATGCCTTGAAACCTCTCTGCTCCCAGCAGATCCTGTTTTGCCTCAGAGGAGCAGAGTACTGTGGAGACTGCTGTCTCTGGGGCCCACACCCCCACCCTTGTCCCGGGCCTGACTTGCGGCTCTGACTGAAGAGAAACAATGTATGTTGATACATTGTTTCTCTTCAGTCAGTGCGAGGGGCTCTGAGCAGGCTGCAGGCTGCAGGCTGCAGACAGCCTGCACCTGCTTTAGAGGGAGAGAGGATTGCTTCAGCGCAAGCCTCTCTCACAGCTCTCACTGAAGAGCTGAGGGGGGCCCCCTTCATTTACTGAAGAGAGTGGGGCCCCCGCAGTGCAGGACCTGCGGGGGCATTTGTTACGCCCCTGGGTACCATACGGTATGCATACCTGATACTTTCAGTGCTGCCGGGTCGGTGGATTGAGGGTACAGAGATGATGACTTTCATGAAGTGTATAATCAGAGTTATGGGCACACCAATGGTGCTTTATAATGTGTACAGCTATCGTACTGCATAGGCAGCCATGGTACTGCACAGGGATGCTGATTTACATACTAGGGTAATTATGCATTAGATCCACGCTTTCTCTATGCTGGGGCTGTGTGGGTCACTGGCAGACAGTTGGAATTTCACATGCTGGGTCTGTATGAATTCCAAATATGGCACTTTATGTGCTGGCAGGCCCTGTAAATTACTGGCACGGAAGTAGTGCACATCGATGATTCTTTAGATGCAGTTTCCTATGTGGAGTAATAGCACATGTGTTTGCGTTAGCAAAGGCCATATTGAGCACCCTCTGGATTTCTGGTACAGCGGCTGGCCGTGGCATGTTGCTGGGCTATGTGCATTACTTGTGTGGCAGCAATGCTGTGTCTGCTGTGTCTCCTTAGGTTATTAGTGAAATGCAGCACCCATAGAAAGTGAAAAAAAAACTAGAAGAAATATAGATATTTACCCTCGCTGCACCTCCCCTGGGGATGAGTAGCATTTTGACTTATTCCCAGGTCTACCAATAATGGTACATCTGGGAATGCGCCAAAATCCATGGGTGGTGTGCGGGAACACCCATGCTCCACCCATGGGACGCCTTCCTGGGGCAGAGTAGTGCGACACAGCGATTTGTGCTTCATTGTGTTACTCCTGATTTATGAAGCCACTTGCCCCGCTCCATTGCGTGGCGCAAGGGCAACGCAACTCTTGGATAAATATGCCCCTAAGTGACTTTCCTACGTGTAATATGTGATGTTTCTGCCAAATGACACCTATTATGTGATTTGCACTTTGGCTAATTAGGCTTGGGCGACTGTGCATATCTATTCACACTTCAGAGTGTGCCATGTGTGCAAATCTCACACAAGACTTCATCTTTGTGCCATAGCTTTACACAATTTTGGGGCAGATTTACAAGGAACGGACGCATCTGCATAGATGTGTCAGTTTCCTTGCACCAGTGCTAAATTTCCTTGCGCCACAATGGATGCACTGTATTTACAATACAGTGCTTCATGGCACAAGGATTAACAGATGTGTCAGAAATTCTGATGCATCTGTTGGCCTAATAGTGGCGCATTGCTGGAGTTGCTCATGAAAGTGACGCAACTCCAGCAATGCCCCACAACAGATAGGTGAGTCCCATTCAGAAAGCCCTGCATCATTCCTTATGCCTGGTCTGAGCAGGTGTGGGGATCTTACCGCAGTGAAAGTGTAGAGTGACGCAGAAAAAAGTTGTACATTTCACTGCGTCTACATAGCTTTCTGCGTGGGAACACCCACCCTGCATACATTATACCTGACGCAGGTATAATGTGATGCCAGTTTTTGCACCGCCGGTGCGTCAAAAAAGTGACGGAAAGGCGCCTCAATGGGTTTGCAAATCTGGCACTTTGTGTTTCGCCTCGTGCAAACCATTTTTAGCACATATTTTGTTGCTGATACCATCTTGTCACAATCCTTAGGAGGAATGCCTCTACTGGTAAACGAAGGGGATACATACATTGCTGTCCAGCATAGATCCCAGATGGACGGATGCATTCCAGCTTTTCTTTTATCAGATCGGTGCCTCAACGGGGTATTAAGCGCTATATAAATCCAATTTCAATAAGATTCCTGTGCATACAGAAATCTAAAATTAATTATCTTACATAGTCAATTATTATTCAGACAATGTGAGGTGGATCTGGCCTTCCTGCACCTATTCTGACCATCCCAGCAATAAAGCATCCTTTTTGGCTTCCAGAACTCGCCATAAAGCATCTTTTTGGCTTCCAGAACATTCTTTCCTTGCTGGGTTGTTGCCATTCATCTGCTGCATGAGGGAAAACAGAGCGAGATGAGATGAGACAAGTGCATCAGGGTTCTTCATTGACCGCTCTATAGATCCGAGGAGCATCCCTCCCCACGCTGCTCGCCAGATAGCACAAATCATTATTACACTAATAACCACAATTATTTATTTCCCTGAGCAAGCACATTAGTTAATGGCATTAAACTCTGCATTTCGCAATTGAGATAATTAATGCAGCGTCTGATTATTCGCAGATCAACTGTGACTTCTGAGGAAACACTTGAGAGAGTCAGTTTCTCAGTCTCAGGGGAAAAGCAGATGATGCTCTGGGAATTTAAAGGGGCCTGTGGTGTTTACAGGCATTAAAAGCTGGTCTGCACATGATGGGTACTCTAGAGGACTCTCTCGTCGTTCCACTCTCCAGTGACACCTGCAACCTCAGGTAACTTTGATGAGTCTTTTGCAGTGAAGTTCAGGGTGGGGCACGCGGATTGTTTGGAAACTCCACAAATGTGTTAGTTGGTGGCTGCTTGTCAGGCTGCTTTTCTGCGACTTGTACCTAGTACTATCAGCTTTTCCCCAGTAACCAGGAGACTGGAGAGTTGGTTTGCAATGGAAAGCACCCTTGAGTTCTTTGACTCTCCAGGTAGCTTGGTTGAGCAGTCAAGGCCCAATGTAAAGGAGGACGCCTGAAGGTTGGGTTGAGACACTATGGAACACTAATATCACAATTGGAAAAAAAGATGGGAATGTCAGACAAAGTTGATATTTTTTATAAAAGAAGACACTTTAATAATACCTCAACCTATATAATGAAAGCCAAACTATAAAAAGCACACACACTGTATGAGTAACAAATGCCATAATACAATACAGTTGCACCAGTGGGCTACCAAGATGCACACAAAACCTAATATATGTGATTAAAAACTGAAAAAATGGAAGGTTATATTTGGGTGTCCGAACCCCATTCAGAATGACATGAGGCAAGCGGGGGCTACTGTGCCCAACCTTAGGGCTCAGGTCTTTGATTCCTGATGTCCCTGGCCCGACCTACCACAGACCCTGAGCAACTGGCCAAGTACCCATTTAGCAGTTGTCTCTCAGTGTTAGCGCAGGTCGAGCAGCCCACGGCTGCTTGGGAAAGGATACAGGAGGGTAAACATAGGCTCACAACTCAAAGTACGTTCATTAGCATCAAAAAATTATTGTCAGTTAAATACTGTCTATTATGACAAAAGTTGAATACACACATCAACACAAAGTTAAATACAACATACACATACAATACACCCTCCCTCCCCCTCCCGGAGGTCAGGGCTCTAGTAATCAATAGGCAAACCCCTGAGTCCCAGTTCCCTCTCACTAGTGGTAGTGGATATTCCTCATAAACTATAGGCGACATTCAGGTTAGGCCCCACTAGAAGTCCTAATCTTGGGTGTCCCATTCTGACTCTTTTTTAAAAAAGCCACACATTTTCCAGTGCCAAAGTGCTATCTGCCAGACAGGTTACCCCAGGGCCTTCCGTCCCTCTGATCAGTCTTACCTGAACCATCAGGGATTGCATTGCCAAAGTCTGCAAGAGCGTCCTACTCTTGGGAGTGGAGGTTGCAGCAGTTGAATTTGGTGAGTAACAGTCACAGCTCTTCAGGGGGAGCAGCTGAGTTTTCTTGGTGCTCCTCCAGTGCAACTATAAGTTTCCTTTGCTGCTTCCCACAGGTGCTGGGGGAAAGTTGATGGCTTCTGGCCCAATCCTCAGTCAGGGATTGGGCCTGCATAGGTTACCACGGTGACCTCTCCTCTCATTGACAGCATCAATGATTCTTGTCCTTTCCGGTGACCCCTACTGGTATTCAGGGTCACCAATCCTACTAGGCACTCTGGCAACAGCTGTTAGTCCCTTGAAAAGGCAGAGAGGGGTTAATTCACAAACTGTAGTCCCGAGTGACTTCAAATAAAGCAGCTGCATAATCGTGGAGCACAAATTCAGGTACTGATGTGCAACAAACAGCTGTCTAATCCACAGGGGTAGTTTGTATGTGAGCCTACAAATACACTGAAGGACTCCTACTGATCAGCTAAGTATTAACACCCATCCACAGCCCTCATTCTCCAGAACCTTTCTGTAGCATTTGACGTGTTCTCTCACCCCATCCTCATCATGTGCCTGCAGGAGATTGGCATCCAAGGACCCTCTCTCTGCTGGAGCTGGTCATTCTTAACAGATAAAACACAGGCTGTAAGCCTGGCACCCTATTCCTCGGACGTCCACAAACTCATCTGTGGAGTGCTTCAAAGTTCATTGCTCAGCCCGGCCTTCTTCAACTCTGATCTCTTTGGCTAATCTCATCTGCACACACAACATCAACATCCTCTCCTAGGCAGACGACTCAAAACTCATACTCTCCCTCTCAGACAAGACTCCCAACAGCAGCAACAAGTTCACTGCCTGCAAGTCCAAAGTTGCTAACTAGCTAAAGCACAATACCGACTAGTCAGAAGTAGTAATCTTCGGCAAGAACACCTCATATGTGATTTCAACTGGTGGCTGTCCGAACTTTAACCCACACCCAGAACACACACCAGAATAATAATTGACAGCAAACTGGACATGCCTGCACAAATCAGCGTTGTCACTGCATCCTGTTTCCACACCCTGAAGATGCTGAGAAAGATCTTCAAATGGCTCCGAAGCAACATTAGAAAAACTGTCACTCACATCCTAGTCACCAGCTAATTAGACTATGGTAGCACCCACTACGCTGGCATCACCAAGCAAATCACAAGTCTACAAACCATCCATAACTCGGCAGCCAGATTAATCTTCAATCTTCCAAACTGAACTCAAATCACACTGCACTAATGAAACTAAGTTGGCTCCAGATACACACATTCACTCAATTTAAACTACTCAAATGCACATTCAAGGCACTATACAATTCAGGCATCACCCACCTTAGCAACCACCCAGACATCTCAGCTCCACAGGTCTCGCACACATCCCATGCATACACAGCACCGGATCAAGAAGACAGGTGTTCTCTTGCATCACTCCTAAAGCGTAGAATGACCCCACTTGATCTCACAGCCTCCTCCTCTCTTCATGATTTCCACAAAAAAATGAAGAACTGGCTTTTCAATTAACCAACCTACCGTAGGCAGGGCTAGTCATACACCCCTGCTTAGTACAAGGATACATTCACGGGTGAATGTGCACTTTGAAAATGCACCTAACATAACTGGCACACTCTAGAACCATCCAGGTCATTTTTAACCTATCTGGCGATCAAGCAAGACAATTGAGTACAGGACCTGTTCTATCATGAGTTGGACTCATGGACCCCCATGTCTTATGTGGAGGCACTTCCATTTGGACTTTTTAGGCTGGTGATAAGTCTGTCCTCACACAATGCTTAGTGGTGGATAGGGAATACTGGGAAATGAAAACAGAGAAGAGTCCACAATGTAGACCAAAGTCATAATGCTAAGGATGCAGGGGAGGACTGTGTTTGCCAGTAGGAGAGAGTACACAGCTCACATGCATCTGCAGATAGCACTTTCTTGGGCAGCTCTCCTCTGGTCTCTGAAGGTGAGTTCAGAGGGTTGATTTGTGAAATGTGCTCACATCTGTCTACCTCATGTTCTAACAGGTAGCTATCATGCAGGCAAGGCCAGCAACTTCAGCATGAGGATAAATATAGCGATTGGCAGCATACAACACTAGAGTTATGAAGCACTACATCATGGGATACAAAGAGCTTACTGGTAATCATTGGCAGGAAAGTTAGTATAACCAATCAACCATGTTGAGGCATGGTTTGCTTCCTGAGAGGGGCACCTGAGAAGAGCAGGTTGCACCCTGATAGCATAATACACTGTGGAGTCCTGTGCCTAAGTGGCAGTAGGCAGGCTCAATCTCCAGGTGTGGGATGCTGTAGCATAAAACCATATGTACTATTCTCAGAAAGTTCATGAAGGAATAGGAAGCAGAGACAAACAAGTGTGGCATAAAGTTGTACTTTCCTTCCATTATGAGGGCCAGAACAGTCATCCGTAATCTTACATATATCATCTGGAGCAAGTGTGTTCCACCCGTTAAATCCCCCTGGGTTGTTTTGCTTTTTGCATGGTGCTCTTCCTTAACAATGGCTGATAAGAAGCCTATGCGACCACCATTAGATTATATCACAAAAGAGTAGACTGACTACATCGGCCTACCACCCAACTAAGATTGAGTCAGTTGAGCATTTGAGCAAGGACATACATAAGATAGTAGACTCTATGACATACCCTGTTGTAGCTATGCAAAAAGCTTTTCCCTCCCAAGCTAGTTGTGATACCTTGGTGCTCTATTTTAAAGACAATACAAGCTCTTTTGAGGAAGAGATACCAGAGATAGTACCTACTCACTGTAGTAACCCCAGCGAAGGTCCGCATTTAAGAAAATTCACTGGCATCTCTATTCAGGAGATGTTGAAATGTTTGAATGCATTTTCCTCACAATCACCAAATGATCCATGCATTGCTTTTCTTCTCAAGTTAGGTATTCCTGCTTTAGTGCTGTTTCCTTGCACATTATTACATTCTTTGATTAAGTCTGCATCTGTTCTAGCATCTTGGAAATAAGCTGCGGTGGATCTAATCCTGAAAAGGCTACATGCTTACCCATCAATTCCTGCCAACTTTAGGCTCATTTCACTATGGCCAACTCTTTTAAAATGTTGGAGAGACATTTTAATTCCTTGCTGAATACAGTTTTGGACCAAACCAACCTTGTGGATTTCACTCAGTTTGACTTTTGTATGACCCATAGTACTGAATATCTACAAGTCTTATGGTGGCTGAAAGTCTCAAAAACATTTTAGATAATAATGGTGCTGCCACCCTCATATTGTTAGATCCATCTGCAGCCTTTGGCACCAAATCTCACAAGATTCACATTCATCGTCTTTCTGAAATTGATGTCAAGGGGCCTGCACTGGATTGGTGTCTTGGCGACGAGGTGGGAGAAGGTGGGAGAAGGACCTGCCTCTGGAAGTGGTTCTACAGATGCGCGGGACCGTGGCCAGGGCTGGTCAGCAGAGCGGAGTTTCCTGTTGGGTACGTAGAAGGAGAGTCGACTGTTGAGATAGGCTGGGCCGGTCTTGTGGAGTGCCTTATGTGCGTGGATCAGGAGCTTGAAGGAGATTATTCTGTCGACGGGGAGCCAGTGCGGGTTTCTCAGGTGGGGGGTGATGTGGTCGCGGCGTGGGACGTCGAGGATCAGTCGTGCAGAGGCGTTCTGGATTCTTTGCAGTCTGTTGATGTGCTTGAACGGGGCTCCGGCGTAGAGGGCGTTTCAGTAGTCAAGTCTGCTGCTGACTAGGGCCTGGATGACTGTTTTCCTCGTGTCTGTCGGGAACCATCTGTAGATCTTGCGGAGCATACGGAGGGTGTTTAAGCAGGTAGCGGAGACTGCGTTGACTTGTTTGACCATGGTGAGTTTCTAGTCGAGGATGACTACCAGGTTGAGTGCATGGTTGGTAGGAGTCGGGGTGTCCCCAGTGATGCGGGCCACTAGGAGTTGTCCTATGCTGAGGGGTTGGGCCCGAGGATGAGGATCTCCGTCTTGTCTGAGTTCAGCTTAAGTCGGCTTTCCTTTATCCAGTCGGCGACAGCCTTCATTCCCTGGTGGAAGTTGGATTTGGCGGTGGGGGGGGTCCTTGGTGAGGGAGAGGATCAGCTGCGTGTCGTCGGCGTAGGAGATTATGTTGAGGTCCTGCTGTCGGCCGATGCAAGCAAATGGTGCCATGTAGACGTTGAACAGCGTTGGGCTGAGGGAGGATCCGTGTGGGACGCCACAGATGATCTCAGAGTCTTCAAACCGGAACAGGGGGAGGTAGACACCCTGAGTTCTGCCGGAGAGGAAGGAGGTGGTCCAGTCCAAGGCCTTGTCTGGGATCCCTGCGTCATGGAGGCGCTTGCGTAGTGTACTGTGGCAGGTGGTGTCGTAGGCGGCGGAGAGGTCCAGGAGGATGAGGGCCGCCGTCTTGCCATTGTCTAGCAGGATCCTGCTGTCATCTGTGGCGGCGATGAGGGCGGTCTCGGTGCTGTGATTGCTGTGGAATCCTGATTGGGATGGGTCAAGTATGCTGTTGTCTTCGAGGGGACAGGTGAGCTGGGTGTTAACTATCTTCTCGATGACCATTGCTGGGAAAGGAAGAAGGGAGATGGGCCGGAAGTGCTTGAGGTCGCTCGGGTCCGCCTTGTGTTTCTTCAGTAAGGCGTTGATCTCAGCGTGCATCCAGCTCTCAGTGAATGTAGCAGTTTCGAAGGAGAGGTTGATGATGCTGCGCATGTGGGGTGCGATGGAGCTGCCGGCTTTGTTGAAAATGTGGTGTGGGAGAGGGTCAGACGGGGAGCCGGAGTGGATTGTGCCCATGATCTTGATTGTGTCCTCGATGCTCACGTTGGCCCAGGTTGTCAGGGAGTTGTGGTCAATAGGGTGCGGTGGGTCCGGCTTGTTGAGGCCTGTAGGGGTCGTCCGGGGGTTGAAGCTGTCATCAATGTTGGTGATCTTGCGTTTTAAAGAAGGTGGCGAGGGAGTCGCACAGGACTTGCGATGGCGGGATGTCGTTGGCGCTGGAGCTGTGGTTGGAGAGTTCCTTCACTATGTTGAAGAGCTCCTTGCTGTTGTGTGCATTGTTGTCAAGGCGGTCTTTGAAGGAGGTCCTTTTGGGGATCCTGATGAGGTGGTGGTGGTTGCGGATGGTGTCTTTGTGGGCAGCCCGGCTGTCCGGTGTCTTGTCGCTGTGCCATTTGTACTCCAATTGGCATCAAGCATGTGACCGTCGATGTGGGTCGGCGTCCTGACGAGATGTTTTAGTCCGATGTTGGCGAGGTTGTCGATCAGTGTGGAGGAGTTGTTGTTGTTGCTGTTTTCCAGATAATAGTTCAGGTCTCCGAGGAGGATGTAGTCGGTGGAGGTCAGCGCGTGCGTGCTGATGAAGTCAGCAATGGAGTCGCAGAATTGTGGTCGGGGTCCGGGCGGTCTGTAGACGAGGGTGCCTCTAAGGGTGGTCTTGGGGTCCGTGTGGATCCGGAAGTGCATATGTTCGGCGGTGCTGAGAGTGTAGTTGGTGTTTGTGGAGACCCTGATGGTGGTCTTGTGGGCAATGGCGATTACTCCTCCGGCTCCGTTGGTGCGTCTCTGCGGGTGATCTTGTACCCGTCGGGGATGGCTATGGCGATGTCCCGAGAGGAAGCTTCGTTCATCCAGGTCTCGGTCAGGAAGGCGACGTCCGGGGATGCGGTGTCGAGCAGGTCCCAGAGCTCGACGGCGTGTTTGCGTGCGGAGCGAGTGTTGATCAGGATGCATCTGAGCTGGTTGGGTTCTGTCATGGCAGGTGTCTCTGCGGCTTCGAGGCAGGAGAAGCTGCAGTTCCGGCAGGCGAAGGGACCGTGGGGGCGTTTCGGGGTCACCTTTCAACAGGTGTGGGTCCTTCTTGGGTTGAGAGCAACGAGGGTGCTGGCGTCATAGCGGTGTCGGTCTTCATGGCTGGTGCGGCAGCCAGGGGTTCTGGCACTGGGCGCGGTCCAGGTGCAGACGGGCTTGCCTTAGGTGTGCCTTCGGCACGCCAGCAGCACAGCCGTACAGCTGCCGCCATATATGGGGTGGTGGGGAGGGAGGACCAGCTGGGAGGTGGGAGGCAGGGGCAGCAAATGGGCGTGGAGGGGGCGGGCCGCAGGGGAAGCAGCGGCAGGGAACGGGAGCAGTGAAGCGGAGCGGTAACGGGTAGGAAATAGGCAAAAGGGGTACAGAGCAGAGAAGGGGCACAGAGCAGACCGGGCAATCGGGGCACAGAAGTAAATGAGGTTGTGGCGGCGAGCGGGGGGCAGGGGGGAACAAAAGAGGAGCGGGTGCACAGAACGAGGGCAGCGGATTACAGGAGAGAGACGGGCAGACAGAGTACAGGCACAACAGAGAGCAGATGCACACCTAAGGCCACCACTGGCCACCAGGGATGAGGCGCAGGTGGTAGCCTGCTGGTGGTGGAGGGCCTCGACTTCAGCGGCGGCAGTAGGCGACAGCGGGAGTGCAGGAGGAGCTGGAGCGGTGAGTGGGGGAGCGACCTACCAGGCAAGGGTCCAATTAGTCGCACGGCTGGTGGGTGAAAAGACACCTAGGGGCCTATTTCACCCAGCGCAGGGCAGGAAGCAAAGTTACTGCGCTGCGTTGCCTGAAAGGGAGAGAGCCAAAATGATCCATATTTGCAAAGATATGGAGTATTTCTACTCTCTCGTTGTGGAACCTGGAGCCAATAAGGCACCCTTGCACCGGGGCATGTGTTACAGGCTGGATTGTTTTTGTGTGGGAAGGGACAGCTTTCTGCTCGAAAACAATCTTTAGAGACACTGTATGAGTGCTGCAGAATGCAAGTGGATAGAGAAAATATTGAGAAATAAAGACATATTTTCTCACTACGCCTCTCTTGGGGGGGCCTAGCATTTTGACACATTCCCATGTTCACAAGTCTTTGTAAGTCTAGGATGCACCAAGATCCATGGGCGAATGCATGGGAACACCCACGCTCCACCCATGGAACGCCTCCCAGGTAAAAACGTAATATAATGCAGCACAAACAGCAACCTTTTGTTGCATTTCTTTGCAAAGTAACACAAGGCCATGCAGATCAGGCCGTGCACAGCTTTATAAATATTACTAAAGCCTTTGTGTTGTCCCTTGCATTGCCTTGTGTTACGCAAGGACAACCATAACCTTCATAAATACGGGCATGTGTATAAAGTCTTTGTAGCAGTCGCTCAAAGCTACAATTATATTTTGCAAGCAATAGGCACTTTGACTCAGACACTGAATGAGGGGTTTGCTTAGACCAGATAAGAACTGCGCCCTTCCAGACAGCGATAGAAAGCTATGTGTAGATCGAACATCAAATGCAACACATATGCTGTGGCGACGTGCATCTAAATTGCAGGTTGATGTTGGAAAAAATGTGCGAAATTACAAAGTAGTTTCTGCCATATTACAAATGTTCTGAGGTCCTACAATCCACCACTCTGACTATTAAAAATTCAATCTCACAAAGTGACAGCTAGGATGTGTTTAATATGACCAGCACAGCGTAATATTGCAAGGCCAACAAGTGGCAGGAGTAGTGATATTGATTTAAAGCGAATACATCAAACCACTAGAAAGGAGAAATAAAAATTACTTTTTTTTAAATTGCTTAAAGATTTTGTGCAATTTACTTGTTTTTTTATTTCACAAGTTTCATATAATGAAAAGGGTATTTATTACAAAAGGAAAATGTATTGTTCTTTATGTTCTTCATCAATGGAAAAAAAACATTGTGTTACTATACTAAAGTAGAAATATCTGCATCGATATTTTGAGTATCCCATCTTGAATGCCTACCTTTGAAAGAATGACTTGTAATGTCAGCTCTCTGCTGCCATAGTTGTATCTTGCCCTAGTTGTGTTTTGGGACCGGTCATCCTCAGGTTCAAGTGGAAGTTCCCTTATTCTTGCTATATTGTGCAGAACTGCGAAAGTAGCTATAATTGTACTGCTTGTTTCAGGTGTTTACTCCAAAGCTCTGCCAGTTTTATGAAGGCAATGAAGCCTCCCCTTCAGAATTCCAAAAGTGTGATCTACTACTGATCTTGTTTGGTTATGAGCTCTGTTGTATCTGTTTTACTTGCAGTGCCTGCTTTTTGATTAAGGAGAATAACAAAAGGATGCATTGTGTATGGTCTGTGGCCTACAGTTAGAGAAAAAGAACATTACACTTTAAGGACACATAATGCTAAACCTGACACTTACCAAGAAGATAACCATCCTCAAATGCTCTCCTCTCCATCCGGTTGTAAAGGCCTGAATGAGAAAACATGAAAGAGGCATGTGTACTCACAGGGTAGTCTGCTACTAAATCTGTGATAATACAAGCGCATTGATAACTATTTAAATATTCAATAAATAGTGGCCTTTCATATTCAATACTAATACTCAGTTTCTAAATGAAGCCATATTTGAACGTGAGTGCCATCCACACATTCGATTACGTGCAGAAAGTGAGCAATGGCATAAAAAATCATTCCAATTGGCACTCATTTCTGCTGGGCTGCATGACAAGAAATATGAAAATATATTTTAGATACCAATGCATTTAAAAAGGTTTGCAAAAGTTCTTGAAAGGCAACTTTATGATGCTCCTCCCGCCGCCCCCCCAATCCCTCCCAGCAACTACGACTATCATCTGGTACCCACCTGAGGCTAGAAGACAGAGGGAACCAAGCATCTGTATGTGTGTGGTTATGGCCTTGGTACACAATGTTTTATGCCCTAAAATAGGATTAAGCCCATTCATTTAATTAATATGACCTGCCAATCCAACCTGTATTCTACTCCATTGTCCTTGTGCAGGTAGGATGTGCGTTCGTCTCACCAGAGCATAGAGTGCAGCAATTTGAAGTCTGTAATGCCACTTTCCGTCCCTTTTACATTTTGCACCAGGTTACCACCTGTTTCAAAATTATGATATTTTGCCCATGCAATTGCCATTTTTTGTGATTAGTCGACAAGGGTGAATGCTTAATACATAAATATAGCAATTATCCAATACAGAATAGGTATTTACGATTCACTAAAGTAGCTCATCAAATACCAATTCGATAGTTTTTTGGGTGGATTGGTGTCACTACAACGCATGCTTTTACATCGCATGCCTTTACAACGCAGTTTTTACCACGCAGTCCATTACAACGCATAATGCTTTTAGGCGCTGGATAGTGAATTATTTAATTTACTATTCCAACTCCAGTCCCCGTGGATAGCAGGGAAGGTGTTGGATAGCAAATTAAATATATTCCCTATCCTAGGGCGCCCCCCAGCGCAATGCGTTGTAATGGTATGCGTTGTAATGGTTGCGATGTAATGGTAGTGCGTTGTAAAAAATGCGTTGTAAGTGATGTTCCCCTTTTGGGTTTATTGTGTTACTCTAAGAAATCCTTCCTTGGAGGCCTTTGGTACATTGAAAATATATTGTTGTGCATATGCAAACTCAATTTCGAGCTATTACCAGCTCTCAAATTGTTCATACTTTAGGCCCTTGGAGAACCACCATATTTCCCCGGTTCAGCTCCTAATTAGTTTCCAGGCTTCTGCCCCTCTTACCGGGCCAAGTTAATTACTCTGCTGGCCAGCACGAGGATGAAAGGTCTCCCCACACAACAGAGCCATTTGCCAGTGCTTGGCCAAGTTCTTAGGAAGGAAATGGTTCAAACGAAAATTCCATGTGCTAATTAACTCTTCACACTGCACCTGGCATGGTCAACCCAAGCACAAAGAAACAGAGGGGAAAGGTGAGATTTCTGGAGCTAGACACAGGATGGGCTCCCGTTTTGGGGGGGAGGGATCACACAACTGTGTCAGTTGATGTGCACTGAAGATCTTACAGAAGGACTTTCCATAGACCGCTTCAATCTTCCATGTTTAAATGTCCCAGAATGCTGTCCAAGTGGGTTGGGACAGGGGTGGAGTGATAATGTGCCATCCTAGAATTAAGCAGAGATGCCTACCTTCTAGAACTTTCCACCTCACTTAAAAACGCCTGTGAAAGGGAGAGAAACTCACACGAGTCATCTATATGCATGGTATTAACCAAAGAAACAACCCAGAATCCTCTGGGGCACTGAATAAAGTTATTGTGGTTATTTGTGGTGCCTTGCAGACAGAAGAGGGGCATCGCCAATGGTTTGGGGCATTTTGTGGGGCATGCAGGAGATGTAGGAGTAGCCTCCCCAAAAGAGTTGCAAAAAGTTGCCCACGGGGTCCAATTTATGCCCTCATGAGAATTTGTATAGATATTCAAGAACTTCTCAAGCATGCGGTTTTGCCCTTAGGTTCTATAGAGTCGATATAACTATTGGTTGGTACTAAAATTCAAATGGCACCATAATAAGATCAATACAAACTTTGCCAATATTGATTTGATTTCAAAATGTTTTATTTTAAAAAATTATGCTGACAGTGAAATGCTACATGTTGTAATGACGGTTAATGAAAGTTGATAACACCCAGAGTGATTTGAGTGCATTAGTTTTATGTGATCTTTTTTTTTATCAATGTGGTGACACCTTGACAAAGCCTGCAGGCCTGCCTTTTTGATAACCACACCCCCTTCTATTGTTTTTAGTATAAGTGGGGGTACTGTTGTCTGAGGTCCGGGTTTTGCTAGAGCTGTAAACTATTATGAAGCTGCCACCATAGGTATTTCCATTTGCCTACTTGTCGATATTTGTAAATTATAATATTCATTAATGTGTGCAAAATAATGTACTTTTCCTTTTTATAAGATAACGCATTTACTGGACATTGATTTATTGAGTGTTGTTGTTGCATAAAAGCAAGGTGGGTTACTAGCCCACACCACCTCCCCTGAATAGTTCTTGGACGCTCAGCTTCGCTACTTTCAGAGAGTCAAGTTACAATGTGCTACTTAGTTTCAAGCAAACGTATTACTTATGAAGGAATCATATCCTTCGCAACTAGTAACAAACCTTATTACACCATCTGAATCTACAAATATATGCATGATCAACTAAAGAAATCCCTTATACAGATGCACCACAGCTGATCGCCATGAGTCTTCACTTCATACACATTGTAATGTTTACAAACGCTATCACAAACCTATGCATAGAAACATCAACATTAAAAAAAAATAAAGGGGCTCAATTTACTTAATGCTACATTGAGATGTTCAGGATATGGGATTTGAAAATATTAATTTTAAACCAGAAAACTTCTGTGTAACTCTCAAGTTCATATTGTATTGTATTGTATTGTATAGTGCTCTTATATAGCGCGACTGCCATCCTACGGGTATCCTGGCGCTTTCGAGAAAAACCTGATCAGATGGAAACAGCAAATTGAAAGGCTGGATGGTGGGCGCCAGGGTCTCAGACTTTGGCGAATAGCCATGTCTTTATGCTCTTTCTGAAGCCTATCAAGGAGTCGGCTTGCCTGATGTTCCGGGGCAGCTCGTTCCACAGGCGAGACGCTACTGTGCAGAAAGCTCTACCTCCCAACCTGGATCTCTTGAATCTTGTGGTAGTTGCCAGACTTAGACTGGAAGAACGAAGAGACCTAGTGGGCTTGTACCATGTGAATCTTTCCTGCATTGGTAGAGGACCCGTACTGTGTAACGCTCTGTAGACAATGCACAGAGATTTGAAAGTGACTCTGTCCCGTACAGGCAGCCAATGAAGGTCTCTCAAGGCCATTGTGGTAGAGGAGCTGCGTGGCTATTGAGTGCCAACTTGGCCGCTAGCGACTGGACTCTCTGCAGCCCCTGCAAGATGTATAAGGAGCGCCCAAGTATAGGGATTTACAGTAATCCAATCTAGCCAAGATTGTGCTCCTTACCACCAAAGGTCTCGTCTCATCGGGCAGGAGGGGAAGAATCTGTCTGAGTGCTTTTAGCAAGCCAAAACAGACACTACTTGTTTTGTTAGTTTGCGAAACCATTTGAAGGTTTTCATCAAACAGTACTCCCAGATTTCACACAGTCTTTACTGGGACACAGGGATCGGCCCCCGGCGAAAGCCTAAGCTCGCACGGTAGCTGTTGATTCAGTTTGACCGCCGAGCAATAGACTACCTCCATTTTCCCCTCGTTAAATTGAAGGGAGTTTGCAGTAAGCCAGCCGGAGACCCGTCACATGCATTCCTGGAATGTGTCCATGGAAACCGCATGTTTCCCTTCCAGAGAGAATACCAATTGGATGTTGTCAGCGTAATTAATCAGATCGATCCCATAATATTTTATAATAGGGATCAAAGGCTGCAAATATATATTAAAAAGGATAGGGCTGATCGACGAGCCCTGTGGCACTCCATGGTGAACCGGGGACTTGAGGGATGTAAACGGAGTCATGGTCACTACCTGTTGTCTACCGAACAGGTATGATTGTAGCCATTTCAGAGCCTTGCCTTTCACGACCAGTTTCTCTAGTCTACTTAGCAAGAACTGCATGGCTAACCATGTCGAATGCAGCCGACATATCCAACAGCACAAGTACTGATGAGTTACCATTGTCGGCTCGCATTCGCAGAGTGTCCAACATGGTTGCTAATGCAGTTTCTGTCCCATGGCCTGGGCGGAATCCAAACTGATCCCTATCCAATAGACAGTTATCTTCCAGATAACTTGACAAGGACCTACTAACGGCCTTTTCCAAGATTTTTATAGGATAGGGCAGAAGAGATATAGGCCTAAAGTGGGCTGGGATTATTGGATCCAGCGAGGGCTTCTCGAGTAGAGGAGTTACCACTGCCTGTTTCTATACCTCCGGCACTACTCCTTCCTCCAGGGATTGGCAGCAGATCAGACGCAGCCAAGGAAATAGCTCTGGGCCATACTCCTTCCAGATCCTATGAGGAAGGGGGTCTAAAGGGGACCCAGAGGATGTGCTTAGTGCCAAGCTGGTAAAGAGCTCGTCTGTGAGAGGAGGAAAACTCTCCATAGATGATAATACCAGTGGTTCCTCCTCTACCATCTGAGGTGGTAAGTCCTGACAGATAACCTTACCCCGAGCAAGCCCCCCCACAATTTTGGAAATCTTTTCTTCAAAGAAGATGGCGATTTTGTCGCAAAGTTTTTGAGTTGCAACCACCTTATTGCTCATGCAGGCGGGGTTAGAACGGTCTCTTATAATATTAAAGAGAGTTTTTGTGCTGTTCGGTGATTGAAGTATGGCAGTGGCATAAAAAAGTGCTTTTGTTTTGACAATGGCCCCTTTATATTTAGCCTTCACTATCTTTAGCAGTCTCTTATCAGACTCTAAATAGAGTCTTCGCCACTTCCTTTCTGCCTGTCTACACTGATTACGTAGTGATTTCAGCTCCTCATCTTTTTCAGGGAGACAAGTTTATCGAGGGACTCAGTGATATGGTTACAGTAGACGTGGTAGTGCTGGCCCACCGAATCATCTGGATTAAAAAGTGTCTGATTGGTAAAGATAAAATTTGTTTTGACCTTTGGTAATTTAGACCAGTCCCTTTTCTTTCGGTGGGGGACAGGGCAAACATTTTTATTCACCTGGATAGGTACCGTGATCTGAAAGTGAATCAGGGAAAGGTCAGTCCAACTTTGGGGTAAAATACCAATCACCTTTGTCTCTGTCTGGTTTGCGAACACCAGGTCCAGTACGTGTCCACCTAAGTGGGTTGGTTCCAATATCAGCTGATCAAGGCCACCATTCTCACATATATATTGTAAGTCCTTCAGGTGACTCCCTAGGGTCCCTTTGACCCATAGGTTAAAGTCCCCCAGGAGCAACAGTCTGGAATGGCTCAGAGCAAGGGCGGCGATAGTATCAAACAGTGCCTGGTTCTGCGTGTCCAGGCCAGGTGGTCTATAACAGATCATACCAGTTAGTATCCTTCCTTTAGTTTCTTGCAGGGTAAAGCCCATCAGTTCTATCCCTGCAACATCGTCAACCTGTAAGGGGGCTAAGTTCCACCTATCCTTATAGATCACCTGGACCCCCCCCCCTCTTCCCTGGGACCTGGGTTTGTGAAACATCTTATACCCAGCATGACCCAGCTCAACCGAGGAGTCTGCACCGGTCCAGGTCTCTGTAATGAAAAGGGCATCCAGATCCATATCTTCCAACAGGTCCGACACCTCCTGATGGTGTTTGACCAGGGATCTACTGTTAATCAGACCACACCCCAAGGTAACAGAGGTATGTGATACATCTTTTTGAGGCCCGCCCCTTACCTTCTTTCCTATACTCAATAAAGCCTCCCTAGAATACCTTAAACTGGCAGCCCTCGTGGCGCTCGGCGTGGCCGGCGCACGGACGGGCATAGACGGGCTTATCTCTGGTGCATCTCCGGCACGTCGCTGCCCGCATTCGCTGCGCGCCTGCATTGGTCTGCTTAAGTAGATAAGCAGTTGCAGGCGATCCAACCACTAGAGCGCTAAAAAAGATGGCGCTGGGGTAGATAGTATTCCCCGAAACCCGCTAAATCAGCGGAGTGCGTTTGAAGTAATTTTTATGGTGCGAGTGAGAAGACAACAGTTAATAAGGTATTTAAAACAGCAAATACAATTACAAAGTCCAGCTAAATTTCCTGATGTAAATTTTAATTTCCTGTACCTTGTGGCAACAACAGTACTTTTAGCAGCAATAGAACAGAAAACAAGTAAAGACTTAAGTAGAGCTCGTGCGAGCACCACCAGCACACAGCACTTTTTGCAGAAACTGTGTTTTTCCAATTATTAATATATATTAATAATTATACAATTATAATTATTAAAGCCGGTACAAAGGTCATCAGATCGATCGTGGCCACTAAGGTATCTTCTGCATACATCGTAAGGCCATTACCCTCCTTCCTCATTTCGAATTCTCAGATATCCTTAGTTTCACACACCTGAACTCACAGGGCCTCCATGATCAGAGAGCACAGGAGAGAGAAGAGAGGACATCCCTGCCTAGTCCTTTTTTTGACCACTATCAATGCCAAGAGACCACCATGAATCATAATCCAGGGTGTTGGACTGCAATAGCGACATACTGGAACGTCTCTATGATCCTGAACATCTCCAGTATCTTTGCCAGGAATTGCCAGGAATTGCCATTTAACACGATTAAACATCTACTCTAATACAAGTGTAGTATCCTCTTTTAATTGTCCCCACAATTCCTCCAAATCATAACTGGTTTGAGTCCACCAATTCCAGTGGACCCTTCCCAGCCAAAATGCTAAGATCCTAGCAAACAGTTTCATATCCACTTCTAGGAGTGATATCGGACTTTATCAGCTACATCCAGTGGGACCAGTTGGCTCGGCTCACGGTTTGACACTGTGCAGATCCAATCTAAGTAAAGGAATTAATCAGGGTAGAACCTGGGTTAGGCTATTGCTCAATTTCTTATAATGTAAGCACATAAACTTGTCGGGACAGGTTAATTCCTTGTGTAACCTTAGGCATACCGCATAAAACTTCTTCGATTTTAAAACAGTGGTTAGGTAGGGCATCTTGCTCTTCTGTGAGTTGGGGCAGTTCAGTACTCTGTTGCCCCACATCCCAGAAAAATTTCTATTTTAATCAAGGTTGTTAACCCTGCCTCATAGAGTGTCTAATAATAATCCAATAAGGTCTTTGCAAGCATCGCATAATCGCGCCTAAAGGTTCCCGCTATGTCTCCAATCTTTGTTGACCACTCCTTGACCGTTCTCACTCTTAACTTGTAGTATGGTCCCTGCTTAGTTTTCTCCATTGTAGTATCACTGTTTAGTGCTGAGCAGAGTAACCCAAGCTTTATCTTAAACCAGTAGTCTAAACTGCACTCTTTTGGCAGAGAGTTTCTGCTATATTTTGATCTTAAATGTTTAATTTTTTAACTCTAGTTATAACTAATTCGGCATAATACCAGGCCACACCTATTGACATTGTCAATATGGTTGTAGTATCTATATTTGCGTATTGTTTTGATTTTGTAGGTCAGAAAGTCTTTGTTGTTTTGTGTTCCACCTGAGCTTTTTACGTTGTGCTGTCTTTGCCTCTATATCTTGCTTTAAATGTGTTTATGTGCATTGAGTGGTGCCATTTTGTTGTGTACCGTACATCAGTTGATTTTATCAAAACGCACAACATTTCTTATGTCTATGTTCTGTCGTGTTGGCTTTGAACAAAGTAGGTATTTCACTGTGTGTGCCTTGGACAGCTCCGTATTTTGGCCTAGTATTGCATTGCCCTCTAAGGGTCCTTATTTACAACATTTTGGTGTAGGGCAGTGCCACAAGCCTTCCTGCTGCGCTACCGTATGTCAAAAGAATGAAAAGAATGGGCAGGAATGGTAAATGCAGAGCATTCTTTTCCTCTTTCACATCGCCGGCGCACAAATGGTTGCCATGCACCAATACAGGCACCCTTGCTTCATCATGCAGGGGTGTCTGCATTGAAATCAGTCTGTTTTTGTGTGGGAAGGGACACCTTCCAAACACTTCGAACCCCAGCCAGCCGCTGCCGACATCCTCAGCTTCTTCGCTCCCACAGTCGCTGTCTCCAACTACTGGCCCAATGGTTGGGAACAGCTATCCACACAAAGCACCGCAGACATCATGCACACCGACAACTCAGGAGCCCTCACAAACCCCTGCCACCATCACATATACAATCTCAACAGCAGGACCATTAGCAATAAACTCAAAGCTATCTTCAAAGCATCCATCACCTGTTAAGTTATCTTGACATTTTCATTGTTGTCTGAAAACTGCGGGACACACAAGTAAGTCTGCAGCAGGTGCTTTTAAACCCATAAGTTGTTTCTAAACACAGAACCTTCCCCCAGAGGTGAGTGCCAGCTGCACCTGCGCCGGTTGCACTGCCCTAAAGCCTGCCCTAGATGGGACCAAGGAGAACTGTGACTCTGGGAGCCAGTATGAGCACAACTTGCTTTCTGTGCCCTCTACGTCACTTGTTTCCATCCTTACATCGCAACTCAAACAGAGTGTAAGAAAACCAATGGAGCAACGCCCTCAACACCTCCCACCGCAACACCACTACCAACCTTGAACTGGCTGTCAAGAACTTCAGAACCTTGCGCTCCTCTTCCTATCATTGTGTTAACATTCCTCGCACCCGAAGAGTCAACTGGGGAGACAGATGCTTTGTAATAGCCACCGCCAAACTTTGGAATTCTCTCCCCACTTACATCAAAACCAGCCCCACCCTCATGACCTTCAGGAGACAGCTAAAAACTTGGCTTTTCACTCAGTAAACTGCCCTTTCCGTTTAACTATTTCTGTCTGACTACTTTTGATCTATAGCGCCGAGACACCCATGGGTATTTGCGCGCTTTAAAAGTCGCATAAATAAATAAATAAATAAATAAACTTCATCACCTGGATCTCCTACTGCGCAGACAGAGTCAACCTCATCATACTCACCAAACTCAAGAGATTCGCCAAGCATACCAACTGGTACACCTCAGAACTGGCAGCCACGAAAACACAACTACATGCAAAGGAAAGGAAATGGAGCACCAGCAAGGAACCCACCGACCCGACCACCTTCAATCTAAACCAGTGCTATAAATGGAAATATAAATGTTCCATTACTTACAATGCACAGTACCTTTTTGCTATGAAGAACGCTAAGTACTGTCCCTTTAAAAGTATTACTCCAGGGCTGAGAACTACTGACACTCGCCCTTTCAAATTAAACAAGTGCAGGTACTCAGTGTCTGACAGTACCTGACCATTCAAGGCTCTGCATTAAACAAATTGTTCCACTGAGCATGCTCCAGAGTATAAAGGGAAAATGCCAAATTGTATTGTTACAAGACACGTGAAATAAAAAAATAATGGTAACAATTACATGTAGCAATTTAGGAAAATGATTACAATAAAAGCACTTGCACAGAATGGAACGGAAAGAGTCAATTAAAATAGATGTCACCACACATGGATGAAGAACAAATACATCATTTAAAAAAAAAAGTCATCAAGACCTTCGAAGGCCAAAGGCACTGTGGCACAGGGGAAAAAAATGTAGGCATAAAGTGCACAACAGTGAGGCACAGAATCCTGGTGCATATCTGGCATACACCCTGGGCTTTCACATCACGGTTGTAGGAAACAATCAAGTTTATGATCACAGAGCAACATCACAAAATCAATTCAGGGGGGAGAAGGAAATTGTGATCCGTCCAGTTTCCTGTATATCTAATATCATAAATCACTTAGGGAAGGATCACTTGTCCTGCATAACCTGGGTATACAGGTGATGCGCTTCAACTGGTGCCAGGGGGTTGAGGGAGCCTACTGCGGCTCACTCCTCATGCACGACTTGTGCTGACACTGCCCTTCTGGTCCCGGATCACTGGTGGCACCTGTTGAAGCGCAACAACAGTGCATAAGAGGTACTTTTTGGCCTCCCTGAAGTGAAGGACTACTACGTCACTTTGCTACACTATTAATCATAGTATGAAATCCTTATGTATGAGACACCATCACTTTTCACTTGGTCCTGAAGAAAGCCCGAATGACCTGACAAGGCAACTTAGGGCTGAAACATGTCGACCATTTTAGAATCACGAAAATTGAGTGCGTAAGAATCCTAACTATTCCCCATACGCACATCTATATGTTTTCAGACAGCTTACTCGAATCCAGAAACAATAAATAAAATAGTCTGTCTGTCTGAGTTTTTAAACAAATTCACCTACCACTTATCACTGATCACTACTGTTTTTAACCAAGGGTAAATACCTCCAGGTGGAGGTTGCATAACAACTAACCCAATGATTATGCAGTCACGTGAGTAAATAGCAGAAAACCAAGATATACCGCTAACTCGAACAACTTCACACGTGCATGAGGGTTTTTTATCTTGGGACATACACATCACCTGTATACCCAGGTTATGCAGGACAAGTGATCCTTCCCTAAGTGATTTATGACACAGAGCAGCATCAACATGAGTAAACATGCACTGGGTGTCATGAGAAATCTGTATTTTCAACCTTTTACATGTAGGATAGTCCGTATTTTGTTAATAGCTCGGAGGGGCATATCATACTATCACGGGTATATCATTAGTCCAATGACTGCCCTGAAGAAATTCAGTCATTTGTCTTTCTTGATGCTGCGCCGATTCAGGTAAGCCGTGAAGAACTGTAAACACAAACCCAGAGAAGAAGAAAAGTCACACGTCACTCTCCTCCTTGCCAAGATGGTTCAAGAGTATTGTGGAGACGAAGTTACTTAAGGGAGGATCCCAATTAAATCGTGAGTTAAACCGATTGACAATAATGCTGGGCTGAACAAACAATTGGCAGTGTACCCTAGCACCCAACCTGATATCCCTAGTTATAATATGTTAAAATGGGAGTACCCCATAGCTCATGTGTGCACACAATGAATGCACCCACTGCAATTGTGCCATCCAAAACAGGACTATAACAGATTTAAAACAAAACGTTTGTATAGATGTTTGTTAAATTTACAACCCTGAAGAAGTCCGTTACCGGACGAAACGCGTCGGGTGTGCTCTTTTTATTAAGAATTTTGTGAATACAAGACGAAACTAAAGAAACACTTTATGGATAAAGATCAGTTATTTCTTTCTTCATTGTGAAGTGGTGCACCTTTGCGTTTTGTTTTAAATGATGCTAGACTGACCTGGAAACTTTCGAGGTACCAGGAGCCCTCAATCAATCAGAAAGAGTCTGGCAGATGCCGAGACAGTCCACGATTGCCCGAGACTTGTTGCGCTTCTAGCCTGAAGTTGTCTGAGAGTCCTATCTCATGCTAGTTGCCTGACAGATAGACTAAGATGTGCCCATACAGACGAAGAAGAAGCAGGATGCCCACGGAAAAGATCCAGGCACCATGGTTGGGTTCCCTCCTTTGTTTTGATGGGCAGCAAGATTCAGAGGTGAGACGTACACCGCGCAGTACCCACAAGGTGGAGAGCACTGCACCTTCTATTCCTGAGGGAATCCCTTCAACTTCGGGTTGTGTGTTTTGTTGCAGGGTGGCTGTGTGTTCTGTGTGCAGCAGGCCCGGTGCTGAGCTGCTCAAAGCCTGAAAGTAAAAACCAAAAAATAACAACATCTTGAATGAAGTAGGAGGAGGCCCTTTTAACCACTTAACAGATTCGTTCTGTGCTCATTTTATCAAGTCATGAGGATGTTCACTCAGGGGCAGAGGAAACACTGCCATCACTGTAGGTCCAAATCGGGCCAATCATGCAAAAGATGGTTTAAAAAAAACAGAAACAGGTCTTGAGAAGTGTCACTGTGCATGTTGAAGGACGCAGGACTGTAGGATCCCCTCCCAACCGGCTGCAGGGTTTCATGGGCAATGGGAGACCCCTCCAGTGTGAGTGTAGTGTGTAATGCACACGTACACTGGGAGTGCACCTTGTGTCACCAGCTGAAACACTTTCACTTTCTGTGCTGCCACCATCAATGTGCTGTGTGGTGTGGGGCTGGCTCGGTGAGAGGGTTCTGGTGGAGCGCTGTGGCCATGCTGTCTTACAACATAGTGTCCCTGACTAACCTCTTTTCATAGACAGAATAAAGATGCAAACTGTAAACGTTATTATCTTTATTGAAGTCGAGGCCAGGGCCGGATGAGGCACTAAATCTACTTTTCTTCTGAATAGCACCAGGTCGCATTTTTGATGTACTGTATAAAGACCAAAAATGCAAGCCGTGCTCAATTTTTCAGTTTAATTGTATTTGAAAATGACTGTCTGAAGCTTGAAGAGTTACGTATGCATACATTTTGCAAGTGACCCTACCCTGTATGCAGTACTTTTCCCCAGCCGCTACAGCCTTTTAGCCAGAATCACTGTGCACATGGTCAGTGACGGCTACCGCCTCCCTCCCTGTGTACCCACATTAACCCAGAACACATTGTCACTGAACATGATTTGTCCTTGGAAGGCGGGGGATCGCAAGACCCCCCGGCCGTATTTATTAAGATACAAAATAATAAAATTGTTAAACAAAATATACAATTTTTATGCAAAAATATTCAGGAACATTAGATACAATCATATCAACAGGTATGATCGGCTAACCTTAACAAGATTCTAATACAGCTTGTTTCCTAACCGAATCTAACATCCTCATCTGAAAATGTTTGCATACTAACATTTATGGCCATATGGCAAGGTCGCTAGCCGGTGTCAGGTCTTACAAGCTGCGCCCTTACCGCAGGTGCGCATGCGCAGCCGAGCCCGTTAATTACTCGGTCCACCCGTGCAGCCGAGCCCGTTAATTACTCGGTCCACCCCGTGAACTCCATTTAACCACTGAAGGAGGGCCCTTACTCGCGTCATACGCTGACGTCATGAGTACGTGCGGGGTGGCTACCAGCCTAAGGACAGCATGACTCCCCTACCCGCGCCCCTTTGCAGCACCAGTTATACCTGCCCCTGAAGTTCTAGGAGGGGCCAGTGACCCCTCCTCCCCCTGGGCGGACACCTCCAAAGGATGATGCCGCCCCCTCAGACCTTAAAATAGCTGCTCACCGGTCATGACCTTACCGCATGTCCAATACCCTAATAAATACGACGACCTGTGGAAAAAAGAGCTAAAGGACAACTACACTATCTAAATCAACATGTCATGACATACCATCATCAGGCTACTAGGGTAAAAAAGGCCTAAACAAAATTGCAACCAACATTTACACTTCAACACCACTTTCCAAACGGGAAGCAAATAATTAATACATGACAATACACGCAATAAACGAGTAAACAGTATGTACCAAAAAACATAGTAACCGACATTTATGCTTCAACAACACTTCCTAAACGGGAAAAAAGTAATTAATATCAGAACAGGTATACAATATGGACAACACTGCATTGTTCCAGGGAAGGTGGGTGGGGAAAATTAGGAGGCCCCGAGCGCGGGGCACGACCAGTGTGGGGGAGCGTCCAGGCGACAAGAAGGGCCACCTGAGCGCTCCCCCCTCCTTTATTCCCGGGGGCGCGGGGAGGGAGCGGCACGCCCCCTCCCTCTGCCCCAAGCCGCCCGCCCCTCTGACCCGGAAGTCTGCACAACGCCTTCTGGGTCAGGGATCGGGCGCCAACCAACCGGTGGTGCGGCGAGGGCCCCCCCTTTTCACATGGTCAGTGACAGCTACCGCCCCCCTCCCTGTGTACCAACATAAACCCAGAACACATTGACACTGTACATGATTTGTCTTTGGAAGGCGGGGGATCGCAAGACCCCCCAAGCCGTATTTATTAAGATACAAAATAATAAAATTGTTAAACGAAATATACAATTTTTATGCAAAAATATTCAGGAACATTAGATACAATCATATCGACAAGTATGATCGGCTAACCTTAACAAGATTCTAATACAGCTTGTTTCCTAACCGAATCCAACATCCTCATCTGAAAATTTTTGCATACTAACATTTATGGCCATATGGCAAGGTCGCTAACCGGTGTCAGGTCTTACAAGCTGCGCCCTTACCGCAGGTGTGCATGCGCAGCCGAGCACGTTAATTACTCAGTCCACCCGTGCAGCCGAGCCCGTTAATTACTCGGTCCACCCGTGCAGCCGAGTCCGTTAATTACTCGGTCCACCCCGTGAACTCCACTTAACCACTGAAGGAGGGCCCTTACTCGCGTCATACGCTGACGTCATGAGTACGCGCGGGGTGGCTACCAGCCTAAGGACAGCGTGACTCCCCTACCGCGCCCCTTTGCAGCACCAGTTATACCTGCCCCTGAAGTTCTAGGAGGGGCCAGTGACCCCTCCTCCCCCTGGGCGGACACCTCCAAAGGATGATGCCACCCCCTCAGACCTTAAAATAGCTGCTCACCGGTCATGACCTTACCGCCACAGGCCAGCATTGTTACCCGACGATCTGGCCTCCCCCCTTCCTACTCCTAAGAAAGGTCATACTCACCTCGCAAATCCCTCTAGCCTTGCCAATATGTTATTTGACCACAGGACGTTCCCTGCCTCAGTCAAGTGTACCCCGTCCCGCAGGTAGAAATGCTCCCCCCAAATACACCCATGGGGAATCGTCTGCAACCTGGGGGCTCGAAATAATTTGTCCAACTGTGTGTTGATCCTCTTTACCGAGTGATTCAACGCCTTGACCGAGTCCCCTCCCCCACCACTGCCACTGAGGAATAAGTTGCGACCAAACTACCGTGCAATCCGGGCATGTCCTGGACACCCACCCCGCAGTGGAGATGATTTCCTCTATAAGGATGCGCCTCCCCAGTTTGGCCAAATCGTTCTCCCCAGGTGAAGTATCACCACTGACGGGGGGGGCGGGTTGCTGAGATAGGAGTTCCTGAAAGTAATCTCTGAACTGTCTGATGCATAAGCCTCCCCTCCCAAAGAAGGAAACAGAAAACCTCTTTTCCTTTGCCCTTCTCTTCCTTTCACCTGAAAGAAACACATGTTTAGCGCGCCGCACATAAGAGTGGCCCACAATCCAAGTCATCAATGTCTGTTGATCTTCCTGTTGCTTGTGTTGAGCTGCTGTCGTTCCTTGCCGCCATTCGGCGAGTTCCTCCCCCGCGTGACAGGTTTGAGAAACTGCAAAACCAGAAAAATACCAAGCGTGAGTCACCTTGCCATGTTATAATATTTCAATTCATACATATCGTTTGTAACATTCAGACGACCATCTTCCAATCCTCTTAACCTTTTCTACTGAGAGTCCCCTACAACTGCCTCAGTTGCTGCCCCAATCCTGAAAGAATGGGTACCAAATTCTGTGGGATTCAAGCCTGCTTTTGCGACCGCCAACTCCAGGACTCTCCTAAACAGATACCTGGTCAGTGGTGTACCGTCAGTGTGACACAATAGTGCCCCCTCCCCGCCGTACCCTCCCGCTGCCTTCTAAAAGCCTCTACATGCGAGACCGGGCAGCACGGGTTGGTCCGAGCCCGGTGGAGCACTATGGTATCCCCCAGTCCCTCCTGGTCGGTTTTTGATCTTTGAATTGTCACCCACATTGTATCATCTCTGATCACAACGCAGGCCACTTGAAGGCCGCCCTGTTTATCACCTTTTGACATCGCCACCAACTCGCCTATCCTTAGAGCTCCATAGAACGCTAGTGCGAACGCAGCTTTGAACAGCAGCACCTCCCATGTTGAGCTACAGACGCCATGAAGTGCCGACAGTAGGGCTGTGAGCCTTTCCAGACAGATCGGCTTTCTCGTTTCCATCGAGTGTCCCTGTATGCGGCGCCAACCCCTCAAAGCCTTGCGCACCACAAAAGTGTTCGTAGGATCCTTCATGCCCTTGGCCTGTGCGAAGAAGGAAACCGTCGCCCTGTGCCGATTTGCAGCTGCCACTGAGCGCCCCTCCTTGTGCATCAATTCTAAATACGCTACAAAGCTGTCCTCTTGCGCCCAGCTAACCTCCCACCCGTGCCCCAAGAAAGTGCAGTAAGACAGGAACGCCCCTTCGTATGCTGTCTTGGTCCTGGGGGCTAAGATAGATGCCACGAGGTGCGGTAGTCTGGGGCACCAATCTGCCAGAGAGCAGCCGGGAAAGGTGCTGGCGAGGGATCTGCTGCAGGAAGCTGTTCCCTGAATACCTGCATTTTAAAGCGAGAAAGGGCGTCAGCTGCATTATTGAGAACGCCTGGCACATGTTGGCTCTGAAAACTACATTCCATTTCGAGCATTGTAGCACAATCTCCTTTACCAAGCGCAGTATGAATGGACACCGTGCCGCTTGCTGGTTAATGCATTCCACCACGCTCATGTTATCCGACCAGGACACCACAGATTGATTGCATAGGTGCGCCGGCTAGACCATCAATGCCATCCATATCGGGAACAGTTCCAAAAAGCCGATGTTGGTGGTCAAACCCCACGACCTCCACTCCTAAGGCCACCTCTGGGCGACCCACTTGGTCCCCAGGATGGCGCCAAAGCCCACGCTACCAGCAGCGTCAGTCCATAAAACCAACTCTGCTGATGTCGTGGGGGGCCGGGCCACACTATCCTGCCATTAAAGTCCGCCAGGAATGCCACCCATATCCGCATATCCTGGCGAACCTCAGATGACAACCTAATGCGGTGATGTTTCTCTCGCAATCCCTTCATGGCTTGGGCAATCAAGCGTGAGAAGGGGCGTGCCATTGGGATGACCTGTAGTGCGAAGTTCAGTTGACCCACCGTCTCCTGGAGTTGTTGTAAGGTAACCTTTTCTTTGAGTAGGCACTGGTGCAGCGCTGCCCTAAACCTAGACACTTTGTCCTTGGGCAACCTGAAGCACCCCTCCACCGAATCTATTTCAATGCCCAGGAATTCCAAACAGATGGACGGGCCAACCATCTTCCCAGGCGCCAACGGGACCCCGAAAGCCTGCACGAGCACACAAAATTCCTGCAATGCCCAAGCACACTCCCGAGTCCCCGCAGCTCCCAAGAAAAGGAAATCACCCAAATAATGCATCACCTGTTTGTGGCCTGTCGACTGCCTCATGACCCATTCTAGAAAAGAGCTAAAAGTCTCAAAGTATGCACATGAAATGGAACAACCCAGAGGCATGCACTTATCCATGTAAAATTTGCCTTCAAAGGCGAAACCAAGGAGGTGGTGGTCCAAAGGATGTACAGGTAGGAGACGAAAAGCAGATTCAATGTCCGATTTAGCCATTAGTGCGCCCTCCCCTAATCCCCGCAATAGTTCCACGGCCTGGTCAAATGAAGCGTACTTCACACTACAAATACCATCATCTGTAGCAACGTTCAAGGATGCCCCTTTCAGTGATGAGAGGTTGTGAATCAGTCTAAACTCGCCCTTCTCCTTCTTGGGTACTACACCCAGTGGTGAACAGACAAAGTCGGGGACAGGCACCTCCTGGAATGGTCCAGCTATTCTGCCCAAGGACAGCTCCTTTCCAATTTTAGCAGCCACCACAGCAGGGTTATGCTGTACCGATAACTGATTCCTGCAATGTGAGCTGCCTGTGTATCCCCCTGACGGGATCTGTAAACCTTGGGAGAAACCTTCCTGCAGTAAGGCAGCCGCTGTGTGGTCTGTGTATCTGTTCAACCATGGGATCATTGAAATGACGACTATGGGTGTGGGACCAATCGTACCTACTACCTTATTCTGGTTTCTTCCCCCCTCTCTGACCTTGATTACCATTTATGGACCTGCACGTTGTCTCGGGATGGGAGGTGTGACCGCAGATTGCACAGGCATGTCTAAATTTACATGTGCCCGCTGGCCTTGCACAGGAGCGTTTATTAAAGTCCCAGCACACACCCCTCCTTTCCCCCCCACCCCACCTATTCTTCCCCGGGAAGTAGTTCCCCTGCGCTGACCGAAAGGGCTGCTGGGGTTTTGCCGTGAACACATTGGCTACACTGGTGGGCTGGGCCGGGGCCGTGTTTCCTGAGAACTGCTTATGCCACGACAGAGAGTCGACCCTGTCCCATGTCAATGACGAGTCAAATTCCTTAGATTTCCTGAAATTCACATCATATTCTTTCCATGCCTCCCCATGGTAATGCTCGCTCCACCCTACAATCCTGCTCTGGTAGCAAGCCATTGCTGCCTGTACATTAGGAGGGCATTCAACCGTGATAGCCGTAAGGATCGAGAAGGCCCTAATCCAGTTAATCAAAGTTTCCTCCACCCTGAATTTAGCACACTGTACTCTCCATTCATTAGGGTGCATCCATTCTTTAAGTACTTTGGCATTCTCCATTTCCCTATTGTCCAATAACAGAGAAAAAATATAAATATACTTTCCCGCCCAAATCATGTCTTTCATGTTGTGCTAGATCCTCACTCCTGGACGGGATTGCACCGTCCCCCAAGAGAGGCAGAGCCACCCCCTTACCATTTCCGGACACTGGAGCCGGTCCACCTTCGATTCCGTTCGGTTGGGCGGTATTCGCACCTGCAAATGAAGAAGAGGGGCCCGCAGCACCACCAGCAGGTGTTGCTGCCCTAATTTTTTCAACCATCTTAGCCGCTTCAGCGGTATGATCCAACGTTGAGGGCAACACACCTCCCTTCTGCAGCCAAGGCAGTATAGCCACTATCTGAGCTGTTAATTCGGGCGGGATTGGAGCTTCAGAATCCGGCACTGCGGCCGGCACCACCGCCCCCCCGGGGGCACGCCCGGCGGCGCTGATGGACTAGGTACAGGGGCGGCCGGTGGTGGTGGGGGCCAATGGGTGCTGGCATGGGGGCCGTCAGAAGCGGAACCGGGGCAGGCGGGCCGGCCCCACAGGAGGGGCCCCCGATGGCAAAGCAGGAGCCGGTGCCGCAAGAGCCGGGACTACCGGCTCGAGGGTAGTGGGAACAGCCATAGGTGCAGGAGCGGGTGCGCTGCGCCTAGTTCTCCTGGCCTTGCTCCTTTTAGGTGAGGTGTCGGAATCCCCCTTTGGCAAAGGCGCTGTAATCTGCCGTTTGGGCCTACCTTTTGGGCCCGCAATATCATCAATCCTCTCCATCATGCGAGCCTCTAGACTATCAACCTTACCCAATATCTTATCAATGGCATTCATTCTACGCATCATGGCTTGCATCATCATCTCCATTTTTCTCCCCTTAGCCCCCTTAGCTCCTGGCATTTTGCTGCCCACTGTCCGACACTCTTACTGCCCGGATTCGCAACGCGTGCACACTTATACCTTCAACAGATGGAGGATACGCAGGGGGCTGTGAGCACCACGCAACTGTGACCGCAACACACCGGCTTGTCCGGTTGTTAGGGGTGACCAAACTCTAACGTAGACCCACCCGGCAGCCACTAGAAGCAATGAAATGCTAGCCCCCCGCTCTCCTCTTACCGTCGACGTCCTGCGTGTTCTACGTCCCGTACTCCAACCACCGACTTAGCGTTCACTGCAACCCGGATCGCCAGATGAATGCTCTGGAACGTATAGTCCACGCTCAGACTGTCTGCTTCCCAATGTCGCGCTCACACACACTCCAGCGGCAGTCCTTGAACTGAAAAATAAGAACAAAAAATTAGGAGGCCCCGAGCACGGGGCACGACCAGTGTGGGGGAGCGTCCAGGCGACAAGAAGGGCCACCTGAGCGCTCCCCCCTCCTTTATTCCCGGGGGCGTGGGGAGAGGGCGGCACGCCCCCTCCCTCCGCCCCCAGCCGCCCCTCTGACCCGGAAGTCTGCACAACGCCTTCCGGGTCAGGGATCAGGCGCCAGCCAACCGGTGGTGCGGCGCACACCCCCGCGTAATCATTGGACGCCGGGAGGTCACGCCCCCCACCACCGGGAGGCAAGGGGAGAGGGGATCGCCGCACCGCCATGCGTGGCGAGGGGGCCGAGGGCCCCCCCTTTTCATTTAGGTGCTTGACGATTGGCTTTTCCTTTTAAATTTATAGGATTAAAAACTGGAGTTTGTAAATTTGTTTTGGATAAAAGGAAAGAGACGTGGATAAGTGGATGAAGATGTCACTCATGACAAAGATGTGAACAATAAAAATGAAAACAGAAAGGATACAATTAAAAAGAACTAAATAAAGAAGGGGAAGAGGAACCAGAAAAGAAAATTTGGGAAATGAAAAAAAGAATGAACCAGAGAGATAAACAAATAGAAAAGACATAATAAAGAGGCAGAACAAAGGAAGTGGAAAGATAACATAAACGATGGCTTGAAGGGATAGAGACAATGAGTTAGAGAAAGTCAAAGAATGAGAAAAAGCAAATAAGTGAGAGACTTTGAGATGGAGAGCAAATGAGAGCAGGAGCAAACCGAAAGAGGCTGAGGGATAAGATGAATAAAAAAATGAGAGAAGATGGACATATATGTAACGTGAAGAGTGGAGAGATGGGATGGGAACACGAAAAGACAGATCTGTGTGGGACAGCTGTCACAGATGGAAATTAAAATGTATACTGGTGAGAAAAGGAATAGGAACTGACTTTACTGCATTTTACTGAGTTGAACATAAATCAGGCAAGGTACATATACAAGGAAAACAGGGAGTTATTTAAGTGCCTGCATGACAGAAGAAGCTAGAAGATGAAGAATGTGTAAGAGAATGAGAGGAGCAGAGACAATGGAAAACAATCCGACAAAGGTATTTCCTTGATGTGATCCTTTACTTCTGATGGTTGTGAATGGTGTGGCATGTTGCAGGTCTTTTGGCATCTATCTGTCCTACAGTACTGCCCAACCTAATTTGATCCAAGCATGTGCTTGTTGGCAGCTATAGTCTTCCCACCTGACGCATCTGTGATCTTGGAAGTATCTTTTTGTCAGTGAGCAATCATACTATAAACAGGGGAGGGGAGGTAAAGGGAGAGGAACTGCCCCATAGCACAGCTGTACGTCCTCTGGAGTCCGGACAGGGGGTTCCTGATGAGCCTGTCTAAGTTTCCATGAGCAGACCACTGGAGTCAAAGAGAGATGGAGGAAGCTACTACTGACAGGGCTTGCTGAGCAATACTGCTCCTGCCTTGCAGAATATATGGTTCTGCACATGTTAGCGGTACATATTGCTTGCACTGCAGCTGTTTGTGATATGTCTCATAATGTCCACACTTTAGTTAATATTTCAGCATCTAGAAACATAAATTGAAACCTAATAATCTAAATATCAACAGCTATCATCTTCTCGTCACCTAGGTGAGTGATGTTTCTGTGTCTGGCTCTCACCCCGTGCCAGACAGAACCTGAGGGAAAGCTATCTATTAGGTCCTCTGATAATGCTAGCCCTTCATTCTAGCCAATAGATGGAAGAATGAAGCACAGCTAAGAGAGTATAGACCTGGGAATTTTGACTTGCTTGGTGGTTTCTAAAGTTTTCAGAAAGGTGAGCAACATATTCCAGCAATATTAGATGAGAGGGTGTTGGAGATTGTTACAGATTTCCTCAGAGTCGCTAGTCTTGAGTTTGAGTTTGAGTTTTAAATTACTTAAAAAAGCGCGTTCACCGAAACGGTTCCATGGCGCTATGCTAGACCAAGTCCTCAGAGACAAGGATGACAGAGGAGGGACTAATGATAGTTTATTGGGGGAAGGCTTTGGCGAATAAAAAGGTTTTTAAGGCCTTTCTAAAAAGTAAATATTGGGTAGTACATCTGAGGTGGGCTGGGAGGGAGTTCCAGAAAATGGGGGCAAGGGTGGAAAATTTGGAACCTCCCCATTTTTTCGGCGAAATCAGGGAATGGTCAGCAGATGTTGGGAGGAGGAGCGGAGATCCCTGGTGGGGGCGAAAAGTTTGATCTCTGACGAGATAAACGCAGCAGCTGAGCCTAGCTGGGCCTGAAAGACGAGGCAGCCTACCTTAAATTGGGAGCGTTCATGGATGGGGAGCCAGTGTAGGGATTTCAAAAGGGGAGTAACATGGTGGGATTTGGAGAGGTTGAAAACCAAGCGAGAAGCTTGGTTCTGAACCAGCTGCAGTCGTCGTACGTTGTAAGCAGGCATGCCGTGGTAGAGGGCATTGGCATAATCCAATCAAGAGATGACTATAGCCAGTGTGATAAGTTTTAGGGCCGTGAAAGAAAAGAACCGGGAGACCCTGCGGATAGTGCGGAGAGACAAAAAAGAGGAGGAAACCACCGAGCTCACCTGGGAATGCAAAGTGAGTTGGTCATTGAGTTTAATGCCAAGGGTTTTTACAGAGGGGGAGGGGGAGGGAGGGGGCCCAAGAGAAGGGGGCCAATAGAGGGGGGACCAGGGACTGGAGCAACCACCTGTCAAAACCAACTCGGTTTTATCTGGGTTTAGTTTCAGGTGGCTGTGATTCATCCAGTCCCGGATGAAGAGCATAGTAGATTGGAAATTAGATTTAGAGTCAGGGGAGTGAGAAAGAGAAAAAATGAGCTGGAGGTCATCCGCATAGTTATATACGGATACCTCCATTTGCTGAAGTGCAAAGATGAGGGGGGCTATGCACAAATTAAATAGTAAGGGAGAGAGGGAGGAACCTTGAGGAACCCCGCATAGCAACTTCCGGGGTTCGGCCGAGAAGTCTCCCAGGCGGACCGCTTGGGTGCGGCCACTCAGGAAGGAGAACAGCCAGACCAAGGCCGTGCCCCCGATCCCCGCCGCCCTGACACGGGAGAGTAAGATGGAATGGTGCACCGTGTCAAAGGCGGCGGAGAGATCGAGTAGCACCAAGGCCTAGGGAATGTTCGTGTCTAATCCCTCTCTAAGATTGTCTTATATCCCTTGACACTCTAGAGCCTTGAAGACTAAGCATGGGCGGATTTCACGGATCCACGAATTTGCGGATTTGTGGATTCGCGGATCCGCAAAATCCACCAATTTGTGGATTCGCGGATTCGCGGATTTTGCGGATCATAGTGGGTAAAGGGCGGGAAAACGGTGCACATCACTAGTGTGAGGGCCAGGGCCAAACGGGCGAGGCTTATATGCGAGTTCACATGCCTCTTGTGTGCATAAAAGGACAGGCACAGATCAGAGAAGCTCATGGTCACAGGAACTGCACAGGGATTGAGCTTGTGAAAGTCAATAATGCAAAGCCCTCCATCAAGCATCAAAGCTAATTTTCAACGATAGATATGGGGAGAACGCACACCTGCCCAGCCTCGACAAAACTCACATTTTTGGGAGGGCCGATTAACTTTGCCATCACACCGAAGAGTGCAGGGGTCCCTTGAGTGAGCTGTCTTTCATAGTGGATAAAGGGTGGGAAAACGGTGCACATCGCTAGTGTGAGGGGCAGGGCCAAACGGGCGAGCCTTATATGCGAGTTCACATGCCTCTTGTGTGCATAAAAGGACATGCACGGATCAGAGAAGCTCGTGGTCACAGGAACTGCTCAGGGATTGAGCTCGTGAAAGTCAATAATGCAAAGGCCTCCATCAAGCATCAAAGCTAATTTTCGACGATAGATATGGGGAGAACGCACACCTGCCCAGCCTCGACAAAACTCACATTTTTGGGGGGCTGATTAACTTTGCCATCACACCGAAGAGCGCAGGGGTCCCTCGAGTGAGCTGTCCTTCATAGTGGGTAAAGGGTGGGAAAACGGTGCACATCGCTAGTGTGAGGGGCAGGGCCAAACGGGCGAGCCTTATATGCGAATTCACATGCCTCTTGTGTGCATAAAAGGACAGGCACGGATCAGAGAAGCTCGTGGTCACAGGAACTGCACAGGGATTGAGCTCGTGAAAGTCAATAATGCAAAGGCCTCCATCAAGCATCAAAGCTAATTTTCGACGATAGATATGGGGAGAACGTACACCTGCCCAGCCTCGACAAAACTCACATTTTTGGGGGGCTGATTAACTTTGCCATCACACCGAAGAGCGCAGGGGTCCCTTGAGTGAGCTGCCTGCCAGTGCCCATCATCCTGTAACTATTTTAGGATGGCGCTGGCAGCTTGCCGGCGCCATCCTAAAATAGTTACAAGTTCAACAGGCTTGAACTTTTGCCCCCCAAATCCGCCGCTCGCGGATTTTGCGGATTTTCGGTAAATTTGCGGGAGTTCGCGGATTGCGGATTTACCGAAAATCTGCGAAATCCACGAGCGAAACGGATTTTGCACTCACCCTTATTGAAGACTCCTCAGACCCAAATACAGAAATGTCTTACCGAAGCAATGTGGCAGCTCTTAGTTTTCAGTCGAAGAGTAAGGGAAAGCTATTAGATGGCCAGGCTGCAGATACCCTCAAAGAAATAAAATATATAGAAGGGTCATCCTGCAAAGCATGATTGCCCCCTACAAATATGAAATTACTAGCCATGTAGAATCACAAAGGAAGTATACCTTGTGACTCCAGGGCAGTGATTCAAACAAATGGCCTAAAATCAATATGTGGACTATGTAGTAATCAGCTGTGTAAAGCATTTTACCAGATACTTTAAGTCAATATGTGGCTCTCAGAAAGAAACCCTCAAGCATAACATTCTGTGATATTTTTCTGTATTCTTAAGACTAGAAAAATAAATGCATTTGCCATTCATTTTCTCTTTAGCCTCGGCCATATATTGTCGGTTTCATTTTCTGAATTTTATGTTGAGGAAAAGACAATTTTACGCACTGATCGTTTAGACTACAACAATGACAATTTTCCTTTAGTTTTTCTTTTTTATGGTCTAGAATGTACAGGTTTTTATTATGTTTCCTCCCAACTGTCCATTTACTCCAGAAGTTCACTATTTGTCTAGAGCATTACACTCTTTCTTCAACCTTTCTTTAAAGGTCAGTCCATTGCTCATTTTTTCAGCCTTGGTAGTCATCTCTTGTTTCCGTGCACCAAAATATTTTATTATGTTATCAGCTGAGTTTAACTTTTTGATACAGTTGTTGCAGAATTGTTTTGAATACAGCGATGCACCAAAAGGCTGCAGGTTAAGGGGCCCATTATGATGTCGGACGGATTTGCCAGCCTGGCAAAGGGGCAATCTGCCCGACATCCACATTTGTTCCCCCCCCGCCATATTAGTATGACGGACGGGACCTCGGCGGACGGAAAGACCGTCCACCGCTTTTCCGCGCCAGTTGCCTTGCGGCCGGGGCGGAACAGGAATAATATGGTGGCGGTGTCTATCAGACACCACCAGCCATATTATGATGTGCAATTGTGGATGCCTTTCCATGGTGGCAATGCCGCCCCGGAAAGGCATGCGGAGAATCCCTGCGAGGGCCCGATGCGAGCCCCCAGGGACTCCAGGGGGTGGGGGGTGCACATGGGGGGTACCTATGGTATCCCCCACCAGTTCCATGCACCGCATGGCAGGCACCGCGCGGTGCCTGCCATGCTGTGCATGGAAGTGCACAGCATGCTTTCCTGCCATTGTGGCGGGCGGTGCTATGTGCACCGCCCGCCACAATGGTAGGAATGCGGGATGGTCCCGCCACTGTGGCGGGTGCATCCTAATGCTGACGACGGGACCCCCGCCCTTCTGGCGGGCGGTCCCTACTACCGCAAGGATGGCGGGCGGGCAAAGTCCGCCCGCCATCCTAATGAGGCCCTAAGTATTCAATAAACATTTATTTCAGGGCAAATTTGACTTTGGAATTAAAGGTACTTCCAAAACCTTAAACTACCTTCTTTTTACATATAAGTCACCCCCAAGGTGCCCCAATGGTAGGATGCAATGTTAAAATAAACAGGGACATTATAAACAATGTTTTATATGCCCATGTGAGGGAAAAACGGCCAGTTTCATTTTTCCATTGGCTAAGGTTGGAATGCTTTAATAAAGTATAACAATTGACAGAGTGAGCAAAAATATTTATTCAATGACTTAAAAGAATAGTTATGGTAAATCCAACAACTTGCCAATGCTAGATGTATTATGACTATTACACAACATAAGTTATAGAACTTGCTTTTCTCATGTGCTAATATACAGCCTTCTAACAGCCTCTCCTGATTGGCAAGCCTTTGGCAGGATGAGCCAAACTTCTGTAATGAGGCATGAAATGGCATGAGTAGAGACACATGACATCAGGAGGGAATGACAGGTAGGACAGGACACAGGCTCACACCCACTTCCTGAACCCCCAGCCAGACAGGAGCCCCAGTAAAATAATTAGTAGAGGGGCTAGTGAGTGTTAGAGTATGTTAGCCACACCAGTGGATTAGGTTAGCCAGATCTTAACTTCCAGGAGAGCGTTTCTCCATTTTGGATTTTGCCAAACAGTGTTTCCTTAGACAAGAATATAACACACTTTGGAGGAAGCTGCCATACTTCCGAGTGGCACCCTGTACCCCATTGGTCAGGGGTACCCCCTGCTTGTCACCCGAGAACACTGGACAAATATGGGAGAGCTTCAAAGCAACTCAGATCCCTTCCTGGGAGAAAAAAGATGAAGAAGGACTGCCCTGCTTAACCCCTGGCTGGCACCAAGAGGACTGCCCTGTGATGGACTGCACCTGCTGCACACTTTGAGCTACAGCAAAAGAAGGACTTTGCTTGACTCTAAAAGTTTCAGAAGTGGACTCTGTGAAAGCAACCGGTTAAAACTGTTCCACCTGCATCATCTCCGCCAAAAAGAACCCAGCTGGACAGCGTTCCATGGACTTTAAAGAGCATTGTGGGTCTTGTAGTCCCAATTTTCCAAGGAGCAACTCAGAGATTCTGGAACCTTGGATTGGTGTTGCGGACCTTTAAAGACCCAAAAGAAAAATCTGGAGAAGAAGGACTGCTCTGCTCTGGAACCCTTGGACTGCAGAAAATAGGAATGCACTCATAAGGACAGCACCTGCTGAACTCACAAAGCTTCACAACAAAAGAACTTTGCCTGTTTTCACGTATACGGAGTGGACTCCCTGATCAGCAAGAGGTGGAAAAGTATTGGGAGGGCTACCCACAACATCAACAATGAGGACAACTCCAGATGATAAGCTTTATCTGGATTTTACTTGGATTGATGAGGTGCATTGTGGGAGATGTAATCCCAAACCCCAAGAGACAAATCAGAGCTTCTGAACCCTTGGCTAGTGCGAAGGACCACTTTCCCACATCAAGAAACAATTAAGAAAGTAAGTGTAAAAGTGTTACATTGTGGGTGGGCTGAACTCTTGACTTTGTCCCGGTCCAGCGAAACCTTTTTTAATCCTCTGTGTGCTGCTTGCTTCTGGGCACTAGTTCCACTTTTAATTTTCAAAAATACATACCTCTGGTTCCCTACATTAGATGTTTGTTGTTTTGGTGTCATTTTAATCATACAAATATTTCTTATCTTTATAAATTGGTGTTGAATTTTTATTAGGCGCTGTGTCTTACTTATTTAATGTATTGGTGTTTGTAAATGCTTTACACACCTGTCTCCTAAGTTAAACATGTCTGCTAGCAGCTAGCTACCAAGGGTTGAGCATGGGAATAAATTATTGAGCCCTTGACTGGGCCTTATATTTTGACTGTGGCCTTATTACTAGTGGTAAGTACCTACCTACACCTACTAATAAACCACCTTCCAACAAAATGTAAACTCAAAAATATAACTGAATGTAGGGCGGAGATATTTCAGAGAATGAGAGTAAAAAATTACAAGTGAGACATAAACTGTGCGAGATAACCTGAAAGAATCAGAGATTGGAATGCAGGAGAGTACATCCCTTAGAATCGGTGACTTTTTTGACACCATTGCTTTGGACCATGTGAAATGCATGTTGTTAACACAATGGAAGTTTGTGTGGCAACTAGGGGTGGGCGGAAGTCGTGCAAGGGACTTTTGCGGAGAGGCACGGAGATTGAACCAATCTCCGTGCCTCTCCGCATATTTCCGTTACGCGGCACCCGCCCGCCGCCCGCCATATTAACATTAGTAAAGCCTAAAATAAAGATTTAAAAAACTTACCTTATTGCGTGATCATCTTCCTTGTCTGAATAGCCTTCTTCTTGGAACTGCGCATGCCCGGGAGCCTGCGCATGCGCATTACTTGCCTGGCAGGCAGGAGGCGGGCGGGTGGGCGGGCGCGAGGCAGGCTGGAGGTGGGCGGAAGGCGGGCGGGAGGCGGGCGGGAGGCGAGAGGTGGGCGGCCAACTTCTGTTCCGCCCCCGAGTGTGCAGAGATTTACCCCGTTTCTCCGCCTTCTTTGCGAAAGGCAGAAGAGGCAAATCCTGTGTCCCTTATTAAGTTTAATATAGAATAGCACAACAATACCTGTGACTGTCCTGGGTGGCCCATAAGAAGGGCTTTCAAGTTTGCACTTTGCTTACATGTGTCACTTCCATGCAAAAGATGTGTTTAATGGGCTTATGTGTGACTTTTTATGCATTCTGTGGGAAATGTAGAGTGACACTTATTCAGTGGAATTCATGCTTCTGTAAGTGATCTTGTAAGTTCTTGGTGTTTAGCAAGCACTCCATAAGAGATATATCCCACAAGGTCAATATACAAGAGCCCACTCCAGCTTCCACATGCTCATAAATGTTCCTCATAGTAGCTGCTTCAATGTGCCTAATTTACCTCTCGTCCCCGAAGAAAATTACGGATATGGGGAAAATACCATTAGGCATATCCATAAAGATAGTCTGTCTCTCCCATTGATAGGCCTATGTCCCATGGGGGGTACTGGACGTATGGGGTGCTTTACGGTTTTTAACATTCACTATCTCTGGATTAGGCCCAAAATGAATAACCCAGACTCGTTGTGCCTTACAAGAGGCCATGATATCACCTACTGTTATGAAACTAGGGCTCTAGATACATAGGGCCTCGTGATTAAAGTCACAAATAATAAATCAGAAAATGCAAATGATACAGAGACCTAATTTCAGATTTCTTATTTGGAATGTATGAAAAGTTGCCCTCCGGTGATAATGAATCATTGTGATTATTTCGAAATCAGAAATGCTTAAAACCGAATAACACATTGCAAATAGGTTTCGCAAATTGTAAATGCCACCTTGTCTATTTATGATGACATCAGCAATCCATGAAGTGAAAAGGCAGAGTGATTGTGTATGCAGCAGAGGAGCGAGGAGTTTTGTTTATTAGGTGTTTCACTTCCATACTCCAAAGGAATGTGGCTTGTTTCCAGGAAGGTTCACAGGATGCCAGCAGAAAATGAAAGTGAAAGTTCAACAATGCTGAACTAGAGATACTAGTTGAGGAGTGCATGACAGAAAAGGAGACATTTTTTGGAGTGTCCCAGAGTCTGCTAAAAAGCAAATTTGATTTGAATCAGGGATTGTATAAATGCGGTTGAAGTCAAAAACCATACCCAAGAGGTGGCATGACCTCAGTGTACCAGAAAGCAGAGGCTGACATCATGGCGAAGGGACATGACTGTGACTGACAGTGGTCCAAGTACAGAAGGTCTGCCTACTGTGATGGAAGAACTAATTGCAGCAAAATCCTAAAGCACTAAATGGAGTTTCTAGGATTTTCAATTCTAGTACAGTAGTCACTGGAAAGTAGTACGCCAATGTTTATTGTATTTATTATAATGCAATTTGTTGTACGGGACAACATCTAAAAAGTATCTATCTATCTATCTATCTATCTATCTATCTATCTATCTATCTATCTATCTATCTATCTATCTATCTATCTATCGATCTATCGATCTATCGATCTATCGATCTGTCTGTCCATATTGCAAAGCATTATGGGGCTTGTAGTCAGGTCTCTAAATAGAAACAATACTTATGTGTGACTATTTAAATTAGACACAAATATCAAATAATAACTTTAATTAATGGTTTATTGTTACATTTAGTTTTGTCATGAAAAGAAAAAAAACAACACCCTCACCCCAGAAAGCCGTGATTAGTCAGCCGGAACCTCCCAAACTGAAGAACCACAGCTAAGTCCCACAAACACTGCTGATAATGAGACCTACACGGTAGAAAATCTGGAGTGTATAGAACCAGAAGGCATCTTACCACCAACAACTTTCAAGAGCACAATCATCCAATTCAGTGCACTGCAACTTCTGGTACTTTTTCCATCAGAGAGAGACTTTCTGGACTGGATTTTGTACCAAATAGGTTAAGCCTCATAGACGTGTACTAAATGCATAGGAGGATACATGGTCCTAAACCGAACATTCCTGCAAACTGGAGAGTGCTTTGTGAACTGTCTGTTGGACCTGGGGTTACCAGTCCACATAGAGTAGCCTGGCACAGAGGGGGTAAGACTAAACTCCGAGGCAATTTGTGTTAATCTTGCATCACACTGCGTGCAGTAACTCAGCGCCCAACCACCAAAAAGAAAGACTCTACACCAGTTTAGAAAAATACGGTCTGTTTTATAAAACTCTCTTCAGTTTCTCTTTGTTTTATACCAGAATTTTCAATTCAGTGCAACAAATAATTTTTCAATCATGTATTGACATTTACAAGGTTTCACAACGCATCTCTTGTTATCACTTCTTATTCAAGAGGAAGGGTTTCTAGAATTCACCCTATACCTCCCTGTTTCAGAATTAATACCACAGTACAATTGCGAAGGACATTCAGAATAAAGCTCTCCTAAGAGGTACTGATTCATACAATACCCTCGGGTATACAGGGTCAACAAAGGCTAGAGATTACAGTTGCCTAGCACCTTTTCCCTTTTCCCACACAAGATATTTTACTCTTGCAGATGTTGACCTGTCTACCATACGAGCATTTCTGTGCCCGGTATATTCAACATAAGGGTATTCCCTGATCTCTGCTTTAGCCCTTTGGTCCCACTCTCCAGTAATTGCAGAGCCTAACTGAAACTCTCCCACTCCTCAAGAACGGCAGTTCCAGGAATGATTAGGTCGAATTCCTATGGAATGCTGAACCCGTTGCTGCTGGACCGTTTTACGGCACCTCAGGCATGAATGTCACGGCTTAAGTCCCCAGCTCGTCACCCACTAAAGCCAAGGTCCAATCGATCTTGCCTCCACCCTCTCCCCGAGTAAACTCCCAGCTTACTTCAGTACTGGTGTGTGGTCACTCGAGTTCTAAGCAGCCCCTGGTCTGTGTTTTTGAACCTGGAGAAGCTCCGCTGAGGGTTGGTTTCAAGTCAAGTCAAGTCAATTTTTATTGTATAAAATTAATAAAAATTTTTACAAAAAACATTTGGATCATCGTTAAAATATTAAGCAAATATTGACATTTAAATAATTAATTAAAATGAATAGTCCATACAGAAAATTTGAGCTCATATATTTCGGTGTGGTATTATAGTTCCTTGTTCCGCTTGTTGTAGGAGTGATTGGACTGACTTCATGTATTTAACCCCCCTACATGCCAACATGGGAGATGATCCATCTAACCATCGAATTTCAGCTTGCCTGCATGTTCGGTTGTTCAGTTTGTTAAAAATGGACTTCAAAAGCCGTCTCCTCAAATCCGTAATGCCGGGCAAGCACATAGTAAGTGGGTTAAAGTTTCATTTTGATATCCACATAGGCGACAATTAGGGTCAGCATGACTACCTTTCCAAGATGGTAGCAGGTCCTTTGAAAAATGTAGGCCCAGTCGATGTTCTATGTATCTTTGTTTTAGTGGCCTACTAAAGTGACTTTCCAGATAAGACTGTGGCTTTACCCCTAAATATGAGTTTGTCACGTTCCACCCGTGTCGTCGTTTTGCGGTAGTTGTTTTGTCTTCCAGATAGGATTCCCATTTGACTGCATTGTTTATAATCTTGTCAAAGCTGTTTCTGTCTGGGGTCAAATCTCATGTTGCTTCGAGTCCTATGCCATTCAAGGATTGGGACAATAAATCTCCCCAACTGTTTGGCACGTGCTGTTTTTGCTGGTTGATGATTTCTCTCCAACACAGGTTGTCCAGTGAGCCATCTTCAGACATACGTAGCTTATGACAGAGTTTCACAAAAGTTCCCATACTGCGGAATTTCTGATTCAGCAGACCGAATTCCAAACGAACCTGCGCTGGTGATGCTGATTTTGGAAGGTTTAAAGCTGCCTTATATACCTTTGTTTGTAGGCGGTTTAACAGCCCCGCCTCTTTGCCACACCAGGTGACCAGTGCGTATGACAAGGTGGGTAGGGTTTGCACTTTTATCACTTTCAGGAGGTGTGTATAGTTTGGACAGTTTAATTTTTTTTGTAGTTGCCGGTACGCGTAAATCAGGGACTGTGCTTTTGCCTTTAGGTATAGTTAACGTTCTTTGGGGCACATGCATCAACCTATTTAGGAAGTGCAAACGGTGCGAATCGGTAAATTCGGCCATTTGCGCTTCCTGAATACGTTTTTGGGATGCATGAAACAATTTTTCAAAATTCCCTTTTTCTTGCATTTCCTAAAAATGCGAATGCATTTAAGGAATCACATTTGTGCGATTCCTTAAATGCAATGCATCAATTTTTTTAAAAATGCGAATTTTGAAATAGGAAGTGCAAATTAACACGATGTTGACCTCGTGTTAATTTGCGAAATTCTTTAAAAAAGCACAAAAATGCATTTTGGAAAGTGTCATGTTACAGACACACATGTCCTTAGGACATGTGTGTGTGAAACATGCACTTTAAAATACATTTCAGGGGTGCAGGGGGGGTCCTTTGGACCCCCCTCTGCACCCTTGCAATGCATCAACAAATTGCGAATTCCAAAAAAAAGAAATGCAAAACTGCATTAATTCCTATGGGCCTCTAGGCCCATAGGAATCAATGTAATGCCATTCCTTAATTGCGATTCGCAATTAAGGAATCGCAAATTCCGAAAATTAAGAAATCCTAAAAAAAATTAGGATTTCTTTATGCATAGGATTTTGCAATTCCTAAATTGCGATTCCTTAATTTTCGCAATTTAGGAAATGCAAATTCCTACAATGATGCATGTGCCCCTTTGTTCGTTGCTCCTCGCCCCAATTTCAGTCCTAGGTACTTATATGATGTTTCCTCCTTTATTGGGGTACTGCTTGCGTACCATTTAAATGTTTGCTTTTTCGGGTCCACAATGCGTATCACTTTGGTTTTATCTTTATTCAATTCCAACCGTTCGTGTTCCAAATAAATTACCAAGTTATTGATCATCCTTTGCAGGCCGATTGGCGTTTGACTCAGAACAACGATGTCGTCCGCATACTGCAGGAAGGGGATCGGCGTTTTTGACAAGTATGGTGGAAGACCTTCCCCGACCTCCAAGTGACTGACGATGTCTGCCATATAAAGGTTAAATAAGCTTGGGGCCAGTACTCAGCCTTGTTTTAAGCCCTGTTGTGTATTAATTTCAGCCGTGATGCTGCTTCCATCTCCCAATTTAAATTGTGCCCAGGTGTTACTATACAAGCTTATGATTGCCTCCAATAGGTTCTTCGGAAGGCCCCATGTTCTTAATTTTTCCCATAGTCGGGTTCTATTCACCCTGTCAAAAGCTGCGCGTAGGTCTATAAAACAAGCGTATAGTCTTGTCTTCCTTTTTTCTGCTTTTTCCTTCAGGAGAGCCAGGGTTATAAGATTTGTTAGTGTACCGGTCCTTAGCCGGAACCCCGTTTGGAACATTGGTATTATTTTATTATCTTCCATCCAGTCTTGAAGGTGTGACAATAAGCATGACCCATACAGTTTTGCCTCCACATCCATCAGCGATATCAGCCTATAATTCCCCGGCTCGTTGTGATCACCTCGTTTAAAAATAGGGTGGATTATACTCCCATTCCAGGATTTAGGCAGTTTATTCTGACTGTAAATTGAATAAAAAATTGGTGTTAAGTATTCTGCCCAGAATTCAGGCGAGTATTTAAAGATAGCGTTTGGAAGCCCATTTGGGCCTGCTGCACCCTCTTTTTTCAGACGATTTATTATGGCTTTTAGCTGGGCGGTTGTTACTAGAATGTCTGCTGCTCTTTCTTCTGCTTTTTCTGGTTTTTGTAGCAAGTAAAATTACTGGCTTCCCTTTTTTCTGATTTTCACAGCCCGCCGGTGGCTTTAAGGTATCTTCCGGCGCGCTATTTCCTTTTCCTAGAATGATTCCCGCGTGTACGGAGTTTCTAGTGCATAATTCGCATTCTGATTTACAGTGCACCTTTTGTGCGTCTTCTCTGTCTGTAAACATGTTTTTAACGTGCTGGATCCACTTGTTTTCCTCAATGCCTGCCTCTTGTCTTAGGTCATTGCCTTTTGTCAATTTATTAATGATTCCCCAGAATGTTCGGGCATTTTTGAGTTTCCCGGCAGTTAATAATTTTGTCCAAATTCCAGTTTGGTAAATTATCTTTGCATTGCTCAGCATACGCTTGTATCTTTTCCGCATAAGTTTTAGTTTTGTCTTATCCGTTTTTTTCCCGCTTTTTAACTCTATTACCTGATTCCGGACTTCACGTGTAATTTTCCTTTTTTTCCTCTCGCAAGGTGAAGGTATACCAAGGCTTTTCCCCAGTATCAATTCTTCTTGCATCATGTTTCATAATTGGTGGGTTTCTAGTTAGGACTTCACATAAGTATTCCCATGTTTTTATCGGGTTTTCTTTTTCCTCTGGTGTTAATCGGAGCAATTCTTTTTTGAACTTATCCATTGTTGGTCTTATGTCTTTCCCACCCCATTTTAGTTTGCGAAGATTGAATTTTTCAGTATTCTGAGCGAAGATGTTTTTTTTTTCAGTGTTGTTGACCAACATTTTTATTTTGGTTATTAATGGGAGATGATCGCTTTCTGGGCGTTGCCCAACTGTAAATGGGCTCACCTTCGATATCAAGTTTTTACTCATTATTGTAAAATCTATTAATGACTTTGGATTTCCGCTTACAAAAGTTATATGTATGCCTCTGTCCCCTTTTTCTTTTTTATTCAAAATTGAAAGGCCCAATTCTCCGAAAGCTTGAGTTATTTTGTCATCTTTTCTTAGGTTACTATTGAAATCCCCTGAGACGATCATCAAATTTGATTCGTGAGTGCTTTGCAATGCCCTGATTATGGTTAGTAATGTTAACAACTTTTCCTTTTTATGTTTTTTTTCCAGGTGTATGTAAACGTTGAGCACCAATAGGTTGTGAATAAGCGAACTTGGGTACAGCTTATCCATAAGTTTTAATGCTTGTATCCATTTTAGTCCAGTAACTACTTCTTCTGTTTCCCATCTGTATTGTTGGGTGATATACGTCGTTAAGCCTCCTCTCGGATGTCCGAATTTTGAGAATTTTTCTGCCAGGACATGAAACTCTATGTAGCCAGGGATGGAAACTTGGGACAGGTTCCAGGTTTCTTGTAATAATATTAGGTTGTGTTGTTCCAAGAAAGTTGCGGTTTCATGGTCGTGCCCCATGTTGTTATAACCATGGACGTTCCAGGAGCAGAGGCTGATCGTATGTATGGTTGGAGCGATGGATTCCTTTTGGTTATGAACTGTGGTTTGAGCGATGGATTCTTTTTGGTTATCAACTGTTATCTGTAAGGGTAATTTGTTATCCTCCTTTAAATATCCGGAATTGCTAGGGACACTTATTGCTCAGAACCTTTGCTACCCAAGACCAGTCAGTGATCTGTTCCTGAAACCCTCCTAGCTCCGCTGCATTTACCTGTCTCCTTGTGTTTTGTGGTCTTTTTTGCGGAGTTGCTGAGCAGGCACTCTTTAGGCATGATTTTTGGGTATTCCCCTCTTCCTTTTTCTTGTCTCCTGTGTTTTTGCTTTTTAATAGGGGAAATGGATATTTTTTCTGTTGTTGTCGCCTTAAATCTATGCCCCAGGCTTCAAAGGACATACTCGTAGCAAGAATTCTAGCTACTATTTCTTTAGACGACCAGGTGGTTAATGATTCTTCTACCTCTGGATTGTATTTTGTGCGTATAAATTCTACAGACAGGAGATCTTGAGATACTATGTCGTCCAGTTCAGGTATTTCTCTCAGCAGCCGCATTATGTTACCTCTGTTCAGAAAATCTTGACCCCCTGATGTTTGGTATTCGGGTATAAATGACAATTTTTCATCGGATTCTACTTGTGTTTGAGGACCCAATTTTGCTTTATTATCATCTTCCGATTTTGGTTCTGGACTTATTTCACCCTTTACGTTTATTATTCTCCCTTGGTTCTGTGTAATTATTGTTATTTCTTCGATTGATTTATCTGTTCTTTTATGATGAGCAGCAGATTCGTTTATCTTGACCGTACTCTGCCTTTGCTCCTTGTTATTTTTTTTGTCCTTCATTTTCTCATTATTTGTATGTTGTATTATCTGTTTGCACGCTGTTTGTTGATCTGTTTGTTGAATGCTGCAATTTCGGCCGTGGTAGTTTAAGTTGATTTTTATCGGTGTTCTTTGCTGACATTTTTGTCGACTTTTTTTAAGGATTGCCTTTGGTTAAATTTATTGCTTACATTTTGTTTTGTATCCACGTCAGTTGTGACTTTTTGGGATCGCATATCTTGATTTGCTAACTTGTCTACAGGGATTTGGATTTCATCTGACTGGTGAATCGTGACTATCCGATTTACGCAGTCCTCTTGGACTAAAACACTTTCATTAACCTCATCTTGGGTCTTGTCTGTGTCCTGGGGACGTTTAGTTGTTTGTTCTAGGGTATTTACATTTTTACTCCCTTGTGTGTGTTTTAGTGTTTCAGAGATAGGGCAGGTTGATGATTCTATGATAAGGCTATTCCCATTCGCTGCACTTGGGTTGGTTGGTTTCTCTTGCCTTCTTCCTCTCACGAAGCGGGGTTCAGGCGTTCTTCTCTCTGTGATCCGGCAGCGGCGTGTGAACGAACTTCTGCGGACCTTCCCTCGCTGGCTCTGCCCACGATAGGCTCAGCCTTCGGCCGGCCTCCTCCAGCTCTGGCCCGCCTTCTCCGTCGCTGCCGCTGGCTCCCTGCTCCAAACCTCGGCCTTCGTCCGGCCTCCCTCACCGCTGGTCCGCCTTCTCCGACGTCACCTCAGGTTCTCTCCAGGGTTCAACAAGACCCAGCCGGGCCCCGCTACCTCTGTCACAGCGGAAGGAATTCACACCAGGGGGAGTCCTTTTTCCCTCACGCGTTGCTATGTCGATAGCTTGGGCTCACAGCGCTGCTGACTAATTCCCGACAACAATTCAAGGGGGCAATTTAGACTTATTGCTGCAATAGCTGTCCCTTCAGAGCTAATTCTCTTCAGGTCTTCAGTAGTAACACGGTTAGAGGTCCCAGAAGGATTGAAGTAAAACGGGGGTCTCTAATGGACTAGAGGTAATTCTGCAAAGGTGGGGATTGGTCAACTCAAGAGGGGTCACGTCAGTACAGGAAAGCAGCCGGCCCACAGGTCGATCTAACCCCTTTATAGTGTGTTATCCTCCTCACAAACTCGCCTCTCTCCATGCCAGTTCTACCCCAACCTCTCTCTGGTCACTTCTCACTCCAACAAAATGGCCGCCCTGGGTCTGACCCTTTTATAGACTGGCCCTGAGTTTCAGAATCAGCTGGAAGGTTCTAGAGCCTTCCCAGTGTAGTCCTATGGTGTAAGTCTCTGAGGTTAAAAGAATGTGGCAGTTACGAGCCACCATTTTGTGACTCTGGTTTCACCATTTCAAGAGGAGGACTAGGCCTCAAGAAGAAAAATATATATCTATGGTCAAGGTAACACCTAACCCCCTTGGACAGAACCAAAAATTCCAGTGAACATAAAAAGGAAAAGCATTTGGAGACAAAAAGGGACAAAATAAATAAATAATAGGAGGAACCACCCAAAGGGCCAACAGGTCTAACAGTGTCCAAAAGAAAATAGCATAGGGGGATATGTGATTTGTCACATGGAGTGACTGATTTATAAAAACAAACAAATCACACTGGTTTTCAGTCCTTGCCTAAAAGTATATCAAACATGTCTGATTCTGTACAAGCGTCCTGACAAACCTTATGGCGGCCAAAAGCGGTACAAAAGGGGGTGGTGATGGACAGAGCATCTGAATCAATCAAACACTCACACCCAGTCAAAAGATCTGGGTTTAATCCATCACCGTTCTTTAGCCCACTCTGCCACCCCAGTTCAGACATGGCTATATGCAAATCAGCCTTTATAGCCACAGCTTTGCTTAGGCTCTGTATAGCCTCCTGCTGGCTGCAAAAAGATGCTCCATCATTTGATGCCTGACGGGCGAGGTTTTTTGTCATGTTCAATATTGAGCATAGTCTATATGCTCTAAAAGGCAGTCGGAAAAGGAAATTAGGGGAGCAAATTTGGGGTGCAGTTATGTCCCACTTGGATGTGGATGTGTAAATCCCTCTGATTCTATAAATATCAACATGCTTGTCTTATGATTTGTACCCTGATAGTTTTTTGTAGGTATCAAGGACCCCCTGATATGGATAGGACTCCTGGGTCAGGGACAACAATTTTTTTGTAAAGGCATATACCCAGGCAGACTTTAAGTACAGAAGCTGGCTATTAAAGGAGACATATTTATATACACAAAAATAATCCAAAAAAATCAATGCAATGAACTGGGATGATATCAAAAGGGATAATTTTTAATATAAATATAAAAGATGAATAGATACATATAATTCACGGATTATACAATAAAAAGATTTTTCTTAAAACTTGTGTGGCTGTTTTCACAATATATTAGAGAAACATCATGGTATATATAAAAAAGAACTTTTTCTTTCAATAATGTTCTCTAATTATGGAGAATAGGGCTGTGTGTCAACGCGTTTCGACAAAAAGTCTTTTGTCTTCATCAGGACAAATGGATATTCAGCCAATTTTTCTAAACAAACAAAAAAATATAAATAACTTTAAGGTCACAGTGCATTGCTTATTATAAAACATTAGAGTGTTCTTCAATTGATAACGTTTTTTAGTTTTTGTTTCTTTAGCCAGACTAATGTAGTAGTACAAATTACATGAAAAGCTCATAGTTGGGAAACATCAATATCTCATATTTCACAATTATTGCAACAACAATCCATCCTTTACGTTACAATAACAAAACATGTTTAAAAGTATCTATCAAAACTTGGTAGAGGTTGGCGTAACATTTATAAAACTTCAACTTCTAGAATAGTACCTCTAACTATTACTGAGAACTTATACTATTTTTTTAAAAAAGATTTCTCATTTGATCCCTATGTATTCTATTTAGCGTTTATTCGAGTTTATTAATCAAAGAGGACGGCCTCTGTTTAGGAATAGAAGGAAGGGGAACTTTACTAGAAGGTCATTTTATGAATGCGGCAAGTTCATGTTAGTAAGTAGAATTTTATTGCAATGAGTTAAACAAGGCTTCTGGTTACAAGAGCCAGAGTTAAAAATGCTGTTTGATGATTCAAAATCTCTGTAAGTTTGTATTGCACTGAGTTTTTAGAAGTAAAGACTGATATTTGTTAAATAAACGAGCACAAACACGAACTTGTTCGCTTCATTTAGTTTGTTCTTTGTTCATTGCTATTCTTACCCAAAATATGTTATGACCAAAAAAGGTTCGAAGTAGATATAGGGAGTAAGGCACCTCTCCTTTGAGATCCGGAGTCGGTATGTGATAGCTGTTTAAGGGAAACAACATTTCGGTATTTAAGTTCCTATAACACATTATCCGTGATTCATACCATTCTCCCTCCTTCAGCTTATGATCAGACCGGATAACATACTTACCTGTTTAATCAGTGTTCACTGCTTCCATCTTACTTCTACCTAAAACTACTCTTCGTCATCTTTTTAAAAAGGGAGGGAAACCTCAAGCATTCACAGCTATTTTCATCATAGTGTTTCGTAGCGGTCGGTAAAGCCGTCAGTTCATCTAGCTAAAATGAATACATAAATGTGCGTCAGTTTGTTTTTAAGAAACCATTCCAGGGGACTCGGGTAGGTTATCTTTATTAGTGTTTACCTTTTACACCTGTCGGTTGTTCAGAAAAAACGTGGCAATGAAATAGAAGCCGTTGGTTATTTCAATGAGGCGCGGTAAAGGATAAAAACAGTTGCGTATCTTAACTCCGCTTTCATTACTCGGGGGCTGTAATGCAGCTTGGATGTTTTGTTGACCAGGGTACGTCCACTAAACATAGAAAGGATATCAAAAGGTCATTGGGTTACGAGTGGAATACAAGAATAACGGAGGAGTACTTAACAAAGAACTCCGTTAAACAAGATGTGGAAATACATTAAACTAAAACAGGGTTCGAGTGAAAATGAACTCCATTAAACAAGATGCGGAAATATGTTAAACTAAAGCAGAGTTCGAGTGAAAAATGGAGGATGACGGAGGAGGACTTAAACAAGAACTCCGTTAAGCAAGATGCGGAATTACGTTAAAATAGTGCGGAGTTCGTGCGGGGTGTCTGCCGAGTTCTTACCTTGGAAAGATATTTGCGGTGCTCGAGACGTCTCGACCTCCCTCAGTAGTTCGTTTGGTGAAAAGTGATTACGTGTAGTCCTTCTACCGTCGCTGTTTTATTTCCTGAATAGGCCACGCCCCTCTTTATTTTCTAAACTAAGTTCCTCCCCTATTTAAAGCGGCACTTTGTTTACATAGTTGCGAGTTAGATACTTAGATAAGACCCCTTGTTTACAGAGTTACGAGTAAAGTACGGTACTGGGATTCACTGGTTTAAGAAAAAATAAATAAAACCACAGAAGTAGCATCCTATCATTAAACTATTAGTCCATAAAATTCCACTTTTGAGTTATCATGACAACCTTATAATGATGTTATATTATCGCGTTTTCCCATGGTAATTCCTGATTTAACCCATGGTTAAAGGTCCCAAGGGTGAAGATCCAAAAGACTTCTCTTTTTCTACGAATTTCATCTCCTCCTTGGTATTTCTGCAAAAGAATTATTTCTAAGATACGCCATTTCAGCTCTTCAGGTTTGTGGTTATATTCTAAAAAATGGTTTACCAAAGGGGCTGTGATTTTCCGTGTTTTAATGGCTGGCCTATGCTCGGTCAGCCTGGTCTTCATCATGCGGGACGTCTCTCCCACGTATCCAAGATTACAAGGGCAAATAAGTAAATACACAACATTCTTTGTGTTACAGTTCCAGAGTTCCTTGGCCTGAATTTTTGTCTTATTAAACTCCATTGTTTCACCCGTAATAATGGTGTCGCAAGATTGGCAAGTACCACAGCGATGGGTACCTTTGATGGCATTTGCTCCGTCAATTGATTTCTGGATAAAAGGGGTGCTTCTAGTATTGCCCTTGTGACGAGAGTGAACTACTTGATCTTTTAGATTTTTGTTTCGCTTATGAGCAAACATGGGTTTCGGTAGTTTTTGTTCGGTAGTTCAGAACTGGCACTTACTAAATGTTGTGGACAACGAACAAAAACTACCGAAACCCATGTTTGCTCATAAGCGAAACAAAAATCTAAAAGATCAAGTAGTTCACTCTCGTCACAAGGGCAATACTAGAAGCACCCCTTTTATCCAGAAATCAATTGACGGAGCAAATGCCATCAAAGGTACCCATCGCTGTGGTACTTGCCAATCTTGCGACACCAATATTACGGGTGAAACAATGGAGTTTAATAAGACAAAAATTCAGGCCAAGGAACTCTGGAACTGTAACACAAAGAATGTTGTGTATTTACTTATTTGCCCTTGTAATCTTGGATACGTGGGAGAGACGTCCCGCATGATGAAGACCAGGCTGACCGAGCATAGGCCAGCCATTAAAACACGGAAAATCACAGCCCCTTTGGTAAACCATTTTTTAGAATATAACCACAAACCTGAAGAGCTGAAATGGCGTATCTTAGAAATAATTCTTTTGCAGAAAAACCAAGGAGGAGATGAAATTCGTAGAAAAAGAGAAGTCTTTTGGATCTTCACCCTTGGGACCTTTAACCATGGGTTAAATCAGGAATTACCATGGGAAAACGCGATAATATAACATCATTATAAGGTTGTCATGATAACTCAAAAGTGGAATTTTATGGACTAATAGTGTAATGATAGGATGTTACTTCTGTGGTTTTATTTATTTTTTCTTAAACCAGTGAATCCCAGTACAGTACTTTAACTCGTAACTCTGTAAACAAGGGGTCTTATCTAAGTATCTAACTCGCAACTATGTAAACAAAGTGCCGCTTTAAATAGGGGAGGAACTTAGTTTAGAAAATAAAGAGGGGCGTGGCCTATTCAGGAAATAAAACAGCGACGGTAGAAGGACTTCACGTAATCACTTTTCACCAAACGAACTACTGAGGGAGGTCGAGACGTCTCGAGCACCGCGAATATCTTTCCAAGGTAAGAACTCGGCAGACACCCCGCACGAACTCCGCACTATTTTAACGTAATTCCGCATCTTGTTTAACGGAGTTCTTGTTTAAGTCCTCCTCCGTCATCCTCCATTTTTCACTCGAACTCTGCTTTAGTTTAACATATTTCCGCATCTTGTTTAACGGAGTTCATTTTCACTCGAACCCTGTTTTAGTTTAATGTATTTCCACATCTTGTTTAACGGAGTTCTTTGTTAAGTACTCCTCCGTTATTCTTGTATTCCACTCGTAGCCCAATGACCTTTTGATATCCTTTCTATGTTTAGTGGACGTACCCTGGTCAACAAAACATCCAAGCTGCATTACAGCCCCCGAGTAATGAAAGCGGAGTTAAGATACGCAACTGTTTTTATCCTTTACCGCGCCTCATTGAAATAACCAACGGCTTCTATTTCATTGCCACGTTTTTTCTGAACAACCGACAGGTGTAAAAGGTAAACACTAATAAAGATAAGCTACCCGAGTCCCCTGGAATGGTTTCTTAAAAACAAACTGACGCACATTTATGTATTCATTTTAGCTAGATGAACTGATGGCTTTACCGACCGCTACGATACACTATGATGAAAATGGCTGTGAATGATTGAGGTTTCCCTCCCTTTTTAAAAAGATGACGAAGAGTAGTTTTAGGTAGAAGTAAGATGGAAGCAGTGAACACTGATTAAACAGGTAAGAATGTTATCCGGTCTGATCATAAGCTGAAAGAGGGAGAATGGTATGAATCACGGGTAATGTGTTATAGGAACTTAAATACCGAAATGTTGTTTCCCTTAAACAGCTATCACATACCGACTCCGGATCTCAAAGGAGAGGTGCCTTACTCCCTATATCTACTTCGAACCTTTTTTGGTCATAACATATTTTGGTTAAGAATAGCAATGAACAAAGAACAAACTAAATGAAGCAAACAAGTTCGTGTTTGTGCTCGTTTATTTAACAAATATCAGTCTTTACTTCTAAAAACTCAGTGCAATACAAACTTACAGAGATTTTGAATCATCAAACAGCATTTTTAACTCTGGCTCTTGTAACCAGAAGCCTTGTTTAACTCATTGCAATAAAATTCTACTTACTAACATGAACTTGCCGCATTCATAAAATGACCTTCTAGTAAAGTTCCCCTTCCTTCTATTCCTAAACAGAGGCCGTCCTCTTTGATTAATAAACTCGAATAAACGCTAAATAGAATACATAGGGATCAAATGAGAAATCTTTTTAAAAAAAATAGTATAACTTTTCAGTAATAGTTAGAGGTACTATTCTAGAAGTTGAAGTTTTATAAATGTTACGCCAACCTCTACCAAGTTTTGATAGGTACTTTTAAACATGTTTTGTGATTGTAACGTAAAGGATGGATTGTTGTTGCAATAATTGTGAAATATGAGATATTGATGTTTCCCAACTATGAGCTTTTCATGTAATTTGTACTACTACATTAGTCTGGCTAAAGAAACAAAAACTAAAAAACTTTATCAATTGAAGAACACTCTAATGTTTTATAATAAGCAATGCACTGTGACCTTAAAGTTATTTATATTTTTTTGTTTGTTTAGAAAAATTGGCTGAATATCCATTTGTCCTGATGAAGACAAAAGACTTTGTCGAAACGCGTTGACACACAGCCCTATTCTCCATAATTAGAGAACATTATTGAAAGAAAAAGTTCTTTTTTATATATACCATGATGTTTCTCTAATATATTGTGAAAACAGGCACACAAGTTTTAAGAAAAATCTTTTTATTGTATAATCCGTGAATTATATGTATCTATTCATCTTTTATATTTATATTAAAAATTATCCCTTTTGATATCATCCCAGTTCATTGCATTGATTATTTTTTGATTATTTTTGTGTATATAAATATGTCTCCTTTAATAGCCAGCTTCTGTACTTAAAGTCTGCCTGGGTATATGCCTTTACAAAAAAATTGTACCCTGATAGTCTCATTCTATATTTGGTTCTGCTAATTTGTGATTTATTTTATTGTATATCATTATATTTGCCTCGCCGCTTGCTGTTTGTACTTCTTGTGCTCATGTCTTTTCAATAAATTTTTTTTTTTTTTAAATTGCTAAAACATGACAGGCATCCATATATGAGTGCACGTCCAAAAGTTAAAGAAACGTGGAAATATACCATTTTGCAGCTCCATTAATTTTCAAAACACCAATGAGATGGCCAAAACAGAAATATGGATAAATACAGACAGAAATGTTAAAAAAAAGAAATACCATAAAACCGGGAGCCCTAATCATTTATAAGTTCCTTACTGTGCCTATTTTGTATCCCAGAAGTGTGTGTATGACTGTTTAAATGTCTGTAGTCTAAGACTATGTGATATGAATGATCCGGTTTTAAGTAGGCGGGCGGTTCCGAATTCCGACAGGATGGCGGGCGGGCAAAGTCCGCCTGTCGTCCTAATGAGCCCCTTAGTATTCTCTTCCTCAAAAACTTCCCCTGCTCCTATGTATCACTATGTTTTCTCTTCTCACAGTGACTCTCTTGAACTCTTTGTTCATTCATCCCCTTTCTTTTTCTTACTTGTATGAGTCTCACAGTTACTTTTCGCAACACTCCACCTTCTTTTGTCCATCTCATATACCACCCTCTTTCACACTTTTCCTTTGCACATCCATTTCTGTTCATCCTCTGATATCCTGCTCTATCTTTCCTTCACTCTTCCATCATGCTCAAAACATGCACTACTCTTCCTGACAGTTATCTCACTATTGTATCACATACACTCCTTTGTGATGTCTGACTTTCACATATTTACTAGTCTAACTTTCTTCTCATACCCTTCTCTCAAGGACCCTTTTCTATCCAGCACACTCCTCTTATTATCCCACTATCATTCACTCAAGCTTTCAGACCCTCACCTCTCATTAAAATGTTCCTCTCACAAACACATGTACACAGTTAATTTCCTCTTTCAAATTCTCCTCACATGCAATACTCAGTCAAGACACCAGTATGTGCCCAAGTGCCATGGGCAATGCAACATTTCACTGGTGCCCCTCAACATTCTGAACAGGTGCTGCACCAAGGCTGGGTGTGTGCTCGTTCTTAAACCATTTTTTAAGAGGGTGGCATCTGTGTGCCCATTGAGGACATAGAGGTATATTTACAAAGCGATAGCGCCACCAGAAAATCACTTCTAGTGATCTTCTGGTGGCGCTATTCCATTCTCCATATTTACAAAGCAGCGTTATGCCACTTTTTGTGGGTTAACGCCGCGTTGTCAATACGGCCGCCAGTGAAATGTAGCATTACACCTTGGCACTTAGGAGCATAGTGTTGTCTTGACTCAGTATTGCATTTGAGGCACATCCTCTAGAGTAAAATGCATAAAATGTGTAATTTCATGAAGTCACCTTGATTGAACATTGCAATATCACACAGCTTACATTTTTCCGATGTTTGTCCCTGTTTGTATTTAACATTTTATGCAAAGTCGAATTTTGCATCTTCATGTGGCTTTAGTTGACGTGGCTTTCCGTAGATCCTCAACAGGCCAGATTTATCATTGGTTTTGCGATTTGCTTCACCCTTGTGCCAAGCAAGGCGCACTGGGTGATGCAAACCCTAGAACGAGATTTACTAAGCCACACAAGGCTATCTTGCATGGCCATACGTGGTTCGGTAAATCTGAAGTAGTTAGTAAATCATTTTATTGTTTCAATTAATAAAAAATATTACAAAATGGCCATGTGTGGTGTATCCTTCCAAAGACCTTTCTTCGATTGTTAATAAAAACAGTGGCATATTATTTCATTTAATGCATTTTAAATGATTTCAAAAAATACAAAATAGAGGTCATTTTATATAAGCGCACAGTTTTGGGCCCCAAGTCTTATTTAGGGCGAGGCTTAATCTTTACTTAAAAGTTCTTTAACCCGTTCAGCGCTTATGACAGAACCGTTCCGTCACGCGCCTCGGGTGAGCTGTGCTAGTGATGGAACGGTTCTGTCACGGCCCGCTCGACGCGCCTGCGCGTCGCTGATTTCGCGCCTGCGCGTCGCTGATTTCGCGCCTGCGCGGCGCGTTCTATTGAGCGGGCGCGTTCGTAACGGAACCGTTCCGTCACTAGCACAGCTCACCCGAGGCGAGTGACGGAGCGGTTCCGTCACAAGTGCAGGTGAGCCGCGCGCCCCCCCCCCCCACCCCCTAGCACTGCGGCGGAATTGCCGCCGCAGTGAAGGGGTTAAATTGTCGTGCAAATTTCACTAATCTGGCCAGTTCCATGGGGATCTCCAGGTTAAAAAGAGGCTTCTCTGCATCCGTCAAGTACTGATACCGTATTTTAAAAACAAGGGTTTTAATAAAGTGCAACGTGCAGAACTCAGCTCATGGCAGATACAAAGTAAGTGAGCCAGGGATTCGCCGAACCGATGGCAAAGTCTGCAGTGGATGACCTTCTCTAGTGACCTTCTCTATAGGATTTGCTTTAATATTGGTTCATTCAAAGCTATTTCAAGGTAAGGTTGCTTCAGTTTGTCCTTGTAAGAACTGACTAGGATCCCAATGTTACTACTAGAGGACTCTATAGTTCCCATGTCATCCCCATGTCATCCTGCTATGTTCTTGCTCGTTTCTGTAAAATTGATTTGAGCAGGCCCGTTTGATGAATAAAATAACCCCAGTTAGACAAATCAAGGGGCATCTCAGAAAGGGCGATTGATGAAGGATCTGCCCAAGGGTTTTTCCTTTTTGTGAAGATTTCTTTCAGTGTTTCTTTCATTGTGTCTGGGGCAGCAGCGCATGTCCCTCGATAATAGAGGATAACCAAAGCCCAATATTCATAAGATTGTTTACCTAGTCTCAATTCCAGATGTACTAGATCATTCCTGGCGTAAGCTGGTATCCGGAAAATCTGTTTGAATGCTCGACAGTTGCAGACTCCATGATGTTAATTAGGGCCCCGGGAAATACTAGTTGCCTCTAGAAGATTGAAGGAATTAGCTTGGCTTTTATTACCCTTTGAACAGGCACAGTTGTCGGGCTACACAATTTTGAATTGAGTTTGCAGAGGGCGTACGTCACCACCTTGACTTTGGATTCTATGGATGCAATGTGTGCTGTTGGCTTGCCATTGCTCATGATCATACCCCAAGGTAGTTATACTTGGATGGTGTAAATATTTTCAGAGTGCCAATTTTCACATTTCACAGTTTATTAGCATATTTTCCAAAGATAACTACTTTTGTTTTACTGGCTTTTGCTGTCAATTCAGTTTTTTGTTATAAATACTTAATGCATCCAGTGCTCTTTGCAGGCACCTCTTGGTGTGGTCCATTAAGACCATGCCGTTTGCCCTAATTTTGGGTGGTAGCAGGTTGGCTTGTGATATTGTTTTGCCAAGATCCACAGTATGTTACCACTTGCGTGCTCATGACGGCTCCACGCCGTCATGAGCCATGGACGGCGTGTGCTCATGACAGCATTGAGCCATCATGCCGCCGCTCCTCCCACGCGGCACTAATTCCCTGAATGTGCGGGCGAATTAATGAGCAGGTGTGGTCATGGCAAAACCACGCTTTCATGAGCACACGCCAAAAGCGCTCACCACCTAGACCCCCCGCGCCGCAGAGGAATTCACGGTCTCAGCAAAGCGGCCGCCCCCACCACCTCCTCCCGACCTGACATCTTACCTCAGATCCTCAACTCCGCTAAGTACTCGCTCTGCTGGGCTTCTGTTGCGCTTTGCTGGATTCGCTCTGCTGGCACTTTTGTAACGCTTTGCTAGCTTCGCTCTGCTAGAATATAATAGCGCCTCTTACTATCGCTCTGTTGGGCTTCATAGCGCTTGGTGTTAGCGCTTATACTATTGAACTTCTGGGCTTCATAGCGCTTGGTGTTAGCAACTGTACTAGTGAACTGCTGGGCTTCATAGCGCTTGGTGTTAGCAACTGTACTAGTGAACTGCTGGGCTTCATAGCGCTTGGTGTTAGCGCTTACACTATAGAACTGCTGGGCTTCATAGCGCTTGGTGTTAGCAATTGTACTATTGAACTGCTCGGCCTCATAGCGCTTAGTGTTAGCGCTTTACTATTGAACTACTGGGCTTTGTAGAGCTTGGTGTTTTTATTTCACTGATCACCGAGTATACTTTATCATTGCTAATTTAGTCTAGCCTCGACCTACGGGCTGCACAATTACATAGCTTAGTGAACTTCACCCAAGTACTGCCTTACCTCGTAGCGCTTTATCCTCCCCCATTAACGCTCCACTATATTTACAGCTGGTACCTAACATCGTCCTGCCTTGCAACATTTGTTTGTTTACTGTTGCCGCCATTTTGTTTGCAGTGCCGTCCTCCCACACCGTCACTCCACCTGACTCCCCGCCTCCCAGCTGCCCCTCCCACGCTCCGCCCCCCCCTGTCCATTTATAGCACATGTCCCAACGTGCAGCGTCCACGCGCTTCGGCCGCACCGAAGGTGCGCCAAAGGTAAGCCCGTCTACGCCCGTCCGCGCCTGGACCGCGCCCAGCGCCAGACCCCCTGGTCCTCGTACCACCCACCCCACCCGCATTACATACGACGCCACCACCCTCTTAGCCCTAAACCCCGGCCGTCTCCCCAACTGCGTCCAAGCCGCTCCCGGACACACCCATGGACCCTTCTCTTGCAACTCCTGCAAGTTCGACGGCACCAAGAACAACTCCTCATCCACTAACACCAAACAGATATCTGACACCAACCACCTACAATGCATCCTACTCAACACCCGCTCGGTCCACAGGCACGCCATCGACCTTTGGAATCTACTAGACACCATCTCCCCGGACGTCTCCTTCCTAACAGAGACATGGATGAACGCCTCATCAGCCCCAGACATCACCATTGCCATCCCGGAAGGATACAAGATCATCCGTAAGGACCGCACCGACCAAACAGGAGGAGGCATCGCTATCGTCCATAAGAATTCCATCCGCATCTCAACCAGCTCTGACGTCAACCTTGCTAGCTCCGAACACCTTCACTTCCAGATCGACACCGACCCCAAGACCACACTCAGAGGCACTCTCCTCTACCAGCCTCCAAGGCCCCGTGCACAATTCAATGACGACATCACTGACTTTATCACCCCACACGCCCTCCCCTCCGAGGAATACATTCTATTGGGAGACCTCAACTTTCACCTGGAAAAGAGCAACAACAGCAACACCACCACCCTTCTGGACAATCTCGCCAACCTCGGACTCAAACAACTTGTCACTACCCCCACCCACATTGCAGGTCACACACTCGACCCTATCTTCACTTCCAGCAAACATGTCTCTTTCAGTCACACCACAGCTCTCCATTGGACGGACCACAGCTGCGTTCACTTTATCTACAATAAGACCACAACACACAACCATCCTCAACCTACTCTACGAAGAAACTGGAACAAAATCACCATCGACCAGATCTCCTCAGCGCTTCTTCAAAACCCCCCTGCCCACCCCTCAAACCCCGACCAAGCAGCCATTAACCTCTCCCAATGGCTATCCAACAGCGCCGACATCCTAGCACCGCTGAAAAAACGTCAAACCAAACTAGGCAGCAAAAACGCCTCCTGGTTCAACGATGATCTTAAGAAATCGAAGAAACTGTGTCGCTCCCTCGAGAAAGGCCTGGAAAAAAGACCCTAACACCAGCACCAGGGATGCCTTCAAAAACGCCACCCGCATACACCACCAACTAATCCGGTCTGCCAAGAAAGCCGCTTTCAAAGACCGACTAGATAATAACGCCCACAACAGCAAGGAATTATTCAACATCGTCAAAGAATTTACCAACCCTTTAGCCAACTCCAACGACATCACTCCCTCTCAAGCCCTCTGCGACTCCCTAGCCTCATTCTTCCACAACAAAATCGCAGACATCCACAACAGCTTCGACAACAGACCCGGAGACCAACCCACCCAACCTTCTGCAGGACCCTCACCCCCCTTGAACATCCTTAATGACTGGAACCCAATCTCCACTGAGGACACCATCCGCCTGATGAACTCCATCCACTCAGGATCCCCCACAGACCCATGCCCTCACCACATCTTCAACAAAGCAGACTCCATCATAGCACCACACCTCCGAGACGTCATCAACTGCTCCCTCAACTCCGCCACCTTCCCAAAATGCTGGAAACACGCCGAACTCAGCGCCCTTCTGAAAAAACCCACAGCTGACCCCACCGAAATCAAAAACTACCGCCCCATCTCGCTCCTTCCATTCCCGGCCAAAGTCATCGAGAAAGCTGTCAACAACCAGCTTGCCGCCTTCCTCGAAACCAACAAATCCCTCGACTCCTCACAGTCCGGCTCCTGAGCCAAACACACCACTGAGACCGCCCTCATCGCAGCAACAGACGACATTCGAACCCTACTGGACAATGGAGACACAGTCGCCCTCATCCTCCTTGACCTCTCCGCAGCCTTCGACACAGTCTGTCATAGCACCCTGCTACAACGCCTCAGAAAATTCGGAATCCAAGGAAAAGCACTGGAATGGATCACCTCGTTCCTCACCGGTAGAACCCAGAGAGTCCGCCTCCCACCATTCAAGTCTGAGGCCACTGAAGTCATCTGCGGTGTACCACAAGGATCTTCACTCAGCCCCACCCTCTTCAACGTATACATGAGTCCCCTCGCGGCCATCGCACACCAACACAACCTCAACATCATCTCCTACGCTGATGACTCTCAACTGATCCTATCACTCACCAGAGACCCCAACACTGCCAAAACCAACCTACATGAAGGAATGAAAGAAGTAGCCGAGTGGATGAAGCAAGGCTGTCTGAAACTGAACTCAGACAAAACAGAAGTCCTTATCTTAGGTACCTCCCCCTCCGCCTGGGATGACTCTTGGTGGCCAGAGGCCGTTGGAAAAGCACCCATCCCGACGGACCACGCATGGAACCTGGGCGTCATCCTGGACTCCTCACTCTCTATGAACAGACAAGTCAACGCCGTTTCATCATCTTGCTTCAACATTCTTCGCATGCTCAAAAAAACATTTCGCTGGATCCCACCGAAACTAGAAAAACAGTCACCCACGCACTGGTCACGAGCCGCCTGGACTACGGAAACACCCTATACGCCGGTACCACCGCAAAACTCCAGAAAAAACTCCAACGCATCCAGAACGCTTCAGCCAGACTCATACTAGACATCCCGCGTAAAGACCACATCTCTGGTCACCTAAAAAACCTCAACTGGCTCCCCGTCAATAAGAGGATCACTTTCCGCCTCCTAACCCACGCACACAAAGCACTTTACGATCTGGGACCCGAATGCCTCAACGCACGACTCTCCTTCTACACCCCCTCACGCCAGCTACGATCCTCCAACCAAGCCCTTGCTACTGTACCTCGCATCAACAAAACCACCATGGGAGGGAGATCCTTCTCCTACCTGGCAGCTAAAACCTGGAACTCACTTCCTACTCACCTCCGCCTCACTCAGAACCACCTAGCATTCAGAAAGCAACTTAAAACTTGGATATTTGACAAGTAATTCCCCACCCTTCTTCAAGCGCCTTGAGACCCTCTGGGTATGTAGCGCGCTATATAAATCTTTTTGACTTGACTTGACTTGACAATGGTGCCAATGTGCAGCCTTATTTCAACCCTCAGTCCGTGTGTATCTTCTTTGTGGCTCTGTTCCGGGTGAGTTTGATGCATACCCAGTAACTGGTCCAGAGGGCAATAATGGTTTTCAGCAGCCTGATTGGGATCCCCCAGTTTGGTGATTTCTGCCAGAATACATTACTGTTGACACAGTCAAACGCCGCCATGTAGTCAATAAAGCAGGCAAAGAGGGGGCACTGTTTTTACCGGGTGGACTGTTCTACCAGATAGGCTAGGGCTAGAATATTATCCAGTGTTGATGCTACTGTTCTAAAGCCGGATTGGTAGACTGGGAGTATTCCTTCCTCTTTAGCCCAGTTTTGTAGGTCTTGTAGGAGCAAAGTTGCATATGCCTTTGCCTCGATATTCAGCAGGGCTATCTCCTGTAATTGGTTGTATCTCCAATGTCACCCCTTTTATGAATTCTTTGTAGTAGGGATTCTTACCAGGCTTCAGGGACTGTTGAGTTAGACATATAAAACCTGTAAACCGGGGTGAGTATTGTTACCCAGAATGTGGTGTCCTCTTTAAAAAGCTGTCCAGGGAGGCCAGTGGGCCCTAGGGCACTGTTGCTTCTGATGTTCTTTAATATTATTAGCACATGGTTGTACATATCGAGAGACTTTGTTGCTTCTTCCATGGTTCTTTGATTTACCAGATTTTTGTTGCCATTAGGGTAGTGCGGGCTAGTGCTCACGAGTGATCGCTTTAATGGTCTGGAGTAATATAAAGAAAATAGTTGCAGTAGGGACTTTTCACGTGATTGACTCATGTGTGACTTAGAACTCCATTTTTCTGATTGTGACCGTGCCCGACCAGCCTGTTGATGTATAGCCAAAATTCTGCTTGTCTGCTTGGGGCTAGAAGACTATGTATGTGCAGCCATTGGGAGTCTTTTTGTTGCCTTTTGAAATTCCATATGTTTTTTCTGTGCATGTCCCTGGCTGTCAGACATTTTTGGCATCCTGTTTCGTCTCTCGTCCGCTTATAGTTTTGGTTGGCTTGTCTCAATGCCTTCATACTTAATTGGGTTCTTTTACACCGTGGTTTGGGTTGGCAGCACATCCTTTCTTTGGATTCTGGCTGATGATTTGGTTTGTATTTAGCAATGAGTAGTACAGCTCTGGGAATAGTTTTTACCATATCGCAGGTGAATTACCATCGGAGGAATCTTAGTTTGCTTTATCAGGCTGCCGGGGCCAATGAGTTGATTGGCTTATGAGCCTGTGTATTTTCTCCCCATTAGATGCACCCAGGGGGGGTAGTGTGCTTGAGAGTAACCGTTTGTAGTGATGTAACTGTGAACAGTGGTAGGTGATCACTAGTTCCTGGAGCCAGTGGCTCATAACAATATGATCTAAAGTCGATATGGGTTTTCACTTGCAGCCTCTAGCCATATCATGGTTTGCAACTTGAGCTTCTTGTGCGGACCTTAGACTATAGGTGTTTAGAAATGTATTGAGCAAATTGCCCACGCAGTCCCTAGGTCGAGAGGCATCTGTTGCTGGGCCCATGTTGTGAGTGTTGTAGTCACTGACCAGTATTATCCCACAGTTTGTATAATTACTGAGCAGTACTTCTGGTGTGTTGACCAATTCCCTCATCTTGCTGTATCTCGGGCTGTCTTTGCAGTTGAAATAAATGTTCAAGAGTAGGATCCTTATGGGGGATGCGTTCAGTTTCAGGCATCGCAAGTGTAATGCCTGGATCATGTCCATGCTTAGTGGGGATTTAACTGATGTTATGGAGATACTCAAATTTAGGTATATAGATATGCCCCCTGATGGCCTTTCAAGAGCATTGTACTTTTTTACTGGGAGTTGGAATTCCTCGAAGCATAGTATGAACAGGGGGGCATGTAGCCAAGATTCATGGAAACACAAAGAGGGCCCCTTTCTGTAAAAATTCGAAGGCTTCCCTGTTCTTTAGCGTGGTTTTTAGCCCAAAAATGGTTTGTGTTCGTGTTTGTTCTACTTGCGGGGCCACTAAATCTCTTTAATCTAGGAGCAGTTTGAAAGCTGCCAAGGTAGGGTTGTTGCTGTTCCATCCTGATGGTCAGTATACGACTCAGCTTTCCCGTTTTTGGTGATTGTATGCCCTGTGGCAGTAGAGGTAGATGAGAAATGTATTCTCAACTGGGAGAATGGAGTAGGATGGGTGACTTCGGTTGTGTCTCTTAAAATGGACTTTTTCTGTAGCTGTGCTTTTCTATTGCTGTGTCTACCCGTTAGCATGTGTGGGTATTTTTCGTCTTCGGATTCATATGCATTAATCCCCCATTTAGCAAATTGAGGCTTCGCGACATCTCAATATTCTCCTGCACCGCCACACAGCCCTGAAGAAGTCACGGGTTACTTCCCCTATGTGACGAAACACGTGTTGGCTGGTTGTTTTTTCTTTGTTACAATATTAAAGACATTTGAATAACATACTGGTGTTGACCACAGATATTCGTAAAAAAGCGAGACATTTCAACCATTGTTATACTCCTATTATGTGTGCCCAGGACTGTAATTTCATTATTGGTGTGGGTTCTCAACTCACACATTCACGGGGGTAATTGTGGAAAATTAATACAGTTTGGTGAACATTATCTACGCCATCTTGCCTTTTTCTGATGCCACACTTTTGTCATGTGTCCCCACCATTTTAGCTGCTCTGATCAGAACCACTCTCTGCGCGCCCCTGACCCCCAACACGGACCTTCACCCTCACCAACACCCCCATGCACTGATCACTCCCGCTCCCAGATGCCTTGAGCGTAAGCGGCAGCCATTTTAAGCACCATGGCCTCCCTGCCCCTTCCCTGATAGCCAGCGCGTCTCTCTCTCCCTCCTATCCTCGCAGGTATCCCCCGCACGCTGACAACCCCCTCGCTCTCACATGCCTTGGGCCATAAACCCCTCTTCAGCGCAGCTTCACCACAGAATCCCATCCTGTTCCCAGCGCGACACCTCCCCTCATTCCTTTCATGGTCTCAGATCCTTTTGATGCAAACCCCCCTTTCCCTGTGTCCCCGTTTGTCTTCCTTGTTCCCAGGCCGCCACCTGGCCCTGCGGATACTGTTTATTACACCGTACAGTAGGAAGCTTCCCCTCCCCATCAAAAGACCCTCGAGCCGATCAAAGCCCCCACCCTATGAGATCCGATCAACTCCACGCATTCCGTGAATCGGCGGAATGCCCTGCTGCGCGACAATCATCACCTGTTGTGACCGGGGTGGGGAATTCAACTGTAAATGTATGTGGGAACGGACCTGAAGGGGAGATTCTGAGGATGTTCTTTCAAATATCAAAGTGTTGCGAGAATGTGTTACGTGCAATAAAGGTCATAAACCCTAGTATAAGAGGCCAGGCCTCAGAGATGTGGTTAGAGCACTTCGTGACGATACTTGCTGTCTGAATTGATGTGTTCTCCTCCGGAGAGAATAAAATCCTCGTTTCCTGCCTTCCAGTCTCCAGCGCCTGCTTCTTCATTGATTAATATTGGTGGGTCATAGAGGCGACACCGCCGGGCAACATAAAGGGGTCTTTGGTTACTGGTTGTCTTTGAACCCCTTTTAACAATTGGCGTCCCAAGCGTGGGGCCCATCAGCGACTCGTGGATCCAGTGGGAGAGGTCCTGACGACAGAGTGAACGACTGCAACGATCGGAAGGTACCCTGTCCGATAGACCCTCGTCTGACAGCCGATCATCCGAACTTCACTGGTTCCGAACAGACCTCTCTCGAGTGATCTGCGGTCCTGACTGGGAACCATCAGGAGTGCCGCAAGGAGTACGGAGAGAAGAGGACGATCGGGCGCTGGATTCGGAAGACAAGAAACTGTCCATGCGGTCCGGGTAAGGTCGTGTAAACACGACGAATTGCGAAAGTGATTGATAATTGATGAGAAAATACTAGTATTACTTTTTGTTAATTTATTTGGAGATTCACTGTCTGCAAACGGAGAAACAACAGGCTCTCCCTTTATAAACAGTGAAGGATAGGTACGCACCCGTCGGACCTATCTTTCTCCCCCACTGAACAATTGCCCCTCCCCCCATTGATTAACTGTTATAGATTGTTTTCTGGAGATTCTCTGTCTGCAAACAGGGAAGAATAGGTCCCCTCTTTGCAGATAGTGAAAGGGTAGGTGACGCGGACCTTTGCGAGCCTACTTATTCTCCCCATTGACCATATTGATTTTTTATTTTTGGCCTAACATTGATTGCTCAAGATTGGTTCATGAGGTATTCACTGCGTGCAAACAACGTAGAATAGAAATATTCTGTCTAGTCTTTGCACGCAGTGATAAGATAGGTAGTGCTGACTATTATCCCCATTGTGATCCGTCATGCCTGTCTTCTCCCCACTGGTTAGTAGCCTGTTTAGCCCGGACCGCTTATTAGAGATGAACCATCCGGCTCCGCTGGAAGGCACCCCTAATAAGGACATGTTCATGAAGCATGGATTAATCGCTATAGCCTATAGCCAACTGTGGCATAAATATACGAAAAGGGATCGAGAAAGTCAGTGGCCACTGATAGGATCCTTCGATCTTGACAAAATAGAAACGGTAGAAATAACCCTTCGTAGGAATGAAACAACACCTATTATGCTCGATAGTCTCGGTATGTGGCGCAAAGAAGCCACACGACGAAAGGAAAGCGATGAAGTCAGAAAGGGTGAAGAGACACGACGGACAACCCTCCAAACGTCTAGTAGGCAAAGGGAAGGGCCAGCGATGGCACAGTTCCGAGGAGTAGACATGAAAAGGGAACGGTGTAAAGGGATGTGCCGACAGGGCAACCCCGGGACACAACGACCCGAAAGTAATCCCCCGACACTATGCACAGGACGAACAGATTTAAAACAAAACCAATGTGCTTTCTGTAGATGCCTCGGGCACTGGAAAGCCCAATGCCCGACTCTACAGAGCATAGGTAAGAGCGGAGGGTCGACAGAAAGAACTGGCCGACAGAAAGGGAAAAGGCGCGAGATAAAAACCAATCAGACTAGCACGGACAGGACGGATAGAACCACCACGTTTGATTATGCTCGATGGCACAGATTTCGTCAGACCAATTTTAACGACATGTTAGAGTTCTGCGACTGATTGCCCTCTGTTGCTCCCCCACTCTGAAATACAAAAAAAAACAATTACAGGCCAGTGTAAACAACCCCCGTTAGAGAAAGGACTCAAGGAAGCCAAGCATCTGTTATATAATTTAGGATTTAATTACGGTAAAGATAAACACACAACCAACGGTAAATAGAATAAACTAGTAAAACACTCTCTAAAGCAAACTGTACTAATAGGAGAAATACAAAACATATTACGCTCACTCCGGAAGTCCTCGAAATGTAACAGTTCGACGGTCCCGCCCACCCGAAACACATAGCACGTGTGGGGCGGGGCCTGCCAACAGCCATAGACCAAAAGAGATCGCCGGCGAGAAGGTACAGGAGTCTCCTCAAAGCAGGCAATGAAATGGTCTTTCCATACTACCCTTCCAGGGATGGCGTCCCCCGGGCCACGAGTAGGGAGGGGGCGGATGCAAATGACCCCCTCCCTCGTACCTCCTGGTCCGGCCATCACAAATTCCTCCATCGAACTGATGCAGGGTGGGCAGGGAGGGAGAGGCGACGCGGACGAGCCTCTCCCGCCTCCGCAGGTAGGAGGTTTCCCAGCCCTGGCCCGGCGCCGATGTCCTCCAGCCGGGCGACGGCCATATACCTGCGCAGCACAGAACTTACAATGTCCGACGCACATATATTTCCGCAGCACAGGACATACAATGTCCGACGGGCATATACTTGCGCAGCACCGGACGTACAATGGTCCCCCAAGAGTCGGAATCAGGGGTGTAGGGTGGTCATCATGTGCACCCCTGATTCAAAGGGACGGCGTGGGATGCGCCGGGAGAGAGAGGCGGCACGGACGAGCCTCCCTCACCTCCCCAGATGAAGGCTCCACTGCTGCACCCTGGCGCCCCGAACCAAAATGTCCTGCTCCAACAGCATGATGTTCTGTCTTTGTCGCCACAAGAAGTTTCTTCCACTCCTGAAAGATACGACGGAGGGCGGCTGCCGCAGGGTCTCAAAATGGCGTCTGGGCCCTCGGAAGGCGGGTCTAGGCCGCTGGAGTAACTTTGTCCGAAATTGCAACTCGGGCACTTGCCCACCTGGGCGCAAGCCCCCACCATCGACAAACATCCCCTCGACTTTGAAGATTCTACCAAAGTCCCAAGAGCCCTCAGCCCCTTCAGGCTTCCGGTGGGGAACAGCTGCATTGATCACTAATGAAATAACCACGGCACAGCAACAAGATGGCGGTGCTCTCGTGTCTGCATCAGCTTCCGTCTGAACCACCCAGGAACATTATGGGCTAACGAACTCGAGTAAGTTCCGGCTGAACATCAACATGACCCGGTAAGAAAGACTCTACCTCCCTCCCTCTTTTGATTGACGGTCCACACCACCAGCCCCTCTGTTAGCACAGGTTTTTTGAACTGCCGAAAGGGACCCTGGTCCAACCGCCAATCGTCGGAGACATTTTTTTGCCCCTGATGCTACTTCCGGACTAGACCGGCCTCGCCCAAAATGGCGCCGGTATCAATAGGAACTAACGGATGCCTCGTGGTGTTCCTTAGCTAATGAAACTTGATGTACTAAGATTTATATACGAACCTGTGCGCACTTGATGAAAAAGGGAGGAGGGTTCACTTGACGAACATTTGAAAGGGGTCCCGTAAAAATGTTGATTTCAATGAACGATTTATTTTGATATTTATTGTAACTGGTACATAACGTCGCCTATGATGCACACCCACGGTATACATCTAGGAAATGTGATTACAATGAGCTTGACTGTGTTTCCATTTATGAACTGAAATGCCCCTGATCCCTCATCACGCAATGGAACGTTTTTAGTTACTTGCAAATAATTAATTAGGCCTTTTTAACATGTTCTTGTGCCGCAAAATAACCCCCCTACTGTATGTGCTTCCATCGTCGACATGTCCGGCCAAAATATGATTGCACTCTCACATTTTACGTACTGAACGATTATGCGAATAAAGGTTTTCCAAACTATGAATAGGCATCACATACTTTTGTAAATGTGGGAATTGGTGGGAGGGCTTTTTCTGTGCGCAACCGTTCTGCTCTTTTTTTGAGGTTATCTGAAAAATGGTTGTTCGGCCCTGGATGGATGATCGAATCAAAGGTATGATACGCTGCCTCCAAAATATGCGACTAAGCTCAGGAACTAACGTATGAAGAAGGACCTCGACTTCTGAGAATGGGTAAAGTAAAGCGGTGTGATTGATAGAATGTTATAAAGGTATGGTGGTCGAAGGTACTAAGGGACAGGGTTGACCGAAGAACTGATATGCCTTAGAACATCACAGCTTTGGGAATGATTTAAGGATCCCGATGGCCAGATACTTCTACAAAACCAGGTACCTCGCGCTAGGCACCTCTGATTCCTCTTTTTAGCGTTTCCCTACACACGATCCATAATGCCACCCTCGAACCCCCCCATGAACCACCTATCACACTGCCCGCCCCCTTGACTTCAGAAACCAAGACCCTAGGGATTATATCCCGAGGAGATAAGTACGAGTATGTGGTAAGTAAAGGACTTTCGTGCCCGTACATTTGGTGTGCTCGGATGTTGTTCCCCCTCCCTTTTCCTCCTTTTTCCCTCTGCAGGTTACATTGGAGTCCCGATTAGGGTACCGTAAAGGATCTGGAGCCACGTCACGCCCGATGCATGAAAACGGACTAACGCTGCAAGACGACACAAAAAGACACCCTACTCAATGCGCGACCTTTTTGTACCTGACCTAATGCTCTTCCGTCCCAAAACTGCATGCTTTCTACATCCTAACACAGACCCGAAACGTCTAACGTTGGGTAATGCACCGAATAGCCCAAACAGTACACGGTCATTCTCCATGTCACACGTGTACTATTTGGCCTATTGTTACTCTCTCTCTCTCTCTCTCTCTCTCTCTCTCTCTCTCCCTTTCACCCCTCCACACTTTCCCTCTTCCTAGCGACTGGCACCTAATTGGCGAACCTGGTGCACCTCCTGATTGGCCCCAAATACCACAAGTATTTGCACAAATTCGTCCTAAATAAAATCATATCGATACCACGTTACTACCTCTCCTTTTCTGCTAAATATGGATGAAAATTAAATTGGCCAAAAGGAAAGGGACAGGTAAGACGACTAAGGTTCCCTAAATTTGAACCACAGTAAGGGAACTACTTGTCAGTGGCTTCTATGATAAAAAATGTCTATGGTAATGCAACCTTCCCCATTCCAAGTTGTCTCCATACCCCAAGCAGTAAAAAATGATCGAGACACCCCCGTCTTCCCAAAATGCCCTCAGTTTGGTATCAGCTGCCCTGAACGAGAATCTGAAAAACGTCCCTTGCTCCAATTCACTGTGTTCCTAGTTGTTTTCCATAAGACCCCACCCACCCCAAGGATAAGTTTAATAATTATCGCAAGCCCCCCCCCCCCGAGTTTTTGTAGTAGCCAGGTTGCGAGAAACTATATAGAAAGTTAGAAAGATGTGTGCAAAGTTAAAATTAGATCGAAAACCGAAAGAACTTGTTGCAGCAAACCTTGTTGAAAATGGGATGTTTAGCTAAAAGATAGGACGCATTGATGTAATGGAGAGTCGTTTAGCCTATGTTCATCCCTCAGAAGGATGCCTATCAGACTATGGTGAATAGCACGTTGCACTTTTCCGTAAGATACAAAGCCCTGAAGACCGGCCTAGCCTTGCAAGACTCGTACTAGGGAAATGGGTCTCTACCAGAAGAACTGACATCTACTGTAATAGACGAATGCAATGAATGGGTACCAGACCTCGTACCACGACAAATGAATGTAATAACCAACAAAACGCCAAAGAATTAGCCACAAAGGGAAGTTGTAGGAAATCCAGCAAACCCATCATCAATTGTTTATACGTTGGCTGCAAACCTCAATGTAGCGGATGTTTACCCCAGTTGCTTGGTGTTGGGAGAGAAATAGGTTTATGTAATTACCTTCTTCTGCAAAATCTCTAAAGACTGTCTTTTCGAACTCATTTAAGGGTACCACTGTCGGAGGAGAAAGAGACCGGATGTGGGAGCACGCAGCCTGACTGCGGATCGTGGAACCTCAGCGACGGAGGCCAAGGCGAGACCACAGCAGTAAGGAGTCGCAGGATGAGGCACTGTTTCAGACAAAGCTAAGGAAAGGGCTGACCTGAAGCCCCTGCTCTATGATCGACGTGTGCCAAAAAAGTCCCCGCTCTCTGAACCTGGTTATGGACCCGCCTGTCTCAAATTCTCCGTCCCCCTGATCTGTTCCCGACTTGGCCCTGCTCCATCCCCTCCTCCTCCGACCTACCATAAGGACTGTTCACACACACACCTTTCCACCTGAACTTCCAAGTTCCTCCAAAATCCTACTGAGCTATCCAGAGAAGGGTATTCCCTGCGTCAAAAGGGAGGGAGCTCCGACTAAGTAGACCACGAACTATGTTAATCTCAGAACGGTGACCTAGAACTCCACCAAGGGTCGCCCCTAAAGAGAAGATGAACGAAGTATGTGGTTCTACCCGCTGCTGAACGCCTCGATGATGATGGAAGCAACAGGAAATACCCACCACAGAGACTCAAGAAACAAACAGACCCCACAACTCAAAGACAATTGCACTTTTCATCACAATCCTTTTTCTGCCTCCTAATAACTATGCTCTGGGTTGCGGAAGAAAATGCACCTGCTCCAAAACCGTAACGCATTTCTCCTATGAGGTCTGGCGAAACAAAACAAAATGTACCCCTGCCCGCAGACCTCCAACGACTCAATCCACATGAACATTCCTGTTGACAGAACGAATTGTAATCCAGGTGCTTAACAGTGCCAACAGAAGACGACAAAGACACTGAGAACTCTGATATTTACTATATCTCATTTCTCTCCCAACCACCATTGGACTGACTATGCTCCCGCCGAGTACAAAAAGGACTTACTTATATGATAACTTACCAGTTCCTATTCCAAATGACTATAAGTATCTATGATCTGTACCCAACGCCCTCGCTACATAATTCTAGTCTGATATTGCATTACTATGATTTTTTCTGCAACCAACTTAACGATGAACCCGCCTACTAGATGAAGAGATTTTTCAATGTGATGTTTATGTACAGTTCTTTTGCCTAAGTCCCCTCTCCCTTACTTATGACCGTTGCAATAGGTATAGATAGGAAATAGGCCAGCAAGATGTCTTGGAAATGTTAAAGGGAGGACTGTGGAAAATTAATACAGTTTGGTGAACATTATCTACGCCATCTTGCCTTTTTCTGATGCCACACTTTTGTCATGTGTCCCCACCATTTTAGCTGCTCTGATCAGAACCACTCTCTGCGCGCCCCTGACCCCCAACACGGACCTTCACCCTCACCAACACCCCCATGCACTGATCACTCCCGCTCCCAGATGCCTTGAGCGTAAGCGGCAGCCATTTTAAGCACCATGGCCTCCCTGCCCCTTCCCTGATAGCCAGCGCGTCTCTCTCTCCCTCCTATCCTCGCAGGTATCCCCCGCACGCTGACAACCCCCTCGCTCTCACATGCCTTGGGCCATAAACCCCTCTTCAGCGCAGCTTCACCACAGAATCCCATCCTGTTCCCAGCGCGACACCTCCCCTCATTCCTTTCATGGTCTCAGATCCTTTTGATGCAAACCCCCCTTTCCCTGTGTCCCCGTTTGTCTTCCTTGTTCCCAGGCCGCCACCTGGCCCTGCGGATACTGTTTATTACACCGTACAGTAGGAAGCTTCCCCTCCCCATCAAAAGACCCTCGAGCCGATCAAAGCCCCCACCCTATGAGATCCGATCAACTCCACGCATTCCGTGAATCGGCGGAATGCCCTGCTGCGCGACAATCATCACCTGTTGTGACCGGGGTGGGGAATTCAACTGTAAATGTATGTGGGAACGGACCTGAAGGGGAGATTCCGAGGATGTTCTTTCAAATATCAAAGTGTTGCGAGAATGTGTTACGTGCAATAAAGGTCATAAACCCTAGTATAAGAGGCCAGGCCTCAGAGATGTGGTTAGAGCACTTCGTGACGATACTTGCTGTCTGAATTGATGTGTTCTCCTCCGGAGAGAATAAAATCCTCGTTTCCTGCCTTCCAGTCTCCAGCGCCTGCTTCTTCATTGATTAATATTGGTGGGTCATAGAGGCGACACCGCCGGGCAACATAAAGGGGTCTTTGGTTACTGGTTGTCTTTGAACCCCTTTTAACATAATAAGGTATTTCCCCCAACCTTGCAGCACCATGCATACTCTGAGCACAGTAGACACTCCGCGAATTAGTCTGAGTGCCAATCTTCCTGTCTTTACTAAAAACCCTACACAGACATAGCATCCTGTGGAGTTTGCATTTGACCTTTGTCTACCGGACCTGATCCACGGGCCGCATATATAAGAGGGGGCAGTCATTGCTGTTGTTAACTGGGCATTCCCTGAGCTGGCGATGGGCCTAGCCTTTTGGAAGATTGGGTAAAACTTCTGTGGCCTGAGTGAATTTGATTGTTGATTAGTATTTAGGTCCATTTTACAGCCTGAGTTGCCATTGATGCTGCCAGGCGCAATTATAACTCCTTTACGTAGCACTGATGTTTGATGTTTTTTCTTTACTTCTTTAAACATTTTTTAGCTCTTCTGTATAGTAGTTTGCTAGCCCCTTTAAGGTTGTCTGGTCGGGCTTGGCTCCAGGGCCCCGCTGTTCCCATTGCTGATGAGTTTTGTTGTTTTTTTTTCAGGCTCGTAGCTGTAGCCAACTGCTTGGAAGTTAGAGGAGGGTCTGGGGTTGCCATCTGGTTGTTGGCTTAATTGTTAGGGTAGGTGGCTGGCCTAGCTTCAGCATATAGATTCTGTAGAGCATGATTTGAGCTCTTCATTATGTTCGGCTGCAGCAAGCTTGTAAGAATCTTGCCCCAACTGTCTCATTGGTTCCGTTGTTTTTAGCTTTGGCTGGGTCCCGTTCCGTTGTGCAATGGTCCAGCTGGTCTATGATTGTTGTTTTCCTTTCCTTAAGTTCTGTGACTAGTGATGTAAAAACATCTGGTAGAGAGCTGTAAATGTAAATTTACAGGAATTTATATAGCGCAAATCACCAAGCGGTTTCTAAGCGCTTGCTTAGGGAACCAGTCCTGGTATTCCCCTGTGAGATAACCCTGGCAGGGTATCCGCAAGGTGGAAGCCAGGCAGCCCGCCGCGAGGGGCCGTTGTGGAGATTAAGCAAGCTATTGCCCAGAGTCGCAGAGTGTGAACCCGTGAATCGAGTAGGCACCGGAGCGAGAATTGTCGAGTCCATGGACATTTTTAGGACTCAAGACCCCGCAGAGCCGGGAATTGAACCCTGGTCCCGGGCTGACCTCTGCTTCCAGGTCTGCCTCCTCTAACCAGTGAGCCACACTTCTCCACTGGGCGCTTCTCAATGATTGGGAGGCAGGAGCACCTCACAGAATACTACTTCTTCAACAGTCCAGGTTTCCCTCTAAATTTTCAATATTTTTAGCTTTATTCATTATAGCTGTTGCTATTGCCTGCATAGTGTCAATTTGAATTTCAAGTTTTTGCATTTGCCATGTGAGGGAATCAATAGCAGTCGTCAATGTAGAGTTTATTGAGAGTAAGAGGGAATTTTGCTGAGGACACCCGGATTGAGTTGTGAGCTTTGTAACGCTCGATGGATGCTTGGAGGTATGTTCCCCCAATGGGTTGTTCTCACCTAGACCCAAAAAGGATGGGCTTTGATTGAAATTATAGGGCTTCATTGCAGACAACCTTTGTAAGAGGGACTGGTCGTGGTGTGGGCCCCTATTACTCATCCGGGGGGTTGACTTGTACTCGCCTTTCGGGGAGTCCAATGCTGAAATCTGGAGTAAAACAACGCATTGCAAGTCACCTCCTTGGGTTACTCTGCCCAAGAGAGGCATTCCATGGCTGTAGTAAAGGTGTTCCCACATGATCTCCCATGGATATTTGTGGTCCCCCAGATTTACTATGAGTGGTAGTCCTGGGAATGCATCAAAATGCTTCGCCTTCCAAGAGGAGGCGTAATGCAGAGTAATTAGTTTAATTCTGCTTGTTATTTTTCTCTTTCTACATGTGCTGCAATCTTCAACACACATGGAAAGAGAAAAATCCTCTGAGGGTTGTCGTTGTGCAGCAAGGTCTACAGGAATGTGTCCTCATGTATTGCAACTGGTGCTCTTGTAAAACGCTCTGATACCTGATACCTTTGGATCAAGTTCATGCAATACAAAAGTCCATAAAAAAGGTCTCCCTTCCTGTACCTTTGGATTGTGGTGCAAGGGTGCCTGAATTGGCGCTAAGCATGCAAAAGACCACTGCAAGGAGAGAGGAGGAGTACGCTTTATCTTGATAGATCTGGCACATACCTGCCCTTTCATGCAGTGCAGCAAGGTGTATAAAAAAATGATAAATATGGCCGTCAATGTGTTTGCGCTATTCCTGTGTATAACGCATATTTTGCATAGATTATTAGGGGTTCTGCGCAAGGTGATGCAAAGCTGTCTTAGCCTCGCTCTCAGGTCAACATTTGGCGCTGCAATTTTTTCACATGCAACATTTGCTTGATGCCGAGATAAGCGTCGTGCAGCCCCATGCGCAGCCGAGCCCATTAATTACTCGGTCCACCCGTGCAGCCGAGCCCTTAATTACTCAGTCCACTCTGTGAACTCCATTTAACCACTGAAGGAGGGCCCTTACTCGCGTCATACGCTGACGAAATGAGTATGCGCGGGGTGGCTACCAGCCTAAGGACAGCGTGACTCCCCTACCCGCGCCCCTTCGCAGCACCAGTTATACCTGCCCCTGAAGTTCTAGGAGGGGCCAGTGACCCCTTCCCCCCTGGGCAGACACCTCCAAAGGATGGTGCCGGACCTTAAAATAGCTGCTCACCGGTCATGACCTTACCGCATGTCCATACCCTAATAAATACGACGACCTGTGGAAAAAGAACTAAAGGACAACTACACTATCTAAATCAAAATGTCATGACATACCATCGTCAGGCTACTAAGGGAAAAAAGGCCTAAAGAAAATTGCAACCGGCATTTTTATGCTTCAACACTACTTCTCAATTGGGAAATAAAATAGTTAATACACGACACTACACATAAGCAACAGTTAAACAATATACGCCAAACAACAATGCCACCAACATTTTATGCTTTATTAACACTTCCTAAACGGGGAAAAAATATTTATTACACGTCAATCCACACAATAAGACAGGTATACAATATACTAAACACCGCAAAGTTCCAGGGATGGTGGGTGGGGAAAATTAGGAAGCCCCGAGCGCCGGGCACGACCAGTGTGGGGGAGCGTCCAGGTGACAAGAAGGGCCACCTGAGCGCCGGGAGGTCACGCCCCCACCACCGGGAGGCAAGGGGAAAGGGGATCGCCGCACCGCCATGCGGGTGGGGGGGCCGAGGGCCCCCCCTTTTCACATTCACCACTCTCTACAGTGCATGTGCCAACACACGAAGTAATGCGTGAGCTTCGGGAAATGCAGGGCCTTCAACCGGTGAGCAGTGTCTACAGGCACAGACATATTTTTTAGTCTTACTTTCGTCTTACACCCATCTGAAAGGCCTTTTGTGTCACACACTCCTCTTACCATCCCATACCCACTCACTCTCAAACCCTCACCTCTCAGAGTCAAAATGAGCCTGCTGTGAGCCTTCCTCATCTCGCCCAAGGACTTTTCTGCAAACAATCTGTCTTTTCTGTAGTCCTGGACTCCCTCTCTTTGTCTGTGCACAGAGGGGCCTCTGTCTACTAGCCCTGCCTTTCCTTCTTCTTTCCTCTTGGTGCTTCAGAAGCAGTTCAGCGGATTAATTATGAAATCTTCTAAATGTCTCAAAAGCTGCAAAATGACTTGACTTAGGCTAACTTTTTTAATTAAACTTCCTCATATGTCCCCGTTTCAATTACTTTTACCAAAAGTTTAAAATTAATATCTGTAAAGAATCGCACAAGCCTCTTCTTTATAAATGTATGAAGTGCATTACAGTTATGATTATGCATAAATAAATCATTTGGCTCTTGATAGTTTATAGATTAACTGATAAAGGTAGACAGAAGAGGCTCTAATCCTGAGTAAGGGAGGGAAGCCGAAACATAGATCTGAAGGGCCTGGCACAATAATGAATGTTCATGCCTCTGAATTTTAAAACATGGCCCTTGGTACATTAGGTTAAATAGAATGCACAACAGTGGAGTTTTATTTTTCTGCAGAGAAAATACTCTTTTATTTAGCAATATTAGAGTTTTCTAGACAATCACTATTTCTAGACAAATCTTATGCCACCAAGCCATGCCCTAACAATAACAAGTAAGATACATTTTTATACATTTGTTCTACTGCTTTGCACATATTGGAGCACAATTGAGACGACTAAATATTCTTCAAGCAAGAGAGCATCAAGTTGAGTAATTTTCACTTTTTGAAGGAGAGGGACAAAGTGCACAAGTTATTGATATTTATCGGACAGGGCACAAAAGATTGTGGGTCTTATTTACAAGCCCCTTGAGCCGCTGGTAGGTCTCATTTTCCCATATTAAAAGTGACACACCTACGGCGCAGTCGCGGTCCGTGCAGGTAAGCGCGGTGGGGCGTGTCAGAGATGAGGCGAGTGTAAGCTAAGTGGTTTATTTATTTATTTTATGTTAACTATGTCGTCGTATGCCGTCTTCCAGCCAACCACCCTTGCCCCATCCACCGCGCTTACCTGCACGGGACGCAACTACCTGTATGTTTTGTATTTAGTAGATACAGAGGATCACAGACTTTTATCTTGGAAAGAGAGGATCCCTTCAGCCCCATTGCAAGCCTTAGATCAGTAGCTTCCCTTTTTATGGTGGGTATGTCCCATGACCTACAACCTCTGGAAACAGGTGACCTTGGAGCTCTGACATAAAGGAAGGCCGCGGGATCCAGTAACCATTGGAGGTGATAGGATCCTCCAAGGTATGTGCAGCAAGTGCCCAAAAACCAGAATCTGAATCCCGAGAAGGAGTGCCAAGTCAGTCCAGGGAGCAGTGGTGGTGGATCGCCAGGCCTTTTGTTGGAAACAGGAGTGCCGGGTGTCAGAAACTCTCAGGAAGGGGTGCACAAAATTCACAGGATGTGGTGGGAGCCCTGGGGTGGTCTGTGAGTAAGCTGCTGTTTCACCAGTCAGGATTTACATATATAGTCTTTAAAAAATGGGCTACCTGACCATCACGGATTCACTAATTCTTGTCGCTCCTATGAAATAAACTTACAATACTCCTAAAAAATGCACATTGCCCCTCTGGTAGACGGTAAAACGAACCAGACCAACTTTTCACTAGATAACAGAACCTATTTTGATGACCAAGGCTATTTTGGCAAAAATGTTTGCTGTGTGGAAGGGAAGTGTGGGCAAGGGGAGGGTACAGTCGATGGAACATATAACACCCCTGAAGGGAAATTCTGAGAGTGTATAGCTAGATGCAGGCAGGCCGCAGTATGAATTTGCAATGACTGATGTAATAGGACTTAGTTAAGCGAGGGGGTGGGTGAAGTGCAAGTGAGTGGAGTCCAATGCTTTCACATTCATAGCCCTACCAAAAGTCACCAAGCATGGCAATTTGGTCAAGTTCAAGAAGATTTCTTCTGAGATAAAACCTGGACAAATCACAAACAAAATTTAGCACTCCCATAAAATGAAGAAGTCAATCAACCAATCAATCAATCAATCAGAGTACTTGTAAAGCGCTCTACTTACCCGTGAGGGTCCCAAGGCGCTGAGGGGAGGGAGGGGGTGCTGCTACTGCTCGAAGAGCCAGGTCTTGAAGAGCCTTCTGAAGGCGAGTAGGTCTTGGGTCTGCCGTAGGTGGGTAGGGAGGATGTTCCAGGTCTTGGCGGCGAGGTAGGAGAAGGATCTGCAGTTGGAGGTCGTTCGTTGGATGCGGAGGACAGCAATGAGGGCGAGGCTGGCGGAGCGGAGCTGGCGGGTGGGGGTGTGAAAGCTGAGTCTGCTGTTCAGGTAGGCTGATCCGGCGTTGTGGAGTGCTTTGTGTGCATGGGTGAGGAGCTTGAAGGTGATCCTCTTGTCAACGGGGAGCCAGTGTAGGTCTCTCAGGTGGGGGGGTGATGTGGCTGCGGCGGGGGACGTTGACGATCAGTCGGGCGGAGGCGTTTTGGATGCGTTGTAGTCGTCGTAGGTGTTTGGCCGAGAAGGAAGAAATTCCTAGAAGTCAGTGGACCCTGAACGTTCTATTTTTCAATAACCTCCAACAGAGACCCTATTTTCCAATGTATTACTTTCTACAATTGCTGAATATTGATTATTAATTGTCCAAAAAGTCAAAACCTTTTTTAACAAAGCTGTTACGAAACATTTCACGGCTGATATAGGAGGGGCCTGAAAGGGATCGAACCATCATGATGAACCAGCTATGCAAAGATTACAATGAACGAGGATACTTCTTCCTTGTTCTTGATGATGAAGGTCATCCCTTTGCCCAAGGTAAAAGCAGGTCACCACAGTCCTGCAGCAAATCAGGTTCCCTTTAAATCAGCTAAATCCTGAGACAAATCCCAATTAAAAACCAAAGCCAAACCATGTTGCAGACTTTCTAGAGCCTTTCATAAGAAGCAAATGTATCATCCTATGAATGAATGTATGACATTACAACGCATACATTTACAACGCATGCACTTACAACAACGCAGTTTTTACATCGCAATATCCACTACAACCCATTCCATTACATCGCATGATACTACATCGCATACTACCTTTACAATGCATACCATTACAACGCATACTACCTTTACAACACATACCATTACAACGCATACCATTACATTGCATTTAAGGTAAGTATTGGATAGTATAGGGGTAAAAATTACTATTCTAACTCCAGGGGGTGCAACAGTAGGGTAAGTATTGGATAGTGTAGGGGTAAGAATTACTATTCTAACTCCAGGGGGTGCAACAGTAGGGTAATTGCTGGATAGTGTTGGGGTTAAAAATTACTATTCTAACTTCAATGGTATGCGTTGTAATGGTATGCGTTGTAATGCCTGCGGTGTAGTGACATGCGATGTAGTGTCATGCGTTGTAATGGTATGCGTTGTATTGCCTGCATTGTAGTGTCATGCATTGTAATGGATGTTGCGATGTAATGCCTGTATTGTAAGTGCAGTGCAAAGTAATGGTTGCATTGTAAAGGTTGTTTCCCACATTAATAGAGACAAACACCATGTCTGCCACATTGAAAATAAGATCACTGTGACCAATGAAACTGTAATCTCTGTGCCTGGGACTCGACTCTAGATTTTCTGTCTCTGCCAATTTTTCTGTGGGCAGAGAGTTAGACTGCGACTTTCAGAAGGATGGAGGGAGCCCTCCCTCTGGGTGTAAAGTTTGGAGGTTTTTGATCAGTTAGGCTCCGGGTGCACTGCCCGTTTATACGCACACCAGTATAAAGTTGCTAATTATTGAGGTGCAAGACGGCGAGTGGAAAAACCCTGAACCACTCAGTTGAGTAGAAAGAAACTACCTTTACAAAACACGCTCTGTTGCTGTTGCACTCAAGACAGTGTATACAATGTTAGGTAACAATATTCAACCAAGATAATGACAAAGTGACAGAATTATCAAAACAGAGAAACTCTCAATGAATCTTGGAGTCTTTAATGTAGCAAACAGCCAGCCGACACGTGTTTCATCGCACTCGCGATTCCTCAGGGCTGAAATGAACAAAAGTTGACAATGGAGCATGTATCTCGCACAGTTCAATTCATACAATAAGACCTGGTTACATGGTCTTGTATGCTCAGTTATTGCTTCTACTCAGTGGGTGTACAGAAATACATATTCGATTACTAAGTGCCACCCCAACACATCCGTGTCGTAAGTGTGAAGATTTACACTATTATCACTAACCGTGCAATTTAATAGTGATTTTGTGCATTAATGCATGGGTGTAGCATAATTATTATTCTTAGGAGACAGAGTCTCTATTTGAAGAGTGAGCTATCTGTGTACGACTCAGTCATACCTCATGCATAGTGAGATTGTGAAAAATGTAGAAACTCTGGACCTAAGAGTGTGTACGTAACATACCTAGATGGCTGTGTTCCGGTCAGAAAGGTCTGATTGTTCAACACGAAAACAATAAATAAAAAGGATGACAACAGGAGAAATCTCATCACTGAATGTCATATATCATTCACTAAGGCAAGAGAAACACAGTAGTGAGAATGTGAGGTAAATAATTCGAAGCTCACCGCTCCGCTGGTGATAATTCCAACCCAGCCGGGCCCTTGACCGTAGATACTCCGTTTGAGTATTCGAGTGAAGTTAGATCTGTAATCAGATTAAGTCATCTGAATTACTCCGAACAGGTCTGCATCTCATTATTTCATAAATGCAGCCTAAACAAAACGCCTGTTGTTTCAACACACAGTCACCCGACTTCCAATAAAACAAGAGACATCGCACTTGGACCTATCATACACCCAACATCTTATAAGTACGATGTACAATGCACCTCTCCCTGATACATGCGTAAAAAGATTCACGCATTCTATTATAGTACGCTTCAGCAGCATGTAAGTATAAAATACACTTACATTATAAGGTCTGTTTCAGTAGTCTCAGGTTTGAAGATCAAAAGTGTATTTCACCCCAATTGTTGCCCACGGCGAGTAGGGTAATGCTCTGGGGAAATTCAGGACAATAATGGTTACTAGTGCTGCCTTAAGCTCTGGCATAAGGATATTTAAACGGGGTATGATACACCCGTAGTCTTACCTATTGGTGAAGGTATATTCGCACTGCCATGTATGGCTCCGATATCTGTGGTGCTTCCAGCTAAAAAACACCAGAAATAGGAATGGAGTTAAGCCCCCGGAGTATTAAAATAATTGGTTTTCATGAGCTAATAAGATAGCGCAGGCCAGTATGTATTGGAGCAGTTACCTCGATAAAGCGAAGAAGCGGCGTGTAGTGCGTCCGGACCCCACGGCCGTGTTCCTGTTTGGACACGTGACCGGGGTTCACAGGACGTTAAAAACGCGTCTCTGCGTCACGTGACGAACAACTAGACCGGTCGTGTCGTTTTAGAACTATCCATGTTGGGTTTCCATATTAACCCTCGGAATCAACAATCCACTTATGGATTTATTGTGTAAAGCATATTCTATCACATTTTATAGGCAATATATTTAGGGAGCGTTGTATCGGTATAATATCGTGTCCGCCAGAGAGGACCAGATTACGGCGAATATTAGACAGGGGAGGTATTATTAATCATCTGTGTAGATTGTGTGGTAGGTAAAGCGCGATGTACGTCCTCAAGGAATTGATTCATTCCTATATCATATTACCGGTCGGTCACCGTATACAAGAAGCCATGTTCAGGCAACCATTTTCTAGAATCTGAACAGAAGACATGGGTAGTCCTCCAGGTGAGCTATATTCGTGAGCACCGTGCTTAGACATCTACAGACTACAGTGCCCATCCCAATCACACGTGGGTATCTTAATATAAATTCCGCAGTACATTACCAGTTATCTATTGTATATCAACACGTCAGTTCTTTGTTCATATACAAGTGTGAGACATTACACAACGTCAAAGCAAAGCACAGGAGAGTTATCCTGACATGAGGGAATAGCATATTCATAGTACTACGATATATACAGCATTCATTATTATGAATCGAAATGCATTGCAGTAACATAATTATAGACCCATTTTATATGTCAGTGACCCCAGAGATATAGCATTTCTTAACTGCATCACATTAACATAAGCATAGTCCCATTTTGTATGTCAGTTACCCAAGAAATATTGCATCTCGTGATCATAATTAAGTCCCCGTTCCACAGACTTAAGACGCATAATCCAGGTTGCCTCTGTGCGCATAAGCCTCAATTCACGGTTGCCCCCTCTGACATCCTGGGGGACCGTGTCTATGCCAAAGAATTTTACCACTTTGTTAGCCCTGTCACTTTGACAAGAGGCTACATGTAGGGCCACCGGATATTTCGGGTCACGGTTTAGTATTGCCCTGACATGTTCCATCATTCTTTCTTTTAGTTGCCTGATGGTGCTCCCTACGTAATACTTGCCACATATACATTCTATGATATAAATCACAAACTTAGTGGTACAATTGATGTTGTATCTCACAGTGAAGGCCACACCATCAGGACCCATGAATTCGGTAGTGCCATGTTTTGCCCATTTACACATACTGCAAAATCCACATTTATAAAAACCTAGACTGTGTTGAGTCATCCAAGTTGTTATTTTAGTGTCTCTAGGTACCGTGGGACTCAATTTACTTCTCAGTGTATTACCTCTTCTGAATGTAATTTGAGGTCTGTCTGTAATACAATTGGTGAGAGCTCTTTCTGACTTCAATAAACCCCAATGTTTGGTCATGCTTTTCCGTAAGGCGTCATGGAGTGAATTGTAGTCAGTCACCATTCTGATCTGTTCCCTCCCAGAAGTGGTCGGTTTATGTGTAGAGGTAAGGGTATGTGTTCTCTTAACTTTATTAACTCTTTTCTCGGCTTTCCCAATGATCTTGTTTGAGTAACCTCTATTGTAGAATCTTTCCTTCATGCTAGTCAAACATCTCCTGAACTCTCCATCCTCACTACAGTTCCTTTTTGCCCTTAAGAACTCGCCAAAAGGTATGGCGTTTATTTGGTGAGGGGGATGTGAGCTTGAGGCATGCAAGACTGCATTGCATGCAGTGGATTTCCTGAACAGTCTACTGTGAAGACAGTTTGATGATACATAGAATTCAATATCCAAAAATTCAATATTCGTCTTACTCCAATTCATGGTAAATTGGATTTCCCAGGTATTTTTCATTAAGATATTTGAAGAAATCCTGTAAAAGCTCCTCAGAGCCGGACCAGATTAGGATACAATCGTCAATATAACGGAGTCGATATATTGTGCACCCTTCTCGCTCCAAATAAGGTCGGATTCCAATGCCCCCATGAACAAGTTAGCAAACGAGGGTGATATTTTAGAGCCCATGGCCACTCCCTTCTTTTGACAGTACCAATTTTTGTCAAACATAAAAAAGTTATTTTTCAGTATAAGTTCAATCATTGTAGATAACATTACAGTATGTTGCCAAAGTGTGGCAGGTCTATTATGCAAAAATTTGTTCACTGCCTGTATGCCCAAATCTAAATTAATACTGGTATACAGTGAAACTACATCTAACGTGACCAGTAGAGATCCTTCTTGCCACTGGATGTCTGCTAGGGTACTCAGGATGTGTTTACTGTCCTGTATGTAGGAGGGTAGGTTTCTGACCAGAGGGCCCAGAAAGAGATCCACGTATTCTGCCATTCTTTCGGTGGGGCCCCCTATGCCAGAAACAATAGGTCTCCCCGGTGGAAAAGGGAGTTTTTTGTGGACTTTCGGAAGAGTATATAGCCATGGGTAGATTGGTCTGAACACCTTGAGATAAAGATATTCTTCCTCGTTCAGTAACCCAGATTGCTTCCATTTAAGTAATTGTGAGTTAATCTCCAGTGTTAAAGGACCAATGGGGTTATATGTCAGATGTTCGTAGCAAGACTCATCCTGTAATTGCTGGGAGATTTCATAGTGATAATCTACACGGTCCATTATCACTACGTTAGCCCCTTTGTCCGCTATCCCTGATAGTGATGGTGTTGTCTTTCATGAGTGTGGCTAGTGCATGTCTTTCCCCATGGGTGAGGTTATCCTTGTATTTAAACATCCTGTCCTTTCGGTGACTATTCAGGCTGTCCAAATCCTCTAACACACGTTTGTGAAAATTATCTATTGCATTGCCACCAGGTAGTGTGGGAATCCATTTGGATTTTGATTTTAAACCACTGACAATGCTAAAATCAGATTCTATGTCTAGTTCCTCTAGCAATTGATCCATATCTAGAGGAGAATCCTCCATATCAGTTAATGACAACAGAAGGTGGGTTGTATGCACATCTTTTATTGACAATGAATCAGAAGTACTTTGTACAGGTGTGATTCTCACTTCTCTCTCTCTTTTTTCTGACCCATGGAAATGCTTTTTTAACTTTAGATTTCGAATAAACTTAAAAAGATCAATCTTTAGTTTGCAGATATCTCCAGTCGCGTAAGGGTTAAAGTTCAAGCCCTTACTCAAGAGAGAAATCATATCTGGAGTAAGAATTAGTTTTGAGAGATTGATAACCTGTACACCCTGATTCTCAGTGTTTACTGGTTCTTGTTGGCTCCTGATCTCAGTTTCCTTCGATAGTCCTCTGAGCTTGCTGCCCCTACCTCGTCTGGTTTTGGCTCGGGTTGGTTTCTTGGGGGCACGTATCTGTTGCCCTTCCTTATGCGTAAAACCTCTTGAAAAAATGTAGGCATATTTTGTCTGTCTTGATTATCTGAGTCCCCCCCCGTGGTATTGACGGAATTTAAAGAGGCGTTACTGGAGGACAAGGAGGCAGGTTCTGAGCTAGTCTTGTTTTTACTATTAGTTTTGGAACTATTCGGGATCATAGAGTCATATTTTTTATCAAAAGTGAAAATTCTTCCACGTGTGTAATCCAACTCGTCCCTTCTAAGTTGCCGAGCTTTCCTGTTCTTAATATCCGATTGGTGTTTCAATATGATTTCATCCAAAATGGTGTAATTCTTAACTGTTGGTTCGGGCAAATTCAGATCCTTAATTTCTTGTTCTAAAGTTGCTATATCCGCCTGCAATTTGGTTACTTTACGTTCCGAACTAACAATCAATATCTCCATAAGAGTAATGGAGTTATTAGTCAGAGATTCCTCCCATTTTACCATGAGATCCGCATCTAGGTCGTCATAGGTGGGGAATATTTGGCCTCTTAACCCTCTAGGAATACGTTTTAGTCTTAAGTATTGCTTTAAGGTCACCCCATCCCACCATTTTGAGTTTTCCAATTTCTTTAATCTTTCTAACTTAAGAAATTTGTCTTTAAGACCCTCTATGCGAGGGGGATTAGAGCTGGTAGAAGCAGATTGAGTGGACATCCCTTTAGCTAAGTTGTCAAATATCTCTTCTGCCACTTTGGTACGATCCATATTGTGGATGGTTGTACTTCCCTATCTAGGGGTATTCTAGATAATGCGGGATAAAGAAGAAATAAGATTGTGCGTGGCGGCTACCCTCAACTGACAATTCAGTACAAAGTTTGGAGGTTTTTGATCAGTTAGGCTCCGGGTGCACTGCCCGTTTATACGCACACCAGTATAAAGTTGCTAATTATTGAGGTGCAAGACGGCGAGTGGAAAAACCCTGAACCACTCAGTTGAGTAGAAAGAAACTACCTTTACAAAACACGCTCTGTTGCCGTTGCACTCAAGACAGTGTATACAATGTTAGGTAACAATATTCAACCAAGATAATGACAAAGTGACAGAATTATCAAAACAGAGAAACTCTCAATGAATCTTGGAGTCTTTAATGTAGCAAACAGCCAGCCGACACGTGTTTCATCGCACTCGCGATTCCTCAGGGCTGAAATGAACAAAAGTTGACAATGGAGCATGTATCTCGCACAGTTCAATTCATACAATAAGACCTGGTTACATGGTCTTGTATGCTCAGTTATTGCTTCTACTCAGTGGGTGTACAGAAATACATATTCGATTACTAAGTGCCACCCCAACACATACGTGTCGTAAGTGTGAAGATTTACACTATTATCACTAACCGTGCAATTTAATAGTGATTTTGTGCATTAATGCATGGGTGTAGCATAATTATTATTCTTAGGAGACAGAGTCTCTATTTGAAGAGTGAGCTATCTGTGTACGACTCAGTCATACCTCATGCATAGTGAGATTGTGAAAAATGTAGAAACTCTGGACCTAAGAGTGTGTACGTAACATACCTAGATGGCTGTGTTCCGGTCAGAAAGGTCTGATTGTTCAACACAAAAACAATAAATAAAAAGGATGACAACAGGAGAAATCTCATCACTGAATGTCATATATCATTCACTAAGGCAAGAGAAACACAGTAGTGAGAATGTGAGGTAAATAATTCGAAGCTCACCGCTCCGCTGGTGATAATTCCAACCCAGCCGGGCCCTTGACCGTAGATACTCCGTTTGAGTATTCGAGTGAAGTTAGATCTGTAATCAGATTAAGTCATCTGAATTACTCCGAACAGGTCTGCATCTCATTATTTCATAAATGCAGCCTAAACAAAACGCCTGTTGTTTCAACACACAGTCACCCGACTTCCAATAAAACAAGAGACATCGTACTTGGACCTATCATACACCCAACATCTTATAAGTACGATGTACAATGCACCTCTCCCTGATACATGCGTAAAAAGATTCACGCATTCTATTATAGTACGCTTCAGCAGCATGTAAGTATAAAATACACTTACATTATAAGGTCTGTTTCAGTAGTCTCAGGTTTGAAGATCAAAAGTGTATTTCACCCCAATTGTTGCCCACGGCGAGTAGGGTAATGCTCTGGGGTAATTCAGGACAATAATGGTTACTAGTGCTGCCTTAAGCTCTGGCATAAGGATATTTAAACGGGGTATGATACACCCGTAGTCTTACCTATTGGTGAAGGTATATTCGCACTGCCATGTATGGCTCCGATATCTGTGGTGCTTCCAGCTGAAAAACACCAGAAATAGGAATGGAGTTAAGCCCCCGGAGTATTAAAATAATTGGTTTTCATGAGCTAATAAGATAGCGCAGGCCAGTATGTATTGGAGCAGTTACCTCGATAAAGCGAAGAAGCGGCGTGTAGTGCGTCCGGACCCCACGGCCGTGTTCCTGTTTGGACACGTGATCGGGGTTCACAGGACGTAAAAAACGCGTCTCTGCGTCACGTGACGAACAACTAGACCGGTCATGTCGTTTTAGAACTATCCATGTTGGGTTTCCATATTAACCCTCGGAATCAACAATCCACTTATGGATTTATTGTGTAAAGCATATTCTATCACATTTTATAGGCAATATATTTAGGGAGCGTTGTATCGGTATAATATCGTGTCCGCCAGAGAGGACCAGATTACGGCGAATATTAGACAGGGGAGGTATTATTAATCATCTGTGTAGATTGTGTGGTAGGTAAAGCGAGATGTACGTCCTCAAGGAATTGATTCATTCCTATATCATATTACCGGTCGGTCACCGTATACAAGAAGCCATGTTCAGGCAACCATTTTCTAGAATCTGAACAGAAGACATGGGTAGTCCTCCAGGTGAGCTATATTCGTGAGCACCGTGCTTAGACATCTACAGACTACAGTGCCCATCCCAATCACACGTGGGTATCTTAATATAAATTCCGCAGTACATTACCAGTTATCTATTGTATATCAACACGTCAGTTCTTTGTTCATATACAAGTGTGAGACATTACACAACGTCAAAGCAAAGCACAGGAGAGTTATCCTGACATGAGGGAATAGCATATTCATAGTACTACGATATATACAGCATTCATTATTATGAATCGAAATGCATTGCAGTAACATAATTATAGACCCATTTTATATGTCAGTGACCCCAGAGATATAGCATTTCTTAACTGCATCACATTAACATAAGCATAGTCCCATTTTGTATGTCAGTTACCCAAGAAATATTGCATCTCGTGATCATAATTAAGTCCCCGTTCCACAGACTTAAGACGCATAATCCAGGTTGCCTCTGTGCGCCTAAGCCTCAATTCACGGTTGCCCCCTCTGACATCCTGGGGGACCGTGTCTATGCCAAAGAATTTTACCACTTTGTTAGCCCTGTCACTTTGACAAGAGGCTACATGTAGGGCCACCAGATATTTCGGGTCACGGTTTAGTATTGCCCTGACATGTTCCATCATTCTTTCTTTTAGTTGCCTGATGGTGCTCCCTACGTAATACTTGCCACATATACATTCTATGATATAAATCACAAACTTAGTGGTACAATTGATGTTGTATCTCACAGTGAAGGCCACACCATCAGGACCCATGAATTCGGTAGTGCCATGTATTGCCCATTTACACATACTGCAAAATCCACATTTATAAAAACCTAGACTGTGTTGAGTCATCCAAGTTGTTATTTTAGTGTCTCTAGGTACCGTGGGACTCAATTTACTTCTCAGTGTATTACCTCTTCTGAATGTAATTTGAGGTCTGTCTGTAATACAATTGGTGAGAGCTCTTTCTGACTTCAATAAACCCCAATGTTTGGTCATGCTTTTCCGTAAGGCGTCATGGAGTGAATTGTAGTCAGTCACCATTCTGATCTGTTCCCTCCCAGAAGTGGTCGGTTTATGTGTAGAGGTAAGGGTATGTGTTCTCTTAACTTTATTAACTCTTTTCTCGGCTTTCCCAATGATCTTGTTTGAGTAACCTCTATTGTAGAATCTTTCCTTCATGCTAGTCAAACATCTCCTGAACTCTCCATCCTCACTACAGTTCCTTTTTGCCCTTAAGAACTCGCCAAAAGGTATGGCGTTTATTTGGTGAGGGGGATGTGAGCTTGAGGCATGCAAGACTGCATTGCATGCAGTGGATTTCCTGAACAGTCTACTGTGAAGACAGTTTGATGATACATAGAATTCAATATCCAAAAATTCAATATTCGTCTTACTCCAATTCATGGTAAATTGGATTTCCCAGGTATTGTCATTAAGATATTTGAAGAAATCCTGTAAAAGCTCCTCAGAGCCGGACCAGATTAGGATACAATCGTCAATATACCGACCCCAGAAAATAATGGAGTCGATATATTGTGCACCCTTCTCGCTCCAAATAAGGTCGGATTCCAATGCCCCCATGAACAAGTTAGCAAACGAGGGTGATATTTTAGAGCCCATGGCCACTCCCTTCTTTTGACAGTACCAATTTTTGTCAAACATAAAAAAGTTATTTTTCAGTATAAGTTCAATCATTGTAGATAACATTACAGTATGTTGCCAGAGTGTGGCAGGTCTATTATGCAAAAATTTGTTCACTGCCTGTATGCCCAAATCTAAATTAATACTGGTATACAGTGAAACTACATCTAACGTGACCAGTAGAGATCCTTCTTGCCACTGGATGTCTGCTAGGGTACTCAGGATGTGTTTACTGTCCTGTATGTAGGAGGGTAGGTTTCTGACCAGAGGGCCCAGAAAGAGATCCACGTATTCCGCCATTCTTTCGGTGGGGCCCCCTATGCCAGAAACAATAGGTCTCCCCGGTGGAAAAGGGAGTTTTTTGTGGACTTTCGGAAGAGTATATAGCCATGGGTAGATTGGTCTGAACACCTTGAGATAAAGATATTCTTCCTCGTTCAGTAACCCAGATTGCTTCCATTTAAGTAATTGTGAGTTAATCTCCAGTGTTAAAGGACCAATGGGGTTATATGTCAGATGTTCGTAGCAAGACTCATCCTGTAATTGCTGGGAGATTTCATAGTGATAATCTACACGGTCCATTATCACTACGTTACCCCCTTTGTCCGCTTCCCTGATAGTGATGGTGTTGTCTTTCATGAGTGTGGCTAGTGCATGTCTTTCCCCATGGGTGAGGTTATCCTTGTATTTAAACATCCTGTCCTTTCGGTGACTATTCAGGCTGTCCAAATCCTCTAACACACGTTTGTGAAAATTATCTATTGCATTGCCACCAGGTAGTGTGGGAATCCATTTGGATTTTGATTTTAAACCACTGACAATGCTAAAATCAGAATTTATGTCTAGTTCCTCTAGCAATTGATCCATATCTAGAGGAGAATCCTCCATATCAGTTAATGACAACAGAAGGTGGGTTGTATGCACATCTTTTATTGACAATGAATCAGAAGTACTTTGTACAGGTGTGATTCTCACTTCTCTCTCTCTTTTTTCTGACCCATGGAAATGCTTTTTTAACTTTAGATTTCGAATAAACTTAAAAAGATCAATCTTTAGTTTGCAGATATCTCCAGTCGCGTAAGGGTTAAAGTTCAAGCCCTTACTCAAGAGAGAAATCATATCTGGAGTAAGAATTAGTTTTGAGAGATTGATAACCTGTACACCCTGATTCTCAGGGGCAGATTTATGAAGGGCTTGCGCCACGTTTACGCCGCCGTTGCGTGACGCAACGGCACGGAAACGTGGCGCATCCCTGCGCCCTATTTACAATGTGACGCATCTAGGAGGAACACGGCCGTGGGGTCCGGACGCACTACACGCCGCTTCTTCGCTTTATCGAGGTAACTGCTCCAATACATACTGGCCTGCGCTATCTTATTAGCTCATGAAAACCAATTATTTTAATACTCCGGGGGCTTAACTCCATTCCTATTTCTGGTGTTTTTCAGCTGGAAGCACCACAGATATCGGAGCCATACATGGCAGTGCGAATATACCTTCACCAATAGGTAAGACTACGGGTGTATCATACCCCGTTTAAATATCCTTATGCCAGAGCTTAAGGCAGCACTAGTAACCATTATTGTCCTGAATTTCCCCAGAGCATTACCCTACTCGCCGTGGGCAACAATTGGGGTGAAATACACTTTTGATCTTCAAACCTGAGACTACTGAAACAGACCTTATAATGTAAGTGTATTTTATACTTACATGCTGCTGAAGCGTACTATAATAGAATGCGTGAATCTTTTTACGCATGTATCAGGGAGAGGTGCATTGTACATCGTACTTATAAGATGTTGGGTGTATGATAGGTCCAAGTGCGATGTCTCTTGTTTTATTGGAAGTCGGGTGACTGTGTGTTGAAACAACAGGCGTTTTGTTTAGGCTGCATTTATGAAATAATGAGATGCAGACCTGTTCGGAGTAATTCAGATGACTTAATCTGATTACAGATCTAACTTCACTCGAATACTCAAACGGAGTATCTACGGTCAAGGGCCCGGCTGGGTTGGAATTATCACCAGCGGAGCGGTGAGCTTCGAATTATTTACCTCACATTCTCACTACTGTGTTTCTCTTGCCTTAGTGAATGATATATGACATTCAGTGATGAGATTTCTCCTGTTGTCATCCTTTTTATTTATTGTTTTCGTGTTGAACAATCAGACCTTTCTGACCGGAACACAGCCATCTAGGTATGTTACGTACACACTCTTAGGTCCAGAGGTTCTACATTTTTCACAATCTCACTATGCATGAGGTATGACTGAGTCGTACACAGATAGTTCACTCTTCAAATAGAGACTCTGTCTCCTAAGAATAATAGTTATGCTACACCCATGCATTATTGCACAAAATCACTATTAAATTGCACGGTTAGTGATAATAGTGTAAATCTTCACACTTACGACACGGATGTGTTGGGGTGGCACTTAGTAATCGAATATGTATTTCTGTACACCCACTGAGTAGAAGCAATAACTGAGCATACAAGACCATGTAACCAGGTCTTATTGTATGAATTGAACTGTGCGAGATACATGCTCCATTGTCAACTTTTGTTCATTTCAGCCCTGAGGAATCGCGAGTGCGATGAAACACGTGTCGGCTGGCTGTTTGCTACATTAAAGACTCCAAGATTCATTGAGAGTTTCTCTGTTTCGATAATTCTGTCACTTTGTCATTATCTTGGTTGAATATTGTTACCTAACATTGTATACACTGTCTTGAGTGCAACGGCAACAGAGCGTGTTTTGTAAAGGTAGTTTCTTTCTACTCAACTGAGTGGTTCAGGGTTTTTCCACTCGCCGTCTTGCACCTCAATAATTAGCAACTTTATACTGGTGTGCGTATAAACGGGCAGTGCACCCGGAGCCTAACTGATCAAAAACCTCCAAACTTTGTACTGAATTGTCAGTTGAGGGTAGCCGCCACGCACAATCTTATTTCTTCTTTATCCCGCATTGTCTAGAATACCCCTAGATAGGGAAGTACAACCATCCACAATATGGATCGTACCAAAGTGGCAGAAGAGCTATTTGACAACTTAGCTAAAGGGATGTCCACTCAATCTGCTTCTACCAGCTCTAATCCCCCTCGCATAGAGGGTCTTAAAGACAAATTTCTTAAGTTAGAAAGATTAAAGAAATTGGAAAACTCAAAATGGTGGGATGGGGTGACCTTAAAGCAATACTTAAGACTAAAACGTATTCCTAGAGGGTTAAGAGGCCAAATATTCCCCACCTATGACGACCTAGATGCGGATCTCATGGTAAAATGGGAGGAATCTCTGACCAATAACTCCATTACTCTTATGGAGATATTGATTGTTAGTTCGGAACGTAAAGTAACCAAATTGCAGGCGGATATAGCAACTTTAGAACAAGAAATTAAGGATCTGAATTTGCCCGAACCAACAGTTAAGAATTACACCATTTTGGATGAAATCCTATTGAAACACCAATCGAATATTAAGAACAGGAAAGCTCGGCAACTTAGAAGGGACGAGTTGGATTACACATGTGGAAGAATTTTCACTTTTGATAAAAAATATGACTCTATGATCCCGAATAGTTCCAAAACTAATAGTAAAAACAAGACTAGCTTAGAACCTGCCTCCTTGTCCTCCAGTAACGCCTCTTTAAATTCCGTCAATACCACGGGGGGGGACTCAGATAATTAAGACAGACAAAATATGCCTGCATTTTTTCAAGAGGTTTTACGCATAAGGAAGGGCAACAGATACGTGCCCCCAAGAAACCAACCCGAGCCAAAACCAGACGAGGTAGGGGCAGCAAGCTCAGAGGACTATCGAAGGAAACTGAGATCAGGAGCCAACAAGAACCAGTAAACACTGAGAATCAGGGTGTACAGGTTATCAATCTCTCAAAACTAATTCTTACTCCAGATATGATTTCTCTCTTGAGTAAGGGCTTGAACTTTAACCCTTACGCGACTGGAGATATCTGCAAACTAAAGATTGATCTTTTTAAGTTTATTCGAAATCTAAAGTTAAAAAAGCATTTCCATGGGTCAGAAAAAAGAGAGAGAGAAGTGAGAATCACACCTGTACAAAGTACTTCTGATTCATTGTCAATAAAAGATGTGCATACAACCCACCTTCTGTTGTCATTAACTGATATGGAGGATTCTCCTCTAGATATGGATCAATTGCTAGAGGAACTAGACATAGAATCTGATTTTAGCATTGTCAGTGGTTTAAAATCAAAATCCAAATGGATTCCCACACTACCTGGTGGCAATCCAATAGATAATTTTCACAAACGTGTGTTAGAGGATTTGGACAGCCTGAATAGTCACCGAAAGGACAGGATGTTTAAATACAAGGATAACCTCACCCATGGGGAAAGACATGCACTAGCCACACTCATGAAAGACAACACCATCACTATCAGGGATAGCGGACAAAGGGGGTAACGTAGTGATAATGGACCGTGTAGATTATCACTATGAAATCTCCCAGCAATTACAGGATGAGTCTTGCTACGAACATCTGACATATAACCCCATTGGTCCTTTAACACTGGAGATTAACTCACAATTACTTAAATGGAAGCAATCTGGGTTACTGAACGAGGAAGAATATCTTTATCTCAAGGTGTTCAGACCAATCTACCCATGGCTATATACTCTTCCGAAAGTCCACAAAAAACTCCCTTTTCCACCGGGGAGACCTATTGTTTCTGGCATAGGGGGCCCCACCGAAAGAATGGCGGAATACGTGGATCTCTTTCTGGGCCCTCTGGTCAGAAACCTACCCTCCTACATACAGGACAGTAAACACATCCTGAGTACCCTAGCAGACATCCAGTGGCAAGAAGGCTCTCTACTGGTCACGTTAGATGTAGTTTCACTGTATACCAGTATTAATTTAGATTTGGGCATACAGGCAGTGAACAAATGTTTGCATAATAGACCTGCCACACTTTGGCAACATACTGTAATGTTATCTACAATGATTGAACTCATACTGAAAAATAACTTTTTTATGTTTGACAAAAATTGGTACTGTCAAAAGAAGGGAGTGGCCATGGGCTCTAAAATATCACCCTCGTTTGCTAACTTGTTCATGGGGGCATTGGAATCCGACCTTATTTGGAGCGAGAAGGGTGCACAATATATCGACTCCATTATTTTCTGGGGTCGGTATATTGACGATTGTATCCTAATCTGGTCCGGCTCTGAGGAACTTTTACAGGATTTCTTCAAATATCTTAATGACAATACCTGGGAAATCCAATTTACCATGAATTGGAGTACGACGAATATTGAATTTTTGGATATTGAATTCTATGTATCATCAAACTGTCTTCACAGTAGACTGTTCAGGAAATCCACTGCATGCAATGCAGTCTTGCATGCCTCAAGCTCACATCCCCCTCACCAAATAAATGCCATACCTTTTGGCGAGTTCTTAAGGGCAAAAAGGAACTGTAGTGAGGATGGAGAGTTCAGGAGATGTTTGACTAGCATGAAGGAAAGATTCTACAATAGAGGTTACTCAAACAAGATCATTGGGAAAGCGGAGAAAAGAGTTAATAAAGTTAAGAGAACACATACCCTTACCTCTACACATAAACCGACCACTTCTGGGAGGGAACAGATCAGAATGGTGACTGACTACAATTCACTCCATGACGCCTTACGGAAAAGCATGACCAAACATTGGGGTTTATTGAAGTCAGAAAGAGCTCTCACCAATTGTATTACAGACAGACCTCAAATTACATTCAGAAGAGGTAATACACTGAGAAGTAAATTGAGTCCCACTGTACCTAGAGACACTAAAATAACAACTTGGATGACTCAACACAGTCTAGGTTTTTATAAATGTGGATTTTGCATTATGTGTAAATGGGCAAAACATGGCACTACCGAATTCATGGGTCCTGATGGTGTGGCCTTCACTGTGAGATACAACATCAATTGTACCACTAAGTTTGTGATTTATATCATAGAATGTATATGTGGCAAGTATTACGTAGGGAGCACCATCAGGCAACTAAAAGAAAGAATGATGGAACATGTCAGGGCAATACTAAACCGTGACCCGAAATATCCGGTGGCCCTACATGTAGCCTCTTGTCAAAGTGACAGGGCTAACAAAGTGGTAAAATTCTTTGGCATAGACACGGTCCCCCAGGATGTCAGAGGGGGCAACCGTGAATTGAGGCTTAGGCGCACAGAGGCAACCTGGATTATGCGTCTTAAGTCTGTGGAACGGGGACTTAATTATGATCACGAGATGCAATATTTCTTGGGTAACTGACATACAAAATGGGACTATGCTTATGTTAATGTGATGCAGTTAAGAAATGCTATATCTCTGGGGTCACTGACATATAAAATGGGTCTATAATTATGTTACTGCAATGCATTTCGATTCATAATAATGAATGCTGTATATATCGTAGTACTATGAATATGCTATTCCCTCATGTCAGGATAACTCTCCTGTGCTTTGCTTTGACGTTGTGTAATGTCTCACACTTGTATATGAACAAAGAACTGATGTGTTGATATACAATAGATAACTGGTAATGTACTGCGGAATTTATATTAAGATACCCACGTGTGATTGGGATGGGCACTGTAGTCTGTAGATGTCAAAGCACGGTGCTCACGAATATAGCTCACCTGGAGGACTACCCATGTCTTCTGTTCAGATTCTAGAAAATGGTTGCCTGAACATGGCTTCTTGTATACGGTGACCGACCGGTAATATGATATAGGAATGAATCAATTCCTTGAGGACGTACATCGCGCTTTACCTACCACACAATCTACACAGATGATTAATAATACCTCCCCTGTCTAATATTCGCCGTAATCTGGTCCTCTCTGGCGGACACGATATTATACCGATACAACGCTCCCTAAATATATTGCCTATAAAATGTGATAGAATATGCTTTACACAATAAATCCATAAGTGGATTGTTGATTCCGAGGGTTAATATGGAAACCCAACATGGATAGTTCTAAAACGACACGACCGGTCTAGTTGTTCGTCACGTGACGCAGAGACGCGTTTTTAGCGTCCTGTGAATCCCGGTCACGTGTCCAAACAGGAACACGGCCGTGGGGTCCGGACGCACTACACGCCGCTTCTTCGCTTTATCGAGGTAACTGCTCCAATACATACTGGCCTGCGCTATCTTATTAGCTCATGAAAACCAATTATTTTAATACTCCGGGGGCTTAACTCCATTCCTATTTCTGGTGTTTTTCAGCTGGAAGCACCACAGATATCGGAGCCATACATGGCAGTGCGAATATACCTTCACCAATAGGTAAGACTACGGGTGTATCATACCCCGTTTAAATATCCTTATGCCAGAGCTTAAGGCAGCACTAGTAACCATTATTGTCCTGAATTTCCCCAGAGCATTACCCTACTCGCCGTGGGCAACAATTGGGGTGAAATACACTTTTGATCTTCAAACCTGAGACTACTGAAACAGACCTTATAATGTAAGTGTATTTTATACTTACATGCTGCTGAAGCGTACTATAATAGAATGCGTGAATCTTTTTACGCATGTATCAGGGAGAGGTGCATTGTACATCGTACTTATAAGATGTTGGGTGTATGATAGGTCCAAGTGCGATGTCTCTTGTTTTATTGGAAGTCGGGTGACTGTGTGTTGAAACAACAGGCGTTTTGTTTAGGCTGCATTTATGAAATAATGAGATGCAGACCTGTTCGGAGTAATTCAGATGACTTAATCTGATTACAGATCTAACTTCACTCGAATACTCAAACGGAGTATCTACGGTCAAGGGCCCGGCTGGGTTGGAATTATCACCAGCGGAGCGGTGAGCTTCGAATTATTTACCTCACATTCTCACTACTGTGTTTCTCTTGCCTTAGTGAATGATATATGACATTCAGTGATGAGATTTCTCCTGTTGTCATCCTTTTTATTTATTGTTTTCGTGTTGAACAATCAGACCTTTCTGACCGGAACACAGCCATCTAGGTATGTTACGTACACACTCTTAGGTCCAGAGTTTCTACATTTTTCACAATCTCACTATGCATGAGGTATGACTGAGTCGTACACAGATAGCTCACTCTTCAAATAGAGACTCTGTCTCCTAAGAATAATAATTATGCTACACCCATGCATTAATGCACAAAATCACTATTAAATTGCACGGTTAGTGATAATAGTGTAAATCTTCACACTTACGACACGGATGTGTTGGGGTGGCACTTAGTAATCGAATATGTATTTCTGTACACCCACTGAGTAGAAGCAATAACTGAGCATACAAGACCATGTAACCAGGTCTTATTGTATGAATTGAACTGTGCGAGATACATGCTCCATTGTCAACTTTTGTTCATTTCAGCCCTGAGGAATCGCGAGTGCGATGAAACACGTGTCGGCTGGCGGTTTGCTACATTAAAGACTCCAAGATTCATTGAGAGTTTCTCTGTTTTGAAAATTCTGTCACTTTGTCATTATCTGGGTTGAATATTGTTACCTAACATTGTATACACTGTCTTGAGTGCAACTCCCTCTGGGTGTGTTTGCAGTTGTGGCCTCCTGTAGCCACAACTGATTATGGTTGCCAGTCTGGTCCTATCCTTACATGCAGTAGAACTTTGGATATCATGGAAATTGGTCAGAACACATATCACTCTATCCTTGGTCAACCCTGACAGAACGATTCTGAGTCGATGCTTCTTCACCCGGGAAACTGTATATTCAACCTGTTTGCAAACAGTGACCAAGGATTCCAGTCTGCTACTGTATTTGATAAACCAGGAAGGTATTCTGTTTTTAACAAACATCTGTGACAGAGGCTGTAAGAGACTAGATAATTGGTTGAGGGGGTTTAAAACCCTACTTAAGCACCAACCACAATCCTTGTCAGGGAGAACCCATAAGTCAGTAATTTATCCCGTTCTTAACCCTCTGGTAGAATGGCACAAAAAGCAGTCAAGCTTAACTTAGAGGCAATGTGCAAAGTATTTATGCAGCGAACAGACATTAAAAAGTGAAAGCACAACACAAAAAAGATCTTACACCAATTAGGAAAAAAATGAGTAAAATTTAATAAATAAAATGATACCTAAATGGACTGGAGTTATGAATTTGTAAAGTTTTTAGTAAAATCTAGTGCCTAAAAGATCAAAGCACCAACTGCGTAGACAGGAGCAACAGCAATGCAGTGCAGAACTGATATACAAGGTGGACTGGACCTGCTCTCTACTTAACTTCGGACTCAGAAAACATTTTGAGCTCAGCTGGGAAAGGGAGCTAGTTGTGTACAAGCAGGAGTCATTGTTACAGGGGAGCGCTGAGTGAGGTCTCATCGAAGCCATCCATGATTGTGCGAAAAAGGTCTCAGTATTAGAAGCTTAATTTCGAGCCAAAGAACTTCATTGTTGTCGATGCAGAGCCTAAATTCATTAAGCCCTGGGAAAAATGTTACCTTCGGACTTAGACAATTATTTTGGAAGTTGAAAACCTCCAGCAGGACAAAGCTGCAAGCGGAAGCCGAAGACGGTTCCAAGAGGCCAGATACGGTTGCTCGTAGGTTCTGCTGAACAGGATTACTGCTATGGAGAAGAATGCTTTGAGGGATACCACAACGTCAAGCCAACCGATGATACACCTAGGGCAGATCAGCTAACAGGTAGGTGCCTGGCTTCTGTCGGTTCGTCTGACACTTTTTGGTGAAAATGTTTACAGGTCCCAGGTTTTAAGTTAGGCAGGAGCAGCACCTCTAACACTTTTTCCAAGGGCCAGAGGTTGGGGGCACCACTTGGGCGGGGGTGGGGGTTGGGGGGGTTGAGGACTCATTCCAGCAGAGGCCAAGTACAGTATTCAAGTTCTCTGGAGCTTTTTATGTTGCTGTTGCTCACACAGGAAACCAGCTAACTCTGGTAGTCTAGGTTCAAGTGGCAAGGCAGGTCTCCAGCAGAAGGGCAGTCCTCTGGGAAGCAAGACAGGGCTCAGGCAGCAAGTCAGTCATCTGGGCAGCAGGGCAATCTTCTAAGGAGAAAGACAGGCCTAAGCACCAGGACAGTCCTCTGGGAGTCCAGGTAGTCCTTCTGAGGTCTTCCACAGGTCCAGGAGTGTACTGAAAAAGTATTCTAAGTGTTCGATATATATATCTACTGCCAGGCGTTGAAGTGGGGAAATCTTCTAGGATACCCCGACATCTGGTTCTGGAAAGTTCTTTCCTTACTCCTCCAAGGCTCCAAAAAGACTAGGGTGACAAAAGGCTAGTGTCAGGTTCCTAAGTATGTGCGCTGGAAGCATCCCTTTATAATGTAAGTGGGGCAAGGAACAGCTCCGTCCACTCCCAATCAAAAGTTAGCACCTATATAATGTAAAAAGGTAAGGCAATATTATCCTAAGGGAGAGGTAGGCCTTACAGTAGTGAAGATCTGCATTTAGGAGTTTTTCACTACCAGGACATGTAAAACTTAAAAAGAGAAATGCGCATGCGCGGGCGGCTGGGCATGCGCATTAGTATCCAAGACGGCGGCACGATTACGAGAGGGAGCCCCGGGGGACGCAGCGTACAAGGTAAGTGGTTTTTAATTCATTTTTAAAAGGTAATTTAAGTATTTAGGGAGGGCAGGAGGGAGGCGGGTGGCGCGTAGTGGGGCTACGTGAAGTGCGTAGGTGGGCGTAGTTTCTCGCCCACTTCACGTAGCTTCGCGTAGCCCCACTACACCTACTACGCCCAGGGTTACCTAAAACTTAACTTTAAAAAAAATGATTCACACTATTGATATAAATATTTATCAGCAAACCAATTATAATTATTTAAATGTTAATTATTAAAGAACTTTAGTTAATGTACTTCCCACAATATACCTTCATAAAACACACAACACACTCATGAAATTTAACGGAAAATTATTTTCACAATTGCCAGAATTAATTATCAAACTATTAATTAATATGAATTAAAAGAATGATTATTAGTTGCTTAAAATTAATTTACTTCCCACCTCATACCCCTACAAAACCCACAACCTATTTGTAAAATCTTTAAAAAACATTTTATTGCCCAAACAACATAATTCATTATCAATTAAACAAATATTACTTATTAAAAATGAAGGGGCAGATTTACAAGCCCCTTGCGCCACTTTTGCGTCACTTTACCCATATTAAAAGTGACACATAATTGGAGCAAGTGCCTTGTAAATCTGTCCCTAAGGGCCTCATTACGATGTCGGTCGGAAAGCATTCTGACCGACCCCTTGTCGCAATCAGGTCCAACTGACCGATTATGATGTTTTCGAACAGCACTGACTTCAATAGTAGCCTGTGTTCTGACCAACAACACAGGCTCCTATTGAAGAAAGGGGTGGTTGCAGAAAACCTTACACCCTGTAGCAGGCACCACATGGTGCCTGCCACAGTGTGCATGGTAGTAAAGAAGGGCCCAACGGGTAACACCATAGGCCCCAACTGGAGCCCTCTGGTTGAAGGGGGGGGCCTGCTACGGGCCCCCAAAGTCAGTTTCCAACAGCAGTTCCCTGTTGGACAAACCGAGTCAGAAAGGCTGTCTGAATCGGACATCGTAATACATAGGTTGGGAATGCGGTCCGTGGAGCTATACGATTTGGCTCCAACTGACTCTTTTTCTCCGAATGCCGGTTGAAATTGAGTGGGAAACACCAAACTGTTACCTTCTATCATAATAGGTTGGTTGGAAAAGTTTCAGAGTCGTTGGAAACATGGATTCTGAAACTGTTAGGAAAATCTGAATGCCATTCGGAGCCTTTCCTACAAACATCGTAGTAAGGCTATAAATATTAATTCATTAAAATAATTTACTTCCCACCCTTTACCCCCATAAACCCCACAACCGCACCTAAAATTAAACCTAAAAAAATATACAATTAAAATAATTAATTGTAAATTAAATAATTAATAGTATTTAACTACTATTAATTCATTTAAATTATTTTACTCCCCACCCTTTACCCCTATAAATCCAACAACCCACATCTAAAAACAATGTAATTAAACAATTAACATAATTAATAAACACATAATTAATTAATATTAATTAAAAACTAAGGGGTCCATTAGGCTGTAGGGCGGATCCCCATCCCCGCATGGCTGTGGTGATCTGTCCTACATACTTCCCCGCCCGCCACCCATTTCCTCCCACCATATTTGTATGGCGGGGGTACCGCAGCGGACGGGAAGACAAGTCGACCGGACAGAAAAGGGTTTAAGATGGTGGCGGTGTCTGCTAGACTCTAAATATCAACGAGAGAGGTAGGGCTCGAGTCAACACTCCTGTGCCCCATAAAGTTTATTAGAAACAACAGAGGAGTGCTTATGTGCAACTTAAAATCCAAATACTAAAGCAAAATAATGTGACAGTTTAGGCCCGGACCCCTACCTGGATCAGGTAGTGCTAGGTTTTAGCATGTCCTGTCCTAATAGTCAGGAGGCAACCACCCTGTGGACAGGAATGACTGAATCCAGCAAGGCAAGGCAAATAGCCTTTTGTTTAGAAGGACCCTCACTCACCACTAGTTGGTGACATGCTTCATCATTGGGTCCCCGCTGGGGTGACTGAATACCGCCCCAGCGTGCTACAACGCCTGAGTTACAGCGGAGCGGGTTGATGGTGAGTGTACTAGTGATTAAACTCAAATGTATATGCAAAATAAGTGAGTTCAGGGTTAAAAAATACAAGGTTAGAACCCAAACAAAATATTTAATGCGGGCCAACCCGTATTAAGGTTAAAAACGTGAAGGTTGGACAACCAATGGTTCTTTGTTAGGAGACCTGTGTCCTTAATTAACATGTTTCTGCTGTCAAAAAAGCGGGATTGCACAGCATTCGTCAGGACCACACCTAAATGGCACTCCGGGGGTATGTACGCGCTAAGGTACACCCTCCAGTGAGGCACTTAATGTGAAAAATTACAAAAATTAAATAGTAAAAGAGAATTTACTCACGGGTATTAACCGTGCAGGCACACTGTAGAGTACAGTAGCCAAAAGGTACCTGTAGAGGGAAGAAATAGGAACAAACTGACACTTAGAACACAAACAACAATGAATCATGTAATCCAACTCAGTCACATGTCATGTGGCAACACTAAGGCTCATTAATGCCCCCGTGTCATAGACCCCATCGTGCGATTACAAGGTCATAATCCCCCTTGAGTGAGGAAATCATTAGTGCCTATGCCAGAATAGTTATCAAGCGTGGCCTGTGGAAACATGCGTTCCCTAAGATGCAGCAAATGTGATTATATCTGCATATACAGATTTCCACCAATTTAGCAGTTAGGAAATCCTTGCTGGTATCCAGCCTATAATCATGCTGGGTAAGGCAGGGAAACCATTATGTCAATTTAGAAGACTCACGAAAAATACATATATAGACAGGGACCTCAGTGAGGTGGAACACCAGTGACAAGTTTTTGTAAATTCAGCAGATTTTGTCAATACGGCAGGGTTAATTATGCTGAACAAGATTAACTGTGTCAATTCAGCATGGTAAATTATACCGGACATGGAGGAGGCACTTACAAATCATTAGAAAAACACTGACTTCCGGGGTCAGGACGGTTTGGGCAATATTCACGCAGCGTCCTCTGTAAATAAGTTAGGACGGAGGTAGACAGTAAACAACACCTCCGAAAAGCCGATGTATCAAAATCAGTAGCAGAACAGATGCACACGCTGGCCTTGTACTTACTTCTACGCCCGCGACTCCCCGCCCAGCACCTATATTCAGGGACTGCCGTCTGCCCGAAGAGTAAATCAGCAATGGAGCCGGGCTGTTTACATCTTCCCTGAAGCGGGTCACGTGACCGGCGTACGCTGACGTCGGTGACGCTGGGCCCGCCACGAGAGGTTCAACAAAATTTAAAGGGGCAACATTAAAATACGTGGCTACAGGGTTCGAGCCCCCGTGTCCCTCCCACAAATGCCCCTAGAAATTTAGTTTTCAATATCGTGCAAGAAATACAAAACACGCAAAAAAGGCAAATTAGGAGAAAATACTGCATATGCCCAGGTAAAGTCATAGCGTTATTGTTGAGTACAATAATGAGAATCATAGAGATCCCATCAATTGAACCATTGTAGATCACTATTGGGTAAATAGTTAATAGGTTCTATTGTATCTACTAACCAAACCTGGATTTGTCTTGTGGAAAAACACATCAAAACCTAATGAGGTCGATGTTTTTAGAATTACCTGTATTATATAACGGTGAGTGCAAATCACCAATTTACAATTGATCCAGATAAGTAATGGCAATTGTTGGATGTAGATGAACTATTATACTGCCAGAACTCAATGAACACCTTTGTTGTTCGCCCAGGAAAAATGAGAAAACCCAACCGCCACAGTATCAGATTATGCGAAAGGTTTTTTTTTGGAAAAAACAAAGAACACTGCTATGGGATCACGAGTGGTGACAAAGCCCCCTTCTCATAATGAATCTGAAAACCATCAATGATCAAGATGTTGAGCAGTCAGTTCCGTCTCAACACTGATCCCCACGGGATATCATCATTCAGACCAGACTTATTGGTTGATAAGCGATAAATCCATTGTTGTTCTTTTTCAAACATCTTAGTTTCCGATCCCGATGTCACTTGTTCCAAAATAGTCCAGCGCATGTCATTAGGAGTATGTTGCTTCTCCAAAAAATGGGCAGTCATCTTAGTTGTTGTTTTTCGTCAACGAATGTTGCTGCGATGCTCGCCTGTTCTTAGTTTAATGCGTCTGGACGTCATGCCAATGTACTGTAAGCCACAAGAGCACGATATTAGATAAATGACATTGGCTGTGTTGCAATTCGTGTGTCCACGTTGTTCCCAGACTTGGCCATTTGAAAGATTTAATGTTCTGGTGTGGGTAGTAGGATGGCATATACTACAATTCCCACAGGGGAAATGTCCAGTAACTGCTGGCAAACCCCAGGCATTAAGCACTGTTGACCCTGGTTTCGTTGAAGTCAGGTCCCTGGGGCGAGTGTGGACCAAAGAATCCTTTAGGCTGGAGGCTCTTTTGTACGAGAAAAGTGGTTTATCCCACTTGTGTCTGTTGCTAGTTAATATTTTCCAATGTTTGGAGATGCTCCTACTGACCGCATTGGATAGTGGTGTCTGCTAGACACCGCCATCCATAACAGGATGCAGGCGGGAGGCAGCCTTTCCATGGCGCCATTGCCCCCAGGGAAAGGCATGTTGATTTTGAAGTTGGGGGCCTGTTGCGGGCTCCCAAGATGTTGGGAGGATGAGAGGCACATGGTCAGTACCTATGGTACCCCCCTGCATGTGCATACACAACATGGCAGGCACCGTACAGTGCCTGCCATGTTGTGCATGCATATGCACAACATGCATTTTTGGCATTGCGGCGGGTGATGCTGCGCAATGTTAAAATTGCAGGATATGCCTGCCAGGGCACATCCTAATCACCCCCTTAGGATGGCCGCACTTATGGCGGGCGGTCCCTCTTTATGTCAGGATGGCTGGCGGACAAAGTCTGCCCGCCATCCTAATGATGCCCTAAGTATTAATTAATTACAAATTAATTACTCCTCACACTTTACCCCTGACAACCCCAAAACCTGCACGAATTTTTTTTAAACAATAAATATAATTAATTATCAATTAAGTAATTATTATTAAACAAACTAATAATTATTTCTTAATAAATCATTTCCCACCCTTTACCCCTATAAACCACATACCCCACACAGAAAAAGAATTTATGACATAATTAAAATATTTAATTATCAATTAATTGATTAATAATAATTAAAAACTAAGGGGCATATTCTCCGTCTCGGAAATGGGACCGCCTTCTGACATTTCCCTATGGGAGCATATGTCTCGCTGTAAACCGGCCGTGGTACATGCTCCCATAGGAAAATGGGAAGTGGTGTTAATCCCTGCACCCCTTGGCGGGCACCTTGAGATGCCTCCCACGTGGTGCAGGGATTAACAGGTGGGCACCTTAGGTGCCCCCTCGGCCATCAACCCAAGGCTGCCAGGGAAAGGGACCCTGCTAGGGGCCCCCATACTCACTCTGCTGGAATCCCGGCATGAAAAGCCTGCCAGAGACCGAGTATCATAATCCCAATGGCAGAAAGGCTACCCTTTGGGATTACGGTCTGGTCTCTGACTAGCCGACTGGCTCCTTGAGTCCATTGGAAGCCAGCAGGAATGACTGGCCGGTTTCAATTACAAGTGGCTGATTCATATTCAGCCGGTCAGGATTGAAACAGAAGCGGCTTTTCGACAGCCATCGTAATAAGCCCCTCATTGTTGATTATTTAACAATAAATTACTTCCCACCCTTTACCCCTATAACCCGTCAACCCGCACCTAAAAAAAATAATTACACAATTACCATGATCAATTAATTAATTAATATTAACAACAAATTAATTATTAATTAAAAATAAATTACTTCCGACTCTTGACCCCTATAAACGCCACAGCACACACATACAATTTACATTTAAAAAACGTAATAGCATGATAAACATAATTAAACATCAATTAAATAAATAGTATTAATTAAAAAATAATCATATATTTATTATAATTCAATTACTATATGTCTTATACCTCTATAAACCCAGAACCCGCTATGGAACTAAAAAACACCAAATTAAATAAATTAAGTTTAATAACTACTAAAAAATGTGCAAATATATTAAAAAACATAAACAATAATTAGACAAAAAAAATTCTTCATATACATTTCAAACACCTACTCAAATACATAGCAATAATTAAATACAATATTTTAAACAACTATATTTTTCGCAAATGATATTAATTACTTTGATTTTTGGAAAATTAATAGTATTTACCTTAAAATTGATATTCTTGACATCGATATTCTAGCTGTCGATATTCCCATATCACAACACATTTGACTTGACATTCTGGTATGGCAGTATCTGAAACTTGATATTTTGTGTGAAAACCCCAATTAGCTGCTTCAAATCCTTAGACTAACAAAGAGGGCAAGTCAAATGGAGAATGGACTGCATTCCTCTGTACCTCATCCCAGGCACGCTACTACTGGATTCACAGGCTTTGAAAAATACTAAAGCACTGATGAAAGCACAAATGGAAGGCACATGAAGTTTCACTTCATTGTGATTTGACGCTGTTTGAAAGTACCATGTGTCACAACATATTTGACTGCATGTAACATGCACATTTTGACAGAGAACATAGGGTCTGATTACGAGTTTGGCTCAGCGGCGCTGGCTCAATGCCGGCTCCGCTGCTCCACACCTGTGCATGGACTGCCGGCCATATTACGAGTTGTAAAAGTACAACTCGCAATATGGTCGGAGGCACTCTGCCCTTTTCCGTGGTGGTGCCTTAAAAACAGGCTCCGCAATGGGAACGGCTAAAAATTTCCAGCACTGCATGGACGGTAACGTCCATGCCGTGCTGGAACTGGTGGGAATGCAAACAGGGGGGGCACATGTTGTTTCCCTCCGAATGTATCCCTATGAAAGGGGGACGTGGGGGCCCTTTGGCCCCCCTTGGTTCCTACACCAACAGCTTTTAATGTCCAGGCTCCCCTATGGAAAGGCTGGTGGTCCAGAAACTAAAAATATGCTGATTGGGACTGCGTCAGTCCGTGCTCAGCATAATGCATTGTGGCGCACCTGCGCCACTGCCAAAGAAAAACTGGCGCAACTGACGATCCACCACCGATACTACTTATTAATTCGTCATTGGAAAAATGGTGGACCACCAGACACGTAATCAGGCCCATAGACTTAGAAAAAAACTCTATGACTTTCAGCTTTTTCCTGATCAAAAGTGCAATGGTTAGAAAACCATAAAAACACATGAGTACCTGCACAAGTTTGCCTTATTCCAGCATTTCTTATATTTCCTAATCCAGCTTTCCTCCTCTCACTCTAGATGAGACTAACTGCCTCCTTGATAACATCAAATCTGGCTCCCCTCTGGACCCTTGTCCGTTGAAAATCCTGAAGACCTGTAGGGAGGTGGTTTTGCCCCCCCTTCTAGAGGTGATGAACCTTGCAATTACAGAGGGGGTTATTCCCCTCTCCTAGAAATTGGCGGTCGTTAAACCTCTCCTGAAGAAAGCCTCCCCCTAGAACATGACGGCTGCAGGCTAATGCGGCGCGCGCGTCAGACGACGGTTCTCTGTGGCACCGCGGTGCTGCTGCCCTTCTGAAGCGCTGATGGAGCCCCAAAGTCAGTGAATTGTTTCCCGCTTACCTCGCTCGCTCTGTGCAGCCGCGGAGACGTCTCCCACTTGCTTCTTCGGTGTTTTGGTGTTTTTTCCCCGCCGTGAGACTCGCGGATGTGCCGGGTTGAAGGCACTGCTTCCCGACCCCTCCCCCCTACCTCGCTGCCTCTGTGGAGCCGGTGGCAGAAAGCAGCCGTGGAACTCCGCAGAGGTCGCACGGCTCGGGGGCTCCTTCGAGGTCAGCTGGGCTGCGATGGGAGCGTGGTTCAACAGCAGACCTCCTCAGAATTAGCCAGAAACCCCAGTGACGGAGAGAAAAATCAGGGAAAAGTCTATTCGGAGGGAGAGTCTGGATGCACTCCTATTGTGACAGTGGATCCCATAAAGGAGGTCGGGGGGTAGAGGAGGATACGGAGTCAGATAAATTCAGTAGCAGGAGAGCCCCTAATCGTAAAGTAATTTCTAAGAGTGCGAGCAGGAAGAGGGGGAAGAATCAGAAACCTGAAAAGAAACCTGAAAAGAAACTACAAGTCCCAGAATCCTCCATCACAGAGGGAGCTAAGTTCGCGGAATCACCTGCCTCTGGTATAGAAAGTATAGAAAGTACCAGGCTCAACCAAGGGGCTAATAGCAGTAAGGCTAAGGCTGAGGCTAAGGATAAAAAAAACAAAGGAGGTCCCGAAAAGAGGTCTAACACTTTAAGTTCAAATAGTGGCACTGGAAAGATCACCCCCTCTTTGCGCTCATATTTCAAAGTTTTGCCCCAGGTGTTGGATTTGCTACCTGCAAAAAAACCCTGATAAATCCGTTCAACAGCCTATATCTCTCCCGAATTCACCTACATCTTTGGGCACTCTCGCTGATAGTATCTACAGTAAAATCCCCACATTAGCTCCAGCAATGGCTGAATCCCCGCCTCTTCCAGCCATAGGTGTTGAAGGCGATGTTGGGTGTGAGCAAGATCCAACAGGTCAAGAGAAGTCAATTGATTTAGAGGAGGGAGCTGACGCAGGGGCCAAAAGTGAGAAGGCAATTAATACCGAGAGCGCTTTGGAAGCCCCCGCAGCCTCAATAGCGTCAATGAGAGAAGAAATCAGGAATGATTTCCTGATTTCTAAAGCAAATCAGAATGATATACGAGCATCATGTGAGGTGTTGGAGAGGAAAGTAGATGGGCTGAGTGAAGGGACAGAAATACTTGAGGGCTCTGTGGGGGTAATGAAGGCAAGCCTCGAAGTGGCCGAACTAAAGATCCAAAATTTACGGAGGGAAGGAGATGCCATGAAAGAGAGAGTCGAATCATTGGAGAACTATTCACGGAGAAACAACCTGCGACTCCTGAAGATACCAGACGGAAAGGAAGGGGGGGGACCTCAAGGCCTTTACAATCAAAATTTTGAAGGACTCCCTTAATCTTGAGGAATCTGTCGAGGAATTTGACAAAGATATCCAACGCATTCATCGCGACCCATTTCGTTTAAATCCTAGCAGAACCAAGCATAGGAAGATTTTGATTAATTTTCTTACATACACTCTGAAGGAGAAAATTTTAAATCTCTCACTAAAAGTACAATCATTAAAGGGCCCTGACTTCTCCTTCGAAGTATGATCCGACCTCTCCAAACCCACTCTGGATAGACAGCGGGAACTGGGCCAGAGGATGGACAAGTCTAGGTCTGCCGGAGCAACTGCCCAGATGATGTTCCCCGCATTTTTGCGGGTTATGTACAATAACAAGATGCACAACGTCAGATCCCCTCTGGAGGCCGACAAATTGTTGGAGTCCATCAGAAGTCACTCTCAGGGTGGAGTTTAGTGCTGGAACAATTAGAGCGGGCTGGGCACTGTTGCCCATACTCCCCACTCATAGATAGGATATATTAGCGGATTTTGTACAAGTTACCACTTCCCTCTTCCCATGCCATCTAATGTTCTGACCTGTAACGTGACTTGAGCAAGCTCGAAAAATAGGGTAGAGTATAAAGGTTGAGGTGGTAAAAAGGAAGTATGAATAATAAAAAGGGGAAGATTGGGTTTCAGTTTGAGTCCTCTAGGAAAAATGTATTTAAAAAAAGGGAAAAGAAGAGAAGGGGAAAAAAAAGGGGTGAAGGGGGAAAAGCGGAAAAAGGAAAAAAAGAATCAAAAATCTAACCACGTGTGTTTGCTCCAGAGTGGTTCAAGGGGCACATAGCGGTGCTGGAGGGAACGGTGTTCTAGGACGCAAATCCGGCCTCACATCTGGTCGGAGTAAGTATGGGAGGGTTCTTCAAGGGTGGGGATGAGGGAGTGGGGGAGGGGAAGGATAAAAAAGGTAAAAATCCTCAGAAGTCAGGTCTTCCTATCTGTGTTTTGTGCCCTAGCTGGGTATACTGCCAACCTTGGGAAAAAAGAATTTGTTAAGAGGAAGGAAATGGGAAAGAGGATAGATACCAGACGATGACCTCGGTTCAATTTTTGTCATGGAATGTCAATGGTCTGCGCATGAGGGGCAGAAGAGAGCGCATTTTACAATACCTAAGAGATTCCCCGCACAGATCATTGTCATCCAGGAGTCACATCTTCTAAAAGCAGAGGCCAATATCCTTTTAAAAAGGCAGAGATGGATAGACAAATTTATCAGCACTGACCATAATGCCAATATAAGAGGAATACTTCTAATATGTAAAAAATCAGCGAAAGCTCAGATCTTAGATTATAAGGAAGATCAGAGTGGAAGATGGCTTTTGGTGAATATGTCTATTGACGGTTGGGTGTGTAATCTAGTTGGGTATTATGGGCCTAACATTGATGACCCGTCCTACTTAGAGGTAATAAGGAACCATTTAATGACCTCCCAAGTTCCTATCATCTGAGCTGGGGATTTTAATATCGTACTTAACCCAAAACTAGATAAATCTTCCAACTCTAGAGCCTGCATGCCCTCCAAATCCAGACAGTCCCTTATAGGAATAATGACACAGCTGGGTTTGGCAGACCTATGGAGAGAAAAGGCGGGTAACAAATTAGGGGTTTCTTATAGGAACCTCAAATATAAACATAAATCAAGAATCGATTACTCGCTATTTAGTTATTGTCTTAAAAATTCCCTCTCTGGGATAAACTATCTTCCCTCCCTATCGGACCATTCAGCTCTTTTGTTTGCTCTTAAACTTGAAGCCCAGACTAAACATCCATCTTGGTCATTCGATCGTACAATCCTATTAGAAGAAGAGGAAGTTAGGTTTTTGGTAGGTGAGACTACTTCATTCTTGGATGCAAATCTAGATTCTGCAGCACTAGATACAGTTTGGGAGACTCTGAAAGCATTCCTGCGAGGATGCATAACAAACAGAGCCTCCTACCGACATAGTATGTATCGAAAGAAGATCAAGAATCTTGAGCAGGAAATGGAGTCGATTGAGCAGAGGCTTGGGGCCTCAATTGGATCACCTGACAACCCAAAAAATCTGGGCGAACTGAAAAATCAATTAGAGAGCATTTTACAAGAAAGAGTAACAAAGAGATGGGAGGCGAGTAAGATCTCTCATTTTGAGTTTGAGGAGGCTCCGGGCAAGATATTGGCATGGAAGGTTAAGGCAGACCAAGCCCAAAATTACATCAGAGAAATCAAGGTTGAAGGTGAGAGCGTAACCAGGATTTCTAATCAGGAGATAGGCACTGCTTTTAGGGAGTTTTTGAGGGGATGTATAGGGAAGATACCCCAGACGACCAGCTGGTATGGTATACATGGTTGGACCAGATCTCCCTACCGTCTCTCTCACTAATACAGAGCGAAGGTATGGAGATGGAAATATCTGAGGCCGAAGTTAGGAAAGCTATTAGGCAACTCAAACATGGGAAGGCGGCAGGTCCTGACGGGCTACCAGGTGAACTATACCGTGCCTTGGGGGATATCATCGCCCCTACTCTGACTGCCCTCTTCAATGAAATCCTAGGAAAGGGGCAAGATCCCCCTAAATCTTGGGGTGAGGCGACCATAGTACTGATCCCCAAACCAGGAAAGGACCCAACTTTATGTGGGTCTTATCGACCGATATCGTTATTGAATAGCGATTATAAGATCTTTGCTTCCATTATGTCAGCTAGATTGGGGTCAGTAATAGGGGAAATTGTACATCAGGATCAGAGGGGATTCATCAAAGGGCGTCAGCTATCTGACCTGATGTACGACTTGGTGGGGGCAATAGATATTGCTTCGACCTTTTCACTTCCACTGGCTACACTCACCCTAGACGCGACCAAAGCATTTGATAGGGTCAATTGGCCCTATCTGGCCGCAGTGCTGAAGAAGTTTAACTTTGGGGAGAATTTTTGTCGGACCGTATCCCTCATGTATAATCCTCCGTCGGCAAGGCTGCTAATTAATGGTGCTTTGACAGACTCTTTTAAAATTATGAGAGGTACGAGGCAGGGCTGCCCGCTCTCTCCCCTCCTCTTCAATCTGTACATCGAACAGTTTGCGCAAACCTTAAGGGGAGATGAAAATATTCCATCATTCAGATTTGGGGAGTGGGAAAGGCGAGTCACACTCTATGCAGATGGCATTCTTATTTTAACATCAGATCCGGAGACATCATTGCCTGTGGTTATTAAGAGGACTGAAGAGTTTGGTCGCATCTCGGGGTATGACATAAATGCTAGTAAAACCGACATCATGGCATGGAACATCCCTAATTTACAGCTGGATGTGACTAACTCAATGCGATATCTGGGAATCCGGGTGATTCAAAATGTTGGAGACATCGCTCAAGCTAATCTAGAGAGAGTGTATAATGAGTGTAGAAAATTGTTAAAAACTTGGTCCAATCTTCCACTAACCATATTAGGCAGAGTGAGTCTGATAAAGATGTCTATCCTTCCTAAATTTACATTTATTTTTAACACTATCCCCCTTGCCTTTGATGGTAAAACCTTGGATAAGTGCCAGAGAGAGATAAATTCCTTCATTTGGAAATATAAAACGGCGAGGGTGGCATGGAAGAAGCTGAGAAGGAGGAGGGAAAAGGGGGGCTAGCCTTGCCGGATCTGCAATACTATGCATGGGCTTTTCAGCTGTCCCAATCTAGAATGCTTTTAAAATCACCGTCAACTTCATCTGTTGGGACAATGTTTAAAGCCATGCTGGTAGGTGCGGCGTTACCAACCGACGGATATTTGTTCAAATTTGGGTACCAAAAATAATTTTAAAAAGTTAAGTTAAAAATCCTTATGTCTCAGGCGAAAGCCTGGCTACAGATAAGGAAACAATTAGGTCTGTCGTACTTTTTAAACTATGCACTTATATGGGACTCCCCGGGCTTGCCACTATGTCTGAAAGACAGACAAGCAATTCCAGTGAGGGATGGAGGAATAACAAGATGGGGAGAACTGATGGCAGGAAGGTCCTTGAGGTCTTAGGAGGAGCTACGGGAACAGTTGGGCCCTGGGTTCTCTAGATGTAAGTTCTTACAAATAGACAGTTGGGTCAAGGCCCTGTGTAGGACAGGGGTAACAATTGGGAAGATTAGTACCATGGAACAGCAGTTGGTGGAACAACAAGGGGGGGGTAAAGAGGTGACTCAGTGGTACTGGAGCTTGCTAGAGGAGGCTGATGGAGTGTTTACTCTCCCGGAGGAATTGTGGGGGGGAGAGTTAGGTGCCCAATGTACAGAAACTTGGAAGAGATCTTGTACCCTTCTGTACAAAATTGTTAAACCAGCATGGCTGAGGCGTAATCATTTTTTTACGATACGCCGAGCCTACCTCTCACCCTTGAAACTGTCTAAATTTATCCCTGGTAAGAAATGCAATAAGTGCAATTACATTGAGGCCTCGGACGTCCATATGTTCAAGGACTGCCCTTGCATCGCCCAGTTCTGGGAGGAAATGAAAGTAACCCTAGAATCAATCCTAAACATACCTGTGTCCATCACACTGCCACTTATTATCTTTGGCTGGGATGCTAGTATAACTGGTCATGCAAGGGCTTTTTTGTTTTATGCAGTTTTGTTGGCCAGGAGACAGATTTGTAAAGTCTGGGCAGAAAATACGGCACCATTACACGCAAACTGGTTGTCATCTATGTACGAAACATCTAAAATGTATATGGCCAGATCTTGCAGTAATCACAACTTGGCATTCTGGGACCTTTTGGTTCAGTGGAAATAGCTGCCGGGTTTATTTTTTATTTTTTTTCCCCTGTCCTATTATTATGCCATTCGACTTCAAGGACCAGGGTCCCTCCCCTTCGTACCATGGTTGATCCTACAGGCAATTAATACCAAGATGGAGTAAGTGCAGGCTCGCTCCTGTTTATTCCCTATACCTCTTAAGGTCCATCGACTGCCAATCTTCATAAATCGTGTCACCGAGTAGGCAACAGTAAACACCTCGTATCTCGGAGTACGACACGCATGGTGGTTGGCGGCTTACTAAGAGGAGGGGAAGGCAAATGAGGACAAACAAAAAAAGAAAGCCTCCCTGGACCCCTGGGTCCTGAATATTTTTCTACCAATTTCTTTGTTACCGACCCCCGCTAAAATACTGGAATCCATCTCAATCACCATCTTACCACCTTTTTAGATGACTCGAATCTGCTGGACATCTCGCAACATGGCTTTCGAAGAGCCCACAGCACTGAATCTGCCCTTACTGTGGTGATTAATAACATCTACTCGAAAGGTCGACAAGGGCCATACCACTCTTCTAGTCCTACTCGACCCGACGGCAGCCTTCGACACCTGGTTTCCAGGCTCAGGGAGATAGGTGTTGGAGGCCCACCCCTCGGTCTCTTAGCCTCCTTTTTACATCAAAGGGAACAGAGAGTAAAGCTGGGTGATTTTTTGTCCCCTCCCAAACCAGTGCAGTGTGGGGTTCCCCAGGGATCTTCTTTAAGTCCCACCCTCTTTAATATCCATGTGGCCCCACTTGCCAGGGTAGTGAGATCTTATGGGTTTGAGGTGTTGTTGTATGCCGACAACACACAAATCATGGTCTCCCTTACTCAGTCTGTGAATGATTCTGCCCTCAATTTTAGAACTTGCATGGAGGCAGTATCCCGCTGGATGATGCAGAACTTCTTAAAACTCAACGGAGAAAAGACCGAGGTCTTGATCTTCGGGGGTGGTCATGACATTTGGTCAAAAGATTGGTGGCCGGACTCCCTCGGGGACTGCCCTCTCCCCTCCCATTTTGCTAGGAACCTGGGGTCCTGATAGATACCTCTCTTTCCTTTGACCGGAAGGTCAGCAGGATCGTGTCCACCTGTTGTGGTATCATCAGGATCCTCAGAAAGATTGCATCCTATCTCTCCCCTGATGCTAGGAAGCAGGCCACAGTGGCTCTTGTCTCCTTGAGACTGGACTATTGCAACACACTGAATGTGGTCATGAACAAGAGCCTCATTCACCACCTACAGATGGTCCAGAACGCCACAGCCAGGATGGTCCTCAATCTCCCTAGGCTTTCCTCTGTTTCCCTGGCCAGGAAAAACCTTCACTGGCTGCCCGTCCAGACCAGGATCTCCTTTAAGCTTCTTTGCCTTGCCAATGGGGCTATTTATGGCTCTGGATAAGAGGGCATTAGGTCTCTCCTAGTTCCCTATCTTCCTAGTAGAGCCCTCCGGTCTTCCACTAAAAATCTCCTCTTAGTCCCTAGATAGAGCATGGGCGAATTTTGCGAATTCGCGATCCGCAAATTTGCGGATTTTTTATTTTTGCGTGTTCGCGGGTGTTCGCGCGGAACTTTGCATATTCGCGGAGCGCTTTGCGTGTTCGTGTTTTTTTTTGCCTGGTTCATCACTGCCACCCTCTTGTTTTTTATGCCCTCTGTACCACTTGTTTTTGTGCCTTTCTGCCTTCTGCCCCACTGGTTTCTGTGCCCTTCTGCCCTCTGCCTAACTCATGCCCTCTGTCCCACTTTGTGCCCTTTTGCCCTCAGCCATAAGTCAGCTTCAACAGGAAGCACTAATAGATAAAGTAAAGCAGGTGCTTGAGTTGAAGGTCAAATTAAGTTACACAGTCATTAATCACCCCAAGTTTGGGGTGATTAATGATTGAGTAACTGAATTTGAGATGCAACTCTAGCACCTGCTTTACTTTATCTATTAATGCTTCCTGTTTAAGCTGACTTTTGTAACTATTTTAAAGGCTCTGGCAGCTTGCCGGCGCCATTCTAAAATAGTTACAAAAAGTAAGCTTGAACTTTTGACCCAATCCGTTCCGCTCGCAGATTTTGCGGGAAATTTGCGAATCTCGCGGATTGCGAATTTACCGAATATCCACAAAATCCGCGAGCGGAATGGATTTTCAGCCCATGCTTCCCCTAGATTTGCAAAAGCAAGATGGGAGGTAAGGCTTTTTCCACCTTAGTACCTAAGCTCTGGAATTCCCTCCCCCTGATCTGGTAGGACAACCCTCTTTGGCACGTTTCCGTAAAGAATTGAAAACCTGGCTCCTTCGAGAGGCCTACTCGTAGCCATGGATGCGGTGATCTGAGACCTGTTATTTTGATATTTGTTTTGTTGGGTGCCTTGATGCCCTCACTCACTCACTCACTCAGCTTCATCTGTCCTTATGGTGCTATGTTTCCTACAAAAGGAGGAAATTAAAATTCGATTGAATACACTTTCAAAGTTGTCAGTGCATACCCATCCATAATATTCTTACACTAAAGCTGCACAACATCTTTTGTACGCCCCCCATACGCTGGGAGACCTATAGATGATCACACACGGCCTTGCTATCTTGCAAGATAGATCCCTCCCCTGTCAAATCTGCCTCAGTGATAGGAGAAGCCTGTAATAAATGTATCTTCAACCCTGCGCAATGCAGTTATTTTTGAAAAACCTTGCTTGGAAATGCCCCTTTATCCCAGACCTTAAAACTACAATATATTTCAAACGTGTGCACGTTTGACTGTGCATGCTCGAGAAATGTTAAAGCCTTTACATAATTCATCACATGTCTGACTATACCTTAACGAAGAAGCAAATCTTACATCTGTACTAATTAACCTCTATGTCATCAATGGTGCTTCCAGATCCATCTTCTCCTTAAAGATCCCTTCCTGTCTGACAATATTGTTGAATTACCATTTACCAATAGGAAATGATATACTAATTCCCCTAGTTCAGGTTGAGACATTTCCATACCATAATCAAATATGTGAGCGAACAAACCTACAGCATCCTTTATGGCCCATCTGCACCTGGTCCTAACTTTTCCAGGATTGATGAACCATTTCATAGAAAAGCAAATCCATTTGCTATGCTCCTGAAACATTCATAGCTATTTCTACCCACATTTCTATGCTTTATTTTGTTTCAAGTAATTATTGCAGGGAAATAGATCACTGCAATCAATAGACATTATTCATCAGAATCCTTAATGAAGCAAATGAACAATATTTGAAAGACAATTCAACAATCACATAATAACCCCCCTTGGTTAAAAGAATAAGAAACTAACTTTATATCAAAGAAAGAAGGGCACTAATGGAATGTATATCCCAGAGAACTAACCAAGGGAAAACACAGCACAGTTAATCAAGCGGTTAATTAAAAGAAGACATGAGATTCTAATGCACCACCATATTATAACGCTGAGAAAACATAATATTTTAATGCATTGAGGGGCTACAGAGAACATATCTAATTCTTGAGTCTTGTATTTTGGCTTTTTTTATATAGCTCTAATATTTCTCTCTAATTCCACACGTCAGTGATTTCTGATGTTACAATACAGGCAGTATTCAAAACAGAAATATGCTTTAAACATTATAGCAGTACCAATTCAATAGACACCACTACATTTTTCTCAAGTACATAATTCATATCCAAAAAAAAGTTCAGGAAGAAGTTACTAACACCCCAGACAGTATAATCCCCTTAACCGCGGCGGCAATTCCACTGCGCATGCAGCGGTTTAGCAGAGTGGGCGGGGCCTTATCATCCAACAGATGTGCACAGCACTACGGAGGAAGTGCTCGCGACGGCCGTTGGCTGGTGAACGCATCAAACGGGTTAATACATGCAAACCTGAATCTTTCTAGCAGCCTGTCTTGTTCCCTGAAGTGAGAGGGGGCACAACTGGCAGATTTTGTGAGCCTCAAATGTAAACTGTGGCATTTTCAAAGAAAAAGAAAAATAGCAGGTGTCGCTCATTCATTCCACTGGGTTGTGGTTACATGGATAATGGTGACCAGTCAGAAAATATCTCATTAGCAGGTGGAAATGATGAGCTGCTCCTAGGCCAGAAATCAGCACACCCTAACAAAAATTGGTATTTCATAACTTATGTTTGTTATGTGCTATTATTTTACAAATGATATGAGTAAGAATTAAAACCGAAATTATGAACTACTTGGAAAAAAGGAAAAATTGGTGAATGTTAAAAACACACCAATATTTCTTCACACATTCCTAATAACTTAATCACACACACTGCCAATGTTCTCATTATCTGGTTTACATCTTGATTCAATCAATTAATCAATCAATTAGGATTTATAAAACACAGCAAATCAACCATGAGGGTCTCAAGGCACTGGAGTTGCTAGCTGCTTAGCGGAGAAAGCAGTGAAAAATTAGGCAAAGCAGGAGAAAGCAAACAGAAAAAAGGGGGAGGAGAAGCTAAAAGCAGTAAAAGAGGAAGCAAAAGAAGGAAAAAACACTTAGAAAAATGAGGAGGAAGTGGAGTAGTGCAGCAGCATTGGAGAATTAATATAGTATATTTAGGCAGTCATGTTATGTTCCACATACCCTCATGCCTTTATGCCTGAAATTGGATCCAGGCTGCTAAGTATCTCTCAGGCAACCCGTTCATTTGCCTTCTTCTATCTCATCACTATTTCATATATGTAAATGCGTTGTATTTGTAAAGCACATGGCTGCCCACGCGACCGGGCGTCCCGGCACTGCATTCATACTGCTGTGGAACCCTTGCTGGCTTGCCCATGTGAAATGTCCACTCCTGGGCACTCCCAAGGTGAAGCCAGGCATCCAAGCGCTGCTGGGGCCTTTGTGGAGATTAAGCAAGCTATTGCCCAGAGTCACAGAGTGGGACCCATGATTAGACTAGGCACCAAGGTGAGAATTATCAGGTCCGGGGAGATTGAGTCCAAGAGCCGCTGAGGTGGGAATTGAACCCTGGTCTTGGGTCAGCCCTCTGCATCAGGGTCTGCCGCTCTAACCATTGAGCCACGCTTCTCCACAAGAATGTATGGTGGTCTATGGACCGGGGAGAAATTTGCTCAATGTCTGCTCCTGTTTTTGTTGCTCAGGATATTAAGCAATGCCTCTGTCAAATTTTAAGGAAGCACGTGGAAGCTATTGCTGTTGTAGCTCCCCATATACTCAAATATGGAACTTTGCACACATTTTCTGTTCAAATCCCCAACAACCATGAAATGTAAAATGCTGCTGTGAGTGCAAAACTTGCTTCTTGCCATATTATTGTTAGCAATTGAAAAATATGAGACAATTGAGCTATACAGGGCCTTATTCACAAACACTATATTGTAGTACTTGCTGTAACAGGGCACGTCGGGCAAGTAGATAGTCGAACTGCTCCAAACCACTGTGTGTTTGCTTGGGTGAGTGTGGGCATATTTATACCGTGAAGGTGCCGAGTTTAACGTACAGTTGGACATAATAACATCATCAAAGAGTCTCAGTTCTTTGAAAACTCCATGAGTTCTTGGACAAATCAATATTCAAGCAAGGGGAAGTCCCTAGCTGCTGAAGCTGAGTTTTTCAAGAAATCGTTGTGGATTTTCGGAACCAGTGGAAATAGCCCTGCCATATTTGGACTGCATGAGCTATGCCTAAATATGGTTATGATTTCTATGCCTATATAAGAATATGGTGATTTATACCTGTATAAGGGCATGAATCAGGAAACTTACAATAGGGTCCTAAAATAATACATATCACCCTCTCCACATTATCATGTTCATCTAAGTTCAAGCACTAAAACATAATCTAGATCATGTGTTTACAACCCCCAATAAATCATATAATGCATTTAAAATGGTTGCAAATGGTTTGTACAGTACACATTTGAAGGCAATGATTTCATTGTAAGCATATGATATGATATTAGCAATGCTAACTGAATAAATCACGAAAATTAAATTTATGAAATGGCTCTGAGTTACAGAAAAAAAAATTGAGACCATCCCATAGCAGAATATACTAACTGTTTTGGTTTCCTGTATTAGGCTAATATTGTTTCTAGGAAGTGTTCAAGGAATTCTTGTTCTCTAAGAATAGTTCTATTTTAAGCAGATTACTTTTTTGTGCCAAAGTTCTGTTTTTTTCTGGAAAAAAGTCAAATAAATCTGTCGTAAAAATAGAGTTCCACACTTGGTAGCTTAGTTTTGAGAAAGAGAAAAAAGAAAAGGTGAAGGTCGAATTTTCAGAGTTCGGAAGAACACTGTGTGCTAATTTCAAAGGTTATTCTCTGTGTCAGGAGAAAACATTAAGTGATCAAGCCTGGCAAAGAAATCTTCTACCGCAGTAGGTGAAAGTTCGACTACTTCATTAAGAAGGTCAATTGTGCACAGATGCGAAGCATCGCTGTCAGCGTCAGCTGCGTTAGCAATGTTCATAGCAGATGGTACCTGTGTGCCTGATGGTCCGCGTATCTCACCTCCAGTTGTATTTTTCGGTGATATCGCAATGAAAGCCGTCATCAGGATCGCTAGCCTCTGGGGGCAACACAACACATGAGCCGTTACCGGACCCAGTAATGCGTCAGCATCCGTTGGCATAACCGATGGTAGTTTTAGACAGATATCCAACATGCATTCCTCTCCACAAAGCAGGCACTGTAGAACAGGTAAGATGCAATCTTGCCAGATTGGTCTGAATGACAGGAACCATGTGGTATTCAGATCTCTCAAACAAGCTAAGCCAAGGATCTGTGTCATTCTGTCACAGTACCTCATAGCCTGTAGCGCATTTTCCATGCTGGCTTGGGTATCGCTGGTGGCCGGATGTGCCATAACAGAGCAGGAGGAATAAAAATAGGATCCCTGCTACGAGTCCCAAAATGAGAGGCAAGCCGCCGAACACAGAGTGGATGAAGTTAGGAAAAATGCCCAGGACTGCTTCAAAGGGTGCTAACAGTTCCATAAAAATCGTCTTAAATACATGTGAAATACCGTTGGTATCAGACATGTTAAAGATACGACCTAACATTTCTGCAAAATGTATTGGGCAGTTTGTTGATAATAATGCATGTATCTCTGCAGAAGTCCTTGCAACTTGCAGATCATAAGTCTCTCTGGACGAGGTCAGTGGCATCGTTTTTTGTCAAAGAATGGCTTTCATTCTGCTTAAATTATCAATTCGTATAGAAGAGATGTTCAGTGAAGGCCATAGTGGTGACTCTCCGTCTGTCTTGGTTTTAGGAAACAATACTTGCATACAGCAAGTGACCCTGGCTGACACAGTAACGAAAAAGCTTATTCCTGGCATTATTCCACAACAGCTGTGATCATTTAACATAATGTAGCTACCATTGGAAAGCTGCCTGAAAATTGGATCTATCACCGCTGTGGGCGAACCCTGCAGGTGGCAAGAAAGGTTATTGGATGAACCTTCGCAGGCTCCATGTAAATTAATACCTTGACACAATAGTGAGTTTTCAAAATTTTTACCACTAAGAAATACTTCCTTTCCCCCACTCCAACATTTGTGTGTGTATGGTTAATCCCAGGTCGATTTAATGTATTCTTTACCCAACCTTTCATACAGGCCTGCTGGTATGTGTTTTAAGCAATACTGAAACTGGAAAGTCGTCACTGGTATCGTGATGGTGCCATGTATTATCCATTCAACTGATGGTTTCTCAGAAACGGTCAATGGTAATCTCTCCAGTTTTTCTATGCTCAGCACCATATAGTCTGCCCCCCTCTGTGGGTTAAATACAGTAAACAATGACGTAGTGTAGATTAAACGCCAGGGCACATAGCCAGACAAAGGATTTGTAACGTCCAGCCTAACAGTACTATAGAACGTAATTGAGACTGGCCATGTTGTAACATCAGCAAGTCCTGTTCCATTATATCTATGGCAGAGGATGCAATGCTGTCCAAAGAATATATTCCGTACGACAGAGTTGTTAACCCATTGTCAACTACAGAGAGTGATTTCTCTAAATGAATACGATCAATTTCTGGTATTCTTTCAGCTGTTTCAATTTGCGTGACTTTCCGTGCTTCATTGTATGCAACGTATATACCGGCGAATATGAAACATTTATGATGTGGATTACGAGGTCCCAGTAAGAATTCTCGTAAATCAACGCCATCTTTAAGCAAAGATGGCAAAGATAAGTGTTGTTTTATTTCTGGAAGTGTGGATCTCTGTAGCCACTCAAGGCACAGTTTTCCTACACTACAAGTTGTTATTATCTCTGGATGTTGTCTTTGGATATATCTTGGATTTGGCCGAGTTACTGTGAACCCTTGTGTCTTGTTCTGGAATCTATCTTGACAGTTATTTGTGTCTGAGGGCCAGATTAACCATTTCTTCCATTCAGTATTTGTTCTATTCTGTTGTAAATTATAGTTTACGTCTACCTCCTCATCTGAAGTTAAATTACTATCAGGTGTGGGCTTAGGTATGGACGGTTTGTTTAAATCTTTTATCTTAGCAATGCCAAGACAAGATGTCTGTTGAACAGTATCATTTAGGAACATCATTTGTTCTGGGATGATGCAGGCTCTGAACAATGCTTCTAAACCTTGACCCTGCCAGTTTTTTGTTCTCCAAACAGTTTTTGTCTCAACGTTGTCTTTCCAAAATTCAAAACCTAAGGTGGACAATTGAGCATAAAAGGTCGCAGAATAAATTTGTTTAGTGTTTGTCAACATACTTTTCATGCCTATCTTATTCATATTTTTAAAGTAAAAACTTTCTGGGTTTGTAACATTAAAACCTTTTAACTATGGAAATTTTCTAAGAAAAGTTTTAGAGCTACCTTATTCGAGGAGTTGGGTAATGTTCCCATTGATTATAAGTTAAAACATTTCTAGAGTTTGCAGATTTATGCTAATAATGATGTCCAAAATGATTAAAACAATACATTTCTTGATAAATTGCTGAACCTTCTAAGTATTCATGTTTTCTAAATTTTGGTGACATTTCTAAGTCTGCCATTATGTTATTAACAGTCTCAAAGTCCCAATCAGCAGAACATGCGCTGGGTGAAACAAAATCAATCAAGTAAACCTTAAATTGGTGTGGAATTTTCAGCAGCTTGACTGGGCCATAAATGTCATAGTCAGTTGTATCCCAAGCTATTCCACCAGGTAGAGGAACCGCTGTGATGTTCACTGATGACAGGTCTCGTTCACGATGAGATGATTTGTGAGGCTTCAGAAGCAAGTTGATGATTTTACTTGCTGTGTCCATTTTAATGTGCTTTTCATCTATCAGTTTTCCCAAACTTAATACAAGAATGAGCCATAGCAGGAGATAAAGTACACCTAACACAATCCAAAGTTCAACCCAAGGTGAAACCAGATATGTTTCTATAAGCTCTTGACCAAGTTCCTTTACTTTTTCCTTGAAAGTTTTATTTGCTGGCGTAGTTTCAGGTTCACTGGGATCCTAAGAGAAGTTATCAAAGTTGATAAAATAGCCAGAGGCACTTCTGTCAATAGTTGGTATTGCATCCGAATTCTTTGAAATCGCTGGAGTTGCTTGTTCCCTTGACATGTTTGTATAGTCAGATGCTACATCATTGTAGATGGGAGTTTCTTGACAAACTGGTTTTTGGGTTTCAAGAGGCACAAGCTCCATGGCTTTATTGCATAGTCCTTTTTTTCTCACTTTAGAATCTTCAAAAGTGATGAGTCTTTCAGTTTGAACCTCTTGGATAGTAGCAAGATTTGGTCATTTGCTACATCTTGGGAGCCCACTGGGCCTACTACTATACCTATTATTGACCACATGGTGTGGTTTTACCAGGTCAATTGATACAGACCGTTTCTCCTTTTTTCCAGCAAAGGACGACAGTAGTACTGTTCTTGATCTGTGGATTGCTAGTACAGGTACTGGTTTTCTGTAAGAAGGCCCAAATTCCTTCTTGTCCGCTATTTTTTCCCTGACTAGATCCCCAATCTTTGGAATCCAGACAGGTCTTGCTGTGACAGGTGGTTTTTCTTCAGTGGTCATTGGCTTTTTGCTGGCGTTGCTTATACTTCTTCTTGTTTCATTTAAGTCCTGTAAAACTGCCAAACGATCTTTGATATCAAAGGTTTTTCTTTCCACCACTGAAATGTGACGATCGAGGTCTTCAACCAACATTCTAGTACCAAAAAGGATTTCATATGGAGTGATTCCACCCTGAGAATTTCTTGGCAGGTTATTAAGACATTTATTAGATGGTTGACCCACCCATCACCCGAACCTAATACCCTAGCTGTTATAGATTGCTTTATGTCACGTTTTTTTCTCTCCACAACCGAATTTCCCTCAGGATGGAATGGACTCGAAAATCGGAATGCAAAGCCCAAGCTGGCATTGGCCTCCTTGTAAGCTCTAGAGCTAAACGCAGGACCCTGGTCAGAATGTAGCGTGCCGATTGCATATGTGCCGATAAAGACTGGCAAATCTTTTATAACAGTTCGAGCGCCAGCTCAGCACTGAGGCCACATCAAAAAATGAATCTGGTCTTAATATTTGTGGGCAGGTGCGTAACACAGGCCCCCACAGACCCCGCGTTGCGGGGGGGGGTCCCTAGCACTCCAGGGGCCCCCTCCGCAGCCAGAATGCAAAATACATCAGTCTTGCTTGGAGGTGACGGGTTACGTCACTTACCTGATTACGCTCACCGGCGTTGCAACTCGCACGGTCTTTTTTTAAATTAAATGGTGCCCGGCGCGCAGTTGTCTCCACTTCTGCGCCAGCTCTTCATCCTTAAGGTGGTACTGGGGGAGATCTGGCCAACGCTAATTAATCCAGCCAGGGAGAGCAGCAGGGTAAGTGGGGCAGTCTATCGGTTTTAAATTCATAATTTAATTGAGGTCAAAGTCACGGGCGGGGAGAACAAAAGTCCTGCGCGAGGACCAAGGCAGATAAATAGCAAGATCTGGCAGGGATACGAGTATTTTTATTGTGACAAATTGTTTTACGGCTATGGCATAGGGCTCAGGACAGGGGCCCTCCAGCGCTCCTGGCTTGTTAGGGGCTTCTCAAAGAGCTCCACCGCACTTATTATATTTGGCAGTCTGTCTGGGCGACTGTCTCGACTGAGAGCAACGGTGGATAGACGGGGTCCCAGGCTGGCATTGTGCGGCATGCCCCTGGCTGCTCTTTAGAATGGGGAGAATAGGGTGGTTGGGGTTACTTCAACAGGGGGAAGTAGGCCTCGGCATTGTGTGCTGGATGTCAGGGCGCCGGTGGAAGAAGCTACAAGTGGTCGGTGGGAGGGCATTGTTGTCTTGCTGGAGTAAATCTCAGAGTCGTCCACCCATTTACCTTTTCTGTTAGGAAGTTAAGAAGTTCTCCATTGTATTTGCAGATGCTGTGTTTAGTGTGGGCGGTGTCCGACGAGTTGATTGCCAGACACGAGGAAAATCTGCCCCCTCCCCAGACCTGAGTTTAGGATTCTGTGTCTTTCTCTGAGTGCACTCCCTTCTCCACCAGCATTACCGCTACGTGTCTGGTCTAGCCTCACCTTCTGAATTCCAGATGTACTCCTGTCCAATTTTAATTCTGCATGGACATGAAGAAAACGAAAGTAACTAAAAAGCCTCATGTTTTAAACTTTCCTTTGCCAGAGACTCGATCCCATGAAGTTAAAGCAAGACCCCTTAATCAGGATTAAAAGTTACATTTATGTAAAGACAATTCAAAGGCAACATATTTTGTAGAATATTGTTTAATCAAACAGACAGTTCAGGTGGATTCCGTACATCACTTGTACATTCCACATTCTATACGACTACTGTTCCTAAAACGCCCATGCTTGGGAATAGAAGCCAGCCCTCTGCGTTTTTGTGGGGGAGACTGCCCGGGCAGGCGGGTTATTATGTAGTGGTGTTTAGCACCAGTTATGTGCACCAAAATGTAATTCCAGTTATGATGATAAGTAAAGTGTCAGCACTTTGGTAATTTCAATAGAAACATTCACTTTATGTCAATAACCATGGCCATGCCTCCCTCTCCAGATTGTATTACTACCTCGGACGTAAATGCAGCGTTGTGTGCTTTTCAGATACCTACGTTTCATACATTGTAACTTTGAAGGTGCAGAGATTTTAATGTCATGTTTTTTTTTGTGTGTGATAGAATCGTGAAAAGATGAAATCTTTAAAACGACCCAGACAAACGTGTATGTTGGGTAGACAGGGCTTTACTAAATGAAAGCAGAGCTGAGGCGATCCTGATTGATATGGAATGTATTTCTATATCCGAAGTGCATGGATTAATCAACATTGGCTCTTTTTTTCCCCTTCACTTCTTTACTTTCAGTATGATGGTGCCCCAGCTGCGGATGTGCAGAGAGTTACCAGAGACGGAGCGCTTTTTATAGAGATATGCATGGGTGCTGGTTATGATGCAGCTGGTTTTGAAGATAGTGCTGACCTAAAAGTGGAGCCAGTGGATTTCAATCAGAATGTTGGTCACGGTTTGTTACCCATGGCCAGTGTCATCCAGGATCTTAAAAGTGACCACAATTATAAAAGAATGCCCAACGGTAATCCAAGAACCAAAAAAGACAAACGTTCATTATAAAATCCCCCCTGATTGATCCAGCCAGGTGTTGTTGAAGGTCCACAGCATTCGTGCCCACTATAAAGGTAATATACATGGGAGAAAGTTGGCTAGCTCGCAGTCCAGAACTGGTTATTGCTCCACATTTTCTCCTTACCACAGCTTTCAGAGAAAAATTGCATAATACTCTCTACCATCTATCCACTGACCACCCAAACCACCAGTCTTCACCCAGCAGTGTCAGAGTTCAAGGAAGAGAAAACTTTCAAAATATTCGCACAGACACAAAATTACAAGGCCCCTGTAGAAGGACAATTGTCAAGGAATTCAATAACTATGATAAAGCATGTCGAAATTAGGGGTGGGCGTAACTCACATTATTCTGTGTAGCGTAATCTTTCCGAATTACCTAAAAATTCAGCGAGATTACACAGAATCAGGTAAGTGTAATTTAGCATTTAGCACCATTTTCTTTGGGCACAAATACCCACTCGCCTTCAAAATGCACGCCAGGATGCATTTTCTCTAAAAATAGCACTAACTGCAACAGAACATTAATAACAATGTGAAAGTGGAAAAAGATTTTTCCCCCAAAGGACTCAAGGCATTTAGTGCCAGTTTCTTAGCACAAAATACACCACCACTTTCAAAATGGATGCGAGGGTGTATTTTTAGTATAAGAAAATAGCAATAAATGCAACAGAACATAAACTGCAGTGCAAGCAGCTGCTCACATTCTCTAAATGTGATCTCACCATAGAACCCCCCCTAAATTACTCTTAATTACGTAAATGGCGTAATCTAGTTTTTTATGGTAATTTCTCTTTAAAAAGTGTTACAGAATTGAAATTAGTCTGATTACTCCAGCATGATTGATATTATTCCCAGGCCTCGGAGAAATAGCCAGTGTAAGTAATCCCTTATTTGATGCTTTTGAACTGTGTTTGGGTGGAGTAATCCTTAGTGCCAAGAACACATTTCCACAGTACTTAAACACCATAGAAGCACTTAAAACATTGTCTTAACAAAGTACACCACTTTGAAATGTGCTTGCATGGTGCTGGTAGGTGGGCAGCTACACAGTAGGTGGCCAAAATCTCAGGGTGAACATGCAGCAGGTCTTTGGCCATTAGTAGCTATTGCATTTGTTAAGGGAAATAATTGTATGTGTAGAAGAGAAAGAATTGAGAAACGACCTGCCACTATCCTTCAACCCTGATGTCCATCTTTCTTGATGCCCTTGGAAAAAAAAGGGACCTACCACCATAAGACCTGGGTGGATAGATGGCACCTACTGTACGGGTAGTAATGTGACACCATATGGAGAGGTTAAAGAAGAAAAATGAGACCCTGGGCCAAGCTTTTTCAGATTGCATCAAAGTGGAAGTCTCGCAAATGCTGAACTTTGGAGTCATTGAGCTCTCTTCAAACTAGTTGATAAACTCTGTTGTACTAGTGCTGAGTAGGGCTCAACACACCCCCACTTTTGAGTGAACCAGAGAGCGCTAAATGTTGCCATGCAACCTTCTTCCTTTACGTGATAAGCTCATCAGTAAGTTGGGAGCTGCTAATTTTTTGACTGCATTTGCATGGATTAGTGGCTCTTGACAGATTGCCTGGAACTCTGGTTCCAAGGAGAAGACTTTAACCTCCACTTAAGAAATCCTGGGCTTTGTAAGGCCCTTGCCTTGTGGATTAAACATTATATTTTTTCCAGTGGTTGTCAAATCATGTCTTGAATGACCTGGATAAAATTTGTGTTGCCTATGTAGAACATATTTGCTGAATGACCACTGGGCCAATTATCAGATTCTCCTCAGGCTAATGTTGTGGGTGCTGAAGTGAGCTAACCTCACAATGAAAGCAAACAAGTGCCTGACGTAAGCTTTGTCCATATTGTGCAGCCTTGGTCCCCATGTGGATGGTGGAAGGGTGGATACTCTTAACTCCAAGATTCGAACCAATTTAAATTGGAAGAGCCCAAACACCCAGACATGTTTCCTCATTCTTGGATATCAGTAGGTATTGGTTGCCAGTACTTCATGGAGAACTATGGTTCTATTGTTTCTCTGCTTGTAGCTCTGACATCCCAGGAGGAGCTTTTGGTCACCTGAAAAGTTTGTGTGAGGCACCGGATTCCGGCAACTTTTGATTGCCCAAGCTGACTCCTTTGATCTTCGCTTTTATTGGGTTTTCTCCCAACTCCATAGGAGGAGTCAAAAACACACAGTGGAATTCTCTACCCGGAGTTTGTCATCGAGGCAGCAATTGAGATGGCATGTTGAACATCCCGTGGGAATGTGGATGGATTCAGGGAATTTCAGCTGTTTAGATAAACAAGCCACTCCTGGTGGCAAGTAGTTTCCCGTTGCAGTCTAACCCGAGAAGAGCAATATGTAAGGAAAAAAGTGCACGACCGTTGATGCAGCTTTATTATTGCTGCGTTTCTTCATTTGCCCGTGCAGTTCCCATCTTTTGGCTTTTGACAAGAGTTTGTGGGGCTCTGATCCAAGGGGACCTTTCAAAATCCAACTATGATGCTCCTCCGGTACACTCTTTATTATGGTTTACGATAAACAGACCGTTCATGTATCTCCCTATCATATACATGTGGAAGCCCTGTCTGTCTCCTCTGTACAGGGCCTGTTTCTGGCAGTGATTTGTATTAGTTCTGGGAAGTAATAGCTTTACCTTGGGGTGTAACCTGATAGTTTTCCTTTGTAAATTAGGTCCAGTAACTTGAAGCAGATGATGGTCCCTTCATGTTTACTTTTGTTTGAATGTTTGCGTGTAGGTCCTGCCGTAATGATCACTAATATCAGAACACGAGTCCGGAGTTATTTTAATTGATACTGGTCTAATAGTACCTAAGAAATAGATTAATATATTTATGGAAGTGTACATCTCAAGTAGGCATGGGGTTCAGTTTGTAAAGAGCAATACAACAGCAGTGCAACATTAATACAGTGATAAACCAGGGTATCTGCCATTACGAACTATACGCTCTTTCTCATGTTCAGAAGTGCTTCAGTTATCCAGGTCATATATGATCACAAATGGCATACAGTGCCCATTTGCAGGAGTGTGGTTTTAGCACAGTGTAGCCCTGAAATACAGTTATATTGTGTATTATGTTTTGGGTAGTCAGTTACATGCTTGACCGCAGCACAAAGGGCAGGTTAGATGAAGAACAAAACAATACAATTCATTGCAGATAAGGAATGTGTTCGGCTAGTAAAATGACAGCACAGCGCACTTGCCCTTTTAAGAACCAAGTTCTTCAATCAGCCACCTTCCATTCTGGTGAGACTGGAAGGGGGCTGAACAGTATTGTAACTATAACTGTGTTACATAGTGCCCTGGCTCAAGCATACACCATCTCCTTTGAGCTAGGATACTACCAATCAGGGGTGTAACACAGGCCCCTGCAGTGCGGGGGCGCCGTCAGCACCGTACTTCGGCTGGGGAGTTCATGATTGAGTCTAGAGGGGGCCCCTCCACGTAACCTGCAGGGGGGCCCCCTCAAGTTTCGTTACACCACTGTTTGTGGGACTGCATCTGTCCATTTGGACGTCCGCATGTAGATAACCTTATGCTGTCTAACAGTGGTGTCTGTACTAGGCTGGCTACGCTGTAGTCATGAATCTGGTGGTGTTTAAAGCTGTGGTATTTGTAACAGTCATCGCAATTAATTCCAAATTCGTATACGTGAGCTTTCATCCCTGGCCACCAGTACATCTCTTCTAATTCTAATAGAGATTTAGAGATCCCTTGATGTATCAGACCCTCTTCCATATGTGCTTTGTGAATCAGAGCACCTCTCTGGTTCCTGTTTGGAATTACCCTATCCCCCACTCCAGGGATTCGAGGAAAAGGAACAGAGTTTGCATCAATCATGTATTTATACTCGAGTGGATAATTTAGAGGTAACGCTGCTCTGCTGCCTTTGCCATGGCATTGACAGCATGCATGGTTTCAGCGTCTATTGTTTTTTTAGAACGATTGATTGTAGCTACGGAAGCCGTTTGCACAGCTGCCTTTGCGGCTTTATCAGCCAATGAATTCCCTTCAACGTGAACGCCATCACGCTGATGACTCATTGTACGAGTCTTTTGTAGTTCTTTCTGCAAGAGAACTACCTGTGCCCAAAGCATTTTATGCTTGATTGTGCCACTGTTTGCGTCTTTAAAACCATTTTGAACCCAGTTCTGCAGATATTCATTGTAAGACTGGACGCAGTAATACGAATCACACACTATGAGTGTGGGGAATTTGCGATCGGTATTTTCAAGTGCCATTTTGAAAGCTTAGAGTTCAACTCGCTGAGCTGAACAGTCTCCTAGAGATTGAGTTTTTGTGACCATAGGTCGGAATTTACTATCGCGCCAGCGACCTTTAACAATCGTGCACGCTGTACTATAAGCTTGTTCACCTCCAATTGCGGGCTGTGCTGATCCGTCTGTATATATTATACAGCATTAATGTTCTAGAGGTAGGATTTCAGTGGGCAGAGGACATTCTTGTTCATATTGGAGAACTTCTTGTGTCTTCAAGTAAGGGTCAAAAACGTATTCAACGTCTGTTGCAGCAAGAGAATTAACCCATTGTATCCATCTTGGCTGTAGAGCTTTTGCATTTGGAATGCTTGCCTTCGTCACTGCCTCTAAGGCAGGTGCAGGTGTAATGACTTTAATGTGTTTACCCTGTGCGAGGGCTCTCTCCTTTGCTACAGCAGTCTGAACCACTGTCAGAATTATTTCTGTTGAAGTGAATTTCATTTCAGCTTGTGTGTACAAGTGTGATTTGTAAGCTATTGGTACCTTTTCAGCTTCGTTAAAGGTTAGGTATGTGAATCCACATCTCCCTGGGATGATTCGGATAACAAGGTTGCGTACAGTGTCGCGTGTTTTATAAGTGTGTTGTTGCCAACATGTCTGTTTGTACTGAACGCAAAATTTCTGTGTGTTTTTGAGTCCAATTAGTTGTTTTGAAATCAGGTTTTATTATTTCATAGAGAGGTTTAACCCTTTCTGTGTAATTCAGAATGTAAGTTCGTCCGAAGTTTAGGAATCCTAGAATTGACTGTAAGTTTTTCAGCGTTTTTGGAGCAGCGCACATTTTTTTAAAATGTTTGCTGCTAGGCATATGCCTTCACTTGAAAGTTCGTATCCTATGAATAGGACGTTGAGATGGGCAATTCTTGATTTTTTTAAAGTTGAATTTATACCCTTTAGAGGCGAATTCAAGTATTATGGTGTTCACCTTGTTCAAGTGCCTGTCCAAATCATCATCTGTAAGATAGTTGTCATTGACATAAGATAATGCCTCATCATCATACGTTTGTAGTAACTCTGTTACTCTGGCTGAAAATAATCCTAGACTATTCTTGAATCCTTGTGGGAGACTGCAAAAATGACGCTGTGTCCCCATGATTGAGAAAGCGGTCAAATACCTGCTTTCTGGTGCAATGGTTTGACAGAAGATACCGTTTGAAATATCCAAAGTAGTTTTATATTTTTTCCGAACGATATTATTCATTAGTGCTGCACTATGCGAATTTTGTACTGCAAAAGTTTTGCAACAAGAGTTTAAATGTCTGTAATCCAAAACTAGACGATATGTATCGTCTGGTTTGGAGACAGGAAACAAAGGATTGTTAATTGATGAGGTGCATGGTTCAATCACCCCTTGATATTCAGGTTGATCTAAGACCTCCCTGACTTCTTTTTTAGCTTCCTAGTCAAGTCAAGTCAAGTCAAAAAATTTATATAGCGCTCTACATACCCATAGGGTCTCAAGGCGCTTGATGAGGGGGGGGGGTTATTTGTCGAATATCCAAGTTTTAAGCTGCTTTCTGAATGCTAGGTGGTGAGGAGGGTCCTCATCCCATCTCACATGATTTTTATATAATGCTGCAACCTGGGCAACAGCCCATTTTCTGGCATAGGTGTATTTTTCATGAATAGGAATATTATTAGAGAAGGCTGGCATAATGATCTCTTCCCTGACAAATTCAGGTGGCCAGTCTTTTTCAGCTAAAAGGATGTCATAACCTTTAGATAATTTTTCCCAAAAGAGTGCGGTTATCTTCCAAGTTATATCCCCCTCTATTCAGAGTGTTATTTCATAAAACGTATGGGGTACACTAACCCTGGTGTCGGCAGTTTCAACCTGAATGTATTCATTCAGATCCACTGTCTCCAGATGATCTTTCAGGATCCTGCGAGCTATGGTGATCTCTGCTGCACTGTCCAGCACTGTCTGGGCCCACTCCTCGTTCTTGAGTTGTGTCCTCAAGATCCTCGGCATGTTTGATTTTAATACTTGCTACCTTCTTTTTGGAGAATTGAGTTTTCTTATTTTTTATAACGTGTTGATCGTCTTTGGACTTCACACGTTTTTCTTTGTGTTCTGATCGTCCTCTTCTTTCGGAGTTCTGCGAGGAAGTCTGTAAGGTACGAGAGAATTGTGTATCAGTATCTTGATATCTATCAGATTCCTAAATTATCCCTATTTCTAAGGTTATACCTCTTTTCAGAGTGCTCATTTTGAGGAGATCTACCTCTGGACTGAGAGCGCTTCTCTTTAGGAAGTGGCTGTCTACTATTTTCCCATTTCTTTTTCGGAGTAGTTAGATTGTTTTTGATAAAAACTTTTCCAGGATTTTCTGTTAATTCAGGCTTTACAGGTTTCCCTCCCAAACTATCTCTTCCTATTTCTTCTAGGATTTTTCAATAATTCTGGCAAGTTCATACGGTTGCTCAGTAATATTGAGTTCTTTTAATTTTTGGCGGATTGTCACGGATGGTGCTTCACCTTTAAAGTTAGCTGATAAAATAGCTGAGACTTGTTTGAAATCTTTCAGTAATCTCATACCAAGATTCAAGGCTGGTTCTGGACCGTATTAATTTTGAATCTGTCTCAGAACGTCTGGTATCACCGCCATAGATGGGACACCATGTGTTTTTGTGTAGATTGATGCAAAGACTGTACCCCAAGTGTCACAGTCCTCAACCTCAGTTGTGCAATCCCCATTGGTAAACAGATTGTTAGAATCCTGTGTTTCTCATGAGGTGTACTATCGGGAAATACTGCCTCTATTTGAGTAATTTTCTGGGCTAACCAGAATGGAATTTGTTCCCTTTTTGCGGGCAATTTACCAATGACTGATTGTATAGTCTGTGGTGTGATTTTGTTTGTATTCCCCTGTTGAGGGGTGTGTTGTGGAATTCTAATAGCAGGTTGGACTGTTAAAGTTCGCATGACATACTGTACCAATTGTCTAAGTATTTTAATTAATTGTTTTAGCTGAGCTAACAGACTGATTTGCATATGGCTATGTCTGAACTGGGGTGGCAGTTTGGGCTAAAGAATGGTGATGGATTAAACCCAGATCAGTTGACTGGGGGTGAGGGCTTGTATTGTCAATGCTCCGTCCATCATTTTTCTTTGTTCGCCATAAGTTGGCAGGGTATGCTCAGACGTGAGTCCCTTGCTCACTTTGCCACTGGATTCAAGCAAGCCGGGCTGAAGAAGGATGGAATGCCAGAAACCGCTCCTCGGTAGCTCGTTTCTGGTCCAGGGAAGGCATGGCTTGGCAGTTCAGGCTGGACTGTTCCAATGAGGCACAGGGTCAGACTGATTTGCATATGGCCATGTCTGAACTGGGGTGGCAGAGTGGGCTGAAGAACGGTGATGGATTAAACCCAGATCAGTTGACTGGGGGTGAGTGCTTGTATTGTCAACGCTCCGTCCATCATTTCCTTTGGTTTTTCTTTGTTTGCCATAAGTTGGCAGGGTATGCTCAGACGTGAGTCCCTTGCTCACTTTCAGTCAATCAATCAATCATGACATTTGTATAGCGCGCTACTCACCCGGAAGGGTCTCAAGGCGCTGGGGATGAGGGGGCCGTTACTGCTCGAAAAGCCAGGTCTTGAGTAGTTTCCTGAAGGAGAGATGGTCCAGGGTTAGCCGAAGGTGGATGGGGAGGGACTACCATGTCTTTGCTGCCAGGTGGGAGAAGAATCTTCCTCCGGCGGTGGCTCTGCGGATGCGTGGAACGGCGGCAAGGGCGAGGCTGGTTGACCGTAGCTCGCGGGTGGGCGTGTAGAAGGCCAGGCGGTTGTTGAGGTACTTAAGGCCCAGGTCGTGGAGAGCCTTGTGTGCGTGGGAGAGGAGTCTGAATGTGATCCTCTTGCTGACGGGGAGCCAATGCAGGTTTCTCAGATGGCCGGAGATGTGGCTGTGTCAGGGGATGTCCAGGACGAGTCGTGCGGAGGCGTTCTGGATGCGTTGGAGTCTTTTCTGGAGTATGGCTGTGGTTCCGGCGAAGAGGGTGTTTCCATAGTCCAGTCGGTTGGTGATGAGTGCCTGGGTGACCGTCTTCCTGGTTTCGGTGGGGATCCATCGGAAGATCTTTCGGAGCATGCGCAGGGTGTTGAAGCATGATGATGAGACGGCGTTGACTTGTCTGGTCATTGAGAGGGAGGAGTCCTGGATGAAGCCCAGGTTACGTGCGTGGTCCGTTCGCTTGGGAGTGGTGCCTAGGGCAGGGGGCCACCTGGAGTCATCCCAGGCAGTGGGCGATGATCCCAGATGAGGACTTCCGTCTTGTCTGAGTTCAGTTTCAGGCGGCTGTTCTTCATCCACTCGGCGACGTCTTTCATCCCTTCGTGTAGGCTGGTTCTGGCGGTGGCTGTGTCGTTGGTGAGGGAGAGGATCGACTGGGTGTCGTCGGCGTAGGAGATGATGTTGAGGTTGTGTTTGCGTGCGATGGCTGCGAGGGGGCTCATGTAGACGTTGAAGAGGGTGGGGCTGAGCGATGATCCCTGTGGTACTCCGCAGATGACCTCGGTGGCCTTGGATCTGAACGGGGGGAGGCGGACTCTCCGGGTTCTACCGGCGAGGAACGAGCTGATCCACTCCAGTGCCTTCTCTTGGATTCCGAGGTGCTAAGGCGCTGCACTAGGGTGCGGTGGCAGACAGTATTGAATGCTGCAGAGAGGTCCAGGAGGATGAGGGCCACTGTTTCCCCGTTGCCGAGCAGGGATCTGATGTCGACAGTGGCTGCAATGAGGGCGGTCTCGGTGCTGTGGTTGGCTCGGAAGCCGGACTGCGAGTGGTCGAGGGATCCGTTCGTCTCGAGGAAAGCGGCAAGCTGTCTGTTAACGGTCTTCTCAATGACTTTGGCAGGAAAAGGGAGGAGCGAGATGGGGCAGAAGTTCGTGAGGTCGGTGAGGTCCGCTGCTGGTTTTTTAGGAGGGCGCTGATCTCGGCGTGCTTCCAGCTTTCCGGGAAGGTGGCGGTGTTGAAGGAGGAGTTAATGATGTCATGGAGTTGGGGTGCGATGATGGAGTCGGCCTTGTTGAAGACGTGGTGGGGGCATGGGTCGGTTGGGGATCCGGAGTGGATGGTGTTCATCGTGCGGGTGGTGTCTTCGGTGCTGACCGGGATCCAGGCGCAGAGGGTGGTGGTGGGGGGTGTTGTTTCAGTGGTTGGGTGCGTGGTTGGTGCGCCAAAGCTGTTGTGTATTTCGGCAATCTTGCGGTGGAAGAACGAGGCGAGTGAGTCGCAGAGGTCTTGCGAGGGAGTGATGTTGTTGTTTCCGGCGTTGGGGTTGGAGAGCTCTTTGACGTTGCCGAAGAGTTCCTTGCTGTTGTGGGCGTTGTTGTCCAGTCGTTCTTTGAATGCTGTCTTCTTGGTGGTGCGGATCAGCTGTTGCTGTTTGCAGGTGGCATGCTTGAGGGCAGTCATGTTGTCTGTGGTCTGGTCATTGCGTCAGGCTTTCTCGAGGGTGCGGCAGTTCTTCTTGGAGTTCTTACGTTTGTCGGTGAACCAAGAGGCTTTCTTGCTGCCGTGTCTGCTGGGAGGGGTCTTCAGTGGTGCAAGGTCGTCTGTGCAGTTGGTGATCCACTGTGTGAGGTTGCTGGCTGCTACGTTGGGGTCCATTGTGCTGGCGGGAGGGTTCTTGCTGAGGGAGGTGGTGAGCTGGTTGGTGGTGATCTTGTTCCAGTTCCTGCGAGGAACCTGTTGCGGGTGGTGGTGGGTTGTGGTTCTTCTGAAGCTGAAGTGGATGCAGCTGTGGTCAGTCCAAATAAGTTTGGTGGAGTGGCTGAAGGAGATGTACTTGCTGGAGGAGAAGACTGGGTCAAGCGTGTGGCTGGCGTAGTGAGTGGGGGTGTTCACCAGTTGCTTGAGGCCGAGGTTGGCGAGGTTGTCCAGCAGGGTGGTGGTGTTGCTGTCCTTGTTGTTCTCCAGGTGGAAGTTGAGGTCTCCTAGAGGATGTAGTCAGCGGAGGGGAGGGCGTGCGGGCTGATGAAGTCTGTGATGTCTTCGCTGAATTGTGTGCATGGTCCCGGGGGTCTGTAGATGAGGGTGCCTCTGAGTGTGGTCTTGGGGTCGGTGTGTATCTGGAAGTGGAGGTGTTCGGCGGCGGTGAAGGTGTCGTCGGAGCTGGTCGTGATGCGGATGGTGTTCTTATGTATGATGGCGATGCCTCCTCCGGTCTGGTTGACGCGGTCCCTCTGGGTGATCTTGTATCCGTCCGGGATGGCGATGGCGATGTCAGGCGCTGAGGAGGCGTTCATCCAGGTTTCCGTCAGGAAGGCGACGTCTGGTTATGTTGTGTCAAGCAGGTTCAAGAGTTCGACGGCGTGTCTGTGGACGAAGCGGGTGTTGAGCAGGATGCACTTGAGGTGGTTGCTGCTGGTGCTCGGCTTGGCGGGTGCGGTGCAGGTCCGGAGGCAGGTGAATTTGCAGGCTTGGCAGGTGAAGGGTCCGTGGGTGCGTTTCGGGGTGGCTTGGTAACAGGCGGTGGTTCGGCCGGTGTTGAGTGCGTTGAGGGTGGCGGCATCGTAGGTCCGTCGTCTGGTCTGGCGACGGCGGCGGCCAGGGGTCCTGGCGCTGGGCGCGGTCCAGGCGCAGACGGGTGTAGACAGGCTTGCCTTTGGCATGCCTTTGGCACACAATCGGCGCACCCGATGCGTGTGACCGCTGCACGTACGCGCGGTCTCCATTTAAGGCGAAGTGGGAGGGAGGAGCAGCTGGGAGGCGGGAGCGGGGAGGACACAGAAAGAAAAGGGGGCGGGCCGCAATGTAACAGCGGCGGGAAGCGGGGAGCGGAGGGGGGGTCACACCAGGGGAGCAGGCAGCAAAATCGCTAACCTACAGAGAGAAAAACAGAGTTTACAGTGCAATCAAAAAACGAAACAAAACAGAGGCACAGGAGGGCAAAAAAACGGAAGGAAGAACGAGCAGCAGCGAGGGGGCACCGAGGTCAAGGGCGGACCTGAGATGCTGGGGCACAGACTCGCCTACAGCTGGAGGGCCGTGCGAGGTGGGGGTGTCCTGAGGTCAGGTCACTTTGCCACTGGATTCAAGCAAGCCGGGCTGAAGAAGGCTGGAATGCCAGAAACCGGTCCTCGGTAGCTTCTTTCCGGTCCAGGGAAGGCATGGCTTGGCAGATCGGGCTGGACTGTTCCCATGAGGCACAGGGTCAGAGTGATTTGCATATGGCCATGTCTGAACTGGGGTGGCAGAGTGGGCTAAAGAACGGTGATGGATGAAACCCAGATCAGTTGACTGGGGGTGAGTGCTTGTATTGTCAACGCTCCGTCATCTTTTCCTTTGGTTTTTCATCCATTCCTAATATCACAGATGAGTGCTTTTATAGAATTGGTTGGCGTTCCTCTCTGCGGATTTACAGCAAAGAGACATACTAATTTTGCCATCAAACAATTTGATACTGAGGTCCAAAAAGTTAAGGGGTTCTTTTTATAATTGAAAGTGAATATCAAATGATGGTGAGTGTTATTGAGGCAGTTTACAAAAGATTTTGAAAAACCTAGTTTATTTTAAATTCATCTTCATATAGATTAAAATTGGGGGATTCCAAAATCGAGTGACGATCTCTCTATGGTAAAGTATAGGAACAAATAAATAAGCTTATGAAACTTCACCATATGTTAGTTAAAATATGTTTATGTTAAATATTGATGTATATTAATATTATATTTTACAACTGAAGAACTGAAAAAAGCTTAATCATTAAATTAATTTTAAATTAAATATTCATCAAATCTTTAAATAATTAGAATATATTAAATACAATGAAATACATTTTTCTGAAGTTTAAATTAAAAAATCTATTTCCACCTAACCAAAAAAAGATTATTATATATTTTTTATGCTTAATAATTGTCGAAAGTGATTAGAATTAATTGAAAGTAATTTTAGTTTATTTTAATAAAAAGTCTTTTTTATTTCTTTAAGGATTCTGATACATTTCTTAAAACATTTTACAATTAAATAATAAATATGTTTTACTTTTAACATTAAAATCCTGAATTTATATTTTTTATTATTTTAGATAATTCCATTTAGGGAGTTAAAGCAAGAGTACTGTTTCTTTTTGGAAGTATTAACTTTGAGGGTCCGATTCCGATCTTGAACGGAAAGCATACCGGCAAATTGGTTTTTGAATGCTTTCCGTACGACACGGATCGGTGGAGTCAGAATGAGTACGATGCATCCCTATGCTTTCGAATCCAATTCAGTCAGACTCCAGTTGACTTCAATGGAAGCCTGTGTTCAGTACAAGAACACAGGCTAGTACTGAAGAAAGGGGTGGCTGGGAAAAATCCTGCACCCTGTGGCAGGCTCCCCACGGTGCCAGCTACACTGTACATGGTTGGAAAAAGGGGACCGGAGGGTAGCCCCATAGGCACGATTCAGAGGGCCCCAGGTGAAGAGGGGCCTGCTACGGGCCCCCAAACACCAATTCTGGCAGCCTTTTTATTCCGGGCAACCCTCATTGTAAAGGTTGTCCGAATCGGTCATCGTATTCATTTGGTCGGAAACCAAATCCATAGAGCTGTACGAATCAGCTCTGGAAAGGTTTGTCCTGTTCCAGTGCCTTTCGGAAATGATTCAGTCAGCCTTAACGGGTTACAGGCATCGTACTTAGTAGTTCGGAACAGAGAACGATTTAGTCAGAAACTGGAGCTCCGGATCGGATTCGCCAAACACGCCACGACATCGGAAACTACCCCTTAGTCGTAAGTGTGACTCCACTCCCTTTTTCAGGAACTGGAGATGTCTTAGTCTACCCTTTTAATTATGCTTTACACTTCAATCTTCTGAGCAGTCAAATGTTGTGAAGTTATTTAAAGTGTAAGAGTAAATTACATGTGTAAATTACTGACAATTGTAAATTACCTGTATGAATTGCCCAATACATACTAACAGATGCAAGGTAACAAACCCACCCTGGTAATTTAGGTTGTTGTTTCTACCACTTCAGACTACCGATATGTACTTTACAATGAGGAATAAAGAACAGGTAACCCCCTTAGCATATAAATCACAATTATAGTCCATAGCAGTGGGGCAATTTACTCCTATCAAAAATTCCCCTGGTCAGGCAGCCATATTGAAGGGAAGTTCTGTGCCACAGGGAAAAAATAAATATCGTTTCCTCTGTACCTTTATTAAAAAATCTACTAAAGCTAGTATTCTTATTCTACACCTTCTTTGGGTGCAGTGCATTGTATCTTTAAATGCTACTGATGTTTAATTACACTAAGGGGCATACTATCAAGACAGGCGATAAAATTATCGCCGTTTTAGCGGCAGAAAACTGCCGCTAAAATGGCGATAATGGGCTTGATAATATGCTCTATGGAATTCCATCTGAAGCCCATGTTAGATGTCCTTTCCATTTAACATGTGTTTCAATTGGAATTCCATAGAGCATATTATCAAGCCCATTATTGCCGTATTAGCGGCAGTTTTCTACCGCTAAAACGGAGATCATTTTATCGCTTGTATTGATAATATGCCCCTAAGTTTTTACACGTAGAGTTCAAGAAGTTCTACAGTAAACACAGAATATTCCACAAACTCCAAATATTTTACCCATATATTATTACAAAAGTGTGTTCTACAAGGACGGCACTGCAGCGTCTGTGAGTGGAACTACGCAAGAACATTTAGTGGCATTTGCTGAGGTGCAGGGAGTTGTTCAAGATGATGACTTCAAGGTGCTGCACACACACACACTAAAGTTTCAGGGGACCGCACTTCACAGAGAGCAGGAATACAAGTTCTATTATTTTGTCTACTGAAAGCTGACCCATCACTTCCCGCACTCATTCTGTCACTTTCGGAATTCTGTGTACAGGATTATAATGTGTACATACCTCATTTGTACTGAAACAAATACAGAGATTCAAAAGATAAATTGATTTTTTTTTCAAAACAAAGTTTATTGTTTTTTGCACACAAAAACATACTTGATTATTACAAAACATGCATTCCTCTCATCTCCTGGAGGCATATCATGGGATACAGCCATTCTGACATTCAGCATTCTATTTAAACAAGGTTTTGATTATTTCCCCCCAACATATTTCTAGCTAAACCCTACCCTCCTCCCCTTCTCCCCAAACCCGTCACTGACGCCTGCAGATGGATCGTAATTTCTATACATGTGTGCGCAGGAAGGTATGTGAGTTCCCACACTTGATGCCCTGTCATGGTTTAGGGTCATACCTCAATCAATGATCTAAGTCACATTCTCTTCTTGCGTCTCATGGTCCCGTAACGCCTGAACTAGCGTTTCCCATGCTGTCGCTGTTTCTAGCATTTTGTCATTCTTGAGTCGGCGCTCCTGTTGATACCTTAGTGTGCTTTCGCTGCTGGCCACTTGAGTAATTTGTTCTTCCACCTATGTCTGCTGGGGCCTACTGCTGCTTTCCAGTGTTTTGTAATCTCACGCTTTGCCAGTATGAGTCCCACGTCTATAAATTTGCTAGTGTTCTTATTTTTAGGTGTGTTAGGGAACCAGTTTTGGATACTGACGGCCATATCAACATCGAGCCGCCTTTCTGTTATCACGTTTAGTGTGTCTCCTACCTCCTCCCAGTATTTAGTCACTTCGGGACATGACCATAGCATGTGTGCCAATTCCACTTCTGCTCTCTTATATCTGGGGCATGCCACGTTTTCCACTTTAAAGAATTTCTTCACCCTCCCTGGTGTTAAGTACGCTCGGTGTAGGACATAGAAGTGTACTAGTTGAAACCTAGCGTTCCTTGTGCTTTTCCAGGTCCTTCGAACTATCTGCGCCCACGCCACATCAGGGATGGCTTTCTCCAAGTCCTCCTCCCACTTCCCCTTCAAAGTGTCTAACGGTAATATCGTTTCATTAAGCATTCTAGAGTATAAGCACGTAACCACCTTGAAGGTACCTCCTGCCATCATAACATATTGGCAAGCCCTCCTTGTCTTAGGTTCCGTTAGTCCTTCTTGCCAGTGTGCCTGCATCACTCTTATCACTACTGCGTGCAGCAGAAAGTCACCTCTCGGTAATTCAAATCTGTCTTGAAGTATCTGATAGGGCAGCACTGTTCCATTTTCGAATAAGTCTTCCACCATTTGGATTCCCGCCTCCTCCCAAACTTGTAAGTGTGACCAGTCGCCTCCGTTTGGTAATGCCGTCATCATTCCTACGGGAATTTCGGGTGCATGCGGATGAAGCACCCCTGCCTTACGTTGAGATCGATTCCAGCACAGTGTGTTCTCTTCTAGTGTCAAGTCCCTGTGGTTCAGTTTCTGTTGTAGAGCTATAAATGATAAGACATGTCGTGGGGTTCCCCCTGTTGGCTTGTGTTCTGGCCCCCTGAACACTCTTGCTACCTCTTGCGTAAAAACCTGCAGTTGGGCCGCCAGGTAATATATTTCAAAATCTGGTACCGCTAGTCCCCCCTCGGCCTTAGGTCTCATTAGCGTTGATTGTGCTACTCTACGCCTCCCCGAGCCCCATAGAAAGGATACTACCATAGATTTCAACAGGCTAAAGATAGAGTTAGGTATCCACACTGACAGTGTTCTGAAATAATACAGAAGCCTGGGAAGCGCTATCATCTTTAACAGCGCTATGCGGCCTGTCATTGACAATGGGAGAGTGGACCAGAAGGACATGCTGCTTTTCAAGGCCCTTACTCCTCGTCTTATGTTTCCGTCCAGCAGGTCTGCCGCCTCGTGGTATATGTGTACCCCCAGGTATTTCAGGCAGTTAGGTTCCCATCGTACCGCCCATGATGTGTTGGGCCGTTGTTCCCCCTGAAGCATTGGGAACAAACACGTTTTGGACCAGTTCACTCTCAGTCCCGAAAGTTCCCCGAAGTTAGAAAGCAATCATTCAGCTCATGACATTGCTTCGTCAGCATCTTCGAGGAAAAGTAGCAGATTGTCCTCGTATAGAAATATATACTGCTGTCTGTTTTTACTACTCAGTCCCTAGTAGTGGTTCCCCATCCTGATCGTGATCGCCAGCGGCTCTACTGCTAAGGTGAATATTAACGGGGACAATGAGCACCCCTGCCTCGTCCTCCTCTCTACTGGATATTGTGAGGACACTAGTTTTCCCACCTTTACTCTAGCCATCGCACATGTGTATAGTACTTTTGTCCATTGTAAATATTCGTCTCCCAGGCCGAATCATCCCAGCACTTTTTATAAATAGTCCCATTCCAAGCTGTCTAAAGCCTTTTCAATATCCACCGACAGTATCATCAGTTGTCGCGCCTCAGGGCAATCTTCTCCCAGTAGGCGCACCAATCGCCTGACATTCGCAGTTGTATTTCGCGTCGGTATGAAACCTGCCTGGTCCTCGTGCACTAGTGTGGTCATATGTTGCAGCAACCGGGTCGCTAGGATACTACTCGAGACTTTATAATCAGTAGTTAACATTGATAGAGGTATATAAGATGCTGTGTTCTTATCTTCCCTCCCTGGTTTCAGTAGGGGTATCATTAACGATTCTCGCATTGATTGCGGCAATCTCCCTAACGTCTTCGCCTCTTTGTAGACTTAGTGGAGTCTGGGTGCGAGTAGGTCTACATATTTCGCATAAAATCAATGGGCAAGCCGTCCAGTCCCGGGGTTTTATTGCGGGCCATATTTTTGATGGCGCTTCATGTCTCTCCTATTTCAATATCTTTCCCCAGTTCCTCTGCCTGTTCCCGATCTAACTCTGGCAGTTGCAGGGCTCTGAGGAATATATCTACCGTCGGGTCTCCAGTCTCTAATCTACTTTTGTAAAGGGTTCCATAGTAGTGCTCGAAGCATTGGAGTATTTCGTTTTGGGTGTGCACTTCCCGTCCTTCTGCTGTATCTATGGCTACAATAGGGGAGCTTCTTTTCATAGGATTGGCCAACCATGCCAGCAGAGTTCCTGCTTTGTCGCTCTCCGCATGGGTCCTCACTGTGTATGCTTTGTAGTCAAAACTGCGTAAGCGTTCTACTTCCACTGCCACTGCTTCTCTTGCCGTTCCAACTCGCTCTTGTAGCTCCGGCCTGCCAGGTCGTAGGAGCTCTATCTCCCGAAGCGCACTATCAGCCCTGTCCAAATCTCTCAGCAGAGTCTTCCTCACTACCGCATATTTCCCTATGCAGAACCCCCTGACAACTACTTTGAAGGCATCCCATTCTAACGCCCGCGTCTCGGTCGTCTTAGCGTTCTCTGCAAAGTACTGGGTAATCCCTTCTTCTAGTGCGACCTGAAAGAGTGGGTCTTCCAGTGTCTCAGGCGTAATTTCCAAGTGGGGACGCATGTGACTCCTGGCACCCATTGCATCGTGATCCTTAAAGGGTTATGATCCGATATCTCCCCTCCTAACCAAATAGGCATGAACTTTGTGTGTTCTTGTCATGGTGTGTAGACCCCGCACATTCCAGGTTATGCATCTCAAGTTGATAAAATCACCCATAGTCCCACAGTTTCCCTCGCAATTCTCCTAGCATCTCTCTGCATCTCTTCCGTGTATCAGCTTCAGTGACAAACCCTCCCACCCCCTTACTCAAACACCCCCCATTATCCATCCCCCAGAACAGGACCTAGCAACAAACATCTAGTTCCCATCCAAACTATCACAACATTCAACATATCACTAAGCCCGTCAGTGGCAACTGCGGACATGCCTTAAGGGCAAGGAGAGGCGGCCAGCAGCTGCTCGGTGGACACACGCTCCAAGAGATCACTCCGTTCCCCGAGCCCTAGTGTGAAATACTCCCCTGTGTTCGCACACCCAGCCCCTCAACGCTCAGCAAACAATCATCCCCCTTCATTAAGCCAGCATTGGAAGTTCTCATGGTTCCAAGTCCACAGTTCCAAGTTCACAGCTGAGTATCTTCCCTCCTCTGTCCATCCCTCATCTATCATACCTTCTGCCAATCGCAGGTGTAACTTTCGGTAGCTGTATAATGTCCGATTCCGAATGTTCTGAATCGGATCTAGTGTTCTCGCTCTCAGACCCCATACCATCCATAGATGGGTTCTCCAGTGCGGCCGATAGCGTGGACACTGCTGTCAATGCCCCCAGCCTCTCCGCCGCTGCCTGCAATGAGGATGGCCTTCTCAGCCCCCTCTGCTTGTTTCGAAGTCGTCTTGATTTCTGTTGTGGCAAACCTTCTGCGGCAGTTCGTAGTTCTTGTTCGCCACCGTCTTTACCGGCCTTGTATGTTTCCAGCCAAGCACTGGCATCATCCGGGGTGTCAAAGAACCAGGTCTTGCCGTGAACGATAACCCTCAGTTTGGCCGGGAATAAGAGTGAGTCCTGCAGACCCTCATTACGCAGCTCTCTCTTTATCGCTAAAACGGAAGTCCGACAGCGCTGGGTTTCGTACGTGTAGTCAGGGAAAATGTTAACATTGCTATTCTCCACCTGAAAGGGGCCGTTCACTCTCGCTTTCTAAAGGAGCAGGTCCCGGTCACGGAAATGCAGCAATCGGGCCACCACCGGTCTTGGGTGCCGGCCCTGTTGAGGTGGACGGGCCGGTACTCTGCGCGCCCGCTCCAGCGTGTAAAACGTTGACAAACCCTCCGGTGCTACCACAGTTTGGAGCCAGGTTTCTAGGTAGTGTACCATATCCGATCCCTCAATTTTCTCCGGTAGGCCTACCACCCTAATGTTGTTCCGTCTATTGCGGCCTTCAGCATCCTCAGCTCTTTTTTCTAGGGTCCCTACCCATTCCAATACGTTGTCCAGGGTGGCTCTAAGGCTCTGTTGTGCCGGCGTTATGGTCTGGAGCGTGCTCTCCACTTCTGTGACTCTGTCCGTCAGTTTTTCATGGTCGGCACAGAGCAAGCCCAATCCCGTGGCCACTTGCGCTATATCCTGTTGGAGCGCTGTGCGAGAGTCTGAAATTGCTGATAGGATTTTGTCTAGCTGTTGCTGCAATTGGGGATCCCTCCCTGGTTCGCCCACTCCCTGGTCTTCTCTATCAGGCGATTCATCTTCCGTTGGTTGTTGCGATCCGCTCTTTGGCCCTTTTAATTTCCCCATCTCCGGAAGACCCTGTAGCGACCTGGGATGCTCCACTCGACATAATGGGCTCCGCAAAGGAAGGTTCCTGGTAGCCCCACTCTGAGTTTTACCCCTCAGAGTGCTATAACCTTGCGCTCGTTTACAGCTGGTCGGAAAGGATCAGCCTCAACCTCCTGGTCCGGTTCAGGTGCAGGTCGGCGTTCCTTATGGTTGTTTCCCAGGCCGTCAATGATAGGCCTCTAGGGTTATCGCCACCCCAATGTTCAAGCTCCCCTCCTCGTGTGTCACCTCTGGGGGGTCTCAGATCACCCCAGTTGTAGTGCAGTATGGCCTCTGGTCCGGTATGCCTCAGGAAAAGGGCCGTTTCTACCGCTCCCATTTTTGAGATGGTGTATTTGTCATCGCCACTGGCAGGCCGCTCCCACCTTCAGAGTTACCCCCATCTCCTCTTTTAGTGTACCAGGGGTCTTCCTCAGCTGTCTCTCAGGAAGCGCCCTCTCCCTCCACTCTCCCTTAGCACACTTTGCAGCTTCAGCAGATAGAGGCGGCCCGCAAGTTTTCAGACCAAGGGCAGTCCCCCTCCTTCTCTCTCTTGTGGCAGACAACTTTTGCGTGGGATCCCCCAATCTGCCCAGGCTCTTGCGAGGTCTCCAGGCTCCCCAGGGCCGACCTCATTCCCACGAGTTCGCACATACCAAATTCGAGCCTGCACTCCCCTCGCATCAGGAACTACCAGGGACACCCACATTCCCCATGCATTCCTATGGGAGAGCAGGCCAGCCTAACTACATGCACGCACTTTACTCTGGGACACAGGGAAAAAGCGAGCAGAGACCAAAAATCACTAACACAGATCATAGATTAAAAGCAACAAGATTAGGGGTGAACCTGCCACAAGGTCCAAGTCCAACACCCAGGATCACAGGATGTTGAGCCCATGCTGGGATTTCACCTGCGCCATAAAAACAAAAAGTATGCGTTCATGTAGAACTTGTGCTTCTCATGTAAAGCACTTTAATGCCCTCCTGCCAAGTTTGGGCTACATATAACTGCAAAAATGGACCAATGTGCCCTGCACACACAAGCCGAACTTGGCCGAAGGGCGTGAGGCGCTCTGACAGACAATGGCGCGGCAACCCTTCCCTATAACTGACAGCGCAACAGTTCCAATGTCGAGCTCTCTAGATGGCAAAACCACACATGTCTTCCTGTTCTGTCGCGCTGTCAGGGTGTGAGCAGGGCAGGCCTGTAGTGTGCGTGAGTTGGGCCCAGGCCCAGGGCGCCCGTATTACGAGAGGCGCATGGAGCTGTGCGCATAAAAGCAATACCAGCAGCAGACCACCTGTCATCTTGCAACTGCCTTGTTCATGTCCCTGCCTCTGTCTGACTTGCCAGGTTAGAGTTGTTTTAATCCTTTATGATTAGGCTTTTGGGCAATGTTTTAATACCTCATTGCCCCTTTCTTTGCGCTCTTTTCACCATCTGACCCCGGCTAGCACACACCAACAGATCCATCACAGTGAGGCAGCTAAGCTATCAGTGATTTAGGCGAGCTGGGGAGGTCCAGAGGTGTTTGGATTCAAGGGAGCAGTCACTGCTCATCCAGGGACTGACAAGTCAACTCACAAATGACCCCCTGCTGCCTTATTTCAGTCTCAATTAGCAAGGGCGCCAAATTTCATAACAAATGCCCGCTCTGAGTGTAGGGCTGCAGCCGCAACCTAGCACCAGAATACACTCGCCATTAACTGTCACGCGCCCATAACCCAGAGAATGACCATAGCATGCCACTAGGAGTACCGGTACTCTCTTAACACAAGGAGAAGTCCCGGTACTCAATGGGAGAACATGGAGAAGTGCTGGTACACAGTATGGGTGAGTACCAGCCCATTTAAAGCACTGGGGATAGGCACTTATTTTTCTGCATTAGACAGTTAGCAAGTCCTCTTGCCTTGGGCCCCCCTCCTAGGTGCTTTCTTGGTGAACTGGAACTCTTCAATTCCCCAAATCTCTCTCCTCCTGACCCCAAATTGGCTGCGTTGCGAGCACTATACTCAGTGACTACTCCCAGTCTTCGGAGAGACCGCAGCCCCAAGTCATAGCTAGCACTTGACCCAGTTACTACCTCCCCCCTCAGAGATTCCGCAGCCCCACTGACGAACCGTTGTCCTGGGGGCAAGCGCACCTCGACCCCAAAATGCACTGGTCATCACTAATACGCCACTCCCCTGCAGAGTCTAAGCGGATCCAAGCTCCCCTATTCCCTATCTCCACCTGACCCCCTAGACCGCGTCTCACTTCCCCCCAACCTACTACAAATAGAGAGACCGGTCACCCCTAACAGCCCGCCCAGAAGCACTCCTGCCCCATCCACTAGGTTATTAGAAGAACCCACCACAAAAGTATCCATCCTCACTGACACCACAACTATAATGCCTGCACCCACGACAACCCCCTCCAATCCCCTCTCCTCACCGTACATAAAACAACATGGCCCAAACTCTTTCTCAATGTCCCTCCCCTCCAACCTTTCACCTAAATCAAAAAAATCCCGCAAACACAAACTGATCAGGCAATTGCCAGAATCCCTCTTTGCCAACATTTATCACTGTTCCGCGAAAGGTCAAGTAAAAATGGACCTCATCTTTCACACAGCTAGACCCAGCTATTGGATCTCCACCCTGAGAGCAAAATGCTAAATTGCCAAAACCAGCAAGACGACCCATAGCTGTAAATTCTCAATCTACTCCCCAATTCACCTGCCACACTACGGGACCACCTCGTGACCATCTACTCCAACCGCACCGTCCTGATCCAAGCCAACAATGACAATCTTGAGGCCTTTGATCTCTTCTTCCCTTCTCTACATACCAACACCATCCTCGCATCACCCCCCTTACCTTCACTCGCCATCCACCCGGGCAACCAGTCCCACGTACAAACACCCTCCCCATTCCGCCCCTGCAACCACAACCATCTACGCTCAACCCGAACCCCCCCTACTCCCTGAAGCTCCAAGGACACGGCCCTGCCCCCTGATCTAGTCCATCCTACAGAACTACCCCATATGCTTAACATCCTCCAATCAGCTCCAGACGACCGCAATAAACCCCACATGGCTCCCAAACTCCGGCCTCTACCCTCCTCCAAGACTAAACGACGACCACATCTCGACCCCCCGCACCATGCGACCCACCCCATTACCCTAACAGATAACGTAATTAACATCAAAAGACGACCCAACACCATCAACGCCCCTACCGGCCGAAGTGACCCCATTCAGAAGCAACCCTCCCCCACCCAAGACGAGATGGATTGCCGCCTCACAAGTATCAAAATCCAAGTCGCCATTATAAACAGGGACTGAATCTCATCCTATCCAACCTTTCGACGCTACACAACCCCCTAAACACCCACTCCACCCCCACCTCTACCCCCGACACACCCAAGGTCTACCAAGCCACTGCCCCCTAGCCAGGCAACCTGCCCCTCCGCTTCCCATGCCACGAGACCAAGTAGAACCGCGGAAGCCATGTCCTCGGAGGAATCGCTCGAGCTGGCCTCGTCATACACCATCCCTCGCGTCTTGCAATCTACAATTCAGGTAATCACCGACTTCAGAAGTGTTCAACCCTTTCTGAAAACCCCTAGACCCCGGCTTCCTCATCAACATCCCTATTGAACCCAAAGAAGAAAGATCCCATACCAACTGCATGCTTATAAACTGCAGATCCGCCATGAAACATGCCACAGAGCTGGCAGAAACCATACTCAATCATGACATAGACATAGCTTTCATCACTGAGACCTGGCTAAACGGCTCGTTGCCTCCTATCCTGGATATTCTTGTACCCCCAGGCTTCTCTATCATCAACAAAGATAGGAAAGACCAAAAAGAGAGAGGCTTGGCAATTATCCACAACAACAACTTATCAGTTTCAGAAATCGATACCTTTAACCACAACTCCTTTGAATGCCTAACCGCCAACATCAGAACTGCCAACAACAATGTACTGCAGTGCCACCTCCTGTACCATCCCCCAGGCAACACCGTCACATTCACGGAGCACCTGTCAGACCTGATTGCCTACTGCTCTCTCCGAAACACCAACAACCTCATTTTAGGCTATCTCAACCTCCACTGGAATAATGAGAATAGTGCTCCAGTACAAGTCCTGAATGAGCTATTACACTCCAACAAACTTACCCAGCACTGCTCAAAAGAAACCCACAACAAAGGGGCAATCCTGGTTGCCATAATTTCCCAACAGGACGCAATTACTATAGACCACATCCTTCCAGTCGGCTGGTAAGACCATCACCTAATCCTTTTCCACCTCTCTCAACCGATCATGTGTCAACCCTCCATCAAAGACCCACCTACTTGGACTAGGAACCTATCGCAGATCAACACTGCTGACTTAAAAGAAAGAATATCCTTCCTCCTGCCAATCTCCCCGGACGGCCTTTCAACTGCAGAACTCACATCACACTATAACACCAAAATGTCCTCCATCTTAGACCAACTTGCTCCCCTGAAATTGAAAAAAACCAGGAGCATCCCCTCCAGAACCTGTTTCAACAATGACATCAACGAGGGAAGAAGGCAACTCAGAGCCACAGAACGGCTCTGGAGAAAGTACCCCTCCTCCAGCCATTGTGAAGAGCTCAAATTAGCAAGAAGAAAGAACAAAAAACATATCAATAACGAAAAGTACAATTTCTTCTGTACCGCGCTGGACAAGGCAAGAAAACGGACCAAGAGAACTCTTTGACATCATCAAAAAACAAATGTCCAAGCCGTCTACTACCCATGTCTAGTCCTCTAAAGCCTTATGCGCCAATTTCGCCAACTTCTTTAACGAAAAAATCTCCAAGATCGAACTTTCCGTCGACATCGACCCCCATCCTCCTGGCAACAACTTCACCACAGCAATCAAAACAACCTCTAGTAGACGACCCGCTATTAACTATAACACCAAAATGTCCTCCATCTTAGACCAACTTGCTCCCCTGAAATTGAAAAAAACCAGGAGCATCCCCTCCAGAACCTGTTTCAACAATGACATCAACGAGGGAAGAAGGCAACTCAGAGCCACAGAACGGCTCTGGAGAAAGTACCCCTCCTCCAGCCATTGTGAAGAGCTCAAATTAGCAAGAAGAAAGAACAAAAAACATATCAATAACGAAAAGTACAATTTCTTCTGTACCGCGCTGGACAAGGCAAGAAAACGGACCAAGAGAACTCTTTGACATCATCAAAAAACAAATGTCCAAGCCGTCTACTACCCATGTCTAGTCCTCTAAAGCCTTATGCGCCAATTTCGCCAACTTCTTTAACGAAAAAATCTCCAAGATCGAACTTTCCGTCGACATCGACCCCCATCCTCCTGGCAACAACTTCACCACAGCAATCAAAACAACCTCTAGTAGACGACCCGCTATTACCTGGTCTTCCTTCGACCCTGTCCCGGAAGCTGAGATCCTCAACTTAATCTCCTCCGCAAAGCCCTCATCCCACAACTTGGACCCCATACCCTCCCAAATGACCAAAGATCTGAAACTCACCCTTGCACCAGTCTGGTGCAAAATCATAAACAGTTCCCTAAAAACGGGCACCATACCTGATTGCCTCAAGGTCAGACAAGTCACACCTCTCCTGAAGAAACCAGGCCTAGACACTAACGACCTGAATACCTTCAGACCGGTCTCCAATCTTCCCTTCCTGGCCAAAATTCTGGAAAAATGCGTTCTCCGGCAACTGAACAAACATATTGACACAAACAATTTACTAGACCAGCACCAATCAGGATTTAGAAAAGGCTGTAGCACCGAAACCGCAATCCTTAACATCGTGGATGACATCCGCAACTCCCTTGATTCAGACCATTGCTGTCTGCTCATCCTCTTTGACTTGTCAGCAGCCTTCAACACAGTAGATGATAGTCTTCTCATCAAGGCTCTCAAAGAGCGGGTAGGTGCAGACGAACTGGTTCTTCATTGGTTCCCCTCCTTCTTCCAGAATTGCTCCCAGAGAGTCAAAATCAAATCCTTTACATCTGAACTTCTCCCCGTGAACAGAGGCGTCCCCCAAAGGATCCGTTCTCTCCCCTCAACTGTTCAACATATACATGGTACCCCTCACCACCATTCTGAATAAAGCCAACATGCCTTTCCATCTATACTCAGATGACATCCAGATATACCTGGAATCCTCCTCCCTCAACAACATTATAAGACTCAACAATACTCTCAAAGAAGTCCAAGAGTGTTTATCATCGAACCACCTTAAACTCAATCAAGGAAAAACCGAGATCCTCCTCATCTCCAACAAGGAAGAAAGCCCGCAAATGACAGATTGGGTGAAAGCTATCGATGCCCTCAACGGGAATCTCACCCTGACAAACTCTGTAAAATCACTGGGAATCACCCTTGACCACAAATTATCCATGACTAACCACATCAAGAACTCCGCTAAGAGCGCCTTCCTCAATCTGAAGCTACTCAACAAAATAAAACCACACATTCCACCTACGGGCCTCAAACCAGCCACCCAATCTCTGGTGCTGTCTAGACTGGACTATGGGAACACAATCCTCTCCGGTACAGCTCTCGCCCACCTAGCACCCCTAAAAACCACCCTCAATGCAGCGGCCAGAATGGTCTCCGAAGTAAAAAAATTCGACCACATATCTCCCGCACTCAGAGATCTAAAATGGCTCCCAGTGGAAATGCAGGCCAGATTCAGAGCCTTGCACACAGCAAAAACGGAATATCTTGCTTCTAAACTCAAGAGAGCCGGCCAGTGTAGAAGTCTCAGGAGTTCCAACTCCCTCCTTCTCATCCCCCTGAAAACACGCAAAAAAAACGCAGACCACTCTTTTGCAGGCAATGCTCCAAAAATCTGGAACGCCATCCCTGTGAACATCAGAACGACCTGCTCCTTTCTAAAGTTCAAAACCCGCCTAAAAGTCCTCTACCTCTACTGTGCCTTCCCAAACTCAATTATGTGACTCACAAGCTCTAACCTGACATTCACCGGACTTCACGCACCCTCAACCTATCTCATCCCCTCTCCCCATCCTATCGCCTGGGGTCGCCACCACTAGGAGAAATTCTCGAGATAAAACTTTGGCACGTCAACAAGAATACACCCTGACTGCTCTACCTCAATGACGACCTCCGATCCCTTGATCCCTATACTTCAACGTCGCACCTCAGCTGCTCAACTCATGTGTACTCTCCGAACACTTATGTTTGCTTGTATTTTGCTCTTTTGCTCTTTATTTGACTTCTCCACATCATGCTGTAAAGTGCTCCGATACCCTCGGGTCTGGCCAGCGCTATAGAAAAATACTAAAATAAAAAATAAAAAGTAAATAAAAAGAGGGAAAAATAAACTGGAAATACGAAGGAAGACAAAGACGGAAAAACCTTTATTTAGGAAGAAAGCAGGAACCTACAAGAGTGGAATAAAGGGGCAGGGAGTGTTGGATGGTGGAGTATAGCGGCATTTGGGGGATTCAATACCAGCAGCCTTGGTGTTGGGTGTGTTGATATTTAATTACACTGGACGCGGGCTTCTGGGCAGAACTTCGGAAACCTGCACTGATTCTTTTATAAACTAAGCACTGTTCCCTCCACCCCTCCTCACTCCTCTCTAAACCCTTCCCATTTATTCATAAAACATCACCAATTTTCCAGCCATCCTCTATGTCCCTCCCATATTTACTACTGAAACGTATACCATAAGTGTCTGGAGATGTATGTATTCAGGCATCCCAACACCGTATGGTAAAAGATGAGAGAGGTGTAGACCTTCGCACAGAGGTGAATTAAAAGCCTGTCTCCTAAGCCAGTCTACGTACAGCAGGGTTGAGAGAAAGCATAGGGCTTTAGTGTCCTCGGGAGTTCCTCCTAATCCTGGTGCTTCTCTCATACTGGTTAGCAGCATGAAAGCAGTGCCGGGATTGGTTTTTTTTTTTTATTATTTTTTTTTTTTTATTTCAGGGCGCCGTCTGCAAACAGCGCCCCCACTGTGGAGACCCTCTCTTGAGACCAACAGAGTATACTTTGTACAGTGATCAACCATGTTGTGGTGGGGATTCCAAGTGGGGGAATGTTAGGGGCATAGGGTAGGCATTGTTTGGTGTATTGTAAGGCCTTTTTCCAAAAAGAAATCGCTATTCGTAACAACAGGGGGAATCAGGGGGTATCCTGATCCACAGTAATAGCAGTGTGTGCAGGGTGCCCCGACTCTGGGATTGTGGCGTGTAACCAACTCTGTGCAAATTACAGACCACAAGCCAGTAAGAAGGCCCTTGTAACTGACTTGCAAAACAGTAGGCACGAAAATCCAGCACTCCTAGGCCACCTCCGTCTGGCCTCAGCTGCAGTTTAGCAATCCCACCCTTCTGCACCCTGTTCCCCAGAAGAGATCTGACAGGAAGGAATCCAGTGTGTTCAAAATAGAGGCGGGAAACAGTACTGGCAGATTTGTGAAGAAGTACAGCAGGCGCGAGAGGACAACCATCTTAGAGATGGCTATTCTGTTCATTACCGAGAGAGGCAACGACACCTAGAAGGATATCTGAGTGGGTAACACTCTGACCGCTTTCATCAGATTGCCCTCTATTAAATTTTGTGGAGTACTGTATATTTGAATACCCAGATATTTGAGTGTGTGGGACGACCACAAGGGCGAGCTGGCCAAACTTAACAGTTTCGGGGGCACTCTCCCAGACGAAAGAAGAATGGGATTTCATTTTGTTTATGGCTAGGCCCGAGATGCATTCAAATTGTTTAAAAACACATGGTATGGGCTCTATGCCCTCTGTTAAATTATGAGTGTATAAAATAAGGTTGTCTGCCTATGCTGACAATATGTGCATTGAGTTGCTTAGCCTGATCCCCTTTATTTCTGCTTCCTTCCGGAGTCTGATTGCATGGGGTTCTAGTGCCAGCACGAATAGCATTGGTGGCAGAGGGCAGCCCTGCTCTGTACATCTGCCCATGGGATAGGGTTGTGAGATATGGGAACCAGAGCAGACTCGTGCCATAGGAGTCTTATATAGCAGCTTGACCCAGCTCTTGTATCATGGTGGGACGCCAAACTTGTCCAAAGCCATTATCATGTACTTCCAATTAGTCGTCAGGGGTGGCTTCCTTAACATGGTGGAGTCATCTGATGTTCAGGGAGGTACTACGGGCTGGGACGAAGCCACACTGATCAGTGTGGATCAGTTGTGGCAGGTAGGGAAGTAGCCGGTGGGCCAGGATCTTGCTTAGGATCTTGTATTCTGTGGCTAAGAGCAATAGTGGGCGGTAGCCTGACATATCCCTTTAGGCTCTGCCCGGTTTAGGGAGGGAGATGACCAGGGCCTGCATGGTGGAGAGAGGGAGATTACCAGAATCTTGGGATGCTTGATAAAGGCGTTCCAGGTGAGGGATTTTTCTATCTGAGAAGGTATCGAAAAACTCTGCAAGAAGGCCCTAAAGACGCAGAGCCTTATTACGTGGAAGTTCACGGATGGCTGCCTTAATTTCATCTTTGGTAATGGGACTGGACAGGCCTTCCTGGGCCGCACGCATGAGTTTGGAATGAGTTTGGAATAGGGTAGCCCGCATAGGAAGGCTGATGTGGGCTCCTTCACTGAGCTCCCAGGGGCTCAGTATAGTGCTTCTTAACCACATCGATGCTAGCGTTATTTTCCTCCCTTGCTGATCATTTGATTTTCCCATTGTTCATGACGAGCTCAGCTCGTCATGAGTGTATGGTGGTGTACACCATGACGAGCTGAGCTCGTCATGAGTGTCCAAGGAGATAATATTCGCGAAAGGCCATGTTTATTTCTTTTTTTTTTTTTTTTTTTTTCTCTCTTTTTTTTTTTTTTTTCTTTTTTCTTCCTTTTTTTTTTTTGTCCTCATTTGCCACCTAATCGATCCAGGGGCCTTCCTCCGCGGGACCCAGTAGCCTTTTTAAGGTACCGTCAATTTTCCCTGGAAGGCGGTCTGGTGTCAAAGCTGAGAAATATAGCCCCACACGATCTAGCTCCAATATCCACCCAAAATGGGCTGATCGTCCAATTTAACTATGGCATGGGGCGCCTCCCGTTGGACATGGAGACAGAGGCTTAATCATTGGACCCGGGGAAGAAGAAAAAAAAAAAAAAAAAAAACCCCGGGGTCCTAACTGTTCCGACTCCACTCAATTAAGAAGTTCCAAAATCTCACAGTACGGGGGCTACATGTTCTGGCCAAATCTGTTTTTGATGTGATGTAAAGTGAAGACAACCACTCTGCATGAGTTGGTGGGTTGATGTTAACCCAATTTTTACATATTTGTCTTCTAGCTAATAATATGGCGTAGTATAGGAACTCTCTTTCTAATCCTTTGATATTGTCACTCAGTCCAAATATTACCAAGGACCATGAGAGGGGGACAGAGATTTTGAGGATTGAATCCAGCGATGTCTTTACTTCCTGCCAGAAAATAGTAACATTCGGGCATTCCCAGAACATATGTAGATCTGAGGCAGCTGGCAGGGAACATTTACTGCAGCATTTCCCCGGTTGAAACTTAGAAAGTCTTTTGGGGGAATAGTATGCCCGATGTAATGTAAACAATTGATTGCGCCTCAGCCAGGCTGGTTTTATAATCTTATAAAGAAGCGTAAAGGACTCAATCCATTTCCCTTCTGCTTGAGGTTCACCCTCTCCACCCCATAGCTTTTTCGGAAGATTAAGCTCATCCTCTTTTTCTTCCAAGATACTCCAATAATGTGCAGCAACCTCCTTTCCCTTGTGTGATTTTTCCATTAGATTCTTCTCTAATAAACTGTCTCCTCCAAATTTGGTATTTTTAGTTGTTTTGAAACGTGCCGGGATTGGTTATGGAGTTTGCTAGGCCCCTGGATGTGATGTGAGTAGGCGAAGAATGAGGAGTGAGGATGACGTGTCTGTGGAAACATGGTGAATATCTTTTCTTTTCTTGTACTTTTTTAAGAGTATTTTTTTCATTGCACCCACCCACCACCCATGTGCCCGCATCTCCACTCGCTATTGTACAACAAAATGCAGGTCCTATGCCCCCCCCCCTCCCCCCCCCTCGATTGTTTGTATTTTCCTAAACATAATATCGAGATTAAAACCAGGATAAATTGACTAATTCCCTTTGCGCAAAGCCCAGAAATAATGAAACGTGCGGCCACAAACTTGTCTCCTACCGAAGCAAAAGATTAAGGCGCCGTATGGGTATGAGCCGTTTTTTTAAAACTAAGCGCTGAGGCTGAGATATCGCCTGAGTCAGTAATGGTCTCAAGATGGGCCCGACAGCTGGGCAGATGGCAATCCAAGGCCCCGCGTGGCAGAAATATATTGAAATGCGTTTTTAATAGGTTGTAAAGCAGATGAACTGCGGCGAAAGATATTTATTTCCAGCGTTTTGGCGGGAATTGGGTCTGATTAGATCAATGGGTGCGCTTTCCCAGCCTGTCTCTCCTTGTTATCTGTAACTAACCCTGTCCCACGTAAAACGTCGTGAGCCAAATATTCGGCTCGGAGAAGCGGCTGGCGCTTGACGCCTCTCTATCTTATTAGCGCCGTAGTTAGGCCTGACACGTCGGCGGCACCCTAGGCGCATTAACATTCCACAGGAGCGCAACTATCATGCTGCGGAGGCAGACGGCAACGGAAGTAGCACCTTTCTGTGTAATCCATATGGGTCGCGCATGCAGAATGTGATAAGGAGTCGAGGAGATAGTCAGTCACGGTACCTAAGGGCATCCCTCAATCACGCCACCTCCGAAATATACACAAATTTGGGCCCAGCTGTCATACCCCACCGGAAGTTGTGCGTGGGAGCATTTAAGTCCTTAATTCTCACACTCTATTAACCCCTCCTTACTCAGCCCTAAACCCCCTGCTGTGTAAGGACGACTCTGTGCCCCTAGCTTTACAATACAGTTTTAAATAAAAAAGCATATGGGAAAGTATTGGCTATGGTTTTGACATTCCTATGCATAAACACATCTACGCACTGGCATTCAGAAATGCAGTTTACAAGCGCTGCATCTACAAAATGTGTTTATTGCATTACAAAGTGTACTGTTTGCCTACCAATTTTGGAAAAAAAATATCAAACATTATTGTCTTCCTTAAAAAAACATGGGAAGAACTAATTGGATGTTACGTACACTGTGATATACTGAGTGACCTTTTTAGATGTAAAGTAGTGCCACGTGTAATCCGGTTGAAGCTCTTTCTGGAAAGCGGAAGGATACACCAATTAGCCAAGGAAATCCTCAGAAATGGGAACCACTCCTGTGGGAGCAGCCAAAGCCATCTCTAGGGCATATTTTAAAGAATCTCACAGACAGCTTTGCTGTCATCCAGCCCAAAAAATGAATAGTGCCTCTCGAATTCTAATCTATCCTTGTTTAGACGTGGGTCCTGTGATCACTGTGTCACTGTAAGCGAGCTATCCTTGACTTATGAGCCCTAATTGGGGTGAAACCGATCTTGGGTTGCTTGTGTTCTGGTTCAAGGGGGCCCAGGCCAGGAAGCTTGGGCTGGACTGTTCCTATTAGGAATAGGGGCAAGACTGATTCGCATTTGACTGGATCCAAACTGAGATGGAATGGTAGGGGAAAAGCGATGGACTGGGATGTAGCTCAGTGGTTAATATTAATTCAAGCATACCATCCATCACCTTGCTGTTATTGCAGTTAACACCCTAAGTGCGATGGGAATGCCCAGATGTGGGTCCTTTGCTCTCTTTGCCACTGGAGCCAAGGTATACCTGATTGATGAGCCGTAATCAGGGCAAAACTAGTTGGGTTGCCTGTATTCTGGTTCAGGGAGGGATGGCCAGAAAGTTTGGGCTGGACTGCTTCTACTGGATCAGAGTCAAGACTGATTTACATATGGCTGGGTCCAAACTAAGGTGGCATGGTGGGTGAAAACTATGAACTAGATTGTGGCTTAGTGGCTGAGATTAATTTAGCATTCTATCCATCACCTTGTTGTTAGATAGAGTAAAGCCTCACTGACTCTGAATCGGAGTGTGTACCATGAGGAAAGCATATGTGGAACTCAATAGTTCAGCCGGACCTGTCAGGGTCCTCAAAGAAACGTTTTGCGTACAATGAGTACTTCTCATGTCACATATACACCCACGCCCTGCTGCAGTCAAAAGGTCCCTGACTATAAATGTCACTGGGAGGGGACTTTGAGGCTCAATAGCTGTGACTTCACAACACTTACCAGAGTACTGACAGCACCAGAATACCCTCCTGGGTAACTCATGCCTTCTACTTGTACTCATTTAATAACATAACATTACATAACATAACATAACATAACATAACATAACATAACTTGTCAGACCCTTACGTCTCACCCTACATAGAGTTAATGTCTACAGTTCTAAAGGTCCCACATATGCCAAACATTCACTGATGTCCGATGCCCTTCAATCTAACTCAAAGGATGCAACTTACGCACACTTGGCTAAATTTAAATTGTTCTGTGAGAGAGAAAACAGAGGATAATCACAATAAGTTGTTCTAGAGAGACCTTAAGCCCTCCTGTTTATGGAACATTTGATCCATGTGGGGATAACTATTGTGTTGGCAGAGAGATTTAATGGCTCTAATAAACATTTGGTGAAACATTTGAAAAGCCGTGTAGAAGCAGATGATGCTGCCATCTGAAAATTATTTATAAGGAAGAATGGAAGATAAACTTAATATAAGAAATATTAGTAATTGATATCTTTATCAACACATTTTCCATGATTCCGCCGTTTCTGAGGGACAAACCCTTAATCTTAGTATAGAAATTAAGGAAGCACATTTTGATGGATTAAGTTGAAAGCGCTGATGAAGAAAGCCCATTGGTGGAGAAGGATCCAAAATGTCACCTGTAACCAATGAGTGTAGGACAGGTATTGTTTCAAGAACAAGAAGGATTAAAGAAAAGAACTATTGAAAGAACTCCAATAAAAGTCGACATGGTATACATGGCACGGTACAGTACTGTTCAAGAGTATTTGTCTTTGATACCATTTATTGTGATGTGAACAAATAGAAGCACTAAAAATGTATGGAGTCATTTTGATCCTATGAGACAGGTCACCACACTACCAGGGAGGCAGCTGCCCTCCAAATCTTCACTGAAGCTGCTTCCTCCAACTCAGCATGAGCATTTCAAATGAAAATGCCGGGTGGTAACTCGCTATGCTGTAATCAGAATATTGAGCTACCTGAAGCAATATCCACTCCGCAATATTGATCACTGCTTCATCATGAAGGTAAGTAGATGTGGATGTAAAAATAATATATCTATATTCTTCTACATATACTTACCTTGATGATAAAGTAGCAGCCAATGTTGGGGTGTCAATATTGCTGCACATAATCATTCTTGACTTCAATATTTTGTATACAATTTAAGGCAGGTCAAAAGATCATCAGGGCCCATTCTTCATTTTTTTGTTTGTTTTGCAGAACAACTTCCCCAATGTGGAGATTTCTTTTTTTTCTTCTGTCTCTAATCACCATGAGGGTTCAGGGACTACTCGGGAGGTGTAGTTTGTCACTGTGACCCTATTATGGTGTGCATTCTCCACACACTAGAAGCCCACACCAGACAGCACCAACAGTCAGTGGGGACTGCTAGCCTTTCTTTCTCTGAATTGGACTCAGCGTGAGTGGTTTGTAGTATTGCATTCCTGCTGAGCCAAAAGTGATATTCCACACCTCCTGACATGTTTCTTGACAATGGACATGTTATCATTTTGACTGCTCACCACACATGCTTCAAAGTGCATTACAGACATGTCAAACCGTAGCTCTTACACTCTGAGGCAGGTGGAGGAGATTAAAGAAGAAGGTTTCTGCCTTTTTCCTCGCTCCTTACTTCATCTCGCCTTTTCCATACCACCCCTCTCTTTCTCTCTCCATCTCAACTCTTTCTACCTCACTTAAGTCTGCAACACCTCTCAAAATATACCCCTCTCTCTACCAGCCATTTTCTTTTCTAACCTCTGCATATGGCCATGCCTCTCTACCTCACATCTCATCTCTACTTATCTCATGCTCTCTATCATAAGTATCTCTCTTTATACATCTCGCTACCTTACCTCTGTGTCATCGTCTCTCTCAGTATCTCACTTATATCTTTATAAATCTCTGTATATACATCTCTCTGCCATACCTCTGTTTTGACCTCTTTCGCTACATCACCTCTTCTGCTGTTCAATCTCTATATCAACCAGACCACTGTTACTGTTCTCCAGCTGTGTCTCTCAACTTAATCTCTTTATACGTCATCTCTCTTTCTACCCTTGACCCCTATTCCTCTACATCTCCTTCTCCCCCACTTGAATGCTTTTCCTGGCCTATCTTTCTAAACTTCGTATTTGATCACTGTATTTATCACACTGTTCTTGCTACACTGCATCTCTCTGTACTCCTCTCATTACCTTACCTCTCAACATGTCTGCGTCTCTGTAGTTCACCTTGTGAAGCAATCCTCTCAATCCACCACGCTCCTTGCCTTAACCCACCCTTTTCGTTCTCTCTATATTTTCTTATTCCTATCTGTAGCTAACCCTTCCTTTTAATTGCACTCTTATCCACATCTCTAGTTCTCTTTCTCTATTTACCTCTTCCTGTTTCTACCACTCCCTATTATTCCTAAAGACTATCTCATACTTGTTTCTGACTATATGACTCCCTATATAGGCTGTTATTTTTACCACAACTGTATTTGCTCCTACTGCACCTCCATCTTGGTATATCCTTCTTTTTTATCTCTTAGTTTTTCTCTTACTTTACCCCATCTGTGGAAAAGTCAGCCCAATTTACTACCGATGCCCAGGCTGCTGGCGCAAGACGCCTCTTAGTTCCCATTCTGAATAGTTACCAAATAAAGAGACGGGCACTGGGAGCAGGAACACATGAACAGAGTTTATTACTCATGAGGAGAGCCTGTCATTTCAGACACGAAACAAGGTGTCATCGGGAGGTGCTCTAACAAGTTCTCTGAGACATCGCCTTTTATACCTTACAAAACATTCCTTATTACAATAACGACATTGTGAAACAAGGAAAAGACATCCCCGTAATTCTCGTGTCAATCCCACCCCCACATACATCCACAATAGAGGTCCTCAACCTGCTGATAAGAGGAGGGGGCTATCACGCAGCTGAGTGTTCCGCCGATTCTTAGGATGTGTGCGCCTGATCGTATCCCAGGGGGTGGGGAGGCCAGGATCAATAGTGGGCCCTTTGAAGAGGAGCGACTCCATACAATATGGGGCAGTAAACTGTATCTCCCGGCTTAGGCGATGGCCTCGGACCTGTGTGGACAATCGGACTCGGTGGAAGGGGTCATCAAAGGAGAGGTATTCATGCCGCGTTGACAATCAGGCGCAGAGGGAGAGTTTACCAACAGAGGGGTATTCATAAAAGGAAAGGAGGTGTTTGGTCAGGCGCGAGCGTGACTCCCAAGGACAGAGTCTTGCAGAAGAGGAAGGTTTATGACTTGCCTATGTGAGGGAGGAGGGGGGGAGCCAGGGTGCGCACAGGGACAGAGTCACAGAGAGAGAGGTCTTATGACCCGTACATGAGAGAACGGGGGCAGTCAGATACAGCTGGGGGGGTTATGTCAGCTGAGGCGAAGGATGCTTCTTCGAGAGGAAAATGGGGGGGGGTGCATGGGTCAAGCAGGAGGGTTACTTTTCAGAGCAGGGTCGCGCAGGAGGGAAGCCGGGGATTCCAACGAGCGGGCAAAAGGCCATGGTGCCTAAAATGGCTGTCATGTACATATGGGCACGGGCTTTTACTGGCGGAATGATGCGGTCAATGTTTCACGGTATTCATGGTGCCTACAGGGAGGGGAATGGAAAAAGGCAAATGAACGCCGCTTATGTACATTAATTTTTCTAATTTCCACAGTCGCCGCTTTTTACATAAGAAAGTTCATTTCCTAATCGATGGGTGTACATATAAACATGTGGTTGATGAAAACTTATCAATACTAGCAGATTGCATATTACCATGAGCAGTCGATGTGATTGGCAGAATGCAATATATAGAAATTTAAATTTTTTGGGTTACTATGAGCCTAGGGTGCAGCGTACTACACAGTATAAATGGTTCTGACTTTCTCATCAATGTACAGCTCTAAAGGTGACCGACAAACATTTTGAAAACAATACCAAGTGGTTGAGGGAGGAATTCAGTCCAATACATGATATCTTCGTCACAGTGTCTTTTTAGCAGTGAGCCATCACTGGTAGGCTCTAGTCCGTATCCTTTCGTTGGCGCTGTTGAGCACCGGCGGTGGAGCTATAGGTCCAGCTCGGATCTATCCTTACGCGTTGCAGAGTGCGGTCAGTCCTCTGCTGTTAGACCACAGTCCTGTTTTACTAATTAGTCCTTGTTAGGGGTGCCTTATGCTCGGCACCTGCATTTTCCTTTTCCTTTCGTGGTGACCAAAAAGCCATGCGGAGAGAAGGGAGTGTTGTTGAGGAGAGGAGAGGGCGGAGTGGGGTCAAATCTTTTCCTGCACACATCAAGGGACCAAGGGAGCGAAGGAAAACGAGCAAGCAGGCCCATCAATCGGGCCCCAAAAGGGGGACGAAGACTTCAGGCACACGTGGGTTAGCAAAACAGAGGGCTTCAGGACAGCCCGTCATCCTTTTATTTTCCACGCCTGAGATTGCTGTCTCGTCCCGTATCTTGTTGCTCTGCAGCTCCATCTTTGGTCGAGGTCACATGTGTCTCAGGATCTGCAGCCAGGCTGTGCGTCACGTCCGACCCTTCTCCTCCGGTGATCGTATATCTTTGAATAGGTACAAAACAAGCTTTAGAGAACTGGCAGGAGAAGACATTTATGCATGTGAATACCTCCTTCAATCCTACGCACTTGGGAGATACGTTCATCGGTCACAGTCAGAAGTTTATTACCATGCAGTGTATATGTCGGCATTCCTACTGAGTTCATGCCAAGTTTATTCATCGTCTATTCATGGCACAAGTGGAGAGAAATCAGACTCCTATCAACTGCGCATTTCATCAAATTCAACATTTCGGAACCTCCAGCGGAGATTTGTCTTTCTAACCCGAGCCTTAACAGTCTAACATTTCCCTTCAGAGCTGGCTAACCCTTTCAAACAGGGCGGGGGTGCTATCATCGGGAGAGGGGGGGGGGGTAAACGGACTTTCATCGAGGAGCGACAGTTAATCAAGGCCATCAGTTATACCTCGGGCGTAGCTGATATGGAGCAGGGGTCAATGGGAGAAGCGGGGACGCTTTGAACATTCTCGCTTGAGTACATAAGGTTGGGGCAACCTGGACATTGGGGATCAATCTGGGCATAGGGGATTGTATTTCTAACGAACTGAAGAATAGGAGCCATTGACATGTAGTTCCCCCTATAAAAGGCCAGATTAGGGGACCTTAGTCGTCTTACCTGTCCTTTCTTTCTTAGCCAATTCGAGTTCATTCATTTTGCAGAAAGGAGAGGTAGCAATATGGCAAGTTACAATCGTTTTAGTTTCTGTCAATTTCGCTGAACACCTTCGTGTTCAATAAGTATCCAATCAGACTGGTGCCAGAGGGGCACAATTTTACCACAAAAAGGAAGATGGAACAGGGGGACTCTCATAGAGAGTGAGAGTCGTCTGCAACCTAAACGAGCCATTCGGTACACGTATGACATGTAGAGAGAGAGAGAGAGAGAGAGAGAGAGATAGGGAGATAGAGAGGGAGATAGAGAGGGAGAGAGAGAGAGAGAGAGAGAGAGAGAGACGTGTACAGTAATGGGTCATTTAGTGCGCTCACAACACAGAACAGCAGGGGTCAGGTAACACAGAGACGCGAACAGAGGGGAGACATAAACCCATACATTACATACACACAAACTCATTCAAAGAAAGACAGTACATGTATTTCATACAAAAAATGGTTCATGACAAAACATAAAACAGTTATTGGCCAAAAAGATCTTTCTGCATGCTGCGCATCTTTAGTATCCTATTTATCTACGTGCTGAGCTCTTTTTACCTTTCCTCCTTTTCCTCTCGTTTGCTATCTTTGCGAATGTTCTCGGTTGCTAATACTTACACCTCGGTCAGTTGGTCAGGAATTACCCTGGTTGGGCTACTACTCACGGTGGGATCTTTGAGTCATTTTTCCTTTTCTCCCTTTGGCGGAAAGGTTCTCCAGGCTGAGGCAACGGAGGGCATTAATCGGGAGAACAGTCGGACAGCTTAGCTATATCTATAAAAGTGTGAGAAGGAGGTGGTACATTTTTGAACATCAACATCATTCCTACTTTTCCAGACGGGTGGTGCCTAGGTAAACCTTACCCCGGAACTTTTCCTTGTCCTTTCCCTATCTAGTAAAACGTTATAGTTGCACTATCTGGCGTGCTGGTTCGAGTCAAATTCTGTCATACAGTACTAACCCGTCAAGTTTCTATGTCAGTCCATCCTCCCAGTTGCTACTTTCTAAGGAGGCACAGTCATATCTAAGTCTACGCCTTTCAAGGCTTCGTTAGCATAAGTACTATGCTCAGATCCCCTTTTTCTCCTTCTGTCGGTCGTTCGACCATCGCTCTTCCATACTTCAACCGATGTTCCGACGTGACCTGCAGAAGGGAGGAGAAAGAAGGGGGTGGGGGCAGCATTCAAAACACATCAGCGCGCAATAGTCCGACATTTTTTTTACCTACCACATACTCTACCTATCTCCACGGGGTGCATTCTCTACCATCTCGGCGTTTAAGCCCAGAGGGACCAGTAATGTTAGATAGATAATCGTCGATGGTCTGCGTATCTACATGAATCACTTGATCGTGGCCTTTTAGGTCATGTGCAAGGGTGGTGGTCAAGTGGCATTTCTTTGGTATCGCTTAAGGGCGTCTAAAACACTTTCCCGGCTGCCTGTGACACATAATGTAGCTGCTAAGTATCGGGCCTTTTTAACCTTCAACCTTAATCATGCTGCATGTATTTTACTTATGTCGGTGACAGTAGCCATATATCTCGGAACTTATCAATACAAACACTATGATTATATTTGCGTGTTCAAAAAACCTTTAATGAAAATGTTGGCGCACAAATACAGGCCTACAACCCAGTGGGCCGGCTACGGAGCAGACTGGGACTGTGCATAAGAGGAACGAAGTCGGTGGCCATTCATTTCGTAAAGTGCAGCAGTGCAATAAAATCGTATCGGACTTTCTTAAGGGGCGAGTATAATGCGTGCCAAGAATTCAATCTTTCAATAATATCATCTCATTGTCCAACTATTTACTCAAAACCTAACGTTTATCAATTCATTGTCCAAATGCTCAATCAGTGCTTATTTTATACCAAGTCATTGCTTCCAAACATAATTAGTACCCACCCTAAATCAGTTCACTGTCCCAGCACATAATCAATATCCATCTTATATTGCTTTCTTTTCCAAGCACATAATCAATATCCATCTTATCTACTTTCATTGTCCAAAAACTGCATACATATCTTGGAGCACCAAGGCTGAGCAATCAGGGTGCAACAAGGAGTTTGAAAGTCTCATTTTGTATCGGCGCCATTTTGGGCGAGGTCAGGCAGGTCCCAGTATAGTCAGAATGCCTCCACTGACTCGTGGTTGGACCAGAACCTCTTTTGGCAGTTCAAAAAGTTTTTCGCAATGGGGTAACGGACTAGCAATATGGACCATCAGTCAAAAGTGGGGAGGGCGGCAACAATCTTTCCTACCGGGTCATTCTGGTGTTCCACCGGAACTGAACAAGTCTGTATCTTTGCTGCATTTTAGTCATTTCCAAACTGAGGTAGGCACCGGCAGGAGTGCGCCGACGTCTCGTGGCTCCATCAGAGGACGGGGGCGGGGGGCACCTCGTGGAGAGGTCGGCCCCCCCGGCTCTTTTAGAATCTTCAAGGTTGAGGAGCACAGAGCGTGTGCCCGTCCCGGGCAAAGAAAACCAGCTTTTTGATATGGACCCTCTTCAAGCAGGAGCGTTGGGGTGTCGCTGGAAGCCTCCACCTGGAGGGAGGTGGGGGAGGCTCGTTCGCGCCGCCTCCCCCTTCCAGCGACCCCGCGCCGTTCTTCGGCTCCAGCGCTTTGGTATGGCCTTGCGGGCAATGAAGATGGGGGGGGGGTCGGAGGCAGCAAGACATTCCCCCCCCCCTTTTGTGGCGGGACTACCTGCAACTCTCAAGGGTTGTCCAAGCCATAATTGAAAAGAAAGAAATGTTGTCGCAGCCATTATAGCTGAAAGAAGCGCTGCCGACCTCGCCTTGGCTTCGGTCTTTGATGATGGTCGGATCAGGCAAGAGAGGGGGGGGGGTCGGAGGCAGAGGCAAGACATCCCCCCCCCGTGGCCTGCAGGGCAGCAGAAGAGGGGAAAAGGGAAGACCACTACGATCCTCGGGCCGTCCGCCCCACAGCCTCCCCTTCCGATGGCGGCCAGCCAGGCCCTGCTCTGCACGCGCTGAGGCCTCGCCTTCCGGATGGGCGTAACCGCAGACCTGTTGCACTTCGGGAGCTTCCGGAATGGGGGTAGGTGTTTATTTATTTGTATCTATTTCATGTTACCGTTATTTGGGCGTGGTGGGCAATGAGGCAGACATGTTTGGAGCAGGAATAGGCAGCGGAGCCTAGCTACCTCGTGGCTGTCTTGCCGTCAAGCTTGTCTTCCCTCGCCATTTTTATGTTTCTTATTGCAAGTTATTTCTAACGTTTCTTGTTTTATTTTTAGCGAAGTTGATAACTCATCAGTGGCCTACTGATTTTGCTCGACTCTTTTTCTTGTATTTTTTTTATGCCATAACCTATTATAAGCTATAGCGACTAGTCCACACTTAATGAACATGTCCTTATTAGGTGTGCTCTCCAGTGGGGCTGGATGAATCATCTCTAATAAGCGGTCCGGGCTAAACAGGCTACCAATCAGTGGGGAGAAGATAGGCATGACGGATTACAACGGGGACAAAAGTCTGCACTACCTATCTTATCACGGCGGGCAAAGACTAGACAGAATATTTCTATTCTTCGTTGTTTGCAGGCGGTGAATACCTCAAAAGAACCAATCTCGAACAATCAATGTTCGGTCAATCAAACAATCAGTGGGGAGAATAAGTAGGTACGACGTGTTAAAGGTTTGCGTTACCTACCTTTTCGCTACCTGCAAAGAGAGATCTTGTTCTTCCCTGTTTGCAGACAGAGAATCTCCAGACAATAATCCACGAACAACAGTTCGGGAAACAGTGGGGGAGGAAGATAGGCACGACGGATTACAACGGGGACAAAAGTCTGCGTTACCTATCCTTCACTGCTTGCAAAGGGAGAGCCTGTTGTTTCTCCATTTGCAGACGGTGAATCTCCAGAGGAATCAACAAAAGAGTAATACTAGTATTATCCAAATCAAACAATCATTTCACAATTTGTCGCATTTACGCGACCTTACCCGGACCGGACCGTGTGGGCAGTTCTTCGCCTTCCTCCTTCCAGCGCCCGATCGTTCTCTTACTCCATGATTTTACCGCAGCAGTCCTGTGGGATCCCAGTCAGGACAGTAGGTCACTCGAGAGAGGTCCGTTCGGAATCGGTGAAGTTCATTCAATCAGCAGCCGGACAAGGGTCCTCTCAAGGCAGGTATACTCCGATCGTTTAGATGTTCACCCCATCGTCTGGACCTCTCTTACTGGACCTTATGTCGCTGATGGGCCCCGCGTTTGGGGCGCCAATTGTGGAAAAGTCAGCCCAATTTACTACCGATGCCCAGGCTGCTGGCGCAAGACGCCTCTTAGTTCCCATTCTGAATAGTTACCAAATAAAGAGACGGGCGCTGGGAGCAGGAACACATGAACAGAGTTTATTACTCATGAGGAGAGCCTGTCATTTCAGACACGAAACAAGGTGTCATCGGGAGGTGCTCTAACAAGTTCTCTGAGACATCGCCTTTTATACCTTACAAAACATTCCTTATTACAATAACGACATTGTGAAACAAGGAAAAGACATCCCCGTAATCCTCGTGTCAATCCCACCCCCACATACATCCACAATAGAGGTCCTCAACCTGCTGATAAGAGGAGGGGGCTATCACGCAGCTGAGTGTTCCGCCGATTCTTAGGATGTGTGCACCTGATCGTATCCCAGGGGGTGGGGAGGCCAGGATCAATAGTGGGCCCTTTGAAGAGGAGCGACTCCATACAATAGGGGGCAGTAAACTGTATCTCCCGGCTTAGGCGATGGCCTAGGACCTGTGTGGACAATCGGACTCAGTGGAAGGGGTCATCAAAGGAGAGGTATTCATGCCGCGTGGACAATCAGGCGCAGAGGGAGAGTTTACCAACAGAGGGGTATTCATAAAAGGAAAGGAGGTGTTTGGTCAGGCGCGAGCGTGACTCCCAAGGACAGAGTCTTGCAGAAGAGGAAGGTTTATGACTTGCCTATGTGAGGGAGGAGGGGGGAGCCAGGGTGCGCACAGGGACAGAGTCACAGAGAGAGAGGTCTTATGACCCGTACATGAGAGAACGGGGGCAGTCAGATACAGTTGGGGGGTTATGTCAGCTGAGGCGAAGGATGCTTCTTCGAGAGGAAAATGGGGGGGGTGCATGGGTCAAGCAGGAGGGTTACTTTTCAGAGCAGGGTCGCGCAGGAGGGAAGCCGGGGATTCCAACGAGCGGGCAAAAGGCCATGGTGCCTAAAATGGCTGTCATGTACATATGGGCAAGGGCTTTTACTGGCGGAATGATGCGGTCAATGTTTCACGGTATTCATGGTGCCTACAGGGAGGGGAATGGAAAAAGGCAAATGAACGCCGCTCATGTACATTAATTTTTCTAATTTCCACACATCCAAGTTCTCATACGAAGCATAGTTGGAGGTCACTGTCAAGCCTTGTACACAAGACAGAAGAGAGGATAGACAATGCAAGAGAAGAAAATTAAGGAGAAAATTATCACATGAAACGTTGAAAATCATTGTAGGAGTGCATGTATTTCTATTGTTGAAAGAGAATGCAAGTTGTGAAGTGGAATTCATTTGTAAATAAAAATGTTCCGCAATTTAAGTGCAACAAGAAATAGCTTCATCAATAGTGATTTGAGCATTCTTCTGGTGTACTACTTTGCTGATGGTCACCAGGCAGCCAGGCTTTCACCTATTTTTCCATGTCCCATTTCTGAAAGTGTAACATATAATTCAATATTTTCTTGCATCAGTACACCTTAAAGTAGTAGCGGAAAATGGGTGCTAAGCTAGGCATTGCCCTGAAGTGGGAGACTCAGTGTTTAATTTAAGCAAGTGGTTGCCACTGGGGGCTAGCAGCACTTATACTTGAGGAACAGCACTTATTCCTCTGCTTCAGATATTCACCAAGAGTAAGAAGGAAAAACAAACAAAGTGGAAAGACAGAGGAAGAAAAGATGGGAAAACCGTTATAAAGTGACAAAGCAGGAACTTGCAAGAGCAGAATATATTGATAGGGAGTGTCTGGTAGTGGATTAAAGAGGCATGAGGCAAATTTAAGACTACCAGCTGTGGTTTTCAGTGCACCAACCTTTAATTACTCCGGCAGCAGGATTATGTGCAGAGTTTTAGACATTACACTCTTTTTCTTTTAAAAATTAAGCACAGGTGGTCTAAAAAACGTTTTGCCTGTGGTCCTAAAAGTCCTTGAGATGGCACTGCAGGAGAGTGCTAGTTAGATTTTCAGCTGAATGCCTGCAGACTGCTAACAGAGCCACTGAATCGCTCTGTTGAAATGGTGAGCAGCCTCTGGTAGCCTGTATCATATTGGTTAAATATGTTATACATTTTGAACTTCCCGCAGTTTTTAATGTACTCAGTTTCTCAACAAGGCCAAGTGTCTCTCAAGAATAGTTTATCCAAGAACAACTTGCAAAATTCTCCTGCAAACCAATTTTTTGTAGAAACTCTCTCTGGAAATTTCCTTGTCAACCTTTGACTTGTCTGATATGATATATATATATTCCACGTAGCTCCCTCTGTCCAAAAGCAATGATTGCTTCCGCAAGAGGCAGGAAGCTGGCTAGTCCATGGGGGCCTTGAGGCTCCCCCGCGGTCTCAATGATCTGGTCATGCCAAGGGGCATAGGGTCCCAGAGCAATATCAGCCTGGGAAAGGGGGCCTTGGAGCCCCCCCTACCCATTTTAATTTTATTTAAAAAAGAAAGGATAAGGCCTGGGCCCGGGGATAGAGTCCACAGGGCAGAAATTGGCCTCAGGGGGCGCTCGCCCTTTTTATTTACATTTTTAAAAATGTGTCACACCCCTGGGATTGGATGCCTAGGGCCAAAAGCCCCAAGGGAAGGGTGGCCACATAGCCCCCTCCCTAAATGTAAAAAAATAAATTGAAGCTGACAACTCACCGGAGGCTCCACCCTTTTCTCCACTGCTCTGCAAATGCGCCTCCTGGTGCGCTCTTGTTTGGGGGATGAAGTTCCCTTCACTGCTGAGAGTCCTTAGGGGCCAACTAGCCTGCCTGGTTTCTCCAGTAAGCCCCACACAGTGGGATTGCTGAGAGGTAGTCGATGGCTATTCCCCCTTTTACACTACTCTGCAAATGCACCTCTTGGCGCACTGCTGGTGGTGGGATGAGGACCCCTTGCATCCTGAGGACCTCAGGACTAAAGTGGACTTCATCCCCCAAGCAGCAGTGCGCCAGGAGGCGTGTTTGCAGAGTGGTGGAGAAAGGGAGCATGACCTGCTATCAGAACTCAGCAATCTTGCTGTGTGTGACTTACTAGTGGTAATAGGAGGGGTAGTTGGACCACAAGGACATCTTTGGGGACCAACTACCCCTTCTTTTACCTCCAGTAGGTCCAACAAAGCAGGATTGCTGAAAAGTTGTCAGAGGCCACACCACCTGTCTCCACTACTTTTCAAATGTGACTTCTGGTGCACTACTAGTTGGGAGATAAAGTTCCCTTGGCTCCAGATGGACCTTGGGGGCCAGGCAGCACTCCTAGTACATCCTGTTTGCACTACGCAGCGGAATTCCTGAGAGCTGGTTGAAAGCCCACCCCTCTTTCTCTACCACTTTGCAAATAAGACTGCTAATTAAAAAAAAACTTAGAAATTCATTGAAAAAACCAAAGGTTACAGGGACGTTATAGTTAGGAATTAGCATTTAAAAAACCTTTGAAATTCATGAACAAAATCAATGGTTACAGGAACTTTATAGTTAGATAGCCCTTTCACTTGTACAAAACCAAAGAAATTAAGCCAATATATTTAGCTGAGCTAACTATAACTCGCGCCCCCGCAATGCACTGCTGATGGCATCACATATTACATTACTCATGACATGGTCATTGACATCACTGATGACTATGTGCAGAACCTTGTGGGCACAAGGTGGTTAACCTGAGCACTCCTGTATGCTGGATGAGCAAAAAGGTACTCAACAAGTATGATGATCCAAAGTTTTATTCACTTTATCACATTCGAATAGTAGGATGTATAGTCGCAAATTGTAATCCAAATAATCTTCATATAAATAAAAACGAAGCAAATGTTTTGTCACGTAATAGTGTCCAAAGATTCCAATAAGTGGCATCATTTGCATAATTCAAATCCCCAATGCATTTCGAGCCGGTGGCTCTTCGTCAGGGGATAAATGCTGAAAACAAGTAAATAGGGGTTACATCAGTCAGGGGCCGAGTGTGATAGAAAATAAGCAAACTGATAAGATCAAAGCTGGAAACAGATACTAAATGAAGGGGTATGCCAACATGCAGGTGAAAATGCGAAAAGTAGGTGAAGCCAAAAATAGGTGAGGTCGATAAATAATTGGGAAAGTTATAGTGAGTCAAACACCCCACTTAGAACTTGAGGCTACTTGAAAAAAACTGAAGATCGTGATGTGAAATTCATATATCAAAAACGCGTGTATAAGAAGTAAAAGCGTGAACCCAAAAACCAGAGAGTGATCAAGTGTCGGTCTGTGGATTTGATGTATATGGATGTTTCGAGTTTGTGATCCTTCAAGGTGATATTTACATCCAGGAAAGCTATGTTGGTGTGGTTGAGATGATGCGTGAATTGAATTCTTTCATTGACTGCATTTACATTGCTAAACCAGAATAGAGACACACTCCTTGAATGCGCACCAAAAAGTCCACCCGATGATGTCCTTACATGTGTGACCACATATAGTCCTATGACCAATAACATTAAAAAAATTGTTAACAAAAACTGGCGCATACTGACATCAGGCAACCTCACTTGGCAAAAACCTAGATTTGCAAACAAAAGAAGCAGAAATCTGAAAGATATCTTGGTCCACACGAGACCACCACCAAAAACACAGAGAGAACATACCAATCTGTGGGGAAACCCACAAGTACAGGGACATTGCCCTTGTGGCTCCTGCTCCATTTGTAGTCTTACTAAACCAACCAAAGAACTACAACTCCTTCCTAACTTCAAATGGACCCTGAATAGCCACACAAACTGTAACACCACACACGTGGTGTACATGATCACATGTCCATGCAACCTCAAATACATTGGAATGACCTGTAGGAAAGCTAAACAAAGACTCTGCGAACACAGGAGCAATGTGAAATGTAAAAAGAGCACTAAAAAGATGGCCACCCACTATCTAGAGAAGGGTCACACCGTACTTGATCTACAATGGGTCATCCTTGAAACTTTGCCGAACAAAGATCATAATGGCAAAAGAATTTTTTTTGAAAAAGAACAAAGGTGGGTGCATAGGCTCAAAACTGACAGCGAAGAGCTGAATGACAATATACCCTGGCTGACCCTGGCCAAGAAATAAACAACTAATCACGCCTCCCATACTTTTTACCCGGATATCCCAGACTCCACAAAACATGGTAAGCATCTCACCTGTTACTATGACAACTAGAGCTGACCAATAGAAAGTTACTAACAGCGACATCCCCGCCTGATAAAAACGACCCGGAAACACCACAAACTGTTTCCGGATCAGTAAGAGCAGAGCAGCGCACTCACAAAGCAAGCTAAGGATTGGGTGCAACAGGTAGCGAGACCAAAGAACGCGCCGCCGGAAAACCGCAAGTATTCCGAACCACCCATCCTAACCATCCCATATCTCTACCCCATAGCCCCTTCCAAGAACTCTACGATCCGACAGGAGCGTGTTAACCAAATGCGCGAGGTAACAGTTCCTGAACACTTGTAATCACTCACTAAGTTCGAGTGCGACCGCTGAACACCAGCACCCACGTATGGCTTAACACAATCACTACTCGATAATAGCCATAGACAAGACCAGCGTTCATAGTCGACACTGAATAAGATGAACCCACTGTCGATTAGCACGCTAAATACCCGTTGCATGAGTTTGGAGAGAAAAAGAGAGAGTTGACATTGCCATGATTGTTAACCGGTTTTTAAAGTATTGCCATTTTTTAGTTGTTTATGAATCTGTCAATGGATAGATATATGCAGCAACGTTCTGCTTGGTATGTGTGTCCCTCCTTACCCCCTCCCTGTATGTATGCCGCAAACCTTGTGTTTACTCTTTACAGGTACCATAAGACCTCCAGTCCAGAGGAACACGTCAAAACCTTTTTCTTTCACTTTTGAGCACCTAATTTTACTTCCTCACGTTTACCCACCACTGGTCCTGATGAATGCCCATAAGTCCTAAACCCAGGCAGACAGAGGCAGAAACATGTCGACCTTTTTTTAAGAACACCCCCCACAATTCCCTTCTTTTTTATCACTCTGCGTGCATCTAGTACTCGTAACTCAGTCCAAGTGATGCACTCCCATAGAGTTTACCAGACCCAGAACCAGGTACAATAAAGAACCAGAACTCCTGGCTTTTGTGTCTTTTTAACAGAACCCTTATCACTGGCTCACTACTGCGTCAACCATGGGTAAGAACCTCCTGGTGGAGGCTGCATAACCAAAAATAGACCTAATGATTATGCACACACGTGATCCATAAGCGGAGAACAAAGATATACCGCTTCAGATACCATCATACCCATCACGTGCATACCTAAGGTTGAGCAGGACAAGTGATCCATTCCCCTTTGATGATTACGTTCCTTAGAGATCTACAAGACTACCTGACACCCCAAATAAGCCTCAGATGGTGGGATTGCTGAGACGTGAACACAGGCACACACTCTTTTTCCACCACTTTGCAAACGCACCTCTTGGTGCACGCTAGGGTGGGGGATGAAGTCCCCTAGCCTTCTAAGAGTTCCTGTGGGCGAACTAGCCCTCCTGTTATCGCTAGTAAGAGCTGCGACAAAAGTTTCCCATGGAAATGAACATGGAGAAAACACATTTTGGGACCCCCATTGTTATCAGCCCCGCTTCATGAATCACCCCAAAACATTCAAGACAGGAGCTGACCAGAGCACCCAATCATTTTTGAAACCTTTGCGAAGATTCGTCAAACGGCACTAAAGATATTGTCAAAAGAAAAAATGCTTTTTCTATCAAAACTAGGTCCTAACTATAACTACCTACTGGCAACGCATAATGGCGACAGGTGACAAGCAATAAAAATCTTGCGCACCATTTCTTGGGTCTGTGTCCGTTAATAGAGGCAAGCCTGTGAAGAGCGGAAGATTGTGAGATATATATATATTGTTAGAACTGGCTATTTCTGGTAGGCTAAGGCTGACGCCAAAGCCAGGCAGAAACCACCATTCTAGTCAGGGCAAGGGAGTCACACGCAAGATAACCCCTGCTCACCCCCTGGTAGCTTGGCACGAGCAGTAAGGCTAAACTCGGAGGCAATGTGTAAAGCATTTGCGCCAGCACACAACAGCAAAAACATCCTAGGCACACCACAAAAGGAACTCCACACAAGGTTATTATAAAATAACTTTTGTATTGTAAAAACACATCAGATAGTATCACACAATATACATGGTGCCAACTGGCACGGGCAGTATTCACAAGGGATTATGTACAGGACAGGGCCACATGGGCCACTGTCAGAATCAACACTTTTAGAAATAGAATAAGTATAGCACAAGATAACAGTTATAAATCACATCCAGTAACTACTGGGAACAGGTAAGTACCACATACGCAACCATAAACACCTTAGGAGAATGTCACGCAGGGAACCAGGACCTCACTAGGACCACCTGTACTAGAAAGAACAACCACCTAAGTATCACAATACAATTAGGGGTATAAGCAAGAACACATTACACATGATGCATCAAAACACATTCAGAGGTACCAGAGAAAACACACGATGCCTAAAAACATTCAGAGGTGTAAGACAAGGTGCGTAATCATATTAAATAAATTACATTTCCTAGCACCACATCACATTGCGCAAAACTTACATTAGGCAATTACCATCAAATAGATAATCATATTGCGCCTAAATAAAATCACATACCAGCCCCCATCTAATAAAGGGACTAAAGAGCCCTGTTGTCCAAAATGTCAGGGCGCGCTGCCATGCAGCGACAGTCAGGGGTGCGCCACTGGCACAAAACCTAAACGTTGCAGGTGCCCACTACTTGCTGGGCACCTGAGGACATCACAAGACCTAAATGGTGCAGCTGCCCACTAATTGCTGGGCAGCTGGGAATCATCAAAACTGCGACAGGGCCCTCACTGGCCCTTAGGCGCAAACTGCACCCCCACTGGAGCCACACAGGCTCTGGGCAACACTGCGCAGATCGTTGGAGCCACACAGGCTCTGACCATACACATAGCCAAACGTTGGAGCCACACAGGCTCTTAAACAAATACTTCGGCCAAATGCTGGAGCTACACAGGCTCTTAAGACATCATGGGGTGAGGGAGCCATCTAACTCCTTAAGGTGAACATTCTCTTGAGCCACTCAGGCTCTTTAAAACAAATATGGCCCCTCTTTAGAGCTTCATGGGCTCTACCACCTGAAGTATGTCCCTGAGCCCCTCGGGGCTCGAAAAACAACTTGCCCCCTCGTTGGAGCCGTCTGGGCTCGGGAAGAATGGTGGGGCGGCCCACTGCCATTCGGGGCCACCCTAACTACCCCGAACATCCTGGGTAGTGAACTGGTGCCATCACACGCCCCTACGGAGCCCCCCCCCAGCCCGTTCACTCACCGGGCTGCTTCTTCTTTGGCGGGGCTCCTCCGGGCAGACAGCAGGACACCTTCTGTGTTCGCGGTGGGGGCAGGCACCGGCAATGTGCCTCGCGCCCCCTCCGCTCTTCCCGCTGCAGTGCTCGCACACGCAGGGCTCCTTAATGACACACAGGAGCCCTGCTCGAGATGACGCCTCTCCCTTCTTCTCCCGGGGCTCCCTCAGCACACGGGGGCCCTGCAGCAGACCACGCTTCCTCTCCCCTTCCCGGCCGCACTTCCACTTCCGTCGCAGGCCCCGCCCACAACCAGGCGGGCGGCGGCGGCGGCGATCTTTGTACAGTGAGTGGTGGGCACCCTCAGTTTACAAAATAAACGTACCAGCGAGGTAGGCACTCGCTGAGGTGCCATACACGGGGTAGCACCCGAATTTATAAAATAAATAAATAAACGGGGAATAAAAGCGCTACCAAGCGCTAGAGAACCAACAAGGTCCCAGTGAAAATAAAAGCGCTTCCAGGCGCTTAGAGCAGGGATAAAGCGCTCCCAGCGCTTAACAGTGAAAGTAAAGCGCTCCCATCACTGAAGGCACAAAAAGTCCAGCAACAAAGTCCCTTCAAGGAATGCAGGACTTTCCCAGGACAAGTCCATCGGGTATCCAGGGGCTGGGCAGGGCCCAGGGATTCCCATGGGCCCAAGCAGCAGCACGCCTCTTGTAGGATTCAAGTCAGAAACAAGAACATTTTTAGAGTGTTACAGCACCCTTTTTATACCCAAAATCCTTTGTCTAAAGGGTGCAGGCAGTGTGAGAACCAGCTAGAACTGGTTATAGGGAATTCCTTTTACTGGCCAGGCTAGGGACATCAGACGCACCCCAGGGGGTGGAGCCAGCATTGTGTGGGGAAAACCCAGCCTCATTCAGGACCCTCAAACCAGACAATCAATCCACAAGCAGGCCCAGGCTCACTCCTCCCCTCACATCAGCATGCTAAACACTCCATTCACCACCGGGGCGGACCCTCCCAGACTCTTGGAGCCAGGCTCACCAGTCAGCCTCAGCCAATCACACGCCAGACACAAATTACACAAATATGCCAACTTCTAGAAGTGGCACTTCTACACTAGACACACTCATGCCACATATACCATTACGCAGCATTCAATCTCTCGAGTTCGCACATACCAAACTCGACCCTGCACTCCCTACACATCAGGAACTACCATGGGCATACATATTCCCCATTCCTTCCTATTGGAGGGCAGGCCACTTACTATACATTCACAGAGAGCTCAAGCACTTTACACTGTACCACAGTGAAAAAGTGCACAGAGGCCTAAAATCACCAACACCAGGTCACAGAAACAGGCTAGGAAAAAGCAGAAAGTCTCGGGGTGAACCTGCCAAAAGGGCCGGGTCCAACACACAAATAAATATATATAAATATATAAATATATATATATATATCCAAATCCAGTTTCCCCGTTAAGGGAGTTGAGTCTCCATGCACTCCCGGATATTTTCTGCAATTACAGCCATACACCAATGTTAGTAGATCAGTTTTAGATTTATTTCATTTCTTCAGCAAGCCAGCAACACCTTACGCGTTTCGGTCTCTACGGAGACCTTGCTCACAGGAAACCATCACTACGTTTTTTTACAAAGTTTAAATAAAGAAAACATCCTCTATGTCGACACTTCACTTCCTGTTAACGGCACAGGAATTCTGGGACATGTAGTTTTGTCCAATTATTTGAACCATGAGATTATCTTATGTTTTCAACACTATACCATTAATTATGACATGGTAAATACAAAATTAGAACCCTCCAGTGGGATAATGGGTCGTTATCATCATTCAAACTTATTGTTCAATTGAATGTGTAGTGAAAGACCTTTACCAACTTAAAATCCCTCATCTGAAAGACAATCTCTCGAGGGAAGAGCGTCAAGTTATTAACAAATTACAGAAAGACGACACTATTGAGATCAAAATAGCCGACAAGGGCGGGAATGTAATTATCCAGGACAAAGAAACATACATGCGTGAGGCACATTCCCAACTGCGCAATAAGGAATATTATGAGAAGTTGAAAATAAATCCTTTACCCAAGCAAAAAGAAAAAATTAGACCGTAAATTGGACAACTGGTTAAAAAAAAACTTATTGGTCGGTGATGAATATAAATATCTTCAAACATCCCATCCCAAAATGGCAACCATATATTTCCTTCCCAAGATACACAAACATCCCACGAAACCACCAGGGAGGCCAATAATCTCGGCTAAAGGGGCATTGTTGGAACCTTTTACTAACTACCTGGATCGCTTCTTATTACCCTATGTAAAGGGGTTTAACATCATATGTGAAAGATACGGGGGATCTGTTGAGAAGACTGGAAGATACCCCCTATAAACTTGTGGCAATGGATGTCATATCTTTGTACTCCAATATTCGCAATGAAATTGGCTTAGAAGCTTGTAAAACCTTTTTGATGGACAAAAACATCCAGTTTGCCGAGCACAACAACATGCTTCTCAAAATGATTTCGATGTGCTTGGAACAAAATGTATTTATGTTCGGAAATGAGATATATCGACAATCAAAAAGGCACAGCGATGGGCTTTTCTTTTAGTCCATCCTATGCCTGCCTTACAATGGGACATTGGGAGGGAACATGGGCATGGAGATGTGAGAATGATGTAGCGGTATCGAAAACCATAGCTTGGTTGAGATACATAGACGACTTGCTACTGATTTGGGATGGCACAGAGGAAGAATTTGCAAGATATTTTGAAATACTCAACAATTCCAACTTCGGTTTAAAATTCACATATACAATAAGTGAATCAAAAGTGATCTTTTTGGACACAGAGATTTTCATTCAAGACAATACAATACAGACAACATATACACTAAGAGCACTGCGACAAACGCAGTACTTCATGCTCAAAGCTTTCACCAATCTAGTCTTATCCATAATATTCCATATGGTGAATTCCTAAGAATTAAAAGAATATGCTCAAAGGAAGAGAATTGGAATAATAATAAAAGATTGGCCAGTAAAAGATTTGAAAAACGTAAATACCATCCAGCCGTAATTCAAACTGCATTGAAACGATCCTCCAGCATCAAAAGAACTGATTTGCTGAAAGAGAAATCCAACCAAGAAAATGATGATCAAAAAATCCGATTCATAACAACTCACTCCACAGCAAATAAAGCTATAACAAGAATTCTAAAGAAAAATTGGCATATTTTGCACATGGATCCTAAAACAGCTGAAATTGTGGGAGATCATCCAAATATAACGTATCGAAGGGCTAAGAACTTAAAAGACAAGTTAATCGTCAGTCATTTTCAGGATCAGAAGAAACCAGAGGCTTGGTATAAACCCAAAGGTTTCTACAAGTGCTCTGGATGTAAAGTTTGTTGTATCGCCAAAAATATCAAGGAAGTAACCATGGCAAATAACAAGACTTGGACAATTAACCAACTGATCAACTGTAAAACGCAATTTGTTATCTATGTTTTAGAATGCCCGTGTTCATTGGAATATATTGGTAGCACCAAAAAAGAACTCAAGATACGCACTTTGGAACATGTACGTGCAACAATCAACAATGACAGAAGTAATGCCATGGCTAAACACATGGAGAGAGAACATAAAGGAAATTGGAAAGAACTAAAATTTTATGGAATCGAAAGTGTTGGAATAAATCAACGAGGAGGGGATCGTGAAAAAATAATGAGGCAGAAAGAATCAAAACATATAATGAGTTTTCGTACCCTTAATCCTCATGGGCACAACCCGGATGAGGAACTACATTGCCACCTTTGAACTCAAAACTAATGAACCGAACATGAACTCATCTCTCTTTACAATTTTTAATAATTCTTCACTGGTTATATGAAATAATTTAGGGCACAAACCTGTTTTGTTTAATTTTCCTCCTATTTAGACGCATAGTCCTGCTTTCGGAAAAAACAAAGCGCAGAGATATCTCCTCGGAGATCGAATTCCTGCGCTATATAAGAACCGAAAATAAATAAATAAATAAATAAATAAATAAATAAATAAATAAATAAATAAATAGCAAAAACAGTTCCTTCGTGGAATTCCCAGCTTCCATAATCCTAATGGCATAGTGTGCCGCTTTGGACTTCCTAATTAGCCCATGATAGGCGCGCCTCTCAGTTAGATAGATCTCCTTGGCATCCTTCTATAGGATATCCTGGCATCCTTCTATAGGATATCATTGCCTGATATATAAAATATATAAAAATTTAAAAATATATAAAATAAAATAAAAATATTACAATTTCAATATTTTTAAAACCATTTTTTTTCAATGTATATTAAAAATATGTAATGTAATTTAAAACATAAAATATCTAAAAATAAATAGTTTAAAACAATGTAGTAAATCAGTATAAAAAAATATCACAATTAATACATTTAAAAATTATCATTTGCAAAACCTTTGAAATTCAATGAAAAAACCATAGGTTTTAGCGACGTTATAGTTAGGAATTAGCATTGAAAAAACCTTAGAAATTCACTGAAAAAACCATAGGTTTGAGCCACGTTATAGTTAGGAATTAGCATTTAAAAAAACCTTGGAAATTCACTGAAAAACCCATAGGTTTCACACATGTTATAGGGCCGGATTCACAGAATGAACTTAAGACTCAATCCTAAACTTACTACTATTTTGGTATTTACAGAATTCGTACTACTTTTGGTATTCACAGAATAAACATACGACTACTAACTTTACGTCCGCCACCGGGCCTGAATTTCAGCCGCCAGGCCGGAATTTACGGCTCCCCAGCGGAATTTATGATTCCGGCACGCAATTTCTGAAATTTTTCCGTAATTTACGATTCCTGGCCAGAAATTCCGAGTCCTGGCCGTAAGATACAAATTTTGGCAGTTGGTCATGTTAGCCATGGGTAAACACCTGTTCAAGTACCTACCATCCCCCATCATTGATCAGCGGACACGCTGCAGCCAATCCCAGCCCACCAACATGGATAAATGCATAGCAGACACAAACAAACCCTTTCAGGATGTCACTGAATGTGTTCGTAGCACTCCCCTTTGCCATGCGGCAAAACTACTTGAGGAGGAGGAGGAGAGCAGAGAGGATTTTCAGGCAGAGGATCAACCTATTTGGAATGACCAGTCAAGATGTAAGGCCAGGAACCGTTTCCCACCGGAAGTCATCTTGGATATGGTCTGTGAATGGGAGCAGGAACTTGATTCTGTGACCTGCTGCCCTTTTGTACCGCTTTGTTCGCCAAAAGTTGGCAGGGTATGCTCAGACGTGAGTCCCTTGCTCACTTTGCCACTGGATTCAAGCAAGCCTGGCTGAAGACGGCTATATGCCAGAAACCGGTCCTAGGAAGCTTAAATCCGGTCCAGGGAAGGCATGGCTTGGCAGTTCCGGCTGGACTGTTCCCATGAGGCAGAGGGTCAGACTGATTTGCATATGGCCATGTCTGAACTGGGGTGGCAGAGTGGACTAAAGAACGGTGATGGATTAAACCCAGATCTTTTGACTGGGTGTGAGTGTTTGATTGGTTCAGATGCTCCGTCCATCACCACCCCCTTTTGTACCACATGCAATACCAGCATATCTCAAGATCCTTTCTGCTCTCCACTTCTTTGACACTGGGTCTTTCCAAAGGGTCCCCAGTGACCTCAGGGGCATTTTCCAGGCGAGCCAGTTGCGGTGCCTGCATCAGGTACTGGAATGCATCACTGCTAGATCCTCCAACTACATACAAATGCCACATACAGTGGCCATGAGACAAACGGCAACAAGAGATTTTTATCTCCTTGCACAATTCCCACGTGTGCTGGGTGCAATTTACTGCACCCATGTGGCCCTTCAGCCACCCCGCCACATTGCACACATCTTCTGCAACAGACACAGATGGTATTCTATCAATGTGCAAGCAGTCTGTGATGCCAGTGGGACGTTCATCGATGTGCATGCAGTGTTCCCAGGCAGTACGTATGACAGATTTATATTCCCCATGTCACCTCTTGCCTGGCGTATGGCTGCAGGAGAATTTGGCAACATGTGGCTTCTGGGTAAGTACCAAGCACTAAAAATTTGTGATATGTACCATTAAAATGTCTGAATACCCCCCAAAATTAACCATTGTACAATGAGAATCATGGCCCAACTGACACTGCATGTACGAACGTATAGATCATGCTCTGTGCAAGTGAAAAACGGAAATGTTAACAACTGCCCTTTCTTCCCTCCTCAGGAGACACTGGCTATGCACTCTCCCCACATCTCCTCACCCTTTACAGGCATGCAAACTCTGTACCTCAACGTAGGTACTATAGGGCACACATACGAACTCGAGCCATCATAGAGCGTACTTTTGGGCTGTTGAGGTCGCGATTCAGATGTCTCCACCATACAGTGGGTGTGCTGCAGTACTCCCCAGAGGTCGTGTGCAAGATTATATTAGCCTGTTGTGTTTTGCACAACATTGCTTTAACGCATGGCTTACACATGCCTCTGTAACCTTGGCTAGCTCTCAATCTGGAAAACCGGGCCATTGCACATGACCAACGGCAGGGTGTGCAAGTCCGTGATCAGCTCGTTGTCATGTTTTTCACATGTACTATTTTACAAAACAAGGGAAACCCAGAAGGTATGCCATAGGGACCTTGGGCAGTAACATGTTTTAGTGAACAGTGGTCCCTATTTTGGAAGGAAAAATGTACAAGCACAATAATCATACGCTTAAATAGATCGAATGTCTTTTGTCCAGCCGGACAAGAATACATTTTTATATAAGTTCAGTTGATTGTGATTCAAAACATTAAATAATAAGTGGGCACAGCCGTGACCCACAGAACACAAAACAAGCCAACGAAAAACAGAATGGCCAAAGGCAGGGTATAAGATGTTTCTGTTTGTTTGTAATCACTATGACAGACTTAAATATCTATTTTCACACCATTGATCATTACAATATTATAAAATCATATTGCATATGGTGTTTTTAGTGTCGACGACGTTTCGATGCTATTCACAACAATATAAAGCATCATCTTCAGGACAAGGGATAAGTCATTGTTGTCTTAAGCTTAATCACATGTTTTGCCTATATCGCATTAGTTTGAAGGATGAGCTAGGTACAACGGTAATGGAACGCTTATATTACGGCCCAGTAGATCCGTAACGAGCGCTGGCAGCCACTGTATCGTTAATTGGCCTTGGGCCTTCCTCAAAAGGATCAATTCCTGATATCAATATAAGTCAGTTCCGGATCACACTGGAGGCTTTTGGTTAAGTAACAAATCCGCTAGGTGCCAGGTTGCACCTCTTGAATAACGGCGGAAAGTCAGGGCGCAGGGGCTCCTGCTGGCGCTGGATAGCGTGTGGATAGCGCTGGAGTCAAGCCATCCTGGCTGAAGACGGTCCTAGGATGCTTGATTCCGGTCCAGGAAAGACATGGCTTGGCAGTTCGGGCTGGACTGTTCCCATGAGGCACAGGGTCAAGGCTGATTTGCATATGGCCATGTCTGAACTGGGGTGGTGTGGAGTGCAAAAAAACTTTGGATGTAGGCCCAGGTCTCTGTACTGGGGTGAATATATGACATTGTTCTGCATTCTGTCCATCAATTGTTGTTTTTGCATTTGCATCCCTGCATATCAGCAGGGATGCCCCAGTTATTGTGCTTCACAGCAGACACCCCTAGCGCCATCATGGATGCGTTGCATTTACAATGCCGCGTACCATGGGGCAAGTATAGACAGAAGCGTGACCCATAAGCTGCCATAAAGGTGATGCACTGCTGGAGTTGCGTTGCAAGCGCAACACAGCTCCAGCAAGGCAAGCGGTGACCTTATGCCTAACATGCTGCATCAATCATTATGCCTACAACAAGCAGGCGCAGGGTTCTGACGCAGCATGGCCATTAAAGTGACTGAGTGAAATCTTTTAGATTTCACTCTCTCAATTTTAGGAGGCGTTCCTGTGCTAGAACCCCCCACCCCCCCCTTCATAGGAACGCTCAACTGTGGCGCAGGTCCTTACAACATGACACATTTCCCAGATGTGTCACGTTGAAAATAACCCACAGCATGGCGTTGGCTTTGCGCTGCGTCACTTTTGTGGCGCAAATGTGGCATACAGGGCTCGTAAAACTGCCCCATGTGTCTGTGACATATCCACACTGCTCCACACCTATGTTTCGTAACACATCACACAACTCTGATACTGAGCACTCAATATGGACTACATGTCCCATATGCAAAGTTTGAGAAAATGAAACTGGGGTCTGATATTGTGTCAGCCCCCCCCTGCCTGTGCAGAAATGTCATGAAATGATCTGTTCCCCCTTTAGATACATATTCATGATTCACACCTGCACTGTCTTTTCACTTTTTACTATAACAGAACAACAGGATCGCAGTAGATTTGATTACTGATTGTGGATGGACCATGATGAATTCAAAATGGCTGCCTAATACTTCCAGTGATGTATTTCCTGTCCCCCAACTTAAAACGCGCCACGGAGCTGCGTTGCAGAGTGTTGTAAAAAGGGGCATGGCCTCTGAACACCTCTCTACAATGCATACTGGAGATACCTGGTGGGCTAGTTGGCCGCCATGGGACCTCAGGATTCAGGGGGACTTAATCCCCCAGCCTAAAACGCGCCACTGGGCGCGTTTGCACAGTAGTGAAGGTAGGGGCCGGGGCCTGAGGTGATATATGTACAAACATGCCCTGTGTCGCGTTTTAAGTTGGGTAATTAATTTCTCTTCAATCCGGAGGTCCCCTGGGGCCAACTAGCCCACCTGGTACCTCCACTAAGCGCCACGGAGCTGCGTTGCAGAGTGTTGTAAAAAGGGGCATGGCCTCTGAACACCTCTCTGCAATGCAGCACCCTGGCGCATACTGGAAGTACCTGGTGTGCTAGTTGGCCACCAGGGGACCTCAGTATTCAAGGGGACTTAATCCCCCAACTTAAAACATGCCACGGGGTCTGTTTGCACGGTGGTGAAGGTAGAGGGCGGGGCTTAAGGTGATATATGTGCAAACCCGCCCTGTGGCGCGTTTTAAGTTGGGGAATTAGTTCATCTTCAATCCTGAGGTCCCCTAGGGGCCAACTAGTGTACCCGGTACCTCCAGTAAGCATCACAGAGCTGTGTTCCAGAGTGTTGTAAAAAGGGGCATGGCCCCCAGGGGACCTCAGGATTCAAGGGGACTTAATCTCGCAACTTAAAACATGCCACAGGGCGTGTTTGCAAACATTTCACCTCAGGCCCCGCAGCCTTCCTTCACCATTTTACAAATATTAGTCTAAAATCAGCCGAACTACAAATTCCGATTTACTCACCTGTTATCAGGAGATAACCCAGTGCTGCATCTTTTAGCCCAGCAGTGACCCTGATAAGTAGTTCCAAGTGTACTTACCAGTAACTTGTATTTCCTTGCATAGGAATCCATTGTGTTGTTTTTAGCAGAAAAGTTTCTAAGTGTTGATTTTTTAAACTTACAAATATTCCTCTAAAATCAGCCGAACTGCGAATTCCGATTTACTCACCTGTTATCAGGAGAGAACCCCGTGCTGCATCTTTTAGCCGAGCACTGTTCCTGAAAAGTTATTCTAAGCTTACTTACCAGTTACTTGAATTTCCTTCCATGGGCTAACATTGACTTGATTCACTTGGAAATTCTTCTAAGTGTGGAGTTTTTTAACTTTAAAAAATTCCTAAAAAATCAGCAGAACTACGAATTCCGATTTACTCATCTGTTATCAGGAGTGGCCTCAGTGCTACTTCTTTGAGCCCAGTACTGATCCTGAAAAGTAATTCTAACCGTACTTACCAGTAACTTCTATTTCCTTCCATAAGAATCCATTGTGTGGTTTTCACCAGAAAAGTTTTCACAGACTAAAAATATTTCTTAAAAATTGCCTGTATGACTTAAACGTATTCTTTTGACTGTTTACAGGAGATGCACCTGTGCTGGATCCAGGATCTACCACTGAATATGAAAAAGTAACGTTAACACTACTTACCTGATAAGTAAATTTCTTCCCATAGGATAACATTGGTGACTCTATGTGAAAAAGTTTCGAAGTGTCAACTTTTAAAATACAATAATATTCCTTAAAAATCACTACTGTAGCCAAAACGCATTCACTCAGCTTACTGGAGATGTCCCACGACTGAATCTAGGATCCAGTCCTGTAGTTAGAAAAATAATCCAAAAAGTAACTAATTGCATTTAACTAGAAATTCACATTGACCTCAATCTTGCATTGTGGCTGAAATTGTGTTGCGCATTACAACAACTGTAACTACTGTACTTAAAAGTATATTGCATATTTGCAAAGTATTCAAACTAAAGTAATTCATTTTGAGAAAGTATATTTTGTAATGTAATGTATAATGTAAATATAATGTAATTTAAAAAATAAAATATCTAAAAATAAATTGTTTAAAAAAATTTAGTAAATCGGTTTAAAAAAATAACAATTGATACATTTAAAAATTGTCATTTAAAAAACGTTTGAAATTCACTGAAAAAACCATAGGTTTCCGACATGTTATATTTAGGAATTAGCATTTAAAAAACCTTTGAAATTCAATGAAAAAACCATAAGTTTCAGACAAGTTATAGTTAGGAATTACCATTTAAAAAACCTTGGAAATTCACTGAAAAAAACATAGGTTTCAGGGGTGTTATAGTTAGCAGGACATTTCATGCATACAAAACCATTGAAAGTCCTCTGTATAACTCACGCACCCGCAATCCACTGAGAGGCTATAAAATGGCAGATTTAAAAACAGCTTTATCCAAAATACACAACCAGCATAGCGCAGCAGTGGCTTCTAGTGAAGACAGAGTAAGTCCGTCAACCACACAGAGTGAGCCTACTGTAGAAAAAGCACCAGTCAGATTAATAATGACCTATAGTTGTCACCATAGATTGGTCAGACGTATTATCAATAAAAACTGGCCTATTCTTAAATCTGACATTACAGTAGCACCTTAATTAGGAGTCTCACCAGCCATTACATTTAGACGGGCTCCCTCTATGAGGGATGCCTTGGTTAAATCTAGTCCAGAAGTGCGGGATGAAGATAATTGGTTGTCAAATAGGACTGGATTCTTTAAATGTAGCTCCTGCAGGGCATGTACATTTGGTGTTAATAAAACCGAATTTGTGGATGTCTTTTCCCCTGATATGTGTAAAATCAAAGGATTTTTCACATGCAAAACTGACTATGCTGTCTACATTTTAGAGTGTACCTGTCAGTTAAAATATGTAGGCAGCACAAAACTCTAGGTATTCAATCGCATTTTGCAGCACCTACGTGCAATTGGTAATTCCGACTCTAGTTACCCGGTGGCACGACATTTCAAATTAGTACATCAAAATAATCTCAATGATTTGAATTATTTTGTGATTGATGCCGTGCCCAAGTCTATTAGAGGGGGCAACAGAGAGAGGAAGTTAAGACAACTGGAGAGTCAGTATATTGTTCAGCTAGATACTAAAATGCCAAATGGTTTGAACACAGGGGAAGATCTATACAACTTCTTATGAACTTTTAATGATCTTGGGACTCTCTATACCTGCTTCTATGCTCTTGATGAATGATATGTCTTATGATGATGAGTTTTATGGATTGGGGATTCAATTTTCTGTAGATGGTTTTTAAGCATTTTTTTTAGCTTTACTTAAACTGGATTTTAACCGGTTTTAGTAGTTGTTGGTTTTACAGTTTTTTTTACTGGTGTCTGTGGAGTGGAAGGGCCGTTGACTGCAATTTGTACATGATATAAACCGTTATCCTATGAAATTATTGGCTTTGTTCAACTCTATTGCTTACTTGAAACATGTCAATTAATCGCACTTGTACTGATTTAACAAGTAGATATGAATTTAATAACACTGATGATCTTGATTCTATTGAAATACAAGCACTTTATTCATTTATTGTTTGCTGGCTATGCACTAAGTTGGCACTGAGCACTTTATCCTGTGCAATATCTGTGGAATCAGTGTGGTCTGTCACTACAACGTCATGTTTTTACACAGTGAATAAGTATGTATAAAAAAATGTCAAAAATAATGGCAAGCTATTCGTGAATTTAATGATGGAGTTGCTTTTATGTTAGATCATTTCAGCACTCATGTTTTTTTTAATCAATTTAATTTAATTTATTAAACTGCTATGAGCACACAGCACTTTTGCAATATGATCAGATCTATCAATATATGTTGTTGTTCTATTTTTGAGTAGAATATTGATGTTTCAGTGGTTAGATACATTAAGGGCACTTGCCCATTATTTTATGTATAAATGTATCCATTGAAAGGTCATTCGTGTGGGAGACGCGCGAGCGCGTTACCTAAGATGGCTGCCGCCACCGGAGCTCCGTGATTCCCGGAGCTTTCAGCCCTAATTAACGACGATATACCGGCAAAAAACCCAGCGAAAATACCGGCGCTTGCCTCATGAACCTTCCACCTACCTGTGAGTCCGTTTTTGAGCGTTTTGGACGACGGAGTTATTTTTCTTCACCTCACAGACTTCTGCTCCATGCTCTCCATCGAGGTACTGCCGAGAATGTGAGCCTGGGGGCGGAGTGTCATTTAAGAAAGAGGCTGGCTTGGGCCTAGCTCCGCCTACAGTCCTGTTTAGCTGCTGCACCTGGGATTTATCAGTGTTATTTAAGCAATTGTCTTTATTTACAATACTTTTCCTCATATTTTGAGGTTATTTGTCTCACTCTATTTTTCTTCATATTAAGTCATATTTTTTCACCTCAAAATGGATTCAAAAAATCCTTCCGCTAATAAAAGGAAGCAGCAGGTTTCTCCTCCTCCCACAAAATCCAAAGTGGTGGAATCCTCAGAGCCTTCTTTGTCTTTGATTTTGGAGGAAATTAAAGCCTTGCGTTTGAATACTGACTCCATTGCTTCAGAGGTTAAAAATGTTCGTAAAGATATGGCTTCTATGTCCATGAAGGTGTCAGACAATACCATTAAAATCCAAGATAATAAGAATAAATTGGATGCTTTTACACCTTTAATGACTAGAATTATGCCAATGCATACTCAGCTGTTGGACTTAGAAAATCGCAATAGGCAATACAATCTGCGCATCTTTAATTTGCCTGAAGAAATTGAAGGGACCAATTGTCGCCTTTATCTTGAATCTCTTTTGCCTGGTCTCCTGAATATTAAGTTTGCAGAAAAATTTGAAATTGATAAAGCTCATAGAGTTCCGTCACATCGTAATCCTTGTCATTCTAAGCCAAGGCAGATGATAATTAAGGTCCTGCGCCATCATCACCTGGTCCTTATTCGGAAAGCTGTTCGTGAAATACCATCTTTAGTGGTGAATGGAACCAAAATCTTCATCTATCAGGATTTTGCGAAAGAAACAGTGGCTATTCGTAAAGAATTTTCATCTCTTCGTCCGCATCTGAGGAGTCTTGGCTTCAAGTATGGACTATTTGATCCTTCTACAATGCGAATCTGGAAGGACAATGTCTCTAAATCTTTTCAACATCCTGAAGATCTTCGTCTTTTCCTTGAACAACAGGCTCCACAAGACCCTAATTCTTGACTTCATATCGCTGGTTTCTTGTGACAGGTCTATTACTAAATTTCTTCATGGGCTCCAACGGTAATTGGCCATGCTTGGTGAACGGGTGTGCGTTTCCTTGTCTTTATTTATGTGGCATGTTCGTACCTTACTCTCTCTTTTTTGTTTCTCCCTTTCCTATCTTTCGATCAGAGTTACTCTATTAATCTGTCTTATCCTACCTTCTTCTTGTTCCTATTCCTGTCTTTTTCTTCTCTTATATCCTAATGGCTAACATTCATAATATAAAAATTGTTTCTCTTAATGTGAAAGGTTTACGACATCCAGTGAAACGTTTAAAAATTTTAGATTATTTAGGTAATTCTAAGGCTGTTTTGTCCAAGAGACTCATATTGATGATAAAGTTTTAAGTTAAAGTGGTGGATTCTATTGTTTCTTCACCTGCTGCAGGTAAAAAAAATGGGGTCGCTATTTTCTTTGCCAAAAGGTTACATTGTCAGGTCTTGCATAAGATCTCCGACTCTGATGGAAGATATATTATAGCTAAAGTTATAATTCATGATTCTATTTTCTATTTGATGAATGTTTATGGTCCTACGTCAGAGGATCCTGTTTTTTGGACAACTGTTACGTCAGAAGTTTTAAAGTTGGGAAATGCTCCATTGATTTTTGGTGGTGATTTAAATATTTTTGTGGACCCCTTGTTAGATAGATTGTCTACATCTCGATTTCGACCGTCCAAGACTTTTCATGCCTTTAAGACCTTTCTTCAAACTACTAAAATAGCTGACATTTGGCGATTATACTATCCAACTGGTAAAGAGTTTTCTTTTTTCTCCAACCCACACAATTCCCATTCCAGAATAGACTATTTTTTCCTTTCCCCTTCCCTTATTCAATTTGCTAATGATCCTATCATTGGTACCATCGACATTTCAGATCATGCTATGATTTCCTTTGTATTAAATGTATCATCTTCATTTTCTAAGCAGTCAAGATGGCGCATGAATTCTGACATTGTCCTTAACGATACTCATAAGCCTAAGTTACTCCAGGCTATTCAAGAATATTTTACTTTTAATTCAGAAGGGTCTACCTCCATTACCACTCGCTGGGATGCATTTAAAGCTTATATTAGGGGTACCACTATTTCTATTATGGCTCATGAAAATAAGAAGTTTAATTCACATATCAAATCTCTAGAAAAACAAATTGCTAATTTTGAACGTTTATTTGTTTCATCTAGTGATCCCCAATATAAAGTAAAATTGCAAAAGCTGTGGTATGAATTCAATGCAATCCTCAGTACTAGAGCTGGAATACAACTCTCTAAATCCAATGCCAAATTTCGTTTTAATACCAATAGGTCTGGTAGACTTCTGGCTAATTATTTGCGTATTAAACGAGATAAAACTCAGATTACATCTATCAAATGTCCTCAAGGTAAAATTGCTTTTTCTCATAATGAGATCGTCAATGAGTTTTTGAATTTTTATTCTACTTTATATAACAAACCTGATTATTGTGATGTTTCTTTAATTGATTCCTTTTTACAACACTCTGATTTACCTCACATTTCTGCCTCTGACAAAATTAAATTAGATTTACCCATTACTAATGAGGAAATTCTTTCAGCCATTAAATTGCTTCCGAAGAAAAAATCCCCTGGTCCTGATGGTATCCCCGCAGAATTTTATAAAGAGTTCCAACATCACCTTTTACCTTTTTTGAATCAGATTTTTTCTCATTTTTCCTCATCAGGTACTATTTCAGGTTCTTTTTCTGAAGCCTTAATTGTTGTACTTCCCAAACCTGATAAGGACCCTACCCTTGTTGCTAATTACCGTCCCATTTCCTTAATCAATCAAGATTGTAAACTATATGCTAAAATTCTCGCTTCCAGGTTAGCCCCTATCCTTCATTCAATTATTCACCCTGATCAATCTGGTTTTATGAAAAATCGATATTCTGCTAATAATACGAGAACGTTATTACATGTTATTGAGCAAAGCTCCTCTATCCTTAACCCTGCTGGTGTTATGGCATTAGATGCTGAAAAAGCTTTTGACAAAATCCATTGGCAATTTTTATTTAAAACTTTGTTATCCTTTAATTTTGGGCCTTCCTTTATTCGTATGATTTCTGCTTTATACTATGCTCCCACTGCTCGACTATTTATTAATGGTCAGATTTCTAACCAATTTTCTCTTTTCAGAGGCACTCGACAGGGTTGTCCCCTTTCCCCTCTTTTGTTTTTACTTGGTATAGAACCATTTCTTAATTACATTCGTAAATGCGAAAACATTCAAGGGATTACTGTCTGTGATATTACTGTTAAAACTCTAGCATATGCTGATGATGTGTTATTATTTATTAGCAATCCTGATTCCTCTGTTCCTTTTCTGCTTGATATTATTTCTAAATACTCTATTGTGTCAGGTTATAAGTTAAATGTTACTAAAACTGAATTTTTTCCACTCAATATGTTGTGTACTCCTGATATGCTACCCTCACCAGATATAGTTTGGCAAAAGAATAAATTGAAATACCTTGGTATTTTATTTTCATCATCCCTTCATGCTACCCTAAAATTAAATTCTGATTTCATTCTAGAACATATCAAACAAAAAACTTCCAAATGGTCCTCCCTTCATCTTTCCTGGTGGGGGAGAATGGAATCTATTAAAATGACTATTGCACCTAAAATATTCTATTCCCTTGCAATGATCCCAACTCAATTTCCACTCAAATTTTATAAAGATGTTGACAAACTTTTATCAAAATTTTTATGGAATAACAAGCCTCCCTGTATAGCTTATAAAAAATTAAAAATTCCCAAATGTAATATTGGTTTTGCCCTACCTGACTTTCTTCTATATCATAAGGCATTTATCCTTAAACAGAGTTCGTTATGGTTTAATATATCTCCTATGCTTACTCCCCCTATTTGGTATCATATAGAGACTTCCCTCGTTAAACCTTTTCCTTTATTATCCCTATTAACCATGTCTCCCGTATCTAAAATTGTACACTCGTCCTCCATAATTAAATCATCAAGATTAATTTTTAACGATTTGGACTCCAATTTTGAATCCCCTCTACTTTCAACGGTACATTTGTCCTTATGGCATAGTGCCTTGTTAAAATTAAATAAGAATATTTCGTTTTGGTCTTCATGGATTGCTAAAGGTATTTTTTATCTTGGAGATGTTTTCATGGATGAAGCGTTTATTCCATTTATTCAACTCCAATCAAAATTTAATCTGCCTTTAACTGATCTGTCTAAATATCAATTCCTTTGTAATTCTATTTTAGATTCTTTCCCACATGGCATTCCTTCTAAAATGACAGCTGATTTTATGCTATATGTTAATACTGTGTCTTTATCCCCTAAAGCGGTGTCTGTATTTTATAAGAAGCTCACTGTATCCTTAGGTTCCAATATTGATACAATCTCTACCTTTTGGAACAATGAGCTATCTTTATCTTTGCCAAGTGATTCCTGGTCATTAATATGGACTCTTTCTATTTCTGGTTGCTTACCAGTTTCAATTTATCAAACGAATGCTTATATTTTATTTACTTCCTTATGGACACCACTGCGTTTATTTAAAGCTCATTTATTACCATCTAATGTATGCTGGCATTGCAATTTGCAGCCTGGTTCCTTACGTCATATGTTATTTGAATGTCCGCTTATTTTGAAATTTTGGTCTGAAGTATGGACTGTAATACAGAAAATTCTACCTATTTCAGATTCACCCTCTTATACTTTAATCATATGCAAATCTGTTGTGTTGAGTGTACCCCTTGAAGATAATGAAGCTAAACTATTTAACTTTTTGGTATCGGCTGCATTGAAATCCATCACATTTTGTTGGAAGGATGTTACTTCCCTTTCAGTCCATGCTTGGTGGTCTTGGATTATCTTTACAAGAAGAGGTGCTCAATTGTCACTACAAGGCGTTCATCATAATTCTTCTACTTTTCAATCTTTCTGGTCTCCTATAGATTCATATGTACAGTTATAACTATTGTTGTTCTTCCTTACTACTGTATTGTATTGGTAACTCCACTTGTATAAGTATTTATGCTATGAATTGTATATTTCCCTTCCCCTTCCCCTTTCCCTGCGCCCTTCCCCTCCTTTTTTCTCCTTAGAATGTCTAATTTTTTCTTGCGATGTATTTTATTGATGACTGTATATTTTATGATTAGTCTTTTTCGCTTCTTTGTATTTTAATGAAATCCTTCTTCACTTTTTTGTATGTATTTATGTGCTTCATCGTTCTTAAAATTTCAATAAAGTCTTACTGAACTAAAAAAAAAAGAAAGGTCATTCGTGTTATTTACTCCAACAATGGATTACTTTGAATTGATGCGACAACATTTATCCACAATATGATTTTACAACTAGTTTTGATGAGTTATTATTTACATACTCACAACATTCCATAGTCTGTTGTCCACCTCTATGACCATCATGTCTGCTATGGTGGAAGAATAAAGCGCTTAATACTATATCTGCTGTGCGGTGGTCCGTTTCCTGGTTTCGCTTTCCTGAAAGTAAAGATGATTTGGCGTTCGGCAATATCAGGTCTGTGGTTGTAATGTATATATATATATATATATATATATATGCAGAGAAGAGCCCCTCCAGATGAAAGGACCGAAGGACACAGTGGGGATGCAAGGTAAGCCTTTATTTTCACGCAGGTTGAAGCATAATGCATTTCGGCATTTTCATTTTTGCCTTCCTCAGATGCCTTTGCTGCATGGGATTACTTCAGCTCCCTCTTTCAAATTGCGGAGTTCCAAGGGTAATTGGAGTGTTTCCGGCCCCGCCTTTAGTAGTTGCAGCTGTTGATCAATGCTGGACGAACTCAGTCTTCCAGCATGCAGTGCAGCTGCAGTCCAAAAGAGCGGAGTAGCGCTTCAGTGCGCCCTGTGAGGCCAGAAAGGGGGAGAAGGCTGTGTATGTGCCGCCAAAGTCCCAGAATTAAGCTGCAAAGGGTTACCTCGGGTCCCCTACGCCTCAACCCCCTGAACAGTTCCAGACCGGCCCGTGACGTAGAGATACAGTGATCCAGCATCCCCGTGACTTCACGGACTGCGGGTAGCAGCAGCTGTTGTCCAGCGTGCTCCTGAGGTTGGCCAGCAAACTATATATATATATTACGCTCGGCTTCAGAACTTGTTTTTTTCCAAAGAACCGCACTCAGGACACTGATGAAGGCTTGATGCTGAAACGCGTCTGTTAAACTTTGTGAATAAATCTTTGATGGTGTGAGCACTGCAAAACTTTGGTTCCACGAGTGCGGTTCTTTGGAAAAAAACAAGTTCTGAAGCCGAGCGTAGTGTTATTGCGGGCAACTATTACCGCATACCGCACCCGCCTGCGAGTGCCTTGATTCCCAGTGGGACAGGGAGCGTGGATATATATATATATATATATATATATATATATATATATATATATATGTATCGCAATCTTCCGTTTTTTCACAGGCTTGCCTCTATTGACGGACACAGACCCAAGGAATGGTGCGCAAAGAATTTTATTGCACGTCCCGTGTCGCCATTTCGCAATTCGACTAGCTTGAGCCTTGATCACAAGACAGTGGCAAGGTAAAACATTGCAATATTTAAAGTGACAGTGCTCCCTGATTAACTCATCTCATGTTGCATCTTTGTAATGAACCTGGAAGACATACTTTGTTGTTACACTTTTGGAACAATGTTCATTGCATTCAACATTTGTTCAGCCATACCATAAATAAACTAGTTAAAACTATCTTGTACAACCATTCTTTTAAAAAACCATCTAACGATTTGTATATTGTTAATCACATTTACAAACACATATTTAAGGTTCAATAAAATATTGGTCAAATACCTTGTTAATTGTTTTTTTTGTTGTACTTGATCATCACTTGGCAATAATTATGTATATATATATATATGTATATATATAGATATATATAGATATGTGTGCATTTGAATTTCGAAATCTGTTGACTTTTAAGTTTGGCATTGTATTTTAATTTAGACTCTGGTGGTGCCAAGTTAATAGCGGCTGAGGCTTCCCATCCCCCCCCGCACTCCCCAGACTTACCTTAGGACGCATACGGGGCGGCTGTCTTGTCTTTCCTTCCTTCACGCCTCGTTCCGACAGGGTGGCTAGCACCGTTGAGAGGAGGGCGTGGAGGTGAGAGACAGTCACTTCCGGTGCGCGAGGGGGCCGGTTAGCGGTCTAGTGGCTGGGAGGCAGACGGGCTGAGGGCTACCAAAGGCGGATGTCCCCTCGGAAGCACAGCGGACGAGCGCAGCGGGCGCGACCTAGGTGCGCCGAAGTGTCGCCAAAGTCGAGCCCGTCTGCGCCCGTCCGCGGCCGAGCGCGGGCTAGGGCGACAACCCCTGCTCCAGACGGCAAAATCTATTGGGACAGGGAGCTGCTCCTCAGCCTGCGTCTGGAGACCACTTACTCGTGCAGACATAGTATGACAGCTGAGGATGCGGAATGTGCACATTGTCGGTTCCGCTTCGTCACTGCATTGCAGGCTACTGGTGAGCAAACTGCGCTAGCGTGTGGCCTACTTAATGTGAGGTCACTGCGGAAGCACAGGCTTGATATATTCGATCAACTCACGGAAAGACAGTTTGACCTGCTGTTTCTTATGGAAACGTGGCTGGACCAGTTCTCTGATTCGGATATTATTGAGGCTATGCCGGAAAACTACTCAATGGTTAGGCAGGACAGGCCAGTGGGGAGAGGAGGGGGGATTGCGATTATTTTTAAAAAACATCTTGGATGTCTAATGGAGATGGCCCCAGTCGCAGATAGCGAGGCTGGAGCCTTCACCATAAAAATCAATGGGGGAATGACGATCAAAGGCTTCCTTATATATAGACCTCCGGGGCCTTGTACCAAGTTTAGGGAGAGTCTGCTAGATAACGTGACGGAGGCAGCGTTACGAAGGGACAAATTCTTATTACTGGGAGGCTTAAACCTACACCTGAATAGCCCAGGGGATAAAGGAGTGGAGGAGTTCTGCAGAGACATTCAAGCCCTTCAGTTAGAACTGAAGATCTCAAGCCCCACTCATCGTCAAGGCCATCTTTTGGACCCGATTTTTGCAAACTGGGGAGGGGTCGAAGTCTCCGCAGCTGAGCCGATCCCCTGGACAGACCACTTCCTGGTGGTATTTTCCATAAACAGCACTAAGGCCATAAAACATATTCAAAACCAACAAAATGAAAATGCCAGTACTGATATGCATAATAACACAACAACTAATGACTACCACAGATCTGAACAGACGATCAGAAGAGGGGAATGACTAATTAATAGTATTTTATTCAAGATATTTACAACATTTATCTTCACTTTTAGTTTTTTATATATATACAAGAGAGTTTACAAAAGGACATATAGGACAAAAAAATATGTATAGGATTACCTTACAAACTGTCATTTGTGCCCAGGAGTTAATGTAGATTGGTAAAGTAAGGCCTTACTTTACCAATCTACATTAACTCCTGGGCATCTGATTGATTGAGCCCAGTGCACATCACTGTACATTACTATATAAGATCTTCATGAAAGTTCGGAATGTGTTTGTAAATATAAGAATGTACATACAAAACAGTCAATTCAAATGGTTTTGTAAATATTTGTAGATTCTGGTATTCAATTTTGTTCTTAATGCTCTCACGAATCTTTCCCCTCCCTTTTTTCCCGAAAGTGTCGTATAATTGTGGTTGCTTGTGATATGCCTGAATTTTGAATGAATGTTTGTAAGGTAATCCTATACATATTTTTTTGTCCTATATGTCCTTTTGTAAACTCTCTTGTATATATATAAAAAAAACTAAAAGTGAAGATAAATGTTGTAAATATCTTGAAAAAAATACTATTAATTAGTCATTCCCCTCTTCTGATCGTCTGTTCAGATCTGTGGTAGTCATTAGTTGTTGTGTTATTATGCATATCAGTACTGGCATTTTCATTTTGTTGGTTTAGTGTCAGGCTCAGCCTTACTGATTAGAGCCAGCCCTTTGTTGTTTTTTATAAAACATATTCAGGCACCCCTGAATTATCCGAGGAGGAAGTGGGCTAAATTCTCCTTAGGGGAATTTAATGAAGCGCTGACACGCGGAGGCCTGCCAGGTGGAGAGGACATAGAATCGGCTGACCTGAATAGGCGCATTACAGAGGCGCTAGATCACACTGCGCCACTCAGCCGGTCATCTGCGGGTGGCCGCAAGAAGAGAACAGCCCCATGGTTTAATGGAGAGCTGCGGCTGACCAAGGCGGAATATAAACGGGTGGAAAGATCATGGAGGGTAGCGTATGACAGTCAGGCGAGGGAACTGTTTTTAGAAAAGAGGCGGATACATCACAGGCTGATTAAGAAATCGAAGGCCTTTTATGCAGGAAAAATCCTAGGGGCAAAGAACTCGGCTAAGGAGCTCTTCTGCATTTATAAGTCCTTGACAACTATAGAATCATCTGCAGACCCGGAGAACTGTTCGGTGGAATCATGCGATCGTATCGCCGACTACTTCTCTATTAAGGTTGCAAAGATCTACTCGACCTTCCCGAACCCTCCTTCTACAGGGGTAGAGCTTGATGTAACATCAGGGGGCACGGAGAGCCTGGGGCCTCTTACAAATTTCATCACCCCCCCTCCTGAAGAGCTAATCAGGATATGTCTTTCTGTAAAATCTGGCTCCCCTCTTGATCCGGTGTCCCCTAAACGTTTGGGGGACAGCCTGGAGGTCCTGGAACCCTACATAAGGCATGTCCTGGATGTCTCTTTTAAGACTGGCATGTTACCTAGGGGATGGAAACAGGCAGTGGTGCTCCCCCTTCGGAAGAAACCTCATATGAGTTTTGAGGTGTTAGAAAATCTGCGGCCCATCTCTCTCCTGCCTTTTATGTCTAAAGTGGCTGAGAAGGTGGTAAATGCCCAAATTATGGAATATGTGGAGGAGGCAGGGCTACAGCCTGTCAGATTTGCATAATTCGTGCCAAATCATAAAAGTGGCTTAACACTGTATCCCTGTAAATACAGCTCATCCTGCATTTTGGAAATGGAGCAGCACAACACTGCCAAATTTTAAACAACGCTGCGCTGCACCGTTACCTTGTTAATATGGCTTTTTTTATTTGCATCCCTCATGACTTCATTGTGCTTCCATAGAATTTCCCACATTGGCCCTCAATAGCAGCATTTCCTTGTCATCTCCAGGAATGTACCAAGCCAGCACAGAGCTCCTTCCACTACACCACATTAGAGACATCTGTATCCACTCCTTAGAGCTGCCTGCATACAGGCTCACTACTACCTCACTGCAGCTTCACCCACTATTGATCCAATTTCAGCCAGACAATTGCCCCCTCTGCACTGCCTTTATTCAAATGCTCCCACCAAACACCTCTGCCAATCAGCATTCAGTGTTGTACTTTCAATCACCTAGGCTTGTGTCATGGTCACCGTAAATTCCACAGCACTTCAGTAGGGGGCATGCAGCTTGCTGACCTGAATTTAATTTTACTTTCTGACTGATCTTTCTCTCTGGGGCAAATGTGGACTATAAGCATCATATTTTGAATCTTTAGCCATTCCTATTAGGTCAGCAAAGTTTTCTCCTAGGCCCATGAAGTCAGGTGTAGTCAGGAAACCTCCGCTTGACAATGGTGAGCAAAATGAAAGTAGCCTGGCCTGCAGCAAGGGAGGGTTTCCTGCCACAGGATGTCCAATGGACAGGACATGTTGTGACCTGAAACCCTCCATTCGCATATAGGAGGTGGTGGAGAAGAGGTTGGAGTGGACAGCACACAGTGTGGGAGAGGTGCTAGTGCACCAGCTTTATCGCTTACAGGTATTTATGTTCAGATAGTGAACTACAAACACTAATTCACTAACTCATGCACTTGCATTTTGGCTCACTCACTCACATCCAAGCACTCACACAATCATTTAATACTAATTGCTTCGTTTAGAAGATGGACATCCGTTGAATGTGGATGGATGTCCTGTTTTCCAACATCTTGCTTCCCTGGATTGATATAGGGGCCACGAAGCACTGTATTTCTGCCCGACTGTCTGGTCCAAAACACTGGTGCTAGACAGGCAGGCAGACATAGCGTTCAAACTGATTGCCATGGCAACCTGTCCTGACTGTGGCTGCCATGCACATAATGGTAGTAGCGGGTAGAAAAAAACAAACAACAACACCGCTCAAAAACAAACGCCTGCTTTTGGGGGCTGCATTATGACAACTTTAAAGGATTTTAAACTTGACAACTATTTAGTTTAATCGAAAATGTTTTGTTGAATAGAGCCAATGGTGCTGGCCGCAGCCTCTATTTTTGGCCAGGCCTTAAATACAGCTCAAAATCTCTCCTAGTTAAGAAAAAAAAAATACAGTCACTCCTTCAGTTTCTCCTTATATTTCAGTTTTTGGGCGTTGTTAATTAATCTTTTAACAATTTTGTTCTGAAGATCGCTATTTATACCAAGAATCTTTTCATTAATCCCACTCATTGTTTAGTCATTTCAGTAATGAAATCTTGCTTTATCCCAATGTCTTTCATCAATTGCCTACGCTGAAACTTTAACTCATTAACTTTTCATTCAATTTCTGCATCCGCTGCTAATAACAACCTTAATTTCAATTTAAAAGAAGACTTCACATAATAGATCATTGCAGCCAGCTTAAAATGCATAAAAAATGTTCAGTATGTCTTTATGTTTTAATGTCATTCAGACACTTGCAATATCAGACGCTGGTGTGAGAGGCATTCACAGTATTTGTTTCAGCTTCAAGTACCAGCCTCTGACTACTGATGTATTTTTCCCAATGCATGAACCACCCACTTGCTCTATTATAATTGCATTTACCATAATGCATTGTAGACAAACTGTTGCCACTACACTCTGTACAATCAGTGGCGGCTCATCCGCTAAGGCAGAGAACTGCCTTCCCGCTGCTCTTGGAGCAGTGCAAAAGGAAAAATAAAATGATAATTTACAGAAATTATTTCTATTATTATCATTTTATTTTTAGTGTCAGCCAGGTTGGGCGGGGTAGGCTCCACCGCCGTGTATCCAGGAGGTGGAGTGGTTGCTGCACTCCGAAGTGCGCATGACTCCTTGGCCAAAACAGTCCTGCATACTTTGCATGTTCCTCACCAGGCTGCAATACACAGCCTGGTGAGGAACATGCCCAGATTCCCATTCCCCGTCTGAGTGCCGAGCCACGGTGCTCAGACCAATGACAATGCTGCATTGCAGTGTTGGGATTGGCTTAGGAGATGAGATGGTGCCTGTGTGCTTCTTAGTTCCAGCCACAGAGAGACAGCGAGGGATTGCGGAGGAGAGACAACTGGCGAATCAAGACACGGCGAGGAGGTAAGTGTTTTTTTTATTTTGACCCTCCCCTCTACCCCGCACTCCTCCACTCTCCTTCCCTGCCAGCCACTACCGTGTACAATATCTAAAAGTGCACCTTCTGATCATGAGGGATGTCATATATAAGTTGTCTGTTCTGCTGTATACAGAAATGTAAGCAAACTATTTAGAACCAACTACCAAGAACTGAGGGAGGAATGGTACAGTACTTGACTGTGCAAACTAAGGATAAAGGTCCATGACCATATTTGCATCTGTGCCATCTTGCCAGGGATGAAATTTCAGAGGGGGTGTTTGTGTTGTGACACCCCCAAATAAATGCTTTTTTGGCGTGGTAGTTGTGCCTGGGGGCCTGGAGTCAGATCTGCTATCTCTCCATCGTTTTTCTCGTCTTCTGTGAATGAAAGACAATATAGTGACATCTATACTAATATAATAAAGAGAGAGCCCAAACCGTTGAAGCGGGTAATCTCAGGAACCACAGCACCAATCACAACACCCAATACAGCGTTGGAAACGGCAGTTGCAGCAGAAGGACATAGGCTATGCAGACGCCCACCATATACATTTAAAAGGTAAAAGAACCGTGCCAGCAAGTAGTCACTTGTGGGCGTGTCTGCATTGTGCTGTGGGCGTGTGCTGGGGGCGTGACAAACGCTGGGGGCGTGTGGTACGTTCTGCCCTTCATGCCATGTCTCATATTGTGTGCTAATCCTACCTGACCCCCTTTAAATACCCCTGCACCCCATAATCATAACCCGCCCTTACTCCTTAAAATACCCCAACACCCTTACACACTAACCCATCTTAACCCTATCAATATCCCAAAACCTAAACCTATCCCTAAACCCTAAATATACCCCTGACCCTCAAAACCCAAACCTAGCCCTGAACCCTATAAATACCCCTGTACCTCAAAACCAAAACCTACACCTGAACCCTAAAAATACACCTGTACCCCAAAACCCAAACCTAGCCCTGAACCCTAAAAATACCACTGTACCCCAAATCCCAAACCTACCACTGAACCCTAAAATAAACCTGTAACCCAAAACCCAAACCTAGCCCTGAACCCTTAAAACACCCCTGTACCCCGAAACCCAAACCTACCCCTAAATGTACCCCTGTACCCCAAAACCTAAACCTAGCCTTGAACCCTAAAAATAACCCTGTATCCCAAAACCCAAACCTAACCCTGAACCCTAAAATACCCCTGTACCCCAAAACCCAAACCTAGCCTTGAACCCTAAAAATACCCCTGTACCCCAAACTCAAACCTAGCCCTGAACCCTTTAAATACCCCTGTACCCCAAAACCCAAACCTACCCCTGAACCCTAAAAATACCCCTATACCCCAAAACCCAAACCTAGCCCTGAACCCTAAAAATACCCCTGTACCCCAAAACCCATATCTATCCCTAAACCTTGGCATCATGATGGACGACGCACTGTCCATGAAGGACCACGTACGCATACTCTGGGACAAAGGATTTGCAATCCTCAAACTCCTGGCCAAAGTTTTCTCTTGGATACCGCTGGACTGTCGCCGCACAATCACCCAGGCCCTCCTGGTTAGCCGCCTGGATTACGGCAATGCCTTATTTGAAGGGATGAACGAGCTACTGTTCTCCCGCCTACAGGTCCTACAAAACCAGGCAGCCAAACTGGTCTGCAACAAAGGCAAACGAGATTCGGCATCCGCGTGCCTAAAAAAACTTCACTGGCTACCAATGCGTCAGAGAGCCACCTTCAAACTGCCCTGTCATGCGCACAAAGCCCTCCACAAAACAGGCCCTACCATCCTGCAAGGAAAAATCGAATTCTATATCCCCAACAGGAATCTAAGATCCAACAATTCAGCCCTGGCGAAACCCAAGCGCATTTATAGGGCAAGGACAGGTGGACGCGCCTTCTCACACCTGGCGGCTAAAAGATGGAACGAGTTACCTATGGATCTTAGACACACCACAAACTACCTTCAATTCCGCCAAAAATTAAAAACCCACCTCTTCCCCAAAAACGAACTCCCTTCGCACAGTTTCAGTAGTCCCCTTTTCTTATAGCGCCTTGATATCCCATGGGATGAGTGTCGCGCTCTATAAATACAATAAATAAATAAATAAATAAACCCTAAAACTACCCCTGTACCCCATAACCCAAAACGATATCTGAACCCTTAAAATACCCAAACACCTCGAAAGATATTCCTCAGTACCCCAAAACATATACCCCTATACCCATACTTACCTTATCCAAACATTTAAAAAAAATCATGCTTTTACCATTCATGCATTTACAACGAATTTTGTTGTAAATGTATGCGGGGTAAAAGCATATAAAATGTAATGCCATGTGTTATAATGGCATTGCGGAATCATGGTACTTTCGTAATGAAAGTATGAGGAGTGATGGTATACGGAAAGAAAGTTGCGGAATAATGGGTGTGTACCCTCCCCCGGTAAGTACATTGGTGGCACTGCGGCCACATCTCCAACAACATACTCATATTTTTTCACCACCCATTTCAAAAATGCACAGGTCTCTCTCATTGATGGCCAGCACCGACATACACTTTTAGCCACACCTCCCGCCACAAGTACTGGAATTGCGAACTTTAGAGCTGGGGATCTACTTTCGAATCTCGGCAACAGCTCAACATCCTGTGATTCCAGGCAAATCGCTTTGTCTCCCCGTGCCTACCAAAAATGAATGTGTTCTTCTGTAATGTAAATTGTGCTCATTCCATGTTGTCGGGTTTGCACTATATTATTATATATATATTATTATATTATATTATACATTATTATATATATATATATATATATATATATATATATATATATATATATATATATATATATATATATATATATATATATATATATATTGCAATATATATATTCCATGTTGTCGAGTTTGGGCTATATTATTATATATATATTATTATATTATATATTATTATATATATATTATTATATATTATTATATATATATATATATATTGCAAGGAAAAATAAAGTAGGGAAACTCGAGTTCACACAATACTGAACGCGCACTCTTAAGTGCATCAGCAGTGCATTGTGAATCGGAGCGTTTCACAGGCCTGTCACAGATAAGAAATGCTATCAAAACGAAATCCTACAAAACAATATACTACTGGCCGGCAGCAATTCATACCCGGATAACGTCGGGACGGGCTGCTAGTTTGATATAAATGTAGAGAGAGACAGAGATAGCCATCTGGTGGATACATTTAAAAATGTGGAATCGGATAACTGGGACTCAATATGTCTCTAATTGTCCAAATTGTGTGATCATAGGCACATATATTTCAGAGCCTCCCTTTTCTTTATTACAACATGTGAGCGCATTTCTAAATACTTGAGTTCAGGATGTGCCTTTTATGCTTGATTTCAGAGACTGTACCGTTGCTCTATCTATTAAAAGAATTTAGGTCACGTGTAGGATTTACATGACTGCTGATTTGCCTCTCACTTCACTATTAGTATTTTCGTTGGGGGGCGAGCCGTGAATGTTTCTAAAAACTATCACTGTAAATAAATGTCTCCTAGGCAGTTATTTAATCTGATGTACAAAGAGGAACAGCTTCTGCTTGTTAAAGAAAAAAACTTTTTTTTAATTTTGAAGTGATATTTTCATATATTTACATTATTTTTCTTGCAGGAGATACAACTCAAAACTTTCATGGTTTGGCTTCAGCATGTACTGTAAGAGCAAGATGACAGGTCAACTCTGGCTTAGGCTAGCTCTATTAGTTTTCCTGCCCATCCTTTATTTGTGACGTGGCCTTAGTACATGAGGTCTTCAGTCACTTGCTAAAATGATATTTAAAAGGAGGGGACTAGTAACATGGACTGTTCCCACATCCACCAATTTGATAACTCTACCATCAATGCTTCTTGTAGCAGTGACAAAGTGATTCAAGGCCAGGGAGTTCAGTCGGTTGTGTTGTACATGACCGTAGTCATGTGTTTCCAGAGAGGACTACCAGGTCCAGGTAGTACGGGCAGGACTGTAGCTTTTGGGGGATGTCAAATGAATTCTTAATTTGATAGTTGCTGGACTTGGCCCTTTTTGCAGGGTTATCCCCCAAACCTTTAGCTTCTTCCTCCTATTTTTTCCTGACCTGTGGTTGTTGGCTATAGGACTCTGGGCACTTTACCACTACTAATCAGTGCTAAAGTGCATATGCTCTCTGTGTAAATTGTTGTTACAACTGGTTCTCCCTGATTGGCATATATGATTTACTAGTAAGTTTCTGGTAAAGTGCACTAAAGTGTGCCAGGGCCTGTAACTCAAATGCTACTAGTGGGCCTGCTTTTTAACATAAACAAGGAAACCCAGAGGAAATCTTTGGACCATGGGTAATATGCCTATTAGAGAGAACAAGGGTCCTCAGGAATTGCAATCGACAAACAAATAAACCTATAGACCACAATAAGTACTATAGTTCAGCTTCCATGCCCAGCCGGGCGAGGAATATTTAATTTAGATTTAACATGAATTAGATTGACCTAAAGAGGGTCACATATAAGCATTTAGATAGGGCACAATCCTGTACCTATCCCAAAAATTGGAAAAACCATAGGTTAAGAAAAGAAAGTGAGTCAGGAAAAAAGTTTAACAGGCAAGAAGAGTTTTGGAGCCAATTGTCGCTTGCGAATTAATAATCAATCACAGCAAGTCTCGACATACAGTGTGTACAGATTAATATGCAAAATAAATTTCATGCAACACTGTTTTCAAGCGTCAACGTTTCGATCCCAAGGCTCCTAATGAACCGGGATCATCATCAGGACTGTTTTAATCACTGCCTGTTTGCAATACGAACGCCTGCCAATTTCCGGGGGTGGCTTGGTCAGGCGCTGTTGGGCATAAGGGGTGTTGCCGTGCCCAGAGTAAGAGGTGCCTTGACGGTCCGGTTGTAAGGCCGTGAGGCCACAAGTCTTCCTTAATGTAGGGGCTTGGATAAAGGAGTACGTTGCTCCTTGGGTTGGGTCACCGCTTGGGTCCTCGGTCTCGATTGCTTACTCCACAATGGAAACGGCGGTGGGTGGAAGGTAGAGACACAATGGTCTCACTCCTCTTCTCCGACAGTGTGAGTCCAGCGTGACTCAGGCTGTCAGAGAAGAGGAGTGAGACCATCAGCATATGCTGGCCTAGAGACCAGCTAGCTCGTATTGCCAACGTTAGGCCCCCTAATCCAACCAGGGAGTGAGTAGTTTCCGGCAACCACCGAACATGACAACCCTGACCCCTTAGGGATGTAGGTAACAGATCAGACTTCCTCGCTCAGTCACGCATGCTCTTTTGTTCTCAGAGAAGTATACAGAGAATACACCCTGGGACGTTTTCAATATAGTTATTCAACCAACGTAATTCGCAGATGAAAGTGATTACAAGCGGCAAAAGAGTAAATAGTAGATAAAGTTATACCATGGTGCTGAAACAGTGTACATATGCAGGCATATAAAACAACGTAATAATCAGGGGTACTCCTACTGTGCAAAGCCTACTCTGTGTGTACCTAGAGTGTGTGTAGGTGTGAAGGCAATAATCCCCCAAGGGACTTTCCAACCACATTACCTGGTGTGAGAGAATGTAGGTCACTGTCTTGGTCATGGACTGGACACCCCTCACAGAGGTATCAGACCATTGTGTGGTGAAGTCTCAGCATGCAGGGACCCTCGGTGTCAGCTGAAGTGCCTCCTTTGCCAATCCTATGAGATTCTAATTATTTATAATAAAAAGTCCCCTTGCGATGTACGTATAGATTAGCAATAATAGGATATGTAGATAGCCCTGTCGCCCGTAGATGAAGATAGAACGGCATTTGTACATTTGTGCGTAAAGGCCTTCCAGTTGGTGTTTGAGGCATCATGATATTGTTATACGAAACCAGATGTGTAAACAGAAGTAGTTTCAGAGAAATAAATCCAACATTGCCACACAGACGAATATGTGCAAAAGGTCACAGCAGCAATAGTATTGAGGACAATATAAGAAATGAGCAACTTCACTACATGGACCTAACCCGGGCACATTGCATTGATATTTTGAACAGCTGGAATTAATCTGTGGTGCAAGTATTGTTCACTTATTAAACATAAGGCAAAAGCTAAACAGAGGTACCTGTTTTTAGCTCCCTCAATATTGAAGGTGCAGATGACATGGATTTGATTATTTTCACTATCAAGTGTGCAGAGAGGAGAGTCAATTCACCAGCATCTCACCACAGCCTTTGTATGGAGTTGAGGCTAGAATGTGCCTTCTACCCTCTGATCCACATTTGTAAATGTGTGGAGTAGACAAGTCCCATACAGGTTTCTTTTTGCCTTGCCACTGCTTTTCTAGATTTGCTTGATAGTTCAATACATAACATAACATACCAAATGTGTATGTAAATCACGGGTACACCCAGAGGAGAGCCCTGATGCTGAATACAAGGTGTTTATTGTTAGCCAACTCTATGATACTCATTGTATTAACCTGAAAAGGGTATAAGGCTGAGAGGATTAGCTGGGATTCAAACCCGTGTCCAGGAGATCACACATAGATTGCTGCAACTGAGTTTTTAGACCTAGCTCCTAACAGAGATTATATTAAATATGATTTTTTTGTATACAGGAGATCTGCACATATACGCAAATAGGCGTTTGCACTATGTGTAGATGGTGCATACCTGATATATATGTGGCTTTTAAGCTCTTTCCGTATTATTTTCTATTTTTCGCATTGTCTCCCGCTTTCTAGATCCTTTATCACCTGCCAGCTCATAAAAACATTTTTCTTACAATAGTTTACAGATATATTTACATGTACCAAAACGTTTCCTAAGGGACAACAGAGAAGACACTCAGGTTCAGGTTACTCCTCAGTATCTGATTTCCCACTTTGTGGAACATTGTTTATTATAATCCTTATTACAGGCAATCATTTAGTAATTTAAACAAAGTAATTTGTACTAAATAAATCGTTTCTTGCCAAAATAGAAATAATTCAGAACCTTATAATAATGTTCTGAACATTATTCTGCAAATGTTTCCATTATCCCAGTATTGGCCATGCCAAACCTTCAATCACACTTAAATGTAACTTAAATAACACCCTTGGAATACTTACAAGCTAAATCCCGTGAATTAGTGTCTCCTTTTAAATGTTAAAAACATTTTGTGAACTTCACGTGAGTGGTCTGGAGGCAGTTAGTGAACGTAGCTCGAATAAAGATGAACTAGCAGTTAGAAAATTTACTGTTCTTTTCTCACACCTGTATACAAATATTTTCCAGGTGAAGACAAAAAGAAAATAAGAGGCGTGGACGTTTATGAAAAGGTAGATATCTATGCAGATCATTGTGCACACTTGTCATTTCCGTTACAAGGATTTTATCCATATCCTATGAAACAACCACATCACGCTATTGATTAAAAATAAGATTAAATAATAACAATCCATATTAAGCTTCTGGCAAAACAGAGAGGAGGACAAAAAAAACAGCTTTCCAAAGACAACTGAAAACAAACTTCTTTGTCCAAGTTCTCACTTGAGGGGGTGCTTCATTTACGCTATGAACTAGCCTGTGAGGTCAAAACCTCCATATGTCCTTAATTGGCTTCTGAGATAGCTTAATAAATAAATAGTAATATAAATAGATATAGAACAGTTCATAACTTGTTTCTATATAGCATTTCAGACTGCACTGATGCCATTTTAAGTGCTCTAAGCAATTGGTGTTACTATTATTAAATTGCATCCTTTTTATTACATTCAAGTCACTCCTAGAGTAGCCCCTAACAGCTCATAGGGCAGGATGTGCTGTATTAAAAAAGTTGGATATGTACTTTTAAGGTTTACAAGCCTGATAGTGAAAAACTTAAATTCGTTTTTCACTACCGCAATGCCAACCTCTTTCGTAGGATAACATTGGGATTCCACTTTACATTTAATAAGTGATAACTTGTATGTGGTAACGGGTAGGAAGGGCACATTTAGGGGCTTATTGCGATGCCGGTCGCAGTTGCCTCCTACCAACATTGTCTCGGAGTCAGGAACGGACCGACTTGAGGTCAGCAGTTCCGACCGCCTGATTACGATGTGACTGAACGCTGTTCGGTTGGAATCCCACTGATCTCTATGTGAGCTTGTGTTACAGCCATAAACCGGACATAACACAGGCTCCTATAGAGAAATAGTGGGGTGTAAAAGACTTCACCCCTGTGGCAGGCACCACATCGTGCCTCCCACACAGTGCAGGGTTTTGCAGGGGGGTAGCATAAGTGCCCATCAACTGCCAACCGTAGACAGTGGAGGCCAGGGGGCCCTACTGGGGGCCCCCAATGATGCTTTCCGACAGTCTTCCTGTGTCGGAAAGGCTGAAACAGAAAGGCTGTGAGAAACCCTCATCATAATCCCGGATCCCGGAAACACAGACCATGCAGGATTATGGTGGGGTTCTGACAGACAGGAAGACTCCGAGAGCCAGTCAGAACAGAGTCGGAATGACCAGCCGGTTAACGTACTGGCCGCTGACATCATAATCGGTGGGTCAGACCGCAAACAGACCGAGTCGGTCCGAAAGCCTACAAGCGCAGTCAGAAAGCCTCCAACTAGTGGTCGGAGGCTTTCCGATCAACATCGTAATGGCCCCTTAGTGTCAGAGACATTGTAATTTAAATCCCTCTTTAATGGTGAAGTTTATTTTTTTTAAACAATTCTAAAAATGCCACTTTCAGAAAATTGGCACTTACTTGTCTGAATCATTTGGTGCCTGCAGCCTGTCTCTGAGTCACATGACTTAGCATAATTGTGATGGTGTCTTCACAGACAGCATCACATCAGACTGCCAGGATGTTGGGAGGATGGGCCATCATGGCTTGATGGGGAGGGGCAGAGCTGTCACCAATAACACTTGCACTTCAAAGGCACTGGACCAACTCACACACAAAAGAATTCACACTAGCCTATTGTGCCCCTTGACAGAGTAGGACCAGGGCAGGGAGGCAGGAAAGTCCAGACACCTCTGTAGGAGTAAAATTCCCTCAGTTCATAATGGGCATCAGACATAAAAAAGGGGACCATCAGACCTCCTCTTCAGTACACTCTTGGACCTGTGGCTACAACAGAAGAAGGACAGCTCTACTGCTTGATGCATGCACAGCTGTCTGAGAAGGAAGACTGGACCTGCACCCTTATTCCCTGAAGAGTAAACTGACCGAACTCATGTTCTTAGCTACAGGGACACAATAAGTTTCAAAGGCCTTATGGTGGCTGACCAGCTGACATCCAGTACTGAATCTGCAACTACTGGACCAGCCTGAGCCCTGCAGGCTTCTGATGGAGTGAGTTCCTGATCCAAGGTGTGGCATCTTTACAGAACGGGGGTAATCCTGAAATTTTGGGGTCTTTATGAATGGGCCCGTTCGCTCCATAATCTTGCTGCACGTGCCGACCACCAGTGCAAAACTCCTGTGACCCTGACTCTTCACACTACAGTGAAGACCGCAAAGTGAGCTATGCTCTTCGGTACAGGATTGGTAGTCCGTGGTGACCTCTAATGAGAAGCTCCAGCAATGACTGTTGGCGACACCTGTCCCGATCTTCACACTTTACAAACAACGTTTGCGGTACCCAGCTTGCCCTTCGTGCTACAGCGATGCCCATCCAGGACCCTCTCCCTGCTGTTTCTGGTCTCCTCCACTGCAAATGGAACACTTTGATCTAGACTGTTTAAGGTAACTTTTTCAGCAGGACTAACCCGTTCCCTGTATCTGCTCTGCCCTCCATCATGGTAAGTCTAAACTTGTGACTTTCGCCTGGTCTCACAATACCAGACAGCCACTAGTGGCGCTTCATGATTTTAGGCACTATTCTTACCTGAAATCTTTAAAATTGCATTTCTACGGTTCTACTGATTGGAATTTTGTGATGTTTGGTGTCAAATAATTTATTACATGTTACTCTATTTGTCTAAATTGGTGTGGGATTTTTTGTATGCCATGTTTTCAGTATATTACTGTTATAAATACATGCATAAATACTTTACACATTGCCTCTAAGTTAAGCCTAGCTGCTTTTGTGCCAAGCTACCAGAGGGTAAGTACAGGATAGCTTAGTAACTTTTGTGGTTCACCCTAATGAAGATTGTGGTTGTTGCTTGAGTAGAATTCCCTCCCTGAACCAACAATCCAATTTCTCACTTTTGACTCTGAATTGTGAGAAAAAAAACATAATCAAATCAAATCAAATCAGGGACATTTGTATAGCTCAACATATCATTCATAAAGTCTCATAGCGCTTGCAGACGGTTCTGATAGAAATGCTGGCTTAGTTATTTAATAGACGTTACTTCAACTTCTTGCGAAAGCAACTATGATCAGGGATGGTACGTAAGTTTGTGGGCATTGTATTCCAGGATGCTGGTGCAAGAAAGGAGAAGGAACTACCACCTTTTCTTGCAGTATGAATTCTGAGGGGAGTAAGCAGTGATTCATTACTGGATCTGAGCGCCCTACGTGGCTGGTACTAACATATCTTTTTTTACCAGTATCTCGGACCATTTCCATACATCTGCTTATGTGTCAGACAAAGGGTTTTAAAGAGAGTTCGTTTTCTCACTTGGAGCCAGTGTAGAGCAGGGGGCAGAGGAAGATCTGTACGGAAGATCTAGGACCAGCCTTGCAGCAGTGTTCTGCAAAACTTGAAGTCTGTTTAGAAGGTTTTCATTTATTGAGAGCAATAGGGCGTTGCCGTAGTCCATTCTATTTCTAATTAATCCCTGGATTAATGGTTTCCTTGCCTTACTAGGAATCCATTTGAAAACCGTCCGCAAACTGCACATTACACCGAAGCAGGTGCCAATGACATGATTTATTTGTCTTTTCATGGACAATTGATAGTCCACGTAGAAACCAAGGTTACAAACCATTTCCTTGGGGGTTGGGCAGCGGCCAAGGTTGGGTGGCCACCAGTCATGTGCCCAATGTTCCAGACCCTTGCCAAAAAGCATGATATCTGACTTGCCACCATTAATTTGGAGGTGGTTAGATCTCATCCACCTGTCAACAAGAGACGTACAAGTTTTGAAACGCTGCTTAATTTCAGTAGTATCCACCTTAGCCAGTGGAGTAATGTACAGGTTAAAAAGTGTCACTCTCAGGTTAGAGCCCTGTGGCACTCCCATCTCTACAGGTATCTCACATGAAATGCTATTTCCCATCTGGCCAGTTGTTACACATTCAGATAGGTAGCTTTTGTACCATTTGAGAGCATTTCCTCTGACACCTATCTCCCAGAGCCAATGTTCTAAAATATTATGTGAGATTTTTCAAAGGGGGCGGACTGGTCGAGCAGGATGAGGATGACTGACTGATGTTTATCTAAGGCCAGTCTGATGTTATCAGTAACCTCGACCAATGCTGTCTCTATACTGTGCGCCGCCCTGAAACCGGACTGTAAGGGGTCTAAAAGTCCATGGCTCTCAAGGTGGTCAACGTGATGTTGGTTGATGAGGGATTCTAACATTTTCCTGAAGTAAGGGAGTAGGGAAATTGGACGGTAGTTTAGAAGAAGTTTTGGATCGGCAGTAGGTTTCTTTAAAATCGGTCTCACTCTGGCTGCTTTCCACATTGTAGGGAAGTCCGCTTCTGAGTGCGATTTATTACATAGACCAATTAAGCTTTCTAATAATACTGGGGCAATAGTGGAGAAGAGTTTTGGAGGTACAGGGTCAGTGGGAGCGCCAGAAATTATCTTCTGCATGACAGTTGTAACTGACTTAGGGCCAGATGTAGGACGGCAAATACCGGTCGGTAACGGCCGCATTCGGACGTTACCGACCGGTATTTGCAGATGGAGATGTAGGAGCCTGAAAATGTAACAAATCGGTATATTTACCGAATCTGTAAATTTAACGATTCGGTAAAATACCGAATCTGTATATTTACCGAACCTGAAAATCTACATATAGGTGGCACTGTAATCAGTGCCACAGGCCCTTACCGATTCGTTATTTACCACCAAATACTATTTGGTGGTAAATAACGAATTCCTGTGCACATGCACATCTGTGCATGTACACCTGGCACACAAGCCAGAATCAGGGGTGCAACAGGGTGTCCAAGTGACACCCTGTCCCCCTTGCGAATTCAGTATTTTTACCGAATCAATATTTACCGATTCGGTAATTAACATTGACTCCTATGGGCCTCAAAGCCCATAGGAATCAATGACAATTACCGAATCGGTATCCTACAGAATCGGTAAAAAATACCGAATTTTTAACTGCATCTCATTTACCGAATCTAGAATATCGAATCGGTAAAATTCGGTATTCTAGAGTCGGTAAATGAGAATTACCTACATCTAGCCCCAAGTGCCACATTTGACAAATTCATTCAAAAAATGTGGGGAGTCAGAGGACATGTAAGGCACATCTTTGGAATGAATGTCATTATGTTGTGATGAGAAAGAGTGATGAATGGCTGTAATTTTTTCATTAAAAAAATTAGAGAGGGAGTCGGTCCAATCTTGAGAATTAGGGATTGACAGCTGATTGCTAGGAGTTGTAAATTCCTTCAAAATTCGATAAAGTTCCTTAGAGGAATTTTCTGCCTTGATTATCCAGTTTATAAGGAATGATTTTGTTGCCAACTTGATTTTACTTTTTTTTATATTTCAAGGTCGGCCAGAATTTTACTTTTGCGCCATTTTCGCTCCGCGGTTCTACACGAGAACTTTGTTATTCTTAATTGGTCTGTAAACCAAGAGGTGGTTCTGGTCTTGATTTTAACATGACTGAGAGGGGCAATTTTGTCTAGTGCAGTCGAGATGACTTTGTCAAAGTTATATGCTGCTTGATTTACGCTCACCTCGAAGTCTAGATGGTCTAGGCAGAGATATTTCTGCCTTGTTTATCCGGTTTATAAGGAATGATTTTGTTGCCAACTTGATTTCAGTCATGTAGCCGTGATGTACTTTTTTATATATTTCACGGTCGGCCAGATTTTTACTTTTGCGCCATTTTCGCTCCGCGGTTCTATACAAGAACTTTGTTATTCTTAATTGGTCTGTAAACCAAAGGGCGGTTCTGGTCTTGATTTTAACATGACTGAAAGGGGAAATTTTGTCTAGTGCAGTCGAGATGACTTTGTCAAAGTTATATGCCTCTTGATCTACGCTCACCTCTAAGTCTAGATGGTCTAGGCAGAGATAATTTGAGAAAACAGGCAGGGTAACTTTGTGCCATGGCCTTCACAGTATTGAGTAGTTTTCACGATCATTTTTGGTCACATTAATGGGAATAGCAAATTTGAGTAAATAGTGATCAGTCCATAAAATGGAACTGGGGGTTCTGCTATAATCCCAGGCGAATTAGTAAAAAGAAGGTCAAGGTTGTGACCGGCACTGTGCGTGGAGCCTACGACCAACTGGGCGAGACCAAGGGCATTCATTTTTTAAATCAGCTGGTCGGTATCTGGGTTAGATAACATTTCCGCATGGTAGTTGAAGTCTCCGATTAGGAGGAAGTTATCTGAGGCCAATACATTTGGTGCAATGATCTCTAATAGCTTATCAGAGAAATCTCCTTTGGGTCGTGGGGTCGATAAATTAAAGCCCCTCTCCAGGAACTGTTGAAAAGGCCATTTATCTAAAAGATACATATTTCTAGGTGGCTTAGGGTCAGAATTTCTAAGGCAGTAATATTCAAGTCCTGGGTGGAGGCAATTAGTAAACCACCACCTCTTGTCTCTTTCCTATCTATTAGAATTACCTTATATTGAGAAGGAAAGGTGATGTGCACATTAGGTGAGGCATGTTCATGTAGCCAGGTCTCCGTGACAAAATAAATGTCCGTGGCTACTAGATCTAAAAGGCTCCATATCTCTACTGAGTGTTTTTGGATGGCGCGGGTATTAACATAGATGGCACTTAGTTGTTTAGGAGTGCTAGGCTGGTTAAGAAAATAAGGTGTAGTGACTTTCTTTGAGTTAAAAGGTCCAATTGGGCAAGAGATATCTGGGATACTACGTATTTCTGCTGCTAATGTGTCAGTAAATTCTATGAAAGGGTTGTTTGAATCTTTTAGTTCATTATTTGAATATTTTAAGAGTGCCATATTACCCCCGGACCGTATGGATGTCCTGGAGCAAATAGATGCTGGAAAACAGAGTAGGCAATAGTGGGTGAAAACTAGAAAGCTACCTGAGACTTTCGGTGATTTGATCGGAAGCAGTGATTGCCTGGATGACCCTCCATTCCATGCCGTGACGGACCGCGGTCAAAGGCAACTGACTAAAGTAGCAGTGAGGGAGAAAAAAGAACTAGTGAGTACGGGGCAGATTTTAAAAATTGATAAAAACAATATGTGCTTTCAATCCACAGTGCTGTTACTGGCTAAGAGTTAGTTGGCATTATTTTAACCTCCTGGGTGTAATGGAGATACAGCTGGGTGCAGGAATTACCAAGAGCTGCTGCCTGATCCACAATTCAAAAACTGACCCTGATACAACAGGAGCTGGCCTCCACCTTTCTCCTTTGCCTTATAGAAGGTTAGCTATTATTAGCCCATTTATTTTCGCTCTCCTCTTGAAGCCATAATGGGCATTCAGGCTCGTTCTATTGTAGCAGGGGCTTATCTAGGAAAGCAAAGACATATGCATTTTGTTATTCCTGGAAGGACTAGAATTGTGCCTTTGATATGGTTGGATTTGATAATGTACCTTGCAATGGTAAGGGTGCTGAGGTGGGTAAGAAATTATGCTTCATGATGTTCCAGTTAATCAATTGAAGCATGCATGCCCAGAATCCTGCCCACCTTACCTTATAGTACAAATCACCACAGAGCCTAGACTGAATTTCAAGACAAATTATCCAAACGAAGGTCCACAGCACAACAAGACTTTCATATCTGTCCTTATAGACACCAGATGAGCTACTGCCACTCATTAAAATGAACCTCCTCTTAAAATAGTGTGTATAATGGGAATAATAAAGAAAAAGATGGTGTAAAGATTACTGAACACACAACTTATATTTTAGGAATGTTGGGGCATATTATCAAGGGCTCTATCGCCGTTTTAGCGGGGAAAATCCCCGCTAAAGCGGCGATAAGAATAACGCACTATTACCAAGCTGCCGCTAACTACTGTTAGCGACAGTTCCCATGCGTTAGCAACGAAAAAAAAAATCGCCATACGCGGAAGCGATAAACATCGCTAATGATATGCGAGGTAGGTGTACCCTCGCTAAATTCCACCAAAAAAGTCGCTAACACGCTAGAGCACTATTATCAACTATCGCCTAGACATGCTTAGCCACTAAAAAAATCCTGCTAAAGCCCCTTAGCTGGAGATAAATAAGAACTGCTAAAAGCAGTACTAAAAATGCAAAACTGGAGATAAAAAGACCATAGAAAAGGAGAACTAGCCCAGCCCAGCCCCACCACAAAGCTGAGGACCTGCAGACGGCATGGAGGTAGTAATCATACAGCTCGGAGTCCCACAGTGGCCACAGCCCCCACCGCCACCACCGCCACCGCCCCCACCGCCTCCACCCCCACGCCTCCCGGACCACCAGCAAGGCAGCGGCAAAGACGACGGCGGACAATGCGCAACCGACTTGTCCTTGGAGACCTACAACCACAGGAAATCATAGCCCACTACAGGCTCAAACGGACATCCATTGACTACATACTGAACCACATAGCCCACAGGCTCACACCACCAACCCAGCGGATAACCAATATCCCCCCACAAACAAAGCTACTGGCTGTGCTGCATTTCCTGGCCTCCGGGACTTTTCAACCCACAACATCCAGAGTGGGTGGTGTCTCACAGGCAGCCTTTTCAAGATTCCTCCCAAATGTGTTGGATGGCATAATCAGCCTGATACCCTAGGAACTACACTTCCCCAATACTGTGCGTGAACAGCTCCTGGTCAAGCAGGGTTTCTACGCCATCGCTGGAATCCCACAAGTACTGGGTGCAATAGACTGCACACATATCCGATTTGTGCCACCAGCGGACAGGGCACACATATATAGAAACAGAAAGCACACGCACTCAATGAATGTGCAGGCAATAGTGGACCACCGTGAAATGTTCACAAATGTCATAGCAAAGTTCCCAGGGAGTGTGCATGATTCGTATATTTTCCAGCAGTCAGTCATCAACCAGCGCTTCCAGGATGGAAGATATGGGAATGCAGTCCTAGTTGGTAAGTAGTAATCCAACATATCACTTGCATCTACAGCACATACATGCAAAACAGAAATCTATCCACATCAATGTCACTGTATCACATACAAGGGGGCACATGTGCAATAACTGGTGCATTCCTGCTAAGCAGCAAGGATATGCAAGACATAGTGTGCCACAGCTCCACCATCATGGATGGGTGCCATTTACAATGCGGTGCACCATGGTGCCAAAACGGCACAGATGCGTGATGTATCTGTGTCGGAAAAGTGACGCATAGCTGGAACAGCGTTACAAGTGCAATGCAGATCCAGCAATGCACTGGGGGCCCTATCTAGTTAATGCTGAGTCAATCCTCATGCCTGCTACATGCAGGTGTAGGCGTGTGATGCAGCATGGGCCTAAAAGTGACTGAGTGAAAAGTTGAACATTTAACTCTGCTACTTTTAGGAGGTGTCCCAGTGGCGGAAGGCCCCCCCTGCACAGGAACGCCTACATGTGGTGCAGCCCATTACAACGTGCCGCATCTCCGAGATGCATCATGTTGAAAGTACCCCTGGCCCCAGCTTTGTCAGGTGGAAGGCAGCAAAACTCAAATGGGTGGGGAGTGAGAGTTGCAACAGAATGCAGCTGGCACATAGCTCCCAATAAGAAAAAGTGCCTGAAGCGACACGTGCATGGGAGGCCCTGGTGGGGGGACTCAGGATAATAGACAGGGAGGGGATAGCAGGTCTGAGTCCTCAGTGGGGGTGGGACATGCATGAGTAGCTTCATTTGGATAGAGAGGGACTAGCACAGTGAGAGGCACCCGCAACATAGGAGGAAATAGAGAACTACACTATAGAGCGTACGCTGACTCATTGGTACATGACACACATCAGTAGTGATTTAGCAACACATAGATGTCACACTACTGCACCAGCGGCCGGGCTTGGGGGATGGGAGTTGATGGTCAATGTGCATGCCCAACGATGGGGCGTTGTGTAAGAATCATGTACCATTATACATGCTTGATTGTGGTTCATTGATGGGCTGGGCATGATAGCATCCAAACTGAGGGTGGTAAATATGCTTTTAATACTGATTGCATACTTGTCAAGTCTTAACTTGTAAAGTTGATTGGCTGAATTCATTTAGGCCCCTTTGTCGTGTGTAGTATGTATTTAAGAAATTAAAAAAGTCTCATTACAAAAACATTTCCAACTTAAGATATGTGATATTGCTACATTCATCATGTCCGCTGACCACTCATGTCATTTAGTCTTGAGGCCAGGACTGGTAGGAGCACACAGTACAGGTAGTGGATGGTGTTCCACATGCTGGAGTTGATGTCCTTGTTGAAGCTAACAAGGCCCCAATGGTCCATGCATGTAACAGGTCGCTCACTGGTGATGTGTCTCAGACCATGACCATGAGAAGCATGCGTTGTGTTCTGCAGCAGGATTGCTGAATGCTGGCGTACAGTAGGTCAAGTGTGTGTAGTGTGTACTCATGCCACCTATATAGCAAAGGTACATTACAGTGCAGTAGGTGGATCACTGTCTGTGGAAGATGGGAAAAGAGCCACACATGCAACTCCTCTGCACAATAAAATGATGTTGGATGGAGTCACAGCAGTGAGCCTGATTCACATGCTAACATGCACTACAGCCTTCTGCTTAAACACATGGTCACCTTGAAATACAACATGACATCCATCCCAACACACTAATCCATGCTCATCAACAACACATCCAGCACAACCAATGACTAATTCCGCTTTCCCTTGTATGTCACAGGGGACCAAGGATATGCACTGGGACCATGGATGATGACACCAGTACGTCACCCCACCACCCCTGCCCAGAGACAGTACAATGCGGCACAGATACGCACAAGGTCCATTGTAGAGCGGACATTTGGTGTCTTGAAGTCCAGGTTCCGGTGCTTGGATATCACAGGTGGCAGCCTGCTGTACAGTCCCGAATTGGTGAACAAAATTATCTTGGCATGTTGTGTGTTGCACAACATATGTGTCCGTACCAAAGCACCATGGATCCAAGTGCCCGAACCACTTGATGAAGATGAGGATGAAGATGAGGCTGGTGCTGTACACCCCACACCAAATGCTGCTGGACTTGCACGGAGGAACCGCATCATCAACAATTATTTTGCTTGAGTCAGTCACGTGTTGTCTTTGAAATAAAATTGTCACCAAAAAAACGTCTTAATGTGTTACTGTCTGCCATGGGCACTGTACCCATCAAACAGTTACGTGTCCCAATGAGTGGTCAGATGAGGCCATTATCAATGGAGGGTGGGAATGTGTACGCAGTACAGTTATGCCCTGCACCATGTCAAATGTATGAAACTCTACTTGGCAAGGTACTATGTAGGCTACACCATGTCAAATGGTAGTGTCACATGGTGCAAATACTAGCTGAGTAGGGTGCTGATTGTGATGAGGATGACATTCCTATACTGACTCAATTTCCACAATCCATGTATCATGGATTGGGCATGTTGTGTGAATCACACTAATCAGGAGAGTGTGAAATGGTGTGCATGATGCCAATAGTCATAGCAACATCCCAATACACATTGGTGCCAATCATCCAGACACATCTCCAGACCATGTCAGTCGTAGCAGCAGTAAGCTGACCCTTAAGATGTGTACAATGTTCCTGATTACCAGCCAATGTTCATTTCCATAGAAGCATGCACAAGAAGTGGCGTATAAATAACCAGGGCCCGTATGAGATACATATCCTGTATATTTCCAAGCCCATTTTTGACGTATAATGTCAAGTACATATCTGCACAGATGGCCATACTGGCAATGAGGCTCCTGAACAATGCCTCAAAGATGTATGTGTGGAATGTGATTAGAGGAGCAAATAGGGCATGTAATGGCACGAAATGTTGCTATGGGCGGTGACAAGTGGCGCCATTTGGACCGGGGAAAGGGCCTATAATTTAGACCACCTTAAAAGGAAAGGGACAAATTTGAGTAACAAGTTGATGTGCCGTCTAATGTGGGTACAACATCAGTATGTCTGTCACAAGACATCAGCCTGGAAACTACTCCCACCTACAGATCCACAAGGCCAAACATCACTATGCTGAGCAGAGACTTTGTAGAACGGATGGACCATTACCATCACCAAGACATGCATAACACCAACATCCAAAATATTTTACATGGCTGGGTGAAGACACTTCCTACAGCTGGACAGACAAGTAAATATGGATACACACTCACCCCTGGGTCATTCATAGATACTACATAGACACATCTCTTATACCTATTCTACAATGACGTGACATCGTAACATCTACATCTGACATGACACATGCAGGTGCACACACGGTGAAGTCTACAGAAAGTGATGGGCCTATGTCACGTGTCCACCATGGGGGAGTAGCACATGTAAGAGGAGGCTATCATCACTCATGGACCACTTGTGGACAAATGCCAACATGACGAGGCATGTGTGGTGGCTAAGTGTACAAATAGTACAGACGTGCCTGGGGCTGCCCGGAGCTACCTTCCAACTTGTACCTACACATGTAGGATGCAGAGTTGGTAAGTTGTGGCCCAAATACACACCTGCTGCAGCCCTTCCCCAAATCTGATGTTGATGAAAGGCATGCTCATTGCACCTCAGGGCCAGAGACTCATGATTCACATACTACACACATAACAGTGTGAGGGCAGGGAATACTCAGTGAATGCAGTAGTGCCACTAATATTTATTCAGACTGTGTGTACCCTTTGAAAGTATGATGCCAATATAGAGGTCAACCAGTGGTATGTATCAGTGCATGGCCTACTAGACATGAGGACAGTAGTGCCTGCCCTGCTGCAACCAAACATGGACCAGGGGGCATTCTCCTATCACATTTAGCACATTAATGCTCACTGGCATGTACCAATTGAAGACCTTGCCTGATGGACCATTCACATTGTGACAATGTCATAGCATTGCATTGGTGCAATGGTGGGACCACATGTTTGCACATATCTACATTATTCTACACCATCTCCGGATCAGTATCAACATGTACAATGCTCGTATTCAAATTGTCGTACATCCCTAAGGTATCAGTCTCCGGACCCTAAAAAGTAAGTTATTACCTTTGCAACATTTGACCAATACACATATCAAAGGGAAAATAATAATTTATTTACACTATATACAACTGGTGAGCATATAGGGCTAGTGCAGAGGGTGCCCGTTGGATGGCCAGACAGAGACAATAGATGTTAACAGGTCCAAGGGAAGAGGCATAGTTCACTCCACAGGCTGGTTGAGGTGGCAAGGAATGGGTTCATATGGCAGTCCATGGGGGGTCCAAATATGTTCCGGGGGACAGTGAAAGTGAGTGTAAGAAGTTTATGGGTGGCACGATACAGAGTCCAGCAAAACAAAAGAAACTGGGGCATTGGTACAGACGGATACTAACGCTTCCTCCTCAGCACAATTTCGCAGTCATCCTCATCTCCATCATCATCGGTGTCATGTGCCTCACAGGTGTCAGTGGGTGTTGTGGCAGCAGCCATGTGAGGCACTGACACTCCTGGTGTTGGAGCTGAGGATGTGGAGGCTGCAGCAGCATCCATCTGCACCAAACCCTGTGGCAGCAAGGAGGTGACAAGAAGGTGCAGGGTGGTGAAAATCCCAGTAACCTGGCGCATGTGTTCAGCCCTGGAAGCCAGATGTTGGGCCTGCATCCGCTCCATGCTCTCCAGGATCATCCTGATGTTCTCAAGTCCCTTGACGACATTGCCGGAGCCATCCTGAGTAGACAAAGCATGTTGCCGCTGTATCATGACTCCAGCAATGTCAGCCATGGACTGGTGGAGAGCATGGAATGGGCCCTGGGTGTCAGTAAGGCACCCACGGATGCCTGCGAGCTCGGCTGCCACGAGCTTGAAGCCCTCGTCCACCCTATCCCCCAACCGTTCCTGGAGCCCTATGATCCGCTGTTGGAATGCACGTGCCGTTGGATCTGGCCCCAGGGAAGTGGCTGGGGTGGTGGATGCCTGCTGCTCGTTGGTGTGAGCAGGGGGAGGGGTCTGCCGAGGGCTACTGGGTTGCCCTGCACCGGAGGCTAGGGAGGCAATGTCATTGAGTAGGAGTTCGATGTCCTCGATGTTGAGTGTAGCGTAGACATCCGGGTCATCAGTGAGTGCCTGTCCAGGTTGCTCTTCAGGAGGTGCTGTCTCGCCCTCTGCAATGTGACATGGGATATGAATTACATCACTGTTTGTCACAATCAATCATGCATTTGAACATTACACCTTGATACAGCATGACATTGTCTGATCATACTTGTTTACAGGAAAGGACCTCTGTTTGACAAATGGGGAATCATCTGAGGAGATTACAGGTGAGAAATAGCAGTGGTACATGGTCGTCTCACGGTGCCCTATCTTCAATGGGACATACCAAAATGGCTCTGCCTTAGCACTAGGAAATAGCCTAATGAGTGTGGAGTGTATCTTGACACTATGTGAGACTATTGGGACTGTGATGCATATTTACACTGGATATCTGGCAGCCCTTGTGTGACCTCATCTTATATGCACAACATTCCACACATCACTGTGACTGACATCACCTCCCCCTTAGTGTGTGGCTCATCTCAGTCCTGCTTTAGGTTCATGCTGTTTGGCATTTGGATGAAATATACCTATCTGGACGCACCAGCCACATCCTTAGTGTGGACTGAGTAATGAAAGGCTCATACATGTCCTGGTGTAATAAAGACTTACTGCACAACTACCACCCATTCTAAAATCTGTATTCCAATGGGGAGTAGCTATGTGTCCAGCTAGCCACAATGGCTATGCCAGGGTTGCCAGCATTACGTTATGGCGTACTACATGTCTCCAATGGACCTCAGTGTCCGACAAAAAGGTGCAGTATTCCAATACCTGTTGGCTCCATGCATGTCTGCAGGAATGCCACCGTAATAGTGCAGAACGCCACAGCCAGCATGGATGTGATGCGTATTATGTGTTGTGCAGCCTGGGCACTAAAATGACAGTATCTGTGAGAGCCATCTATGCCTTAAATGTGTGGCATTGCTGGAGTGTTCATGCAAGTGCAAGCCAGCCATGTGCAGGTGCAAGTGCTAGTATGTGCAGGGTGTTGACATATGCAGGTGGGGGAGTAGTATTGTCGGTTGACTCTATGGAAATGAACATCACTCAGAGTCATAGCCCTCCAAGTACCAGTTCTAACTATTGTGCAGATTGCTAAACAAGATTTGGATTCACACTGTAGCAAAACAGACTGAAGCAGCAGAAGCAGCAAGTAACCCAAGTATTACACAACACTGCGTACCCAAAGCCAGAAATCACAGTCCCACACATCACTCTATGTCCACATGACATTAGAGTGTGGTGAGAACACCCAACGCCATCCATGCACAACATGGCCTGGGATGTCCTCCAGAAGCAAGCACAATGATCTGCCACACCCAACGCAAGCAACCTCCTAACGGCCCATGACACACACCACAAGGCCAAACACAGGCCCTACAGCCAACACAGCCACTGATGGAGAGTAGGCACAGAAGACCACAGATAATGACCAGCCAGGCCAAAGGGAACCAAAAGGGATAACCACCCTACAACAAAGGCACAGCATGAAGGAGGCACACCTCCAGAGTGTGCACAAACGCTAAACTAGCACCTTCACATATACATCAGTAAGAGGTACACAACACAACAATATTAGAAACAAATACTGTGACAATGTGCAAAGGAATTAAAATACCTGACCCAGGAAGATTCAACTCAAGGTCCATCTGGCGAACAAGGGGCTCACATGCTCAACCCACAAACCGCCAAAGGGCCATCCGGCCACACACAAAGCTTGCAGGGTGGACAGGGCCCGACCCTAGTTGAAGCAAAACACCACGTAATCTAAAACACACCCCGGATACCAATGCGGACACACCCCGTGTTGGACAGCACTCCTGGTAAAATGTCCACATGACTGGCATGGAACCAGAGGGTCCAATGGCAACCATACCCAGGTACGAAGTCACCCATAGTAGGAGGACAGGCCAATGCAAGGTGGTCCACACACACCACAGCCACCCCACACGCAGAGCTGACACCCCGAGACTGATGTGAAACAACAAGGGATCTCTGGCAAGCTACAGCAAGCAGGGCCGGACAGGGAACCAAAACCCACCCTGGCAAAGTGCTCGGCTGTCCCCCCTGGGGAGGGTGGGTGTGCAACAGAGCTCCTTGCCAGGTCCGGTTTCCGTCCAACTTGGTTACAGGGAGGAGCTTGCAGCTATGCTGCACAAACAGCCCTGTAGGTAAAAGGGACCCCAAGGGCCCAAAAGCGGGCCCTACCCTTGCGGCGCACCGGGGGATTGCCCAGGGCCCGCAATGGTCAGTCCAGGCCTGGCAGCAAGGCCCCACTGCCAAACACAATGTAGTGAGTCAGACCCACCCCGAGCAAACTCCATGCCTCCCCACATGGGAGGCCCAAGCCAGTCCGACCTGCAGCAGGATCCACAAATTGTGTGCAATTGGTGGCAACGCACACATGTGACATTACAGACCACCATGAGACAGTGTGACCGGAACATCAACATCCTCAGGAGGTACAAAGGCAGTAAGAGCCCAGGGCAAACGAAGCAACCATGGGATATACATAAGGCATAGGCTGCTATCACACACTAGACCTGTGCCAGCCTGCGCCACCAGAGGCCCAAGACATGTACATTCGCACACGGATATCAATGAACGCTCCATGTGACCCCACTACCGCCCTGCATGAAGCATCACGCATGCTGAAAGCAAGTACAGGGATAGGACGCAGCATTGGTCCAGGAGTGAGTGGCTGGTATCATTCAGAATTACATCAGCCAATGGTATGACGCGTAGCAACGCCAGTACACTACCTCCTGTGCATTTGTGCCACACCTGGTGGCAGCCCTTATTGCCGGTACACCTCCCTTCACGTGGCAAGACCTTGGGGATATGCCACAGCATTGGGCATCCTTTGCACCACATATGCTGCACATGGATTGTGCAACAGCAGCCGCACATGATGTAACGCTAATGCTGACATTCAGGGGTGCAAGGAACTTGTAAATCTGCACCATGATGCATGGTTTGTGGTGTTTGGATCCCTCCTATTGTGTGTTGCCTTCTACGTCTGCATGATGTAATGTCATCTTTCCACGCTATGCATGAGATGTAGAGGCAAAACAAAGACTTTGACCAATAACGTCTATGTAAATGCATTTGGAAGTGTCCATTAGGACGTCCTTCCATACTTTGCTACAGAACCATGATGAAACAGTATTGTACCATTGATAGTAGATATTATTCCAGTAGGTAATCTGTGCATGATCACGTTCCCTGACCCCTGTCTCTTGTGTTGACCTAATTTTATGTTAAGATTAACTTGTAATTTGTGTTCACACCTCTCTATCCAAATAATTAGAAGATTTAGTGGGATGAAAAATATTCTCATAATTTTTTTTTAATTTTCTGGTATTTATTTCAATTTATATATTGAAATCCATGATGTAATTCATTTATGTATAATTAATATTAATTATGTCGCTTAGCAATGGTTAGCGAGTAAATTTTCGTCGCAAATACAAAAAACGGGTCGCATTTCGATCGATTTTGTATAGGACTACCATAGCGACGTTTAATGAGACGATTTTCGTCGCTAACACCTATTATTCTGTCGCTAAGTTGGACTTTTTAGCAGCAAACACAGGAAGTGGTGTATTACTGCTTCCTGTCACATGGGTGTGGTTTCTACTTTCACTTTCTCTTTTCTGCAATTGCTGGTGCATAGGCTGGGTGTAGGAGGTTTATGGTGGTTGGTGTGTTGAAAGTTGGATTTGGAGAGTGTTGCTGCGTGCTCTGTCTTGTCTAAAGTGTGTGTTTGTACTTTTTGTTGTGTTTTATACAGTTTGTGTGTCTACTGTCCTCTGGTTTGTCTGCAGTGTCTGTTTGTTGTGTTAGTTGTATTGTACACAGTTTGTGTGTCTGGTGTCCTCAGTTTTTAAGAGTTAATTCAGGGGTTAGTTTGTATATATTAATAGAGAGTTTGTTAAGTGGGTTATTATTTATTAGTTTTAATATGGTTAAGGGGGTCAGGGAGATGCCTGCTGTTGGGAGGTCGGGGAGGATGAGTGAGGAGGCATTGGGGGGGTTTCTGTGGTTGATAACATTTTATCTTCCAAATATGTTGGAGGCGGGGGGGCGGATCCTGCTGGGGTATGCTGTCGGGGGACGTAATGTGCGCTGGGAGCGTGTGAGGCTCCAAATGGAGCACTACTTCAAGATAGCACGCTCTGTGCACCAGTGGAAGCACCGCTGGCAGGACATGACTGCGCGGGAGGCCGACCTCCTGGATTACACCGGAGTGCTGCCAGGCTTACAGGGTGGTAAGTCCTACACCCATAGTTTCACTTTAATGTTCAAATGTAATATAAGTGCGTTACGTGTGTGACATGTGTGTATGGGATGTACATGCTGACTCGTTACTGTGATACTGTGACAAGGTCTTGATGACAATGTCATTTCCCTATGGGCCACATCTATCATGGCAAAAATAGTTTTGTAACGCAGACATTAGCTGATTTGCGGCCTCAGCAAGCCCTTTATTTGGTAAATGGCATTTATGTGACATTATTTGGGCAAAGTTAGGAATGGCAAAATTTGCCTTTGCTTAATTTGCTATTACATTTGAGGAATAGCAACTTTAGCAATTCCTTACATGCTATGTATCAGGGCAATTTACTTTCAAAATTGCCATTTAGGATTCACAAGTTACCACCTTCTTCTAGTTGGTGGTAAGTAGCGCTATTTTATTAATGTGCTCTGTTTGTCTTTAAATCATCAATAGCTTCCATGTGGCGCACATACATGCTCTTGCAGCATGTCTGTGCGCCTTATGTGCACACATGTCATTTTTCATGGGTACTGCAGGGTGTTCTTGTGACACCCCTGCACCATTTAAAACAATGTCTATTTGCAATTAGCAATTTGGTAATTGCAAACTTCCCCATTAATTCCTATGGGCCTCCTGGCACACAGAAATGAATGGGAAGATTGAGATCTGCAAATTGCTAATCGCTATTTGGGAATGTTGATGGTTCGCAAGCAATAAGCGATTTCCGACATACTTACTATTTTGCAATTTCTATTTAGCAAATCCTAATAAATCGCTATTTACTAATCGCAAAAGGGAATGTTAAAACATCTGTCCCTATGTAATTTGCACATGATTTGCTTCAGTTAAGATTGATTTGGACTCCCACTTCTCGGCACATTTTAGCAGATTGACATGCCTCTTGGGGTAATTTGGCAGCGCTGTTGCATTACTTCTGTGACTGAGTAGCAACGCAAAAGTTGCGCCATGGTGCAGGGTATGTACAATATCACTATTCTTGGAGAATCTTCACTTCCTACAGTTATGCACCTTTAGGGTGCATTCTGCCGCAGTGGAGGGCATTCATACACAGGAACACCTCTATGAAGTGACAGAGTTCAAAGTTTCAGGTTACAGTCATTCACTTTTGTGTTTTACAGCTCAAGAGTTCTTTACATCCCAAAGGATTGTGTGTCAGCCTCTTACTAAATGCATACTTACCATCATACGGAGTACAACGTACACATGATGCCTGTGTGGACATGGTGCTTAGGAATTGCATGACCCAACTGCCATGTGCATGTGTGACTGTGGTTATGTTATGTTTGCCCACCACTGCATTAGCAAGCCCATGTGTGCATGCCAATCATTGTGCACAGAGTCATTAGTACTATGTGTGAATCCCCTACTAAGTGAAGTAGCATTTCTTGTGACTGAAAAGTTGTTCCTCATGTTCATCATGTTTCTGTGACGTGTGTGGATGCCATACAATGACACATATTTAATTTGGTTCACTCACAGATGGTCAGCGACCCATCATGCAGGGTGACGTGGACCGTTTCAAGGACCCAAGAGCCACTGGTGAGTAATTGTGAAGTACATTGGCATGTGTGATGTAATGGATGTCATTGAGAAACGCAAAACACGTAGTTTGGCAATGCTGGTGTGTTCCGCATGTCACTGGGCCACAAGGTTCTGAGTATTGTTGTGTCATTATTCAGACAATATGTATGAGAGTGTGGTTAGACGCATATCTATCTAAATTATGACATTGTCCATGAATGGACGATGCAACTGCTCTGATTACCTGTGCATGACATCCAGCACAGATTATAGCTAAATAGCCAATGATTCAGGCATCATGCAGGCATTACGCTACAGGAGTTTCACACATGGCTACATATTATCAAGACCAGCACAAAGATGTATACACGCTTCATCTGCAGTACACTGCCTCTGAAGCGGACATTGAGATTTACTTATATGCCCTGGAACACACCCATATCATGCCCGGTTAAGTCAATGTCATGTGTAAGGTATGAATAGATCACATCTCATCCACACAAGGTTTGAAGGTCCTTTTGCAGTGTCATTCAGATGAAACTGTGCCATAGAGGTTCAAGGCAATGTTGCACCACATATTGGGAACAGGCAAGCTTACCAACGTTCACAGGAGAGTGTGTGCTGATAGATGGATAATGTGTGAGGGGGCAGTTCATTACACCGCCAAGGGGCAAGAGAAATGACCTAGCGTAGCCATGTTGAGAGGGACTGACACAAGACTGGGTCATGAATGTTTTGTCGCATGATCTGAGTGGTCTATTTTTCCCGTTCCAGGTCTTCTCCTTTATGAGGCCTTTAGGTCCTGGGCTAGACTGGGTGTCATGCATGCAACTCAGAATCTTATAGGGGCATATTACCAAGTGATAGCGATAATTATCGCTATTGCTTGGTAAGGGGGGAAAAAATATCGCCGAGCATCGAGGATTTTTACCGCTGAGATACCTTGATATTATCAAGGTTTATCTCAAAAGCGGTAATATTCCTGCGAAATGCATGAATATCGCAGAAAAATCAGCAATATTCATGCATTATTGTGACAATGCTCTTCTTAGCCATGTTATCCACCTTCCATTGGATCACATGGCTGAGAACTGCTTTTAGCAGGCGTTAGCTTTTGGAGATATTTGCGCTTAGCGTAAATATGTCCAAGAGTTGTTAATGGGAATTAGAGATGTTAGCAACAGTTTTCAGTCGGTCACATGTTGGCAGGCCCACTTTGCATGTCATTAGCGATGATTATCGCTGACATGCAAAGTGGGCCCCTAAATGCCCGCTATCGCCTACAAGCTGTCGGTAACTGGTGTTAGCGACAGCTTGGTACTGGGGCAATACAATTATTGCTGCATTAGCGGGAAAAAGTCCCGCTAATGCAGCGATAATGCCCTTGGTAATATGCCCCATAGTTCCTTTTCTGCCGCATGATGAGCCTGTGGTGTTTTTACTATGTAGGTGTGGAAGGGGTTCTAGGCGACTGGTCGTGAGTCAGTGTGGCTGGCAGATTCTGCAGGGTCTGCTGTTTGCCACTAATTTTTACATGTAGTCATGATATCAGAGGATTGCTGTCATCGGTGTGGCTGATGGCCAGGCCCTGCAGCAAAGGGTTCCTTGCTTCAATAGGATGGCATTTGGAGTTCTTCCATATTTTACACATGAACCCATAGCAGATGAAATTACCTGGATGACGGCCTTTGGCCAGGACAGGGCATGGTATTTTGTTTGTCGTAGGTCTAACATCACATGTTTGCAAGGGGGAGAGGAGCACAGTTCCAGCTGCCACCTTTCATGTGACCAAGATACCTCAGGGCTGCCAAACGGAATGCGGTCTGTTTTACTGCAGTTTCGTTAGCATTTGTTGATGCTCTTCTAGTTACGCATGTTAAACATGCTGTTTGTACAACAGAGACGTGTGTCAGTGTAGTTCGTCCCACACGTACTCAGTTACTGGTTATTGTCGGCATACAATACACTTAGATGAGCCGTACTATTTCCCGACGTTGGCCAGCAGACTAAAGTATAGATTGGACAGCATTGGACTTAGGATACATCCTTGCCCAATGACCAGGACAGCTATGGGATTTCTGAGGTGCATATTGTGTAGGCCTTTATGGCGTGTTTTGATGCTGTTTCCTGCCGATGTACGCAGCAATATTGAGGATAACTTCCTTGATATTCTTGACACCTGTTGTTGGTAGGGGTGTCCCGGTCTTATTCCCATGCATATAGGCTGAGCTTACATAGAGTTTCCATTGACATATTCATATAGCCACACAGGCAAACATATGAGAGAGTGGCTGTCTTGTCAGTGACTACATGACCTGTACACATTTACAGATAGACACACATGTCTGCACATGTGCATCGTAGAGCAGTATCAGCAGTGTGTCACAGGGTCAGATGAGGGTGGTGCTGCCCATGGAGGGGTAGTGCCACACTACTAATGTTAATCGGAATACTTGCACACTCTCAGGATGCACAAAGGTGACATGTTATCACTGTCTCATTTGGCATCTGATTTGCCTGTACATCACACCTGCCATGTACTGTGATGTCACGTTCCAGGGCCTGTATAGTGGAGAATAGGGCTTGTCAATTATGTGGGCAGGTCAGTTTGAGACGTTACAGGATGTGACATGTGTGTTGCCTCCCATGTGGTATGTTATTTGTGCCATATGATATGATGATAGGCAAATGAACCAGTGTAATTGGTTTGGGATTGACATTTCCCCTTTTTTTCAGACAACATGAATGCAGAGGAGACCCATGCATTCAATGTGGCCAAGGAACAGTGGCTTCACATCCGCAGGGTCAAGAAGGGGTTCAAGTCCATGGCACAGAGATACGCTGCTGCTCGGCGGGATGGGACCTGGCATGCGATGCCAGGGGCTGTGGGACACAGTGACTCATCTACCAAATCCAAGGCTGGTGGCAAGGCTGGCGGTGGAAAAAATTCGGACACAGTGGTCTCACCTGTTCCGGTACCAAGCACATCAGCCATTCCAGGTACCAGCAGCCAGGGGCCAACTCAAGCTGCACCCAGCCAGGGAGTTGGCCAATACACACTAGGGCAGGATCCGGGGGCACCCACCACAACGCCGGCAAGGGCTGACAAGCAACAAGAAATTCTGACAGAGCTGGCCAGGAACAACAGCTTGCTCCTGGATGTGCGCAATGAACTGGTAACGCTGAACCGGCGGGTGAATGACATTGCCGTAAAACTTGGGGTACCGTAGTCCTGGACGTCTTCTGGCCCACACCCCTCTTCTGCCTTCCCTCCTTGTTCTCAGTTTTGTGTTTGTATATAGTTGTATAATAGGATTTAGATGTAGAATAGTTTTAGATTAGGTATAGTTAGTTTAGTGTAGTGTGATATTGTTAGGTTAAGATAGTGTTGGGGCTAAGTTTATTTTCTCTTTGGGTGGGGGGTTTATGTCCTTTTGTAGTTTGTGTAGTAGGGTTTAGTTAGCATAACATGTGTAGTTTAGTTTATTATGTGAATTGGTTTTCCTGAGCACTCACAGTCTATGCAATTCAATACCACAAAATGCAATAATATTTCCAATATATCCAAAGCAGTCCCAGGTGGGTAATCCAAAATGATATATCAAAGTCCTTCAGATCATGAGTCTTTATTTTTACTTCTCTTCAAATGTAACTTCTCCACATTCCATGTACAGATGTCATTGGATTTATTCAGCCAACACGTGTTTCGTCTCGTATATTATTTACACAACAACTTCCTCAGGGCTGAAATCATAATACAAATACAAATAAACAACTCTGTAATTCATTCAAACTACATAATTTTTACTAGTTCCTAGAGTCCCGTGATGAGCAGAAAGAAAGAACCCGGCAGGAAAATTCCAAGAAGCTCATACACCCGATATGTGCACGTCCTCAGAAAGCCCCCACCAAATTATATACATAAGTTCCATGCTCTCAATCCAAAATATCAATAGCGTGTAATATAAGTCCTCATTATACTAAAGATACTATCAAATCAATTACGCCGCACTTGGGATCAACTATCCAGTGTCCCTCTATTATTAACGGACTGCCCTATATTGGGTGATATCCGTGATATTAGAATGATTATTCTCACGTATTACCATCTCATGTTAGATAGAGTGATATAAACTCATAGTCACCACACAATATCAAAAGTGACTTTACATATGTTTACAAAAGTTATTTATGTCAAAAAAGGTGTTTACCGTAATCTCAGTATTTATGTAAGCTCGTAGTTTGAAATAGTCTCTTTCCTCCTTACTTCAAATGGTGAAGTATAAGACCCTGCAATTCAAACAAGCCGAAGGACCTCAATCATAAATATCTTCGTTTTTAATTACCAACAGTCTATACTATCCATGGATCTATAATCCACTTACCCTATTCCTTTAGAAAATGTTCATAAACAGGAGTCTTCCTATATCTTCCAATGTGTTCTGTTATCAACGATCTACAATAAAGATCGAGTAAATATTAGAGGATTTCCTCATTCCATTGTACGCTCGATACTATCTAATTCTAACTTCTAGTGCATTGGTGCATACCTTGGTTTCACTCCGTGTTCGTCTATCCACGAACGCGTTCCGACCGGCGTTCAGCACCAGCGCCATATTGGATTTGCTGTTTATATTCTCTAATACTGGGCGCCATCTTGTAGTGGCCTAATAGGTCCAAGTACAAGCTATCTATCAACTTGTGCCTATTACACGCGTCCCAAGGGTTTTACTGAATTATTAAAACTTTATCTGATGACCGCTTTCTATTTTACATCGGTTCGTACCCAAATTACTCATGTACTATTTTACATTTAAACACCACCTCGGACTCCTAAAGGTTTGCACGTTCACAAAACATCCCAGATCATCCTCTACAACTTTAAAGGGAAATTTATCCTTTACTAGAACCAGTATATTAGGTGTTCCGTTTTATTAAAAGAACAATCTGTTTCTAACGTTAGCGTTCGATCTAGAGAACCAGCGCCATCTTGTAGTGGCAAAATAGATCGGTACATGGACCCATTTACCTAATCAGTATCCTCTCAGACTCCTGAAAGCTCACTCCTTTCAGCACATATCCAGTTCATTTAATTTAATTCCGAGTTGTAAGTAGTTTAGGATAAATACTACACCTAGTAATACAAGTGTCCCGGGTCTGTAAAGATCGCACTGTCTCATGCATTCCAGAGCATAGTAATAGATGGAGACAAAAGGTCAGAGTTTAGGTGAGACAGTAAAGCATCCTCAATTTCACATTTCTCCTGAAACATTTGAAACAAATCATCCTCATGTAAGTCACAATAAAGCAAAAAACATCCTCAGAATTACACTTCTCATAAGTCTAATGAAACAATTATTAATAGAGCATCCTGTAATAAGCTCCATCCATTATCTGAATACAAGTAGGTTCACGAAAAGGAGATTCTCACAGTTTCACAAATAGAGCAAAATATCTGTACGGACAATTCACTCTATACATTATTCACGATACTTAATTATTTACCAGATGTTCATATAAATAAATCATATCATGTCTTATTTTGTCTTATTCCTGATCAGTATTCAACATTAATCATTATCATCTTTAACAGCCAAAGTTCAGTCAGAAATATTGTCATGATAATTTGCATATCAATTTTCTCCCAAATAGTACTGGAGCTCATGGTCATTATTCAAACCAAGTTCCACAGCTTTAAGTCTCATCAACCATATAACCTCAGTCCGTCTCAATTTAAGTTGCCTGTTTCCTCCTCTTGGGTGTGGGCTAATGTGTTCAATCCCATGATAACTGAAATTGTGTCCTTGCCTGTCATCACAATTCTGAACTGCATGTGCAGCAATGGGATAACGAGTATCCCCATTCTTCCACGCTCTCATATGTTCTGTTATCCTGTCTCGTAGTCTCCGGATCGTGCTGCCCACATAGATCTTCCCACATGAGCAGACTATCACATACACTACATATGTAGTGTCACAGTTTATGAAGCTCATATTATCATAATTGGCTGAACCATTGTAGCTGAAATTCAATACTTTCTTTATTGCCCACCTGCAAGAACTGCAACATCCACATTTGCCAACAATGTTCCTTTCCTATCCAGGCTCTTAGCTCTCCTTCTCACTTTATCTACTTTGTCATGCTCATAACCTCTTGCTTTAAACCTGTTCGATATATCGATCAGATTTTCCTCAAAATCTTTTTCTTCTGAACAATTCCTACTCGCACGGACCATTTCACCGAAAGGTATCTTTGCTATCTGACTCCTGGGGTGACAGCTATCCGCATGCAGAACTGCATTACAGCTGGTCCCCTTTCTGTACAGCTTGCTACACAGTTTATTTTCTTTTATATACAATTTGATGTCTAGAAATGCAATACTCTCCTGACTATATTGTGTAGTGAAACTCAAATTTATGTCATTATCATTGAGGTATTCAAAAAATTCATTGAGTTTGACTTCAGTGCCAGTCCAAATCATTAGACAGTCGTCTATAAAACGACCCCAGTAGTGAATGTACTGTATCCATTCTTTCCCACGTTGACCCCAGATCCACTCCGCCTCAAACCACCCCATAAAGAGGTTGGCAAAGGACGGAGCAAATCTGGAGCCCATCGCGGTACCAAGGCGTTGCCTATACCATTTGCTGTCAAAAAGGAAAATATTATTTTCAAGTACCAATTCTGTCATTTTCAGAATCATAGAAGTATGTTCAAAGAGCTCAGCAGACCTTTTATTCAAGAATGACTCTATTGCACACAACCCTAGTTGGTGATGAATATTCGAGTATAGAGATACCACGTCCAGGGTAACCAAGTACATATCTTGTTCCCAAACCAAATCATTCATGATGTTAAGCACATGCTTTGTATCCTGAATATACGAAGGTAGGTTATGCACATATGGCCTTAAAAATGTATCAATAAATTCTGACAACTTCTCAGTTGGGCCCCCAATCCCGGAAATAATTGGCCTTCCAGGTGGTCTATCTCTACTCTTGTGTACTTTTGGAAGCGTGTATAAACACGGTGAGCGAGGAGTTCTGACTACCAGATAACTGTATTCATCAAAGTCAAGTAAAGTCTGATCATACGATATTTTCAAATATCCGTTGATCTTAGTCGTCACATCTGTAAGGGGATTTTTACTCAGACACTCATAATATATATCATTGTTTAGTTGTGATAGAACCTCATCATTATAACATTTAGTATCCTGGATACTAACATTCCCTCCTTTGTCTGCCATGCGGATAACCACACTTTTATCATTCATTAGTACATTGAGTGCCTGTCTTTCTCCCATAGACAAGTTATCATTCTTGATATATGGTTTGATCATTTTACTCTTATCAATCAATTTGTCTATTTCTAAATTACATGATTTGTAAAATACATCCAGAACATTCCCTGATGTCAATTGAGGCGTCCATTTGGACTTCAATTTAAGACCCGAGCTCTCACTCATATACCTATTGACTTCAAGGTCATCCAAAAGTCTACCCACAGTTATCGGGTCCTCCTCATTTTCAGTGATTGATAATAACAGTCTGGTAGCATTTGCTTCTTCAATTGTCAAATCACTCAGTATTTTATTTTCACCCAGACATTTTGTTTTCTCTGGTACATTTGCAAAGAATTTTTTCAGTTTCAATAGCCTCACAAATTTATACAAATCCACTTTGGTCATGTACCAATCTGGTACCATTGTCGGACAAAAACCTAAGCCCTTCTTCAATAGTGAACGCATATCATTGGTTAACTCTATTGATGACAGATTGATAATTTCAATTTCATTATTCAAAACATCAATATTCAGTTTTTCCACGATCTTGTCCTCATTCCTACTCTTCCTCCTTGCTGCACCCCTGCCTCTGGTTCCCCTTCTTGTCTTCTGATACCTAAATCTCGGTTCCTGGCTCCCGTGTCTCTGTTCCCAATTCTCACTCGCTTCACTTCCTTTAAAAAATTGTTCTCAACATTTAATGTCACCTGTCTCCCCTCATTCTCATCCCCTTCACTACTAGACAAATTACTAGACGAAGCATCGGTCTCACCCGGTAATGGGGCAGCCACCTTAGATTTAGAACCCCGATCTTGTTTAACTAGATAGTCAAAGCGCTTAGCAAAAGTAAATACACGTCCAGATTTATAATCATTTTCATCGCGCTTCAACTTTCTAGCTTCCCTTCGTTTGATATCAGCCTGTAAATTGTTCAGGTACTCATCCAAAATAGTGTAATTTTTTATAGTCACCTCTGGTAAATTTAATTCCTTGATTTCATCCTCAATCTTTTGAATTTCAACTAAAAGTTTCGTAATTTTCCTTTCCGCATTCTCAATCAAAATGTTAATAAGATTCCTGGAGCTGCTGGTAAGCTCTTTCTCCCAGGTATCTAAAAGATCGGGTTCCAGGTCCTCATATGTGGGCATAATTTGGGATCTCAGCCCCCTAGGTATTCTATTTAAGGATAAATACTGTTTTAAAGTCACAGCATCCCACCATTTGTTCAACTCTGCCCGCTTCAGGGATTCTAATTTCTTAAATTTATCCTTCAGTCAAATTGTTTTCACATCCTTGACACCACCTGCTGCTGTGCCTACTGATGCACCAGCCTGTAGGCTACTGTTAGACCTGACATCTTTTGGCGTGATTACCCCTATCTTTTTGCCTCTGCCTCCTGTATTTTTCGATGCTGTGCTGGATTCGTTTTTGCTGGTTTAGTTGCTTTGGACACTCTGCCACTGCTGATCAGTGCCAGAGTGTAAGTGCTCCCTATGTAAATTGTTATTCTGATTGGATATACATGTTTGGCATATTTGTATCACCATGAAGTCCCTCGTAAAGTGCACTGGGTGTGCCAGGGCTGGTGATGACAAATGCTACTAGTGGGCCTGCAGCACTGATTGTGCCACCCACAGGAGTAGCTCTAAAATGGTGTCTCGGGCCTGCCACTGCAGCGCCTACGGGCAGTTTAGAACTGCCATGTCCTCCTGGTCCGCGTCCCCGCTGACCAGGCCTAACCCTTCCCTTTTCGTGCACATCAGTCATCCCTATGGAAGGCCCAAGGTACCCCCCTGGGCAGGGTGCAGTGTATGTGAAAGGTAGAGCATGTACTAGTGCAGGTACCATGCTCTGGTAGTGAATTACAGCCATCCTCGTTCTTCACTATTGTAAGGCTATCTTGCTCCATAGGTTAACATGGGGGATGCTGGCTACAGTGGTTAACGGCATTTCTTCCCATAGGAACAAGATAGGACATAAGTATCTAGTATCCCTGAACTCAGAATTTAATAACGCATCTTTTAGGAAAGATGGTTTTTGGATCCTGTGTTTGAGGACAGCGCTTTTAGAAAGTTGCCGTTCTCTTGTCTGACCCTTCTGTGTGCCTGAGACTGTTTGTGTATTGACTGTCTGGTTTGTGAGTGACAGGGGCTGGGGAGTCCCCCCAGAGGCTGGATGAGTCAGCACTAGGCTGAGTGGAGCAATTGCTACCTGAGTGGTGGGAGGAGTTAGCACCTGGGCTGAATAGGTCTGTGCCTGCCTGCCACAATGCTGGCTCCACCTCCTGCTGGGCGGCTGAGGACTCTGCCCCTCACTCTGAAAGGAAAGATGCAGCCAGCAAAACAAAGTGCTCAAGATCCACCCAGAACTGGTTCAGACCGGGCTCAGGGCCCACCTGCACAGAGAGAACAAAGACTTTAGGGGTATAAGTACAGGACCCCTGACAACAGAAAATTAGATCATCCTGGAAATCAAGAAGGAACCTCTGCCAAGGAGAAAGCTGACTCTGAAGAAGGAAGACTGTCCTGCTGTTGCTCTGCTGGACTGACCTGCTGTTGCTTTGCTGCCAAGGAGAGGGGAAGGACTTTGCTGTGAGCTGTGTCCCCTGTCTTGTAAGGAATCTCCAAGGGCCTGAGAAGAGCTGGCTCCCTGTTTCCGAAGTCCCAGGAACAAAAGGACTTCACCCCCAGTCTCCCTGAACTCTGCTGAGAGAGTTCTGTCCTTCGTAGAGTGCTTGATCCAGTTGTGGGGCCTCTAGAAGTTGAACCCGAGCTGGGAAGCTTGAGACTAAGCTGAGAAACTTGTGAAGCTGAAAAGTGTCGCATCGCTCGCTTGCGGAGCGCATCCCCGACAGTGCGAGAAGTTTCCCGCCGCTACGAAGGTCGAGATCGGCGCAGCGCCTGACATCGCTGCCGAGGCCGTCGCACCCTTTGTTTGCGGGACACACCAGACCGGTGCGGGAGAACCGAACATCGCTGCGAGTGTCGTCGCAGAGCCTGTCGCCTGGGTGAGATCGCCGCACTGCTTGCTTGCGGACCGCATCACGTCGCTGCGAACATCGTCGCAGAAACATCACATCGAGGAGCTGCGAGAGAGAGGGTCACCGCTGGACCGCGCATCGTCGCCCCGGAGATCGTCGCAGCCCCTCCGAGATCATCGCATCGTGCCTTTGCGAGAACAGACTTCCCACGGAACCTACGCACCGGAATCTACGCAAGCTGCCTTCCTCCCCTTATAGACCGGATTCGTCGCCGCACGCCCGCTGCTGCAGCGGGGCTGTCGCATCGCCTCCCCAGGGTCTCAGGAGTGACGCATCGCTTGTTTCCACCGCACCAGCTTCCTGCTTGTGGAACTTTGTTGCATCTAAAAGGTACTGTGAGTAAAAGTGACGCAACTGTGAACTTTTCACGCATCTGGGGATCATTTGATCACAACTTAAAGAACTTTGATTACAACCTGAAGAACTCATTTGAAACCGTAACCTTGCATTGTGTACGTTGGATTTTTGCCGTTTTGGTCTTGTGTAGTTTAGAATAAATATCTTTATTTTCCTAAACTGTTGTGGAATCAGTTTGTGGTGTTTTCACTGTGTTACTGTGAGTGTTGGTACAAATACTTAACGCATTGCCTCTAGTTAGCCTAGACTGCTCAGGCCAAGCTACCTTGAGGGCGAGCAGGGGTTATCTAAGAGGGTTATCTCCTCGTCCTGACTAGAAGCAAGGGTCCCTATTTGGACATTGGTACCTACCTCTGCCAACAAGAGACCCCCAGTTCTAACATTGGTGGTCAGGCGGTGGGATTTGAACTTGTATTTGTACTTGACCCACAGTAATTGGTGTACATCACTAGTGAGTGCAGACCATTACGCCACCGCATACTACTGGTTTTTGAGTTTTTGAATCCTGTTGTTGAGTAACTCTTCGAAAAGCATCATGTCTCAGAATGGGAAGGCACCCAGTGAGAGGGCAGAAGAAGCAGAATTAGAGTTTTGCATTGAAGATTTGTGTTCATACAAAGTTGAGCAACTGAGGTACTTCTGCCAGCAGTTTGAGTGCCCCATAAAAAGCGCCTACAGAAAGGAGGAGCTACAGAGAATCTTGAGAGCCCATTGGGAGGCGCAAGAAGAAGATGATGTGGATGTAGAAAATGGTTTTCAAAGCAAAGATCTGCCATTGGGCAGAGTAGGCTCAGGAGCTGGCAGCAACCACTCCGGTAGGGGCCTCACCCCAGAAGAGTTACAGGAAAATCAAAGAATAAGAGAATATGACTTGGAAGTCATGAAAATGAAACTGAGGCAATTAGAGTTGGAGAAAGAAAGGGCAGCGGAAGACAAGAGAGAGGCCCGCGCCTTAGAGGAAAAGAAATTGCTTTTGGATCATGAATTGAGAATAAAAGAGCTGGATCTGAAAAACAAGGAGGTGGATGCCAGTTCTAATGGTGGCAGCGCGCAGCCGGTGCATGGGGGTAAAGTATATATTCCCAAAGACCTGGTACAGAATTACCATAGGAGTGAGGATATTTATGCCTGGTTCACTTCGTATGAAATTGCATTGAAGATGAATGATGTGCCTGACAAGTATTGGGGGGCGGGCCTGTGGAAACATTTTGAGGCGTCTGGGAGGAGTGCTCTAGAGCCTTTAGAGTTGACAGGTGCCATGACCTACCCCAATATGAAGGAGGCCTTATGTCTCAGGTATGTCCTTACTCCAGAGCAGTACAGACTGCAGTTCAGAAACTCCAAGAAGAAAGAGTCTGAGACTTGGATGGAGTGTGTGAATGGGTACTCGCGTGCACTGGAAGGTTGGATGAAGGGCAGTAAAGTAACTGATTTGAAGGGGTTGTTGCATTTAATCAGTTGGGAGCACTTGAGTAGTCTTTGTGTTCCAGAACTGCGGCAGCATCTTTTAGACAGCAAGCTGACAGACCCCATTGAGCTTGCTAAGGAGGCGGACCGCTGGTCCAGTACCAGGGTCCACAAAGGAATTGTGGGTACCGCAGCCAAAGGTGGGCAGGGTCCCCAGCAGAAGAGTGGGGGGGACAAGGGTAACCAAAAGGATTTCTCGCAAGGGCCCCAAAGTAGTTCCCAGGAAAAGGATTCCCAACCCCCCAAGCCTAAACAGCCATGGCCCTCTAAGGGTAGGCGGGACAAGAGAAATAACCAGGGTCCCCCTACCTGCTATCACTGCAACGAGGTGGGCCATATTGCTCCGAAATGTCCCAAGAAGAAGCCCGCACCCACTGGTGCTCCCGCCCCAGCGTTAGCTAGTGTAGCTTTGGGTGGGGATTTGGTTTCTAGTGACTGGGGAGAGCTAGCAGTCATGACCCTTGTCTCGCTAGGAGACCGAGAGATGGTCCCGGAAACCTTACTGCCCTCTAACACTAAAAAATATGGGCAGAAGGTGACCATCAATGGGAGGGAGGTTGAAGCACTGAGAGACACCGGAGCCAGTGTGACATCCGTGAGGTGTCAGTGGGTGTCTGACGAGCAAATCAACCCTGGCGTACTCCGCCCTGTAGTGGCCGCTGACAGCTCAGTGCGCCTCTGCAAGCTAGCGAAGGTTTCCTTTGAATGGGGAGGAGTCTCTGGTCTTTTGGAGATAGTTGTCAGTGATGCCTTGCCTGTGGACTGTCTGTTAGGCAACGACCTGGAGAGTTCTCCATGGAAGGACATAGAACACCGAACTCACTTGGAGATGTTGGGTCTGCCTGCGTGGATCTGCGTGACCACGCGTGCTATGGCAGCCAGTAAGGGTGAATCAGCAGAACTGGAGCCTGAAACAGTGGCCCAGAGACCTGCCAGGAGAGGAAGAGGCAGAGGGCGCGGGAAACCAGCCCTAGCCGTTCCCACGGTCCAGGAGGAAGCAGAACCTGAGGGGGATGCCCTGGAACCTACAGGGGAACAGGTGGCCGAACTGGGAGACCTACCTGAGCTGACCCATTGGCAGCAAGAAGGTGGTCCCTCCAGGGAGGAGTTCTGCAGGGAGCAGAAGGAATGCCCTTCCCTCATTGGTCTGCGGCAACAGGCTGTAGATCAGGCAGCAGGTGGAGCAGTCAAAGATCACTATGTTTACTGGGAAGGTGACCTACTTTATAGCGAGCCTAAGTTTGCTGAGCCCGGTGCAGCCCGTGTGCTGGTGGTACCCGAGCGCTTCAGAAACTTCCTAATGGGTCTGGCTCATGACGTGCCTCTCGCAGGACATCTGGGGCAAGACAAGACCTTGAACCGGCTTGTCACCCACTTCCACTGGCCCCAGATGAGGAAGCACGTCGGTTCCTTTTGCAGATCTTGCCAAACCTGTCAAGCTAGTGGCAAGACTGGAATGAAGTTGAAGGCCCCCCTTCAACCCTTCCCAGTGGTGAGCACCCCTTTCGAGCGGGTGGGCATAGATATCGTAGGGCCCCTGGACCCCAAGACAGCCTTAGGCAACAGGTTCATCCTGGTCTTGGTGGACCATGCCACCCGGTACCCGGAAGCAGTCCCTCTCAGGACAATCACAGCACCCGTGGTGGGCCGTGCATTGATGGGGATCTTTTCCCGTGTGGGGTTCCCCAGAGAGGTGGTCTCCGACCGGGGTACCAACTTCATCTCTAGGTACATGAAGTCTCTGTGGGAGGAGTGTGGGGTAACTTATAAGTTCACCACTCCTTACCATCCTCAAGGAAACGGGTTGGTTGAAAGGTTCAATCGGACCCTGAAAGGTATGATTATGGGCCTAGCGGAGCCCATGAGACGTAAGTGGGACGTCTTGTTACCATGCCTGTTGTTTGCCTACAGGGAGGTGCCTCAGAAGTCCTTAGGGTTCAGTCCCTTTGAACTCCTGTATGGCCACCCTGTCAGAGGACCTCTCTCGCTGGTGAAGGAGGGTTGGGAAAAGTCCCGTGGGAAAACCCCCCAGGATGTGTTCAGCTATGTGCTGGCCATCCGCAACCAGACACAACGCTTCAGGAAACTCGCTCAGGCGAACCTGGAAGCAAGCCAGGAAGAAATGAAAAGATGGTACGACCAGAATACCACTCTGGTCGAATTTCAACCTGGGCAGAAAGTGTGGGTAATGGCGCCAGTGGAGCCTTGCGCGCTCCAGGACAAGTGGTCTGGGCCATACGAGGTGGTGGAAAGGAAGAGTGAGGTAACCTACCTGGTTAACCTGAAGACTCCCAGGCAGCCCCTGAGAGTTTTGCACGTGAACCGCCTCAAACCACACTTTGAGAGGTCTGAAGTAACCATGCTCATGGCTACAGATGCAGGAATGGAAGAGGATAGTGATCCTCTCCCTGACCTCCTGGCAGTTAAGGAGCACGATGGGTCAGTGGATGGTGTGGTCCTCTCGCCCACCCTGACCCAGAACAGCAGAGCGACTGTCGCCAAGTGTTGGGTCAGTTCTCCTCTCTGTTCTCCCTGACCCCAGGAGTCACCAACTGGTGCGTCCATGATGTGGACACTGGAGACAGTCTGCCAGTAAAACAAAAGTTTTACAGGGTAGCCGACAAGGTCAGGGCCAGCATCAAAGAAGAAGTTTCCAAGATGTTGGCGCTAGGGGTGATTGAGCCCTCCAGCAGCCCCTGGGCTAGCCCAGTGGTCTTGGTCCCCAAGAAAGCTGCTACCCCCGGTGGCCCGCCAGAACTCCGGTTTTGCGTGGACTACCGTGGGCTCAATGCGGTCACGAAGACTGACGCACACCCTATCCCCAGAGCTGATGAGCTCGTGGATCGGTTGGGAGCTGCCAAGTACCTCAGTACGTTCGATTTGACTTTGGGGTACTGGCAGATTGCCTTAACTGACGGGGCCAAAGAGAGGTCAGCATTTTCAACGCCAGAGGGGCACTTCCAGTTCCGTGTCATGCCCTTTGGGTTGAAGAATGCCCCTGCCACGTTCCAGAGACTGGTTAACCAGGTACTGTCCGGGCTGGAGGAATTCAGCGCCGCATACCTGGATGACATTGCTGTGTTCAGCTCCACGTGGGAAGAACACTTGCAACACCTCTGCGAAGTGTTGAAGGCTCTGCAGAAGGCAGGCCTCACTATCAAGGCCAGTAAGTGCCAGATAGGGCAGGGATCTGTGGTGTATTTGGGACACCAGGTGGGGAGCGGCCAGGTGATTGATACCATTCTGGCTTGGGAGCCCCCCAAGACCCAGACAGAGGTGAGAGCCTTTTTAGGACTCACCGGGTATTACAGACGGTTTGTCAAGGGATATGGCACCATTGTCGCCCCCTTGACAGAACTCACTTCCAAGAAGTTGCCCAAAAGAGTTGACTGGACTGACGCCTGCCAAACTGCTTTTGAGGCCCTGAAGACTGCGATGTGCACAGCACCGGTGCTCAAGGCACCTGACTTTTCCAGTGAGTTCATAGTTCAGACGGACGCTTCAGAGCATGGTGTGGGAGCAGTACTCTCACAAGCCACTGAGGAGAATGGAGACCAGCCAGTAGCTTTCATTAGTCGGAGGCTACTCCCCAGGGAACAGAAGTGGAGTGCGATTGAAAGGGAGGCTTTTGCTGTGGTCTGGGCTCTGAAAAAGTTGAGGCCCTACCTGTTTGGGACTCACTTTCGTGTTCAGACCGACCACAGGCCCCTCAGGTGGTTAATGCACATGAGGGGTGAAAATCCAAAACTGTTGAGGTGGTCCATCTCCCTACAGGGAATGGACTTTAGGGTGGAACACCGCCCTGGTACAGAACACGCCAACGCTGATGGTCTGTCCAGGTTTTTCCGCCTTAGTGAAGAGAACTCCCAAGAGGGTGGGTAGTTCTCCCCACTTTCAGCTGGCGGGGACACGTGTTAGACCTGACATCTTTTGGCGTGATTACCCCTATCTTTTTGCCTCTGCCTCCTGTATTTTTCGATGCTGTGCTGGATTCGTTTTTGCTGGTTTAGTTGCTTTGGACACTCTGCCACTGCTGATCAGTGCCAGAGTGTAAGTGCTCCCTATGTAAATTGTTATTCTGATTGGATATACATGTTTGGCATATTTGTATCACCATGAAGTCCCTCGTAAAGTGCACTGGGTGTGCCAGGGCTGGTGATGACAAATGCTACTAGTGGGCCTGCAGCACTGATTGTGCCACCCACAGGAGTAGCTCTAAAATGGTGTCTCGGGCCTGCCACTGCAGCGCCTACGGGCAGTTTAGAACTGCCATGTCCTCCTGGTCCGCGTCCCCGCTGACCAGGCCTAACCCTTCCCTTTTCGTGCACATCAGTCATCCCTATGGAAGGCCCAAGGTACCCCCCTGGGCAGGGTGCAGTGTATGTGAAAGGTAGAGCATGTACTAGTGCAGGTACCATGCTCTGGTAGTGAATTACAGCCATCCTCGTTCTTCACTATTGTAAGGCTATCTTGCTCCATAGGTTAACATGGGGGATGCTGGCTACAGTGGTTAACGGCATTTCTTCCCATAGGAACAAGATAGGACATAAGTATCTAGTATCCCTGAACTCAGAATTTAATAACGCATCTTTTAGGAAAGATGGTTTTTGGATCCTGTGTTTGAGGACAGCGCTTTTAGAAAGTTGCCGTTCTCTTGTCTGACCCTTCTGTGTGCCTGAGACTGTTTGTGTATTGACTGTCTGGTTTGTGAGTGACAGGGGCTGGGGAGTCCCCCCAGAGGCTGGATGAGTCAGCACTAGGCTGAGTGGAGCAATTGCTACCTGAGTGGTGGGAGAAGTTAGCACCTGGGCTGAATAGGGCTGTGCCTGCCTGCCACAATGCTGGCTCCACCTCCTGCTGGGCGGCTGAGGACTCTGCCCCTCACTCTGAAAGGAAAGATGCAGCCAGCAAAACAAAGTGCTCAAGATCCACCCAGAACTGGTTCAGACCGGGCTCAGGGCCCACATGCACAGAGAGAACAAAGACTTTAGGGGTATAAGTACAGGACCCCTGACAACAGAAAATTAGATCATCCTGGAAATCAAGAAGGAACCTCTGCCAAGGAGAAAGCTGACTCTGAAGAAGGAAGACTGTCCTGCTGTTGCTCTGCTGGACTGACCTGCTGTTGCTTTGCTGCCAAGGAGAGGGGAAGGACTTTGCTGTGAGCTGTGTCCCCTGTCTTGTAAGGAATCTCTAAGGGCCTGAGAAGAGCTGGCTCCCTGTTTCCGAAGTCCCAGGAACAAAAGGACTTCACCCCCAGTCTCCCTGAACTCTGCTGAGAGAGTTCTGTCCTTCGTAGAGTGCTTGATCCAGTTGTGGGGCCTCTAGAAGTTGAACCCGAGCTGGGAAGCTTGAGACTAAGCTGAGAAACTTGTGAAGCTGAAAAGTGTCGCATCGCTCGCTTGCGGAGCGCATCCCCGACAGTGCGAGAAGTTTCCCGCCACTACGAAGGTCGAGATCGGCGCAGCGCCTGACATCGCTGCCGAGGCCGTCGCACCCTTCGTTTGCGGGACACACCAGACCGGTGCGGGAGAACCGAACATCGCTGCGAGTGTCGTCGCAGAGCCTGTCGCCTGGGTGAGATCGCCGCACTGCTTGCTTGCGGACCGCATCACGTCGCTGCGAACATCGTCGCAGAAACATCACATCGAGGAGCTGCGAGAGAGAGGGTCACCGCTGGACCGCGCATCGTCGCCCCGGAGATCGTCGCAGCCCCTCCGAGATCATCGCATCGTGCCTTTGCGAGAACAGACTTCCCACGGAACCTACGCACCGGAATCTACGCAAGCTGCCTTCCTCCCCTTACAGACCGGATTCGTCGCCGCACGCCCGCTGCTGCAGCGGGGCTGTCGCATCGCCTCCCCAGGGTCTCAGGAGTGACGCATCGCTTGTTTCCACCGCACCAGCTTCCTGCTTGTGGAACTTTGTTGCATCTAAAAGGTACTGTGAGTAAACGTGACGCAACTGTGAACTTTTCACGCATCTGGGGATCATTTGATCACAACTTAAAGAACTTTGATTACAACCTGAAGAACTCATTTGAAACCGTAACCTTGCATTGTGTATGTTGGATTTTTGCCGTTTTGGTCTTGTGTAGTTTAGAATAAATATCTTTATTTTTCTAAACTGTTGTGGAATCAGTTTGTGGTGTTTTCACTGTGTTACTGTGAGTGTTGGTACAAATACTTAACGCATTGCCTCTAGTTAGCCTAGACTGCTCAGGCCAAGCTACCTTGAGGGCGAGCAGGGGTTATCTAAGAGGGTTATCTCCTCGTCCTGACTAGAAGCAAGGGTCCCTATTTGGACATTGGTACCTACCTCTGCCAACTAGAGACCCCCAGTTCTAACAGCTACTAAATAAATCCTGTGCCTCCTTGTCTCTATTCATCTTCCCTTGCGGCTGCACCAACCTGCTACTATAACATACAATTGGTAACCCAGGTTAGAAGGGGCGCTCTGCAAATAAGGGTAAAGTAAAGTTCTCGAGTATAAGTCTCGGTGCTCAAAGGAAGGGTGTGGTCACCAACACCCCACACAACCTAACCAGTAGGTCTACTAAGCAAATTGGTTTTCCTGAGCACTCACAGTCTATGCAATTCAATACCACAAAATGCAATAATATTTCCAATATATCCAAAGCAGTCCCAGGTGGGTAATCCAAAATGATATATCAAAGTCCTTCAGATCATGAGTCTTTATTTTTACTTCTCTTCAAATGTAACTTCTCCACATTCCATGTACAGATGTCATTGGATTTATTCAGCCAACACGTGTTTCATCTCGTATATTATTTACACAACGACTTCCTCAGGGCTGAAATCATAATACAAATACAAATAAACAACTCTGTAATTTATTCAAACTACATAATTTATACTAGTTCCTAGAGTCCCGTGATGAGCAGAAAGAAAGAACCCGGCAGGAAAATTCCAAGAAGCTCATACACCCGATATGTGCACGTCCTCAGAAAGCCACCACCAAATTAAATACATAAGTTCCATGCTCTCAATCCAAAATATCAATAGCGTGTAATATAAGTCCTCATTATACTAAAGATACTATCAAATCAATTGCGCCGCACTTGGGATCAACTATCCAGTGTCCCTCTATTATTAACGGACTGCCCTATATTGGGTGATATCCGTGATATTAGAATGATTATTCTCACGTATTACCATCTCATGTTAGATAGAGTGATATAAACTCATAGTCACCACACAATATCAAAAGTGACTTTACATATGTTTACAAAAGTTATTTATGTCAAATAAGGTGTTTACCGTAATCTCAGTATTTATGAAAGCTCGTAGTTTGAAACAGAAACACGTGTTGGCTGAATAAATCCAATGACATCTGTACATGGAATGTGGAGAAGTTACATTTGAAGAGAAGTAAAAATAAAGACTCATGATCTGAAGGACTTTGATATATCATTTTGGATTACCCACCTGGGACTGCTTTGGATATATTGGAAATATTATTGCATTTTGTGGTATTGAATTGCATAGACTGTGAGTGCTCAGGAAAACCAATTTGCTTAGTAGACCTACTGGTTAGGTTGTGTGGGGTGTTGGTGACCACACCCTTCCTTTGAGCACCGAGACGTATACTCGAGAACTTTACTTTACCCTTATTTGCAGAGCGCCCCTTCTAACCTGGGTTACCAATTGTATGTTATAGTTTATTATGTGTATAGGGATTTTAGATATAGTGTTAGTTTTAGTGTTTAGTGTACTTTTGCATTGGTTAATACTTGCATTGGTGTCAGTTAGGTTGCAGAGTGTGGGTCTTCACACATTCTATGCTTCTGATGTCATCAGTGGTGTGATCCCTGTATGTGTGACTTTGGATGCAACTTGTTACTGGGATGCATGTATAGTGTTCACTACACTTTAGGTGTGGTATCTGTTGACTTGCATGGTTGACAGCTAACATGGAATTTATTGTGTATGTGCAAAATCTGGGGGCATATTACCAAGGGAATTGTCGCCACATTAGGTGTACTTTTTCCCGCTCATGCAGCAATAATTTTGTCACCCTATTACCAAGCTGTCGCTAACACCAGTTAGCAACAGCTTGTAGGCGATAGCAGGCATTTAGGGGCCCACTTTGCATGTGTGCGATAATTTTGCTAATGACATGCAAAGTAGGTGTGCCAACATGTTAGCGACTGTTAACAGTTGCTAGCATCTCTGACTCATATTATTTTTGTTAGGAAATATTTGCGCAAAGGCCAAATATCTCCAACAGCTTACGCCTGCTAAAAGCTGTTCTTTCCGATGTAATCCAATGGAAGGTGGATAACATGGTTATGAGCATTGTCACAATAATGCATGTATGTCGCAGGTTTCTCAGCCATATTCATGCATTTAGCTGGACTTTTTACGGCTTCTGAGATGAACCTTGATAGTATCACGGTATCTCATCGGTAATCATTTCTCGGTGATCAGCGATTATTATCGCTATTGCTTGGTACTCTGCCCCCAGCTATTTGGCGTTCTGCTATATTGCACTGACTGGCATGACAGTCCACAGTTTTGCTACGTTGCTGGCGTACTTGTGCATTTGGTAGCAATATGACCACATTTGTGCCCACATGTGCCTGTCACTTTGCCAGCACACCATGATGCAACAAGGTCCCTTGAGTGTACTGGTCGTTATAGTGTATACGCCAAGAAGATGTTTCATACTGCTAGTGTGTGGTGGAGGTTGCCAAACAGGTAGACGTTCTATGTGACTTCACATGCATCTTGTTTATGAGGGGTCAGAGACCAAGCAGTGCAGTAGGTGTGGTGAATGCAGGCACCTTGTCACAGGAGCTTCACAGGGATGGGGCTTGTGCACCCACCCACCCACCCACACTTCCACCCATGCCGCTGGTCACACATTGGACACCACCTTCTACACAGGCACCTACGTTACTTTCGTACACAACACCTGTTTCCACAGGACTGTACCGTGCTGCATCCATTCCCCCATTCACTGTACAGTCCACAGACCACCGCACACAACAGGTAACTCACCACTGCTGGAGGAGAGTGACTGTAGACCAGCTAATCACCACCCTTACCCACAGGCCACACAACAACTCCACCAACTCCAACGCTGCAAGCCCCCACCTCAGGCAGTGTATGTACAACTGTGACAACACACTTGTGCCACTCCAGGTACCCTGTTGTACCCACACCAGCAGGCCAGCTGCCACGTTCACCTATGTGCTGGTGTGTATCCTGAGTTGGATGGCAGAAACATGAGTGGTTATTGGTCACCATATACACTCCACACAACCACGCACACCACAGGGATGCCATACACATACATCTCCACCGCTTGTGATTGGACAAGGGCTGCTCCTTGTAAACCTAAATGAATGACAACACACACGGGAGCAAGGGTCTCTTCTGCATCATCAGGGAACTCTCAGGCTCCAGCTCCAACACCAATAACATGACTCCCTGAGTGGAACTGTGCAACTCACTAGCCATCTTCTTCTACTGCTAGCTCGCTGATGTCCATGACAGCTTCAACACGACACCCACCGAACCTATGCCAGGGCCCACCTCCCCTGTGTACACCAGCAGCGCATGCCACCTGACCTCCCGGTCCAATGTCAACGGCTAGAAGATACACATGGTTATGTACTCCATCCACTCACGCTCCCTGTCACACCTATTCCCACACCACAGGGCAGATTTATGAGGCCGTTGCGCCTCTTTGCACCGAAATTGCGTCACTTTATTTGACGCAACTGCGACGCAAACAGTGCACCCTATTTACAACGTGACACATCTAGGAGATGCATCACGTTGTATGGCACTGCGCCATAAGGAGCCGTTCCTGCGCAGGGGGGCCGTTCCTGCGCAGGAACGCCTCCGTTAAGTGGCTGAGTGAACTCGATGAGATTTAACTCAGTCACTTTCAGGGCAATGCTGCGTCAGAACCCTGCGCCTGCTTGAAGCAGGCGTGGGTCTTGATGCAGCATTGTGCAGATGGTGTACCCCCGAGCCTTGCTGGAGCTGCGTTGCGCTTGCGGCGCAACTCCAGCAATGCGCCACATTTCCGGCACTGATGCGTCACACATCAGTGCTGTTTTTGCACCATGGTGCGCCACATTATAAATGCGGCGCACCATGGGAGGCGGAGCTGTGGCGCACTGTGGCGCACGTTAACTGGCGCATCCCTGGGGATGCGCCAGTTGACATAAATCAGCCCCCACATATGTTACATGGCAGATGCTGCTATCTGAGCTGACTACATTACAGCAATATTTCCATGGAGCTTGCTACACAACTTATTCTGAACCCTGTTCAACTTGCCAGAGCCAGGCCACATGGACCTGAGGTGCTTCCAGCCTTTCTCCCTGCTCCTGTTTCCAGGGCCGATCACTGGGAATTGTTCTACATGCAACTGGCCCACCACCTGGTAGACAACAACATCCACTACCCATCCCAGGACTGCATCATTGGAGTCCACACCACCCTGCCAGTACTCATGTCTACCACTGACGACATTATGTGCCAACTGTGCAACAGCTCAACATCTGCCCTCATCCTCCTGGTGATGTGTCCCTATGCCTGCATGACCCGGGCTCTCCAGGACTTGTTGTACGTTACATGGGGGTATGCACTGTGTACACGTGCATGGTACATGCATGCGACTGTGCCCATCCACCCACCTCCACCTGTTCCTATTTGACACTCACCCTGGTGTTGTTGTGTGTCTTCCAGTACAGCAGTATCCTGGTCTCTGGCTCCGATGACACTCTCCTCAACTGATGATGTTCGCTACAATCTCCTCCACCTCATCCAGCTCCTCCAGTGGAGCTGGTCCACCGCCTCCCGTCAGACTTGCTGCCCTTAGGTTTGCTCCCAATTTCTTTTTTGTTTTGCTTTTTGTGTCGTGCCACCACTTCTTACACTCGTCCACTGTCCTCCTGTGCTCCCCCACGCCATTGACCTTGGTCATTATTTCCTGCCATATGTCCCTTTTCCTCACCATGGTGACTGTGGAACTCACGAAGAGTTCCTGCTGGTGTCGCGTCACTTCCTCAACCAGTACCTGGTTCTCATCTGGAGTGAACTTAGGATTCCTCTTCCTCTTGCCCCTTCCCTGGCTCTCTGCCTGGCCTTCCTGGGTGTTGGTAGTGCCCTCTGCACTGGTCCCTGGCTGCTCGCCATCATTTTGTACATTTTCCATGTTTGGCAACGATTTTTGCGTTAGCGGGCATTTTTTCGTCCCGCTAACGCGTTATATGGTAGCCTTGGGCCTATTGGTTTAGCGATAATCATCGCTGATAGGCCCAACACGATTTTTTTCACGTTAGCATGCGGCGGCTTAGCGTGGGCACGCTAGTTTTACCGCACGCGTTTATCGCATTTTCAGGGAAATATCGCCGCCATGCTGGGTATTGATAATACCTCGCTACGGCGGCGATATTTCCAGGCGATGCTTCGCGATAAAATTTGTCGTGATAAATATCGTTAGCGATATTTTTCGCCTATTGTTGATAATATCCCCCGTTATTCTTTAATGTTATGAGGAAAGACATGTGATAAGTAAGCATTGCCTGCGTCATAGGCTGGCAATGTAGAATGCATCCTAGAATTTGGATTCACACCTACTCTTACAAATTTAAGATGCTATAACAGGGTGGAGTATGAAAGTAAAGAAGCTTTATTTTCTCTCTGATAAAATATAAAACAGTCCCATTTCAAAGCACTTAACAAGATACATCCAAATTGTAGCGATGATGCAATACTCCATTCCAAGAAGTAGTCACCTGTTTCTAAATAACCAGCAGACAACATCTTGAAACCTTGGCAACTTATCAGGGAAAACCACAGAAAGGAAAACAAGCCCTTGGAGGAGTGATTGAGACATGAGTGGGTGGATGGGGCTGCCACTAGGGACATAGGTTTGTGGCAGGTGTAGGGAGACTAGTAAGCTGGACGTTCTGCATCAATATGGTAGGAGCTCCCTCTCCAGATGCAGAAGCAACAGTTTGTTTACAGTAACAAATATAGACTACAACGCACTGTGGTGACTAGATGAAGGACGAGGCAGCTGGTAATATTTGCCCTTTTACGTCTTCTTTTACTTACCCTTTTCCTTCACATTCAGGAAAAGCCACTGTTTTACTTTGTAGGAGTGCTGCTAATGGCCCCTACACCCAATGATAAAATGAGAGAAATCAAAAACGCTGCAAGAGGGCTCACAGAGTTTTAATTGATACGGCTGAAGTTCTTCCATTCTTATAAAATGTGCAACGCACAAAGGGTCAAGTAGACCAGATTTAGAGCTTCCCTCCGTCGTGGTGGCACCTTTTGACTTAAAGTACTGCAGTCACTTTAGCAAGAGCACATCTGGCAAAAAAATCAGTTCCGACCAGTAGTCTAGTGCATGGATTTATGATTGACATGTAGATATTTTTTTTTTATTTCCAAAACAGACCCCTAATGTGGGGGTGTTGGGGAAAACAACAATGGAATTTTCCTCACACACAGCCTTTTCTGTGTACATTGTTATGCTTTTATTGGATTGAAGAAGATAAAGGGGCTTAAACGTGGTGTGGTATAAGAAGCATATCTAACAATGCCTATACAGACGGTGTATGTACAGCAAAAATCAGCAGGTATTTACTTACCAGTTTATTTAGCACCATTATCCTGAACCATATGTAATAAAATGCATTGTATGGTAAAGCCTATCTGCACCTCAACTGCTTTCTGTAACTACACTTGAAGCATCAAGTGTAAAAAGGGGAAATACTGGTTATTCAATTAAAAAGAAATAGTATCTCATGCTAATAGTAATCAGCAGGATTCACTGTACATCTTCACCTTCGAGTCACAAAAGGGTCTTCTGGTGAAATTTAGTTCAAGCTCTATGTTGTAATAAGCATTAAAGTGCTGTTTTTCAGTCGACAAATGACAAGGGACTTTCGGGCATATTACCAATAAGTAGCAATATTTATCGCTAACTAGGCTTTGCAACGATTTTTGTATCGCTAAGCATTACCGGAAATTATCGCTGACATAACTTGCTATTAGCAACTATTAAAGCTAAAGGGATGGTGGAGCCTTCTTTACTACTGCACCTAACCAAAATAACCAAAGTAATAATTTGCCCTTTATAATTGACGAAAGGGTCTGTGTGCACACCGATAGTCACCCACCATCACAGTGATAGTTCCATACAGAACTTTAACATAATTGAATTTATAAGCACTGGAGCACCACATATGTAGATTGTACAAACTGAGTCACAAGTTTGTCACAAAAGATACTAAGAATTTTTTCAAAAAAGATTTTTCTTTATTGTTCCATTTATAAGAGATAACAGCCGACGCGTTTCGTCCCCAATGCGACTTCTTCAGGGCGAGTTAAGCTTAAAGAAGATGGTTTTTCTTGAGCAATTTAGCCGGTTGTGTGGAGATGGACAATGGTAACGATAATTGCTGTCCTATATACAGACTTGTAGCATATTTCAAAGAGATCGCTTTATCATTGAAGGAGACCAGGTTCCTATATAGGATGCGACGGATAAGCAGCTGAGGTTTAAACCTTTAATTTTCTAGGCAACCCAGACCCTCATGTAATGTCAAGGCAAACACCATATATCCGGTGTGTCCCAACGGCCTGGTTTCCAGTTCCAAACCAAAAAGAACGATATTACCAATTAGTCAAAAAAAGCAGCCTTCCTATGTGTTTGGATAAATCTGATCCTTAATGTGATTGTTCCGGTCGACAATCCCCAGTATGGAGCCAAGAAATACCATATGTCCGTGGCCGACTCACGGAACGATGTGATGACGGCTCAAGCGGTCTCCTTCAGTGAACGTCCTATCTTCTCCAGTCCGTATAGCACCTGGCAAAAAACTTGCTATTAGCAACGTTTATCTCCAAAGCGATAATTTTTCGGGCGATAGCGTGAATATCGCTGAGAATACAGCGATATTCACGCATTAGCAACAAAATGCTCTTAGCCATGTTATCCACCTCCCATTGGATAACATGGCTAAGAACTGGTCTGAGCAGGCGTTAGTTTTTGGCGATAGCGGGAATATTTCCATCGCTACGCCCGCCTTGCTAATCGGCGATAGCGACATTAGCGACTGCTTTCAGTAGCTAACAGGTTGGGTACGCCCACTTTGCATGTCATTAGCGGTAAATATCGCTGACATGCAAAGCAGGCCCCAAACCACTCGCTATCGCCTAAAAGCTGTCGCTAACATCAGTTAGCGACAGCTTGCTAATAGAGCGATAGAATTATCGCCGCTTAGTGGCCGAAAACGGCTGCTAAACCCGCAATAATTAACTATTGCCCCCCTTGGTAATATGCCCCTTTATGCTTCCCTGATTCACTGTCAGCTTGTTCTGCTTTTCTCGTGTCTAGTAGCGGCAGGCCCAGTCTCACTTGCGGGTAGCATGCTGTAAATAGTGGATACAGGCGGGGAAATAAACTTTGGAAGCCTTCCCCTCCAATGCTGTAATGCTGGCTTCCGGTGGTTGCTCTGCCAGCACTGAGTTCCTGACGACTGAATCAACTGAGGATCCGTCATCGGCAAGAAAGTGCCTACACGTAAGTGTAAACAAGGCAAGAGATTTGTATGTGGTTGTGTTCGGTAAGGGGGACAGAGGATTTCAGCTCATGCCTTTTTGCCACCCCTACTCCAAACGGTTCCTAAAGTGGCCACATGCGACCCATAATTCAGATGGACAGTAAGCTAGTGTGCAAATATGTTTCCATGGCCAGATTTGCAAAGTATGATTAAAAGACCTGTGGCCTCATTTATGAAAAGTGACGCATCGCTGCGTGAAAACAGCATTGCGTCACTTTTCACTGCGCCCTCCTTGCGACACCAATGATGCGTCATATTTACAGTATGACGCATTATGTCACAAGGAGTTACAGATACGTCCGTATTTCTGACGTATCTGTAGGCGCAAAAGTGACGCATTGCTGGAGTATGTCTCAAAAGTGATGCAACTCCAGCAATGTGTCCTTTCACATAGGCAAGTCTCATGTTGTTAGTGCCTGCTTCAGTCTTACGCCTGCCATGAAGCAGGCGTAAGATTTTGACGCATTAGCGGCCAAGAAATGGCGCAGTGAAATCTTATAGATTTCACTGCGTCACTTCTATGACTCTTTCTTGCGTCAAAATGCCCCCCTTGCATACATTATACCTGGCGCAGGTATAATGTGGCGCAGGGGTTTACAAAGAAACGCATCTACCTAGATGCGTCACTTTGTAAATATGGCGCAACAATGCGCATTTTTTACACCACTGGTGCGTCACAAAAAGTGACGCACCGGCGGCGTAAAAGTGACGCTCAGCCTCATAAATGAGGCCCTTGCTTTTTTTCATTTCAGTTGATGTACCACGAGGAATGAGCTGAGCAGCAGCCATTATAATGAATATCTTTGTGGGTTTCTCGCAACTAGTAAACTGCAGGCCATTAAGCATTTTACTGAGACAAGCGATCAAAGGTATTAGAGGAGATGCTCTAATCTGCAAGGCTCAATTCAATTCTTCTGAACTCATTCTAAACATTGATCAAAGGATTAGATGCTAGGCGGTTTAGCAATTATGAAACTTCAAGGAAGCACAGGGAAATGTAGATTAGCAGTTTAGCTACAATAAAATTGCCAATACCATGGTATTTCAAAAGGAGGCGGAATAGAAGTGCTCACAAGAAAACAAAAATGAGATTTCAGGCCAAAGTGCCATCATAGTCTGTAAGACCTAGAAGTTTTTTTTTCTTTATAGATACTCCCATGACGTTGGTATCTGCTGATCTTTTTTATAATTTAAAGAGATATCTTCTCTACTTTATGAGCAAATTAACATTGTTGTGTGTAAACATTTTAATTGAGAACATAAACACTCTAAAACAATTTCATAAAATAGGTATACTTACTAAATGTTTTTTTCTAGCAATAGTGAACGTTTTCTACAGTGTCCAAAGTTGGAATACATTTTCTCTCTCCGCCTATCCTGTCTTCCAAACAGACTTGGAGGTGTTTCGATGTTCCTAGCCTGCTAATGACATCTTCCAGTGGTAGTCAGCCGCAGGTTCAGCATCAGTTATTCACAGAGTACACTGTGACAAACATGGTGGCAGATCTGGAATATAAAAATGTTAGGAGAAATGTTAGGACTGGGAAAAAGTCATGGAATTTGCTTTGTGTAAATGATGCAAAATGCCATAAAAATTATGCAAAATTACGTAAAATGCTGGTTGGTATTTTGTACTGCTTTTTAGCATGAAATGCGACCTTCCATCCATTTTTGGAATCATGGAAGCATTTTGCACTTTAAAGAAAACTTTTTAAAAAGTGCAAAACTGCATGTGACGTGTGCAACATCAACATGAACACTATTCTTCTGTGTAGTTCCATACTCACACAACAGGAATTTTCCTGAGCGAAGTCACAATTATATGACATGGCATAATGGCACAATCTTGGGCATGTGTAACAAGAAATGCCAGAAATAACATGAGATAATGCCAGCGTAAAATTATTTCTCCAGGGCCCAGCTATCATCACACAAGGTTAAAGCACATGGAGGAGACAGAACTGTATTAGCTGAAGAGCCATCTGCTCCTAACGTGACTGACGATGTGCGAGGGTGAGGTGTGGTGCAGCGGTCAGAGCAGCTGACTTCGGAGCACTGGGCTCACGGCGCGATCCTCGGGAGCAGCTCCGGTCAGCATTGTGTGATTCGGGGCAATAACTCACTTAGGGGCATATTAGCAAGGAACCTCGTTAAAATTATCGCTGTTTTAGCGGCAGGAAACTGCCGCTAAAATGTGATAATGGGCTTGCTAATATACGTTATAGAATTCCTATAGAAGCCCAAGTTAGATGTCATTCACATCTAACATGGGCTTCAATTGGAATTCTATAACGCATATTATCAAGCCTATTATCGCCGTTTTACCAGCAGTTTTCTGCCGCTAAAACAGCAATACTTTTATCGGCTGTCTTGATAATATGCCCCTCATTGTTCCTAAATTATGTTTCTGATAATGGTCACACATAGTGTAATTGATCAGATCTGAAAATGAAGGAGAAGATGAAAAACACCAGTTAAAGTGCTGGTCATGAACCTGGATGCAAAGAATGCTTTAAATGAAGTCTCTTTAAATCTATGCGGAATAGAAACCGACAGCAACACGCATCAGCAGCTATACATTGAGTAGACAGCAGTGTTTTCTGCTATTGGACATCCAGCTATCTTCTGAGACATGGATCCATACTGCAATTCAAAAGCATAATTGCTTGTACTTGAGAGTTTGTAAATTGGGAATTATTCAATTTATAGTGTGCTCTCTTGGGACAAACTAAATTATCCATATCTGGAAAGGAGATATGAAATATGTTGCAGGTGGGATTTTTTCAATTAGTTTTTGCCCACATTCACAGATTGGAAATGCATGCAATCTATGCATTGTCGTTGAACAATGTCTCAAGAAACACTTTCCTGTCTTTTTATATCTATTATCTGTAGCTGTGCAATTTTGAAGCTACAACATTACCCCTGCTAAATATATCAATGGTACATTTTGAATTTCGCCCAATACGTGCAAACATTATATACCTTATCTTAGATGCCCAGGATCACATTCTGGTGTTTGGATTCAGATTAGCCCTGTATCTTCAAATTCACTCTACCCAAGTGTCCAATTCATGGACTTTTACAATAGACAAAGATAAGAGACCATGCACCTTCAGTTTTTTTCATTTATTGATGCATAGTTAATTAAATGCATTGCATGTGTATGTACAGAAATACAGATAGTATTCCAATTAAACTTTGGCAGCAATTAATTTTAAAAGCCAAATACTTATCCAAAAATGCTCAAAAGGCCCTTTTTTGTAAATTATTAGGATTATACATTTAAAAAAGCAAATGTCTTTAGCAGTCGTGCTTATGTTAAGGTTTCCAGTTCTTTCTTTGTCTGAGACAAAAGCTCAAAGCATTCTTGTTTGCATTAGGTAATTCAATAACTACTGTCTGCATGTGCAGACACCCCTTGAGCTTAGAGCCTGGCACAGCAGGGTTCTTCCTCTTTCAAACGTGCTGCACATATCCAAATGTAAAAGGAACAATTGATGGATGGTCCCAGGATGCTTGTTTCTGGTCCAGGGCGGATCAGGCTTGGCAGTGAGGGTTGGACTTTTTCCATTGGGAGCAGGGTCAAGACTGATTTGCATATGGCTGGGTCCAAATTGTGGTGCTGTAGTTATCAAATGAACGATGGATTAAACGCAGATCTTTGTGACTGGGAGTGAATGTTCGCATTGTTCATCATTCTGTCCATCATTTGTTCCTTATACTTTGGTCGTGTACAAATAGCATACATGATGGTGTGTGCAACCTGTTTACAGGAGGAACAAAAAAGGTCCCACACCAAATCAACTCATAAGAACCCAAGTGTAGTTCACATATTCCTCAAAATACCAGGTCTAGCTTAAAGTATGTACCATGTAAACATTAATAGCTTTTTTTTTTAAAAAACTGTTAAAAATCACAATTTAAAAACATTTCATCATAAATGTCACAGTTGTTCTTGTAGTGACTACAAGAACAACTGTGACATTTATGATGAAATGTTTTTAAATTGTGATTTTTAACTGTTTTTTAAAAAAAAGCTATTGTGCATTTGGGCACATTTATTGTATAAATTGTTTGATTTTATCTTTGAATTGTAATAAATGGTATACTTTTATAATACACACACTTTCTATGTTTCATATTTTGCTTAACATTTGTTAATGTTTACATGGTACATACTTTAAGCTAGACCTGGTATTTTGAGGAATATGTGAACTACACTTGGGTTCTTATGAGTTGATTTGGTGTGGGACCTTTTTTGTTCCTCCTATTTAGACTCCTTGTCCCCTATTTAACTATAGAGGAGGCCTCCCTTCTTCTTTTCACTTAAGTGCAACCTGTTTACACCATCTACTCATATTTTCCATATGTTCAGTACAAGGCTTTGTTTATTTTGGAGCGAAGTCTAAAGTCGGACGTCCACCAAATCGATTGTCCAGGATTTTCTTACTTATAGATTTTGAGTAGTGGATGTCAAGATATAGTTGCCTAGACGATGTTGGATAACTAATTTTTATTATCCACACATTTGTCTTGTATTATTGAGAAAAAAATGGATAGTTCCATTAAGGTTGCCTTGAAATCATTAAAGATAACAGGTGATTCACACATTCACAAATTTGTAGGTTGGTCAGACATGCCTGCTAATAATATCTGTGATCCATTTTCACGGTGTAACTGGAGAATTGCATCCAAATCAAATGATGGAAAGTATCGACTTTAGAGGATTGCATCTCAGAGCACTTTCTCTTTAAATTTTTTAATTGCTAACCTTTCTTATTGCACCCTCCTTAACCACGCTCTTTGCCCACCTCACACTGAAGGACTGGACTATTCTAAGGCCCAGCGGTGCCAGGGAACAACACCTGAAACCTTCGTGGGTTACCTGTTCCGGCGTACAAATCACAGAGACACGGGACACTTCCTTCGGCGTCAAAGATCAGCGTTTATTTACTGATCCTTTGAGGCAGATTCGTAATGATCTGCTCAGGCTTAGCCCCACCAACTTGTCGTCCGTCAGCCGCCGCAAGAGCAGCCCAGTCACCACCTAACTCAGCTACGAGATTCTCTTGACGGATTTTTGCCCAAATTGGTTGAGGTACTACGTTACCGAACAACATATCAATATCGGCAAGGTTCATAATAGTAGCATCCACTAATTGGGATAACTCCTTATAATAACCTGCCGGATTTTTCCGAGGATCAGGTAAAGATTGTTTCACCTGCAAAACTTCTGATCGTTTCCATGGGAGGTGTATCCAAACTCTCTGGAAGTGTGGCAAAATTGCAGGTTTAGCAGCAGGATTACCTGGCATCCACACTGGGGGGTCTTCTCGAATGGGATACTGACCAGGTTGTGCTTCCCAATCTTCAGTGTCGTCATCAAACAATACTCGAGTATGCACTGTAGATCGAAAAGCTAACAGACGCTCTAAAGCACGTCGGACATTACCACCCACAATCATACAGTTCGAAAACTGATTCTGGAGTTCAGTCATTTCGGGCGGTACATTGTCTACCTCATCATTATCCCACCCCTCTCTTAAGGATTTACTCATTTCCTCAAACACAAATCTTTGTGTGGGCTCATTAAACTGAGAGAACGTGCCGAAAACTATGCGCGGGGTGTACTTAGCAGGATGCCTAATCCATTTACGCGTCATTTTCACTAACGTCTCACTCTCCCTACCACCAGGAATTTGACTTCGTCTCTGAGAAACATCAGAAACATCAGACCCAAGTATTGGTCCGAACAGCGGAGAGTAAAGATTAGCCACAGCATTAGGTATGCGACTACGGACAGAAGGAGAAGAGGAGAGAAGTACAGGGGCAACAACATGAGGACTGAAAGTAGGAGCAGTAGGAGTAGCCAAGATAGCAGAAGTAGCAGGAACAATAGACTGAGAAGGTATAGGCAGTGGAGCAGTAGGAAGAAGGGCAGGTAAGGGAGCAGGGACAACTTGAGGAACAAGAGGATTCGGAAGGACAGGACCAACAGCAGGCTGACCAGCAGCTGCCGGAACAACAGGTTGAGGGACAGGAGGAACCACAGGGGCTGTAGTATCCTGTGCATATGGAGGTGGTGATTTCAGTAGATAGGACAGCAAAGGGTCCTCTACCACTTCTTCTCCCTTTTTATCAGAACTCGACGGTAAAACCGGATAACATTTATCCACCGCCATATTCGGGATCGGGTTAAATTCCTCTGACCGGATATTCTCGCCTCAGTGCCGATTCTAAGCATGGGTCCCACGCTGCAACTCTGGGCAATAGCTTGCTTAGTCTCCACAAAGGCCCCCTGATACACAAGGGATGCCTGGTTTCACCATGGGATGCCCAGGAGTGGACACCCCACAAGGAAAAGCCAGGAGGGGTTCCCTTGTGGTAGGAGTACAAGCGCCGGGATGCCTCCGGGTCACTGTTTGCGCTACACAAATACGCCACATTTACATTTACATTTACATATTATGCAGTCTAGCAAAAACTTCCTTTTCCTTCTCGTCTTTGTCTCGCTGATACTGTTCTGCATTTCGCATCACCGTAATAATACCTTCTCTCTTATTTTTCTTAATCTGCTTGATTTCTTTCTGCTTGGCCTCTTTGCGCCATAACCAAAAGGAATCAAACATGGCCGGCCTAGCTTTCTTTTTAAACAATTTGGCTTCAAGATTATCTAAAATTGCAGTTTCGAAACTACCATGGGGTGGCCAACTAAGGACACCATCATCTTTAGTGTAACGGATCCAAAATTCATTATATACAATGGGGCCTACTCCGTGGCGACTATAGAGCTCATAAATTGGAGTTCCGACTGGAGGTATCGGACATGAGTCCTCCAATCGGGAATCCGTACCGCAACATTTAAGGAAACCAAACAAAGTACTACGGCCAGGCATCGTGCACACTAACCGAGTTTACAAACTTCAAGGGTTATCGAATTACGATGTCCTCGCAAAAATGCAAGACCCTCGGTTTTTGGCAATTGCAATCGTCAAATAAAACCCAACAACTAAGAACCAACAACTAAGAACCACAGATGCAATGGAACCATACAAACAACCAAGTTTCAACAACAACAACCAAGGCTTCTGGGAGCGACCCACAAATACTTAACTGAGTGATCAATGGCGTCACCAGGAAGGCCCGTCTATCGTCTCGCCGTACAAAGGACTACGCCAGGTGCCAAAACAGGTCGACAGTCAGGGCATCAGTCCGTCGCAGCCGTCAGGAGGCGGGAATCTTCGCGGGAAAAGTCTTCGGACCACTTATTTCGACAACAGGATCGATGAAGCGGGGTGCACCTTCCCTCAGAGATTTCACACGAAGTTCCTCACGATCGTCGGGCTTTGGACCGGTACCGCTGATGTCGCCCCACATTGGGCGCCAACTGAAGGACTGGGCTATTCTAAGGCCCAGCGGTGCCAGGGAACAACACCTGAAACCTTCGTGGGATAGCCTGTTCCGGCGTACAAATCACAAAGACACGGGACACTTCCTTCGGCGTCAAAGGTCAGCGTTTATTTACTGCAGGGATACAGAAATCGCAAAAAGTACGCAATGTGTAGGTTCTGGGAGACTGCTTCAAATTGCAAAAGTGGGTCGCTCCTTTTATACACATTTTCGTCATTGCACAACATGGCGAACAAAAGGTTACAACTCAGTTCCCGCAGTAAACTTCAAAAGGGTTGCTTTCATGTTTTCAGGAGCCCGGAACATAATTACAGTAACATCGCCGGTTCCCAACTGTAAAAGCACGTTATCCCACCATTAGGCACATTCCATTCAGGCTGTAAACGAGCTAAGAGAAGAGACAGAAACAGGTGCAAGGAGGATAAAGACAGACAACAGATTGGAAAAGATTGTAGGGGGCAATATCGGAAGCATGATTGCAGGATCAAAGGATTCGTGCCTAATGCATGCACGGCTGAAACAATAGACCGACACGGCAAGATGAGCCTCGAGCGGAGCCATCTGCCTTTGCTGTGTCATCCCCCTCGTCATAAAGACACCCTCAAAGGAACATGTGTCTTCCGCAAGAGCTTGGGAATCCCAGGGTCACGAAGTGGACAGTGTCCGTTCGCTGACTACTTGAGGGCAAGAGACAAAATGGATGCCGTATCTAAAATGGAACCCGTGGGTTCAGATGGAGAAACCCACGAATAAGACGAACGGTACAAAGTAGTGTAGCGAAAACGTGTACACCCGCTAAACTCGTCATTTGCGGTTCATAGATACCAAACTCGTCAATATTTGAACAAGTCAAAAACGTTGTTACGATTCTCACGGAACCTCAACCCTCTGTCATCACCCTGTTCCTGCTTTCCTGGGCAACAACCTAACCATTCCTCCAACCCATGTTTTACAATTCTATGTTACTATATTAAGGGCAGCAATATAACTATAGAGTACTATTGCCGCCACTACACTTGACTACCACTAGACTGTAAGGTAAGCATATATTTTCCATTTTTAAATCCACTCATACTTATTTGGGAGGCAAGTATGAGTGGAGTTATGAAAAGTAGTTATATATGGGATAATGTACCCCCAGTAATACATTATAAGGACATTGCACATCATAGAGGAGCTCCTTGACAATATAGATGAATGAGGTCAAAGTGCCAAGTTACTTTATAAAATCATGTTACACTGAGGTGACTTGCAATTTTCTTTTAACATACCGTAGTGGGTATTATGAGAGAGATAGTATGGAGTTGAAGACAGGATCTGCAGTGTGAAATGAAGCACTCCAAAAGCAGCTTTGTGGCATAGAAATCAGAATTACTTTAAAAGCTGCTTTTCAGAAAGTGCAGAAACAAGCAGAATGTGTCTTTCCTGTAATGAACGATAGGTGCAAAAAATTAACATTTTGCCATAAATATCTCCTTTCTGCTAATCACTGTCCATTTGAGAAAAAAACAGATCAGAAGAATGAAAAAACTGTTCTATTTTCCTTATTTAAATGGGATATGTAATTAAGCTTCGTGACCTGCCTTTCAGCATGGCTCCTGGCTCTGGCAGGAGCATTATGATGTCACAAAGTCAACTGTAATAACGTATTACAGTTATTACAGTTGAGTAGCTATGCTCTACGTAGTGGTCTATGTGATGAGGTGTTGTATTTCTGTGTGCTAGTTGCAACATTAACCCAGTGCTATTTGTATTTTGTACTTCATATGTTGGGCACAACAACTCCACATTGTGATAATTATCAGGCTTCAAAATTGGCTAAACAGTGGTGTTAGAAATGGGATTCCAGGTTGGCTAAGGTATGCACCAAGGCTAGACAGGAACCACCAATCTAGTCAGGCTAAGCTACGTACACATTAAAATGTAATTTGTGCTCACCCTCTTGTAGCTTGGCACAGAGCAGTCAGGCTTATCTAAAGAGGCAATGTGTAAAGTTCAAGTTCAAATTCAACTTCGGAAATTTGTATAGCCCACTACTCACCCAGAGGGTCTCAAGGCGCTTGGGGGGGAGGAGAGGGGGGGGTGAACTTTGCTTATCGAATATCCAAGTTTTAAGTTGCTTTCTGAAGGAGAGGTGGTTCTGTACAAGGCGGAGGTGGGTGGGGAGAGAATTCCATGTTTTGGCCGCTAAGTAGGAGAAGGTTCTTCCCCCCATGGTGTATCTATGGATGCGTGGAATTGCAACGAGGGCTTGAATGGATGATCGTAGTTGGCGTGTGGGGGTGTAGAAGGACAGTCGCGTGTTGAGGCATTCGGGTCCTAGGTCGTAGAGGGCTTTGTGTGCGTGGGTGAGGAGATGGAACATTATTATCTTGTTGACGGGGAGCCAGTGGAGGTCTTTCAGGTGACCGGAAATGTGGGCTTGACGAGGGATGTCCAATATGAGTCTGGCTGAGGCGTTTTGGATGCGTTGGAGTTTTTTCTGTAGTTTGGCTGTGGTTCCGGCGTAGAGGGTGTTTCCGTAGTCCAGTCGGCTTGTGACCAGTGCGTGGGTGACTGTCTTTCTTGTTTCGGTGGGGATCCAGCAGAAGATTTTTTTGAGCATGCGTAGGATGTTGAAGCATGAGGATGAGACGGCGTTGACTTGTTTGGTCATCGAGAGGGAGGAGTCCAGGATGAAGCCCAGGTTACGTGCGTGGTCCGTAGGTATGGGTGCGGTTCCCAGGGCTGGTGGCCACCATGAGTCCTCCCAGGTGGAGGGGGATGATCCTAAGATGAGGACTTCCGTTTTGTCCGAGTTCAGTTTTAGATGGCTGTTCTTCATCCACTCGGCTACTTCTTTCATTCCTTCTTGTAAGTTGGTTTTGGCGGTGTTAGGGTTTGGTGAGGGAGAGGATCAGCTGGGTGTCGCCTGCGTAGGAGATGATGTTGAGGTTGTGTTGGAGTGCGATGGATGCGAGGGGACTCATGTATACATTGAAGAGGGTGGGACTGAGTGATGATCCTTGTGGTACGCCACAGGTGACTTCAGTGGCCTCAGATCTAAAAGGGGAGAGGCGGACTCTCTGGGTTCTTCCGGCGAGGAACGAGATGATCCAGTCCAATGCTTTTCCTTGTATTCCTATGTTGTTGAGCCGTTGTATTAGGGTGCTATGACAGACTGTGTCGAAGGCTGCGGAGAGGTCAAGTAGGATGAGGGCAGCTGTTTCCCCGTTGTCCAGTAGAGTTCGGATGTCGTCTGTTGCTGCGATGAGTGCGGTTTCGGTGCTGGGTTTGGCTCGGAAGCCGGACTGTGAGGGGTCGAGGGATTTGTTGGTTTCGAGGAAGGCGGCGAGCTGACTGTTGACGGCTTTCTCCATGACTTTGGCAGGGAATGGGAGGAGCGATATGGGGCGGTAGTTCTTAAGTTCAGTGGGGTCTGCTGTGGGTTTCTTCAGAAGGGCGCTGAGTTCCGCATGTTTCCAGCTTTCCGAGAAGGTAGCGGTGTTGAGGGAGCAGTTGATGACGTCTCCGAGATAGGGTGCCATGATGGAGTCTGCTTTGTTGAAAATGTGGAGGGGACATGGGTCGGTTGGCGATCCTGAGTGGATGGAGTTCATCAGGCGGATGGTGTCTTGAGTGGTGATTGGGTTCCAGGCGAGAAGGTTGTTAGAGGGGGGTGTTAGTTCGGAGGTGGGTGAAGTGGACTGGTCCCCGGGCTGGTTTTCAAAGCTGTTATGTATGTCAGCGATTTTGTTGTAGAAGAAAGAGGCTGGGGAGTCACAGAGGTCTTGGGAGGGAGTGATGTCAGTGGTGCCGGCGGTGGGGTTGGTAAATTCTTTGACGATGTTGAATAGAGTTCCTTGCTGTTGTGGGCGTTGTTGTCAAGTCGATCCTTGAATGCTGATTTCTTGGTGGATCGGATCAGTTGGTGGTGTTTGCGGGTTGCGTTCTTAAAGGTGGTCAGGTTGTCAGTGGTTGGGTTTTTTCTCCAGGCTTTCTCGAGGGTGCAACATAACTTATTGGATTTCTTAAGGTCGTCGTTGAACCAGGGGGATTTTTTGTTCCCTTGCTTGAAGAGTCAAGAGGCATTGATCGACGCACCATACTTTGCCACACAGTCAAAGGGATTAGTCGATCACGCCAAGCTGCAGCGGTGGCAATACACTGACGGATGCAATAATATCTGGAGGCTTAGGACTAGTTCGATTGTGATATGACAATTTTATTCCTGCAACTGGGTCGATGTGCTGGTTCTGCTACACGCAGACAGGAGATGCACCGAAATCCACGTTGCACGTATTTGGACACTTCCAGTTAGCCAGGCAGAGGGGCATGTGTTGAGATGTTGATAGCCCTGAGTCTCAAGTAAAAGGAGCAAGCCAACAAGCCCCTGGAGATCACTTTGAGTTTGAGGAATGGTAAGTAGTTTTAATTGCCAAACTGCACAAAAGGGAACTTGCATTTCAGGCCTGAGGCAGGTTTGAAAGGCTACTTATGTGGGAGGATCAATGAGTGCTGTAGGCCCACTAGTAGCATTGAACATACAGGCTCTTGGGTACATGTGCTACCACTATACAAAGGACTTACTTGTAGAAAAAATATGCCAATCAGGTATACACCACTGTCACTTTGTTTAGGGGAGAAGCGCATGCACTTTAGCAGTGTTATGTTCTCAGAGTCCTAAGACCAAAAAAATGAATCAGCACAACAGGAGGTAAAAGGAAAAAGTCTGGGTGAATACCACCCTAGGATTGACAGGTCTCACAAGGGGTGTTTATTGTGGGTGAATAAGGGGCTACGATTTCCTCACATTGTCATTCATTTTAAATGTATTGGAGATTTTTCTTGAGCCACTGTCTTTATTGAATCATTTACATGTTGTATAGCATCTTTATCCCAGTCTGCTTGATATTTTAAAGGGCTGGAGCCAATTGTAATGCCCATTTTGTAGCATACCATCCTTAAGTGGCTGGGGCACTAAGAAAGACAATGCTCCCATCATAATGTATTCTCAGTAAAGAGCTACAATTACGACTTGTGGGGGCAAATCTTCATCTGCAAGTACTGTGTGTTAGGAGACAATTGAGTAGAGAAAATCACGAGATTGCTCACTCAATATCTCTTCAATCTGAATCCGAACTTTACAAGCTAAGTCAGGTTCATTCAGATGCTCCTCAGATGTTTCTAATTGCATATATTCATTATTCTCCTGCACCATCAAGTGGGGTTTGTGTTTCTTGTCAGATACTTTTATTTCCACTGCAATGTCTAGCACGGCCACTGCCCATTCCCCCTCTGCACAGTGAAACTATCTTTCTGTGAGGCAACCTGCTTCTCTGCCACAGCTGCTCTCTTCATCTTAAATGGCTGCTTTGATGGTCCCAATCTCTGACTATCCCCTTTTCCCTTTTTATAGGTTTGTCTCTTGCCGTCCGTATATTCAATGATTGTAATGCATATACAACCCCTTTATCCCTACACAGGGCCAACCAGAGAGTCCATTCACTGGGCATATCTGGGGAATATAGTAGTGCCCCCACCTGTAAGTGCAACATGCTATACTATGCATTTTGGGTCGAGTTGACAGAGTCTAATATCCCAGTCCTTTGATCCGTGGGTTCAAAATTTGTGGCCGGAAGAGGGAGAGGGTCTGGGAAAAGATTTTCCATGCGAAGAAATGGAATATCAGGCGAACCATGCATCCAATAGTACGCTAGGGCACCTTGTGCCGCTCTGTAATACAAATTTAAATCTGGCATGCCTAACCCCCCCAAATGATATTGTAGTGTAAGTATCCGCCACTTCACCCTCGCTTGCTTGCCGGCCCAGGCCAATTTTATCAATAAGGTGTTGAGTCTCTGAAAGAAAGAACAGGGCAAACCAATGGGTTTTTTATGAAGAGGAACAAAAATCGAGGCAGAACCACCATCTTCCTAAATGAGATTCTACCAAGTAAAGACAGTGGTATCCTAATCCAAGTTTCTACGTCATCCTCCAGTCTGCTGACTCCGGTGCTGTAGTTTTCTCTGAACACGATCTCCGAGTCCGTGTGAAGATGGTTACCAAGATATCATATCGCTTCAGTGTACCATTGCAGTGGATAGTCCGGCTCAAAGGGTATCGTGACCGGAGTGAGCGGGAAAATTATGGATTTTGACCAATGAACAGGCAGGCCCGACAGCCCACCCAAATTGTACCACCTCTCTTAGGACAGAGGATAGATTGCTTTCCGGCTCGCCGACGTATAATAATGTGTCATCAGCGTAGGTAGGCACAGTGATCTCATAATTTGGGAAGCAAATGACTTTATGGTTATGGTACTCCCTTAATGTGCACGCTAGGGGTTCAGTTACCAAGGCGTATAAGATTGGGGACAGCGGACAGCCCTGCCTAATTCTTCTGGTTATCGTGATAGAATCATTTACTAAATCGCCTCTTTAGATATGAGCCGTGGGGGAATTATATCAGTTGGAGAAAGACTGGGCCCAATCCCATCCTAGTTAAAACTTGCACTGAAAGACCATTCGACAGAATCAAAGGCTTTCTGCATGTTGAGAAAGACTGCAACCATCGTAGAGTCTGGGTTGGTATGTTGAATGGTACCAAACACCGTGCGGAGATTGTATGCAAGGTTCCTGTCCGGAATAAACCCTGCCTGTTCCGGGGCTACTAATACTGGCGCCAGAGGCACGAGCCGAGAATCTTAACGGATAGCTTGGTATCCACATTAAGCAGATAGAGTGGACGATATGATTCAAACTCAAAGGATTTACCGAAGATTTTCATTTTCTACCCTTGTTCTTTACTGAAGTCTTTGCAACTTTTACCTAAAGTCTCTCTCCTCATCGAGACATAAATTTGATATTTAATCTTTGGCAACACCACTTCTTTCTAATCTTGTGAAGTGGCACCATATTTCTGAGAAATGGTTGACCGTTCGGCAACCCTTTTAATAATACCAAGAACTATCTCAGCTACTGTATCTATGTTAACTTTAAACTTTATTCTTAATTCCACTGCAGGTGAATCTCAGTGTTCTGCCTTTGTTTGTTTCAATACTTCTGCCAATGCCACAATTCAAGGCATGCAGTGTGTAGTTACATGGAGGCTACCAAACACACTTCTACATGATTGATACTATTGCACTTTTCCCATCCCAATGGATACAAAAACATGCAGTAAATGCATTGTGATTCAACAATTTCTAATACAACTATTTACCATCTATCTATTTTCTGCAGCAATGCTATTTGCAAGCTGTAATAACACTAATCCTGTTCACTATATTAACTGAAGCATTTCGTTTCATAAATCTTGCAAAAACTATGAATTTTCTTAGCTGTTCAGAATCACATTTTTGATGGTTTGGAATTGTTTTTCCCCGGTTCCTCAAGATCCACATCACCAAATGTCCAGATTATGGAGTGCATGTGAGAAGGCCCAGGAAAAAGCACATACCTCAATTTGCAAAGAACTCGGGCCTTATTTATGAGGCACCTTGCGCCACCAGAATGTCACTTTTTGTGACGCTCTGGAGGTTTTGGACTCTGCTCCATATTTACGTGGCAGCACTTAGGCACTTTTTCTGGCTTAAAGCTGCCTCGTTAATATTGCTCCCTTGAAAGCAGTTGTCTGTGTTAAAGGGGCATGCAATGGGTGTTGCAGCAACATCCATTGTTTTTTTACACCCCCCCAGATTTACAAGAAATCGCATATTTGAGGCAGCGCCAAAAATGTGTCCTACCCACGGAGGCGTAAGGGAGGCAGAATGAGGAGAAATATATTTTTCTCCTCGTTTTTCCTTTTTCTATGTGTGCTGAGTTCTGCAGCACACGTAGAAAGAGGAAAAAAATCTCTTCTGATTGTTTCTGTGCAGGAAGGTTTCCCTTCATGCACAAAAATAATCATCCCCACAACGCAGGAACCATTGCACTGTGGTGCAAGGGTGCCTGCGTTGGCGCACGGCAGCCCATTGTGCACCCGTGCAGGGAAAAAAGGACAGGAATGTGCACTATCTGGTAGATACGGCTCATTCCTGCCCTTTTCTTTTACCATAGGGCAGTGAAGCGCGAAGGTCTGAAGGTCTGTGGTGCTGCCCTATGGTTCAACCTTATAAAGGAGGCCCTGAATTGCCATTGTTTTTGGTGCCTGAACTACTACCCTTTTCTGACCTGTGTTTACATTGTAAGTCACCTCTTTGCTCCACCTCGTCTTATTTATTATTTATTTATTTCAAAGGTTTTATAGCGCTACTGGACCCAAGAGTATCAGAGCGCTTTACAAGGATGGTGAACATAATGAGATAAAATAAACAATTAAGCGAAAACGAGTTACAGTATGATAACGCATTCAACAGGGCTAAGGGGGCAAAGAAACAGAGATAAAAATTAAGTGGAAAATGAATAATTAAAAGTTAGGCGAGAGAGGGGGGTGAAGAGAGGGGGAGTGAGAGAATAAAGGGATTGGGAGGGGGTGGGAAGAGGAGTGGACAAGGGAAGAGAAAGGAGTGAACATGGTCAGAGTCAGTATCATTAGATATCCCAATATTCTTGGTGTCCACTACCAAGGCTTGTTGTACCTTATTCTCCCAACCCATTTTTTCAGGTGCATGTCACTATATATATACGATCCGTGCCTCCACCTGATTAGACGCCGGCAGACTCCATCATCGGAAAGCGAACTGGAGACAACCACAAGACTGTCCTCGCACCGCCTCCAACATGACGGCACCGGCCAGCTAAAACCCAGAAGTTTACAGACTCCCAACGTAAACTCAGTGGACTTAACCTAAAGATTGTCAGCGTTGTTAGAAGTCCACAGACCCCCAGTGCATACACAGTGGACGCATGCTAAAGATTGTCAGCACCTAAAGAAACGTCCAGAGACCCCTCCCAGAGAATTCATGAACCTACATTACAGGTTACCTGCATACCATCGTTCCTGCGCCCGGAACACGTAACTCTGCCATTATACAAACCTATTTCTACAGCTTAAGAACTTGAAGCGCCCCCATATTTAACAAAACCACCACGGAAAAGGAAAATAATTATTCAGCGCTCCAGCTACACAGACAAAGCATCTCGTAGGTTTAATCATCACTACCCTTTCCCTCCTGTGAGAATCGGCGCCATCTACTTACTCAGGTCCATTTGGATACTCACATGGCTCCCTGATGAAGGCCCTCAGCCGAAACGCGCGTAGATGTCATATCTAGCCATGTTTTTATGTACAATGTGCTGAAATATTCTTCCACATAACTTTCAAGTTTAAATGAAATACTTCAATATATGTATAGGATGCAACAATATGTGTATATATATGTAGATTGAAAGTCACATGTATAGTGGAGATATGCACATGAGAACTACTTGCAATAAAATAATCATGTTTTTTTATCAGAATAATATTTGAATAAAATAAAAGTTATAATTTTGTATCACACACCTTGTGCTCCTAGAGTCCTTGCTGTCAATTGTCTGTCTTTGTCCTCTACTCAAAACCAGTTCCTAATTACCTTTCTCCCAAATACTGTCACTATATTAAGGTCAATGAGATCAAGTTAGAATACAATTGCATTTACATCAGCCTACCAACACTTTGTAGGGTAAGCATATATTTGCTCTGCTTAACTCCATCTATCCTTGCACTGGTAGGCAACTATAAGTGTTGGTTATGAGCAGAAATTATACGATCAACTTAAAATGTTGTGGTTGTTGAAGTAGTGGTGATATTTGTGCCACACAAGAGAATGATTCCCTTGATTGCGATAATGACTACAACTTACAATGACTATGCAACACACTATTTCCAACTCCAGTCAGCAGTTATCTAATACCATCACACAAAATATTATATTTTCTAAAAAAAACATTTGTCTTTATTTGTATGCCGTGGGCAATTTCAATAGAATTCCTTTTAAAACAACACATGTTTCATAAATCTTTCAAAGACACAATTAAATCAACAATTGTCACAAATATTAAAAACTATATTCCCTAATCATAAATCAACATGTACACATTCCATATACATCAATTATGACCGGCATAATCGAGACAAACGAAAAAACAAAAAGTCTTAAAAATTATCTAATTCTATTGTACTTTGATTTCGCAAGCACAAGACCAATACTCTTGATTTGTATTTGCACCCTTCTGTGGCTGTCTTTTTCAATTGTGCTCTCCTTTAGCGTGGAGGTATTTAGATGTTTTGTATTAACTCAGTACCACCTTTTTCAAGACATGCAAATGATTTAGCTGTCCCGATATAATTTATAATTTTTCTACCTAAAAACAGATACAAATAAAATCAATCAATTTGATGTTCATTTTAAAAATTCATTTATACACTATAATGAATGTTATATGAATTACATGGCTTTCTCAGTAAGCAACTTAAATTCTCTACAGTACTGACACCTCTATATATTACATCATGTATTTAGCACACAGTTTGACTGTTACATCAAGGGAATTCCTATACAAATCTGTAGGAAGGGGGAGGCTCTAGTTGGCGCAGTGCAACACTAGCGACAAGCAGGGACTCTCCCTTCCTCGTCAGGGCTGAGGGTTACCTTCCAGACAACCTCTGCTTACCCTCTAGGTAGTGTGGCTTAAGCAGTCGTAGGCTAATCTTTGGGGCACATAGGGTTAAACACTTGCAATAGTACACCTTTACAACCAACCCACCACACAACGAGACCAGACTGTATTCTGTAAAAATATATATCTTTATATAGATTTTAAGCAGGCTTGTGAATACAGTCAACGTACTTTATGATAACGGTTGCAAGTTTACTTAGTTCAGGTTACCACAGTTCTTATGCAGTTCTCTTGAGGCCCGTAGGCCGGTGTTAACCAAAGTTCTTGTGGAGCCGGCGGCTTCCAGGGGATCTGTCCCACGTCGCGTTGCCTTCCCGGGGTCGCTGATCGTTGCGGCTCTTCAGCCGAGCAGGTCACTGGTCATCCGGGGCAGCGGTGTTCTGTGCGGCAGGGTCCTCTCCTTGTCGTTCGCTCCGACCCTGGAGGCGGCGGCTATGCGGCGGTGGCAAGTGGCAGTACGGTCCCCAAGTGCAGGACGTACCCAGCCAAGTGCCGGGGCAGCTGTGGGCTCACAGCTGGGCTGTCAGGCAGGCTACCGACCTTGCGGATTCTCACAGGGCAACTGTCCGTCTTTGCAGGTGAGTGGCTGCTCGTTATGCAGTCACCTCGAGAGCTTGGACCGGACGGGTCCTCCTTTGCTTTGCTCTCGGGCTCCCGGTGCAGTTGCGGTCACGGTGTTCGGGCCAGCGGCGGCTGGTCCTTACTTTGCTCTCGCTGTTGCTTTGGGCCCCGGTCACGGTGGTCAGGTGGATGTCGTTGCCTTGGAGGAGATTCCTCCGTCGGTGCTGCGGCGATGGTCAGCACCCGCAGTCGCTTTCTTCCAAGGGGGTAGCGTCCACTGGTCCTGGGACGCTGGTCAGGGGGCAAGTTCAGTTGCAAGCCCTTGGAGATCTCTTTAGCAGAGTTTGGCACAAAGTAAAGCAAAAGTCTTTTCGTAGTCTTTTCTTCTTCCTCTCCTTCAGCAGCCAGGCACCAGACACAGGCAAGAGTCAGCACCCTTCCTTGTCTCTCACGGTCCTTCTCGTAGGGCAGAGTCCTTCTGTGGCCCAAACCGGATCTAATTTTCAAGGAGCCGGGCTCCTTCTTTTATAGGCCAATTCTTTTGTTCTCGCAGGCCAGGGGGGCCTTTGCATAGCAACTCTCAGTCTTTGAGTACCCCAGTGGGTGTACTCCGGCTTCTGCTTTCAGTGTGAGGGGCAGGCGCATCAGACGCCCCACAGGAGGTGGAGCCAGCATTGTCCGGACAGGGGTGGCCAGAATACCTTGTTGATGGGGGCTGCGCCCTTCCTGGGCCAGGCGTCGGCAGAGTCATCCGCCGCTCCCCAGGAGGGTGGAGCCAGCATTGTGGTGGTCGAGCACAGCTACAGTTCGAGTCAAGAGGCACTCCTACCTCCCACTAAGGTGTAATCTGCGCATTCACCACCTGTCATCCCTCCAGCCCTGTCACTCACACATCCCAGACAGTCAGATACACATACCAGCAGAGGCGGGCTGAAATGGCTAAGCAAGCAAATGCTAACTTTCTAAAAGTAGCCAAAGGGGCTTCATATACTTCGATATGAAATTGGTCCCCCTGTCGCTCACCACCTCTAGAGGGAATCCTACCCGTGAGAAAATTCCCATCAGTGCACGCCCCACCACGGGAGCCGTCACTGTCCTCAGAGGGATGGCTTCAGGGTACCGGGTGGCATGGTCCACCAAGACCAGGATGAACCTGTTGCCCAAGGCTGTCTTGCGGTCCAGAGGCCCAACGATGTCAATACCCACTCGCTGGAATGGCGTACCGACCACAGGGAAGGGTTGGAGGGGAGCCTTGTTCTTCCCTCCCGTCTTCCCACTTGCCTGGCAAGTCGGACAGGTTCTGCAATACGCATCTGAACTCTTATGCATTTGGGGCCAGTAAAAGTGGGTGACAAGCCTGTCATAGGTCTTGTCCATCCCCAAATGTCCTGCTAAAGGCACATCATGAGCCAGACCCAGTAGGAAGGCTCTGAACTTCTGGGGTACCACCAGCACACGGGCTGACCCAGGTTCAGCAGCCTTAGGCTCCGAATACAGGAGGTCGTTCTCCCAGTACACGTAATGTGTTTTGGCCTGAACACCATTGGGCTGGTCTGCAGCCTGCTGCCGCATCCCCACGAGAGAAGGGCATTCTTTCTGCTCTTTGCAGAATTCCTCCCTGGAGGGTCCTCCTTCTTGCTGCCAATGGGTCAGCTCAGGCAGGTCCCGCAGTTCGGCGATCTGTTCCCCTGTAGGCTCCAGGGCATCCCCCTCAAGGTCTGCTTCCTCCTGGACCGTGGGAACTTCAGGAGCCGGTTTCCCGCGCCCCCTGCGCCTTCTCCCTAAGGCCGGTTCCTGGGCCTCTCCTTCAGGCCCCAGGACCTCTCGATCACCCCTACTGGCTGCCATTGACCGGGTGGTCACGCACGCCCAGTCAGGCAGACCCACCATCCGCAGGTGAGTCGTCTTCTCCACCTTTTCCCAAGGGGAGTGCTCCAAGTCATTCCCTAGCAAACAGTCAACAGGCATGGTTTTTCTTACACAGACCTGCAGGGTACCAGAGACCCCCCCCACTCGAAGGGAACTTGAGCCATCGGACACTGACTCTCTGAATTATCAGCGTTGATAACCCTACAGTAGGCATGGGGTACAACCTGCTCTTGAGACACCAGGTGCTGCCTCACTGCAGTCACACTGGCTCCTGTGTCTCTAAGAGCCTCAGCTTCCTTACCATTGATGATCACCACCTGCCCATATTTTTTAGTGTTAGAGGGCAGGTAGTTCGTAGGGATCATCTCACTGTCTCCTAGCGAGACTAGGGTCATGTGAACGGGATCTCCACCCCCCGGGACCATCATTTCTTCTCCCAGGTGAACGCTAGTCACTTGTCGGGGCGGAGCACCAGTGGGTGCGGGTTTTCCAAACAGGCGACACTTGGGGTCACTGGATATGTGCCCAGGCTCGCCACATTTGAAACAATTGAAGGGCCCCCTTGGAACAGGTTTACCTGTCGGGCCCCATTCTGCTTCGGAGGTGGGGGAGGCTGAGAACCCTGCTGCGGGCTCCCTTGGGAACTACTTTGGGGGCCTTTTTGGAACCCTTTCTGTTTTCCCCCTTTGTCCCCCCCACTCTTCTGCTGGGGACCCTGCCCACTCTTGGCGGAGTCTCCCACGGGACCCTTGTAGACCCTGGTGCTGAGCCAGCGGTCCGCCTCCTCAGCAAGCTTCCTCGGGTTGGACAGCTTGCTATCGATCAGGTGTTGGCGTAACTCAGGAAAACAGTGATTAGACAAGTGCTCCCATGCAATTAAATCAAAGAGACCTTGAAAATCATTAACTTTGTTACCTTTCACCCAACCATCCAGTGCTCTGCAAAAGTAAGTCACATACTCCACATACGTATTCCCAGGCCGCTTAGTAAAACATTAAACCAGTTATGTGATTGGATGGGGATGCTGCAGAATTAATTATCATGGAAAGGAACTAATCAAGGTGCAGAAAATAAAATGGATTCCCATTCAACAATTGTTCCACCCTGTACGGGAAACAACTAACTATAAATTAGACGTCAAACACGCACACAGCGCAAAATGAAGGCACCGCACAAGGTCTTCATTCTATTTAGTTGGACGACTCGATCCGAAAGTGTTGGAGCGCTTTACCTGCCATGCGCACCAGTTACTTTACCAATGAACACAGCCATTTGTGGTAAGCACGAGAAGCTTAAGTGATTGGCCCAGAATTACATGATAATGGGCCCTTGTGGAGGCTCGAACCTGGTCTCCCCCCTCCAAAGTCTGCAGCTCTGGCCGTTATGCCATACCCCGTGCAAGGACCATGCAATAATGCATGTCAAGAAGATGAAACCCTGTGTTGGCTCTAAACCAAGAATATTTCTGCTTGCCTTTGCACCGGATCGCACCTTATCTAGCTCTCCCTCAGTTTCCATACTCGAATTTCCCGCACGCCATGATCGCAAACACTGGGATGCGTTGCACTGTCTGGGGAGGCTGAAAGGCCTAGCAGGCTTCGCCTAAAATGGCCTCCGCCTGACGAGCGCCAAGGGGAGCAGGTCATTACTGAAAGCCCAGCGCCGCTAACGCACCCGCCCCGAGAGAGTGCTAACGCATGCGCCCCTGCGAGAGTGCAGCCCTCCAGGGGATGCCAGCCCGGTGCTTAACGGCCTTATAAATATTCCAGGGTGACAAACTATGATTTCGTCTGCCTCAGCATTGGGAGAATAAGCCGCCTTCCAAGATCTGTCATCCTTTCACTATTTTAGCCATTCATCCTTTCACTCTAGTGTCCACCTTTCCATCCACTTATCCATCTTTCTATCAATCCTTTCTTCCATCCTTGTACCAACTGATCCTTTCCTATTCTATTCATCTTTTCAGCCATCCATCTTTACACTCACTCTTCATTTTTTCTTTTCAACGACCATTCATTTCACTTTGCTCTTTCCTTCCTTCTTTCCTTCATTACTCTCACCTTCTGCATGCTCCCATTCGTCCTTTACATTTTCTTACTACCTCATTCTTTCTTTTCTCATGTTACATTTTTCCTACATACCTTACCAAAAAACTATTTGGTGATCTCTTTGTAACTTTGTTTTCTTGTTTGCAACATTTATTCTCCTCTCTGTTGCGGAACCTGCCTCACAGCCTTCAGCCCTCAGTTTATTGCGCTGCCTTGGCTTCTGTCTGAAGCCTGTCAGGGGCCACTGTAAAACTATTACATTCTGTAATGACCTCTTTGGCTCAGCGTGCCCTGGTGCACACTAATCAGTTGTGGCCACCTTGTAACATCGCCCATTACAGTGTAAAACAGAGCAGAACATTTACCGTTGTGGCTGAAACCTTTCACACACACTTTGTTCCCGTTTTGGCCGTTTTATTCTAATCGAAAACGATGTAAACGATTAAATCAACATATATAATCCTCCTCGTCTCAAGGTTACTCTTAATATGAAAGCAGGCATGTTTCCTCGAGTTTGGTTTCACTGGAATTAATGTGCAAATAGTGTGTAACCTGTGTCTCAGTAGTTATGGGACTAAAGAGCCAATGTTTAGGCGCTGTTTGCACTTGTTATCTGACTTGGCTCTGCTCGGTACGGTGGCTGCCTGGCTAAAGGGTTCGCATTTGAACTGCTCCCTCGACTACGCCGTCAGCCAAGATGAGATAAATGGAAGCAAGTTCGTGTTAATCCGCAGGCAGTACTCTGGGTGACCCGTCCCTTCCTGCCACTGAAAGCTCGGCCCGTCAGCGATTCTACGAATCAGTTACTTGTTAATAGCAGAGATGAATAACTATACACAGCGGGTTTAAATGTGGCCAAAGTTCTTGTTTGTGCGCTTTGGGTGGTTCTCATACATTTTTCATCTGCTGAAGGTAAGGTGTTCGTTTTTTAATACAAATTTAGTCTATTTTGTTATTTCATTTAGGATTTCTTTGGCAGGCACGTGTAAGGCCTCAATCTTGAAATACCTCTACTGAGTAACGCTATTAGCAATAAAAACAGCCTACAGAGTTCAGTATTAGATCTGACATTAGGCAAAACCTTTTGATTTTATTAAATGTATATATACCATGCCTATGCTAGGCTATGCACATGAAGCTATGACCCGCGTTTGTCACTGCACAACGGAACGCCACCAAAGGATAGCACCCATGTCTTCGCGAACATGACAGAGGGCAGTTGTACGTCGCACCGTAAACAGGGAGGCAGTCTCTGAAGTTCGAGGCAGGGTATGACCCATTTCCCAATAACGACAAACAGTCTTTTACTGACATGGGACGCCCGTGCAGCCCCCAATCGTGACCCGATCAACTAATACATGTAGATCAATATCTCTTATGGCCTAATTATACTATTCACCACTTGTAAATACGGACACCTGTAACAACGGCGCGCCCATAAAAGACTTATACTTTGCGCCCAAATATGCCATACCCACATGCAAATTTAGACACACTCGCTTCATGGCAGGGAGAGCTATGCACAATGCTAACCCTATCCGCTGCACTGCTGTTTACCTTAACCTGTTGGGAAGAGGCGCACGTGATGAGTCCGCGACCCGCGCTCGATGTGGGGACAATAGCAATAATTAACCCATGTGGGTGGGCGCCATTTTCCCTCCTTTGACCGGCGTACTAGTCTCAGCCTCGCCCTGCTACGTTTTACAGGCAATGGAAATTTGTGTGCATTAAACCTGAGGACGAATAACTACGTTCTTTCCAAGCCCTTATCCATTAAATAACCTTATGGCCCTTTATTCTGCCCCCGAATGCAGCAGTGTACAATCTAACCTTCACCATAAAAGGCACGAGGGAATTTGCCTGCACGTAGTTGCAGATGACCGGTCAACCGGCGCTACGGGAAAGCCGCGGGTAAGTGGCTTTCCTTCAAGGATTGCTCAGCAGGTTGAACAAGCGCTACATTTACGTCGCTTAAGAAGGGTGGCTGCGGTGGTAGAATTGCTATATAAGCCACGAGTCCCACGTTATGCAAGTGTGACTTTGACGCCAGTCCAAGCGTAAAGTCGCTTCCTTCCTGTCCCGATTGATGCTTCTCGTTCGTTGCGCTATTGTAAAGTTTGTTGCTACCTCTTCTGACAAAGGGCTACGGTTCAGGGCAGTGAGCTCTGCAAAAGTGTAGGCCCCGCTTCATGTCCTGTCCGCGCCCTTCCACGGAGCTCCGCTATTAACGGAGCCCCCCCTCCTAACTGAAGCCACGCATGGTACCTTTCTCACCTACGGTCTTAAACGTCCGTGGCGGAATTAAGGCAAAGCCCCAGCGTGTGGTTCCGTAGCACCGAGGCGATCCGAAGCCGATCAGTTACACGCTCTGCGCCCTAAGCTGGATCCTCCCTCTTAACGGTGGCCTATTCCTAAACCGATCTACCCACAACTAACGATCCCAACCCCGCTCCGCCTAAAACACGACCGGCAACCACCAGCCCCCCCCCGTGGTCGATACCACAGGGCCCCATCAACCTGTTCATATCCAGGGACCAGGCCGGGGGGAGGCTAGTAGGAAGCCACATACCTTAGAAACCGACGGAACACGACGAGAGGTAACAGCGGGAACAGCGCAGAGTAGCCAGGACGAAGCGCGGCGGAAAGAGGAAGGACAGAACCAGGCTGGCCTACATAAAGGCCCTAGGACCGCCCACCACCTAACTTGCTCGCCCTGCATTGGCCACCTCCAAAAGGGGGCGGCGCCCTGACCGTCGCGCTGATAATGTTTTGCTCGCGAGGCATGTGTCACTAAGACGCTGTCTCGCGTTATCTCCCCTTCGTGTCGCGCGGCCAGCGGCATTCTGCTCCCATCTGCCCCTCGCCTCGCACTGTCTCAGTTAGTATCCCTATCTTAACTACCTAAGCCACACCTTGAATTACCTTGAGTTCAGTTTCGTGGTTTTAATATGGAGCGCTTATTTTAATGGCTGCACTTTAAATGTAGACCACGTAGTATGTTCTGTGCCCCCGATAATCGGATGGTCGATCTCCTCTAAAACAATCGAAAAAGACAGTAATAAATACATGCCCCCCATTTTCTTGCTGACATCCTATGTCTATACTAATTGTCCTAGGAGAAGGAATATGGCATACCTTCCTCGAGGCGACGGCAAATCTAGACGCCAGCTTCAGCTTGTTTGCTTTCTCACCGGAGTAACGCGTCCTCGAGTACCGGGCTCCTATTTACTTTTTTAAAACTCGCGCTCTGATTGGCTTCTGCTGTCATGTGCCTACCCTCAAGAACCGAGTATCGGCTCCCTGCGGGTGATCTTGAAGCCCATTGTATACGAGGACCACGTGTCCTCTTTCGTTTCAATTTTGTATATCTTGTCCTCTCTCATGTGTTGAAAAGCGTAAGGTTCGGATGCCCAACAGCAATAGGCTTCACCCTCCTCGAAACTTTATTATTCTTGTATCCATGGAAACCACAGACACTGCCCTGAATATTATTGAAACTGGGTTTGATCTCTTATCTGAATCTGATATAGTGCGCTACACTGTCATTCCACACGATGGGATCGTATGCTAAACAACTAGAGCCCACTCACCTCTGGCTAACTCCTCCTCAGTAATCTGATAATACAGTGTGTGACATCGAGATAAATAACAGTCAGGATCCAGGCTATAAATACAGCTGAATCCTATATGCAATTTCAAGCTGATTATTAACTCGGGTATCAATCATAGATTTATAAATATACTAATTGATGGAGGTAAAGTAGGTGGCATGTTACCTACCGAGCAGATTGCAATAATACCTAGATGACTGTCTTCTAAACTTGACAGCTTATTGCTTAATGCTCACTCTCAAATTGCGCCTCTTATTGCCTGTTATATTTTTCCTAATCCATGCGACTCCTCTCTATTCCAATATTTTTTACATCTGTATAATCTTGACCCAATCTTCTCTTGAGTTTAAACCCCCTTCGACCGTGTTAAGGTGGCACATGTACCATTGCTCTCTCCGATTCCTTTGTTGGTCAATGTCGCCACCCCGTCTATTGATCGTTATTTTTTCTAAAATGAACCATGTCAGATCGTTGCAATCATGGTTCTCTTTATTAAAATGATCCGTTAAGGGGGCATTCAGCTTGTTTGTCCTGATTGATGATTTATGTTCTAGGATACATGTGCGCAATTCTCTGCTCGTTTCGCCAACATATCCCAGACCACAGGGGCATATTAATAAATATACCACATTCTTACTGCGGCAAATATTAAGTGTGGTGGCTATCAAATTTTTGCCTGAAAAAACTAAGTTCTTGCCTTCCAGACAGTGTGGACAGATGGAGCAAGTGCCACATTTGTAATTGCCTTTCGCAGACTCACCACTCAAAGTGTTTTGCTTGGTACCTGTTTCTTTAAAAGTTCTGACTAATGAATTTCTTATTGTTTTATTTCACCTAAAGGAAAATAAAGGTTTTTGCAATTGGATGTCATTGTCATAATTCAAAATTTTCCAATTGCGATTAACAATATTCTTAATTTGGTTACTAATATGTGAGTATTGGTTCACAAACACCAATCTTCCTCCTGACATTTTATTTTCTTTCTTTTTATTGAGATCTAAATGGCTATCCCTGTCATAAAATCTCGCCCTCTTTAGGGAGTTTTTAATTAATTTGTTAGGGTATCCCCTAGCTTTCAATTTTGTTTTCATGATTTCTGCATGGTGATAAAAGTCAGTTAATGTGGTGCAATTTCTATGAACTCTCAAAAACTCCCCAAAGGGGATATTGTCTTTTTGAGATCGGGGGTGATTCCTTGTATTTTGCAGGAGGGAGTTTTTATCGGTCGGTTTTGTGTTGAGTTCCACCTGCAGAGCCCCATCTCCACATTTAATGATAATATCGAGGAATTATACCTTGGTATTGCTATAATATATTTGTGCCACGCAATATGTTTCATGTGATATAGAGAACCAACATCTTTTTTTTGTCCCAAATTACTACAGTGGTGTTTGCAAAATTGAGTAGTATTTGTCATGTCTTGACTGGTACATCAACATCTCAGGAACAAGTTCTGTGCATCTCTGCTGTGATTACCGTCACTTATAAGTAACATTTAGCTGGGAGCCAATAGTAAGGTGCCAACAGTTAAGGAGAAATGGTCACTTGCAGACCTAAACAGGAAACACAGACTCAGTAATATTGAACGTGGCAATACCCTTTCACACTTCATTTCCCTCTCTTCATTAGATTTTCTGCCACCTCGTCTGGTGCTGCACCATCTTGGATGTTGATTTCTTCTAGATAGCAATAGACAGCTCAAAATCTCATGTTCACTCCTTCGATCTTAATGTGGTATTTGTTTAGCATGAACCTAGCTGACTGGCATTGGAATACTGTACCGAATGAAAGGCAGTCATTCAGTCAATGAGAAACTGAGGGTGGAGGAGCTGAGATTCAAGAGTGAAGGTGGGCTGTTACTTTGTTGTGATGGGGTGCCTCCAGTTCTTCCCTAAATTGGAGAAGGGAACACACCTGATTACGCTTACGTCAGACCTTGCCTTACCTTCCTAATTTTGCACTGATGTTCTTTTATTTGCCTGCTGAAAGTTGTCGAGGTGAATAAACACTTCAAGATTATACTTACAATTTAGTCATACTCAAAGGACCACAGACTCTGAATTCTAGTTTATGGATTTTATTATGAGGCTAAAAATAACTGGATATACACACATCGGAAAATCAACGAATGTAAGTACATACAAATCAATACAGAGCCAAATCTTTGCATATAATTAATTCGGCATAAAAGGCACAAAGTAATAAATTCAATAAGCAAGATACACCCCAAGATGGAGGCGGAATCTAAATCCTTTTTCATTAGGAAAAGTACTCACGTCAAATGGGTCAAAATAGCTTAAGGATATGGAGCTCGCCCTCAGGATGCTCCCTCTCCTCCGAAAATCTAGAAGTCTGAATTCGCTGTCCTGTGCATAATACAACAAGCATTGAAAATGAAATAGGTCTAGTCTAGTCTTTGATTAAGTTAAAGCCATTTGCTTTGCTAATGGTATTGTATAGCACAGCAAAAGGCTTTAACTAAATTAAAGGCGACACCTATTGCATTTTCAGTGCTTGTTGTTTAAATCTCACCATTTTCCATTCCAAAATGCTAACACGTGTGGGGGGCTGACAAGTATATGCCCCCCTTGTTACTCCACTGGGCGCAGCGTGTACAGGTAGGGACTCTCCAAGAGACATTGATGTATTTTATTACCTGAAGATCGGTAAGGGGGCCACAATACAGCTTTGAACATGTATTTATTAGACAATGGTCACAGCCTCCTTTGCCAACTGAGGGGGGTTTCAACGTGCCAGCCATGTGGTGGGCAGGCCAACATCTATTACGGCTAACACTAGTGGCATGGTTCGATTAATTCAGTGTTTGTAGACAAATCGCCCCACCAGTGCGGGCCCCCCCACGGCAAAGCGCAGCAGTGGAAAAGCCAGGCTAGAAACAGACATGGGCCGCTGGAAGCACTGTGGGAAGCGAGACCCGATGGTGGGACAGTGCTATGGTTACGTCCACCCCACGCACCTTCATAGCTCCTTAAGCACTTCAGCGCTTTTCCGAGAGCGGCGGACAGTCTCTTTTTTTATTTAAATGTATTTACTTATTTATTTATTATCCTCATCTCACCAAAGACTCCGGAAGATTTAACAAGTCGATTACACTTAACTGGGCGCCACTCGACTTACTGCGTTTGTCTGGCCCATCACGGCCTTCCTTTTGATCCCTGGGACTGGTATACTCATTGGACGCTTCAGGGTATGCAAGTTTGTTAACTGTTTATCAAGTGCAGGTGACGACCCCATATTAACAGAGGAAGCCAGATGTTATCAGGGGAATCCTCTTGATCTAAGCTAGCCATACATAAAGCAACTTTGAGCCAGCTTTCTCTTGTGGGGGGAACCGGATCCTTCCATTAAGTGCATATCTCCCTTCTGTATAAATAAGGTCTGTCTGAGTCAATCCTCTATCTGATCTACAAATTTCTTTTCAATATCAGTCAACATGCAAGGCAAATTGTGTCTATGAGCATATGATGTATCTAACGTAATAGTAGGCACAACATACGTAGACATTCTCCTTGTAGTAATAATTCTTTTTCATCTACTTTAGAACTGGGACTTCTGAGAGTACCACATCATAATTTGATGAAATAGTACTCACAATGGGCCTTACTATAAAACATGCTCAGCAACACACTACATGCGATGCCATACGTCCAAGGTAAGTGATGATATTGGATGCCCTCTTTGACTGATGCTGGCAGTTGATTACTCACATAACAATCTTTCGCTTCCATTGTGTCCACATATTCATACAATAAACGAGCATATGCATTCAATGTAAAATCTCCTTTTGACAAATCTGCGTGTAGCATCCAACTAGTTTCCCTAATCATATCTCTATCCTTGGCTGATGCACCCTCTTCTATGTCTGCAGTAGATGGGGTTGGTGTCATTTCATTCTTCTCAGCATCATGAGACCCAACCACAGATGTAACAATCACCAGAGCTATGACAATAGGCACCACAACAATAAGGGTACCAATTATGCATTTCTGCTTGCGTCCTTACTTCTCGGCCTCCATTTTGAATCACTGATTTGATTTGAAACGTAACTGAATTTAAAAAAGTTTTTGGTGTTCTTTATTTGTATTATTTGCAATGTCCCTTAACCCTTTCGATGCTCATGACGAGCTCAGCTCGTCATGATGCACAGTTGAGCTGTGCTGATGACGAGCTGAGCTCGTCATGAACAATGGGAGTGATAAAATATCAGCACAGGAGGGGGAAAGCGCCTAGCAGCCAAGGTGTTAATCCATTGGAATTTAGTTTTTACCAATGTCCAGTTCAACAATACTAAACCTATTGAAGAGATGTAGTCAGCCCTAACCCTCAATTCTTCTCGCTATTGAAAGTCCCTAATTTTTGTCTTCTTCCTCTTTGGCACTAGATTATCCCCTTATAAAGCTAATGAGATTTATTTTACAGTTCACTCTTCATCATTTATGATATTTGATACAAGCATAGCAAGAACAAGCTGTAGTATTTCAGCACAGATTTCTCCCGTGTCATGTGCAGTTGGCTGTCGACCAAAAGTAGGGAAAGCAACTTAGTTAAGGATCAAAAAGCATAACCTACTTAGCCTTGGAGGATCAGGAACTGTCAGAATCAGGATCCTGAAAGCATCAATTCCAGGGACTATTAACTAAAGGTCAATTGTCAGAGTGATCTCTCTCGTGACTGACTGTGCTGGTCCCCAACCTCCCAGATCGCTCCGGTCTCTGCATCTGCAGCCAGGTACGTACACTTAGGAGATGCATACTTTTGAGACAGTACTCTCTCTCTTCTGGGTCATCTTAGACCATCCGGTCTTTCTTCGGTTTCACTTTGATCGGATACAGATGTTTCAGGAATCGGAGTTAAATCTTTCTCAGATGCAAGCCTTAAGTTCAGCCTTTCTTTCCTTGTTTGCCACTTCGCTATTGCAGCATCTGCTTTCCGCTCTTCCTCTTGATCTGATCCTTCTGCACCAGGCTGTTCACTCTGCTCTGCATCACTTCCACAATATCGTCTATCCCTGAGTCTGAATTCACTTTGGGAACTGTTTCATTTATTCTTTCTTGCTTGGGTGATTGTTCCACTTCATCAAGAGTTCTCACAATCAGGCTTGTTCTTTCTGTTTCTGTTGCATTCTCGATTGCACTTCTCAGAACAAGAGGAGTTGTGTCCTCCACAGGTTCTGGGTATGTGAAGCGTGTATCCAGTTTGGCAATCCTCCACACTTCACTGCTGTACTTGCAACCAGTCGCACCTGGTATGGACCTCACCAGTGAACATCAAGGCAGCTCGTCATCACGTGCTTTCGGACAAGCACCCAGTCACAAGGGCTTAGATTGTTTCAGCGATTCTGCTCAGACACAGAACTGTGCATAGAGACTTAGGAACTCAGTGCATTAGGGTGTGCCAAAACTCACCTTAGTACCCAAAATCCCCTACCAGACTAGCAATCAGTGTGACATTAGCTCTTCGTATTATAGCAAAGAAACCAATAAGTAGACAACCTAGAACATGCGACTAAGGACTGTTAGACATAGCATCTTTGGCGTGGTTTCCCCCTATCTTTTTGCCTCTACCTCCTGTATTTTTGATGCTGTGCTGGATTTCGTTTTTGCTGGTTTAGATGCTTTGGGCACTTTGCCACTGTTGTTCAGTGTCAAAGTGCAAGTGCTCCCTGTGTTAATTGTTATTTTGATTGGTTATCCATGATTGGCATATTTGTGTCACCAAGAAGTCTCTAGTTAAGTGCACTGAGGGTGCCAGGGCAGGTGATAACAAATGCTACTAGTGGGCCTGCAGCACTGATTGTGCCATCTACATGAGTAGCCCTAAAATGATGTCTCGGGCCTGTGTGCAGTCTGTGAACTGCCGTGTCCTCCTGGTCAGATTCCCCACTTGCCAGGCCTAACCCTTCCCTTTCTGTACACATTGGTAACCCCCTTGGGCAGGGTGCAGTGTACGTGAAAGGTAGAGCATGTACCAGTGCAGGTGACATGCTCTGGTAGTGAATTACAGCCATTTTCGTTTTTCACTATTGTAAGGCCATCTTGCCCCATAGGCTATCATGGGGAATCCTGGCTACCGTGGCTACCAGCATATCTTCCCATAGGAGCAAGATAGGACATAAAAGTCTGGTATCCCTGAACTCAGGATTTAATAACACATCTTTTAGGAATGATTGTTTTTAAATCCTGTGTTTGAGAACAGTACTTTTAGAAAGTTGCTGTTCTCTTGTCTGACCTTTCTGTGGGCCTTGGCCTGTTTCTGAATTGACTGCCTGTTTGAGAGTGACAGAGGCTGGGAGCCCCCAGTAGGTTGGCGGAGTCAGCCCTAGGCTGAATGACTGCATCTGGATCTTGAGTGGTGGGATGGGATAGCACCTGGGACTGAATAGGGCTGTGCCTGCCTCCCACAATGCTGGCTCCACCTCCTGTTGGGCGACTGACGACCCTGCCGCTCTCCCTGGAAGGAAAGGAGAGGTCAGGAAAACAAAGTGCTCAAGGAATACCCAGAACTGGTTCAGACCGGGCTAAGAGCCCTCCAAGACAAAGGGATCAAAGATTTGTAGGGGTATAAGCACAGGACCCCTGACTACAGAAAATTAGATCATCCTAGAATCAAGAAGGAACCTCTGCCAAGGAGAAAGCTGAAACTGAAGAAGGAAGATTGTCCTGCTGTTTCTCTGCTGGACTGACCTGCTTTGGATTTGCTGCCAAGGAAATGGGAGGGACTTTGCGTTGTGCTGTGTCCCCTTGCTTGAAGGAATCTCCAAGGGCCTGAGACAAGATGACTCCCTGTTAAGAAGTCCCAGGAACAAAAGGACTTCACCCACAGCTTCCCTGAACTCTGCTGAGAGAGGTCTGTCCTTCCTAGAGTGCCTGGGCCAATTGTGGTGCCTCTGGAAGTTGTACATGTGTTGGGAATCTGGACTCGAACATTTGAAAGACTTTCTGCAAGTTTTCTTGCATCGCTTGCTTGAGGAGCGCATCACCGTCAGTGCGAGGAAGTTCCCCCCGCTACGAAGGCCGAGATCGCCGCAGCAACGGTTGCTGCTGCCAGAGTCGTCGCATCCTTCGTTTGCGGGATGCACCAGTCCATTGCCGGAAGTTTACCATCGCTGCGAGTATCGTCGCAGAGCCTGACGTCACTGGGTGGGATCGTCGCATCGCTGGCTTGCGGACCGCATCACGTCGCTGTGAACATTGTCGCAGATCCATTGCATCGTAGAGCTGCGAGAGGAAGATAGCCGCTGGACCATGCATTGTCGCCCCGGAGATTGTCGCAGCCCCAAAGATCATCGCATTGTGCCGTTGCTCGATTTTTCACTACGGAACCTCTGCACCGGAATCCATACAAGGTATCGCATCCCTCCCCGTACAGACTGTAGTCAACTCAACATGCCCGCTACATTGGAGAAGTGTGGCTCAATGGTTAGAGCTAGGTCAGAGGGAAATCCCTGGGAATGTACTATGGCACTATAGCAGTTGTTTGCTATATTGCTGTATAGATTCTAACCATTCATGCGATCATTCATTATGCTATTCTAACACGGGCAATAATTCCCCAACAACGGGGAACAATAGTTCAAGAGTTCCACACTAAAAAGTGAACGTTCACAGTCTGTTTACTTTATTATAAAGTAAAAAACCTCTGGTTACACAAACTTACACAGAAATCAATTAAAAGTTCAGAGACAAATCTTTGAACAGGTACAGTAAAATTTAGACAAATAAATAACAGTTCATTTCACAAGGAAAACAATATCGCAGTCAAATAAAAATTATGCAACACAGGAGAAGAATAATCATCACAGATTGCACAAGAAAAACAATATCACAATAAATGAAAATTATGCAACACAGGAGAAGAAGAATCATCACAGATACAATATAGAAACAAATAAATCCTATTCACAAACCCCCTAACACTGTGGCCTTAGGATACTCCTGCCACTTTTCTGAATCCACTGGCCCTTTCTCAGATACTGGTGGGATGGTAGACAGTATTAAAAATACATTAACATCTGTTACTCCCTTGGCCTTGTTTGGATTTAGTAACAAATGCGTTGACGCGTTTCGGTGTTATACTACTCGATGTTGTAACACCTTCATCAGAACCTGCTGTCTCTTTGGGGTCACCGGCTTGTGGATGTATATTTAAAAGTCTCTGTGGGGATATACGGAGAATGAAACAATATCAATTTTTTGGGGGTATGTTACAAAGTACCTATTCTTCAACATCTTGGTTATTGTCCCCCATTTCAACAATCACTACTACTGTTTACTTTAGTGATAGGTGATGTATTTGTACAGGCTATACCAGTTAGATCAATTTATGGTTCTGGATATTTTTCATCAGATACATAGCTAATCAAATAGTTGCCTTCTCATTCTATATAGAGTTCATATTACAACCGATTTGTTGGCCCTTTATGATTCACATGACTCCTGTGGTTTTCGGTTGTACCCTCCGTTTCTTTTTAGTGTGGAAGTAAAAGGAGGCTACAAGGGGCATTCAAGTTACCTCATGCTCATTGTATCATTCACACTACTATCCTCTTATTGGGCTGTCATTCATCATTGTATCACTCTTACCCCATTTCTCTGGTGGCCAAAACCCTTGGGGAGAAGATAGCCGTCCGTGCACCTTCTTCGGACTAAGGCTGTGCAGTTTTTTTTAATATACCTGTGGGATGAGAGTTGACTTTCATTGATTTTTTATAACTACTTTATTTCGATTTAAAGGGTCTTTCCTCCTCCCCTCTATTTACCTAAGGGTTAATGCCACTCCTCAAAATCAGTGAGTCTTTCTGTTCTTCAACAATCAGGATGATTTAGGACACCTCCATGAGTTGGAATCCTTAAAAAAAAAATCTTTTTTGGACGATATCTGCGTAGGCAAACAGATTATAGTTAGCCATTGTCCCTGTACAGTACTCTGCCTGTTTTTGGTAGCAGATCTCCTCGCTTCTTACCTTTATGTGAGTTAAAAAGTTCTCGTGAACGGGCATATAGGGATTATTTTCTCTCGTTTAGGGACTGGATATGTCCTATAAGTAAACAAAAATGCTATCAATTTATGGTCTTCTAATCTTTTTCTATTTAATGCCATCAAATAGTGCTAGTTTTAGTATCTGTTGGACTACTGCAAACCTCCAGTCCTGTTTTGCCCGTTATATATACCACCTTAATCTTTCAGACCCTATGGCTGCTCTAATCAGCACTCTGTTTGCTCATTTCCCTATATTCACTAAGGGCAGATTATCTGACAGAGTCCTTTATAATACTGCATAACCTATCGATGGTAATAGTGTTTATCTACATGATAGTATCCTGACACGTCTTATATTGCCACAGCCTTTCCGCTTATTAGTATAGGTTCTCAGGATGGTCGCCATACTGTTTCACTTCGTATTACTCAGTGCTTTCTACGGGGGTTTTTTCCCTGCCTCCAATCTAGAGCCCTTCCCTTTCCCTCTAACTTCGCGGACCCTAAAAAAGAAGAAGCCTCCCGCCTCCGCTTACCTCTTTACGGGTTTCGTAGTGCCTCTGCCGCGTTATTCTCCCTCTACGGACACACGCTGTAAGCGTGTTGTTTTTATAATGCGGGCCGGTTCTCAATTGCGCTCAGCTGAGCTCAGCTGTAGCTCGCGCATGCCTAGGTTTGTTTGGCTATTGGGCTCTAATGTCGGCGCCATCTTGATATGGTGTGTAACTTTGTTTGGTTACATGTGGGACGTTTATAAATTAACCTTCGTTCTTTTATTATGCGCTCCTATTCTTATTGTGTGATTTGTTATTATAGTTATTTTTATTGCTCCACGCTGGATTATTTTTTAGATGACTTCTTGGTAATTATTGTTTACTTTTTTATTTTCGACCGTATTTTATGCATACTGCGAGCCGTATCGTTTTTACCGCTCAGCTTAAACTCGCGCATATCTATTCGTGTTTATAATAGACCCCCAAAGTCAGCGCCATTTTAGTATGGTGTAAGCTGTTATTTGGCGAGATTCGAGTCATTTGTACTCTACCCTTATACCTTCTAATGTATGATCCTATTTTCATTATTTTATAATATTGACTATCAATGGGTGGTTTACATTTCTAAAGTAGCTTTCTTATTATTTTAGCTTCCCTTTTTGTTTCCACTTCGTATAAAACGAACTTATAGAACCTACGGTGTTCCAGTTGCTTTCCATATCATCTCATTTCGAGTGGAGTTACCTGACAGTATGTATGTTAGTGTCTGTGTTTTGCTTATAAGTTCTATTGTGGAATTATATATGAGGGCTCCTATTGTGGAGTTCTATATGAGAGCTCCTATATTTTATGATTGGTTAGAGCGGCAGACCCTGATGCAGAGGTCTGGCCCGGGCAGGGTTCAATTCCCGCCTCGGCCGGTCTTTGCTGGGTCTTGAGCTCTAAATTCCTCTGACCTGATTTCTCGCCTCGGTGCATATCTAATCATGGGTCCCACGCTGCAACTCTGGGCAATAGCTTACTTAATCTCCACAATGACCCCAACAGCGCTGGGATGCCTGGCTTCACCTTGGGGATGCCCAGGAGTGGACATTTCAAACAGAAAAGCCAAGAAGGGTTCCTTAGCGGTATGAGTACAAGCACCGGGAGACCCGGTCCGGGTAGCTGTGCGCTATACAAGTACAATACATTTTTTACATTTACATTTTACATCGAGCAGGGTTGTCGCATCGCCTCCCCAAGGTCTCAGAAGTGACGCATCGCTTGTTTTCCACCGCACCAGCTTCTGTTTTAGAACTTTGTCGCATTTAAAGGTACTGCTGGCTAAACGTGACGCAACGGTGAACTTTTCACACAACTGCGGATTATTTTATCACAACTTTAAGAACTCTTTTGTAACCATATTCTTGAACTGTGTATGTTGGATTTTTGTCATTTTGGTCTTGTGTAGTTTAGATTAAATACCTTTTCTAAACTGTTGTGGAGTCAGTTTGTGGTGTTTTCACTGTGTTACTGTGCGTGTTGGTACAAATACTTTTACACATTGCCTTTGATAAGCCTTGACTGCTCATGCCAAGCTACCAAGGGGTGAGCAGTGGTTATCTCAGAGGGTTTCCTCCTTACCCTGCTAGAATCAAGGGTCCCTATTTGGACAGTGGTATCTATCTCTGCCAACTAGAGACCCCAGTTCTAACAAGGACCATCTCCGGAATGGTGGGAAGTGTGAACACTCTTTTGTTATACGTTCATACCAGTCCACAACAGGAGTAAAATAGAGACACGGTAAGGTTAAAATGTTTATTTTAACGACGTGATCTCAAGTGCAGTATTTTAATCAACATAAGCATACATATGATTAAGAATATTATGGTCAGCATGGTTACAATTCCATAAAATACAAAAGGAGGAATCATATTATAATAATAGTGCAAACAGGTGATAAAAAGCACCTATTTTAAGCACCCTCCCTATCTAGGAACTATGTATTATAAAAGTATTGAAGGTCTCTTGAGCTTTCTTAGGGGGACCCCATTTACCTGTCTACTCAGTAAGTGTAAATTACATCAGGATCGGTTAGTCTCTCTGCAGGCCTGAAATTTTCCAAGTGTGTTCATTTCTGGCAAGTGTGCTTGATAAAGGCGCCAGAATCCTACTTGACTTGCAGCTGCCAAATTGTTATGTCTAGAATGTGTTACACGGTTATGACGATAAACAGCTCGCACGTTACGATAACCTTGGTGGCTCAGCACTCACTGTACAGACTGGGGACACGATGTATGTCTAGAGATGTCAAAAAACAAACCTTTTCTCATGTATAGACCTTCGTTTGAGCTAACTGCAAAAACAGCTAAGCAGTGTCGAGTGCAAAAAAGCAGCAAAAGGAAAAATGGCGTTTAAACTCCTAATAAGCCATGCTAGCTTAACATGCATGGAGAAAGAGGCCCATACACCACAATACAAGATCATGTAGCACTTCTCTTGAGGTGGATGCAGTCGCAGCCTCGACCTGGTGGGACACAGAAGTAACCACATCAGACAGTCCCTTACAATAATCCATAACCAAATCATCTGTGATGTTTATCAATGCTGTAGCTGGCACCATAGGCAGTCGCATAGCTCTACCCATCAATATTTCGTGGGTAGAGAGCCCTGTTCTTCTATCAGGTGTACTACGCAGACTCGTCAACACCAGTGGCAAGGCATCAGGCCATTCCAATGAAGTTGACAAACACACCTTTGACACTCTCATCTTGATTGTGCCATTTATTTGTTCCACAAGACCAGAAGCCTCAGGCCTGTAGTTGCAATGCAATTTTTGGTCAATTTTGAAAGCTGCACACAATAATTCCATAAGTTGGCTATGGAAGTGTATTCCTCTATCTGTCTCCACCGAGGTCGGAAATCTGAATCTCTGTATCAGTTCCCTTAAAAGCAGTTTTGCCACTGTGAGACTGTCACATCGTCTAGTCGGATATGCCTCAACCCAACGTGAAAAGATACACACCACCACCAAGACATATCACAGCCTATTGCATCTTGGCAACTCAATAAAATCCAACTTTATCCTATTGAAAGGACCTCCTGATCTTCCAATGTGACTCATCGCAAACACAGTTCTTTTTCCCACATTCATTTGTTGACGTGTAACACACAGATGACAGACTGCTTCAGCATGCACATGAAATCGGGGATTAAACCACGTTTGCCTAAACACTCGTACCTTGGCATCTCTTCCAAGATTAACTGCTCTGTGAATCTGCCTTGCCATTGGGCTCAATAAACAGTTAGGTAACACTGCTCTTTCATCTGTTGATATCCAAATGCCATCATCTCTCTTTTTGCAGCCTGCTCTTACCCATGAAGCAGCTTCCTCCTCTGAGACCTCATCCTGCAGCCGCTTCACCTCATCCCATGCATGAGCCACATCCAACATCATGTTGAGCTCGGTCTCTTTTGCACTTTCTCCTACATATCCTCCATTGAAAATGCAAACATATAGTGCACAAAAACAAGCTATTTTGTCAGCATAGGTATTACACTTGGTGACAAAATCTTCTCCTTTCCTATGAGCTGCACATTTCACTACTGCTATGGGTTTGGGTCTCTGTAAGGCCTCTAATAACTGACATACATATTCTCCATTTTGGATAGGGGATCCTGATGACGTTAAAAATCCCCATTGAGACCATAACTGTCCGAAGTTGTGAACCACTTTAAACCCATATTGACTGTCTGTATAGATAGTTACTCGAACTCCATGTGCAATGCTACAGACACGTGTCAGAGCAGCAATTATGGCCACTTGAGCAGAATATACTCTGTTCAAACGGGCAGCTTCGACCACCTCCACAATAGTACATACAGCAAAAGCTGCTCTCAGACACCCTTCACTGTCTCTTAGGCATGAACCATCTACAAAAAGGATCAAATCAGGTTCATCAACAATGTCAGGTCTCTTGTGGAAGAGGAAACAATGTAGCGGGGTTCAAAGTAGTACAGCTCTTTAAAGTACAATTTTCAGAAGCTAATATGACTTGTTCATACTTTGTAAGCCTATTGTTTGTTAGATGTTGTGTCTTTGTCCTTGCCATTAACAGTTCTACTGAATGTGGCACATACACAATAAGCGGGTGACCCATTAATATGCTTTCACATCTATCAATGCTGACACCTGTTGCAGCAACGATTTAAGGCATCCGGGCAACGCAGAAGCTACAGGTTCTAAAGTAGCTGAAAAGTAAGCCACTGGCCTACAAGCTCCTCCAAGTGTCTGCACTAGGACCGCTAATGCACATCTGTAGAGAAACTGACACGTAGTTAGGTTAAGAAATGTAACTTTATTCAAGCAAAGGATCCAGACGAAGACGAGGTAGCTTCCAGGTTCAAACGCCTTTCTGCGTCTGCCCGGTAAGAGCTCCTAACCGTCCCATTACCAACGTATATATATATATATTGTAAATATCAACACGTTTACTTTGCATGCCTAAGCGCACGCCACGTGAAAGCCAGGAAAGCTTCACGAGAAACGGAACAGTAATAAATAATAAGCCAACACTACACTTCCCCCTCTTTTTTCTAAAAAAAACCAATCAGTAACAAACAAAATCTTGCAGGGCACGTGGCGTCTTGAGGACTCTTTTTCCAAAAGAGTTCTTTTTGTCTGCATCTTCCAAGAAATTTCCCAATGCTTGTTGAGATTCCTCAATGGTTGTTTTCTTTCCTTTGGTTTCTCGTCGGGAAGAATTTTGAACAACATCATGAGGAACTCCAAGGACTGGTTGTTTGCACAGAGCAATTCTCTTGAGATTCCAACATTTTCTATCCTGCAAAATGACAGCATGTTTTTTGATTCGAACAATACGTTGAGGACTATAAAATGTGCTAGTGCCTTTTGGAACAAAACCAGGTTTCCTAATTCTGACCCATTGACCAATTGACAAATTCACATTTTGAGAACTATGTTTCTTGCCATAAAATTTTTTGTATTCATCATGTTTATGATGCAAGTTTTCAATGACCTCTGCAGAGGACCAATTAACTTCACCATGAGTTTTTATCCACCCTGGAACCCATTTTGATCTGGGTTTCCTTCTTCTCACGAGCTCAAAAGGAGAAAATTTAGTAGCATCAGACCAAAGAGTTTTGAACACTTGAATCTCCCAAGGAACATCATGTTTTAAGGCCAATTGAATGGCACCTTTTAAAACTCTTTTATATCTTTCAATTAAGCCACGTTCACTCGGGTTATATAAAGAAGTGGTTTTATGGAGAATACCACACTTATTTAAATAACTGGTCATGTTATCAGAAGTAAATTGTACCCCAATGTCGCTGATGATCAAAGCAGGAGTACCTTCATTGAGAAAAACCTCATCAAATAACTTTTATTACGGTGTTAGTGTCTAAATTCTTTATGATTTTGATTACAGGCCATTTAGAGAACACATCCATCATAGAGATGACATATTTTCCTCAGCTACCAATAGAACCCATAATATAAACTGCCACGTTCTGCCAGGGATATTCTGGACACAATAAATCACTCATTGATGGCTTCAAAGTTTTAAGAGACTTGTCAGCAGAAGCACATAACTCACACTATCTAACTGCTCTCTCTACTTCGATGTCTATACCTGGCTACCAAAATTTACTTTTAATAATGGATTTGCTTTTTATAAATTCCTAGATGGCCTTCATGACATAAGGAAATTATTTTATCCCTAACCATAAAAGGTGCAACCAATTTATTATCTCAAACAAGGTTACCATCTAAACAAACCAATTTATTCCTTACCTCTCAAAATGCTTTTTGTTCTTTTAACTCAACTTTACGTGGCCATCCAAAACTTACAAACTCCATATTTTCCTCAAATTGTCATCTTTCTCTAAAGCTACGTCCCATTCAGACCTTTGAATCGAATCAATTCCATGGTCCCATAACCAAGCGACTTGAACATCATCCATAAGATCATCTTGATTTTCAACCAGCTGAGTTGAGAATCTTGAAAGAAAATCTGAAATGGCATTGTCCTTCCCTGGAATATAAACAACTTTATAGATATAATCTAAAAGTCTCACAGATATTCTCGCTAATCTGGCAGAAACATTGATCATACCAACATTGGATACCACCTTAACTAAAGGCTTGTGATCACACTTGATGATAACATCCTTGCCCGAAACATAAGTTCTAAAATGTTTCAAAGACCAGGCACAAGCTAAAGCTTCACGTTCAATGACCGCATATTTACACTCAGCAAGAGATAAGGATCTGGAAGCATACCCTACAATTAATTCTTTACCATTCTCATCAAGTTGGGAAAAAACAGCACCAATACCAGTAGCACAGGCATCAGTAGTGATGATATTTTTGCCACACGGATCAAAACCTGGAAGAGCAGGAGATTGAGCAAAAGCAGTTTTAATGTCTTCAAATTCTTTCTTACAAGAATTGCACCACACAAATTCTGTTTTAGCTGTTGGAAGTTGTCTAATGTGAAAAGTTCTAAAAGAGAATTTTTTTAGGAATTTCGAGAAAAACTCCACCATACCAAGAAATGATTTCACATCATCTTTACTTTTGGGATTAGGTGCATCAGTTATAGGGGAGACTAGCTTATCTTTGGGACGTATACCTACTGCACTAATTTCATGTCCCAAATAGTTTACACTAGAAGCAGCAAACTTGCATTTAGAGTACTCTACAGTTAATCCAAATTTGTTTAGTAAGGAGAGTACCTCTATAAGTTTTAAATTTGTGGTCATCATTGTTCTTCCCCATAACTAAAATGTAATCTTGAAATCCTAACACATAATCCAGATGGCCGAAAATGTTATGCATAAGGCGCTGAAATACAGCGGCAGCTGAGGCCACTAGTATATCTGAAACAACCAATATGAGACACAAAAGCAGTGAAATCCTTACAAGAATCGGATAAAGGAATTTGGTGATAAGCCTGCGACAAGTCTATAGTTGAAAAAACTTGCTTATCTTAGAAATCATTTTGTTAATTTTAGGTATGGGAAATTGATCAACTTGGATATCGGTGTTAAATGGCGTTAATCAATGCAGAGCCAAATTTAACCATTGGCCTTCCTAGCAGCGACCAATGGAGAAATACATTGAGAACTCTCAATTGGCTCTATAACACCATCCTTAGACCAGTCTATTCAACTCACTAGCTACTTCCTCCCTGACTGCAAACGGAATATTCCTTAATTTGTGTATTTTAGAAACAGCATCTGGTTTCAAATGGATGCAATGTTCAAAACCATCAATTTTGCCATACTTTTGGAAAATCATTGCGTAGACACTTTCCTAAAGATTCCCCTTCATCTAAAATTAGAACTTGCTCAATTCCATTGGGATCTAAAATGATGTTTAATATGTTTTTATCTTTCCAACCTCAGACAGAAGGTCCTTATTTATAAACATAAATTTTGCAAACCGCACTTCTTTGTTTAAATCTGAACAGAAGTTTCCTAAAACAAATAATTCAATTGAATCTCCATTAAAACTCTCCAGGGATATATCAGGAGTCAACAAACTTGAACCAATTTTGTTGATACATTTTTCAACCCAAACAGATTCATTAATATTTGTAAAATGTGAAGCAGAATCAGCGGCAATGTGAACACTTATACCACCCATAAACATAGAAGACATGGGCTTGTTTGACTGTTTGTTGCTTGATATGTTTGAAAACACTCTACTACCAGAATTAGAAACATCACAGTTATCCTGATCACTGTCATCATCATAAGAATTAAGTTCACTTTATTCAACACACTTGACTCGATTATATTTTCTGTCATGACATACTTTTCTAAAATGACCGACTTTTCCACATATAGAACAACGACTTTTAATTGCAGGACATCTTTTGTCATTGGCTAGGTGTTTTTACTATCACACCTGAAACAACAAAACTCTTTTTTATTTGAAGTGTTTTCCTTTTTACTACTTGTTTTATTCATTAAATTGCTCTTTAATCTGTTAGATAAAACACTGGCTACCGTCTCTTTAGAGGATGCCTCTTGTTGGGAAACCTCAGAACTTTTGAGTGCTTTCGCACATCTACCTGACAATTCTCCTTTGTGGGCTACAGCAAGAACATCGTTAAGGGAATTATCTCCATTAACCCAGAGGCTATCTTGAATATTGGAGTCATAAGAAATCATAACAATTTGGTCCCTAATAAGTTCTTCTTCAATCACGCCAAATCTACAATCAAGTGCCAAATTTTGAAGAGCCATAGCATAATCATCAATAGATTCATTTTTAAGTTGTTTTCTTTGAAAGAATTAAAAACGTGTAACCCCAATGCATACTTTACTGCTTTCTGCATCTGCCCCGTAAGAGCTCGTAACCGTCCCATTACCAACGTATATATTCTAGATATCAGCAAGTTTACTTTGCATGCCTAAGCGCACGCCACTAGTTCAACTACAACATTCTTCCTGTTCCATGTGAAGGCCAGGAAAGCTTCACGAGGAACGAAACAATAAATAAATAATAAGCCAACACTACAACATCCTTCTCTCACAGCAGAAGAGGGAAAATGCTTTATTGTAATCTGGCATTTCCAGAGCTGGAGCGTGACATAGGCTCTCACTCAGCTCATGGAAGGCTATCAAGCAGTCAGTGTCCCATGGTACCAGATCACTAATGTCCTTTTGAGTCAACCTTAAAAGTGGCTTTGCTTGCAAGGAAAAGTTTGGGATCCACTGTCGACGATAGATGACCATTCCCAAAAGCATGCAGACTTCTTTTTGTGTTTTCGGAGTTCCCATTTGCAGAATCGTCTCTATGCGATCTGGTGACGGCCTCTGTTTTCTCTTTCCAATTCGATGACCCAGATACTGCACTTCTGTTTGACAATACTGAAGCTTATTTGGGGACACCCTGAGTCCATTCTCTGGCAAACTATTAAGTAAAGCAACTGCATCGATCCTGCAAGTATCTTCGGTCTCTGAAAGGACCAAAGAAGGTAATCCATATACTGCAATAGAACTGAGTTTTGGGGCACCACCAACCATTCAAAATTATTTTTCAAATGCACAAATCGATGACTGTGAACCATTCAGCTTCACATGGTATCTGAAATAGTATAACAACTGGATTTGGTACCAGAGGACAACATGGGATTACGATTTGATTGACCCTGCGCAAATTCTGTACTATTCTGTACTTGGCTCTAGGCTTCTGTAGTCCCAACATAGGTAAATTACAGGGACTTCCTCTTATCTCCTTCAGAATGCCTTGCAAAATCATAGCCTCAATTGCAGGTCGCATTCCAGCCAGTGTTTCTGGAATTAATTTATACTGAGTGATTCAAGGAAATTCAGCATTGGGCTTGACCCGTATCTTCTCAGGTTCAACACCTCGAATCAATCTAATTTCCTCACCTGTGAAATCCCACACCTTCGGTGAAACTGAATCTCTCAAGTCATATGGAAGTCCTCGATTGTGAGACCCACAAATAGTTTGGCACACAACCTCATATTGGCCATTTTAAAATCAGCATCATCATGATAGGTTTGCAACTCCACACCTCTCAGAGTGCATGATATGATACAATTTAATTTGCACAAAAGATCTCGGCCTAATAGACAGACTGGGCTGGAATCAGACAATACAAATTGATGTTGATCCTGAAATGGGTCTATTTTATCAGGTAATTCATTTGTCAATGGATTAGTCTTTTTCAAATTAGTCACTCCTACCAATTCGATCGACTTTCCTGAAAGGGTTAAATCTGGGACTACTTATGTTTGTACTGTGGAGCACGCATCTCCAGTATCAAAAAGCTAACAGGATGCCCATTCACCTTTGCATCTACAAACAGTCCACTTTGATCCACGTCCAGGGCAGCACCCAAAGTGCACTCTCCCTGCTCCCCCCTCTGATACTCATGAGGGTCTTGCATTTGATCTAATCTGTCTTTTATCTCAAAGTAAAGCATTTGACAATATGTTTGTTTTTTCATGGGTATTCTTGGAGGCTGTAGTATCTGCACCTAAGACTCATAATTACCTTCATACATGGATCCAGGTATTATCACAGTATTCACCCCTTCTGACATTTGTCCCTCTCCCTCACATTGCAATTGATTTGCTGAATTCAATCTACACTCGTGCTTTCAAGGCCCGATTTTGTGACAATAGTGACAAGCTGTCACATGTTTTTGATGTGCTACCCACTCAGCGTCCATACCTGCATTTGTACTCCTTCCTCTTCCCTGTCCAGGTTGAGACACCGTCTGTTGGATCATTCCTCGACCTCTTCCTCTTCCTTGACCTTTCGCTCCTCCAACCCCTTGCCCCCAATCTAGCTGTTCAGCATTTCTCAACTGCACTAACATCAACTTTTGCTTTATTTTCTTTTGTGCGGCCTCTACCTGTTCACTGCAATATTTTGCATATCGCAAAATTTGGTCAACAGATTTATTCTGCCAACATATCAAACGGTGCTGTATCATTCAACTAATATCAGATCTCAACCCTAATACAAATTTAGACACAAACTGTCCCACATCTTTTGTCTCAACAGTATCCAATCCACTATGTTGTTTGAATGCCACTAAAAGACACTCATAATAATCATGTATTGATTCTTTAGGATCCTGAGTAGTACGATCAATTTTAAGCCAATTGACAGTCTGTGGGGCCACTTTAGACTGCGACATGTAATCACTTGTTCATATTTCTTCATCACCTCAGCTGAAGGACCATTAGTCCCCGGATCTCTAGCTGATTCAGCAGCAGGCCAGTCGACTGCAACCTTACATGCCGTCCACAGATCACCAGGACCCAATATAACAAACAAGGTATTCAAATCAATCCATAACTCCTTTGAAAACTTAACAAACCAATTAATTTGTTTAAACCAGTTGACAGGTTTTTCCCTCAGTTGAGGAAAATCATTAGTGAATACTGCCAAATCACCCCTGCTCCATGGCACACGTACATACACTCAATTCTGCACCTCTCTCAGAGAGAAATTTCCTGCTGCTTCCATCCCTCCACCTGGAGGCGGGGTATCTCCTATCACTTTCTTGGCGCTTTTCTTTTTAGCCCATCTTTCTTCCCATGTATCCAATTCTCTCCACGGTCGCATTGCTATAATCAAATCTCTAATCTGTGCCTTTAATCCTGTTGTTCGCTTTTTCTCTAAATCTTGATCAGTGTAATTCAATCTGCAGCTTCCCTAGATAAATGTAGTTTTAGCCAAAGCCACCTCATACAATCTTGCCAATTGTACCAATGCTTCATGAACTTGCTTTGCCTTTTTTGCAACATCCTTTGCTACAAATAGCAACTTGCTTGGGTCATATATTTAAATCCTGTCTAATGGCAAAGTCCCTTCTATCACTTCATCTATTTCAATTTTCAATCCGGTCACATCTAACAATGGTGCTTTCTTTGCCACTTGTATGACGCTCTGATCTCTCTCACTTCCTGTTTCTGCCCTGCCACATCTTTGAGCTCACCTTGGAACTGCGCCCTCCTCTATTCTCAATGCTGGACGACTTTCCCTCTAACAACTTCGACTTCTCCAATGATTTCCCTCACATAAACCCTGTGATTCAAATAGTATTCTAGGTGCCACTCGTCTCGTTTTCTCTAGTTCTTCTTTTGACACCATTGACTCCCTCACAGGTTGAACTCACATTCTCAGTGCTGACATAGAATTTGCTAAAGTTCCTGTTCGTCTTCGTTCTGACCCACTGTCCATCCTTGATGGATCAGCTGTGGCTGGCAATGGAGTGCTAGCTTCCACTGGTCTCTGAACCATACCCATCCCACTCATGGTAAGACTTTCCCCTGTCATAGTCTCTTCCACTTCTCCAGTCCGTTGCTGTTGTCTTTCACTTGCCCTCTCATTTGGGTTATAGTTTGAAAGCACAGGTCCAATGGTAACTGGTGCAGTATGAGAGTCTGGTAGCTGTATGGTACATGCACTTCCATTGTGCTCAGGATCTGCATATCATGTCCCTCCAGAACCCCCTAGAATTCTTATTCCTACTGCCATTATTCCCCTTACTCCTGTTGTCTGCTCCTCTGAACCTGTTCAACCTACCCCTGAAGCTTCCCCAGGTTGCTGCGTTCTCTCCAACTCTGACCTGGAACCACTAGGTGGAGGACGTTCTGGTAACAAATGCTCTCGAAAGCTATCATCTGTATCACTGTCCTCTTCTTACTCTGTCCTTCAGACCCCCCCTTTTAGCAACCTGAATGGATATAAGCGTTCAACCTCTATGGCGTCTACTCTCCACCACTTCAATTGTACATCCCACCTAGCAGCCTGATATGCCTTCATTGCTTTCTTCATTCTTTCCTGTGAAGCTTCTCTCCTTTTTGCCATTGCTGCTCTCGTCCACGGATCTAATGCCTCAAATTGCGTTGGTCTAGACGGAGGCTTCATAGAAGACATCACCCCTCTTAGCTGGATCCATAACCAGGGAAATCCAATTCTCCCTCTTTCTCTGTGATTTTGTGCGAATTTTGCAGCCACACTACAGTATGGAGTCTTACATTGGTTGCCATGTAATGTGTTGGAGTATCCTCTGGTGGAGCTTCTTCTCCCACCCGAGTTACAACTCCTGTGTTGCCTCAACACATACCACGCAACACCTTAAAACATCTCATTATTAAAATCAACTATTTGCAATCCAGAATTCGATATTGAACTTCGGACGAACTTCCACCAATCCCAGCATGGCGTAACACCAACCGACCAATGCCAGCACGGCTCGCACTGACGTCACAACTCCCTCCTTGCAGTTGCTCACCCTCCTTTACAATTTCTCTTCGTACACTCGCTCACACATTTGTACACAAGTAGCTGTATAACCAGAGTCATTAACCAAGTAACTGCTTCCTACTACAGCCACATTAACTTACAGTCACATAAACAAGTAATCGTCCATCCGCTAAAAGATCGATAGAACACTCTCACAAGAACATCTACTGTGACCCTCGACATGCATTGGTCATCCGATCGCCGTAGTCTACCCCCGGTCCCTGAGGCTTTCCACCGCGCCATTAATCTTCTTCATTCACACAAAGTTAATTCCCACCACAAGTGGATCGCCGATAGCGCTTCACTACACCCACAATATTGATCAGACAATCATATACTGAAAACTGTCCCGGGATATTGGTCTTCTCTTGAGTCCGCTCACCAACACTTCCTGATCCGCACGTGTCCAGACCAGTAAACCGATTAACCCACAATCCCTCGACTCGCATCCTCACTTCGCAAGAAAACACACCACAATTATTTCATCACTGCAATCTGACACACCACACAATTTCATACTCACTCTACCACTGTTTCTACCGCACCATCAGCGTCCTCCGACCTCCATCAATCGTCGTTTTGCGCCGTCATCTGCGCCTATTCCAGAGGCAAATTTCCCTCCACTTTCACTCTAAATCCCTCATTTCCCCTCACTTTAGAGGCAAACCATCCTCTGCTACCATTTGATTACACTAACTTTAGACCTTGCCTTACCTTCCTAATTTTGCACTGACGGTCTTTTATTTGTCTGCTGAAAGTTGTCGAGGGGTAAAAACACTTCAAGATTATACTTACAATTTAGTCATACTCAAAGGACCACAGACTCCGAATTCTACTTTATGAATTTTATTAGGGAACAGGATCTATGGGTCCCTTATATTGTTCTATTAGCCAATGCTCTGGCAAGGGGTGCTAAAGTCCCTGATTCGTGGCTGGGGGCGGAGATCCTCCCAATTTATAAGCAGGGCGATCGCTCAGTAACGGCTAATTATCGACCTATTAGCCTAATTGATGCTGTACAAAAGATTGGGGGCGCCTTCTTTTGGGTAAGATCCAGAGCTGGATCTCTGATTATGATGTTTTAAGTCCTCTCCAGGCAGGTTTTCGGCCACATATGGGGACCCTGGAGCAAGTATTTAGATTTATGTTACTTTATTGGAAGGTGGTCTTCCTAGGGGGGGGCCTTCTGTTTGCGGCTTTTGTGGACCTTAGGTCCGCGTTTGACTTAGTGCCTAGGAATAAGCTCTGGGAAGTCTTGATGGAACTGGGCATGCCTAAAGAGCAGGTGGCCCTGCTCATCAATTTGAATTCAAACACCTATGCAAAAGTAAGATGGGGGGCACCCGGTGAGACTACTGATAGCTTTAAAATCGAAAAGGGGGTTAGACAAGGGTGTGTGTTGGCCCCCACCCTTTTCTCTTTGTTTATTAATGGGGTGACTAAGTACTTTTCCAACTTTCCAACTGACGCCCCCTCCCTTGCTGGAAGGAAAATTCCCCTCCTCATGTTCGCAGACGACACTCTTATCATCTCTAAAATGAGGCAGGGCCTACAGTCTGCGCTGGCCTGCTTTGAGTGTTTCTGCAGCGAGCATGAGTTAGAGGTGAATGTCAGCAAGACCAAATTCATGGTTCTGCGAGGCCCCAAGGCTGTGAAGGCCAAGATGTCGATGAGTGGAGCTATACTGGATCAAACGGAGGTGTTTACTTATTTGGGTGTCACACTAAGTGAGAATATGAGCTGGAAACCTCAACTGGATCTTATGGCCCTGAAACATGTCCAACTGGGGGGAGCCCTATTGAAGGAGCATGCAAAATCTCTGACTAAACCTCTGGCCCCGCTGGTCAAAATTTATGGCTCCAAGATAATCCCTGCAATTATCTATGGTGCAGAACTGTGGGGTTATAGTGATCTATCCACTCTGAGAGTGGCACAGAATAGGTTCCTCAGAATGGCAACTGGGCTCCCACAATCAACACCTTCCATACCCCTACAGCTCGACTTAGGTGTTAAACCCATTGAGGATGTGGCACGGTATAGACCACTGGCGTTTTGGCATCGTCTGTGGACTACACCCGAATTATCTTTGTTTGCCGAGGCTATCCTTGAAGTGAGGGGGCTTGAAGGGGCTCATTGGGTACCCTTATTCTCTCATCTTAGAGAGCTCCTGATAAACCTACGCTTGGAGGTGCTATGGGTTGATCCAGCTAGTGCTACCTTCCCATCAAAAAAGGGTCTTAAAGATATCTATTGGCACTGGATCGGAGAGAGGAGATCTACTTTGGTTGTTGGCCCTATCATGTCTTTGGAATTTTTGGTTATTAAGGATGCCCCCAGATACGAGGCCTATTGGGACTTAATAACCAAGCCGAAAGATCGTAAATTGTACCATCAATTACGAGTTGGCTCGTTACCTGTGCGGGGGCTAACGCATTCCTGGTCCTTGGGGGGCAGTGATAAATGTCCTTTCTGTGTGGCAGCAGTAGAGAACATCGAACACATATTCTTCTGCTGCCCCATTTATTTGGAACCCAGAAAAATTTGGCTTTCACCGGTCTGCCGCTCACTGGGTACTAGATCTACTATTGCAGCTACCAGGATCCTAAAAACTGATACTACTCCCCTTATCGTCATTGGTGTAGCAAAATTCCTGAGCTGGGCCTGGTCACTCCGTAGTCGCAATCTTGGAAAATGAAGTTTCTATGTTATTCGCTTTTATGTGTTTTTAACTGCAACATAGTATTGCTTATAGGTCACCATGGGTCTTCTTACATCATTGTTTATATTTTTTTTTCTGGTTTTAAACTGTAAAGTATTTATTATCTTATATACTAATCTGTATGAACTGTATTTTTATGTACATTGTCTTTTATGATGTAAATCGAATAAAGACCTGTTTGACTTGACTTGAATTTTATTATAAGGCAAAAATTAATTGGATATACATGAAATGGAGAATTAGCAAATATAAATACATAAAAATCAATACAAAGCCAAATCTTTGCATATAATTAATATGGCATTGAAGGCACAAAGTAATAAATTCAAAGTAATAAATTCAAGACCCAAGATACACTCCAAATTGGAGGCAAAATCTAAATACTTTTTCATTAGGAATAAAAGCATAAATTATCTTTCCCTATATTACTCTAATTGGTTATAGTCCTTGCTGTTTTCGCCTACCCAATTCCCAAAGGTGTCAGCATGTGTCGACTTCCTGAAAAGTACTCATGTCAAAAGGGTTAAATTAGCTTAAGGCTATGGAGCGCGACCTCAGTATGCTTCCTCTCCTCCGAAAATCTAGAATTCTGAATTATCAGTCCCTGCGCAAAACGGACAACTCAGCCCCCTCCTAAATGTATCACATGACAAATCATTTCACTTTCAAAGGTTGTGGTGAATTTCCATCGCTTCTTAAATTAATTCTTTTTTTCTTCGAGTGGCCTTGGAGTGCAGATAGGCCAGGCACAGAAGGTATTCTTCCTTATACCTTCTTAGACTCCTCAAAGACATTCTGGTTATCGCCTTAAACTAAAAATAATGAAGTCGAATTCCAATACCAATAGCAGTGGTGTGGCACACACAAAGATACATTTAATTATTTCTTCAGCAACCAGGGCTTTCAAAACTGTCAACAACTTTTAACTCTGTGCCTACAGTGCAGGCAACTTTAACACACTCGATTACATTGATATGAATGTAATGTGATCCAGCACATTATGCATACAGTAATTATGGTGTCTCTCATACATGTAAATTCTATTTAAAAGTGCACATTACCTTTCTTGCTTAAGATGTAGAATAAATGCATTTAATAAACATAATACGCTATAATGATAGAAAATATGCGGGTGTGTTTAAACCATGAGCATAATGCACCCATACAAGTTAGAGTGCTTTAAGCGCTCTATCACACCCAACTCTATTAGCATTTATACACTAAGAAAGTCTCAAATGAATGACGTCTTCTTCAAGGAGCTGTTGATCTTGGTGCCAAGCCCTTAATATTTTTCTTACATTTCACTGTTAGTGTCTGGCCATTATGTTCAATAAATGTCAATGTGAGCAGCCGTGTCCCACGCAGGTAAGAGCCAGACAGCAGGATTGGAGGGGGGGGATTCGACAGACGGCCACGAGGGAAAATTAAATAAATAATTAATTTTCCCTCATCGCCATCTGTTGAAATCAACCCCACCCCCACCTGGCCCCACCGCTCTAACCTGCATGGGCCATGGCTGAATGTGAGTGCATAGCCATAATACCTGTAGAGAACAAACAGACATGAAAAAATATTACTAAAATGACTTGCCAATAAACCTTTAGAAAATTGCAAAGATACATGTCACACCTGTAAACATGCAGGGCAATAGCCTCCAGCCTGCCAAGTTATGGAAATGCTGGGCTATGATACAAATATAGCAGACTTTCCCTAATGGGGAAACTACAGAAGAATGGTAGGTGTGGGGCTAAATTAGTTCCCATTCGTTATTAAATTACTACTTACCACTCTTGAAGATTGCTTGTTGGTAAAGGAACATATGAAAGGTAGTCGCTAGTTACATAATGATATATTTATCAAAACCAAAGGTGGAAAAGGAGCAGATACTTCTCTGTGAAGTTAGTTCCAAGGGATGATTCTATGAACTTTAGGAAAAAATTAACAACCTTTCTTTTCTAGCTCTGTCCTCTGAAGTCGATTCTGATCCCTTTCAGGATAGCGCCGGGACACTCCTCGGAGTATCTGCACTCGTTATAAGTTGATATAACATACCATAACATAACATGACCCATCATCAAAGCTGTCTAAACTTGAAGACAAAGCATTGAAAGAGCAAGAGACTTGGGAGCTGTGGAGAGGGCATGAAGGCAGTCTTAGCCGTCTGACGGGACAAGACTTAAGGATCTTGAGAGGCTTGACCTGAACATGAAGGGATTATCAAAAAAGTCTGACCTGGTGAAGAGTTGACTCTTTGAAGATCTTCTTAATTTGAGGTAGTCACTTTCCAGTCTTAAATGAATTGGCAGCCAATCATTGCAAGGAGCTCAGGACATTCAGAGACTGACTGGAGCATCTCATGTTTCTGTGCAGATGGGCCAACAGTGGGCACTGGCTGGCAGACTTAAGGCTTCTGCTCTGTCTGCACAATACAAGCACTGGGGCATAATTACAAAAGAACGGCGCTGAGCGGGACCGCAAGAAAAGTTGTTGCACTGAGTTGCGTCATTTAAAAAACACAGTGAGGCACCGTATTTACAAGAATATGACGCACCACTATGCTCTCTCCTGCACGTCACTAAAACAGCAGCCGTGCGCTATAACAGGCACCCTTGCACCATGGTGAAAGGGCACCTGCATTGCAGGGATGCTTTTTGTTGTGCAGGAAGGGACAGCTTCTTGCATAAAATATGTAATTAATGGCTTTTCCACCTTGTGTGTGTGCTGTATGATGCAGCACACATAGAAAGAGCAAAAAGCAAGAAGAAATTAAATTATTTCTCCTTGTTGTGCCACTTTAAAGCCTCCCCTGGAAAGGCGTTGCCTCAGATTTACGAATACTTGTAAATCTGGGGCAGTGTCAAAAAGCCATGGGTGTTGCATGGGAGCGCCCACGGCAACACCCATGACACACCCCTTTGACACAAAGTACTGTGTGAAAGAGGGCCATATTTACAAGGCTGTGTAAAGCCACGCAAACTATCAAAAAAAGTGACCCTTCTATGGCGCTAGGGGCTTGTACATTTTTTCAATAATAAGGTTAGTAGCCATGAATGACTGATAAACCTCTGTAAATGTCTCTCTTCCTTTTATAGATGGCCAGAGAAGGGTTTTCAGAGACAAATATGTCCGGACACGTTTTTCTGACCGAACAGAAATCTCAGAAAAGATTCATGTATTCTATAATGGGATTTATATTGGTTGAGAAATTCACTTTCAGAATAATTTGCAATTTATTCTTACTACTATGATTCCATAGAATTACATTTTCTTTTGTGCCTTAGAGTGACAGATTGCTCTAAAGTTAGTCTTTAATGTATAACTAAAATTGATGTATAGCTATGTTTTATGGACAGCAGGAATAAGGCTGCATAGTTTTTATGCGTCAATTGTAACTTTTGTGTAAGTTTATTTAGGCAACAAAATCCATTTCCTTTCAGTTGGATGTGATCAAGACAGGGCATGCAAAGCCCTATTTCTATAAAAACAAAAGCATGCCTAGACTGTTAATAAAAGGGATTCAGCAGTGAGCAGCATAGCTGTGGGTAGGCAAATCACAGGGAGGTTTATAATGTGAAGTCATTAATCAGAGGGAATGGAATATTCTTCTAGAGCCGAGATAAAAGCAATGCATGGTTTCTATTCGCTATTACCTACTTACAGAATATTAGGTAGTGGGCCACTCTCATCACTCTTCATGTAAAGGCAATGCATTGGCCCAATTGCACAGCATGGGTCCTTGGTCAAAACAATACTCACCCTCTTTCTGACTTGAAAAGAAGCTCACGTGTAGCCGATATAAGGTTGTGGGGCATATTTATAAGGACATTGCGCCACCGTCACGTCACTTTTTCAGAGGCTCCAGTGGTGCAATGCCCTGCTCCAAATTTACAAAGTAACAACACATTGCAAAATATCGTACCCTTTCACGCAGGTATCTGCGTGAAAGGGGCGTGCATTGGGTGTTGCTGTGAGTGTTCCACCGCAACACCCATTGCTTTTTGATGCTGTCCCAAAGTTACAAGCATCTGTATTGATGGATTTTGATTGATTGATGGATTTTATTGTTGACCTTCGATTATTTAAAAACATTACAGTAAAAAGCTAAGATTAAAACCCAACCCCCTTTACCCTCCCACCTGTCCCAACCGTCCCCCCGGCCCCGTCCCATGGCCTCCTGTGAGATTTATAAAGCCCATTTCCAACAGTCAAACTTGTGTTGCAGGGAATTTTCTGCCTTTAGTCCAGGAGCTTAATTTTAATGTGGCGATGTTCCAGTCATAGTACTTGAGGTGGCGGCCAAGGTCTTCTTTGCTCATAAATGTTACAGTGACACCTTGTTGGCGCATTAATCTGGCTCAGACTTTCATGGGCTTTAGGAAATCGATTATACTCTAGCGTCTAGTGCTTGACCAATCTGGTAAGTTTATTTTGCTGCTCTTGCCAGGTGGTGTGTTTTTATTTCTGAAAAGCACCAGTCGGATGCCTCCTTGCAAGTTTTAATGCCGAGAGCTCTGAAAATGGGATGAAGCAGCCTCTGCCGGTCGCAGGTGAGTTTGGGGCAACAGCATAGTAAGTGGAGCCAAGATTCCTGTTGGTAATTGCATAGGCGGCATGAAATAGCTCCATCTGTTCGTGCCCAAGCTGGATTGAAGTCCCCAATTTTAAGTGACGTTAGGCTCATAAAAAGGATTTTGTTGCATGCCTGGACCCCTACTGCTTCTCTAAGGTATGGTTGGGCTTTCCCCAAGGTTTAAGATTCGTCCAATGCCTTCGCACAGGTGTTGTGTCGGATTAGATTAGTTCCTTTTCGTACGAGATGGAGCAGACCTGCCGTCTCATGATGTTTGACCAAGCCTTAAGTGGGATGTCTGTTAGGGACACACTGTTGGAATCTATGTTTAGGGTCTCTGTTGCTTTACCCAGCTTGGTAAACCAGGTGGAGTCCTCCTCTCTGAAAATGGTTACAAGATGTTGTTTGAGAGAGTTGTGCGGTGCTTTGAGGACTCTGACAAGGTATTTTATTAGATATCCCTGGAGGGCCAGTTTGGGTCTGCCGAGGCCTAATTCCAGCTGTAATCTTGTGTTCCTTGCATTCCCAGGTGGTTGCAGCACAATCTTGTGGGCTTTGACCTGCGCTGCTACTATAAGTTTATCTAAAGCTCCTGGAAATGCCAAGTGACCGTAGATAACGGCCGGGATTAGTTTTACCCTGAGGACCTTTAGTATCGGGTCTGCTGTGGGGCTGGTCAAGCATTGACTCAGGCATCTCATCGATAAAATTACGCTGTTGATTTTAGCAGTTAGATATTTTGAATGAGCTGCCGATGTTTCCCTCTTGTTTAGCCAAACACCAAGATAGTTATAGGCTGTAGCGGTCCCGATTTGGTGATCTTCCAACTTCCAGACTGCTTGTATTTTGTGTGGGTATCTGCCAAATATCATTATATTTGTTTTGCCTTAATTAACTGTCAGGTGATTCTCCTTGTTGTACTCCCTCAGCTCTTTAAGTGCTCTTGTGTAGTCCATAACTACAGTATCATCTGCGTATTGTAGAATTGCTATTCTCGCAGTGCCCAGTCTCGTGGAACTAGACTTGCCTTTTTTAGGGCTTCCCCCATATCTGCCGCATAAAGATGAAATAATAGGGGGGCCAGGACGCAGTCCTGCAACAGTCACTTGTTGGTTTCGACTTTTACAGAAAGAGCTGTGAGGCAGAATTTTACTTGTACCCAGGACCCCCTGTGAAGGGATATGGTGGCTTTCAATAACTTGGGAGGTACCCCCCAGAATAAACTTTTTCCCCAGAGTGTTCCCCTATCGACTTTGTCAAAAGCCGTACTGTAGTCAATAAAACAGCAGATCAGCGGAGGGTGCCTGACTTTCATAGCACGTTTTGAGAGGTAGGCCAGGGCCATGATGTTATCAGTTTTCCTGAAGCCATTCTGAAAGAATGGCAATATTTTGTTGCTATTAGCCCAGTCCTCTAGTTCTCTCAGTAGTAGTTTGGCAAAAGCTTTGGCTTCTACATCCAGCAGGGACAGTAGCCTGTAGTCGCCTTTCTTGTGAATGGGGAAGAGGATAGATCCTTCCCATGAGTGTGGAATTGTTTCCGTTGCATATGAAAAGTTGTATAAGGGGGTGAGGACTGTGGAAAAGAATGATTGGGCTGTTTTGAAGGCCAGGGCTGGTGCCCGTCATTCCTCATTTTCCTAATCTTCATCATTATTTCGGCTTCTGTGAATCCCTCGTCCTCAAACATTCTTTGTCCTCCCTCTTCTTTGTGTCTGGAGAGAGTAGTTATGTGGGAGCCTGTTTCCTGGATGTTCAAAGGGTCCTGCTTGGTAACTAGTTTACCTTTGGTATATAATCCCCTTACGTATTCTTGCCACTTGTTGCTTTCAATATTGTTCTCCTTGCTCCTGGGTTGAGAGCTCACACGATTGATGTACCTCCATAATTTAGCATTATTCTTTTCCTTTAGCAGGGCAAATACTGTGATCCATTTTTGTTCAATCTCTTTCCTCTTCTGCTCACCTACATTTATCATGAAGGCGGCTAATGACACGTTTTTTTTTACAGGGTTTTTTTATCCAGCTTCCGCGACAGGTCTTCTGTCAGTTCCTCCCAGCAACCAACCACCTCTGAGTCGGTCTCCCGTGATCCCCGAGCCATGGGTGTTGCTGTGAGTGTTCCACTGCAACACCCATTGCTTTTTTATGCTGCCCCAGAGTTACAAGCTTCTGTAAATCTGAGGCAGAGCAAAAAACTAATGCCACTGAAAAGAAGCTGTTAAATTGGCACAATACCCACATTTTTGCTCTTTCTATGTGTGCTGCATTCTGCAGCACAAATACAAGGAGCAAATGACCTTTAATGATGCTTCATGTGCAGGGAGGTGTCCCATCCTGCACATAAACAAGCATCCCTGCAACACAGAGTCATCCCTGCAATTCAGGCACCCTTGCATTATGGTGCCTATTGTTGGCGCTAGGTAGCATTTTTTAGCGCTAGCGCAAGGGAAAACACGGGTGTGTGGCATATTCTTGTACAGTTGGCACATCCCAGTGTTTTTAAAGGACTCAGCACAGCACTACTAAATTGCTTGCAGCACAGTGCTGTGTCATTTCTTTGTGAATATTCCCATCAATTTATTTGCTTTTCCATGCAAAGAATGTAGTGATTCATGATTCTCATGCAGCAACTGGTAGCCTTTAAATGCAGTCTGAATGGGCTGGTGCATCAGTATTGAGAGAACAAGGCAGACAACTCTGGAGGATCTGGAAACCGAGGCGGCAGCTTCTCTGAAAGATACAGGGCTCTAGAGAGGGCTCTCTCTTAAATACCCAGGGTCTGGAGCAACACCATCTCTGAAACAGTCTCAGATCTAGGCATTGGCCTACCTGAAGGTTCCAGGGATTTAGACGAGAGCTCCTGACAATCCTGAGAGAGGAGCCCCCAAGTCCATGCAAGGATTTAAACATAAACTGCTCCAGAACATCAGGGGGTTCAAGTGTAATTTTGGCTGATGCCCGGTGGGGCTGTCATAAGCAGCAATAGAGGAATTTGGCTCTGGTTCACCCCTCGGTCGGCACCTACCCAGCTAAACAACGGACATCATTTTCCTTGCCTGCCTTTTGTGTTTTCCTACCTGCATTCCCTACCCTCGCTTACCATTCCTCCTCTACCTCTTTACTCCCCATAAGACGTGTGTACGCGCTAATAATCTCACATTACTGTGTAATCTCTTGTTTCTTCTTTTCTCCTATGTCTATACTTGTCTATGTAATTATGGAACCTGTAATTCACTGATCCTCATGTAAATCACTCTGATACCTTTGGTTCTAGCCAGCGCTATATAAAACTTTGCACAAAAAAAAGTGTATCTCTGAAGCAGGTCAGGGTTCACATAAAAGATCCCCCAATGTATCCACGTTCTAGGCAGGAGCTCCTTAGAAGCATTTGAGACCCGACACAACATATTTTACTAAACATTCCGAAACAAAGACTGCAGCATATCTGAGACATAACCGAGCTCAGGAGGGAGCTTATTGGAAGCATTGGAACATCTCTGCTGTAGATTCTCTAAGACCAACATGAACAGAGCCATTAACTTTCCTGAAGCAATCAGGAGCACAGGCAATAATTTCTTCAAGTCATTGTGTCAAATTATTATATATATATATAAATAGATCATCACACCCATGACTTGATTACATATGGGTAACCATTTTGAAGGATGAAGTTGAACAGGGAGCTGTTCACAGAATGGCACCCTTAGAAGTTGTTGGATGAGGTATTTGAAGGCTAAAAGTGGACTTTAAACATGGTAAGTCACAGTTGCAGAACGTAAGTATCAGATGTTGTATAATAGTATGAATAATCACTCAGAACAGCAGCTTCCCCAAAGCACCCAAGACCCAAGCAGCTTCTCAGAAGTATTCACATTGGAGAATCTCTAGAAGATTCAGAATGTGAGGTAGGATCCATGTATTAAAGAAGCTATGTCTCTGAGCATCCGTGGACTGCAACAAGAGCTTTTAAGGGCCTAATTTCAATCTCGTTCAGAAAGCAAACCAAACGACTCGTGTCCGGAATGCTTTCCATATGACTTGTGTCAGAGGAGTCCCACCAAACAAGTACATTGCATTTGAATCCATCCGGATACGATTCTGTCAGACTTCCCTTGGCTTCAATAGGAGCCTGTATACCGAACGAATACACAGGCTCCCATTGACAAAAGTGGTGGTTGGCAAACATTGTGCACCCTGTGGCGGGCATCCCATGGTACCAGCCCCCGGGTTAAGAGGGGCTGGCTACGGGCCCCCAAAGACCAATTCTGGCAGCCTTTTTTATTCAGGCAAAACAAATCGTGACGGCTGTCCGAATCGTTCATCGTACTTGCTCACTTGGAAAATCTACTCCATATAGCTGTATGATTTGATTACAGAGTGCTCTATCTCTCCATATGCCTTCTGGAACTGATTCGCTCAGCGCTAAGGGTTTCCAGGCATTGTAATTGGTAGTTCAGAATTGGGAATGAGTCGGTCGGAAACAAGGGCTCTGGATCCGTTTAGGAAAAACAAATCCGATTCGGAGGCCTTGCGATAGAGATCGAGAATTGAATAAAGACCTAAGTTTCTAGGGGTGGAGGAGGGGCTTCCCTAAAGAATCTATGAACTGGAGTAGGAGATTCTGTCAGGCTTGAAGACCTGAGGCAGGAATTGCTTTGAGGCATCAGCGGACTGAGGACTGAATGCCTCTGACTTGGATTGCAGCAGGAGATTCTCTGGGCACAAGTGCCATTGAAGTGTTTATGGAGTGAACCAGGAGCTACAGAATCTATGGACCAGTGTAGGCGCTTCAGTGAGGCCCGTGGTAATAGAGGTGGGAGGTTCAATGAGGCATGTCACGACAGAGGCATTTTACTTTAGTAGCAGTTTTATTGATGTGCGCAATTTCCTTTAGTGTGCAGAAGCTCTGCTACTGGAGTAGCTCCCTTTGTGGTCTAAGAGGAATGGCACGCCACTTAAGTTGGTTTCAATGTCTATTCATTGAAACAATATTAATTATAAAAGATCTGCAATAGTTATAATTATAATATCTTTAACAACAATAATTATTAACAATCATACTAATAACAAGAACAACAACAATAATAATTGTAATCAAGTGCTTCTCTGAGCTCTGCCCAGGAGTTATTCAAGGAGCTTGCACAGCCTCTGGGGAGCCCTTCTGATCGAAGGACTAGTATCAGGAGGGCTCATCCTTCTTTTCACACACAAAATTCCAAAGGTGTTGGTGAGTCTAAAATATTTCCTCTGAATGCAATACTTACTGCTCGTTTCTTTTTGCACCAAGAGTGTTGTCCCGGGTTAATCCAGCCACACCCGAATATCTAGAAGGAAAAAAAGAATAGACAAGGAAAAACATATTTTGAGGGGGAGACAGAGCAACACGGCCAGAGGACAGACGACAAGCCCCAAACACCATTGCGGCAGGAGGCCACCACCGTCACATCCGGCCTGGGAGTGCCTTGTTTGAATTGAGCCCTGGGCTCCCTTTCATTGGATGCTGAAGGCACACGAGTAGGCCTGCCAAGTATCACGCATCATGTGTGACGCTAACGCATTTCAGTGTGGTGATCACCGCACTGAAATACATTGTCACGCATTTCTGCAACTCTGAAACAGGCCACTGCTGCTCCCCGCAGACTTGCTGCCGGCACTGGGCAGTAAGTTAATAGTTAATCCTATCTGCTCTCAGCTCAGGAGTCGAGTGGCTGGGAGTGCTACAATATATTGTTACAAATTAAATCTGCCTGGCAGCTGACTCCTGCTGGCAATATAATTATATTTCAGGCGCCGCCCAGCTTTCAGACACAGCACATGCACCAGACACAGAGTGACACTCACACTGCCAATTACCGAGACCGGGGAGCGGGGCCCGCCCAGGTAGGTTCAGGAGTGGTTGCACTAGAGCTGTGGTGCACCAGGGGGCCCAATCTCTGGATGTGACCGTAGTGTGTCACGTTCTGGGCTGGAGGAAGTGAGGTCAAAAGTGGCAGGGGACTCAAACTGAGGGTCGAGTCCTCCATGCGCTGCAACTGCTTACTGTGCCGCATTTTAAATTCCATAAAACCCGGCAAGTTTCCGGACCATGCAGTGAGTTCACTCATGACTGACAGGACAGATATCCGCCCGTGCCGCAGCGCATCAGAGGCACCGCAGACATCGCTGGCGCAAAGTGCGGCCGGGCGGGGGACGAGTCAGTGAGTCACTTGCTGGGAGAGAAGACGAGTGCATGGTCAAATGTTCCGTGCTGTGCGCCAATGCGTGACAGATTATCAGCAGGCCCTCTCTGCTCTGGGGCCCGGCCAGGCAAGGGGGGAGGAGGGGGTCCAATACGACTGGCATCATCATTCCTTCAGAGGCCCCCTGTCCTTTGGTATCAGTAGCTTCACAGCGCGGAGCGCACCAAGCATTGATCTGATAATTAATTGAGACACAGTATCTGCAGGTGCATGGATGTCTCAGATTTAATTTAATTCTGCAGACCGTAATGTCAGTAGGCCGCATGGCTGCTCTGTCTTGTCATCCTAGGGTACCAGGGTACTTCACTTGAGGCAGAGGTATTATCTTTAGACTACGGGTGCCAGTGCATGTTTTGCCACTAGTGTCCTTCCATTTCTGGTGCTCTGCAGCAGATTCAACAAGTTCTTGGAGTTTCTTGTTGCTCAAATGGCTGTAATTTCTGATATTTATAAGTTTCCCTAGTTCTTCATTGCATGATTTTTGCTCGCGAGAAAGTGTCACTCATAGTCGTTCGAATGTCACTCATAATTTCACAGAAATTTTAAGAATGTCACACATGGCAATCTGAAACCTTGGCAGCTATGCACGAGGTCGGAACTAGAGGCGAGATGGGGTAGCGGGCCGTTGGAATCTATTTTGACTGGCATCTGGCTGAACACCATCAGTAACATATGGGGAGGAGAAAGTGTACAGTGGGGCCCCAAACTATTCAACCAAGTTCATTGGTACAATTGACCTTAATTGATCATATGCATCATAGGGCCATTGGAGTTGGCCCAACAGAAATAGAACTCATGGAGAGCATGCTAGATCTTAATGTTCTACACAGCCCCATAATTACAGAACCAGAAGCAAAACAAGGTCAAATGACAATAATTCAAACAGCGGACGAGTGAACAGAGAAGATTCTGGTACAGGAGAACAGCAAAAGACCTGGATTATTATGCACCACTCGCGAATCTGAAGGGGCTACCTCAAAAAGATTGTGTCAGCCAGTAAAGAAGACCAAAAGTGTAATCAAAAGAAAAAATAATGCCTCCCTGTACCCAGAGCATATAAATCAGTTGTACCACAGTGGAAAGGTGGATGGAACTGAGAAAATTGTTAAACAAGGCTGGGTGGATGACCTGGTGGGGGACTAACTTAAGAACATCAAAACAGTTATCAAGGAGGATCTCTCCCCTAATATTGATAAGACTATCTGAAGTGGACCAATTAATACATTCCTTCATTAAAGTGCCTCCATTGATAAGGAGACCTGGAAACCCCAGCAATAGTGTAGAGACTGCAACAAAATTAAACCAAAAAACAGCGTTGAACAGTCTCTCCCAGATTCCAGGGGACAGAGTGGGCCTCTTCAGTCCAATGGTAGTTTCCACAGACCACACAGAGGAGGAACGGGTTCCAAGTGAAATGAGGTGACAAAGCAACAAAGAGAAGGTCTCAGCAGACAATGATACCATGAATCTACCTGTTAATTGGAGTGCCCTCTGAAGCCACTGCCTATGTGGCTGTGATGGCGGGGGTTCCAAGTCTCAGAGTGGACCAAAGGGAAACTTTTCCTGAACTTAAAAACAAGTGCATTAACTGGTTGAGACTACACAGGAACTTCCGCATGTCACTAGCTGATAATAGCCTTTTCACCCGAAGAGTGGGCTGGATAGGGAAGGGGGGCAAAGACCTGGAAGGAGATTGTATCATTATTAATTTCAAAGAACTAGAGGTTGTGAGGGGCCTATTAAAGAACAGAACAAATAGACCTCTAGGGGGCACGGGGTCTTCAAAAATAACACTTCTCCCTTTGGGGTACTTTTATAAACCATTTATAGGATCCACCATGATAACACTCCATTGCCAAATCTCGGGTGGCACCAAACAAATGATATATATATAACATTCCGGTATATCATAGGTTTGGGCCCCTTGACCAAGTTGATTAACTTAAGGCGGTAGAGGAATTCAAAAATCCACCCCTCCAAACCAGAAATGTTCTTCAGACTAGAGGGGAGTAAAACTAAAATACACTCAAATAGTTGATATAATCGGTCCGTGGCAAAGTACAAATTAGGTGGCAAAGCAGATGCTTTAGAACAAGGAAGCCAGGTCAACCACACCCACAGAATACTTCCAGATTCTAACAGTTCTGGGTAAAACAGGAATGGAAAAAAGAAGAGAGTTAACCCTAAATCTAGCAGACTACCTGAAAGTACAATAGCAAACATTGGAGAGCCTTCCTCAAAATGGGTTGCAGAAAGAAAACATGCCATGAAGGTAGTCTCATGGTTTGTTGCTGGAATCAGCTCAAAAATTGGGAACCCAGACTAGCAATCTTTTGTAGAGCAGTATGCCTGTTCCAAGAAATGTAGCATTCCTCTTCAATTGCCTGGCTGGGGTATATCACATACAGTATAGCAGCAATCTCAGGGGCTCGTTTCAGACCTTCTGGGGGCTTGCTGACCAGGTGTGGTCACACCTTGTATATACAGTGGTAAAAGCAGAGAAGGTGTCAAGAGATATTTTGTTTGTAACAATCAGTCTCTCCAAAGGTCTTACTCTCAGCAAATAGTGCATTATCTGAGACCCTCCGCAAGCAAACAGGAATCCCCCAATTAAGTTACCTGAGCTACACATGTCGAAACTACCACCAGCAAGTATAAAATTGATAGGCAGGGATTTTATTTGCCAGTTCAAACCCCTAGATTTTTCCTGCTGGACTAGCCTCTCAGAAGAAGATAGACTGGGCAATTCCCTAGTTAAACCCCAGATCTATTAAAAAATGGTCAGCTCTTGCCATTCAAATTAATGCAATAACTCTTAATCAGGGCATTCGAGCATGTAACAGCAGGACTATTTCAGACAGGAAAGGGAACCCAAACTTGAATAGAGTATCCAATCCGTGTCTAATAGACCACATCTTGATAGATGTTAGACTATGGCCCTGTGCACTGGATGTGGCAGTGATAAACAGGATAGACAGTGATCACAATGCCCTAGACTTTTCACTGAGAATAACTATGAGAAAAAATGCAGATACAATCTCTCACCCCTTAGATAATGGATGCTAGCCATCAAACAATAAGCAAAAAATTCAATGGCAGTCAGTTAGGCTCTTAGAGGAAACCATGAGCCAAATTGGCAGCTTAATCAACAGGGGCCTTGAGGTATTTTGTAACCTAGACTTAGATTTACATCAAACAAAATCTATGAAAGCAATAGGGGACAATCACTCTAATCTTTTTGAGGACATCAATGATGTCTTCTAAATCGAAGCAGGGAACCAAGGAAAAAATAAAAGGGTAATACCGACATGATACAGTACGAAATGTAGACTGGTCAAAGAAAGCTTGATAAATGCAGTAAAAACGAAAGATAGATGGGAGATACAAAAATGTCAGGCAGATTATGATAAAATACAAAAAGATGAAAAAATTAATGAGATCGAGAAAAGTGGGTTCTCCTTCTGACCGCAAGAAGAGAAAAAACCTTGCAACATTGTGGATCTTGACTACTTAGAAAAATGCGCAAGGAATCATTAAAATAGACACCAATATAGCAGCAGAGCTTTGGATCACCCACTTTTCAAGTATATACTAAACCCTGCAAAGTGTTGGATTAATTGATGAAAAATTGGAGGACTCTACAGGAATTGTTTTACCACTTTAGAATAGTCGCTATAATCTTCCAATCATCATGTGCGAAGAAGAAGAAAATGCTATCAGGAAGGTAGTTTCCGAATAAGCCCTAAGTCCAGACAGAATCCCAGCAAACGTTTTTTTATCACAGATAAAAAATATAGGGGCCCTACCTTAATTTGATATTTAATGCCATTATAAAAGTTCTACAGGTATCACACTCCTGAGCTCGAGCAGAAATCTTCCCAATGTATCAAAAGTGGAGTCCTTTAGACCCCGCAAATTTTAGGCCAATTAGTTCAATAGATACCAATCAAAAACTTTCAGTAGTGTTATTCTGCTTCGGCTTCAAAATTGATTAGATGACCAAGAATTCTTATGCCCCTTTTAGGTTGACTTTCAAACGTGCTCATAAACCATAAACCACATTTTTAGGCTCCAGTTCATTTTTTGGAAGGCGATAACGATTAATATAGGAAAAATCTATGCTGTATTTGTGGATCTCAGGTCTGCTTTTGATCTGGTGCCGAGGGCTACTCTATGGTCTTAGCCACGATGGGAGTACCAGACTACATATGTAGAACCACAGAGAGGCGCCAGGAGTCTAATTTTGCCCAGGTTCAAAGTGGCAGACTAGGTAAACTTACAGAACCCTTTTCAATACATAAAGGCGTGCAGCAAGGGTGTGTGCTTGGCGCCACCCTATTTACGTTGTATATAAATGGTCTGGCTGGTTATTTAAATAAATGTGATAACTATGCACCCAAACTTGCAAATATGAGTGTTCCGGCCCTCTCATTTTTGCAGACAGCACTCTTATTTTGACCAAGTCGTTAATGTGGATCTAGAAAATACTGAACCAGTTCAGCAGGTTCTGTTTAGAACTGGGGCTAGAAATTAATGTGTCAAAGACGAAGTATATGGTCTTTAACCAATGCCACTAGACTCAATCTAATCCAGCATTAAATGGCGTCCCTATGGACCAGTTCCACTTATTTCAATATTTGAGTGTCACCCTCAGTGGAACTATGGAATGGGCGCATCCCATCAGCAAACAAAGGATCAAATTAGAGCAACAGATAGGAAGGCTGCAAAAGATGCTTCGGAGACTTCATTATTAACCATTCTCTCCAGTGGATCCACTCTACACTAGCCAGGCTCAAGTGTTGACCCTATATGGAGCGGGGTTATGGGGACACAAAAATCTCAAAACCATTGAGCTTGTGGAAAATAGATTTTTGAGGGAGGTCTTAAACCTACCAACTAGTACCCCTTTGATCCTCCTAAGACTGGATACCGACATCAGATAAATCATGGAAAAAGCAAAAATTGCAGCAGTTAGACCCCTGGTATTCTGGAGAAAAGTCTGGGCAACCCCAGAATTAATAGACTATTGCAAGGGTCTTGAGAACTGTTGGAAATTGCCCTTTTGTGCAGGGTTATCCCCAAACATTTTGCTTCTTCCTCCCTTGTTTTTCTTGACCTGTGGTTGTCGGCAATAGGACTCTGAGCACTTTACCACTGCTGATCAGTGCTAAAGTGCATATGCTTTCCCTATTGTAAATTGATGTATGGATTAGTGATTCCATGATTGGCGGGTTTGGTTTACTTGTCAGACCCTAGTACAGTGCAATGAGTGTGCCCAGGGCTTGTAAAACCAAATGCTGCTTGTGGGATTGAAGCACTTGTGTGTCACCCACAGAAGAAGCCTTGTAAAATGTGTCTAAGGCCTGCCATTGCAGAGCTTGTGTGCAGTCTGGTACTGCCATGTTGACTTGGTAAGTGCACCCACTTGCCAGTCCCTAAAGCTTCCCTTTTCTTCATATCAGACACCCCTGTGGTAGGCCCAACGCCAGGGTGCATTGTAAGTATAAGGTAGGACATGCCCTGGTGTGTGTGGCATGTCCTAATAGTGAATTACAGCCATTTTTGTTTTTCACTATTGCAAGGCTACCTGTTCTCCATAATCAGAATGTGCAGTTAGACTATTACATTGTATACTCCTAACTGACTCAGGGAGCATGGTAGAAATTCGAGTTTAGTATGCCTGAACTCAGAATGATAAAATACATCTTTAAGTGAACTTGTTTTAACATTCTGTGTTTGAAAACACCACTTTTAGAAAATAGGTATTTTCTTGCCTAACTAGCCAAGCCTGCCTCTGCTAGGTAGTGTATTCCTTGTCTGAAGTTTGAGTGACAGGGCTGGGGGATTTCAGGAGACAGAATGAGTTTTCCAGTGGTGAATAGAGTGATCTGCATCTAGATGGGAGGGAGGAGTTGCACCTGGGACCTGAATAGGATTGTGCCTACCCCCACAGTGCTGGCTCCATCCCCTGTGGTGCATATGATATATTTGCCCTGTAAAAGTAGAGAAGGAATCATGTCAACAACCTGCTCCAGGGCTGTGCTCTCCCATGACAATGCCGGCTCCACCTCCTGTGGGGCTCTGATGTTTCAGCCCTGCACTGTGAAAGGAAAGAAGGAGTAATGTCAACCAAGTGCTCCAGAACTGGTTCGGACTGGGCAAAGTCAAAATATATTAACAATGTTTTTGAAAAACTTTTCTAATCTCATTGCTCTCCTTGCTGTATATTAAAACTAACGTAATCTCATTATTGTTTGATTCCTTTTCACTTACTTCTTTTTTCGTGATGATTCTATCAAAACTTGTTTTGATCTTCACAGGCCTCTCTTGATATCTCTCACTTTGTGCCCTCTTCTTTAGAAATGTTTCTGACCTCCTCATATTTATCTTGAAAATCCTTTCTCTTCATCCTCAAGATTTCTCCATAGGAATATTTTTATGTGAGATTTGGGATTAAAGTATTGAGGATCACTTATGGAATGGGGAACATCACTTACAACGCATTTTTTACAACGCACTACCATTACATCGCAACCATTACAACGCAAACCATTACAACGCATTGCGCTGGGGGGCGCTCTAGGATAGGGAATATATTTAATTTACTATCCAACACCTTCCCTGCTATCCACGGGGACTGGAGTTGGAATAGTAAATTAAATAATTCACTATCCAGCGCCTAAAAGCATTATGCGTTGTAATGGACTGCGTGGTAAAAACCGCGTTGTAAAGGCATGCGATGTAAAAGCATGCGTTGTAGTGACACCAATCCCTTATTAAACTGCATTTGGAGAATAACTTGGTGTTCTAGAGTAACTTTCACACTGGCGACTATTACTTGGTATCTCCGTACCTCTGTTGTTTTTTGGACAAGTTTGGTGACAAGTCTCAACATTGTTTTCATTGGACTTGCATGGATAACTCTGGAGGTGATCTTGCTTTACAAAATACTCAGTGGGGAGACTAAACACTAAGCCTGGACTTTCCTTGATATGCGACTTGTCATCCTTGCTGTTAATTTTAGTGATGGGCTCCATGACGAATAACAAAAACAAATGTCCCTGTAGGAATTGTTTAGTCCGCATTCAATGAATTAATAATTTGCCACCAAAGTGATCAATTTTTAGACAGAAGCAAGGAAAAAACAGATTTAAACAGTTTTTTATTATTCTCAAAATTATTCTTTTTCACGCAACAATGTAAAATAGGGCAACAGGAATACTACCACATTGACAGGAATGATTCTCAGTAGTATATGGCAACTTTTGCTAGACACATGGAAGAATAAATGCCATGTTCAAGAAAGTACTCAGCATCATACAATCATTTAGGAATCAAATGATGATACATTCATAAGCAAAACGTTGTCAAGCGTCAACGTTTCGGTCCTTAGTTGGTTAAAAACAATCCATAGGACCATCTTCAGGACTATACGCTGCACATATCAATCTAAAAATAAATACATACATATATAAATAAATATAACCTTGCTAAATAGGTATCGTCTACTTATCCCAAAGGAAAACAAGACTGAAATCGTGAAACACACCACCAGTGTCTTACTTAATAAATAATAAATCCTCCTTCACCAAAAACGCCATCTAACAAGTGCCACCAACCGTGACCATATTAGCTTAAAAACACACTGTCTTTTAAGTAAACAAGCTTACCAATGACCTCCAGCCGGAATTCATAAGGCTTTGCACTGCAATAACCTGACGTCTGTTAAAAAAGAAACCAAACAAGCACTAAGTCAAAAACAACTAACCTACATCTGCAAAATCAAGCCTCATATCATATCCAGCCCATACTTACAGGTGAGGTCCAAAGAGCTTCACCTATGTCGTCTTGTATATCAACTCAAATTCAAGCGCTGTCAAGAAATGGAGCAATCACGTCACCTGTCAACAAAAACCTCCATCAGTGCTATCTACACAGATCTCGTAAAAGGTCTAATTCCAAAGGTTTTCGACTACTCTCTGTGTCATAATAAGCCTAAAGATACACTTACTTAATCACGTTATGGAGCACCGTCGTTCCTGCCCGCTCGACTGCAGCGTTCGAGACAGGTGTGCAGCCACTTCCGTGTGTTAACGCTTGCCAGCGTCGTGACGTCATATGCATATTAACGTGGTGCCATCTTGATGAAGTATGAAGCGCTAACAGCTCTTCCTTACATCTCGGCCGATGGGAACAAGGATTACCAAACCCCGGCTATATCTCTCCTATTACAATTCCAATGAGGAACTCAGCAGAAAAATGTCAACATGGCGGCCATCTTAGAACGGAGCCCCGTTCATAAACATCTGTTAAAGAGTCTGTACATGGAATGTATTGGAAGACCACTCTTACATACCGCACACCATACCTCTCTACAGGAGTGATGTTGGTATATTATCACATACTGGAACTAACATGCCAAAAGTGTAACAGTATCGAATTCCAGATAACATTAAAGATTGGATCACAAAGTGGCCACAGTATGCCATTCAATAAGGGAATTCAGACCCTTATCCACATTGTTACAAGTCCAGATCCACTTATTTTCCCTTAGGGTAAGCAGACGATCCAGATTCTGACAACGTCTAGTACCTTTAATGACATCAATTACAAACCACTGCATTTCGTTCGGCAGGTGTGATTTCTGCTGATAATGTTCTACTAGAGGGGCAGTGGTAACATTGCATCTTATTCGGGACTGATGTTGTAACAGTCGTTTTTTCACTGCCTGCGTAGTTTTACCAATATATGACAACATAAAGGGGCATTGTATGCAGTAAACGACATTCTTAGTGTTGCAATTAGAATGGTGAAATAATTTGATTTCTTTACCGTTCACCATGCAGCTCTTCATTACCTTGGTAGTCGCACATGCTGCACAGGATCCACATGGGAAATGCCCAGTAACATGACGTGCATTATTTGACCCTGCTTGCTGGCCAATCTGAATGGACTTAATATTGGCGTGTTATGGAAGCTTCATTTTATTTTGTGTGACTCAAGCATTCCTGGCGTGTACTCTGCTAGCTTTGAGTTTGATTGTGCCAAACTTTGTTGCTACTGGTTACCAACAAATGCTTCAAATGTATACATATTATGGAATTGCTGGAATCCTCTGTGTCTGCATCGAACGGCAACTTGCTGGCTGCACCTGCTCTGTCCCGAATAACTACTACGTAGTACCCTTTGTGTGGGGCATTGTGCGATTGAGCAGTACAGCAGCACGAGGAGTTGTAGAGAGGCAGTCGGGAGTAATGATGAGGCGGACACGGGGTAGGATTTCAAGGATTTAATCTCTTTAGTGAGAGCGCCAGGAGCAAGTCTTCAGCACGGGTATCGCTGGGCTATGTCGTGACATCACTTTTGCCGGAGCCCATAGCATCCACCGTCACGAGATGACGGAGACACTAGAACGCTACACTACATATCTCCCCCTTTAACAACAGTAACCCAATTGCAAAACTACTGGGTAATAACTCAAAACGTACAGTCCAAAGGTGGTTAGGTCTTCAAGTCGAACTCCCGATACTTTTTTGGCAGTACCACGATCCTGCCTGTGCAGGTCTGTCTCAACGTGGTGCCTGCCCTCGTGTATCTACTGCCACTGGTTGGGTCAGCGTTGGTCGTCTACTGTGGTTGGTCCCTGGTGACCAATCCACTCGCACTTTGGTCTGCTTTATATTCCTGCTGCTCAGAGTCCTCTGAATTCTCCTGTGTCCCGGCAGTGTTCGCCTCTTCTGTATTGGTGCCCTCCGTGCCACTGCTCGGTGTAACAGTGTCTCTGTTATTTTCCTCTTCTTCCAAGTTCCCGTAATTACTCTCTTCAGTCTTGTCCCACTTCATCACCTTGTTGCATCTGGACATTCTGTCTAGGGACCATATCTTTTCATCACTCAATAAGGCAGACCTGGCGTACATTTCTTTGACCTGCAGAGGTGTGCTATACTTGCTGTTGCCTTTCAGTTGAGCAAGCTTCACTCTGACCCACTACCCTTTTTCCAGCACCGTTTCTTTGACATTGTGTCTCTTATTGTAGTAGTCTGTGTAGATCTTTTGCGCTTTTTCCAGATTGCTGCGCACCACTGCTGGAGACCACTTGCTTTGTACTGTGCGTTGTTTCCACACCATATTGTACCTGGTGAATGGGTCCCGGCCCCTCAATATTTTGAATGGGCTGTACCCTGTCTTAGTGGGAGTGATATGGTAGACCTATACAGTGCACTTTAGTTACATCTCCCAATTCTTCCCAACATTGATGGCCGCTTGAATTGACCCCATGATGACCCTGTTGAACCTTTCGGCTAGGCCGTTCCCTGCTGGATGGTATATCGGGGTGTGTTTGATCTGTATCCCGTTCCGGTCCATAAATGGGTTGCATTTCTCGGATGTGAATTGGGGTCCATTGTCACAAGTTATGACTCTTGGGATTCCTTCTCTCAGGAATGTGGAGGTGAAGAAGGCCAGTACAGCGTCGGTGTCCACTGACTCACATATCTCTATTTCCAGCCACTTGGAGTACCAATCGTCGAGCACAATGGCATACTTGGGTACACTGTTTGCATATAATATGGTTCCCAATATGTCCACTGACAATTCTTCCCACAGATTATCTGGGTTGATGAACTTTCCTAAGGGGGGTTGCATTGTGGTCTGTGTCTCGTCTGCATTGCTGCATTGTTTACATTCTCTGACATGTCTCGCCAATTGGCTGTCCACTGCTGGCCACCAGTATGCTTGTTTGACTCTTTGTTTGTTTTTCACTATCCCCAAGTGTCCTTCGTGCAGAGTTATGTTATGTTATGTTATTTGGATTTTTTAAGCGCACAGCTGCCCCAGCTAAGGGGCGTCCCGGTGCTGTAACTGGAAAAGGTAACATAACTAATAACACAGAAAAAGTAGGGAGTGATTAATAAGACAGAGGAAAGAAATAGGTTTTGACAGCTTTCCCGAAAGCAAGAAGGTCATCCAAAGAGCGAATGTAGGCAGGAAGTACGTTCCATAGTTTAGAGGCCAAGACCGTAAACGATCGGCCACCCAATCTACATTTTTGAAATCGGGGGACAAGTGCCAGATTTTGGCCAGCAGAACGAAGGCTGCGCGAAGGGGTGTATGAGGACAAAAGGTGCTGAAGGATGATAGGGGTGTTAGATTTAAGAATTTTGAACGCAAAGCAGAGGGCCTTGAACTCTATGCGCCTGATTACTGGCAGCCAGTGCAGATTTAAAATTGTGCTACGGGCTGAGCAGAAGCGTGGCAGGCCCACCAGGGCCCTAGCTGCCGCATTCTGCACCCGTTGAAGCCGCAAGACTTCCGCCTGGTTGGACCCAAGAACAGTGAGCTCGCGTAATCGAGCCTCGATAGTACGCTAGCTTGGATCACCATCTGGCGGGTGGGGGCATCAAAAAATTTGAGGATAGGCCTCAAGCCACGCAAAATGCCGAAGCACATGGATGCCACCTTCTTAGTGTGGAACGAGAAGGTTAGTTTGGAATCCAACCAGACGCCAAGATTTTTGAGTTCGGAGACAGGTTTTGGGGGAGGTCCCAGCTCCTTAGGCCACCAGCTAGCACCCCACAGATAAGGATGTTTCCCCAGCACCATCACCTCAGTTTTGAGGGCGTTGAGTTGTAAACAATTGGACGTAAGCCAACTAGCAACGGCCCTCAAACCATCCGCAAAGTTCGATGCCAGTTGGTCAGAGTCCCAGTTAAGAGCCACCGCCAACTGGGTATCATCGGCGTATGATTCCATAGTGAGACCCAGAGTCGTGAGTAGCCGGGGTACCACTTTGTCTCCTCTTAATAAGAACATCTTGTTGTCTCCAACTGACAGCTCTTCTGGTACTTCATAGAATTTTCCGCTGTTCTGTGGTTAAGGGTTTCTTTTCTGGCCACCCCGTGACTATGAACTGCTTGACAGCTGTTAGGCTAGTGTCCTCCACGTATGCCGTCTTCCATTCTTCTGCGCTTATGACCACCTCTTGGTCTTCCATAAATGCTAAGGTGTAATCGTCTTCTTCTGTTGGCACCGGTGTGTTCTCCATTGCCACCGCCCTGCTGAGAATGTCGGCCTCTTTGTTCTTGGAGCCGGGGATGTATGGACGTCATACACATTGTTGTATGGTGTTTTAGGATCTGAGCGAAATTTACCAACTCATGCCCTTATATAGGTATAATTCACATACCCATATTTAGACATAACCAAACCAGTCCAAATACAGGCATGGCTACTTCCACTAGTTCCAAAAAGCCACAACGATTTCTTGGAAAACTCGGCTTCAGCAGTCAGGGACATCCCCTGACTTGAATATTGATTTGTCCTAAAAATCATGGCGTTTTCAAAGAACTACCATTCCCTTCGGATTCTTTGGTGACGTTATTATGTCCGACTTTACGTCAAACTAGAAACCTTCAAGGTATAAATATTCCTACACTTGCCCTAGCAAACACACGGTAGTTAGGAGCAGCTTGACTATCTACTTGCCCAATGCAGCTCGCTACAGCAAAGGACAGAGAAGCTGTCCTTTCTCTCACTGAGAATCCAGCTCCAGTGTTTCCAAGCTCCCCCCTTGGGATGTTGGGAAATCGAGTCCCGAGACAGAGATACCAGACCTCCTACATTCTAAAACCAAGGTACAGAGCTGATTTGGCCCTAAGAGAAATATTGGATAGATTGTTGGCAAAGAAAAACTAAACCTATGCTACACCTCACTTACTTCTTCCCTTGTACTAGACTTAGGTTAGGTACTTCGGGGTTGGCGTATTTTAGAAGCACCAGTTGAGTACTTTTTAGCCTTTGTTATTTATGTATGTATTTATCTATGGTCTAGGAACCATACAATGCTTTTACAGTATTATTTTATAATACTCTTCTTACTGTACGCATTATACTTTGCAACAATATTACAATTGTAGCAGTTCATTTTACTTGTCTGAGAAAGAAGACTGTTCAATAAACCCTTTTATTGAAAACGCCAGTCTCTCTATTTCTCTGCACCTCTGAGGAAACCAAGCATGCACGATTGACTGAGTAAAATATCTATCTATTGTTTCCACGACTCTGAAGATCAGTTTTATTCTTGGGGAAACAAAGTTGTCATGTTTATGCGGTTGTCAGAAACGAATCCCTTCTTGTTTATTTGAGAAAGTTTCTAGTGACCTCTGAGCTAACTGGCACTCACAATTAAGTCTAATATATTCGATAGAGACCTAGTCGACCTAAGTCCTACATCAAATCTATAGGATATGTTATTCAAATGCGCAGAGCCTATTGGGAATATAGGAACTACACTACAACATAATCCAAGAGGTGCAGGGTCATTTTCGCTATGCGAGGCGTGGCCGTCGACTTGACGTGAGTACTTGACACTTGACGTGAGTACCTTCACTAACGGCTTGTGATCCGTCCGGAGTAGGAATCTGGAGCCCCACAGGAATTGGCGGAATCTTTCCATTGTCCATATAGCTGCTAGCAACTCCTTCTCCACCACGCTGAATTTCTCTTCATTAGGAGCCAAGGACTGGGACTCAAAGCTCACCCTTACATTTCCCCTTCTATGGACTGCTGCATCAGGACGGCTCCCAACCCTCTGTCACTTGCATCCGTGGTGAGTATAGATAATGCTTGTTGGTCAAATCCCTGCGGGGGCACCGCCTTACATATGTCTTCTTTGATTTGCTTGAATTCTTCCTGCGTTGACTCCGACCAAGTGAAGGCAGTACTCTCTTTTAGTAACTGACGTAAGTTGTGTGTTTTGGTGGCAAAATGAGACACAAACTTGCTGTAGAACTCCGCCATGCCGAGGACAGATCTGATGTCATCTTGGGGGTAAGTGCGTCCTTTGTGGCCTTTGCGTTTGCCTGTTTTGGTGAGATGCCTTTGTCACTTATTTCATGCCCTAGGTACATGACCGATGACACCCCGAACCTGCATTTGTCCCAATCTGCTGTGGGGCCGTTCTGCCTTAGTATGCGCAGTACAGTGGAGAGCTTTGCGTCATGGTCAGCCTTTGTTCTACCCATGACCAGGATATCCTCCTGGAAGTCTTGCACTCCGTCAGTGTCTTTGAAAAGATTATGCATCAGCTTTTGGAAGACCACAGCAGCAGAGGCCAGGCCGAAGGGCATCCGCCGGAACTGGTAGCATACAAACGGCGTAATGAACAAGGTCAGTTTCTTGCACGATGAGTGCAGTGTGATTTGATGATAGGCGGAGGTCAGGTCTATTGTGGAAAACTACTTGATGGCCTTCGTCCGGGTTAACATCTCATTGATCCTGGGTAATGGAAATGTATCCACTAAGATATTTTTGTTAAGCTTCCTCAAGTCAATGCAGAGGCGCACCTTGCCATTGGGTTTCCTGGCTACTACCAGAGGTGCCAGCCATTCTGCGCTCTCGATCGGCTCGATAATTCCATAGTCTTATAGGTTTTGTAACTCTTGCTGTACGGCTTCCCTGCTTTGAAACAGTATGTTGCGTACTTTGTGGCTCACTGGTTTTGTCCCTTCCTTGAGGCATATTTTGTGAGTGAACTTTGTCAACTTGCCGATAGTGCCTCCAAACACTTGTTGGAATTCTGCCTTCCACTTGTCCGCTTCGTATGCCTGTGCGGGGGCCGTCATCAGGGCTTGGGTTGTGCCTCCCAATTGAGTTGAATGCTGAGTTCTCCCTGGTCCACCCATCCTAGGACTAAGGGTCCTTTCTCTGCCACATAGAGTTTCCCTTCTGCCGTGCGGCCCTTGAATTCAAATTGCAGTGGACGGTACCTCACAATGGGAATGGGTTCTCCTATGAAGGTAACTAGGTGGAGGTCCGGAGCTAGGAGATGTCTGCCTATGGTTCGCGCAAAGTCTCTGTCCCAGATGCTGCATTGTATTATTGTGTATGGGGAGCCCGAGTCAGCCACCATTGCTACTTGGATCCCCCTATTGTGAGTTCGCACAAAGGTTTTCTCGTGCGGGAACAGTCAATGCCTAAGATCTGGTCATCTATGCAGAGTACACTTTCGTCATCATCTTTGCCAGCTCCTTCCTCCATCTCTGAGTCTTGTGTCACATATTTGACCAAAGTTTTCTTGGGTTTGCATCTGCAGACCTTCTCGAAGTGTCCCATAATGCCGCAGTACAGGTATTTGGCATTGAAGGCAGGGCATTTTTTGTCGGTAGCTGCATGAGCTTGACTGCCACACCTGTACCAGGAATTCTTGTCCTCCCCTTGGGGCTTCCGGTTCACCAATGGCATGGGTGTTTTCTTTTAGGGTTGCCTCGAGCTTCCCATGAATGACTGCTTGCGCGCCTGAGGGGTGGCTTCTGTTACTTTGCCTACCGTGGCTTTGCTGGCGCTTTCCTTCTTGGCGGCTTTGGCACAGTGTTTTGAGAGTTCCGCTTTTTTGACCATAGGCACTATCTCCGTGAGGGGGCTTCCCTGCTGACCCATAACTTCTCCTGTATGGACGTGTTCACCGTGTGCATGATGATTTGATCCCTAATGAATTCATCATGGAGGACTCTGAATTTGCAGGTGATGGCTAGTCTCCTCAGCGCCGCCACAAAGTCATCCACCGATTCTCCTGCGTTCTGTTTCCGTTGGAAGAATTTGAATCTGTTGATCGCAATACACACCACTGGCTTATAATGGCTGTCCAAGTCCTCTATGGCGTGCTGGAAAACGTCGTCGTCGTCCTGCGTCCTAGTTTTCTTTACCAAGTTCATGTACACCCTGATGCCCTCTGGACCCAAGTTGTGTAATAGGATCTTCTTTTTCTGTTTGCTCGGAAAGACTTCGCCCCCTTCGTCCTCTCGGGCTGGCAAATAGTTCAGGAAGTACTCTTTCCAATCTTCACATTTCATGGCCGGTTCCCCTGGTTTGGTAGGAAGGGGACAGAGTTTGTGAGGGAGAAGGTTTGGGCACACATGACAGCTCGCTGCCTGGGTGGGGCGTCGTCCGTCCTGTGCAGAGGGCTCCCTGGCGCGCTTTGGTCCTGTGGGTCTGCTGCATCTTCTTGTGCCCGAGGTCTTCTGCCCGGTCAGGTACCCACAGGTATCTCAGCGTATATTTCGCTGCTGGTCAGAAGATGCCTGGCGTAGCTGCTTCCAGGCTCCCTAGCTCTTGATGGGCCTGCAGGGCTTCCTGGCCCGAGCGTAGAGGTGCGGGGTGGTACCTCCTGAATTCTCTGCTCCCTGTAGGCTGGTCAGCGCTTGCCTTCTGTCTAGCAATGCAGTTCCCTCTTCTGCTGGGCTGCCTTGGCGCTCTCCGCGCTTCCTGCGCCCTTATGGTGTGGGGTGGACTGGTGCTCAAAGCTGGTTGTAAGATGATCCTGGGCTCTCTCCACCCCCTTTAACTGGAGGCTAGGTGTCCCCCTCGCAGCGGTGTAGTACTCCTCTCATGCCTTCTTTAAGGGACAGAGGGGCCAGATGTATCCCTTGGTGGGGCCCTAGTGCATGTCCTCTGTGTCCACACACTGCTTACAAGTGGGGAAGAGGCACGCCGAGCCCAGCAGTCAGGCTCCGCCTCACCGATAGCGCGGACGTAGGCTCGCGCTCCTTTGCTCCTGCCGGCAGTGCTCCAGTTGTGGGGGAGGGGCCCACGCGCTAGCAGTGCTGCCGCTCCATGTGGGCATCGGAGCGTGGCTGGCCTGCTGCACTGAGTTATACCAGTGCCGCCTCAGACGTCTAACCTGCCGTGATGCTCTTCTTCCACGCGCTGGGCTCCGGCGGCCCCCCCTGCCGCGCTCCAACTGGACACACCGCAACACCGTGGGTGCTCGGCTGCCGCGTCGTGGTTACCACCGTCATGTTCCCCTCCCCAGCCTCCTCGCCAAATTGTAGAGAGGCAGTCGGGGGTAATGATGAGGCACACACGGGGTATGATTTCAAGGATTTATTCTCTTTAGTGAGAGCATCGGGAGCAAGCCTTCAGCTCGGGTATCGCTGGGCTATGTCGTGACATCACTTCCGCCGGCGCCCCAAGTGTCCAACGTCACAAGATGACGGAGACACTAGAATGCTACTCTACAGGAGTGTAATGGCATGTTTTCTGTAGCTGGCTTCTTTTCTAAATTACACTATCATCCTCTGCGTCTGGATTGGGCGATCAGGACGTGCAGAGTAACGTCACATGCACCGGCAGCCATATTGTTTTGGGATGACAAAGCAGTAGTGTGCACTCCTGTGCATTTTCAATGTCGATGTTCACAGTTTGTGAATGCATGCCGGCATGCTCTCATGGCACACTATGCTGATGTGCACAGCTACTTGACTTTGTGCCTATATGCCCTCCACTCTCATGGTGCACTACGCTGATGTGCACAGTTACTTGGTTGTAGGCTGACACACCCTCATGGTACACTCACATTTGCAGCTGATGTGCACAGCTGACTGTGTTGTTCATATAGGTGAGTGGAAATATTGGTGAATGCACATCTACTTATTCTTCTGTCAATTTTCACTTTCATAGTAGTATAAACTGTGTAGCACAGTTTCTTTTTCTTTCTCTCCCAATATTATGTGCAAACTGGTGCTTGGGTATCAGGTCAGATACCAGTGTGTTTTTCTGTGAGTGGGTTGTGTTTTAGTTAGGTTTTTTATAACTAGAGTGATCAGCAAGCAAAATGTTTCAGCAATTCCTTTTTCATCTTCTCTGGGTGAACCTACTTTGAAGTGGCAAAAATGGAAGAAGGTATTGACCCACTATGCCAAGGTGTGTTGCACTTCGTTAAGTGCTGAAAGGAAAATTTCACTTTTAATGCACTGTCTAGGTTTTGAAGGACAGGAAGTGTTTGAACGCTTTTCTGATCTATTGCAGGAGGAGGCCTGCGGTCTAAATTAACATGAAGTGTGTTAAGAAAAAGTTGGATTTACACTAGTTGCCAAAGTTATGCACTGTGATGGAAAAATATAATGTTTGAAGGTGATTGCAGCAGGAGTGGGAGTCAAATAAAGAGTATATTTTTGTCTCAAGAAAACTTGCCTCAACTTGCAATTTTGAGGCACTGGGTGTACTAGGTGTAAGCTAGGAAAATGATGTGGTTGAAAGATAATCCCTCGCAGAGTGAAGTTCTGAATATAGCAAAGACAAATGAACATTTTCAAGAATTTATGGCAGTGATTCATAAGAACAATCACAGTAAGGAGAAAAAGGACAGTTTGCAAATAGTAAAAGGGGGTGTAAAATCAGGTTTCGGTATTGCATTTAAGTTGTAACAAGATGGGAAGGAGGTCAAAACGCTAAAAGAATTCCACGGAAAGTGTTTTAGGTGTGACAATGTGGGGAACATGGCTAATTACAAAGAGTGCCCAGAGTGGAAAGCAACTAGTAAAAGGTGTGGGAGAAGGGTCACTTTTCATCTTGCCACAAAACCACAAAAAGGAACGAAGAAGGTCAGAGAAGTAATATATGATCAGGATAGTGATGAGTTTATTTTGCAAGTTTGATAAGGTCCTAATTAAGGCCCTTATGATGTCATACAGATTAACAGTTATTCACTCATAATGATATACTGATACCTAGTATCTTTTTTTGAAGAACATCTGAAAGCTAGTTATGGAACACTTATTTCCTGATATAGTTAAGATAGAATTGGGTTGCTTGAAGTAGTATTGACACCAAATGTAACCGATACCTGGTGCCATGCCCAGAGTGTGCAAAGTGAGATGTGTTCCGATAATGGTGAAGGATGCCATGAAAAAGGAGTTGGAAAGGTTGCAGGGAGAAGGAATTTTTCAAGAGTGGTTGTCCCTGGTGGTAATGGCAAAAAAAACAACTGGTGATGTGACACTCTGTGGATTTGAGGGAACTCAATAAAGCGTTTATACTGCATCATTATCCTTTACCAAATATAACACTGATGTTGTGTAGTCTGGAGGGTGCAAAATACTTAACCACTGCATCCCTCATCGCAGGATCTCACTGCTGTTTGCCACTTTTAAATATCTCTGCATGCCGTTTGGGGTAATCTCAGTGGCGGCGGTATTTCAAAGAGCCATGGAGTGCATGGGAGAAGGTTGGTTGGTTGAAAGCTTTATTCGATATGCAAAGATATCTTACAAGCATAACATACATTTATAAAAACAACATTACAAAAAAGTGCAAGTATGTCATACATTTTAAGAAGATAAAATTGTAGGGAACCCCCTAAGGTAAATTAGCTAAAAAGGAATTAAACCGATATAGACAATCTCTTGCAACGGATCAACCAGCAACATTTAAAAAATTTGGAGACACCACAGACTATGAGAGGGGAGGTATCAGTCAGTAAAATTCGGAGAGCCACCAAATGTATGCGTGTTCCCAAGCGTTTGAAAAGGGGTTTCAACCAGTATCTCCTTGGATAAATATAATCTGGACACTCAAAAAGTACATGAGCCACCGTCTCAGGCCTGGCTGGGCAACATGCGCAGAAGGGGGATAAATGAGCATGGGACTTCCACTTTGATACAGTTGTTCCTAGCGGGAGAGTGCCAACTCTGAACTTGAAGTAAAGGGCCCTATCCACTGGCATAGTGATAAAATCCATGTAAGGTTCATATAATGCCACATCCTTTATTCTGAGGAACGCTGTAGTCGAATTGCAGTGATTGGGGTTCCCGCTTTGCTGACAAAAGACCTAGTCCCAATAAAGTTTTTTGAGGACTGCCTTTGGGAGAGCAGATTTTGTAGACCAACAGTGTCCCAGGCCCAGTTCCCCCAGATGATATTTTGTGTCCCTCAGCCACTTGATCTTGTGCCAGCCCCCCATGTCCATTTCTTCTGATAGGCCCTCGGCATAAGATTTTAGTTCCGGGACCCTCCATATGCGGGACCATAAGAGCAATGGGCGAAGACGGGCCTGGTCTTTGATGCTTCTGCAGCCCAAATCCAAGAGCACCGGAACTGTGGGGGTGCTCGAGGGGAGGGCTAAGAGGTCCTTTAGGAGCTTATTTTCGGCCTTGGATAGGGAATCCACATTACAATTGCCCCATAGCTCCGCGCCATACAAGGCAGAAGTGACCCCCCTTGCCTTGTAGATCTCAACTGCTGGCGCCACTGAGGATCTGGAAGATGTATGATATTCCTTTAGTAAGGCACCCCCTACCCTTTTGTGGCAAAGAACCATCTTGTCAATGTGAGAAGACCAGTTCATCTTGTCGATCAGGCGTAAACCCAAATAATCTAATTCAGATACTTTCTCCAGAGGGACCGAGTTCAAGGTGGGAGGACGACCCAGTTTCCTTGGTGGGCGTAGTATCAAATATTTCGTTTTTTCTACATTTATCACCAACCCTCTAGCTACACAAAAGTCCTGGAAACGGGTCAGCAGCTTCTGGAGCCCCTGTGGGGTTTTTGAAATAAGGAGAGTGTCGTCCACGAACAACAATGTTGGAATCTGCTCGCCCCCCAGGCAGGGTGCGTCCGCAGGTTCCTGAAGCAGGTGCTCCACTACACCATTTACATATAGGGAAAAAAGTGTGGGAGCTAACACGCAGCCCTGTCTGACACCCCTACAAACCGGGATTCTGTCTGTTGTCTCGCCATTTCTCCCCCAGCGAACCTGGGCAAAGTTATTCGTGTGGAGTTTGGTGAGGAGCAAAAGGATGTACGGGGGCAAGCCCAAACCATGGAGAACCCTCCAGAGTTCCTCCCTGGGAACTAGGTCAAAGGCAGTCTTCAAGTCGATGAAGGCCAGGTAGAGACTGGCCTTGCCCAGTTCGACGACCTTCCAGTGCAGAAGTGTTAGCTGAAAGACTTGCTCAATTGTACCTGTTCCTGAGCGAAAGCCTGCCTGGAAGTCCGATAGGACTTGGTTCTCGTCCACCCAATGTAGGATTCTCCCCAGGATCACTTTTCCGGCTACTTTTTGTGTAGAGTCAATCAGGCTTATTGGCCTATAATTTCCTGGAATGTCTCTACTACCCTTTTTATAGATGGGGACTACCACTGCCCCTCTCCATGACTCTGGAATCGGGCCACCCTCCAAGATGGCATTCAAGAGGGCCGAGATCATAAGACCCCAGTCAGATGGATAGGCCCGCAGTAGATCCCCTGGGAGCCCATCCGGGCCAGCAGCTTTCAGTGGGACCACAGTCTTGATGGCATCCTCAACCTCCCATGGTGTAAATAGGGTAAGGGTGCTAGATTCCATCAAGAAGGGGAATACAGCTGGCTCATTTAGGGGCCCTTCTATCGCTGAGTATAAGGCTCCAAAGTGATGGAACCAGCACTGGGGTGGAATAGTGCAGGTCCTCAGAGTGTCATCGGGTCTTCTACGGGAGCCTATCAATTTCCAAAACTCCCTGGCATCTTTACCTTTGCTAGCAGCCAACAAGTCCGCCTAGAATTTCTCCTCCCATTCCCTCTTTGCTGTCTGGATAGCCTTGGAGTAGACCTTCCTAGCCTCCCTTGTCCTGACTTGAGATTTTGCTTTTACTGCCTTGACCAGGTTTTTTTTCGCCTCCCTACAGTTATGGGTATACCACCCGTCTTTTTTATTAGCCCTTTCTTTCACCCCAGTATGTCTCTGGCGCACAGTGAACAGATTTGTCAAGGCCCCAGTTAGGTCGCAAAATACTTCGCATACCTCCCCCAGGCCTCCTTCAACTATACCTAGGTTATGTTGGGCTAGGGCCAAAAGTTGGGACACAGCCTCAAGTTTTCCGGTAGACAAGAGAAGTTTTGACCACTTCAGGCGCCTACCGCAAAGAGATACCTCCGACTCGCCAAGGTCAACTGTGGGGCTAAGTATGGGACCCCCACTGCTAACAGACCACCAGGGGGCTAGAGTGAGGGACAGCAAATTGTGGTCGCTTTCGACTGAGGGGACTATTACCATATCTCTCACTGAGCTCCATAAACACACATCAAGCAAGATGTAATCAATTCTTGATGTGTGGTTGGGCCTATTGTATGTATGAGCACCCCCTTTGTCCGAGCTAGTCCTTCCATTTAAAGCCCTCAGGCCATATTCTATACTAAGGGCATTTAACTGCAATGCCACCTCGGTCCACTTTTTAATCGGGGGAAGTTCCAGGACTGGTATCCCCCTCCTGCCATCCTCCTCATCCTGGTCCTGGGTAACGTCCGAGCCCAAAGGCTCGAACGTGCAGTTAACATCACCTGCAATCAAAGTGCAGGCTTTGTATGGAGTTGCCCCTAACAAATCCTCCAACAATGCAATTGTGGGAGACTGCCTCCCCCCCCCCTTAGTGCCTCTGGCGTAGACATTAAATATGTTCAAAGCAACACAACCCCTGGCGTCCTTCAGTGTAATATTAAGCAAGTCTGGGCTATTGGTCTTAGTTTCCAATACCGTGCAATTTAGGGTTGAAGCTACCCAGATAAGGAGACGCCCCGAAGGTCGCCCCCTACCCGAATCTGGGCAAACAGCTGGGATGGCATAGGCAGAATACCCCGCCCTATGCACTGGCTCCCTACTCCATGTCTCCTGGAAAATGCATATGGAATACTCTTCCACTAGTGCGTTCCAGTCGGTCAATGCCAGTTTTCTGGCTATTCCGGCAACGTTCCAGCTGAAGACCTTCAAAACTTGGTCCGTCACAGCTGGAGCGCATAGGGAAACTATCTCTTGACATGGAGTCACCATGTCCGAGCATGGCAGTGATCGCCCAACACCAATAGGAACTAGGTCCCCCAAGAAGTCCAAAGTAACCGATGATGTGGTTTGGGATTCATTGGGGGAGGGAAGAATAGGTGGCATTACAGTACCGTTTGAAGGCTCGCCCGGTTCCCCCCTGTCCAGTCCTCCCGTTGCTTCGAGTCAGTAGCTCCTAGGGACACAATTTTGACCCAGCCACCCGGTTTGGGGATAGAAAGGGGCACAGACAAACTACTTATTCCACCATTATGACCATTGCTCATTTCCCCCATAATAGGCCTGAGAATGGTGTGATTAGCAGGCCGCGGGTAGAAATAGGTCAGGTCTACTGCGCTAATTCCAGGGCCTCCCACCGTTTGGTCTTGGATACAGATCGATCTGGCTACTCTGTTGTCCTGGAAGTTAATAATAACGCAGTCTCCCTCCAGCTGCTTTTTGCCCCGTCCAACCCAGGGCACCCTGCGGACGCCAAGGATTAGTCCGTCTACGCCCGCAGGGAGTGGTTTGTTTATTTTTAGCCAGTGAAGGCTTTTATTTTTTAGGGCTTGGTGGGTTTCTGATTGGTTATCTTTCAAGGGTGGGACCTTCACCAGCACAACGATGTAAAGATGGCTGTCCGGGGGGAGGTCAGCATAAGGTCTGCCAGAGAAGTTCTTCAAGGCGGGTGCAGCTAAGACAGGTGCTGCCAAATGGCTTTTGGCAGGCTTAGCTGGCAAAGCTGCCCCATCTCCCTTATTCGTTGCACTGTTTGGGGATATTTGCTTAGGTTTAGAGTTACACCCACCCACGGGGGCCTTCGGTTGCGTTACTATCTTATGTACTTTATTGACTTTAGTGGGCTTCCCTTGAGTTGGAGTAGAGTGTAGGGCAGGACCTGATTTGTACATAGGTGGAGCAGTGGTAGTAGGACCTGATTTGGGCATGAGTGAGGCAGTGGTAGTGGGAGTTGGGGCCGTACTTGGTGCTATTGGGGAAGCCGCTTTTGGTGGAACTGGAACCTGTACCAGAGCAGCAACAGCTGCAGCTCCTTTTCCCAATCTGCCACATGAGGGGTCCTCGCTATTCCTGTTCTGATGTTTAATCAGAGTCTTAAGTGAAAAAAAGTTGTCAAGGGTCGACTGCTCAAGACTATTTACTCTGGCCTCCACCCTCTTGATTTGTTCTATGAGCGGTGTCAGGGAACGGTTAAGCGCATCAATGATTTGATCCAAGCAAGCTGGAACTTGGATAGCAGATGGCTTGATGTTGGTATCGAGTCCCCTTTCTTGAGGCGGAGACTCTCCCAATCCACCCAGACGCTCTGGGCTCTGACCATTATCTAATGTTGCACCCGTGGCCCTTGACCCTTGCTTCCTAGAGCGTTTACAAAGTATGGAATGGCTACCTTTGCGTACACTCACAACCCTTTTCCTCTTAGCTTGTTTCCGGGCACCCTGAAACACACAGGGCGCGCAGGGCAATGAGGGACCCACAGAGGGAGCAGGGTCTGGCGACGGAGAGTTTTGACTAATAACAGGAGAAAATAAAGGTGGAACGCACCCTCCATCAATCTCGTCACTGGGATCACCTGGTGTTAACTGTGCTGCTAAGTTCTCTAACCTATCTATACTTTCGCCTATTTCAGACAACCGGGGAAGCTCAGGCATTTCTATACTAAGTGGGGATGGAGCTATAATCGGAGTAGGTGACAAGGCTTTGGCCGCAGAGCCAAGAGAGGATCGTCTAACTGGTAGGAGATCCCCGGAGAGGCGACGCTTCGTCATTGCGATCTCTTTCTCTATGACTGCCGCTACTCTGGTTATAAACCTATCCATGGTTCCTATCGTTGGGTTTCCCCCAACCCCTTCGCCCCCACCTCTGAGCAATTTCCCAGATCGAGTAGACATGGTTCGGGTTTTGCCCTCTGACAATGTCACAGTACCTTTCTGGGCCAGTGTAGATGATGTTAGGGACCAGGCCCAGCCCAACATCTGTCAGCCCCTGACTGCCACAGACTGCCCGCCCTTTGCTCGGGCTTCGCTCGGCATCCCGCTCGCGTCCCACGAGACGGTAGACGAGCTGTTGAAATAAGCGGCGTTGCAGGCTGGGGGCGCGTCCGTGATGTTCCTGGGTATGCAGGGACTCCTGGGAGACAGAGTCCCTGCCGCGCACCACCACTGAAGCAACTGCCACACTCCAAGTCTCTCCCACAATCCTCAGCACAGTCCTGCCGCCTGAGCCCACGGACCTGAGCGCGAAGCGGCACCCGCGAAGTGGGTGCAGCGAGCTGCAGCGCTGTTACCAGAAGTCCACAGAAGGGTCCAAAAACTGCTGCCCAGCCCGACACACAGCAAAAAGGTAGGCGTCACACAGGCTCACAGGGAGAGCCTAACTTTATCTACCTGGACAGGCTGGGGGCGTGGCTATCAGGGGGCGCGTCCGTGATGTTCCTGGGTGTGCAGGGACTCCTGGGACACAGAGTCCCTGCCACGCACCACCACTGAAGCAACTGCCACACTCCAAGTCTCTCCCACAATCCTCAGCACAGTCCTGATGCCTGAGCCCACAGACCTGAGCGCGAAGCGGCACCCGCGAAGTGGGTGCAGCGAGCTGCAGCGCTGTTACCAGAAGTCCACAGAAGGGTCCAAAAACTGCTGCCCAGCCCGACACACAGCAACAAGGTAGGCGTCCCACAGGCTCACAGGGAGAGCCTAACTTTATCCACCTGGACAGGCTGGGGGCGTGGCTATCAGGGGCCGCGTCCGTGATGTTCCTGGGTGTGCAGGGACTCCTGGGAGACAGAGTCCCTGCCGCGCACCACCACTTAAGCAACTGCCACACTCCAAGTCTCTCCCACAATCCTCAGCACAGTCCTGCCGCCTGAGCCCACGGACCTGAGCGCGAAGCGGGTGCGGCGAGCTGCAGCGCTGTTACCAGAAGTCCACAGAAGGGTCCAAAAACTGCTGCCCAGCCCGACACACAGCAACAAGGTAGGCATGGGAGAAGGGGTTTGTGGAGTGATAATATATCAAGATTATGTTCTTATATATTGGCAATGGCAAACTGCATGAGGTGCATGATTTAAGGCTTCCGAAAACGTAAGAAAAGATTTGTGCTGAGGTTTGAAATTAAAACGTGAGAAATGCAAATTTGGACTATCTGAGATAGATTATCCAGGTCACACAATTAAAGGTGAAGAAATAAGACCCAAAGATCTGTTGAGGACCATAACAGAGATGCCTAGCCTTCTTGATAAAGAGCAGCTATTAAAGTTGTTAGTAACTGTTGAATATCATAGTAAGGTTATTTCTATTTTTTCAGAAAGATGTGACATGTAACATGAGAATGTTTCTAAAGAAAGGGGCAGGCTTTGTATGGTCAGATGAGTGCACAAAGGAGTTTCTTGGCGTGAAAGGAAGTATAATGAAGGCTTCACAGTTGAGTAGTTTCCAACCAGGTGAAAAAAGCATTCCAAGGATGGATGCCGGTGCATTGGAGCAGTATTGGAACAGGTGGTGAATGGAAGTGTCAACACAATTTTGTTTTATATCCAGAGTTTTGCTTGGAGCCGATGTCAGTCGATCTGTGATTGAAAAAGAGGCAGTGGTGGTCTACTGGGCAGTGAGTAAGTTCTAGAGGTTTGTTTGGGACAGTCACTTTGAGGTGAAGATGGATCACAAACGCTTGGTGGAAATATTCGGGAAGAAAGGGATAGATGCAGTGTCAAATAGAATAAGAAGATGGGTAGTAGCGATACAAGAGTTTGACTTTGAGGCTTTGTATTTACCTGGAGCAATGAATATGGTGGCGGATTACTGCTCAAGGTTGTATGTGGAAGGTGATGATTGCAAACAAAATGGAAAGTGGGTGAATTTGGTGATAAGAGTGTGCCGAGTGGTATTGTACAGAAGGAAGTATGGAGTTGGATGAAGATTTGCAGGTGGTAAAGTCCAAAGTTTTGGAGGGATGGACAAGTAAGGATAAAGTTAATGGTGTTTTTAGAGGGTTTTGGAATGTGAAGAATGAATTTTCAGTGGAATGTGAATTAATCATGAGAGGCAATAGACTGGTACTGCCAAAGAATATTAGCTCTAGATTGATTGAGAGTGATCATGAAGGTCACCCGCACATTTTCAAGACCAAGCAAAGGTTGAGGGAAACTTACTGGTGGCCGGGCATGGAGCTCATGACAGAGAGGATAATGCGGAAATGCATAGAGTGCAAGAAAAGCGACAACATTTTGAAATGCAGGACACAGCACATGGTGATCAGAGAAAAACCTTCAGGACCATGACCAGCGGAGGCATGAGACATTGTTGGGCCACTCAGGATCTCTGTGTATAGAATGACACCTCATTAAACTACTGGGACTGCACTTTTCTTATTTAAGAAAAGGTTACCCAACAACCTATTTGGCTAATTTGGGCAAGCAGGTTGAAAGCTTTGGGGAAGAATGGCTCAAACAAGATGATGGATTGTTGAAGAGAGAAAGAAACCGAAGTGGTGGACGAGAAGAAGGAGAACTTTGACATGAGAAAGGCGGTGAAGAAAAAAGAGCTGCGAGACAGAGATTGGGTAAGGAGAAGGAATCCCAGAATATGAGAGGCTTATGGACAAATGTAGCCCACCCATAGAGGTTATAAAAGTGTTCAAGAGTGCAGTGAAAAGTATTTATCATTACATTTGGAAACTGGGCTTCATCGCTGTGTGGGAGAGTGCTAAAGATGGTAAAGAGAGTGAGAAGATGGTTGAGGACTTAGACAAGATTCCGTAATGTAAAAGGGAAAGGAGCTCATTCAATATTTGTCAATGGGAAAGGAGTAGGAGGGTGGTGAAAAAACCCATTTACTTCAGGGACTATGTAAAATGATTATGTACTATTGTAACTGTACCTTGCATGTGTAAAGTCACTGTATTTTAAGCAACTGTTAACATGTCGTATATTTTCTTATGTATAGGAATATTTGTGTTGCTATTCATGTTAAATTTGTCTTTCAAGATGCATTATATTGAGAGGGGGTGTGTGGTATCCATGAATATCTTAAACACCTCCTGGTTGTAGTGCATGTGTGGTAAATATTTAATTACCGTCTTAATTTCTATGCAGGTAAGTACTAAAAATAGAATAACTCAATCGAAAAGAAAGACGCAGAGTCCGTGGTGTTAGAGTTCTTAGGGGTTTTATTCCTTAAAAAGGAATGGTTCTTGAACCGGATATCATGTTCCTGACACCACTGGGGTTCAGGAAGGGATAGAGCCTACTTTATTGACAAGACATAACTTTTATACTTAAATCATATAATGGATACCAATACAGTAGGCGTAATCAGCTGAGAGAAACAAGATAAAAGCACGCACGTGTTAGCAATACGTAATCAGAAGGCGTGAACTAGGCGTGAACATAGGGGTGTGTGCTAGAAACGTCACATGAAAGTGTCACAAGTAGGTGGGTACATAGCAGAATCTTGCAATGTCAGCAGAAATCTGAGGTCTGGGTGCGCGCGCAGCTGCATGACGTGTGATTGACGTGGAGCTGGAGGGTGCAGGGGACTTGACATTTACACTAGCGGAAAGAGACAGAAGTCTGGCATGTCAGATCAACTCGTACCTATATCATATCTGATATCTGTTGTTTGGGAACCATATTATCTAGAGGGAAAGGTCTCTTGGGCAGAGGCTATTCTATACTGACTGTGAGTGCGTGTATAAGCGTCTACGTGTCTGCATGAGATGCGAGGGGCATGGGCCTACCATGGTAACAGGAGCTATGAATTACTTGCACGGAGACAGTGAGGCCGGGCCCTTTGCTCTGCAGCTGGAAGGATGTTTACTTGAACTAGTAGGCAGGAATGTATTTCTGAGGAGCGGAGCAGATAATTCGAGGGCTGAATACAGTCTTGGCAGACAACAGGCTGAGCTAAGCGCCGTTAGCCACGCAGGGAGTAAGGTAAAGGTCACGGGTACAGAGGCAGGCCCAGGCTGAGGCATTTAGAATCAGAAGGCAGGAGAAGGCTTGATGGCAGAATTCAGGGCCTACTTCGCCTGGGCTGGGAAACGTGTAAAGTACACCACATAAAGACGTTGGCAAGGCATACTTAGGAACGGAATATTCAACCCATTCAGGGTGGATCTGAAAGAGGACATGTTAACGTTGGACGCAAATGTATTTGCGTCTTCATAGCTGGCACAGGAGGGAAGTTACATGCACTTTAAGCTTGTACATGGAGACGGTGGGGTACACGTTAGGGAACATTTCTTGACCATAAAATTTATATTTCCTCATTCCCTCCTTGTTCCCTACGGACCCTTCATGATATATCGATCCTCATGAATCAATCAGTCTGTTCATGTAACATCATTTGCTCTTCTTTCTTCTTTTCGCGTTTTGAGTAGGAACTTGAACGCGGAATACATGATGTGGCGCATAGACCACAAATCGCTGGCCCACATTGTAGGCACAGGCAACAACTGAATACTACGAGAAGGGCAATGCCTAGGAAGGATAGGATCTTCCATCCCCAAGCGGTCAACGTTGTCCAGAACCAACCGGACCAAGTCCAGGTGCCTGGAGTCTGATGTATCAAACTTGCAATCTTATGAAGACGTGTGATAGCCTTATATACTGTTGGCGCGTTTTCTGGAATGAAAACACAGCAACTCGACCCGATGACCTTACAGGCTCCGCCCCTATCTGCTAGGATGACGTCAATAACGAGACGATTTTGAAGAACGACAACCCGCATGGCAGATTGCTCCTCTGTTAAGTTGCCTAGAGCGGAAGTAGTTTCATTCACTACTGCTTCGAGGGTTCTAGTTAATTTTCGTATCAGTTTACTATTAAAAACAGTACCTAAGTAGGGGAAGAAACCTTTATTGAAGTCTGTGTATTGCTCCCATGTCGTTTCAGTATAGTCGACAATCGGGAGATCTCTTCGGAGTCTAGTAGTTACTAGATTTGTATTTCTGTGATAATCAGGAGGGGCTAGGAAAACAGGTGGCAGAAGGAATGCAATGTAACAGGTACCATCCCAATCTGGAGGCAAACGTATGTATGCGGTATGGTCACAAACAAAGTAGGAATGGCGAGTAGCTCTAAATGTAGACCTGCCTTGATCACTGAATTCGACCACAGTAGTGCATTTACTATGACCTAAGTGTACTGAACCCTTCTTTCTGACACATAAGTCACCCGTGACTGGTAATACTGACATAGCAGGGAGAACTGGTGCAGCTTCGGATTCAACAGTAAGAATCATGAGGTTAATTGTATAATTACCTAATCCATATACTTCATTTTCTAGATCAGTTCCTGTCCTAGTGGGAAGTCCCTTCTTGTCAGGGTAACAGGCGTTAAGCAAAACTAAGTTCAGGTTTCCCCAAACCCAATTTCCTTCGAAAACAGCAATATCAGAGTCTAAAGAATTAATTAATCTAAACCATGCTCCGCATGAGCCATTGTGAGTGAACGGGTATGGAAAGAGAGGCAGAACCCCCTTGTATTTCTGATAGGGAGGGAGTCGGCCACATATCCAACAGTTTGTAGCATTATTAGTCTGATGGGAGTGATGTAACATACTAATGAATGTGTTGTTGCGCAGCGCAAGTCTGTAAGATAGCTCATGTGGGGGTAATTCGCTAAAAGAATGTTCGGCAGTGACATTGTAAGCAGATTGAGTATGCTTGAAGATAGGGTAATATACATGCAACAATATACTGGCAGCAATAATCAGAAGGCTTAGAAAAAACATAACCAATAATGTCACTATACAGTGACTACGAAGTGATTTACAATATGCACGTTTCTTGAGTTGTCTCTCTCTCTCTCTGTCTCGGTCTAGGGGATACATGTCAGAAACTAATTTAACCGATTCACCTAGGGGAGGACTTAAACAATTAAACTGTCTGACTTGCTAGACCGCAATTTTAATTTATACTCCTCTTGCGGAGTTTTCTCTCTCTTGCAAACTTTAAAGTCACTAGAATCGGGGCAGTCCTTTGAGGGGGTGGAAGAGTCAGTCTCTGGCAACAGTTCATTACATTTTTTAATATGACTCGTATGGATCCACCCCTTTCGGCCCTCAACTTTAATTGCAGTCCTCGTGGTCAGAAGGACGAGCTTCGGATCCTGCCAGCGAGGCTCCAGCGGACTCCTCCTGTCGAAATTTCGTATTAAGACTGTATCACCAGGACGGACATCGTGTGGCTTCACATCAGTGTTGTCGGGAAAAGCTGCGGCAACCTGTGAACGACATGATTGGAGTGCAGACATCAAGGAGGCAAGGTAATCTGTCAGCATATTACAGTCAACATCGGTTATTTTCTTAGGCATGGGCGTCCCCCACATATTTGGTGGTCGGCCAAAGACCACCTCATACGGGGATAGTCCTGATCTCGAATGGGGGACCATTCTCATATAGAACAGTGCAACTGGCAGGGCGACTATCCAGTCGACCCCTTTCTCTTTACATATTTTGGCGAGACGTGTCTTCAATGTCTGATTGTGCCTTTCTACAAGGCCAGCTGCCTCGGGATGTCGGACGCAATGGAATTTCCACTGGTATCCTAACAGAAGTGAAACCTGCTTCATGAGCTCGGATGAGAATGGCTGTCCGTTATCTGAGTACACAATACGAGGCAAGCCGTACCGTGGGAAGAATTCACAAACCAGCTGCTTAGCAGTGGTCGGGGCAGTGTAATCTGGGACTGGATATGCTTCGGTCCAACGGGAAAGTGCACAAACAACTACGAGGACGTACTTGAATCCTCGACAACGGTCCATCTGGATATAATCCATCTGGAGGACTTCAAAAGGGTGGTCGGGAGGGTGAAATCCACCTTGCTCTACAGGGACGCTTTTACCTGGATTGAACTGACAACAGATCATGCAAGTACGCACTTTCTGTTTTGCGGCTGCTCGTAAATGTTTGTTGTACCAGAGATTCTGTAAACTGTCTAACATAGCTTTTTCTCCTAGGTGTGCTGGACTATGTGCTGTATTTATTATGACTTGAACCATAGAGTCGGGGAGAAACCATGTAGATTTTCCCTTCGTCATCCATCCCTGATCTGTCTGGATCCCTCCTAGTTCAGTCCATTTCTTGATTTCATCTGGAGTAGCACGTGTCTGAATATCGATTACATCTAGTGTGGGATCCCTAACTGTCATACAGTGTGTCGGCACTATGATCTTTGTTACATCCGTTGTCTGAGTGTGAAACAATGCTGTATGTTTTGCTGTTTGGTCTGCCAGGTCGTTACCCTGGGAAATAGAGTCTGTAACTTTAGTATGTGCTTTACACTTCATGATGGATATGCCTGAAGGCAAATGTATTGCTTCTAACAGTGCTTGAATAAGGGGATCGTGTTGAATCTTGGCACCGTGAGAGGTCAAGAAACCTCGTTCTTGCCATAACACTCCGAAGTCGTGTACGACTCCGAAAGCATAACGTGAATCTGTGTATATGTTAACATTTCTGTTCTTGGCTAGTATACAGGCTCGGGTCAGAGCGATAAGCTCTGCTGCTTGAGCGGACAGTGTATCAATACGATGTGTTTCTTTGACTTCAGTTTCAGTGGTCACTGCATATGCGGCTACTAATTCTCCTGTGCTTGTTCTCATACATGAACCGTCCACGTAAAGTGTCAGGTCCGGATTAGTCAATGGAACGTCTGTTAAGTCTCGTCGGGGCTTTGTTACTGCATTAATGATCTCTATACAATCATGCTGGGCTGAATCTGTCGTAATCGAAGGTAACAATGTTGCAGGATTTAGAATGTTACAGCGTCTGATTTCTATGTGTGGCTGGAATAACGTTAATTCATAACCTGTCAGTCGTGCTATAGTCAGGTGTTGAGTCTGTGTTCGGTTTAGAAGGACCTCTACAGAATGTGGAACTTGTACTGTCAATGGATGTCCTAATACTATTGAGTCGCTCTGTCTGATTGCTAGGGCTGTCGCTGCAACTGATTTTAAGCACGCAGGGAGTGCCTGGGCTACTGAATCCAATGTACTTGAAAAATAAGCACAAGGCTTATGTGAACCTGCTTGATCTTGAGTGAGGACAGACAACGCTGTACCATCATGTTCTGTAACAAAAAGTGTAAAAGGTTTGCTGTAACATGGTGTCGCTAAAACTGGTGCTTGACATAAAGCTTTCTTTAATTCCTCAAAGGCCTGTGTATGTTCCTGTTTCCAAGGGAGGGCAGTCAAAGTCGCTGCCTCCTGTGTTGTCAACTGAATGAGTGGTTTAGCTAGAAATGCATATTGAGGAATCCATTGTCTGCAGTACGAGGTGAGGCCTATAAAGGCCCGCACTTCCTTTTGTGTCTGGGGTTGTGGCATGTTTACAATTAACTGGATGCGATCAGGAGTGAGCTGTCTCCCCACTTTGGACAGCAAGTGACCCAGGTACACAACTTGCTGAACACAGAATTGTAGCTTCGAAGGAGACACCTTGTGTCCCTTGTCGGCCAGAAAATGTAAAACTATCAGTGATGCTTGTTCACATTCGGGTTCACTTCGTGCGGTGATCAGCAGATCATCAACGTACTGTAGTAAGGCAGTGTTAACTGGCATTTGGATACAATCAAGTTGTCTTTTCAGTGCTTGGCTATAGATGCTGGGGCTTTCTGTAAATCCTTGAGGTGCGCGTGAAAATTTGAAACTTCGTCCATTTAAACTGAATCCGAAGAGATATTGGCTTTCTGGATCAATGGGTACACTGAAGAAGGCGTTCTTGAGATCAATTACAGTAAAGAACGTTGCTTCTGAATCAATAGCAGTCAATAAGGATGAGATGTCGGGAACCACAGGATACTGTGGAACAATGCATTTATTCAGTTCTCGTAAATCAATCACCAGCCGATATACTGGCGGTGCATTGGGATCAGTACGTTTAAGAATCGGAATGATAGGAGAATTACAGATATTGGAGTCGGTTTCTACGACCACTCCTTGGGCAATGAGCTCTTCAATGATTTCCAGTAAAGCCACTACAGCATCGGGTGGTAACTTGTATTGTCTGATTCGTGGTAAAACAACTCCTGGTTTGAGTGTAACACGGTATGGTGTAATGTGCATACAACCTACATCGGTTGGGCCTTGTGCCCACAGGTGTTTCGGTACATTTTTCAATCTGACATCTAACTCTCGTAATACATAGTGACCCTTAAAGTCACGTAGAAAAAGTCTAACTCCTTCCGGAGAACAACATATCACTGCTCCTAGAGCCTTCAGCGTTTTGATACCTAGCAAGTTTTCTGGACATGATCTCGTTAGTAACAGGTCTGTAACGCGTGATAATGGACCTACTGCTAGGGGGACTGGTTTCGATACTTTATTTACAATAGGCTGTCCTGAAAAACCAAGGGAAACATTCTGTGAGCCTGAGAGGGGTGCCCCTGGGACTTCATCATGGCTGATTGTTGTGCGGCTTGCCCCTGTGTCAATTAAAAACTTTCGGTCTTTTCCCAATACTTGACTGTGTACATAAGGACCCTCTTGATCTACAGGAATTTCAATAAGAGGCAAGCCAACCTCCCTCTCTAGGCTGTTTCATGTGTATCGCTGATAATCGGGATAATCAGATTGGGCATACTGGTTCATCTGTCGTGAAACTTGCTGCGTCGCGGCAATGGGCTGTGGCGGTGGCTGTGATACCGCTGCGGTCTGTACTGTATGTGGTGGAGCATGCATAGGCTGTGTATTCTGTGAAGTCTGTTGCTGGACCTGGTCTTGTCTAGGCTGACGCGGTCTTTCTTTAGTTTTACCTGTTGCTATATTGTGTTTCAGGACTGAACATTCATGTACGTAGTGACCTGGCTGTTTGCAATAGTTGCATGTCCCTTTAACGGGAACTGCTGAATTACCTGTCTGGGTCGCACCCTTTCTCTGACCGTCGGCTGGAACCGACTGTGCCACTAACATTTTCATTTTCGTGTCTTTCATACGTCTCTGTTCGTGATCCTGTTCTTCTCTAATTCTATTCTGGTGGTATTGTAACATTTGTAACATCTGGGATGGCGTATTAGCTTGCCATGTACTTTCAACTTTATATACACGGTTCTTAACTTGTGTCAGGGAATTCTCGACTAATTTTGTTACAAAAAGATGTGGGTGTTTTGCCCGTTTTTTGTCGTTTATTTTTGCCTGTTTGTATTTTAAAGTGTTTTGTAAAGTATTTTAAAGTGTGCGCTCTCCTTCCTTGTTGCCCGCCTACCGCGCCACCCCCCGCCCTCCCTTCCCGCCACCGCCGCTTGTCCCCGCCCCTTTTTCTTCTGTAACCCTCCCCGCTCCCGCCTCCCAGCTGCCCCGCCCACCCGCGCACTTCGCCTTAAATGGCGACCGTGCGAACGCGCAGCGGTCACGCGCAGCGGGCGCGCCGATTGTGCGCCGAAGGCGCGCCAAAGGTAAGCCCGTCTACGCCCGTCCGCGACCGGATCGCGACCAGCGCCAGGACCCCTGGCCCCCGAGGAGCCCGACCGACCCGCCTGACGTACTCCGCCGCCACCCTCACCGCTCTCAACACCGGCCGACTCCCAGAATGCCATCAAGCCACACCACGACACACCCACGGACCTTTCAGCTGCCACGCCTGCAAGTTCTCCTGCATCCGGACCAGCCCCGCACCAGCACCCGACAAGTCGAACTCCAGCAGCACCCACCTCAAGTGCATCCTGCTCAACACCCGCTCCGTCCACAGACACGCCATCGAACTCTGGAACCTCCTAGACGCCACAGCCCCTGACGTTGCCTTCCTCACGGAGACCTGGATGAACGCCTCTTCAGCTCCCGACATCGCCATCGCCATCCCAGAGGGCTACAAGATCGTCCGGAGGGACCGAAACGCCAACCAGATGGGAGGAGGCATCGCCATCATCCACAGGAACACCATCCGTCTCACGACCAGCACCGACAACACCCTGACCAGCGCCGAACACCTGCACTTCCAGATCCACACCAACCCGAACACCACCCTCAGAGGCACCCTGATCTACCGACCCCCTGGACCACGCACGCAATTCAGCGAGGACATCGCCGACTTCGTCAGCCCGCATGCCCTCCCCTCCGCCGACTACATCCTCCTGGGGGACCTGAACTTCCACCTGGAGAACAACAACGACCACAACACCAGCACCCTGCTCGACAACCTCGCCAACCTGGGACTCAAGCAACTGGTGTCCACCCCCACCCACCTCGCCGGACACACACTCGACGCCGTCTTCTCATCCAGCACAGACATCAACTTCAGCCACGCCACAGAGCTTCAATGGACGGACCACAGCTGCGTCCACTTCACCTTCAAGAGAACGACGACCCACCAACACCAGCAACACACCGCCCGCAGAAGCTGGAACAAGATCACAGCAGACCAGCTCGCCACCTCCCTGAGCCAACACCCTCCTGCCAGCTCAGCGAACCCCAGCCAGGCCGCCGACAACCTCACGAAGTGGATCTCCATCTGCGCGGACGAGCTCGCCCCGCTGAGGACCCCGCCCAGCAGACCCGCCAGCAAGAAGGCCCCATGGTTCACCGACGAACTCAAGAGCTCCAAGAAGAACTGCCGAGCCCTCGAGAAAGTCTGGAAAAGGGACCCGACACCGGACAACAGGACCTCCTACAAACTGGCCACCCGGAAACACCACCAGCTGATCCGCGCCGCCAAGAGAACAGCATTCAAGGACCGGTTGGACAACAACGCACACAACAGCAAGGAACTCTTCAACATCGTGAAAGAGCTTTCCAACCCCAGCGCAGGAAACAACGACATCACCCCATCACAAGACCTCTGCAACTCCCTCGCCTCATACTTCCACAACAAGATCACGGACATACACAGCAGTTTCAACAACCAACCAACGCACACCACGACCGACCTGCCACCCCCCCCCACCCCCACCCTCCACGCCTGGACCCCGATCAGCACAGAAGACACCATCCGCACGATGAACTCCATCCACTCCGGATCACCAACCGACCCCTGCCCTCACCACGTCTTCAACAAGGCCGACGCTGTCATCGCACCCCACCTGCGAGACATCATCAACACATCCTTCGACACCACCATCTTCCCCGAAAGCTGGAAACACGCCGAACTCAGCGCTCTACTCAAAAAACCAACAGCGGACCCCACCGACCTCAAGAATTACCGCCCCATCTCGCTTCTACCGTTTCCAGCCAAAGTCATCGAGAAGACCGTCAACAAGCAGATGGCCGCCTTCCTCGAGACGAACGGATCCCTCGACCCCTCACAGTCCGGCTTCCGAGCCAAACACAGCACCGAGACCGCCCTCATCGCCGCCACCGATGACATCCGAGCCCTGATGGACAAGGGAGAAACAGCGGCCCTCATCCTCCTAGACCTCTCCGCGGCATTCGACACGGTCTGCCACCGCACCCTAACACGGCGCCTCAGCAACATCGGTATCCAGGACAAGGCGCTGGAATGGATCATCTCCTTCCTCGACGGAAGAACACAGCGAGTCCGCCTACCACCGTACAAGTCAGAGGCCTCCGAAGTCATCTGCGGCGTCCCCCAAGGATCATCACTGAGCCCCACCCTCTTCAACGTCTACATGAGCCCCCTCGCGGCCATCGTACGCAAACACCACCTCAGCATCATCTCCTACGCCGACGACACCCAGCTGATCCTCTCCCTGACCAACAACCCCGCCGCCGCCAGAGCCAACCTGCACGAAGGGATGAAAGAGGTAGCCGAGTGGATGACGACCAGCCGCCTGAAACTGAACTCGGACAAGACGGAGGTCCTCATCCTGGGCTCTTCACCCTCCGCCTGGGACGACTCCTGGTGGCCTCCCGCCCTGGGCACCGCACCCAAACCGACAGACCATGCACGAAACCTGGGCTTCATCCTGGACTCCTCCCTCTCCATGACCAGGCAAGTCAACAGCGTCTCCTCGGCGTGCTTCAACATCCTACGCATGCTACGAAAGATCTTTTGGTGGATCCCCGCAGAGACCAGGAAGACCGTCACCCAGGCCCTCGTCACCAGCCGACTGGACTACGGCAACGCCCTCTACGCCGGGACCACCGCCAAGCTCCAGAAGAGACTCCAGCGGATCCAAAACGCCTCAGCCAGACTCATCCTCGACATCCCACGATCCAGCCACATCTCCGGTCATCTGAGAGACCTTCACTGGCTCCCCATCAACAAGAGAATCACCTTCCGCCTCCTCACCCACGCACACAAAGCCCTACACGACCAAGGCCCGAGCTACCTCAACAGCCGAGTCAACTTCTACGCTCCCAAACGCCACCTCCGATCAGCCAACCACGCCCTCGCCGCCGTCCCCCGCATCCGAAGAGCGACTACAGGAGGAAGGTCCTTCTCCTACCTGGCCGCCAAGACCTGGAACTCCCTCCCGTCCGACCTGCGCCTGACCCAAGACCACCTCTCCTTCAGGAAGAAGCTGAAGACCTGGCTGTTCGAGCAGTAGCGGCACCCCCCCTCCCCAGCGCCTTGAGACCCTACGGGTATGTAGCGCGCTTTATAAGTGTCACTGATTGATTGATTGATTGATGACTCGCTACCTGGTTTCAGGCCACTATTAATAATGAAACATTTCTCGAATCTCGAATAGAAGTCACTAGTATCTTCATCGTGTTTCTGTTTACAGGCTGAGATTGCGTCCCAGTCTTCCTTTTTAGTTGTCAATAATCTTGGCAAAACCTGTACTATTAAACCTGGTAATGCTTTAGCTTTGTCCCCAAGGCCTAACCCTGGGGTACGGCCTTTTTCCTCGTCTTCTATTTCAGTCCAGATAATCTTTTTATCTCCCACCTCCCATTCTTTTTCCTTGAGTTTCTCGTAAATGCCGGTGGGCAGCAGTACCTTTAACAATTTCATAATATCCGTATACGTGTAATCTCCCATGAGTAACATGTCTTTAAGTTCTCGGTGAAAACCTGCAGGGTCTTTATCATGACAGGGTACTAGTTTCTTCATTTCTAACAATTCCAACTTTGTTAAAGGTGTGTACACAAACACACGTTCCAAGGTATTATTGGCATTCATAACTGGGTGTACTTCTCGTAAGGGATTCTGCCTGTCAAAATGACACATTTTTCTTTCTGGGGGCGGAGCTGAAACATATTGTGGGCCTAAGAAAGTGTTATATCTGCGGCGTTGTTCTAGAATTATTTGAATTAATCTGGTACTTAGGCCTCTCCATCTATTCATAAGTAGCGCTTCTAAAGTATCCGGTAAGGGACCTGGATCAGAATGTTGTTGTCTGTATAAAATGATGAGATGCTGAATCATGTATACACCAGCTAATTTCTGCTCGTCTGGGGAAAGGTTCAGAAATGTCTGTGCTACTGTATCATCATTGTATGTGTTAGGATTGTCAGCCCATAGTACTGCTGACCGGGCTAGTTCTTGTTCATCCATAGAATTGAGTACATGATACCCCATCTGTTCTTGAAGAATTTTATCGGTACCTTGAAACAGATATTCAGGAGAATTCGGTTTTGATATACCAGAGAGGAAAACTCTCTTGCTTTCTGGACGAATGCCTTTCCTAAGATAATTTCCCTTACCTACATATGCTATCATTTCTTTAGCCGTGTCATGTTCTTCAGGTCCGTCCTCCTCGGAGGAGTCATTCATGTCACTTTCTTTTTCTTTTTCTTGTTCTTTTTCGTGTATTTCTATTACTGCTTTTCTGATTTTCTTGTACATACTTGCTATACAATTCAGTTTGTCATGTTTTCCCTCGGCTATATTTTGACCCCACTTGTTTAGTGCTTCCATCTCTTCCTGGTCTACTCCAGGCCTGTCTCGTTCTCTTATTAAGCAGTTTATGAAAAAACGTAATATACAACCTTGAATGTCTACTTTCTGGTGAGCCAGGGCCTCTTTAATACTTTCAGGATTCTCCCCGGTCTGGATAAAATGATATATTCTATCTAGGTGCTCAGTCATTCCTGGAAATAACACTAGGTAGTCTGCAACTTTTCGTATGCGTAGTGATGCTAACAACATTCTATCGTCTTTACCTGGTACTAGATCGTATCTGCAAATTGGAAGGGGTTCTTTAAGCATGTCCAAACGTGGTGTTTGGGGTGTACGTTGCTTCATTATGTCCCTAACGTTCAATCTGTGTGTTGGTGGCGGAGTCTGGAGACCTCCTGTCGCACCTCCTGTAGCGGAAGCTTGAAAATTGTATGTCTGTGGAGTCGGTATCTGTACCTGAACTTGTCTCTTACTAGAATCAGGCGCAAGCGGATTTGGAATATTAATCTTAGGTGTGGGAAGTGGTGGAGGTGGAGGAGCAGGTGGAGCAGACTGTTGAACGGGTGAGCTTTGTTGCGGTAATGGCGGGACATTATCTTGGAGTGCGTTGCCACCTCCGTCACCGTCAGTAGGCGGTACGTGGGCACGTGAATTGGTGTAAGCGGGAGCTACATCGTCTAGATAGGAAGCAAGGAATATATCCTTAGTGGTCCTGTGACTTACTTTAGTCGGAACCAATGGCGGCGGCAGATCTTTCGGTATTTCTGAAGTGGCTTCAGGCAAACCCTCGGCCACAAAGTACATGCCATTTACAAGATTGTTTCGCATGCGGTCCACTTGTTCTGCTTTTACTCGGATCCCTTCATTAACTAATTCGTTTTCTCGGACTTTATCCGACTCTTCTCTATGTCTGTCTTCTTTTCGGAGTGCTTTTTCGGCACGTTTATGTGATTCTTTTCGCCAAAATTCTATGGCGTCTTTCTGAGATTGTCTGGCTTTCTTTTTCCATAGCGCTTCTTCTACCTTCATGATGCACTCGGCATCCCATGTTCCTGTAACGGGCCATCTGTGTCTCTCGTCTAGGTGCTTGGTATAATCGGCCCATAAATCTAGATACAGTATGGCATCTAAGCCATGCTTATGATACATAAAATTTCCAGGAGTGTCCCTAGGGGGAATAGGAATTTCTTCCTCTAGTATCCCCTTCCTAGTTCCTATCTGTCTTAATTTATTGAAAAACGGCATCTTGTTACTTGGTACTGGATACTCGATACTTGTTACTTACTCTGACCACAGCTCGTTACACAAAAACACAGTAATGTACATCAAACGATCACTCATACCACGACATTAATCACATGAAAAACATATAAAACACATATGACTACACTTGAATACCTGATGTACTGCTAAACAGCACAGATACACTGTGGAGAACAGCGCAAGAACTTGAATACCTGATGTACTGCTAAACAGCACAGATACACTGTCTAAAACAGTGCAGACCGTGTTTGTGTACCCAAACCCGTCTTTACCGGATACATAATAATGCACCCGTCTAGATGCATCCCCAGCAATGGTACTCACCGGGAAGCACGGAACAGAAGGCCTCGGAAAACTCGACTGGACTGGACCGGACTGGACTCGACTCTGCTCGATACGTGAATACTTCGGAACTGGTGGGCCTCTTGACACCTCGGACCTTGCTTCTTTCGGCTAGGCTCTGGTCGGGATCCTCCGCACTCCTCACCGCCTCGTCTGGGTGCTGATCGCAGTCTCCGTCACCTCCGTAGGCCTGAGGGAGATACAGGAAATCCTGCGGGTACGCGTAATTGTCCGTCTTGACTTATGGCAGGGGGCAAAGGTTGCAACGCACCAACCGGCGCGTGAGGTGGGGGAGGGGTCCCTATTCGGGCGCCAAAATAATGTGGTAAATATTTAATTACCGTCTTAATTTCTATGCAGGTAAGTACTAAAAATAGAATAACTCAATCGAAAAGAAAGACGCAGAGTCCGTGGTGTTAGAGTTCTTAGAGGTTTTATTCCTTAAAAAGGAATGGTTCTTGAACCGGATATCATGTTCCTGACACCACTGGGGTTCAGGAAGGGATAGAGCCTACTTTATTGACAAGACATAACTTTTATACTTAAATCATATAATGGATACCAATACAGTAGGCGTAATCAGCTGAGAGAAACAAGATAAAAGCACGCACGTGTTAGCAATACGTAATCAGAAGGCGTGAACTAGGCGTGAACATAGGGGTGTGTGCTAGAAACGTCACATGAAAGTGTCACAAGTAGGTGGGTACATAGCAGAATCTTGCAATGTCAGCAGAAATCTGAGGTCTGGGTGCGCGCGCAGCTGCATGACGTGTGATTGACGTGGAGCTGGAGGGTGCAGGGGACTTGACATTTACACTAGCGGAAAGAGACAGAAGTCTGGCATGTCAGATCAACTCGTACCTATATCATATCTGATATCTGTTGTTTGGGAACCATATTATCTAGAGGGAAAGGTCTCTTGGGCAGAGGCTATTCTATACTGACTGTGAGTGCGTGTATAAGCGTCTACGTGTCTGCATGAGATGCGAGGGGCATGGGCCTACCATGGTAACAGGAGCTATGAATTACTTGCACGGAGACAGTGAGGCCGGGCCCTTTGCTCTGCAGCTGGAAGGATGTTTACTTGAACTAGTAGGCAGGAATGTATTTCTGAGGAGCGGAGCAGATAATTCGAGGGCTGAATACAGTCTTGGCAGACAACAGGCTGAGCTAAGCGCCGTTAGCCGCGCAGGGAGTAAGGTAAAGGTCACGGGTACAGAGGCAGGCCCAGGCTGAGGCATTTAGAATCAGAAGGCAGGAGAAGGCTTGATGGCAGAATTCAGGGCCTACTTCGCCTGGGCTGGGAAACGTGTAAAGTACACCACATAAAGACGTTGGCAAGGCATACTTAGGAACGGAATATTCAACCCATTCAGGGTGGATCTGAAAGAGGACATGTTAACGTTGGACGCAAATGTATTTGCGTCTTCATAGCTGGCACAGGAGGGAAGTTACATGCACTTTAAGCTTGTACATGGAGACGGTGGGGTACACGTTAGGGAACATTTCTTGACCATAAAATTTATATTTCCTCACATGGGTGGAATGTATACATTTGAATGTGGGGAGAGGTGTTCTGGAATATGTTGAGACAACCACTGGCGGATGAGGTTTGGATTGAGGATCACTTATTAAACTGCATTTGGAGAATAACTTGGTGTTCTGAAATAAATTTCACACTTCTCAAGTCTGTTTACATTGAAGTTGGATGCAAGGAGGTGGCTTTCAACATGAGAAGCAGGTCGAGAAGCGGCGGACCGTCGTTGTCGGTGCAAAGTGCAGGGCTTGCTGTAACTTCAGGTTGGCCTTGGTTGTGAGCGGCAGAGTCTTGTCTCAAATGGGTCCATTTGCTGTCATGAGGACCCCAAAACTTCTGTTTCTTCACCTTTTCTTCAGAAGGTGCTTTTACTAATGCCAGCCAAGTGTCAACAACCTGGGTGGGCACCCCTTGGGTATCAGAACTCACTCCTGCAGTGGCCAGAAGCACAGCTTAGCCAGGATCAGCCAGTTCCAGGTATTGCTGGTCAACGCGGAAGTTGCAGGCAGGCCTCTGCAATCTTATTGTGTATCTGTAGCCCACAAAGGAGGTAATCCACCTGACCTTTAGAGTCAATATGTGTAGTCTGGGTTCAAGGCCAGCAGGTCCAATCTTCCTTCTTCAGACAGCAAGGTAGTTCTTCCAGCTGCAGGACAGTCCTTTCTTGCAGCAGTGCTGTCCTTTTTCTGACTCTACCACAGGTCCAAGAGCATTCTGATGAGTGTTTCTGAATGTGCCATTTTTATACATGGTGACAACCTTTTTGTGGGGGACTCCCTTGACCTTGACCCAAACCTGGTTCTGGTCAGTACTTCTCCTGCAGGCACAGTCTTTTGAAATGTAATCAGGGCAGGGGGCAGCTCCTCCCCAACTCTCCTCTCAGTCAGACTCTCTCCTCTCACACCCAAGCTTTCTTAGTCTCACTGTCTGGAAACAATGCACAGACATCAACAACAGAGCATTCTCTGTCATGTGATCCAGGACACTGGCAGAAAGACACAGTTGGTTGGGACAAGAAATTAGCAACTTTCTGAAAGTGGTATTTTCAACATTTGACTGCAACATCAAAGAGGATTTAAAATTACAATGATTTATGACAAGGTTTGCCAGTTCCTTGGGAGCAGTACCCTCAAGATGCCCATCACCCGACAGCTCTGACTCTGGATTGATTACATAGAGAATCAGACTTACCAGATGAAGGGAAGGGAATTAGGGGAGATCTGGAAAAGAATGAGTTAATACGTTGTTGCGACGTTGTCACTTGATCAATAGAAACATATCATGGTATTTGGACACAACCATTACCTGTGTAGTGAAAAATGAAGGCACAACTATGGTTATTCAAACAGCTTAGGACATTTTGGAAATTATTCAGTTTGATGCTTTTAGTGTCTCTGGAAACACCACTTTACTGTCTGGTTTTGCTTTGCATCTTGAAGGTCATCACAAACTATACTCAGAGGAAGGCTGCAGTATTACTGAGATCTGTGGCTAAGCATCAGCATGCCTGTGTTCAGCTAAATAGTGTCTTTTCAAAATGAATGAATGTCTCCTGCTCACATCACAACAGACTATGGGCCAAATGTACGACCATTGGAAATTGCGATCCGCAAATTGCGTGAAATTGCGAATCACAATTTGCGAGTCACAATTTCCTATGTACAACAGTGACTGAGACACTGTTTGCGATTCCTAATGAGGTTGCAGATTGCATGCCTTATGAATATTAATTAGGCTGTCGCAATTTGCGACCCAATTGAGAATGGTGGGCACTCATGGATGGTGGCCTGCTGGGGTCAACAGACCTCCATGTCCGGGACTGATTTTAAATAATGCAGATTTTTTTTAATGCAGCATGTTTTCCTTAAGGAAAAACGTGATGCATTTAAAAAAAAATTAACTTTTCATTTTCATTCGGGGATCCCTTCCTTTTTGTGAGTGCTTTACCACCGTTCTGAGAAGGGTGGTAAACTACCAGTGTTTTGCGACCGCAAAACATTCTTACATAGCTGTTGAGGTCGCTATTAGGAAGGGAATGCCCCTTCCTAATAGTGAGTCGAAAAACACTATTTTGCGAGTCGCAAGTCATTTGCGACTCGCAAAATAGGGTTAGTACATGGCCCACAGGATTTTTGCATGGGCAAATGGGTCTAAAACCCATTTGCGCATGCAACAATCTATTGTACAATGTAAGTGTTAACAGCCTATCTATATCTGATCCTACTCTGAAGTTAGCACCTTTTTAAATGTAATAAAGTAACTCAGTAAATGGGAGAGATATGCCTTAAAGCAGTGAATAACAACTTTGGGAGTTTTTCACTGCCAAGACATGTAAGATGTGAGTCGTAGTACACATTTCCTACTTTTTAAATACAATGCATTGACCCTATTAGGGATGACTTATAAGTTTTAAAAAGGAAGGCATAGCCTGACCAGGTATTTGGCTATGCCTGAATGGCAGTTTAAAACTGCGCACACAGGCTGCAGCAGCAGCCCTGAGACATGTTAAGCATTGTTTTTTTTGTGGGGGGCACAACGAATGCTGCTGTCCACTAGTAGTATTTAATTCATAGGCCATGGGTACAGGTAGTACCAGTTTCTAGGGAGTTACAAGTAAAAGAAATGGTCCATTTATGTGTTTACAATTTTAAAGGAGAGAGGACGAGCACATAGCACTCATTCACAGGAAAAGTCAAGGGCTGAAAGCAAAACATTTGGGGGTATACCACACCAAGGATATCAAGTCTAACAAACCTTTATTCACCATTAATTGTTGACCCATTGTAGGCCTTTATGGTTGTCTCTGAATTTTTTTTATTGAAAATGTTTCAAACGCAACCCAAATTTGACTTCTGAATCTTACTTGGGGAGACTCACATTGAGACAGTATCCTGCAATGCCATCTTTTCAATGCTCAACCCAGCTATTCTCCCTGGATTAAGCTTTATTGATTACTCTTTTTCTGTTGGAGATCTCTGGTCGCTGCCACATTTCAAATTCAATACACAACATGGCCTGTTGGTTGCATCACATGCGTCAATGCTTGTGCTCATGTCAATGTGAGACTAGAACCTTTCACGCGATAATCCACAAATAGGCAGCACTGGAAAGGCTTTAAATTTTTTTTTTATATGTTACATCAAAGAAATCGTGACATGGAAATGTTGATGCATTTTGACCTCAGAGTTCTTCATCATGGTTGGTGAGTCTGCCTTTTGTGCTTATTAAATCAAATTTTCCATCCCACACAAAATTAGGTGGTCTGGCAAAAGTAGTTCATTAAAAATCCAGACAGTGTTAGTTCATTTATCCATGATTTCACACTTTTGGATGAGATTATTCATTATCATAAATTCATTCTTCTTTTATCAACTGTGCGGTTCTCTTTAACGTTTGGCCAATATTATTGTAAATTGTTAGATCCAATATTGGCTTACAATCTTATTATTGCATCTTAGCGATGTGCCTCAGCGCAGTTCATTCTTAGTCTTACTGTGATTGTTAATGTTGTCACCTTGACTGGGAATACAGTATTTATCGTCCTCTTAGTGAGAAATATGTGGTAACTGATATCACAAATTGCATCTTCAGTATTGGTCCATATTCCTTGTTTTTTCTAGTGTATGTGGTAGCCAAGACCTGGAATGAGCTCCCCGTGAACATCAGGTGCTCGCCAACCCTGCACACCTTCAGGAAGGACCTCAAGACCTGGCTCTTCAAATGATTCGGAGCTGCTGCCCCCCTCAGCGCCTTGAGACCCTCACAGGTGAGTAGTTTGCTTTATAAACCCCTGATTGATTGATAGTTTGTTTACAGTCATTATTATATATATATGTGTGTGTGTGTGTTCCAGCAAGTGACAGCTGATGAATGATCTTGCTTGCCAGAAGTGGAGGTTTTGTCGGTTTCCCTGCCTGCTGTCAAGCAAGCAGGGAAACATATAAAAGGATTGCTCTCACAAACAGGGAGCAACATGTTTAGCAGCCCCTGCCTGTGAAAGCAATGCTGGCTCCAGCAGAAGGCAGGAAGCTGACTGGGACAGCAGGGGCCTTGAGGCTCCACTAACGGTCCTTGGGAAAAAAAGTAGAACGATGCAAAATAAAGGTCAGAAACTAGCAGAAAGGGGCAGAATATGGGACAGAAACAATAAGAAAGATGCAAAATAAGGAACAGCAGAAAGAGGCAAGATGAAGTTGAGAAACAAGCAGAAAGACGCAGAATACAGGTCAGAAATGAGCAAAAAGAGGCAGAATAAAGGTCAGAAACAATCAGAAAGAGGCAGACTAAAGGTGAAAAACAAGCAGAAAGAGGCAAAATAGAGGTCAGCTACAAGCAGAAAGAAGCAAAATAGAGTTGAGAAATAAGCAGAACGAGGCAAAATAGAGTTCATCAATGAGCAGAAATATGCAATATATAGGTGTGAAATGAGCAGAAGTATGCAGAATAAAGGTCAGAACGAGCAGCAAGAAGCAGAAAAGGTGAGAAACTAGCAGAAAGAGGGAAAATAAAGGTAGGAATAAAGCAGAAAGAGGCAAAGTAGAGGTCGAAAACCCGCAGCAAGAGGCGAAATATAGGTGAGAAACAAGCAGAAAGAGGCAAAATAAAGGTTAGAATTTAGCAGCATGAGGCAAAATAAACATTAAAAACAAGAAGAAAGTGGTCGATTAAAAGTCTGAAACAAGCCAAAAGAGATAGAATAAATATCAGCAGAGAGCAGGAAGAGGCTAAATAAAGGTGAGAAACAAGCAACAAGAGACAGAATAGAGGTTAGAAACGAGCAGAGAAAGGTAGGATATAGGTCAGAAATGAGCAGATTGAGGCAAAATAGAGGTCAGAAATGAGCAGCTAGAGTCAGAATAAAGGTCAGAAACAAGCAGAAAGAGGCAGAATAAAAGTTGGGAACCAGCAGAAAGAGTTTGTATAAAGGTCAGAAGGGAGCATAAAGAGGAAGAGTAAAGGTCAGAAACTAGCAGAAAGAGGCAAAATAGAGGTAGGAAACCAGCAGCAAGATGCAAATAAAGGTGAGAAACAAGCAGAAATAGGAAACATAAAGGTCAGCAATGAGCAGAAAGAGGCAAAATAAAGATGAGACACGAGCACAGAGGCAGAATAGAGGTCAGCAATGATCAGAAAAAGGCAGAATATCGGTCAGAAACTAGCAGCAGGAGGCAGTCTAATGGTCAGAAATAAGCAGAAAGAGGCAGGATACATGTCAGGAGTGAGCAGAAAGAGGCAAAATAATGGGCAGAACAAGCAGAACCACTGAGAGACTCACACACACTCACAGGCCCACTCAGAGATTCACACACCCAGACTCATTCAGACACTCATCCACTCACGCACAGACACACTCAGACACTCATGTTCCCATTCACAGACCCACTCAGACACTCATGCACCCATTCTCAGATCCACTCAGAGACTCACGCACCCACTCCCACAGCTACTCAGACACTAATGAACCCACTAACAGACCCACTCTGAGACTCACACACAGTAACCTAGCTATACAGCCACTCACACACCAAATCTCAAAGGCTACAGGTTACAGCTGGAAATAGAATTTTTAAAAACTTCAAAATTCACTGACAAAAACAAAGGTTACAGGTATGTTATAGTTAGGAAATATCATTTTTAAAACATAGAAATTCACAGAAAAAAAATACAAAGATTACCCGGACATTCAAGTTAGAAAATAGAATTAAAAAAAACAGACATTCCCTAAAAATAACAAAAGTTACAGGGATGTTATGAATAGGCTCACATTTTGCTCCTACAAAACCAGAGAAATTCAGTAGGTATAGTTACCTGGACTAACTATAACTTACGCCCCCACAATGCACTGTTTATCACCTCACATATTGCATCAGTCATGACATGGTCATGGACTGATGATATTCAAAATGACATCACTAATGACATCATCCACACAACCGCTCACACACCCATTCACACTCCTATAAATCACTCATGAACCCACTCACACACACACAACCATTCACATACCTATTCGCAGACTTGTACAAGTACTCACACAACCACTCAATCAACCATAGAGCCACTCACATGCCCACTCACTCACCTATACAGGCACTCTGTCACCCACTCACTCACTCACTCACTCACCCACTTACCTACCCTCAAAATCACTCACACAGCCACTCACTCAGCCATACAGCCACTGACACACCCACTACCTCACCAATACAGCCACTCACTCATACACACAGCTATTTACACACCCACTATACTCACATATAGCCACTTACACACCTATACAGACACTCAGGCACCCACTCACACATGGATCCACACAGTCACACAGCAACTGACATAATATATGTCAGAAATAGTGTCAATCATTAGTATACTAACTTTTGTAGTAGCTTAATATATAGGTTTAACAATCATAAACTCTTAAAATAAAACTTACTCTCACTGGATGATGTCATCAGTGATGTCACATACCATGTCATGAGTGATGAAATATAAGAGATCATAAGCAGTGCATTTTGTGTGTGCAACTTATAGTTGGCTCTGGTAATGATAACTGCTGCATTTCTCTGGCTTTGTACAAGAGAAACATGAGTCCAACTATAATATCCCTGCAATCTTAGTTTTTTTGTGAATTTATGTTTTTTAATTTGATTGCCAAACTATAACATTGTTGAACCTTTCCTTTTTTTAGTGAAAATAATAGTATAGTAGAAAATTATATATATATATATATATATATATATATATATATATATATATATATATATATATATATATATATATATATATATATATATATATATATATATATATATATATATATATATATATATATATATTCACTGAAAAAACCATAGGAGTGGATTGCGGGTGCGCGATATATAGTTAGTGCAACTAACTATATATGGAATTTCAATGGTTTTGTGTGAGTAAAATAAGGTTTTGTAAATGCGAATTCCTAACTATATATGGTCTATAACCTATGGTTTTTTCAGTGAATTTTCAAGGTTTTGTAAATGCTAATTCCTAACTATATATGGTCTATAACCTATGGTTATTTCAGTGAATCGTGAATTTTCAAGGTTTTGTAAATGCTAATTCCTAACTATATATGGTCTATAGCCTATGGTTTTTTCAGTGAATATATATATATACATACATATATAAACATATATCATCTGTATATCTATATAAATACAAACATAAATGCATGCATACATATACTTATATGCATACAGATGCATGTTATTTACATGAAAGTTGAAAAAACACTAATAAAAGCAAAGCTAAAAAGCCACCTCATTACAAACAGAATGGCTTTAACTTAAACGAGGGCGAGATCTATTGCATTTTCAATGCTTGTTTACTTTGGTTCCATCAAGAAGGCATTCAGATGTGTCACACATTTGCCATAAATTCTGAATGTTAGCACTCTAGTTGCACATTAGATCACTGTAGTAAATCTACTGCTCACCAGGGACGTCTGCTGCTGGTATTCAAAGTGCATGTTTCAGTCTGCATGTCAGAATATTTTTAATGAAATAGAAGAGGATTTGAGAAGTCACTCAAAATGATCCCTAATTTTTCTTTCTGAAGCACTAATCATACTTTCTATGGCAAAATTAACCCCCTCATGTTGTTCCTTTTTAAATTGAGTGTTTTCAGACTTACCACTTCATTCCAATCAAGATGGCTTCTGGTGTGCCATACTTTTGTCATAATAAGACTGTTAGCGCTCTAGTTGTTCTTTAGAACACTCTGGGACATTCTGTCATTGGGCTATACTTGGGGTACATCTGGGTGATATTTGGGCTACATTTAGGCTCTTTTGTCTCTGGTGGCCATCTTGGGAGACTGTATGTCAGAATGTTTTAATGAAATTGAAGAGGGTTTGAGAAGTCACTCAAAATGTGCCCTCATTTTTCTTTCTGCAGCACTAATAATACCTTCTATTGCATAATATACCCCCTCATTTTGTTCCTTTTTAAATTAAATGTTTTAAGAGTTACCACTTTATTCCCATCAAGATGGCTCCAGGTGTGCTATACCTTTGTAATAAGTAGGACTGTTAGCGCTCTAGTTGTTCTTTAGAACACTCTGGGACATTCTGTCATTGGGCTATACTTGGGCTACATCTGGGTGATATTTGGGCTACATTTGGGCTCTTTTGTCTCTGGTGGCCATTTTGGGAGACTGCATGTCAGAATGTTTTAATGAAATAGAAAAGGATTTGAGAAGTCACTCAAAATGTGCCCTAATTTTTCATTCTGCAGCACTAATCATACTTTCTATGGCAAAATATACCCCCTCATGTTGTTTCTTTTTAAATTAAATGTTTTAAGAGTTACCACTTTATTCCAATCAAGATGGCTTCAGGTGTGCCATACCTTTGTAATAAGTAGGACTGTTAGCGCTCTAGTTGTTCTTTAGAACACTCTGGGACATTCTGTCATTGGGCTATACTTGGGCTACATCTGGGTGATATTTGGGCTACATTTGGGCTCTTTTGTCTCTGGTGGCCATTTTGGGAGACTGCATGTCAGAATGTTTTAATGAAATAGAAAAGGATTTGAGAAGTCACTCAAAATGTGCCCTAATTTTTCATTCTGCAGCACTAATCATACTTTCTATGGCAAAATATACCCCCTCATGTTGTTTCTTTTTAAATTAAATGTTTTAAGAGTTACCACTTTATTCCAATCAAGATGGCTTCAGGTGTGCCATACCTTTGTAATAAGTAGGACTGTTAGCGCTCTAGTTGTTCTTTAGAACACTCTGGGACATTCTGTCATTGGGCTATACTTGGGCTACATCTGGGTGATATTTGGGCTACATTTGGGCTCTTTTGTCTCTGGTGGCCATTTTGGGAGACTGCATGTCAGAATGTTTTAATGAAATAGAAAAGGATTTGAGAAGTCACTCAAAATGTGCCCTAATTTTTCATTCTGCAGCACTAATCATACTTTCTATGGCAAAATATACCCCCTCATGTTGTTTCTTTTTAAATTAAATGTTTTAAGAGTTACCACTTTATTCCAATCAAGATGGCTTCAGGTGTGCCATACCTTTGTAATAAGTAGGACTGTTAGCGCTCTAGTTGTTCTTTAGAACACTGTAGGAGGCTGCAGTAGAACACAAAGGAATCAACTGACAGTCTCTGTCCTTGTTGGATGTACATGTTTTACTGAGAATGTCAGACTTCATTTTCACATGACTGAGAAAGATAATGTGAATTTACAGAAAATATGCTTTCAGTTTAGCTTATAGATCCCCTTCCAAACCACTGTGGGAAAATCATGAGATATTAGTTTTCTTTCAAACAATATTCATGATATCACAGCAGAAGGTTTTTTCACAGGGTAAAATCACCTTAGAACCCACCACAATTCCTAAAACGAGTATGGTACCATCAACAAATGATTTATATTGTAACTAAAGTCCTAAAACCCTCTATTAACTACAATGCTTTTTAATGAGGTGCTATCATGTATATTGGTCCCAAGATGGCTGCCAACACTTCTTGGATGAAGTGCTGACAGCCAATCAGATCAGATGTGTGGTTAGGCTCCGCCCAGATATATATCTTTTTTTGAACCTAAATTACTCAAAATCCACTGGAGCACATATATTGAGACCTAGCAAAGGCACATCGGGCTAACGGTCCCTACAATTTTGCCAAGTTTCGTGCAAATCCATTCAGCCATTCGAGCTAAAAGTGAGGCCAACCGCCCTATGGAAATTAACATGGGAAAAACGCGTTTTGGGACCCCCCTTTTTTCTCGGCCCCCCCTTGATGAAACCCCCCCAAATTGTCAGGGGCTGCTCAGAAACAAAATGTTCCATTTTCCTGAAAATTTCAGCCAATTCCGTCCACAAACGCCAAAGTTATTAGACATAGAATTTTCAAAAATCCCATAGAGAAAAAATCCTAACTATATATACCTATTGGCGACCGCCAGTAGGTAATATATATATATATGACCAGGTCTCTGCTTGAATCGGTTCTGACCACAGGAATCACGGACCACCATGCAGCATTACGAGTGTCACAGGTAAGTTTATTATCCTTTTTACAGGTTTTCTTTGGCACGACGCGTTTCGGGCAGGAACTGCCCTTGATCAAATAGCGGACATGCAGTATTGGTCACCTTTAAATAACAAAACACTCTTTTCTCATTCGTGGAATCACCACGTGACCCAATCTTGAATAGTGAAGAAATACTATGGAAAAATGTGCTCTATGTCGACTGGGTTAAAGCACTATTTATCTGCGACTGAAACGCAAATTAAGGCACATCAAAGCATACCAATAATCATATATGCCAGTAACTATTTACATTATCTCTGCATAAATGCGTGGAATTGTGCAAATAAGCAAGCAGAAATAAATTACATCATAATAAAGCACATTCTGCACACATTATTTGACATAAATAACACATTACCTTGCATAAATATGTTAAAATCACTGTAATTTATTTATTTTATTTATTTTGAAAGTTTTATATAGCGCGAACAAGATCTTTGCAGATATCAGAGCGCTTTACAAGGGGGAGATGAAGTAATAGAATGTAATAGTTGAGGTAGTTAGGTACAAGGTGCATAGTTACATAGGTAGGTCAAAAAAAACAGGAGGTAGATCATAGGTGAGGTAGTGTCAGTACAAGGTGCATAGTCAAACCGTTGCGCCAATAATATAAAAGTACAAAAGTAAGCATATACTTATTTAAGCGTGCTGCAAGTGTTTTTGGAGATAACATAAAGGTGGGCATAGTTGAGGTAGATGCGTGCAGGATGTATAGTCACACAGGTGCATCAGTAGTACAAAAGTAGGGATGGTTGAGGTGGTGTAGGTACAGTGTGCAAGTCAGACAGGTGCGTCAGTAATACATCAAAATACAAAGAGGGAACATATACAATCAAATAAGTCATAATACCAGTAGTACAAGTAGTACAAAGAGGGAACATATACAATCAAATAAGTCATAATACAAGTAGTACAAGTAGACCAAGGGGTCAGGCAGGTATTACGGAGCGGATTCATGAGAGCTGCAGGATAATAGATCATGTGTATTTAGCCATGAGGATCGCTTTTACTTCTTTCTTAAACAGTTTGTTGGAGGAGATGAGCCTGGTTTCAGGAGGAAGTGAGTTCCAGATCCTGGGTGCCATTCCTGAAAAGGAGCGTTTATAGGTTTTTTCCTTCCTGAATCTTCGAGGTTTCAGCAGAAGATTGTTTGTACTTCTAGTAGTTCTAGAGCCACCCGAGATTGTCAGCTTTTGAGTGAGGTAGCTGGGCGGGTTGTGGTGTACAGCCTTGTGAGTCATGCAGGCGATTTTCAGATGTATTCTGGCTTCAAAAGGCAGCCAGTTCAGGGATTTAAAGTCAGGGGAAATATGCAAGTGTTTTTTTGAGCCAGTGATGAGTCTCGCTGCAGCGTTAAGGGACGCTCTAAGGGGTGCCGTTGTTGTTAGGGGGAGCCCGCAGAGGGCGGTGCTTCCGTATTCTTGTGCGGGATGACTATAGATTGTACTGCAGTTTGGAAGTCTTTGGCTGGAAGGAAGGCTTTAAGTTTCCTCAAGGTATTGATTTGGAAGTTCGCTCCTTTGGTTGCCTTGCTGATGTGCTGCTGCATGTTGAGATTGGCGTCAAGTGTTATGCCTAAGGATTTTGCTGAGTCTACGAGGTAAAACCCAGTATAAAAATCTCCATATACAATATTTTTTTTTTATCTATATGATAATAAATAAACATTTCTATGTTACAGGTGCAAAAATATACGTGGGTTTGTGTGCAAATATTGCTGTTTAATTGTGCAAAGTGGTTTCCCTGCATAAATGCAGAACCAATAGTGCAAATGATGCTGCCTCCCTGAGGTCTATTCTACATGTTACTGTGGTATTGTATGTGCAACTGCTGTCATCACGAAGTAAAGTGCTAGTGCTAGGATAATTTGTGGATTTCAGATCAGCCCCGCTCCCGGGATTAACCAACTTCTCTTCAATTATCTATATATCTCAACAACCCTAGTCTGAAAAGTGCTGAGTGTTAATGGTGCAAAAAATAGTGCTAGACAGGTGATGTTAAAAACATGTGAGTGAATGTAGTAAAATAGCAGCTAATATTATAAACCTTCATTTTAAACTTCTGTTTATAATGTATAGGTTCATCACTGTGATTTACTGTAATACCCATGCACAGATAGAGTTGCGTAGTTGTGTATCAAATGAAATATACTACAGAATGGTGTGTATATCCTCTCTGTCGTTAAGGCCATTCGGAGACTTGCTGTTCAGATTTAGAATATATCTTGTTTCTAATTGTCTCAATGCTTTATCTCTATCTCCGCCTCTTTTCTGTACTGGTGCCATGTCAATAACAAAGTAGGATAAACAGTTGACATCTCTGTTATGACTGGTCTTAAAATATCTGGCTACCGGGTAGGCGGGGTCGCAATTGATGATTGCACGGATGTGTTGTAGTATTCGCATGTATACTGGGTTCTTGGTGCTGCCTACGTATCTGAGCCCGCAGGTACAGGTATATACATATATATATGTAAATTACCTACTGGCAGTCGCCAGTAGGTACTTATAGTTAGGACCTAGTTTCCATAGGAACAGCGTTTTTTTGTTTTCCCAATAACTTTGGCGCTGGTTGACGAATCTTCGCAAAGTATTCAAAACTAGTGATTAGCTCCGGTCAGCTCCTTTCCTAAAAGTTTTGGGGTGTTTCGCCAAGCAGGGGCGGAGAAAAAAAGGGGATTCCAAAACGTGTTTTCCCCATGTTATTTTCCATAGGAACTTTAGCTTCTGCCCAAACTGCTGAACGGAATTACACCAAATTTGTCAAAAAGGTATCCCTTGGTTCAGAAAGAGTATTTTTTGTTAAATGGTGTAAATATGTTCAGTAGTTCCTGAGAAATTAGAAAACGAAAAAGTGTCGTTATCTATGGCTGCGGCGGGTCCGCAAACCCTCTCTACCACGAGCTTCATTCTAATTGGCTGCCAGCACTCCAAACCAGGAAGTGTTGGCAGCCATCTTGTGAATGACTAGAACCGAGTCGCAAGAAAACAGTAGAAAAAAGATAAAAAAATAAGAAGAAAAGGGGGCAGGGTAGAAATACCCTGACCCCCTAGGCCTGCTCAGGTGGTCCCACAGGACCCCTAGGGCCAAAAAAAGCATTTTTTTTAAATGAAGCGGGGGCTTCCGCGCTTTGTTTAAAAAATGTCCCCGGGTGGGCCAGGTCCAGGGGTAATAATAATTCATTAGTGGGGGCCATCAGGGGCCCCTGCAGCACAGGGGGCCACCACCTCCACGGGGCTGTTACAAAAATGCATGGGGAGTCCCAATCCCCCCACTCTGCCCCCGGGACCGCCACCTCCCTGGCACTTTTACAAATAAGCATGGGGGCACGCGGCCCCCCATCATCCCCGGGGACAACCACCTCCCCAGGCCACTAAAAATGTAAATGCGGGGTCCGTTATGGACCCCCGAGCCCTGGGGACCATCACCTTCCAGGGGCTATGTAATGGTTGGGAGGGGGGCCGCCAACCCCTCTCCTGGAGCCCTCCATGGTAATGGGGACCGTCACCCCCCAGGGCCAGCACCTGCAGTGTCCCAGGGTGCCCACCCCCGGGACACTGCTGTTTGCTATGGCAGAGCAGGAGCCGTGCGGCTCCCACCCTGTCATAGCAAACACTGGTTTGGATTTTGGAAGCAAGAGCAGGTTTCCTGCTCTCGCTTCTGAAATCTAAAGCAGATTGCTTTTCCACAAGGGGAGCTGCATGTCAGCAGCTCCCCTTGTGGAAAAGCAATGCCGGCTCCCGCAGGAGGTGGGGTCCGGTGGGACCATGGGGGAATTAGGGCTCCCTGCACAGTCCCCAATGGCGAGGCCAGGCCCTGGGGGCTAGGGTGCCTGGAGCCAGGAGGGGACTGAGAGGGGGGCCACGTGGCCCCCTCCTCTTTAAATAAAAAAAGGCAGGCAGACCAGGGACCCTCAGGATTTGAGGGGACTTAAACCCCAACTTAAAACGTGGCACAGGGCGTGTCTGCACAGTGGTGAATGGAGGGGCCTAATGTGTCATGTGGGCAAACAAGTCCTGCGGCATGTTTTAAATTAGGGGATTAAGTCTCCTTGAATCCTGAGGGTCCCTATGGGCCAACAAGCCCACCAGGTACCTCCAATAAGCGCCACAGAGTTGTGTTGCAGAGAGGTATAAAAAAGGGGCTTTGCTTCGGACCACCTTTCTGTAAAGCAGCCCTGTGGCTCTTGCTGGATGATCCTTGTGGGCTGGTTGGGCCCCAGGGACCCTCAGGATTCAAGGTGACTTAATCCCCCAACTTAAAACATGCCACAGGGCACGTTTGCACACTTGTCACATCAGGCCTAACCCCCTCCGAGGTTGACGTTGGGCGCCAACAACTCCTCATGTTACTTCCAGTAAATACCACACAGTGGGATTGTTAAGAGGTGTTTCGGAGGCCATGCTCACCTTTCTCCACTACTCTGGAAACATGACTGGTATTTTATAGTTAGAAATTAGCATTTAAAAAACCTTTAAAATTTACCAAAAAAACATAGGTTTCAGGGACGTTATAGTTAGAAATTAGCATTTAAAAAAACATTGAAATTCACAGAAAAAAACCAAAGGTTTCAGGCATATTATAATTAGAGAATAGCATTTAAAAAACCTTAGAAATTCACTGAAAAAAACATAGGTTTCAGGAACGTTGTAGTTAGTTGGACATTTCTCTCGTACAAAACCATAGAAATTGCTCCATTCTAGTTCGTTCGGCTAACTATAACTCATGTACCCGCAATGCACTTCTGATGACGTCACATATTACATCATTCATGACATGGTCAGTGACAACCCTGATAGGAAACTTTAGCTTCAGCCCGAACTGCTGAACGGAATTACACCAAATTTGTCAAAAAGGTATCCCTTGGTTCAGAAAGAGTCATTTTTGATAAATGGTGTAAATATGTTCAGTAGTTCCTGAGAAATTAGAAAAAGAAAAAGTGTCGATATCTATGGCTGCGGCGGGTTCGCGAACCCTCTCGACCACGAGCTTCAATCTAATTGGCTGCCAACACTCCAAACCAGGAAGTGTTGGCAGCCATCTTGTGAATGACTAGAACTGAGTCACAAGAAAACAGTAGAAAAAAGAAGAAAAGGGGGCAGGGTAGAAATACCCTGACAAACTAGGCCTGCTCAGGTGATCCCACAGGTCCCCAAGGGCCAAAAAAAGCATTTTTTTTTAAATGAAGCGGGGGCTACTGTGCTTTGTTTAAAAAATGTCCCTGGGTGGGCCAGGTCCAGGGGTAATATTAATTCATTAGTGGGGGCCAGCAGGGGCCCCTGCAGCACAGGCGGCCACCACCTCCACGGTAAGCATGGGCGAATTTTGCGAATCTGGCGTTCGCGAATTTGCGGATTTGCAAACTCGCAATCCGCAAAATCCCTGAATTCTCGCAAATTTGCAGATTTTTTTTTTGTGTTCGCAAAGATTTCTGCCAGATCGCGAGGGTTTTGTACCAGTTCGCAATTGCGAACTTACATGTCGGCTCGCAACGGTCGCGATTATGTTGTTTCTACGTCTGGTTCATCATCACAGGTTCCCAGCACCCTCTGTTTCACGACTGCCACCCTCTGTTTCACCCATGCCACCCTCTGGTACATCAATGCCACCCTCTAGTTCATCATCACTGTAGATTATGGGGGGAAAAAGCAAGCACACCTGCCCTGCTTCAACTGACATGAATTAATTTGGGGTTGATTTATTAATGTGTCACTGTTTTAAAATTCCAGTCTGGCACCTGCTTCCTTATCTGTAATTTGCTTTCTGTTGCAGTGCAATTTTTTTTCCAGGACCTTTGTGGCCAACTTGTAGCTATTCTATGAGCCTGCTGTGAGGGTCAGAGCAGGGTCATACAATTGTTGCAACTAGCAACTGAACTCTGGAGGGGCCCCAGTCAGGAAGCACTACAGGGAATGGTTACTAATGATGAGTTTGAACTTTTGCACCTGCTGAATGCTTTCACTTTTGGAAAACTCGTTTTTCTGCAGAACAGCATTACAGCAACTGTAATGCCCCAAACAAGCTTACTTGTGAAAGTTGATTTCTAATCCAAAAGTGATCCAAAGAAAGTCAAAAGGCCTCAAATCCAAAAAAGTGCAGGCAAATGTCAACCTGAGGAGTTATTCTGATAAAAATCATCATTTTCAGAAGGTCTATGCTGCTTGCTAGTGGATTTCTATTGCAGAATTGCAAATTTTGTAATTTCGCGAGTGCGAGATTGTTGCTGCCCGCCGCACCTACATGTTCGCAATTGCGAACTTACACCGCACGCCGCAAAATTGTATCACCAAGAAAAAAAAATCCGCTGCGTGCGAATTTGCGGATTTTCGGTAAATTCGTGAGCGTTCGCGGATCGCGAATTTACCTAAAATCCGCAAAATCCGCGAGCGGAACGGATTTTCCACCCATGCTTACTCCACGGGGCTGTTACAAAAATGCATGGGGAGTCCCAATCCCCCAACGCTGCCCCTCGGACTGCCACCTCCCAGGTGCTTTTACAAATAAGCATGGGGCAAGTGGCACGCCATCCTCCCCGGGGACCACCACCTCCCCAGGCCACTAAAAATTTAAATGCATGGTCCGCCATGGACCCCCGAGCCCCGGGGACCACCACCTTCCAGGGGCTATGTAATGGTTGGGAGGGGGGCCGCCATCCCCTCTCCTGGAGCCCTCCATGGTACTGGGGACCGTCACCCCCCAGGGCCAGCACCTGCAGTGTCCCAGGGTGCCCACCCCCGGGACACTGCTGTTTGCTATGGCAGAGCAGGAGCCGTGCGGCTCCCACCCTGTCATAGCAAACACTGGTTTGGATTTTGGAAGCAAGAGCAGGTTTCCTGCTCTCACTTCTGAAATCCAAAGCAGATTGCTTTACCACAAGGGGAGCTGCATGTCAGCAGCTCCCCTTGTGGAAAAGCAATGCCGGCTCCCGCAGGAGGTGGGGTCCAGTGGGACCATGGGGGAATTAGGGCTCCCTGCACAGTCCCCAATGGCGAGGCCAGGCCCTGGGGGCTAGGTTGCCCGGAGCCAGGAGTGGCCTGAGAGGGGGCCACATGGCCCCCTCCTCTTTAAATAAAAATAGGCAGGCAGACCAGGGACCCTCAGGATTCAAGGGGACTTAAACCCCAACTTAAAACGTGGCACAGGTCATGTTTGCACAGTGGTGAAGGGAGGGGGAGGGGCCTAATGTGTCACGTGGGCAAACAAGTCCTGCGGCATGTTTTAAATTGGGGGATTAAGTCTCCTTGAATCCTGAGGGTCCCTATGGGCCAACAAGCCCACCAGGTACCTCCAATAAGCGCCACAGAGTTGTGTTGCAGAGAGGTGTAAAAAAGGAGCTTTGCTTCGGACCACCTTTCTGTAAAGCAGCCCTGTGGCTCTTGCTGGATGATCCTTGTGGGCTAGTTGGGCCCCAGGGACCCTCAGGATTCAAGGTGACTTAATCCCCCAACTTAAAACATGCCACAGGGCACGTTTGCACACTTGTCACATCAGGCCTAACCCCCTTAGAGGTTGACGTTGGGGGCCAACAACTCCTCCTGTTACTTCCAGCAAATACCACACAGTGGGATTGTTAAGAGGTGTTTCGGAGGCCATGCTCACCTTTCTCCACTACTCTGGAAACATGACTGGTATTTTATAGTTAGAAATTAGCATTTAAAAAAACCTTTCAAATTTACCAAAAAAACATAAGTTTCGGGGACGTTATAGTTAGAAATTAGCATTTAAAAAAACATTGAAATTCACAGAAAAAAACATAGGTTTCAGGCATATTATAATTAGAGATTAGCATTTAAAAAACCTTAGAAATTCAATGAAAAAATCATAGGTTTCAGGGACGTTGTAGTTAGTTGGACATTTCTCTCGTACAAAACCATAGAAATTGCTCCATTCTAGTTAGTTCAGCTAACTATAACTCATGCACCCGCAATGCACTTCTGATGACGTCACATATTACATCATTCATGACATGGTCAGTGACATCCCTGATAGGAAACTTTAGCTTCAGCCTGAACTGCTGAACGGAATTACACCAAATTTGTCAAAAAGGTATCCCTTGGTTCAAAAAGAGTCATTTTTTTTTTGTTAAATGGTGTCAATATCAGCCTTATTCATGAAGGCTAAATCGGCTCGCAAAGGGCCGGATTCTGAGAATCCGGCCCTTTGCGAGTGCGATTTTTGCATTTGGGATTCAGCATCCCAAATGCAAAAATCGGTAATTGCTAAATCGCTAAATTGCGAGGAATTACATTTAAGGAATCTCTATTTGAGATTCCTTAAATGCAATTCATGAAGCATTTGAAAATTGCGAAAATGCAATTTTGGGCCGCTATTTACCGAGAGGTCAGACCTCTCGGTAAATAGCAAAAACTTAGAAAAATGCTTTTAAAAGCATTTTTCTAAGTTGCATGTTGCACACACACATGTCCTTTGGACATGTGTGTGCGCAACACCTGTTTCAATTTGCATTTAAGGGGTGCTACAGGGTGTCCTTTGGACACCCCTGGCACCCTTTAAATCGCTATCTTATTTGCGAGTAGCAAATTGTTAATCGCAAATAAGGAATACTCCCCATGCATTCCTATGGGCCTTTTGGCCCATAGGAATGCATGGGGAGTTATTTCTTATTTGCGATTAGCAATTAGCTAATCGCAAATAAGGAATCAGTGGGAATCGCAATTAATATTGCGATTCCTACATGATTACCGTTTTGCGAGTCTCAAATAGCGATTCCTTATGATTCGCTATTTGAGCCTCGCAAAACGGCCCGATCATGAATCAGGCTGTATGTTCAGTAGTTCCTGAGAAATTAGAAAAAGAAAAAGTGTCGATATCTATGGCCGGGGCGGGTTCGCGAACCCTCTCGACCACGAGCTTCAATCTAATTGGCTGCCAACACTCCAAACGAGGAAGTGTTGGCAGCCATCTTGTGAATGACTAGAACTGAGTCACAAGAAAACAGTAGAAAAAAGATAAAAAAAGAAGAAAAGGGGGCAGGGTAGAAATACCCTGACCTCCTAGGCCTGCTCAGGTGATCCCACAGGACCCCTAGGGCCAAAAAAAGCATTTTTTTTAAATGAAGCGGGGGCTTCCGCTCTTTCTTTAAAAAATGTCCCTGGGTGGGCCAGGTCCAGGGGTAATATTAATTCATTAGTGGGGACCAGCAGGGGCCTCTGCAGCACAGGCGGCCACCACCTCCACGGGGATGTTACAAAAATGCATGGGGAGTCCCAATCCCCCCACGCTGCCCCCGGACCGCCACCTCACTGGCGCTTTTACAAATAAGCATGGGGGCAAGTGGCCCCCCTTCATTCCCGGGACCACCACCTCACCAGGCCACTAAAAATGTAAATGCATGGTCCGTTATGGACCCCCGAGCCCCGGGGACCACCACCTTCCAGGGGCTATGTAATGGTTGGGAGGGGGGCCGCCATCCCCTCTCCTGGAGCCCTCCATGGTACTGGGGACTGTCACCCCCCAGGGCCAGCACCTGCAGTGTCCCAGGGTGCCCACCCCTGGGACACTGCAGTTTGCTACGGCAGACCAGGAGCCGTGCAGCTCCCACCCTGTCATAGCAAACACTGGTTTGGATTTTGGAAGCAAGAGCAGGTTTCCTGCTCTCGCTTCTGAAATCCAAAGCAGATTGCTTTTCCACAAGGGGAGCTGCATGTCAGCAGCTCCCCTTGTTGAAAAGCTATGCTGGCTCCCGCAGGAGGTGGGGGGCCGGTGGGACTATGGGGGAATTAGGGCTCCCTGCACAGTCCCCAATGGCGAGGCCAGGCCCTGGGGGCTAGGTTGCCCGGAGCCAGGAGTGGCCCGAGAGGGGGGCACGTGGCCCCCTCCTCTTTAAATAAAAAAAGGCAGGCAGACCAGGGACCCTCAGGATTCAAGATGACTTAATCCCCCAACTTCAAACGTGGCACAGGGCGTGTTTGCACAGTGGTGAAGGGAGGGGGAGGGGCCTAATGTGTCATGTGGGCAAACAAGTCCTGCGCATGTTTTAAATTGGGGGATTAAATCTCCTTGAATCCTGAGGGTCCCTGTGGGCCAACAAGCCCACCAGGTAACCTCCATAAAGCACAACAGAATTGTGTTGCAGAGAGGTGTAAAAAAGGGGCTTTGCTTCGGACTACCTCTCTGTAAAGCAGACCTGTGGCTCTTGCTGGAGGATCCTTGTGGGCTATTTTGGCCCCAGGGACCCTCAGGATTCAAGGTGACTTAATTCCCCAACTTAAAACATCCCATAGGGCACGTTTGCACACTTGTCACATCAGGCTCTACCCCCCTCCGAGGTTGACCTTGGGGGCCAACTACTCCTCCTGTTGCTTCCAGTAAATACCACACAGTGGGATTGTTAAGAGGTGTTTCGTAGGCTATGCTCTCCTTTCTCCACTACTCTGGAAACACGACTGGTATTTTATAGTTAGAAATTAGCATTTAAAAAAACCTTTCAAATTCACCAAAAAAACATAGGTTCAGGGACGTTATAGGTAGAAATTAGCATTTAAAAAACATTGAAATTCACTGAAAAAAACATAGGTTTAAGGCATATTATAATTAGAGATTAGCATTTAAAAAACCTTAGAAATTCACTGAAAAAAAACATAGGTTTCAGGGACGTTGTAGTTAGTTGGGCATATCTCTTGTACAAAACCATAGAAATTGGCTCCATTCTAGTTAGTTCAGCTAACTATAACTCATGCACCCGCAATGCACTTCTGATGACGTCACATATTACATCATTCATGACATGGTCAGTGACATCCCTGATGACAGAACTGATGATATCATCCAGTGACTGTGTTTCTGTAAACTTTAAATATGTTTTATATATATATATATATATATATATATATATATATATATATATATATATATATATATATATATATATATATATATATATATATATATATATATATATATATATATATATATATATATATATATATATATATGCTAAGGTGTATTGAAGAATGAGTGGATGTATAAGTGTGTATATATAAGTGTGTGTCGCCAGTAGGTATATATAGTTAGGATTTTTTCTCTATGGGATTTTTGAAAATTCTATGTCTAATAACTTTGGCGTTTGTGGACGGAATTGGCTGAAATTTTCAGGAAAATGGAACATTTTGTTTCTGAGCAGCCCCTGACAATTTGGGGGGGTTTCATCAAGGGGGGGCCGAGAAAAAAGGGGGGTCCCAAAACGCGTTTTCCCATGTTAATTTCCATAGGGAGGTTGGCCTCACTTTTAGCTCGAACGGCTGAATGGATTTGCATGAAACTTGGCAAAATTGTAGGGACTGTTAGCCCGATGTGCCTTTGCTAGGTCTCAATATATGTGCTCCAGTGGATTTTGAGTAATTTAGGTTCAAAAAAAGATATATATCTGGGCGGAGCCTAACCACACATCTGATCTGATTGGCTGTCAGCACTTCATCCAAGAAGTGTTGGCAGCCATCTTGGGACCAATATACATGATAGCACCTCATTAAAAAGCATTGTAGTTAATAGAGGGTTTTAGGACTTTAGTTACATTATAAATCATTTGTTGATGGTACCATACTCGTTTTAGGAATTGTGGTGGGTTCTAAGGTGATTTTACCATGTGAAAAAACCTTCTGCTGTGATATCATGAATATTGTTTGAAAGAAAACTAATATCTCATGATTTTCCCACAGTGGTTTGGAAGGGGATCTATAAGCTAAACTGAAAGCATATTTTCTGTAAATTCACATTATCTTTCTCAGTCATGTGAAAATTAAGTCTGACATTCTCAGTAAAACATGTACATCCAACAAGGACAGAGACTGTCAGTTGATTCCTTTGTGTTCTACTGCAGCCTCCTAGAGTGTTCTAAAGAACAACTAGAGCGCTAACAGTCCTACTTATTACAAAGGTATGGCACACCTGAAGCCATCTTGATTGGAATAAAGTGGTAACTCTTAAAACATTTAATTTAAAAAGAAACAACATGAGGGGGTATATTTTGCCATAGAAAGTATGATTAGTGCTGCAGAATGAAAAATTAGGGCACATTTTGAGTGACTTCTCAAATCCTTTTCTTTTTCATTAAAACATTCTGACATGCAGTCTCCCAAAATGGCCACCAGAGACAAAAGAGCCCAAATGTAGCCCAAATATCACCCAGATGTAGCCCAAGTATAGCCCAATGACAGAATGTCCCAGAGTGTTCTTTTTTTTTTTTTTTTTTTTTTTTTTATTAATTTATTTTATTAGGAAAAAGCACCTCACAAAGTACATAAAGCGCTCGCCTACAACCCATCTCGGGCCGGCAATAGGTCTCCGTGCAACAACAAATACACATGTCATTATACATTATCATCATAGAGTCCAGTATAAGAGCTCGCCGGAGGTCAATGGATGGAAACTCTCCTCTGTAGGCTTGTACCATCTGCTGAGCAGCGTGCATTTGGAAGAAATGAACAAAGCAGTACATTTTTACTTTTTCTCCCAACCAATCCCTAACCCCGTAAACATCCCCCCTCCCCATAACTGGTCCCTCAGTTGTGCTCCCCGAGTAAGTCCTTAGGTGTCACTAATTCCTGTTGTGGCTGGTGTATTCTACCACCCTTCCTCCATCTAATGTGTTGCCCTCCCATCCCACGCTTCTACGGATGGGGTGTTTCCTACCGCCTATGGAGCGCTAAGTGTGCGGGGAAACACACCGGGCAGGTGAATCAGGTGGCTCTTGCAGGACACTCTCCGGTTCCTCCCCATCTCCCTCCCCCGAGGCATCCCCGACCGGCCTGGAGGACAAGTGGGTCTGGTATAGCCCCCAAAAGTTCTTGGGGCGACTCGTGGGCGGAAGGAGCTCACTGTATGTATCCGCTTGAGTGTTACAGTACTTCATATCGCTAGCCCACCGCTTGAGTGTAGGTAATGGCCCCCTCATCCAGCATAATGCAACTACCCGCTTCGCAAGGAGCATCCCCATGCCCACCAGCTTCCTAATCGAGACGGGTATCGATTTCGTATAGCCCATTAGGGCAAGGGCTGGGTCCATTGCCAGGTCCACCTCAACTATAGTGCTCATTTCAGCGAATACGCCTGCCCAGTATCTCTGGACCCCCGGGCAGTTCCAGGCTAAGTGCAAGAAGTCCGCAACCTGTGCCCGGCACCTCTCGCAGTGTGGGGAGTCGCGGAGGCCGTACCTGTGGAGCCGTTCCGGTGTATGGTATACCCTTTGTAAAAATTTAAAGTGGACCAAACGGTGCCTCCCGTTCAGGGAGATGCGCCTTGTGGCCGCAGAGCAGTATGCCCACATGTCATCATCGACGTGGGTGCCCAGGTCAGTCTGCCAGGCTAACCGCGCCCTGGTGTAGAGCAGTGCCGTATGTTCGTGCCCTATCCTGTACAGCCTAGTGAGCAGCTTCTTTGGAGAGTCGCTGTCTATAACATACACCAGTTCCGGGACTGCGGGGGGCTCCTCCATATCCGGGCCCAGTAGTTCCAAAAGGGAACTACGGACTCGATGGTATTGGAAGCGTTGGAGTAACGTGGAGCTCTCCCCTCGATGCGAGATCTGCGCCCACGTCTTCGCCTTGCCATTCACAAATAGGTCCCCCAGAGTGTGTGCACCCAGTTCGTGGAGGGCCCTATGGACACCCGGTTCCGCCAAGGTCGGCAGCCAGAGCGCCCATTGTATAGGCATGTTGGGAGCGTACATCAGCTCCTTGTTCTGCCTCTGCACAATGGAATGCCATGCATGGTTGGTAGATAGCAAGGAGTCCAGAACGCCAACCCTGCGGTCTTTGGGGCCGCATATGGTAGCAGGAAGTGGGGTAGGGTCTGCGAACAATCGTTCCAGGATCACGTGCGGAATGTCTTGGTTGCCATGAATCCAAGTGTGGAGGTGGGAGGCCTGTGCAATCCTGTAGTAGCGCTCCAGATCTGGGGCCGCCAATCCCCCCTGCTCGTACGGTAATTGCAGCACCTGCCATTGCACCCTAGGTTGTTTCCCAGCCCACGCCAATCTCACCAGGAGTTTGTTTAGAGTTGCAAAGAAGGCTTTCGAGAGGACAATCGGGAGATTATTGAATAGGAATAAGAACCTCGGGAGAATGACCATTTTCATTAAGGCAATCCGTCCCACCAGGGACAGCGGGAGCTTAATCCAGAGCTCAACATCATCCACGAGTTTGCTGTAGGCAACCCCGTAGTTCTCCCTTAGCATGACGTCCGGGTCCATGTGCAGCATAATGCCCAGATACCTTATCGGCTCAGAGGACCATTGGAGCGGGTAGTCCATCTCGAAGGGGACGGTAATCGGGGTCAGTGGGAAGGCGACTGACTTCGCCCAGTTAACCTTCAGCCCGGACAGCGCGCCAAACCTCACAACCTCCCTCAGTACCGACGCAATGTTGTTGGCCGGGTCCCTGACATAAAGAAGGGTGTCGTCCGCATACGTGGAGATACCTAACTTGTAGGTGGGGTAGTTGATGGCTTCGTACGAGTGGTATTCCCGAATCGCACACGCCAGCGGCTCCGCCACCAGGGCGTATAGCAGCGGGGAAAGAGGGCACCCCTGTCTCGTGCCTCTGCTGATGGAGATCGGCTCCGAGACTGCATCTCCCAGTCTGACTCTGGCCGTGGGCTGGTGATAAAGTGCGCCCAGTAGTTGGAGGAAGATCTCTCCCAGCCCCAGCTTCCGCAATACTTTGCGCATGAAGGGCCACTCCACAGAGTCAAAGGCCTTCTCCATGTCTAGAAAGACCGCGATAGCTTTGGTATCATGCCTGGTGTGTTGCATGGCTCCCAGGACCGTGCGAATATTGTAAGTGAGGTTCCTAGCCAGGATGAACCCAGCCTGCTCCGGGGCCACCAACTCGGGCGCCACCAGGGCCAGCCTGGTCGCCAGTACCTTTGCGTAGAGCTTAGCGTCCACATTGAGAAGGGACAAAGGGCGGTACGAGCCTGGCAGGTCGCTGGGCTTACCAGGCTTAAGGATGGTGACAATGAGCGCCTCCCGCATAGTGGGGGGCATAGCGCCATTTTCGCAAATTTCGTCAAAGAGAGTGGAGAGATGGGGGAGCAGCTTATCCTTATACGCCTTGTAAAAGGCCACCGTCAGACCATCTATCCCGGGGGCGCTGTCAGCTCTCATGGTGGCCAACGCGTCAGATATCTCCTCACAGTGGATAGGGGCCATGAGGAATTCCCTCTGCCAATTCTCCAGGAATGGCATCTTAATGTAGCTAAGGTAATTGTCAATTTGGTCCTCCACCCCCGAGATTTTAGTGGTGTATAGTTCCTCATAGAAGCTCCTGAATTCCGCCAGTATGCGCGCCTCCTCCGTGAGTGTCACCCCTCCAGTGGTGCGCAGTTCCGTGACAGACTGTTTGCGTCTAGCGCCTTTCATAATCCTGGCAAGCAGTGCTCCCGGGCGGTCGCTCTCCCCATACGCGCGCGCCGTCGCATATTTTCCTAAATGTCGTACCTCCCTGTCCGCCTCCTCGTGGAATTCTTTCAAAAGTTCCTGCAGGGTGTCATCCCCAGGCAGGCTCGGGTCAAGGAGCTGGCGGCGTTCGTAGTCTGCTATCTGCCCCTCCAAGAATTTCAGTCTGTTTCTAATCGCCTTGAGAACCCCTGAGTGCTTCGCCATGACCACCCCCCGTACATACACCTTGAATGTCTCCCAGATTGTCCCGAAGGTGTCCACCGAGCCCAGATTAGTGGTAAAGAAATTGTCTATGTCCTCTCCCAGGTCAGCCCTGAACGCCTCGTCCAGCAACGAGTAAGGTGGGAATCGCCACGTAAATGGCGGGATTAGGGGAGTGCGCAACTCCAGGAGCACCGGGGAGTGGTCCGACAGGGTGCGGGGAAGTACACTGCAGCCCCTGACCATGGAAAACAGGGAGTGTGATGCCAGCCAGTAGTCGATTCTGGTATGTATATTGTGGTATGCTGAGTAGTGCGTGTACCCCCCCTTGGCGCTATGTCTTTCTCTCCATACATCCACTAGGCCCAGCCTCAACATTTCTGCCTGCATGCGCTGCGCCGCCGCAGCAGGGCGCCTGGTAGGGCCCGTGGACCTATCTAGATCAGGGTTGAAGGTGAAGTTGAAATCCCCTCCCCAAACCATATTCCCAGCGGACCATTCAGTACAATGATCCGCAACCGCTGCATAAAAGTCAGGGGAGTCATAGTTCGGACCATAGACATTCATGATCAATAGGTTGTGTCCCTTGCCCGTGCACTTGCTTAACACAAACCTCCCCTCCGGGTCCGCCTTCACCAGGGCGAGGGATAGCTTAGATTTCGGGTTAACCCAGGTTAGGACCCCTCTGGCGTGTGTAGTGAAACCTGCAGAAGTGGAGTGTCCCTGGAGCCCCCTGTAAGTTAGCATCTTGCTGGTGTTAGGGAGATGTGTTTCCTGCAGCAGTACCAAGTCTATGTGGTGTCTCTGTAGGTAGTGCAGCACCTTGCGGAGTTTCCTGTAGTCATTTAATCCCCTTACATTCCAGGTGACAGCCCGTAGGGATTCCGAATCCCGCAGCGAGTCTGCCCGAGCCGTGTCAGCCATTAACATTAAAAGAGGACATCAATCGTAGCGTGGTGACAGGGGCCACCCCCTCCCGGTAGCGGCAGCCACCCACCCACCTCGCAGTTCTTAATCTGTTAGAGCACGTGTCGGACCTTACCCCAAACATCCCAAACAACTCCAAATTCAGAACCCCCATTGCCCCCCTCCGCCCACAGTCAACCAACCCCAACCTGGTGTGACCGAGATCCCTGCATCCACCCCCCCCACCCATCTTCAAACTTCCCCAAGCAGTCTCAAGAAGAGCCGCAAGCACTGTAAGCGCCAGGGCAGAGGTAGCGCACACAATGTCCAAATCGACCTCAGACCGGTCGTCCCTCCTGCGCAGTGTAAATAGGCAGCCCCCACGCCAGCGCCCCCAATCGCAAGTGCGGCTGTAAGATATGAGAGCAGTATAGTACCCGCCTTAACGGGCGTCCCCCCCCCCCCCTGGCCCTTGTCGACAATCCCATGTGGCAGGGCCCCAGCAACGCCACCCCAGGGCAATCCAACAACATCATGGTAATCGCCGCCCCCCACCCTGACCCGTGTGGCTTGTGCAGATCTCACCCGCAGCAACATGTCCAGAAGTCCGTTCACCGCAGCGGTGCGCCCCGAGTGGGCTTCCCTCGATTCCACCTGCAGGGATTAGCGCAGAGGCTAGCGTACTCGATCCGTCAGAGGATGCCGTTGCTCCCCCTCTCCCCGCTAGTCCTGCTCATCCAGGTCGCCAGTGCCAGCCCGCTCCTCCGCCGGCGCAGATCGGTCGTCTCGGCGTTCCTTGATCCATTGTTTCAGGGACTTCTGCAGTTCCTTGGGGTCAGTGAAAAAATGCGAGTGGCCCTGCCTGTTGATGCGCAGCCGCGCTGGGTACAACATAGCATAGTCCAAGCCCAAGTCCCTGAGCTGCTGCTTGTAGGGGACAAATCGCCGCCTTTCTTCCTGTACCTTTGAGGTGAAGTCAGGGTACAACGAAATGTTCATCCCCTCGTACTGCAGGTCTCCCTTCTCTCTAGCAGCACGGAGGGCGGCGTCCCTGTCCCTGTAGTTCAGGAGTTTTGCTATAATGGGCCTAGGGTTCGCACCCGGTGGAGGCCTCGGTCCCAGGGTGCGGTGAGCACGTTCCACTATAAACATAGGGGAGAAGGTATCGTCCCCCAGCAGAGATTTAAGAAGTTTCTCGACAAATAGCTCCATTTTCCCCGTCTGGGTCGACTCCGCCACACCCGTGACGCGGATGTTGGAGCGCCTGGAGCGGGCCTCTAAATCTTCGGATTTATCCTGTATCACCTGGAGCAGCCTTCCCAACTGCTTACGGTCAGCGTCCCACGTCGTTTGCGCCTCCTCCGCCTCCGTTAGTCTGCGCTCCGCCATGTCCAGCCTCTCTGCATGCTTATCCACCCTCTCCGTCATGCGATCCATCCGGTATGCCAGGGCGTCTATCTTGGTGCCTATGGCCGCCATACCCTCCTGTAGGCCCTTCTCCATCGTGTTGAGCATACCTTTGATTTCTGCGCACAGTGCGGAGCTCGGGTCTGCAGCTGCACCCGGGGTCTGGTCCGTCGGTGGGTCCGGCACCTTCTGCCTTCTCTGGTCAAACGACAGCTTAGTTTGAGTCCTGTCGCCCTTGCCCATCAGTGCGGCGGATAGTGAGGCCAGCGCCCCAGTCCTTATTGCGCCGGAGGTCCCCCAATGGGACAGTCCAGGTCCCAATCGTGTGCAGGCCTGCCTGGCCAGCAACGCAACCGGTCAAGACAGGTGCCCGTCGCTTTCACTCCCCCACTGGGTGCCTCAGTGTCAGGGGACCCTCAGCCAGATTAGGGGTGCAGGGCTCGTGCAGAGGGCGCGCTATCACAGGTCCGCCCGCCGCTCCTCAGGGCCTCCTCAAGCTGCCAGTCAGTCCACTCCGGTTGTGGGAAATGGCGCCCGCGGCGATGCAGAGTCCCGTCTGCACCACGTGTGACCTCCCGGCGGGTCCGCCTCACCGCCGGCGCTCGCCCTAGACCCCAAGGGCTTCCAGGGTGTGCAGTCGCTGTAGCAGGAGTCCGCTGTGTGGGCTTGGGGCACAGTAGGGGTCGTGATAGCCGCCGGCCTCGGTGCCCGCGGGACGTCTCCCCTCAGGGGCCGCACGTCGGGTGACGCAGCCCGGCCCCGCGTCTCAAGGCAGCTCGGGGATCCCGGCCCGGTCCGCCGCTCTCCGGTCTGCGGCGTCACCGGGGGAACCCGCAGGAGCAGCTCTCCCAAAGCTGCGTCGGAGGTCAACGGGGGGGAGAAGGGACAGCCCCCGCCGGAATTTCACGGTGATCGCCGCTCTATGAGGATATTTGATGGATTGTTAGCGGCGCTAGCGCGGAGCTTCGCGCTCAAGCGTCCGCCATGAACGCCGGCTAGCTCCGCCCCCCATGTCCCAGAGTGTTCTAAAGAACAACTAGAGCGCTAACAGTCCTACTTATTACAAAGGTATAGCACACCTGGAGCCATCGTGATGGGAATAAAGTGGTAACTCTTAAAACATTTAATTTAAAAAGGAACAAAATGAGGGGGTATATTATGCAATAGAAGGTATTATTAGTGCTGCAGAAAGAAAAATTAGGGCACATTTTGAGTGACTTTTCAAATCCTCTTCTATTTCATTAAAAAATTCTGACATGCAGTCTCCCAAAATGGCCACCAGAGACAAAAGAGCCCAAATGTAGCCCAAATATCACCCAGATGTAGCCCAAGTATAGCCCAATGACAGAATGTCCCAGAGTGTTCTAAAGAACAACTAGAGCGCTAACAGTCCTACTTATTACAAAGATATGGCACACCTAAAGCCATCTTGATTGGAATAAAGTGGTAACTCTTAAAACATTTAATTTAAAAAGGAACAAAATGAGGGGGTATATTTTGCCATATGAATTATGATTAGTGCTGCAGAAAGAAAAATTAGGGCACATTTTGAGTGACTTCTCAAACCCTCTTCAATTTCATTAAAGAATTCTGACATACAGTCTCCCAAGATGGCCACCAGAGACAAAAGAGCCTAAATGTAGCCCAAATATCACCCAGATGTACCCCAAGTATAGCCCAATGACAGAATGTCCCAGAGTGTTCTAAAGAACAACTAGAGCGCTAACAGTCTTATTATGACAAAAGTATGGCACACCAGAAGCCATCTTGATTGGAATGAAGTGGTAAGTCTGAAAACACTCAATTTAAAAAGGAACAACATGAGGGGGTTAATTTTGCCATAGAAAGTATGATTAGTGCTTCAGAAAGAAAAATTAGGGATCATTTTGAGTGACTTCTCAAATCCTCTTCTATTTCATTAAAAAAAATTCTGACATGCAGACTGAAACATGCACTTTGAATACCAGCAGCAGACGTCCCTGGTGAGCAGTAGCTTTACTACAGTGATCTAATGTGCAACTAGAGTGCTAACATTCAGAATTTATGGCAAATGTGTGACACATCTGAATGCCTTCTTGATGGAACCAAAGTAAACAAGCATTGAAAATGCAATAGATCTCGCCCTCGTTTAAGTTAAAGCCATTCTGTTTGTAATGAGGTGGCTTTTTAGCTTTGCTTTTATTAGTGTTTTTTCAACTTTCATGTAAATAACATGCATCTGTATGCATATAAGTATATGTATGCATGCATTTATGTTTGTATTTATATAGATATACAGATGATATATGTTTATATATGTATGTATATATATATATTCACTGAAAAAACCATAGGCTATAGACCAGATATAGTTAGGAATTAGCATTTACAAAACCTTGAAAATTCACTGAAAAAACCATAGGTTATAGACCATATATAGTTAGGAATTAGCATTTACAAAACCTTGAAAATTCACTGAAAAAACCATAGGTTATAGACCATATATAGTTAGGAATTCGCATTTACAAAACCTTATTTTACTCACACAAAACCGTTGAAATTCAATATATAGTTAGTTGCACTAACTATATATCGCGCACCCGCAATCCACTGCTGTTGATGTCACATATTACATCATTCATGACATGGTCAGTGACATCACTGATGACATCACTGATGACATCTCAAATGACATCACTGATGACAACATCCAGTGACTGTATGTTTCTGTAAAGTTAAAATATGTCTTACATATTGAAGAATAAGTGGATGTATAAGTGTCTGGATGAAGGATTTAGTAGGTGCATGACTGACTGTATGAGTGAGTGATTAAATGTGTCTCACTGAGTGCATGGGTTAGTGACTAAACTGTCTTAATTTGTGCATCATTATGTCTGTTGTTCTGTAAACTGTTGCATGTGTTGATAAGTAGCTATATGAGTAACTATATGGGTTATTGATTGGTTGCCCAAGTATTTGTATGGGAGACTGAGTGTGTGTGTGGGTGGCTGGGAGGTGTATGACTCTGTGCATAGATGTGTGAGCAGTTGATTCACTAGATGTATGGTTTCAAAAGTGCATGTGGAAACAGCTGTATGGGCGGTTGACTGTGTGCATGAGTGTATTGGTGAGTGAATGGATATCTCAGTGCTACATGTCAAAGTAAGTACATATGTAAAACACAGTACATGTGAGAGTTGACATATATAAATAACTGTGCATAAGAGCCAGTGAATGTGTGAGTGGCTGTATGGATCATTGTGAACTTGTATCAGGGATTGTATAAGAGAGTAAAATATGTGTTAGTATATGTTTGAATAAGTAAAGTTTGTATAACTGTATATTTGAGGAAATGGAGGTGTGATTGATTCTTTGCATGACTGACTAGGTGTGTGAGTAACTCCATGGATGAGTGACAGTCTGTGAGTGTCTGTTTACACTGATTGTATCTAAGGTTATATTAGAGTCTGAAGAGGTTCATCGTATTATCACATGAATGATATCATCAGTGATGTGATCAGTAATGTCAAATGAGATGTCATCAGTGATGTCATTTGAGATGTCATCAGTGATGTCATTTGAGATGTCATCAGTGATGTCATCAGTGATGTCACTGACCATGTCATGAATGATGTAATATGTGACATCATCAGCAGTGGATTGCGGGTGCGCGATATATAGTTAGTGCAACTAACTATATATTGAATTTCAATGGTTTTGTGTGAGTAAAATAAGGTTTTGTAAATGCGAATTCCTAACTATATATGGTCTATAACCTATGGTTTTTTCAGTGAATATATATATATATATACTTCACAGTCCTGCTCCGCTGCCTCAAACAAGGACCAAGATCCAATCTGTAACAACGAAATCACCAGGTACAGACCACTCCATAGCGCAATAGTGAGATTAAAGTGGTTTATTCACATGAACTCGCCAGCATGACGCGTTTCGGTCACTACACGGTGACCTTGATCACATGCCGAACAAAACCAATGAAAATACTTATAAGGGGTAACCAATCAACACAGAAGGCGGGAAAATGATAGAAACTGAAAAAGCACTGAAATGTATTACATCCATAATTGAAAACAGACCCATATTAACCAAGGTAAAACTAAGTATATACAGTTAGAAAATAATCTCAATATCCATATGTACAATCTATAAACATTATACAAATTTACAATGCAAATTTTGACCTGTACCTGTACAATATTTACACGTAATTCATTAATCATTTCTGTTTTCATATATTACAAACACAATTGATTCGAAATTCGAACCCTGTGATTACCGGATGATAGTGCAGAATCGTATTCATTATTTACTAGGCCCGCTCACATGACTGTGTTAATTGATAAAGACCCAAAAAGTGCCAAACCCTGGTGCAAAAATTGAAATACAAAATCAAAGTGCAATCTGAGCCAGCTTAAGAGTCAGATACCTGACCCTAAAATGATTCATATGTGGCTGGTCAATTAATACAAAAAAGACAAGTCAAGGAATATACGAGGGATATATATATATATATATATATATATATATATATATATATATATATATATATATATATATATATATATATATATATATATATATATATATATATATATTACCTACTGGCAACCGGCAGTAGGTAGTTATATTTAGGACCCAGTTTCCATAGGATGAGCATTTTTTGTTTTGCCTAACAATTTTGGCAACGTTTGTTGATATCAGCTCCTAAGTTGAAAGTTTGGGGGTGATTCGTCAAGAGGGTTCAGAGATAAAAGGGGGTCATAAAACATGTTTTCTCCATGTTAATTTCCATAGAAAACTTTAGACAAGGCTACAGGTCGAACGGGTAAATGGAATTACCCCATAGTTGGCAGGGAGAAGGGTTTTGGTCTAGAAAGCACGCTTTTGTTTATTTGGTGTAAATCCATTTAGTAGTTCTTGAGAAATATCGAAATTTACAGATATCATCGATATATGGGAATTCTGCCATCTGATTGGCTGAGGCGCTACGAGCACGAGCTTGCTGCTTATTGGCTGCGAGCACAAAACCGTGAGGTCATTGCTGTAAAGTGATGTGGTCTGGTCTTTGTAGCATATGTGTGCAAGTAGTGTTAGGAGGCATTTATACCATACAGGGAGTGGGAAGCGAACTACTGACCACTATTGTGCGTTTATTCTATACCAGAAGTGGGAAGCGAAGTACTCACACCTACCGGTATGATGATTTGTGAATTAAACCAAGGTGATTGCTGTAAAGGGATGTGCTCTGGGCGCTGTAGTATAAGTGTGCAAGTAATGTTAGTAGGCGTTTATACCATACAAGGAGTGGGAAGCAAACTACTGACCGATACTGTGTGTTTATAGTATACTGGAAGCGGGAAGCAAAGTACTCATGCCTGCCGGTGTGAAGACTTGGGGATGAAACCGAGGTAATTAATGTAAAGGGATGGGCTCTGGGCACTGTACTATACGTGTGCAAGTAGTCTTAGTAGGCGTTTATACCATACTGGAAGTGGGAAGCGAAGAACTCACGCCTACCGGTGTAAAGAGTCGAGAATCAAACCAAGCTGATTGGTGTAAATTGTGCACTGTAGGAAACTAGCCGCTGTAGTATAAGTGTGTAAGTACTGTTAGTATCCGTTTATAGTAGCAAACTACTCACCCCTACTGGTGTGAAGACTCGGGAATTAAACCATGAGCCTAAATTGTGAGCTCATTGCTGTAAAGTGATGTGCTCTAGGCGTTGTAGCATACCTGTGGAAGTAGTGTTAGTTTGCGTTTATACAATAGAGTGTAGAGTGGGAAGCGAACTACTCACCCCTACCGGTGTCAAGACTTGTTGATGAAACCATGAGCTCATTGCTGTAAAGTCATCTGCTCTATGTAGTATTTCTATGTAAGTCATAGTAGAATGTTAGTATGTAATTCTACCAGAATGTAAGTATGTAATGTTAGAATGTAGCGCTGTCAAGATGGGAACCTTGCGGAGTTTGTACACGGTGCTGGAGATGACTGTTGCCTTTCTGTCTGCTCCTGTTGGTGGCTGTTTCAGGTGTCTTGTTTTCCTGTAATAAATCTACTTATCGGATCCACTGCTGTCTGCCTCTTCACTATATAAATTTGGCAACGAGCGGGAGAAGGTAAAAAGAAGGCTGCACTCACCAATATTTTAAAATTGCTTGGGTTGTGCTGAAGACCCGTTTTCTACGTGTAGCTGTTTCTACTCATGCCAGGGCCGTCGGCTCAATGAACTATGTCATTCGACTGCTGGTAGCATATTTTTAGATTTTGCATTTCCTCTGCTTTTTCACTACATTCTGGTCGCTGTACTACACGTGTGTGAGTAGTGTTAGTATGCGTTTAAACTAACAAATGCATCATTTTTTTTTTTTTTTTTTTTAATGAGCTGCGACCTTTCAGGCACAGCTCATAAAATGTCCCAGGGTGTGCATTCGCGGGACATTTGTGTTTGCTATTACAGGGCGGTGCATGGCTTCCACCCTGTGACAACAAATCCTTGTTTGACTACTTGAAGCGAGAGGAGGAAAACTTAGTATCGCTTTAATAGAGGGGATGCAGATGGTAAAAATTGAGAGAAAAAACAAAAACAAAAAAAAATGCGGGGTCTCACCCATTCATTTAAATGAGGTCCCTGGTGGGTAATGTTCTGTGGCCAATCCAATTATTATATTTTGGGATCTTTATAGGTCTGGGGAGCTTAATGTCGCAAGTAAATTAGGCAAGGAAGGGCACAGAGACGTTTTGCAGCCTAGGGGACCGCCACTTTCCCGGGTATTGTTTACTAATTGTTCAGGGGGTTCAAGGCCAACTGAAGTCTGGGGATCGCCACACTCTGGGGCTTTACTTAAATATGCAGGCTGGTCCTCGGCACTCCTTGAAGCCTCGGTGGTCCTAAGCTGTGCCTTATTGGTTTCTGTAATCACACGGGCAGTACTCATGGTGTAATAAAGTGATACACTGATAGATCTCATGCAGTTGTAGAATTACCCAGGCTTCATTTGTGTAATGGTCAGTTAGATTATGTTTGGTAGGTGCACTGTAATATTACAAAGGTTTGCCCTCATAATCTCCTATAAACAGATAATTTTCACAAGAAACTATAGCCAAGTGTCAGAAAAAGAAGACCTATACACTCAGTTATTTATTTGAAAAAAAGTAACCTTTATTAAAACACAAATAAATAGAAATGTAAGTTTAATAGAACAAACAGTATAATATAAAAACATGGGTTGGACTCCAGTGGAAGCTGAGTAGAAAACCTGCAACACAAAAATGAAACATAAGTATTTGTGCTATGTGGAAGAGTTAAAGAAAGGTAGTCTGAATGAAATGATGAGAGTGATGATGGGAGGGAGGGGGAGTGGGTGGAAGGGAGATGGTGAGAGAGAGTCAAAAGAAGAGAGGGAGGAGGAGACAGAGCGTCAGCCTACTGCACCCAGCCCTTAGTGTTTACCCTCCCGACACCCGTTTGTCTAGAACGCTAGAGTCCGCGAGAAAGAGTGTGGTCCAGCAAGTCCTTAAAATTAAACATATGAGGCCAGAGATTAGGGGCCATATTATCAAGGAATGGCAATAACATTATCTCCGCTTTAGCGGCAGGAAACTGCTGCTAAAGCGGCCATAAGGGGCTTGCTAATATGCTCTTGTGAATTCCCATCGAAGCCCAGGTTCTGGTGTGAACCTGGGCATCTATGGGGATTCACAAGGGCATATCATCAAGCCCATTATCACCGCTTTAGCTGCAGTTTCCTGCCGCTAAAGCGGCGATAATGTTATCGCCGTTCTTTGATAATATGGTCCTACATAATTAGCTATGGGAAAATCGCTTGCATGCACCTGTGCACTCAGGGTGCTGCACCCCAGCCCCTTCGCCTGCATTGTGCTCAATTGTAGGTCCTGCACTATGAGGTTTCGCTGCTCACCTGCCACCACCGGTGTGTCCCACGACGTCTTGGTGCAAGCTCCGAGTCCGGGGTGTGTTTGTACGGTAGGAGAGCAGGTCTCCGGTCGTGGACCGTGTCTTGATACCACGATGGAAAGCGTCAGAATGCCCAGGGCATCATTGCTGGGTGAGCTTCTACTCCGCCCATCTTGAGCCAATCAATTCACTGTCTGAAAAGGGAGAAATAATTTAATGGTGGAAACGTCTGGAGGTAAATGAAGGTTTATTTCAAGCTTGATGGAAAACAGGAGTTGAGTGCATCCTTCGTTTTTGAAGTACGATCTACCAACTGTTAGTGGTAATCGTGGTTCAAAGAGGAGTTTGAGTGCACGAGAATTCACAAGGTTAAATAATAATATATTATATGAAGGTTCACATAGAAAGGAACAGAGCGCATGGTAGAAGCATTATGTGCGCATGGAATTCAGTGGAGAAAGGCTGTGTGCATGTACACTTAGTAACAAGCTCACTACAGTGCCCTAAAAGCTAATGCCACGTGTCTGTACGGCAGCCATGCCCACTGGCTCAGGCCTACAGAATGGTCCAGAAGGTCCTTAAAATGAGACAGAGATGTGACTGAATAAGGTCAGAGATCACATCATTAAGCACAGCAACATCGTTTGTTCGCACCTGCACAGCCAGGCTGATGTACCCCACCCCTCCCACCACACCGCTCTCAATTGGAGGCCCCGTGCACCCAGGCCGCTCTGCTCACCTGCTGTCATTGTTGTGTGAGCAAACACTACGGGATGCAGTGCACACAATTCAACTGGAGTGATGATTTCAGGATGGTGTACACCTCATAGATCCCTTTCGAAGACGACGGGCAGTAGGGCTCACCATTTAGAGCTAGTGTTGTTAGCTAGGATGGTGAACACCTCATTGATCCTGTTCTTTTATTGCGCATTGTGATATGCGAGGTGGATGCGGCCATATCACCTGAGGCAGTGTGGAAGAAGAGAGACATGTGGCATTGTGGTTTTCCTATTTATACGTACGCAAAGTGGGCTGGGCTTGTATACTCCAGGCCAGCGTAGGGGTGAGAATAATTATTCCGGGGACCTGGCTATTGTTCAGTTCCTGCCTGGCCAGGAAGTGTACTTATGTGTGTTTCTTTTGTAGTTTTGACCTCGCAGAGTGTGCAATTTACAGTAGTGTAGCATGTGTTGGGAGGGCGGCAACTATAGCTATTGAGATGGTGTTTGAAAAGATTGAATGGCGAACACCACATGTTGTTGTCAAAGTTGAAGATATGCGCAGACACGCATGTCAATGGTGTGCGGTATTATTGAAAGTGTTGCAATTAGGAAGCGTACACATGTGAATGTGCTCAGATGGAGGGAGGATCAACAGTGAGGTTACGTCATACACAGTGATAACACTCATTACAGTCAAGCAATGCATGTCAAATGTGAATCTGAAAGTCTCACATATAACACACTACTATATTGGTAAAGCCTGACAACAGACAAAACAGCAAAATAAATCTACACATTGCTGTTTACTGTTTGTCACATGTGATCTAGGATGTGCTCTCTGCCCGTGGCTCCTGATACTTCTTAGAGCCATGAATACCCATGCAGAAAGGGAGGACAATAATGTGCCAAGACACAAACCAGGGACATCATGTAACACATATTTGTTTTTTGATGGAACGTTTGAGATACGTGGCAATTACACGTGGAAGGCTAATGCACAGACCATGAATATTGATCAAGATGATCGTTGCATGTTGTGTGTAGTATAAGATATGTGTATACAGGAAAACACTTTTCAAAAAAGCTCTCTCTCTCATCAAACGCTGTAGAGAGAATGAGTAAAATGGTTGGGGTTGTCCAACTGTTACAATGGTAAATGTTATGAAGCAATCAAATGCTTTTTTTAAGGTCACATGGCAATCGCACATCGAGCGCGCATTTTGACAAAATATATTTATCATAATATAAGTTTATTACAGTTAGAAATAAATACATGTTTAAAATATTTTAGATTATCGCTTGCTCTCATATACTGTTTAAAGTTATTTAGATATACTTTTGAGACAAAAAAAATGAGGGAATGGTGAATCCGGCGCAACACTACACGTCTGTGATGTAGCACATGGCCTGAAGGTGTTTACTCGTCACATATGCACCGCGCAGTGGCCGCGACCCCATACGTACATGAAGTAGACGTAACACGTGGCTTGGTACGGCGTACCTGTCGGATACCAAAGTAGCAGCTGGGGTAACTTCATGCGTATATGATGTTACGCGGGACACGGTGCCACGAACCCGCGGGATACAAAATGCGCATCATTTACGAGTTTAGCAATATGTCGGATAGGATTTGCGTGGTGATGGAGCTTGGTATGCCACCGGTATGGGAGTGAAATTTCTCCCCCCCAAGAAAATATATATATATATACAATTTTTTGGTGAAGATATGAAACATTACATAATTTTTAAAGTTACAAAAAAGAAGTATAATACAGTTCCAAAATATTAAAAACAATATTTGAAAAAATAAAGGTTTTAGAAACAAAATATGAAATTAACATTTTAAAAACCTTAGAAATTCACTGAAAAAACCATAGGTTTCAGGCACGTTATAGTTAGGAACTAGCATTTAAAACACCTTAGAAATTCACAAAAAAACATAGGTTTCAGAGACGTTATAGTTAGTTGAACATTTGACTCATATAAAACCAGAGAAATCCGCCTGTTATAGTTAGTTGAGCTAACTATAACTTGCGCGCCGGCTATGCACTGCTGATGATGTCTGTTAGATTTTGGGGTCTCTAGTTGGCAAAGGTAGGTACTTGTGGCAAATAGGGACCCTTGCCTCTTGTCAGGGTAAGGGGGTACTCTCCTAAAATAACCCCTGCTCACCACCTTGGTAGCTTGACACAAGCAGACAGGCTTATGTCAGAGGCAGTGTGTAAAGCATTTGTGACCACATACAGTAATCAAGTGACAACACTACAGATGGACACAACACAGGTTTTATATAAAAAATAAGTATTCTTTACATAAAGGATAAAGGATAATTACGCACTTATATAGCGCACAACTACCCGTAGGCATCTTGGCGCTTGTATGAATACTGCCGAAGAACCCTTCTTGGCCTTTCCCTGTGAGGAGCCCACTCCTGGGCACCCCCAAGGTGAAGTCAGGCTTCCTCAGCGTTGTTGGGGCCATTGTAGAGATTAAGCAAGCTATTGCCCAGAGGTGCAGAGTGGGGCTCATGATCAGAATAGGCACCGAGGCGAGAAATATCAGGTCCGAGGAAATTGAGCCCGAGACCCGCCGAGGCAGGAATTGAACCCTGGTCCCGGCCAGACTCCTGCATCAGGGTCTGCCACTCTAACCATTGAGCCACACTTCTCTACGAGTTAACACGAGACCACAAACAACAAAAATCCACAATACTGTATTTAAAATGGTAGTTTTAGCTTAGTTATTTTCATTTCTTAAAATGCAACAATTTAATTCAAAATACCTTACGATGCGTGACGCTTCCACAACAAAAGTATTGCAGCAATGGAATTGCAGCAAATTTCCGTTGCAAAGAAATAAAGACGTGAAGATCCTCCAGATGCAGCACGCTTCTCCAATGTTGCGAGAAGTCTCGGCTCGATGCGACACCCTTGTTCAGAGATGCGATGACATTGCTGTTGCGGCGACACTCTTCTCCCTGGATGCGAGACGCTTCCGCTCGATGCAACAAGTGCAGCGGGGACACCCTTGTTCAGAGATGGGACGACAACGGCTCCGGCGGCAACACGCTTCTCTGTGGATGCGAGGCACTTTTCTTGATGCCGTGCAATGCGTCACCTACAGCGGCAACATCCTTGTTCAGAAATGCAATGGCAGCAGCTGCGATGGTGACACACTTCTTCTTCGGTGCAAGATGCTTCTCGCGGTGCAATGCATCAGCTACAGAGGCGGCACCCTTGTTCAGAGATGCAGCGGCTGCGACACGCTTTTTCTTCCATGCGAGATGCTTCTCTCGATGTGGTGCAATGCGTCAGCTACAGCCGTGACACCCTTGTTCAGGGATGCGACGGCAGCGGCTGTGACAGCGACACGCTTCTTCTACTTGAGTCACACTTCCAGCTCCTTGCGACAGGCACAAAACAGCAGCCGGCACTTCCAGAGAACACTTGGGGGATGGGAGTTAAAGTCTGTTGTCCCTGAGACTTCAGCAGGAGGCAAGCTCTTCTCTCAAGCCCTTGGAGATCCTTACAAGTTGAAATAAAGTACACAAAGTTCCTTTCTCCTTCCTTTGGCAGTCAGGCAACCACTGCAGGCCAATCCCCCAAGCAGCACTTCAGCTTAGGGTTAGTCTCTCCTCAGTTTCTTCAGGTTCCTCTCTTTAGTAAAGGTTTCTTCTTGTTTGTCCAAAAGTGATCTAATTTCTTGGGATCACTGTCCCAATATTTATACATCAAAAGCCTTTGTCCTCTGAAGGCAGAGGGGCCTTTGCCCAGTCCAAACCAGTTCTGGAGCACTCTGTTGACAAGACTCCTTCTTTACTTTCACAGTGCAGGGCAGAAACATCAGACGCCCCACAGGAGGTGGAGCCAGCATTGTGGAGGGAAAGCACAGCCCTGGATCACTTTATTGGCATGATTCCTTCTCTTCTTACACGGTGCAGGGCAGAAACATTAACCGCACCACAGGAGGTGGAGCCAGCATTGTGGTAGGCAGGCACAGCCCCATTCAGGTCCCAGGTGCAACTCCTCTCACCCAGCTAGATGCAGATCTCTCTATTCACCACTGGCCTGCACATTCTGTCTCCTGGAATCCCCCAGCCCTGTCACTCAATCTCCAGACAAGGAATACACAACCTAACAGAGGCAGGCTTGGATAGTTAGACAAAAAATACCTACTTTCTAAAAGTGGTATTTTCTAAATCAGAATGTTAAGTCCAGGCATACTAAACGTGAATTTCTACCATGTTTTCAGAGTCAGTTAGGATTATAAGATGTAATAATCTAACTGCCCATTCTGGCCTATGGAGAACAGGTAGCCTTGCAATAGTGAAAAATGGGTGTAATTCACTATTAGGACATACCACACACATCAGGGCTTGTCCCACCTTATACTTACAATGCACCCTGCCCTTGGGTCTAACATAGGGGTGTCTGATATGAAGAAAAAGGAAAGTTTAGGGACTGGCAAGTGGGTACACATGCTCAGTCATCATGCAGTACAAGAGTGCACATAGGCTCTGCAAAGGCAGACCTTCGACACACTATTACAGGCTGCTTCAGTGGGTGGCACAACTAGTGCTGCAAACCCACCAGCAGCATTTGGTTTACAAGCCCCAGGCACTCCTGGTGCACTGTACTAGGGTCTGACAAGTAAACCAAACCAGTCAAATATGGAATCACCAATTCATACATTAATTTACAATAGGGAGCACTTGCACTGTAGTACTGGACAGCAGTGGCACAGTGCCCAAAGCATCTAACACCAGCAAAAACACATGAGGCAACAGCAAAAATGGAAGGAAGGCCTACGCCAATGGTGGCAGGTCTAACAATGTCACATATTACATCACTCATGACATGGTCAGTTACATCACTGATGACATTACTGATGACATCTCAAATGACATCACTGATGACATCACTCATGACATCATCCACGTGGCAATCGGATGCACATACTGATGCTCTAATATAAACTTTGAGACACCCATTCTAAAATGCTGACTACTATTTTTGAAACCATACACAGAAGAATGCCATATACTACATAGCACTCACTATTTCCTAGGTCTACACACACATCCAGTCATTTATACATGTAGTTACTCATCAATACAGGATTATAATATGCACTCCTACATCTATACATGCAGTCACACTCTGCCACTCATCCATAGAGTTACTCACACACCTAGTCAGTAATGCAAAGAATCAATCACATACCCATTTAATCATGTTTACAGTTATACACACCAACTTCATTATTTTTAGACATACCACATCACTTTTTTATACAGATACTAACACAAATTTACTGTCTTATACAATCACTGATAGAAGCAGGCACTTATTTATACACCCACTCTTCAAATAACTTAGTCTTACGTATACTTATGTATATACTCCAAAACTCACATATAGCGGCTTAAAACATATGTAGTTAGTCACAGATATACCAATGAGACATTTATTCACTCACCAACACACCCCTAGACACACTAATTCACCCATAGAGCCCTTCCCAGATGCACTTTTTAATCCATACAACCACTGAATCAACCACTCAGACATCTATTCACAGACTCATACACCCACCCACCCAGACACTCAGGGACCCATACAGATACTCAGACATCAAATCAATAACCTATATAGACATCCATGCAGTTGCTTACACACCAATGGGGAGACTAATACAGACTTTCACTAAGCATGGGCGAATTTTGCGATCTAGCGTTCGCGAATTTGCGTATTTGCGAACTCGCAATCCGCAAAATCTGCAAGTTTGTGGATTTTTTTTGTGTTCGGAAGGGTTTCTGCCAGTTTGCGAGGATTTTGTACTAGTTCGCAATTGCAAACTTACTTGTCGGCTCGCAACGGTCGCGACTTTGTTGTTTCTACGTCTGGTTCATCATCACAGGTTCACAGCACCCTCTGTTTCACCACTGCCACCCTCTGATTCACCCATTCCACCCTCTGGTACATCACTGCCACCCTCTGATTCATCACTGTAGATTATGGGGGGGGAAAGCAAGCACACCTGCCCTGCTTCAACTGACATGAATTAATTTGGGGTTGATTAATGTGTCACTGAATTAAAACTTCCTGTCTGGCACCTGCTTCCTTATCTGTAATTTGCTTTCTGTTGCAGTGCAATTTTTTTTCCCAGGTCCTTTGGGGCCTACTTGTAGCTATTCTATGAGCCTGCTGTGAGGGTCAGAGCAGGGTCATAGAATAGTTGCAAGTAGGCAACTGAATTCTGCAGGGACCCCTCAGGAAGCATTACAGGGAGTGGTTACTAATGATGAGTTTGAACTTTTGCACCTGCTGAGTGCTTTCAGTTTTGCAAAACTCGTTTTTCTGCAGAACAGCAACTGTAATGCCCCAAACAAACTTACTTGTGAAAGTTGATTTCTAATCCAAAAGTGATCCAAAGAAAGTCAAAAAGGCCTCAAATCCAAAAAAGTGCAGGCAAATGTCAACCTGAGGAGTTATTCTGATAAAAATCATCATTTTCAGAAGGTTTATGCTGCTTGCTGGAGGATTTATTGTGCAGAATTGCAAATTTTGTAATTTTGCGAGTGCGAGATTGTTGCTGCCCGCCGCATCTACATGTTCGCAATTGCGAACTCTCGCGATGCGTCGCCAAACTCCCGCGGGATCCCGCAGCAAGATCCAAAATGGTGCAGCACTCGCAAAATATTGAGAAAAACACCTCGGCAAACGCTGAATGACGGTAAGTGAACGCCGCACGCCGCAATATTGTATCACCAAGCAAAAAAATCCGCTGCGTGCGAATTTACGGATTTTCGGTAAATTCGTGAGAGTTCGCGGATTGCGAATTTACCGAAAATCCGCCAAATCCACGAGCGGAACGGATTTTCCGCCCATGCTTAACTTTTACACAGATTAGTCACTAACCCAAGCATTCAGTAAGACACGTTCAATCACTCACTTATACAGTCAGTCACGCAATGTAAATGCATTCATTCTTCAAAACACCTTGGCATATATATATAAAACATATTTAAACTTTACAGAAACACACATTCACTGGATGATGTCATGAGTGATGTCATGAGTGATGTCATTTGAGATGTCATGAGTGATGTCATCAGTGATGTCGCTGACCATGTCATGAGTGATGTAATAGTTGACATAATCAGCAGTGCATTGGGGGTGCGCGAGTTATAGTTAGCTCAACTAACTTTAACAGGAAAAATTCTCTGATTTTATATGAGTCAAATGTTCAACTAACTATAATGTCCCTGACACCTATGTTTTTTTCGTGAATTTCTAAGGTTTTTTAAATGCTAATTCCTAACTATAACGTGCCTGAAACCTATATTTTTTTCCTTGAAATACCTACTGGCGGACGCCAGTAGGTTGTTATAGTTAGGACTTATTATCCATAGGAAAACCGTAACATTCTATTGACAATAACTTTGGCGTCGATTGATGAATCTTCTTGAAATGTTCCAAACTTTTGGCCAGCTCAGTTCCGCTCCTTCCCTGAAAGTTTGGGGGTGATTAGTCAAGCGGGGGCCGAGAAAAAAGGGAGGTCTCAAAATTTGTTTTACCCATGCAATTTCCCATAGGACCTTTAGACACGGCTACAGCCCGAACGGCTGAACGGAATTACACCAAATTTAGCAGAGAGGTAGTCCTCAGTTCCGACTTGTGCCTTTTGCTAATATGGTGTCAATCTGTTCAGTAGTTCCTGAGAAAATGACGGTTAAAGTCATTTATATATCTATGAGCGCGGTGGACCCGTTATTCTATCCGCGTACCCAAAGCACAGCCTGCACGTACAGTGCTGTGCACGAGCTGCATGCTGTTTGGCTGTCAACAGTCAAAATCAGAAAGTGTTGGCAGCCATCTTGTGCCTCGGTAGAACCAAGGCACAAAAAACCCAAAACAAACGCCGCAAAACGTGAAAAGGGGGCAGGGTAGACACACCCTGACCCTCTAGGCCTGCTCAGTGGGTCCCACAAGAACCCCCGAGAAACAAAAAGTTATTATTATTTTTTTTTTTTAAAAGACGTGGTCATCCCTAGGCCCAGCCCCCTCCTTGCACCACTCTACAAAGGCGCCCCATGGCGCGTTTTCAGAGGGGGGATGAACTCCCCTTGAATACTGGGGGTCCCTGGGGTCCAACTAGCCCACCAGGAACCTCCAGTATGCGCCAGGGGGCTGTGTTGCAGAGAGATGTTCTGAGGTCATGCCCCTTCTTACACCTCTCTGCAACACAGCTGTTTGGCACTTACTGGAGGTACCTGGTGGGCTAGTTGGCCGCCAGGGGACCTCAGGATTCAAGGGGACTTAATCCCCCAACTTAAAACGCACCAAGGGGCGTGTTTGCACAGTGGTGAAGGTAGGGGGTTGGTCCTGAGGTGATATGTGTGCAAACACGCCCTGTGGCGCGTTTTAAGTTGGGGAATTAATTCCTCTTCAATCCAGAGGTCCCCTGTGGGCCAACTAGCCCACCAGGTATCTCCACTAAGTGCCAAGCAGCTGTGTTGTAAAAAGGGGCGCGGCCTCTTAACACCTCTCTGCAACGCAGCTCCCTGGGGCATCTAAACACTTACCTATAGATTCACTCATACATGCTAACAAAGATCAATAGAACACTATTAAATATACTTATACACCTACATCAACATTACAGCACACATCCTATTCACTTATGCAGTCATTCTACTCACTTATGCAAACAGTTGATCATACTTATATTTACTAAGCTACACACTTACACAAACACCACTTTATTTATTGATATAGATAGTAACTCATAGTTAGTATGTTATAAAATCACTATTACAAGTATACAGTCATCCATACGTCCCTCATAAAATCACTGAGTCTTATGTATAGTTATTTATATACAACAACTGTCACATACACTGCTTTTTATATTTCTAGTTTCTTGGACATGTATCACTGAGAAATATATTTACTCATCACCACACCATAAAGAGATTCACTCACCCAAAGAACTGGTTCCACATACAGTCTTAACCTTATATACCTACTAAATCAACTATCACACACCTCCCACCCAACCACACACACATTCATTCACTATCCTATACAAATACTCACTTAACGAATTAATAATTAATATAGGCTTTCACATAGCTCGTAACCAACTCATGTAGTAGTTTACACAACAAGAGATAGAGTGACACAGGTATTCACAAAGTTAAATCACTATCCCATATATTTAGTGAGACACTTTAAATTTGTCACTTAGACAGTCAATCACATTGCTACTAAATCCTCCATTCAGACACTTATACATGCACTCAGTCTTCAAGGCAGATTGCTCTCTCTCTCTCTATATATATATATATTACCTACTGGCGGTCGCCAGTAGGTAGTTATAGTTAGGATTGGCTACCATAGGAAATTCCGAACATTCTATTGGCAATAATTTTGGCGCCGATTGAGGGATCTGCCTGTAATTTTCCTTAAAATGGTCTAGCTGCGCTCCGCTCCTTCCCTGAAAGTTTCGGGGGGATTCGTGAAGTGGGGGCTGAGAAAAAAGGGGGGTCCCAAAACGTGTTTTCTCCATGTTAATTTCCATAGGACGGTCTGACAAGTCTCCAGCCCGAACCGCTGAACGGAATTACGCCAAACTTGGCAAAATTGTAGGGACTGGTATGCAGATGTGCCTTTGCTATGTTTAGTGAAAATTGCTCCAGTGTTTTTTATGAAAATTAAGTAAAAAAACACATATATATCTATAGGCGCGCTGAGGGCGCTCACAGGTGCGCGTACCGGGGAGCGCACCCGGCGCGCTACGGGAGTGCGCGAGCAAAAACTGATTGGCTGTCGGGTGTCTGTCAACATTCTAAACAGTCCAAAGAGTCCGCCATCTTGTGTCTCGGTAGAATCGAGACACAAGAGGTGAAAAAAGAAAGGGGGATATAATTGAAAGGGGGCAGAGTAAACACCCCCTGACCCCCTAGGTTTTCTGAGGGGGCCTAGAAGGACCTTGAAGGGCTAAAAACTTTTTTTTAAAAATTTTGCGGGGTAAGCACTGGCGGCGCTCCCCGGCACGCTCTCCAGTACGCGCACCGTGAGTGTACCACAGGGAAAAACAGTGTAAAAAAATTGAGTAAAAAAACAAACTGTTGAGTGTTTAGAGGAAAGTGATGCATTGCTGGAGTGTGTCATAAAAATGATGCAACTCCAGAAATGCATCCTTTCACATGGGGCCAGTCCCATGTGAAAGGGCCTGCGTCAGTCTTACAGCTGCTCTTAAGCAGGCGCAAGATTTGGACGCAACAGCGTCATAAAAGTGACCCAGTGATATCTCTTAGATTTCACTGCATCATCTCTACTACCCTTTCTTGCGTCAATACACCCCTTTTGTATACATTACATCTGACGTAGGTATAATGTGGCGCAGGGGTTTACAAAGTGACGCATCTACCTAGATGCGTCACTTTGTAAATATGACTCAATAAGGTGCATTTTTTACAGCACTAGTGCGTCACAAAAAGTGACGTATCGGTGGCGTAAAAGTGACGCATGGCCTCATAAATGAGGCCTTCAGTCTTCTACTCATACGTCATATTAAATATATGACGCATTATGTCGCAAGTACTTACAGATACGTCAGTATTTCAGATGTATCTGTAAGCACAAAAGTGATGCATTGCTGGAGTGTGTCACAAAAATGATGCAACTCCAGCAATGCATCCTTTCACATGGGGCCAGTCCCATGTGAAAGGGCTTGCATCAGTCTTACAGCTGCTGTTAAGCAGGCGCAAGATTTGGATGCAACAGCGTCATAAAAGTGACGCAGTGATATCTCTTAGATTTCACTGCGTCACCTCTACGACCCTTTCTTGCGTCAATACACCCTTTTGTATACATTACACCTGATGTAGGTATAATGTGGCGCAGGGGTTTACAAAGTGACGCATCTACCTAGATGCGTCACTTTGTAAATATGACTCAATAAGGTGCATTTTTTACAGCACTGGTGCGTCACAAAAAGTGACGTACCGGTGGCGTAAAAGTGACGCATGGCCTCATAAATGAGGCCTTCAGTCTTCTACTCATGCATCATATTAAATATATGACGCATTATGTCGCAAGTAGTTACAGATACTTCAGTATTTCAGACGTATCTGTAAGCGCAAAAGTGATGCATTGCTGGAGTGTGTCACAATAATGATGCAACTCCAACAATGCATCCTTTCACATGGGGCCAGTCCCATGTGAAAGGGCCTGCGTCAGTCTTACAGCTGCTGTTAAGCAGGCGCAAGATTTGGACGCAACAGCGTCCTAAAAGTGACGCAGTGATATCTCTTAAATTTCACTGAGTCACCTCTACGACCCTTTCTTGCGTCAATACACCCCTTTTGTATACATTACACCTGACGTAGGTATAATGGGGCGCAGGGGTTTACAAAGTGACGCATCTACCTAGATGCGTCACTTTGTAAATATGACTCAATAAGGTGCATTTTTTACAGCACAGATGCGTCACAAAAAGTGACGTAGCGGTGGCGTAAAAGTGACGCATGGCCTCATAAATGAGGCCTTCAGTCTTCTACTCATGCTTCATATTAAATATATGACGCATTATGTTGCAAGTACTTACAGATATGTCAGTATTTCAGACGTATCTGTAAGCGCAAAAGTGATGCATTGCTGGAGTGTGTCACAAAAATGATGCAACTCTAGCAATGCATCTGTTCACATGGGGCCAGGCCCATGTGAAAGGGCCTTCGTCAGTCTTACGCCTGCTGTGATACAGGCGCAAGATTTTGACGCAACGGTGTCCTAAAAGTGATGCAGTGATATCTCTTAGATTTCACTGCGTCACCTCTACAACCCTTTCTTGCGTCAATACACCCCTTTTGTATACATTACACCTGACGTCGGTATAATGTGGCGCAGGGGTTTACAAAGTGACGCATCTACCTCGATGCGTCACTTTGTAAATATGACTTAATAAGGTGCATTTTTTACAGCACTGGTGCGTCACAAAAAGTGACGTACCGGTGGCGTAAAAGTGACACATGGCCTCATAAATGAGGCCTTCAGTTTTCTACTCTTATTTTTTCTTTCACTTTCTCTGTTTCTTCACTGCCTTACTTATCTGGGCTCACACTTACTTGTCTTTATCCAGTCTGTATCTCCACTCTTTCCAAAACATCACTGCTATTTTCTTACCCTTCCACACCCCCGTTCTTTTACTACATTTTCTTCGCATATCCACATTCCCCATGTTCACTCTCCTTCTCCTCACTCTCCTTCCCCACACTCAACTTCTTTCACTCCCCCTACTTCACTTCCCTTCTCCTTTTGTCCCTTTCTGTGCTTTCTTACTCATTTTCCTCTCCTTTATCAATGTACTCCACTTCACTTACTCTTTTTCATTTTTTTAAGAACACAACTCTTTGATGCGAATTGGAGTTAGTTCTGAAAATAACTTTTTTTTTTCTTCTTTTTTCCTTTTTCAGAACAGGAACAAAAACAGGGAATGGGAAACTGCTCAACAGGAGCAAAAACAAACAAAAATAATTTAGGGCTGGAAACGGCAGCGATGGTTCTCCAATGCTCGAACCATGAGCAGAACACTTTATTCCAGATAGCAAAGTAGCTGATCACAGTCTCTGCATTTAAGGACGCCTTTGTTAAAAGCAGGCTAAATATTCGGAACCAGATCTTACGATCGCCCCCTCACCGATGTTGTTGGTCCTCCGGTTGATGTAGAGGCCCCATCCCTGGGAGCTTCTTGTGCTAGAGCCCTAACACTCTCCCGGGCATAGTTCTGGGGGTGCCTCCTTTCTACGTGGCGAATCATAGTTGAATTACTAAAACTGTACTTCTTTCGGGGCTCTCCACGGGAAAGTACAGTTTGGCAGATTTTGCATTCAACTTTTGGTGCATTTTCTTTTTTATGCCCATCAGGTATAGAATTTTTTTTCCAGATGAAATGTTCTTTCACCTTCGGCTGAGGAGGCTCTTCATCGATGAATTCATTTAAGTCCTCACTGCTGCTGGATGGTCTGGCAGCCATTCTCCCACACATTCTTAGCACAGAAAAAAAGAGGTATTGCTCTCACTAAAGTGAAAGAAGAAGTGAAGGAAAAGGGTGGGGTTTTCATTAGTTGTAAAAAAAAATGTTAGCAACCAATGAAAAGAGTTATTTTAAGGTCACATGACTTGATGCGTTTACGCTGCGCGCACCGGAGCGCTTCCGGGGGCGCTTACGTGGTGCAAACGTAGGCACTTCCGGGGTCGCTTACGCGGCACGAACGTAGGCGCTTCTGGGGGCGCTTACGCGGCGCGCAAGAGTGACGTTTTGATAGCTTTACGAAAATGAAAATTCATTTTCATTTCGTAAATTATAAATATTGCTTTTATAAGTATGGTACTAAATGTCTTGCGTTATTATTTACTTTTCATACATATTTTTTAAAACGAATGTAGAAATAGCGCTCTCGGTGCACTCTCGGGAGAGCTTACCAGTGCGCGCACCCTGAGCGCCCCAGGAAAAAATTATTTAAAAAAAAAAAACATTGGAAAAATATTATTATAAAAAAAATATATTATTAATATAGAAAGGAATTAGCTTTTAAAAAACCTTTGAAATTTAGTGAAAAAAACAGAGGTTTCACAATCGTTATAGTTAGGAATTAGCATTTAAAAAACCATTGAAATTCACTAAAAAAAACATAGGGTTCACAATCGTTATAGTTAGGAATTAGCATTTAAAAAACCTTTGAACTTCACTGAAAAAAGCCATAGGTTTCACACTTGTTATAGCTAGGAATTAGCATTTAAAAAACCTTTGAAATTCACTGAAAAAACCATAGGTTTCACACCAGTTATAGTTAGCTGAACAGTTTACTTATACAAAACCATTGAAATTTCCACGAAAGAAAAACAGCTAGAGTTAAAACATGCCATAATTCCATAACTCACACATGCAAAAAGTCCTGCCATCCTCCATTGTGTTCCCCTTTTAAATGTTTTCTTGTATCTCTGCCATTGGCAAATAGGTGATTTGTGCATGGAGGACACTGTGACTTATGATGTGTGTTTTCAGCTCAAATGCATAACAGGTTAAATATCCTGATTAGAGTACAGACATTTTCAGCATGTTTTCAGGGACAGAGCACATGCACTGGGCACTGGACAGCAATGTCCCAGTGTACAACGTCCAAAAAACACAAGGAGGGGAAAAAGCCTAGCAGCGAAGGAGCTAAACTTTACAGAAACACACATTCACTGGATGATGTCATGAGTGATGTCATTGGTGAAGTCATTTGAGATGTCATCACTGATGTCATCAGTGATGTCACTGACCATGTCATGAGTGATGTAATATGTGACATCATCAGCAGTGCATTGGGGGCGCAAGTTATAGTTAGCTCAACTAACTTTAACAGGCACATTTCTCTGGTTTTATATCAATCAATCAAGCATTTGTATAGCGCGCTACTTACCCAGAGGGTCTCAAGGCGCTTGGGGGAGGGGGTCCGCTACTGCTCAAAAAGCCAGGTCTTGAGTTGCTTCCTGAAGGAGAGGTGGTCTTGGGTCAGGCAAAGGTGGATGGGGAGGGAGTTCCACGTCTTGGCAGCCAGGTAGGAGAAGGATCTTCCTCCCATGGTGGCTCTTTGGATGCGGGGAACGGCGGCGAGGGCGTGGCTGGTGGAGCGTAGCTGGCGGAGAGAGCAGAGAATGTCACGCGGTCGTTGAGGTATCTTGGGCCTTGGTTGTGGAGAGCTTTGTGTGCGTGGGTGAGGAGTCGGAACGTGATTCTTTTGATGCCGGGGAGCCAGTGCAGGTCTCTCAGGTGTCCGGAGATGTGGCTGTGTCGGGGGATGTCCAGGATGAGTCGTGCAGAGGCGTTCTGAATGCGCTGGAGCCTTTTCTGAAGTTTGGTTGTGGTTCCGGCGTAGAGGGTGTTGCCGTAGTCCAGACAGCTGGTGACGAGGGCCGGGGTGACCGTCTTCCTGGTTTCGGTGGGGATCCACCGGATGATCTTCCGTAGCATGCGTAGGATGTTGAAGCATGACGAGGAGAAGGAGTTGACTTGTCTCGTTATTGACAGGGAGGAGTCTAGGATGAAGCCCAGGTTGCATGCGTGGTCCGTCGGTTTGGGTGCGCTGCCCAGGGCGGGGGGCCACCAGGAGTCGTCCCAGGCGGAGGGCGATGATCCCAGGATGAGTACTTCCGTCTTGTCTGAATTCAGTTTCAGGCGGTTGTTCGTCATCCACTTGGCTAAGTCTTTCATCCCTTCGTGTAGGTTGGTCCTGGTGGTGGCGGGGTCGTTGGTGAGGGAGAGGATCAGCTGAGTGTCGTCGGCGAAGGAGATGATGTTGAGGTTGTGTTGGCGTGCGATGGCCGCGAGGGGGCTCATGTAAACGTTGAACAGGTGGGGCTGAGCGATGATCCTTGTGGTACGCCGCAGATGACTTGGGTGGCCTTGGATCTGAACGGGGGGAGGTGGACTCTCTGGGTTCTTCCGGCGAGGAAGGAGATGATCCACTCCAGTACCTTCTCCTGGATTCCGATGTCGCTGAGGCGCTGCACTAGGGTGTGGTGGCAGACAGTGTCGAACGCTGCGGAGAGGTCCAGGAGGATGAGTGCAGCTGTTTCCCCGTTGGCGAGCAGGGCTCGGATGTCATCTGTGGCTGTGATTAGGGCGGTCTCGGTACTGTGGTTGGCTCTGAAACCGGACTGTGAGTGGTCGAGGGATCCATTCGTCTCGAGGAAGGCGGCCAGCTGTCTGTTGACAGTCTTCTCGATGACTTTGCAGGAAACGGAAGGAGCGAGATGGGATGGTAGTTTTTGAGGTCGGTGGGGTCCGCTGATGGTTTCCTCAGTAGGGCACTGAGTTCGGCGTGCTTCCAGCTCTCTGGGAAGGTGGCGGTATCGAAGGAGGTGTTGATGATGTCCCGGAGATGGGGTGCGATGGTGGAGTCGGCCTTGTTGAAGACGTGGTGCGGGCAGGGGTCGGTTGATGATCCGGAGTGGATGGAGTTCATCGTGCGGATGGTGTCTTCGGTGTTGATCCGTGTCCAGGTGCGGAGGGTGGTGGTGGGGGGCGTTGGTGTGGTCGTAGGGTGCGTCGGCTGTGAGTTGAAACTGTTGTGTATGTCTGTGATCTTGCTGTGGAAGAACGAGGCGAGCGAGTTGCAGAGTTCTTGCGATGGGGTGATGTTGTTGTTTCCGGCGCTTGGGTTCGAGAGCTCTTTGACGATGTTGAAGAGTTCCTTGCTGTTGTGGGCGGTGTTGTCTAGTCGTTCCTTGAATGCGGTTTTCTTGGTGGTGTGGATCAGTTGGTGGTGTTTTCGAGTGGCGAGCTTGAGGGTGGTCATGTTGTCTGTGTCGGGTTTCTCCGCCAGGTTTTCTCGAGGGCTCGGCAGTTCTTCTTAGAGCTCTTGAGTTCGTCGGTGAACCAGGGTGCTCTCTTGTTGCCGGGTCTGACGGAGGGGGTCTTTATTGGAGCGAGGTCGTCTGCGCAGTTGCTGATCCATCTTGTGAGGTTTTTGGCGGCTTGGTTGGGGTTCGGTGAGCTGGCGGGAGGGTGCTGGCTCAGGGATGTGGTGAGCTGTTCGGCTGTGATCTTGTTCCAGCTTCTGCGGGGAATCTGTTGCGGGTGGTGGTGGGTCGTGGTCCTTCTGAAGCTGACGTGGACGCAGCTGTGGTCTGTCCAGTGGAGTCCGGTGGCGTGGCTGAAGGAGATGTCTTTGCTGGAGGAGAAGACGGGGTCAAGCGTGTGGCCGGTGTAGTGGGTGGGGGTGGTCACCAGTGTATATGAGTCTAATGTTCCACTAACTATAACGTCGCTGAAACCTATGTTTTTTTAGTGAATTTCTAAGGTTTTTTAAATGCTAGTTCCTAACTATAACGTGCCTGAAACCTATGGTTTTTTCAGAGAATATATATGACATTTAGCTATAGTAGCCTAGAAGGAGTAGATTGACTTGAGGACCAGGCCCCCAACACTAAAGTCCAACTGGGGTCTCCTCTTATGGCAATTAAGACCTGGGTTGTCGATCCAGGACCGTGCACGCCACGTGGGGAAGAAGAACCCTGTGGGAGCATGAGCAGCGCCCCAGGTTCCACCCAAGATGACTACGACATGGCCCTGATCGGCAATCAAAAACTTTCACCAAACAGTTGGACCTGTTTGAACGCCAATCCTGGACCCAACCAGGTACCACCACAACTAACTCCCACAGTGGCTAATAAACCCAACTGCCCCGATCGCCCAAGGACACGGTCCTATCGTGGAACATAGCAGACCTGAATAGCATGATAGACGACCCCGAATGGGGCCATTTCTTTGACCAACATGAGATCTGCATGTTCCAGGAGATGTGGGCTAGAAGGGATGTTTCAAAATTGGGTTTTGCCACTTTTAATATTCTTGCAACATCAGGGGGAAAAGGGAGACCATCGGGAGGGCTAAGCACATGGGTGCGAGCCCATCTAGGCTGTACAGCAAAACAGATTAACTCAGCGTCAAGCGATATTCTGTGTATCATTTTGCATTTCTCCCTAAAGACCTCTATAGCCCTCCTAAATGTGATTCCAGACCAGTCAGCCAGGGCAAGGAGTTAAAAACGCTTGAGGATCTAATGACTTTTCTAGCTATCATCGCAGACAATCACATGGTGATTATAGGAGGGGACTTTAATTGTCAGTTCGAGCCACTTGAGGGCATGCTTCAGGACAGCCTTTATGATGAAGACAAATATTGGGCTATCCCGGAGACTAGGTGCCCACCAGTCAAAAAATGGTGCTCTCTGGTGATGCAGATGAACTACCTTGTCCTAAAACATTCTTTAAGAGCTTGTAATGGCAGAAAACCGTCTGCTTCATCTAGTAATTACACTTTCACTAGAAATGAGCGAGGTTCCTTATTGGACTATATTTTAATTGACTCCAAATCCTGGCACAGTTTAATTGACTTTAAAGTCATACCACGGTTCGATAGTGACCATAATGCTCTTGTATTAGAACTTAACTAGATTAATCCCGGGAGTGTCACAGGAGTATATACCCCCACTGATGATAGGCTGACCCTTTCAAACTGTAGGAGAAGAGTGTGATGAACAGATATAAGCCAGTCCCAAGATAGACTAGGCTCTCTGTATGAAGCCATAATTCCGGTGCTTCTGACAGCAGTTAATTCTGTACCTACCAATGAGGCCAAAACTGATCCTCAGATGGTCACCCAGAAGCATAGCAAGCTAAGAGAAGTCACATTAGATTTATTTTATCCCACAAAACCTATCAGGCCAAATTGGAAGCCCCCCCACCCTTGGTATAACGACCATTGCTGTAAAACTAAAACAACCCTGATATTGTCTATCAGGGCCAATGACCGTTCTCTAATTAAAACATCTAGAGCGACCTACAAGGCCGCTGTCATCGAGGCAAAAAGAGGGTGGAAAAGTGACAAGTAGGACACCCTGAGAAGCTCTCTGGGTGCCCAAGATATGAGGACCTTCTGGAAAGTTGTTAACACAGGTAGCTCTGGTGCCAAAACACTGATAGAGCCGAATTTGGAGGCAGATGTTTGGCAGGACCATTTTGAGTCAAGGGGGAAGACACTGGCCGATGTGGTCGCCAAGGGTTGCCCTGTGGGGACCGATCACCCGATCATAACAAAGCATACTAATGGAATTGAAGATGACAACCCCATTATAACCCTAAATTAGATAACTGGCGCTCTCTCTTACATAGCTCCCTGGAGATCTATATCGCAATGAGCCGACTGTTTAGACACCATACCTCTGGGTGTTATTTAACGCCGTAATACAAGGTATGAAGATTCCTGCCAGTTGGGCTGGAGCCAAAATAATCCCCATTTACAAAAAGGGCTCACCGCTATTGCCAACAAATTACAGGCTGATTAGCCTCATAGATATTACGCAAAAAAATCTTTGCTCGTGTGCTGCTGCTCCGGCTGCAGAGCTGAATGGAAGAACGTAAGATACTCACCCCCTTACAGGCAGAGTTTAGTGAAAAAATTTCCACATTGGACCAAATCCTCAGGCTACAAATATTACACTTGAAGACCGTGTGTTTGGAGGGTGGCAGCCTCTACTTAATATTTGTAGACCTGAGGTAAGCTTTCGACCTGGTCCCAAGGGAAAAGCTGTGGGCAGTCCTTCATGAGATGGGGGTACCAACGTACCTGTCCCAAGTAATAAAGCAGCTGCATGAGGAAAATTATGCTCAAATTAGATTCGGCAAGGAGGGAAAGCTCACAGCCCCCATTCCTATAAACCGAGGCATCCGACAGGGATGCGTGCTAGCCCCTACCCTTTTTAGCCTTAATGTAAATGACTTAGTTGACTTTCCGCTTACAGAGAAAGACCTAGATGTCCCTAAGTTGGCATCACGCAAAATCCCAGCAATGATGTTTGCCGATGAAACCCACTAGTATCTAAATCACCTAGGGGGATACAAAGGTACTAATTAGATTTGACACATTTTGTATGCAAAGAGGACTTGAAATCAATCTCCAGAAAACTAAATTTATGGCGTTTAACACCACCAAAAGTAGCAAGCATATCCATCTTTAAGTGGTAAACCCCCAGAGAGAGTATCCTCTTTCGACTATCTCGGCATCACCATTACAGAGACTATGGACTGGGGGCCCAAATCAGAAAATAAATCCTGAAACTGGCGCAATCATCAGGGGGGCTAATGAAGGTTTTTCATAAATCTAGCCACAAACCTGTGAGCCTTGCCATCTAAATATACAAGGTCCAAGCCAGGGGAGGGGCTGTATACGGCACAGAATTATGGGTACACCACAGCTCTGAGAGCCTCACCCAGACAGAAAACAATTTCCTTAGGCAGCTGTTCAACCTCCCACGGAGTACCCTTCTCACGCCGCTTTGACTAGACCTGGTAGTAAGGGCTATCACTGATGAATCTAACCTCAGACCCCTCCTATACTGGCAACGCTTGTGGGTTACTCCAGAACTTGCAGAATATAGGTAGGAACTAAAAGAGGTGATGTATTTATCGGGGCGGGCAAACTACCATGGCTCTCGTACATACAACATATGACAGCCAGTTTGGGATGGGGTGAACTCTGGGGTGACTCAGAGGTTGCCTGCACCACAATCTCTAGGAAATCACTACAGGACAATTATGGGGAGTTTAAACTGGCCATACTAAAAAGTAACCCCCTAGCAGGCAAGCTACCACAGGCTTTCTAGAAACTAAGGATAGATACAGCCTTGTGCTGGCATTTAATGACATCAAGCCGGCAGCTACAATTCAGACATGGGGTCTTGCCACTTCACTCTTTTACACATACGTGGGGGTGCTTGCAAGTTTTAAAAAGCCCGGCATGTGACTGCCCCATAGAATCAGTCCTCCATGTGTTTTTTTGTTGCCCCGGTTATTACAAAGCAAGAAAACAATGGTTGGTGCAGATTTTTTTTAAACTTGGGAACTAGGCACTGATGTGAGTCTTTTAGGATACTGAAACACAACTCTAGTATCCCAATAGTATATTCAGTAGCAGGTTTCCTATTTTCTATGTGGTGCACCTGTAGAGCACTTTTAAAACCATCTTAATAAGCACAGTCCACAGCTCTGCACAAACAAAATGGGGCTCCTCCAAGGGTCCCCTGCCATCACCACCTATCTGAGAATATCCTGCATCTACATACTCTACCCATATCAGGGACCTATTGTTCATTGGCTAGCTGTATTCGAGTTTTGTATGTAGTAACTGTGATCATGTTCTGGGAAACATTGACTTGTTACTTATTTAACCATTTTGCACAATGCACTTTCAAATGCAAGTACTTCTCCTTCCTCGATTAATTTACTGCCATATTTGACGTGATTGCCCTTCCGGTGAAGTACCCAGAATCGAGCGCACCATAAGCTTGTGGCAGGCAATGCTCACTCCTGTTCTATTTAATTGTTTTATTATATGTATCCAACTTTCCTTGCAGTTTTAAATGTATCTTTTTAAAGTAAATGAACTGTACGCATCGTTAATTGTACTTTTAAGGTCACACTGACCGAAATAAAGTTTTCTACTGACTGACTGACTGACATTTATTTTCAGGACAACGGGACCGACTCCCAGCATTGTTTAATGGAGGTTACAACATTTTTACTTAAGTTGAAGCCATACAATAATTTTGTTCTAGTTTTTCAATTCTGTATGGGAAGGGTAGAAAAGCGCTCCCAGCAAATCAGACTTGCATGAGACCTGACAATCTACTTATTCAGACAACTAAGTTTCAACATACCAAATTTCATGAAGATATTTCCTATTTTAGTTCCCATGAGAAATTCTACGTATGTGTCCAGCACGAACGGCTGTACTTGGAAGGTGACTTTTTTCTGGTTTGGTGAACATATATTCAGTAGTTGTTGACATATATGCTTTTAAGTTCCTGAGCGAGTTAAAAGGGTTAACGCTTTTATAAATTTCTGCAGCTTCCACCAGCGACTCGTCTCATGAAATCTGTCAATCACATTTTGAAGTTGTTGCAAAATGTGTTTTGCTGGACTAAGACTTGATTTTTTTGTCATCTTGAAACTTGGGAGTTTCAGATTGGGAAAAAAATGAGCTATACATGAGAGGTCAACTCGAAAGATTGACTTGATTTTTTTGTCATCTTGAAACTTGGGAGTTTCACATTGAGAAAAAACAATTCGCTATGCATGAGAGGTCAACTCCAAAGATGACTGATACCACAGAAGTGGTCATAGATACCCAGACGTGTGGACAAATAAAATACCTCAAGGCAAAAAGAGTGCCTACATTTTAAGCATTCTGACTTGTAAGTCAGAGACAACTCCCGAAAGTGCCAACTGCCATTTTAGGTGCTGGAAATGAGCTATAACTTTGTGCCTGGCTCGGATTCGCTTCTTGCTCCCAGGTTTTAGGAAGTGTAAAAAAACATAAAACACAAGCAAAGCCAAACTCTAAAATGAGTGTTAGGCTTTCCTGGAAGGCAGTGAGCAGGAAGACCAAGCCCTACAGCACAGCATGCACCGCAAGCTGGGCATAGATTCAGGCCATAGGACAGACCCTTTATGCAACCCCTTCTTCGCATGCCCAAAGGCTGTGCCCATTGGGGTTTAGAAATTAAGTACAGCATGTCAAAATCAATGACAGATAACTGAAAAAACTGTAAAAAAAAATGTACTATGTTTTTTTGTTCAAATGTATAAAACCTATGAGATTTACCAGTTATGGTTCTAAACTCACACAATACGCACTATACCATAACTTATCTGGTACAAATTGTACTAAGGGCCTATAAGTTAAATGTCACTAGTCGATTACAACACACGTTGTGCCACAGCTGTAGCCTGTTTGTGTGGTTTTAAAACTGCAATTTGACCCATTAAATAACCCCTTTTGATATTTAATTAATGTTATCTGCACCTTGGAATCAGCTAGAATGTTATTTGTTTGACTTTTTAAAATATGTATTACATATCAAATGTATTGATTACATTTGATTTGTAAATAAGTTGTAGTCAGAGCTGTGCTAAATCTTGTACAAACAATACATTTAAAAAGTCACATGTTGCCTGCCTAAAGCCTCTAGAAGCCTATTTGCATGGGCTTCTAACTGTCCTCTAGGAGCTGAATAGCTCCTTAATGAGATGTGAAGGTTCTCTCCCAGCTGAAATAAAGACCACAGAGGAGGGCTTGCCCATTTCCCTGGGTTTGGGTGGAGTAGCTCTGCACAAAGGAAGAAAGGTTCTGCTATCTTACTATTAGGTACAGCGAGGCTATGTGGACTTATTGCATTAGGGCACAAACTAATTCCTGCAAAAGTGGTAGAGCTACCCCTGAAAATATTTTAACTATTGGTTTTATGGGGGGGACCAGTGGTCACCCCATCTTAGTGCCTGGCATAAATGTGGCACCCCAGTACCCTCTTCAGACCACTACTTGGACTGTGGAAGACAGAAACAGGACTGCACCTGCTGTTGAGACCTGTGAGGAGAACTTGTACCAATGCTGACCTCCTATTAAGATACAGGGACACAAAAGTGTCAAGAAGCCCACTTTCCTGGAAGAGCCCAGCTGAAAAGTTTCAAGTGCACCGGACTTAGACCCACTGATGGCTTCTTTTGATGTCAGTGCTCCCCCTTGTACTGTTCCTGAGGTCCTGGAACCCTTGGCTGGTGTCACAGTGTCCTACTAGTGCCTCACACTAAAATGGGGGTATTAAAAACTTTCATCAAAATTTTGCGTGGAGAACATTAGTGGGACCATGACCAACCCTACAGCCGATCCTCCGAGGGTGCATGGCTATAATTCCTGCTACAGTATCCTCTCGAAATTGGAATCCGCTTATGCTGAAGCCGCTTCGACTCCATCCACACTGCCATCGAGGAGAACCCTATTGATGTTGAAGACTTCCAGAGTGTGACATAACCGAAATTCTCCTTTTTTTGCTTAAACAAACAGTTTCACTGAGGATTTTTCTCAACACTGAGTCTTTCAACATTAAGCTCTTTCTCCCTGTGCCAGCCCGCTGTCTGCTTTCACTGAAGGCTGCTGATGTCGGGAGGTAACGTTTCTACCATGATAACCCTGGTATGTAACTTGCACGGTTTGTCTCAAAACATACCTTTATCTCGGCATAGTGCAACCAGATGGTTGCAGATGGTATTTAACGCTTTTTGGCATTTTCTTCACTTAAATATATCTTGTTCTCCTTACAGGATTTTTGTTATTTTTGTGTCATCTTTTTCATTAAAATATTCTATATGTTTATAAATCAGAGTTGGATTTTAATTGTATGTTGTGGTCAACTTTTTAAATTTTTGGTGCTTCTTAATGCTTTCCTCATTTTCATAAGTTAATCCTGTCTGCTCTTTGCTAAGGCTACCAGGGGGTGAACTTCAGTTTAACTTATTTAAATTTTTGCTGGACCTAACAAAAATTGTTTCATTATTGCTGGTGGAGGACTACCATCCACCACAATTAATAATCCACTTTTTCGCAAATTCCAAGTGATGGATTTTCATGGTGACTTGACTTCTCAGCAAAATCATCTTCCAGTTGTTCATTTTGTTCATGTCCTTTTTGCTATGGGCTTCGCCTCTTTTGCTCTTCCTGGGCCAGATGTCGGTAGCCCAATACCGGTCGGAAACGGCGGAAAATACTGATTTTCAGCCGTTTCCGACCGGTATTGGGCTATGGAGATGTAAGGTCCTTGAAAACATACAGAATCGGTCATTTAACCGATTCGGTAATATTACAGAATCGGTAAAATTACAGAATCGGTAAAATTACAGAATCTGTAAAATCACCGATTCGGTAAATATACTGATCGGTAAAATGACCGATTCTGTATGTTTCCAATGTAGGTAGCACTTTTAACACTGCTACAGGGCTTTCAGGATTCGTTATTTACCATGCAATACAATTGCGTGGTAAATAATGAATTCTTGTGTACATGCACATCTGTGCATGTACACCTGTGCCATGTGGCACACAGACATGCCCTTAGGGCATGTCTGTGTGCCACATGGCACACAAGCCAGAAACAGGGGTGCAACAGGGTGTCAAAGTGACACCCTGTCCCCCTTGGCAATTCGGTATTTTTACCGATTCGGTAAATACCGAATCAGTATTTGCTATTGAATCCTATGGGCTTCAAGGCCTATAGGATTCAATAGCAAATACCGGATCGGTATTTACCGAATTGGTAAATACCGAATCTTACCGAATCGGTATTTTTTACTGATTTTTTACCTACATAGGTTTTACCGATTTTTAAATACCGAATCGGTAAAATTCAGTATTTAAGAATCATTAAAACCTATTTACCTACATCTAGCCCCCTGTCCGAAAGCCATTACAAAGGCACAAACAAAGTTTGTTTCCACAAACATTAATCAACAGCAAAAAACTCTACAGCCTCCTGTGCTGCATGGATGTGCAGTTGCAAGAATTAACGTGGACTGTATGAGATACTGATTCAGAGCCCTTCCGAACAAGATTGTGCCCATAGTGTGAAATCTCAATTTTTTCACATAATAAACCATATGGGATTCACAGTACAGCACCTGAAAACCAGGACTTGACAGACCTACCCTGCACTATTGTTTCAGTATACATTGAAGATTTGCAAATACTTTTAGACCACTATAGAGGTTTGAGCAGTTTCTGAGAATGTATAGTACCACATCCAAACAGTTCTTGGAATCAAGCTAGCCTAGCTGGTAACGGCTGTCAGCCAGAAACTGGTCCCAGGATGCTTGCTTCCGGTCCAGGGAAGACATGGCTTGGCATTTCGGGCTGGACTAATCCCATGAGGCACAGGGTCAAGGCTGATTTGCATATAGCTGTGTCTGAACTGGGGTGGCGAAGTGAACTAAACAACCATGATGGATTCAACCCAGATCTGTGACTGGGGCTGATCATCTGACATGTTTCATATGTCGGAAAATATTCAGGTCGAAAATGAGCAGTACCATGTTATGTTGACTAATTATATAATACACACCACACTCTAACCTGCCATGAGGTACTTGACTGAGCGGTTGTAACTATAAGGTAACTCAAAGTACTCCTTTCAACATGTTGGAAAGGTTAAAAGGCTGAGCTAAACTATCACAAAGTGTGAATTGCAGGTCATTTGTGGTGACTCTAAGTCATCTTCGTTCTTGTTTAATATTATGTTAACCTGGAGCATGTTAAACCACTACATATATGTGTACACATTTTATATACACTTAGATGCAGAGAAACGACAGATTTACATGGTCTTTTGTTACTACAGTTAGGATGTGCATTTCAAAGTTGACACAAGTGGACCTAGGAGCTCAACTCCATTTTGAAATAAAGGCTGTATTTCTGTTTCTTGTGCATAATACTTTTTCTGTTTCAGGCAGGAGTCATTGTGTTATCATTTAGACAAGTCATTCGTTGTTACCTTACATTAGGAAGGCCTAACAGTAGTTATTAACTTGTTTGCATGATGATTCCCAGCACCTGCACGTTGGGAGGAGAGGAGGCGAGTACTCCTTTGAGAGATATCATGAAAGTTGCAACGATGAAAGAAGTTGGCATTGTATTATCTGCGAGGAGGTGGCCGACACTGGGTGCAGAAGGAACCCTGGGACTTCATTAGTTCTCAATCTGTGGGAACCAAAAGATTGTATCAGTACTAATGTATTAACTGTGTGAAGCTTGTTAGTCAGCCTGATCATTGCCCCTGGCCACCTTAGCAGGCAGACTTCTTTTTCATCTCTTGAGACTAACAGCCAGATTCATCAAGCCAAATGCGCTCGCAAAAGGGCCAGATTCTGAGAATCTGGCTCTATGCGAGTGCAATTTTTGCATTTGGGATTCATCATCCCAAATGCAAAAATCCCTAATAAAGAATTCGCAAATTTGCGAGGATTAGCATTTAAGGAATCTCTATTAGAGATTCCTTAAATGCTTCATGAAACATTTAAAAATTGAGAATTCGCAATTTAGGAGCGCTATTTACCACGAAGTCAAACCTCGTGGTAAATAGCGAAAACTTAGAAAAATGCATTTAAATGCATTTTTCTAAGTTGCATGTTACACACACACATGTCCTTTAGACATGTGTGTGCACAACATCAGTGTAAATTCACATTTCAGGGGTGCTACAGGGTGTCCTTTGGACACCCCTGGCACTCTTGAAATCGCATCCTTTTTGCGATTAGCAAATTGCCAATCGCAAATAAGGATTGACTCCCCATTCATTCCTATGGGCCTTTAGGCCCATAGGAATGAATGTGGAGTTATTCCTTATTTGTGATTAGCAATTTGCTAATCGCAAATAAGGAGGCTGTAGGAATCGCAATTTATTTTGCGATTTCTACATGAATCCCGATTTGCAAGTCCTTAATAGCGATTCCTTAATAATCGCTAATAAGGACTCACAAAACGGGACTTTGATGAATCTAGCTGTAAATGTGTTTCATATTCCTGCTCCTAGAGGTACGCTCAAGAGCAAAGATCTTCTTCTTATTTTAATAGGAACCTTCATTTGGTTCCTTTTTAAATGATATATTTGCTGACAGCTGCTGCTTCTAAATTCACCGACTTGTTGTTTCCTTTCTGGGAACAAAACTTTGTCATTTGCATACTCTGTCTTTATTAACTTGTTCCTGAAATTGCCTCTTTGAAGTGCCCGAATTATGGGGCCGATCAGGATCGCGGACAGAGCAGGAGGGAACCTCCGCATGGCATGCGGAGTTCCCTCCTGTGCAATTAGGATGTGACCGCCACCCTGGCGGTCACATCCTCTATTTTTAACATTGCGGCGGGTGCAGCTTCAAGCTGCACCCGCGGCAATGTTAAAAATGCACGCATTGCTTTTGCATGCAGAAAGAGGCCGGCACCGTGCGGTGCCTGCCGCTTTCTGCATGCAAATGCAGGGGGGTACCATAGGTACCCCCCATGTGCACCCCCCACCCCCCCTTCACCTAGGGGGCCCGCAACGGGCCCCCGCAGTGAAGTTCCGTATGCTTTTCCACGGCGGGAAACGCACCGCGGAAAAGCATAATTCACTGCCCATCCTAATATGGTGGACGGTGTCTGAGAGACACCGTCACCATATTAGAGCTTTTCCGCCGCGGTTGTAAGCCAACCGCGGCGGAAAAGCTGCGGACGGAAACCAGGACCCACCAGCCATCCTAATGTGGCGGTGGGTCCTTGGTCAGTCCGCTGCGGTTTTTCCGCATCCTCGGGGCCGGCGGTGGCTTCCGCCGGCCCCGAGGATGCGGAAAAACCGCTATCCTGATCGGCCCCTATATTTGTAAATGCCAGACTTCAGGTGTTTTTTTTGAATGATGACTAACTAATGTGATGTGATAGGAACTTTAATAATTTCTAATAGAATCCTCATTGATTTGCAACCTATTAATCTCTCTGTTGTTATTGTGAGGTAAAATATGCTTCACTGTCATAGCAATGTTATTCAAGTTGTAATTTGAGTCTCTGTTTGAGAAAAAAGTTCCATCCAAGTGGTTATTGCGAGTTCTGAGATCGTGCCAAGATTGCATGGTGCAAATGCCACCCTAATCTATCCTACTATTACTTGTGCCACTGAGCTATGTAGGAGGTAATGATCCTTCATCCACCTTTAGATGCCTTGTTTGGAGCAATTCAGAAAATAAGCTAACCTACAAAGGGAGACCATTAAGGCAGCCTCATAAATATATGGGCTATTTTGCAGCATTGCCCTGCAGGAGGAAAGCTACTTCACAATTACATGTTTGAAATCCCATAAAAAGAGTGATTCAGCTCAGGTGCCGGGGGAGTTCTGCTGCCAATCTTTAGGATCATTGTGATGTGTAGAAATGAAATATAATGTTTGAGAATGTTTCCTTAAACTCCCCTGGTTCATTTCCATCAGCATATCTGAGATGTAGCTGGTAATTCTGAGATATTATTCTGACAAAGGAGGATATTGATTAGCCCTGTGCAGACTACAACTGCAATGCGACCTGCATATCTTATGTATTGCCAAGCTGTTATTATTCCACAGTTAAACATCACTGATGATTTATATATAGTGTACTTGTGAAATGTGCTTGCATTTATTTTCATGAAAAAATGAACAAACCTTTTTATGCCAACAATGAATTTCTTCAGTTCTAGCAACTAAATAGTAACATATATATACAGCACTTACTCTTGCTAGAGTGGAAATTTGCCTCCTCAACTTGTTGTCGATATTCTTTTTAAGCAGCATGAGAGGTAAGGAACTCCTCAACTCATTAGCTCCAAGACAAGAATCTTGCTGGAACTCAGGTCCACAATTGGATTCTGGTTAGTCTGTTTATTGCCAATTTTGAAACAGATTAAGAATATTTCAGTCTTAACACAATAGTATAAAAATACAAAAGAGAATAGGATGAAGCCAAATGTCTTAAACCGATTCACCCGAATACAACAAAAAGAAAATTACAAATTCAGTTATAGCCACATATGTTATTAAAAGACAAAAATATAAGTTAGATTGCTTCCAGTATTCAAAGAAGAACATTCCAAGTTCCCTAACTATCTCTACACTACGAAAAATGGGAAACCTAGACTGAGCATGATCCAGAAGGAAAGCAAGCAAGGCGTTAGCCGTCAAAGTCCTCTTGAGAGGAAAACTCTAAGGGGTTTATTACGATAGAGAGCGGACATTGTCCGCAAGCCACTGCAATGGAGCACGGGACTGACAGGTGAAGTTGGGGCGGTCCCGCCATGCAAATTAACATTGCGGTGGGAGGTGCTGTAAGCAGCAAATGTGACAGGCACCGAGAGGTGCCTGCCACCTTGTGCAAGGCAATGATGGGGGGTACCACGGGTACCCCCAATGCAGCCACCCACAACCCTCACCCCCCGGGGGCCGCAATGGGCCCCCACGGAGATTTCCTGACATGCCTTTCCATGGCGGAGTCTCTGCCATGTATTGGCATGCATCCTAATATGGCCATCATATTGAGTCCCTTTTCCTGGCCGTCCGGCAGTCCGACCGGCGGAAAAGCAGCGGACGGTCTTCGCGCCCACCGCGGTGCCCCCCGCCATACTAATATGGCGGGGTGAACCAGGGACTTTGGCGGGCGGATCGCCACTGCCGAGCCCGTGGTGTCCACCGCCGGCCCGGCGGTGGCGATGCGCCCGATATCATAATGGGCCCCTAAGTATGGTCCTGTAGCCTAAAGCTACAATCGACACAAGGAGATCTGTACCTCAGAGCATCTGCAAGAGAAGTGTCAGTTGTCCCTAACTTCATTAGTACAAAAGCAACCCTCCAATACAGGCCCTCCTACAACTTGGGTAGTTTTTACATCATCTCAGAGGCCTTCAACAACTCCCTTCTCTACCTCCTGCTTCACAGCGTAAACTTCCCAAGCGTCCATTGTGCCATCTCTGTCTCCCACGAGAATCCATCTCTTCTTCATTATCGCATTCCTTCCCAGGCATAGCTATCGACTAAACAATAGACGCTGCTCTAAAGTAACAATGTCTTGTCCACCTGCAGTGGGAACACAAATGCATGCAACATTTCACAGTACAAGCAAAAATAAAGTTACATGTTAGTTGGGAAACAAGTTAAACAATATCCAGGCATACCATTAGGCTAACTTAACATCACATGAGGTAAATTTCAGCTAGTCTGGGACATGTAAAGTGCATTATATTATAATTCAAAACACGTTTAGAGAACAGATTATACTTGGGTGTCAATATGAAGTTCGAGGTTATCATAATACTTTGACATCTCGATTATAAACTCTTAATTATAAATTCATCACACAGAATGCATGTGAATGCAGGCTACTCATGATATTTATAATGAACTCCTACGAAAACTATGAAAAGAAAACAGAAAATAACAAAGCGTAAAGTTACGCTTCTCTACACTTCAGAGTAAATGTGCTTAGTGTGTTTGAACAAGGTATTTTCGGAATTCTGAATGAAAACTGTGATTTGTGTGAATGAGCATGGAAAGAGGTATCCTTCTGAGCTTCTGTGCCACCTCTCAAGGGGTTCAAAAAAGTCACACCCTCTTAACCTGCAATCCCTTATTCCAATGATTATAATATTATTTTGTGTATTTATGACAGTAAATATTCGTACGCCTTTGAGCATGTTAGTAACAACAAGTACCATTCTCTATTGAACGACATAAGAACGAAAAGTTCAGTGAATGTAACAGTGGATCAAGAATCACCTTACAAAATGTCCTGCAGCATGCACATTATCTGCCGCATGTGTGTTATCTGCCCTGTGCATTATCTGCAATGTGCACATTCGCTGCATCTTGCACCTTGTCTTCAGCATGCACATTCTTAGAAACACAGGGCCCGATTCACAGAATGAACTTAAGACTCAATCCTAAACTTACTACTATTTTGGTATTCACAGAATGCACTTACTACTTTTGGCATTCACAGAATGAACTTACTACTTTTGGTATTCAGAGAAGTTAGGATTTTGTCTTAAGTTTGTCTTAAGACAAACTTAAGACAGACTTAAGACAGACTTAAGACAAAATCCTAACTTCTGTGAATACCAAAAGTAGTAAGTTCATTCTGTGAATGCCAAAAGTAGTAAGTGCATTCTGTGAATACCAAAATAGTAGTAAGTTTAGGATTGAGTCTTAAGTTCATTCTGTGAATCGGGCCCACATACATTATCTGCAACGCATACATTATCTGCAGCACGCACATTATCTGCAAAATATACATTATCTGCAACACATACATTATCTGCACCATGCACATTATCTGCAGCATGTGTGTTATCTGCCATGTGCATTATCGGCAATGTGCACATTCGCTGCATCTTGCACCTTGTCTTCAGCATGCACATTCTTAGAAACACATACATTATCTGCAACGCATACATTATCTGCACCATACACATTATCTGCAGCATGCCCATTATCTGCACCATGCACATTATCTGCAGTGTGTGGGTTATCTTCAGCATGCAGGGTATCCAAAGCAAGCACATTATCTGCAGCATGTGTGTTATCTGCCGTGTGCATTATCTGCAATGTGCACATTCGCTGCATCTTGCACCTTGTCTTCAGCATGCACATTCTTAGAAACACATACATTATCTGCAACGCATACATTATCTGCACCATACACATTATCTGCAGCATGCCCATTATCTGCACCATGCACATTATCTGCAGCGTGTGGGTTATCTTCAGCATGCAGGGTATCCAAAGCAAGCACATTATCTGCACCATGCACATTATCTGCAGCATGTGTGTTATCTGCCGTGTGCATTATCTGCAATGTGCACATTCGCTGCATCTTGCACCTTGCCTTCAGCATGCACATTCTTAGAAACACATACATTATCTGCAACGCATACATTATCTGCAGCACGCACATTATCTGCAAAATATACATTATCTGCAACACAGACATTATCTGCACCATGCACATTATCTGCAGCATGTGTGTTATCTGCCATGTGCATTATCGGCAATGTGCACATTCGCTGCATCTTGCACCTTGTCTTCAGCATGCACATTCTTAGAAACACATACATTATCTGCAACGCATACATTATCTGCACCATACACATTATCTGCAGCATGCCCATTATCTGCACCATGCACATTATCTGCAGTGTGTGGGTTATCTTCAGCATGCAGGGTATCCAAAGCAAGCACATTATCTGCAGCATGTGTGTTATCTGCCGTGTGCATTATCTGCAATGTGCACATTCGCTGCATCTTGCACCTTGTCTTCAGCATGCACATTCTTAGAAACACATACATTATCTGCAACGCATACATTATCTGCACCATACACATTATCTGCAGCATGCCCATTATCTGCACCATGCACATTATCTGCAGCGTGTGGGTTATCTTCAGCATGCAGGGTATCCAAAGCAAGCACATTATCTGCACCATGCACATTATCTGCAGCATGTGTGTTATCTGCCGTGTGCATTATCTGCAATGTGCACATTCGCTGCATCTTGCACCTTGCCTTCAGCATGCACATTCTTAGAAACACATACATTATCTGCAACGCATACATTATCTGCAGCACGCACATTATCTGCAAAATATACATTATCTGCAACACAGACATTATCTGCACCATGCACATTATCTGCAGCATGTGTGTTATATGCCGTGTGCATTATCGGCAATGTACACATTCGCTGCATCTTGCACCTTGTCTTCAGCATGCATATTCTTAGAAACACATACATTATCTGCAACGCATACATTATCTGCACCATACACATTATCTGCAGCATGCCCATTATCTGCACCATGCACATTATCTGCAGTGTGTGGGTTATCTTCAGCATGCAGGGTATCCAAAGCAAGCACATTATCTGCAGCATGTGTGTTATCTGCCGTGTGCATTATCTGCAATGTGCACATTCGCTGCATCTTGCACCTTGTCTTCAGCATACACATTCTTAGAAACACATACATTATCTGCAACGCATACATTATCTGCACCATACACATTATCTGCAGCATGCCCATTATCTGCACCATGCACATTATCTGCAGTGTGTGGGTTATCTTCAGCATGCAGGGTATCCAAAGCAAGCACATTATCTGCAGCATGTGTGTTATCTGCCGTGTGCATTATCTGCAATGTGCACATTCGCTGCATCTTGCACCTTGTCTTCAGCATGCACATTCTTAGAAACACATACATTATCTGCAACGCATACATTATCTGCACCATACACATTATCTGCAGCATGCCCATTATCTGCACCATGCACATTATCTGCAGCGTGTGGGTTATCTTCAGCATGCAGGGTATCCAAAGCATGCCCATTATCTGCACCATGCACATTATCTGCAGTGTGTGGGTTATCTTCAGCATGCAGGGTATCCAAAGCAAGCACATTATCTGCAGCATACACATTATCTGCTACACACATTTTATCGTCAGTGTATGCATTATTAATAGCATGTGCATTTGCTACCACATGCACTTTATCTATAGTGTGTACATTATCTGCAGCAGGCACATTATCTGCAGCATGCACATTATCATCAGTGTATGCATTATCCGCGGTGTGTGCATTATCCACCACCTTCACTTTATCGGCAGCACACACATTAACTTCAGCGAGTGCTTTATCTGCAGTGTGTGCATTATCTACAGTGTGCATTTGATCTGTAGTTTGCAGATTATCTGCAGCATGCACATGAACTTTAGCATGCACATCATCTGCTATGCTTTAGCATGCACATTGTCTACAGCATGCAAACTATCTTGAGCATGCATGTTATCTGAAGTGTGTGATCTTCAATATGCGCACGAACCCATTGTACGGGAATCGGCACATTAAACGAGAACATGCACTGCAGAGGCACAAGAGTCTTTTTATCCTAACATTTGTGCCTGGTAGATTGTGCCTGGATGCAGGAGGACGTTTGCACTGATCCAATGGCGGTGCATGCTCATTAATACAAAGCTCAATAATGGCTTGTTGCCTCAGACATCAGACACCTTAAACATTGAGAGAGGAAAAGACCAATCAGATGTATCTGCTAGATTGCATTACACATGCATTGTACATCCTCACCTCATCTCCATGAACACTAAATAAATCCTTGCAATCAATCTAATTCATTGTAAAGCTATCTCTACACCCATAAAAAGGCACTGTTCCTCAACTGCTGTTTACTGCCATGAACTCTGCAGATACTTCGATCCAGCTTTCACCCACCTTACGCACTCTCTTGCCAACCCACAATGTCCCAAGATTCAACATCACTCCTCACAATAACCCAGGTACCGTTTCTAATCCACACCACACATCCTCAACCCTAGCCAGGCCAATACCACCCACAACATGCCCCTCCCTGATGCAACAGCCACAACTCTAGCCAGAATTGAAATCAAGAATACGTCAATGGATATAAGAGTAATGTCAAGCAACCTAGCCTCAAATACTAACCCGACCACTACCCTACAGTCTGACAACAAGCTTAAGCCATCCCAGGAGGCCAGATAATCAAAACTCTGGAAACGGACCACCATGCAAAAAAGACTAGCATACCCTTGGCCAATCTATCCCTTTACACAGCATACAGAGACATGAAGAACTACCAATAGAATATCAAAAAGAAAAACAGACACTATTCTGGATTCATGCAACCTGATGGCTGCAACATGCCTGCAACTAGATGGGTTCAAGGTATGGCTGAAAATAGGCAAAAGCAAGCCTAGACACACACAGCAATCTAAAAGAGTGCCAAATCACATCATCAACATACCAACACAATGTAATCAGAAAATAAGACGATAGATCGAAAATGAAATGCAGGCAATAAAGCACAGGACAGAGACAATCCTAGCACATGACATTGACATCATTTTCCAACGGTAATATGGCTAAACAGTTTTGCCACACCACTTTTGTACATACTTGTTCCCCCAAACTTTTCAATTAACCTCATCAACTGGGAGGTCACACTACAAATCAACAATTTCACAATGGAAAACTACTCTTCGTTTGAATACATAGGGATAAAACTCTCTCCAACAAGCTCAAGAACAACTATATTTCACAGGATGTATGTCGTTACAACACATGCTTTTTCCACGCATGCCTTTACAATGCTGGTTTTACAACGCAAGTCGTTACAATGACTTGTGTTGGGGGGCGCTGGATAGTGAATAGTTTAATTTACTATTCCAACTCCAGTCCCCGTGGATAGCAGGGAAGGTTTTGGATAGTAAATTAAACTATTCCCTATCCTACAGCGCCCTCCAGCGCAAGTCGTTGTAACGACTTGCGTTGTAATTCCTGCGTTGTAAAGGTACTGCGTGGAGAAAGTTTTGTTGTAAAGGATGTTTCCCCATTTCACATCATCAATCACCCAGCTGCGGACCAACACATTTTTGCTGAGCATCTAATAGATCTTATAGCACAGAAATTTCTCCTCGACACCAACAACATATTTGTATGGGACGTCCACATAAACGGAACGACACCAACATAGCGAATCTCTAACACTTCCTCCAATACAATGACCTAAGTCAACACTGTAATAACCAGACTCATGTAAATGTCAACCATACTTCTAGCTATGAGAAATACAGACTCATTGACACTCGAGGCCACCATTCCAGTAGACTGGTAAAATCATTCTATCACCCTCTTCCAGGTCACCTCAACGCTAGAAAAAAGCAAATGTCAGTCCCACAGACTTAAACGCTGAGTAAGGAACATCAAGCAAATCAACACTAATGAACTAGTGGACAAGATAAGACCAGACTTACTACCAACTAATGGGCAATATACAGTCGAGGACTTAATTGCATACTACAATGTAACACTGCTATACATACTCAACCTGGTTGCACCACTAAAACTCAAAAGACTGAGAAGCAACCACTCGTGAACCCGGTCAACAAGGTACTCATTGTAAAAGAAGACAACTCTGACTGGCAAAGGGAAGACGAAGACAAATCCCGTCAGTATCACACCTCACGCACCTACAAAAGTTTTATCTTCAGATCAAAAGGTGCCTTCTTCCATTCACAGCTAGGCAAGGCCAGAAACTGCTCAAAACAACTATATAACATCACCAAACAGCAAACATCCCCAAACATCGAACAGAACTCAACCACCACAGTGAAACAATGTGAAGACTTTGCAAAATGACTAAGATCAAACTGTCACTAAATGACTACCACAACAGCAGCTGTACTCCAGGCACAGTTCTGCAACAAACAAAAGATACCAAGATGAACAAAGTCTGCAAACACACCCACCTCAAGCCTCTGAAGTACAACATAGAATGGCTAGAATTATGTACCATCACGAAAACAAACTCTTTAAAACGAGTTCACACCCTAACCCTATATCACACTAAACACTAGCACACACGCCACCTGAAACTCAAGTCCCTGAGAATACAATTCCTCCTAATATGCCACCAATGGAAGACCTCACCAATCCTGAATGGTTGACTCACCTAGATGGTCTCAACCATAGCTCTACAGTAATCAACTGTGCCATATCTCCGGGAATCTCACTAGACAACAGGGTAAGCACGACCACTCAAATAGACTCCACAGCAAGAAAAGCCATGTACAGCCTCAAGCTAATAAAACAATGTCAAACTTTTCATCCCGGAAGACAAACTAAAAAATGCAATGAATCCCTGGCGCTCTCCTGATTGGACTGTGGCAATGTGACTCTCAGAGGTATGCTGGAACCCTCCTAGCCTCATGAGGGTCCCCTTAATGCAGCAGCCAGAGTCCAGAGGGACACCAATACAGACACATCAAACCCACACTAAAGAAGGTTGGTTATTTATTGATAGAAACAAGATGCTGTTTTAGAACAGCCTATATAACACACAAAGCTCTCCAGAGAGGTATTCCGTAATACCTATCAAAAAACGATCATGGACATTAAAGACTCGCATACTATGAAGTACAGACTCACATTTACTGTCTCCTCTCAGATTCAAGAAGAAAAGATCCCAGGCACCCTCCTTCTCCAGTAATGCACCCTGAATCTGAAACTCCCTGCCATCAGAGATTCATAGTAACCTGTTGATTTCAAGAAAACTGGGAAAGCATTACTGCTCGAAATAGACATAGGCACAAATGGGAACTCAGTTATTCTCACGCAGTTCAGACCGCAAATCATTTCTTTTCAAGTTCTATTACCACAACCTATTTGTAAAGTGCAAGTTTAGTCTGAAGGGTATCTTGGCACTGAAATAGCAGATGATTATTTTTATCACCCGCAGAAGGATAATAGGCTGAGTGGACTCAGAATTTTGTCATGTGAATGTAAAGTCAAACACAGATTTCCACAGTGCATGCATTAGTCCACTGAGTCACCAGTCAGGCACAAAAGCAGTGGGTTCTAGCTCATGCATCACATTCTGTGTTAGCATCTGCATCCTGACAAATTCTGGTTCTGGACACCTTCATGACCCTTCCAGTAATACCTTCCTCAACAGATTTATTACTTGTAATCCAGTTATTGGCACAAGATCACACTATTCTTAAGGCAGAACCAATTTGCTTGGGTATGTTCTCTTGTGACCCAGTTTAAAAAATATCGCAATAACTTTGCATTTCTTCTTCCTCTTCGTGACCAATACATCTTTAATAAAAGCACCCATTCAGATTCCCATAATTCATAGATAGATATATCCTTGAACACTTGGCAATTGAATAGCCACAGACCCATAGTTCTTTGATTTTCTCCATGGTCAATTTGTGCCTTTAAAAGAGTACACAAATTATAGCACAATCGAGTTTTCCCCTCTCCCAACTCAAACGTATTAGTTGTGGATGTAGCTTATATGATCACTCGGACTTCCAGTCCTATCAGCTCCTTTTGGCCCACCCACCATACTGTACCTAAATCTGTTAGGAATGTTTCCTGATGTATGTGTCCCTCTGCCTCATTACTTGCAGTTCTTCCCTGAACATACTGAATACTAACCATCCATCTTCATGTCTTTGACCTTTTTCTTATCTTTGAAATTTGTCTTCACTCTTTTTCGTCTTTTCAGAGAGATTCTCACTAGGTGTAACACTGGTTACCCTGACTTCTTCTATGTTACCCAAACTCCTCTTTCCTTCTGCTCCATGTTACTCATGTTTTCCAGATGCAGACATATGGCACTCTTAATCCTTGCTCACTATTAATATATACACATTGATGCACTAAAACTATGAACAGCCAATATGACCTTGAGAAAAATTATTTGCCATTGCGATAAATTTGTCTCTTCAAACATTCATTTGCCCATCTCAGGCACATGATTGTAACCATATTTCTCCTATCCAGTCCCTTTTTTCTCTCTCAGGTGCATCCCTTGGGTAATTAACTTGTACTTCAATTGGATCACGTCCACCGTTCATAATAATATATCCTTCAGAGGTTTTGTCTCGAAAAGAACTTGTTAGAGACTTGCACTACCCAAATACTGATATATATAATAGGGTTTCATCAACTATTTCAATCTGAAACGCTTATTGCAAAATACAATGTTGATTCCTCACTATAAACAAGTTTTGGTATATTTATTTATCCTGCAGAAAATGACCACAAGTCATTAGAGTATCTAGAGTATCTATGCATATTTCTAAATTAAAGCTTTACCCCTCCCCCCACCCTATCCGCCACTTGTATCTGGCTTGAGAGGGACCTCTAGTAACTACTTTTGGAACATCAGCTGTCAAAAGACTGTTTGTCTTGTCATGTAAGAATTTCAATGCTTTTTTTCATTTGACTTGATAAGGACATCTAGTTATAACTTGTGGAACTGCACCTTCATGAATTAAAATCAATTCTTCTGCATTTGACTTGTGAGGAACATCTAGTAATGACTAGGGGAACGTGGGCTTCATGTAAAAATCTCAATGGGCCCGATTCACAAAAGTAATCTGAGACAAAATCCTAACTTTACGACTATCGGTATTCACAAAAGGCATATAGGAGTAGTATATGTTAGGATTCCTAACTTTACCACTCTTAAACTGAGACAAAATCCTAACTTTACAACTTTCAGTATTCACAGCTTGCACCAGAGACATGTTGATTGCGAAAGATCACATTCAGCCACAGTCATTGCAACATAAAACTTTGCAGCAGGCGCAGCACTCGCAAGTCTCTTGCTTTTTCATTCATTCATTCTATCTTTATTTCGATCGCTTGGATCATAAAAGATATACATCATAGATTAAAAACATTCATGATTTGATACATATACATAAAACAGAAGTTAAAAAAAGATAATTACAATTGTCATCTTATTATACAGGTTTAAAAGTGCTCGTGCAAGGTGCAAATCTGACAGCTACATACTATGGAAAATCACATTTCTAGCGAGTGGTGAAAGCCATTACGGATCATTCCAATTTGACCTGGTCTGTACAGAAAGTGATTATGAGGCCTGCACCAAATCTATATCAGAGTTCTGAATGTAACGAGTGCGCATATGCCACATAGCAGTTAAGAATTTAGCTATCGCAAACACAGTTGGGGGTGATAAGTCCGTCTTTAGTATTCTGTAGGCTGGGATGCATTGCCTGAAACCTAGGTTTCTAAAAAGAGGAAGAAGCCAATACTTTCTCGGTTTTTGGTAAGCTTTATAAAAGAATGCAAAATGTATTTCATTTTCTACCTGGAATGGGCATGCGGGACATTGCTCGGCGGAGGAAGAGAGAGACCAAGTACTTGTAAATGCTCTGTGGGGAAGAGTGCCATACCTCCACTGTAAAAACAATTTCCTAGTCAAGGCTGGGCAAATGTCATCTAGGACATGTTCGAGAAGGTAGGAGTCTTTGAATTGAATAAATGACCTAGACAAAGACCCCAACCGCATGTTCCCTAGTGAAATATTTAATTTTAAGTCGTAATATTCCCTAGATTAATGTTTGCGTGTAACCTTGCTACAAGCATTTTCAGGGTCTAACCATAGCTCTGGCCTTCCCAGGTTCTCGCATGTGGTTTTTATATATTTTAACCAGGGAGTTTTTTTTGCATTTGGCAGGCTTAAAATCTCCTTCAACTCCATCCTATATGTCAAGAGCCCTGGAGTAATCCAGAATGATAATGGTTTTAAACCCAATTCTTCCTCTATTGATCTAAGGCCCAAATCGAGTCTACGGGGGAGGAGCGGGGTGCTGGAAGGTAGAGCTGCCAGCTGCCTGATGAACTTATTTTCTGTGATCATCAGATTTAATACCGGTGTGTGCCCCCACAATTCTCTGCCATGTGTGACTGCCCTCCTCGCCTGCATTTTATATATTTCGAGAACTTGGCCGAGGTGTTTATAAGTCGATCTATTTGATATCCTGGTGATACCACCTATAATCTGCGCCAATTTAAGATTGGCCTGTGTTCGGTGAGTATCCCAGGTCATATTTTGATTGAGAGTCACCCCTAAATACTCAAATGTTTGGACCCTCTGTAGTCTCGATGTGCCTATGGTTGGGTTGGGGCGAGTTGAGGATGGGGGTTAAAGATCATGTACTTGGTTTTCAGAGCATCGATCTCCAGCCCCCGCTCCCCACAAAATACCACAAAACCATCCATAACTCGTTGTATCCCCGTCGGGGATTTAGACAGCAGCAGGGTGTCGTCCGCAAACATTATTCACCAAGTCCACTACTGTCCTGTTGTCCACATGAAACAATACTGATCTGTTCTGGAACTCCGTGCCCCATACCTCTAAGACGACCAACAGTGAAAAGAATTCCAAGAAAACAATACTACAGCCCTGTTTGATCCAATATTCCGACCATTGTTCAGCGCACCACCTCCCATTCCAGAAAATCCCAAAACCGGAAGCCCCTGCAGCATCAGAGAAGAGTTGTACCTGCCAGACCATCTTATCGTTCACAAAGTCCAGTGACACACCATTGAAATCCGACAGAAACGTCTGCCACACCCGAAGGTTTGCCCTGACCCCCAGCAAGATCCGGACACTGTGATGCGGGAGCACGGCTCCCGACACAGCCATGCTGAGGCATCTGCAAAAAGCACTCCCAGCGCGCACCACCCGGCATACAAAGTTCAGAAAACCCAGGAGTCTCTGCAACAACCACAAATCAATCTTCTTCTCACCAATCACGTGCCACAGAAAAGCCTGAATGTCCATCACCTTCTGCTCTGGTAACTGGGCCACCCATGCAACCAAGTACAGCTCAAAGCCCAAGAACATCAAACTGCAGCTGGGCCCAGCTGTTTTTTCCGGAGTCAGTGGAACCCCGAAATCCTGCCCTGAACCTGGAATAGTCCAAGAGCTCCCTCACACTAACCACACCGCGCTCTCCCTACAAACAGAAAAATCATCCAAGTAGGAAGAGACCTCCCTAGGACCACTCCTGTCTGTGAAAGCACACTGCAAAAAGGAACTGAACGCCTCAAATAATGGACAGGAAACAGCACACCCCCTAGGCAAGACCTTGTCCACAAAGATTACACCCCCAAACTGCATCCCCATCAAAGAGAAGTCCACCGGGTGTATGGGCAGGAGGGGAAAGGCCGACTTAATGTCACATTTGGCCAACTCTGCTCCCTGCCTGCAGACCCGTCCCAAACTAATTGCATCATCTACTGAAGCATACAAAACTCTGGAATCCTCTTCAGCAATGAAATCATTCCCAGATCTCCCCTCTGTCCAGGACAAATGATTACTCAACCTGAACTCCCCTAATTCGTTCTTGGGCACCACACCCAAAGGTGATATGATCAAGTCAGGAACAGGCGAATGGTCAAAAGGTCCAACTATCCAGCCTTCCACCACCTCCTTCTGCAATTTCGCTGCAACAACCTCCTGCAATTCTTTTGCTGACCCCAAATTCTCCGCCCATCTCCATTCCCGGGGGCCCTGATAACCCAACTGGAAACCCTCAGTTAAAACCCAATGATCCTTAGTGCAGCCTCCCTATCAGGATAACGTGAGAGCCAAGGACCCATGGCCCTAACCCTAACCGGTGTACAAGCCCTTTGCCTCAGCTTGCCTTGTACCCTTGGTAATTCGCCACTGCTCTGAGGGCATGGCCAGAGTGAAACATTGTGTAACAGGTAGGCCTGGGCGAAGCACTACGCTACGCTCGCGGAGTTTGCGAAGTTTGTGCAACTTCGCACTACGCTAGCACAGTGCGAACATGCGTAGTGTAGCGTAGCGTAGTGCAGCGCTCATTTTTTGCTTGTTCGCGGTCCTGAACGTCATGTTCGTGACCGCGAGCAAGCAAAATTACATCCCAGCGAGATTCTCAACGCAGGGAGGTAAGGTTTCTCATTGTGAGTGGTTGTGCATGCTCGCGACCGCTCTCAATGAGAAACTACCAGTTCACGTTGAGAAAGCTGCAGCTCGAGTAATAATCTACTCGAGCAGCAGAAAACTACAGCTCGCGCTGTGCAAGATGCTATTTTCAATGATTGCACAGTGCCGGATGCTTGTCCGCACTGTGCAATCATTGAAAACGCATCTTGCTCAGTGCAAACATGCTACTACGCAGCTCGCGTAGTGCTACGTGAAGTTCGCGTAGTGCGAAGTGCACTTCGCGTAGCTTCGCGTAGCGCTACTATGTGAACTATGCCCACCCTTAGTAACAGGGTGGCGTCCGCCACACTTGGAGCACATGTGCTGCAATTTGCAGGGGTGCTGTGTGCAGAAACCCTTATTAAAGTTCCAACAGGCACCTGTATTGGTTCCTGTGGACTTGGGCGACTGTCCTGTGGACCCAGAGTAGCTAGTCTGTCCACCTGCTCCGGTGTGTGAGCACTGCCCTCCCGCCCCAACTTGAGTGGGGCACGACTCAAAAGGCCGGTACATGACTAGCAAGCCACTGACCGTGTGCGTGGATGCAGACGACTGAGTAGAGGACATCCATTGCATCCAGAGTTCCACTTCCCCCCATGACTTATCAGTGTTGACACTAATCCTGGCCCTAAACTCCTCATCGTAACTGAGCCAAGCAAATCCCCCGAAATGCATCTGCGCCTTTCTAATAATGTATATGTATTTGAACAATGCGATAGCCAAACTAGATGTTTTTCACAATATATACTCGCAAAAATCAAAAAGAGCCGACGTCCAGTTCTCCAGATTAACTGGCACCCGCGGTCGCCTGGTCAACTGCCATTCCTTCTCTTTGGAGCCCTCCTAGGCCTGTATCTCCCTATGCAAGAGCTTGAACACTTCCACATACTTGTGCTTCCAAATCCTAGACTTAGTTTTCTCAGGCAAGTGTGATCCCAGTGCCATCACAAACCCGATGTATAGTAGCTTCTTCCTGTGTTTGTCTCTGCCCTTGTCATCATTAACATCCTGTTCGTCACTCTTATCAGTCTGAGCGCCTGCGCCGACCAAGAGCTTTCCACTATCCCCCGCCTCATGGGCACAAAATCACACTCCGACCTCTGTTGATGCCTGCACCCCTCGGTGGAGGGCAGGCCACCGCGGACCCCCTGCAACTTCTGCCCAAGATCCAGGAGCCTTCTTGCACCCCGCCGGCCCACCCATGCCTCTACCAGCTACTACCGCTGGCTTGTGTCCCCCTCGGCTGTTGGAACCTTAGGGGGCCCCAGCGCCACTGGGCCACGGAGCCGCCATGGCCATCCCTACTCCTGTTGTGGGCTCCATCTCATCCACCCAGACCCATTTGCCTCGGGGGCCCTCGGCCACGCCCAGGACCCATAGCCCCCACAGCATAGAGGCTGGGGGCCCAGCCCCTCGGTACAAACCCAAAACCCCACATCCTTGGCTGTGCACAACACCTGCCACCTCAACTCCATCTCCTGGGCGTTGGTCGCGTATCCGCTTCTCAACCGACATGTCCTCCCACCTGGGCAGTGCAGGCAGAAACTGCAGCTCCTCAAACTCCTTGGTCCTAGTCCCAGAAGGGCCTGGCATGCTGTCCTTGGCAACCTCCCCTGCCTCTGCTTGCCACATGCTTTGCCTGTCTCCCCAGGACCCCCTGCATGGGAGGACCCCCTCCAACCCCTTTTGAAAGATCCATGGGCACCCCTCCCCAAAAACACTCCACCTCCTCATCAGATTCCCCCCCAGAAAGAATCAGCTGAAAGTCATCAACTGTGGTCTTTTCGCCCGCTGTGTCCTCAACCCCCACGCATTCCACCACCGGCGCACTTGCACCCCCCTCTGTCCCCCTGCTCTGCCGGTCCTGCGAATGTGCCCTGTTTGGAGACGCTACGAAGGCCCCCTGCGCCTGGGATTTTAAACAAAGTGGCCCCGTCGCCTTGCACCTGCGGGGGAAGGCTCTTACGCCACCCCCGCGTTTACCTCTCCCCTCTGACCCTATGCCGCGGCTCCGCCCAGACATACCTACTCGAGGTAATGACGGCTCATCCTGGCATGCCATTAATGCTGCAGCAACCCCCGTAGAAGCCGCCCGGGGCTTACGGGTCATCCCAACCCATGCCTCTTCTAGAACACCAGGCCGCAGGAGATCTGCTCTCCCGGAGCGGCCCAGCAACTGAAGCACTACGCGGACCGCCTCTGCGTCCGGCGCCGCCATGGGGGTGTCGCTGCTCCCTGGAGTCTCCACCAAAAATCACCAGCTCAGCCTGCCCACGTCGCACCAGGACTCGAGCTGCAACGTCACCCAAATCACCACCCGATCCAACAGGATGGGCCTAGAGGCACCTAGCTAACTACCTAACACTATCAATTAAAACTGCGACCCTGTCCTAATGCTGCTGAGGGCAGGAAGAGGCTAAAACTACTCCCCTGCCCTCTTTACACCCTAACTCTTAACCCCACCCCTAAACCAACCCCCTCGCCCTAACTACAACCCTGTCCTGGTCTCGCACGAAAACCCCGGGGGAAGACTGGTCTGCTGATCCTACTTCCCCTGGGGCCCCATTGTAGGGGCTCACAGAGTTAGGTAACCTGTATCCTGATGGCAAGCAGCGACCATATATGCAGTTATGGTTTTGACTCCAGTTTGAATTTTACCGCGCAATCAGGGATGCAACTGTACCACACCCCTGTGTGCGTGCTGACAACTTGTTATTTAAGAGTGATCAGAAGGGAGTTCCGGCTGCTGGAGGGGACCATCAGAGTTTTCAAGGGTTTTTAAAAAATAATTTTGGGACTTGGAAAGCTGTTACCTGGTAAGAACGTGCTTGATCTTCTGTGGCTGTGTGAGTCTTTTCAATATCCACGCGTCTCTTCTTAGCTGCCGCGCTCCTCTACTGAGAATCAAACATTGACACACGCAGCCGCCGTGAACCATCCGGTGCAGTGTCATGCACTTGGTGCCATCTTTGTTCTGTGGGGTGGAGGGCAAGAACACTTTGGATATTCAACACCAAGTTAGCCGTGTTCATGTTTATGGAATGCAGGCGGCACAAGTTTCTAAAGCAGATGCATGGTGCAGGTGTCAGTGGGATATGTGAGTACATTTTGTGAAGCTAAAACATGTGGGGACTACGACCGGCTCACAGTGTACTGCATCAGCATCTCGTATGTGTTTGCCAACTCCCGAATATATTTGCATGTCGGACTCCACCTACGAGCAGCCGGTGCGCGAGGTTGCTACATTACAAGCTTAGCTGCATCTTATCTCTGGTACGTTTCTCCAACTACAGATGCACAGAATTCAGATTGGCATGTATCCTGTTTTTTTTTTAAATCCATAGAGACAGTATTTTTTAATTTGTGAGCAATCGTTTACAGGAAGTCGTTCTGGGTCTGGATCGGTTACAGTTTTTTTGTTAAAAACAAGAGAAAAAGAAAAAGGGTTTGCCTGATTTAGTGTTCATTTTGGAGTGATGTTCTTCATTTGCATTTTTGTCTTCTTTGTGATGTCATTTTGCTACATTTGTTTAATGTCTAACTTAATGGAGAAACAGCGAGCTGACAGCTGCCTGTTCTACAGACGGTGTTATGTGAAGCAACTTCTGTGTGTGTGGTTTTTCTACTTGTACATTACTTTTGTGTATTTTACATTCTTGCTGTGCTTATAGTGTATTTCAAGAGAGACAAATGGTGTGGTTTCCTAGTGTGCATAAGTCTCTTTTTCTAAGTTGTCGCTACTTTGGTGCAGTGGTGACATAGTTTTCTGTCTGGGAAATTTCTTTTTGATTTTGTCAAGTTGAATTTCAAAATTTTTACATGCTACACTACATTTATTAGTGGTTTGGCTACATTTGTTTGTCTTCTTTTTCACATTTTACATTTGCTTTGTTATGGTGACACCATATATTACACTAGCAGCCCGTCCCAACCTTGTCCGGGAGCAATCAGGCTTCCGCGCCGCCCGCCCCGACATTGTCCAGCAGCCCGGGCCCCCACCCGCCCTGTCCCCCGCCTGCTTCGACCCCCGCTTGACCCGACAGCCAAAACTATGTACATCGGGCCCAAAAAACAATGAGTCAAGATGGTGGTATTGCATGCATTTGAAAGGGAGTGTGCATTTTGTTAACTCTTCTCAGTGCGAGTTAAAGAACCATTTGCAAACATAATTAAGTAAATGATGCACTTGGCTTCCCCGACCCCCGCCCGCAGTCCGGACCCGTACTTGGCTTTCCCGCCCGCAGCCCTGACCCCCGCCCGTTGCAGTAAATGATGCACTTGGCTTCCCCGCCCCCCGCCCGCAGCCCGGACCCGCACTTGGCTTTCCCTCCCGCAGCCCGGACCCCCGCCCGCAGCAGTAAATGATGCACTTGGCTTCCCGGACCCCCGCCCGCAGCCCCGAACCGCACTTGGCTTTCCCGACCCCCGCCCGCAGCCTGGAACCCCGCCCGCAGCCCTGGCAAATGCCCACCCCGTCCACCCCCTGCCCCGACCCCCGCCCGCTGCAGTAAATGATGCATTTGGCTTCCCCGCCCGCAGCCCGGACCCGCACTTGGCTTTCCCGCCCGCAGCCCGGACCCCCGCCCGCAGCAGTAAATGATGCACTTGGCTTCCCGGACCCCTGCCCGCAGCCCCGACCCGCACTTGGCTTTCCCGACCCCCCCCCGCAGCCTGGGAACCCGCCCAGAGCCCTGGCAAACGCCCACCCCGTCCCCCGCCTGCCCCGACCCCCGCCTGCTCCGACATTGTCCGTGGGTTCCCGGAACCTTACCTCATCCGCCGCTCCTCCCCCACACTCCTCAGTTCACCACTCCGCTGCTCCTCACCGCCTGTCCGCCGGTCGTCACCGCTTCTCTCCCGCACCATGTCCGCCACTCCTCCTCTACGTGCTCCAGGACGCCGCTCCTCCACGCGCTCCTGACGTGAGCACGCAGGTCGCAGCCGGCGCTACTTCTCAGGGACTACTTATTTTTAATGTACATTTTTTTAAATATAATGTATTTTTTAACTTTATATAGCCTATGTCCATCTGCACACCCTGAGGATTACAACGATGTATCGGGTGTGTGGATCGGCGCTGTGGTTCCCGAGTTTACCCGCCTCAAAGGCTCAAAGTTCTTCCTTTATAATAGTAGTATAGATGTACGCCATGCCTCTACATTGAACTTTACATAACCCTTACATGTGGGATTGCTTTATGAGCTTTGCTTTACCTTGTTTCCTTTGATAGCCTATGTACCCTTACATGATGGAGGTCCTAGTGTGTGAGTCGGTGGTGTTCCCTCATTTCCAGCTTATAAATTTGACGTCTTTACATGAAGGATGGAAATGGGTTGCAGTTCCATTTCTATTACGTACATTGCAAGCTTATACATCACACACCCTTACATGAGGGAGTACATTACAACCCTTACATGTGTTTTAGTCACATTCCTACCTTTATACTGACTCTTACATGAGGAGCGTCTGAGTGGATGCTAATCCTATTTCCACAGTTTATATTACAATTCCTTCCATGAGGGGACACTTATGAGGTGCAGCTCACCCGCTTCTTCTCTGGTTTCTCTTTCACTAGGGATGGAGATCTGGGGGTGCGAGTCGCCTGCATCTAATTGTTACATTATTTTCCCTTTGTTAGGATGTTTGGTAGTTTATTGTGACGTGTTAGACAACATTGTTTCTACATGTTATCAGTTTTTATAATGGGGGATTCTTTCTTGTGTATCTATTTATTCATCCTCTCTGCTTTCTCTACTGTTCAGTTCCTCCCTTGATGTTCTGTTTTACCTTGCATTCCTGGGTACTGAATTATTTTGCTTCATGTGTACATTTTTATGAATAGTTGTTTCCACCTAGAAGTGATTTAGTTTCTGTTTAAAAGGGGAGGATATGTTATGTCCTGCTTAGGCTCTCACGAATCCCCGTATTACCATGGACCCTAGCTGCTTAGTCAGTGTACGTGTTTTGAGTGGAATGTTGGTGTGAACGAGATGAATGGAATGTGTGGGTGCCTGTGTGGTGAGGTGTGACAGATGAAGATGAGCTGAGCAGCAGGGGGGCTGCTCCTGGTGGGGCTGCTGTACATGGATACCATCCTGCAACTAAGACTAATAAAGAATCTTCAAAGATACTCCTCTGCTACTTGTCATACATCACAACAGTATCTTTTTTGAAAATCTGGGCGTTGGTGTTTTATTCAGTGTGGGACAGCTAGGTTGTCCTTCATTAGGTACATCCTGTTCAATAGGACGAGGAAAGTCTCAGTCTGTCAGTGTAAATTCCACAATTCTTTATTACGGGAGAAAAATACAGCGACAATGATCATCTGATAGATGACGATATCATATCCAAAATGGAAGAAAGCACACATTCACTTAAAGTGAGGAAGAGATTGATTTCTCATGCATTAAAAACTACAATTAGAACAGATCCCACACTACTGAAGCTATAGCGTTTTGGTTTCGTCAAATCAGTTTTCTTGTTTAATGAGTGACAGCTGCATTTTACTTGCTTTGCGCTGATTTTAACTGTCGTTTCTTGATCTTTTAAAAATTGTACCTCTGCACACTTGCATCTTAAAAGAAATCAATTTCACAGAGAACTTGGGGCCTCATTTATGAAAAGTGATGCATCGCTGCGTGCAAACAGCAATGCGTCACTTTTCACTGCGCCCTACTTGCGACACCAATGATGCGTCATAATTACAGTATGACGCATCATGGCGCAAGGAGTTACAGAAACGTCAGTATTTCTGACGGATCTGTAGGCGCAAAAGTGATGCATTGCTGGAGTGTGTCACAAAAGTGACCCAACTCCAGCAATGCCTCCTTTCACATGGGGCAAGCCCCATGTGAAAGGACCTGCGTCAGACTTAGGCCTGCTATGAGGCAGGCGTAAGATTTTGACGCATTTGTGTCCTAGAAGTGGCGCAGTGAAATCTCATAGATTTCACTGCGTCTCTTCCATGACCCTTTCTTGCATCAAAACGCCCCCCTTGCATACTTTATACCTGGCGCAGGTATAATGTAGCGCAGGGGTTTACAAAGTGACGCATCTGCATAGATGCGTCACTTTGTAAATATGGCGCAACAAGGTGCATTTTTTATGCCACTGGTGCGTCACAAAAAGTGACACTCCGGCGGCATGAAAGTGATGAACGGCCTCATAAATGAGGCCCTTAGTTCTCATGCTATTTCCATTATTACTGTTTGTGCTCATTGTGTTTTTTGAACTTTACTGGCAGTGGTCTTTCACTCCGTCCAGCACCATTTTGCACTTTGTAGCATGGCCGCCCATTGACCACCTCCTCCAGCAGTTGGTCCATGCCACTCGTTGATAGGCGCCATACTGAGCGACATTCTAGCCGCTCTTTCTGATCCTCCTACTCTATTTCAGTGGCCATATGCAAGCGTACAGCGCGCCCGTGGCGCGCCAGAGCCAAGCCCGGCTGCGCCCGGCTGCGCCCGGCTGCGTCTGGCCGCGCCCAGCAGCCAGAAACGACACTGCCGCGCAACTTATTGAATTAAGTAAGCCCATCTCCCCCAAATGGGCTCTTTGCGTCTTTCCACATCATGGCTTCAACTGCACCAATGCAACTTTACACTGGGTGCTATGCTTTCCATAAAAATTGCCCCCAGAATTGGTCCTCAGGCTCGTCGCAGCCTTGCTTCTGCTATTATAGGCCACTGCCAGAATCTCCATTTCTGGAGCATCAATTGCCGCTCCTTAGCCAAAAATAAGCATCATATTTTTGACCTTCTTAGCACCGAATTGCCTGATGCACTATTTTTACCAAAACATGGCTCCATGTGAGCTCGGGCCCAGACATTGCCACTGCCCTTCCTCCTGGATACGTCATCGTCAGTAGAGACCAAAACACAGGCAAAGGTGGGGGGATTGCCATCATTTTTAAATCTATATATTCCTGCAAGTTTGAAGCCCTCTCAGTTAGAGTATGAAGCCGCCTTGTTCAAACTCCCCGTATCCCCTCAATTGACCCTGTCTGGCATCTTAATTTACCGTCCTCCGGGGAACCCAGGCTCTTGGGTTTCCACCTTCTCAGATTTCATCGCTCCCTTCATATTGAAGGCAGGGAATTTTACAATTCTAGGTGACCTGAATCTTCACCTTGAGGACAATCAGAATAGTACCTGCGGTGCTTTCTTATCTGATCTGGAGGCCTTAAATCTATGGCTATGCAACCAGGACCCTACTCACTTGGCGGGACATCTGCTCGATCCAATTCTATCTAACCTCTGCTATGACTGCAGTATCGCCGTTCTTCGGTTAAATTGGTCAGATCATTTTGCAACCCCATTTAATCTGCAGAATTTCACGCCAAGGACAATGGCCTCCTCTTCTAGCTTAGGCAGTCTCAGACTCTGGGGTAAGCTGAACATTCATTCTTTCAGTACTCTTCTGTCAACTAACATACCTGATATTAATTTACCCTTGCTTTCATTAAACTGTTTCAGGCTGGTTAACTACGGCCATAGATATCTGTCTGCCCCGTGCCTATACGCAGTTGCACGCATTATCCCCCTGCCCTGTGGTTTACCAACGATTTTATAATCACCAAGTCCAAGTGCAAAGCTTTAAAAAAAAGTTGGAGGAGATCGTACTCCCCTACTCGTAAAGGTGATTACAAAGCTGCCCTTAAAAGTAACCATGCAGTGTGTAAAGCGGCAAGAACTTCCTACGTTGCAAACACAATCACTCAGGCATCGAATCGCCCTCGGGCCCTTTTTTCTGTAGTGAAGAAGCTGGCTAGCTGGCTCTGACGCCACCCCCCTCCCCCAGTTCTTGATGGGATTCAATGGAATAACGTTGCCGACTTTTTCATACAGAAGGTGGAACTTATTTATGGGTGACTTTCTGCTCCTTCCTCCTTGTGTAGTGTGGTTTCCTTGGCCCACCTCATGTGCTAGAGTAACTATAATCAGATAGCAAAGCTCCACTCTTGGCTCACATTTGATGAGAAGTCCTTCCATGACTGCTTAAGTAGTGTCAAGTCTGCCCCCCACTTGACCCACTGCCCATTAACATTCTACGTCAGCATTCTTTAACATCTAAAGTCATTCTTATAGAACTTCTTAACGCTTCTCTGCGAGAGGCCCTGGTCCCCCCTGAGTGGATGCGGGCTAAGGTCGTCCCTTTATTGAAAAAGGCTGGAGCGGATCCCTCCGTACTGTCTAATTTTAGGCCCATATCCCTGCTCCCCGCCTTCTCTAAGGTCCTGGAAAAGCACATTAACACCCAATTGACACATTGGGGTCGATTCCGATCCTGGAAAATAACCGTCCGTGCGATTCCTATCCGGAGCCCTCTCCGTATGAATCATAAACATGCTGTACGACCTGACGAGTATGATCCGGACCGGGGTATGAGGACGCGATTCGTATGGTCCACGTCAAGTATGGCGATTCGTATGGAAAAGCACACAATCACATACACACCGTACAGTCCGTACACCCCATGATCGCGAGGTATGGTGCGTACCCCTGCGATCATTGGGTGTGCGTGCCGTACCCCTGCGATCGCAGGGAGTACGCACCGTACATCCAGTGAACATGGGGTACGGTGTGTACACCCCATGATCGCAGGGGTACGGTGCGTACCCCTGCAATCATGGGTTTTACGCACCGTACCTGGGGGGTGCGAGGGGGGGGGGCATTCCATACCTGTTTCAGGGCGACCTCTGCTTTTATGGCTGTTTTCAGCTCCCGTAGAAAAAAGGGTTGTACGGTGCATACCCGACACGAATCATACTTGCTGGGTGTGAAAAACCAGCCGCGAACCGTACAGATGTCGCGTACAGCGGGTTCCGAGGGAGATACATACGGGGATTTGATTCTTACGGTCTCTTTAGGATTCTCACGGAGTCCAGCTCCTGGTACGTATCGTACTTCGTCGCACGTACTGGGGATGTTGCAGGGTACGATTCGTACGGAAAAAGGCTCCGAACAGCTATTCGGAGCGTTTTCTCCCGAATTGGAATCGACCCCTATATGTTGAAAAAGTTGTTTTTCTTCATCATTCCCAATCTGGGTTCAGAGCCAACTTTTCAACAGAGACTGCTTTGCTTGGGGTCACTGAGAAGTTGCTTCAACATCTGCACCAAGGGGAAACTGCAGCACTCATTTTATTAGACCTGAGTGCCACATTCGAGACTGTGTCACATAACATATTGCTTAACTCCCTTAGGTCCCTTAGGGTGAAAGGCTCTGCCCTATCCTGGCTTGCTTCATTCCTCTGTGGTCGTACCTTTCACGTCTTTTCCGCCAAGGCTTCATCCAAGATCGGTGTATCAGCACACGGAGTCCCACAGGGGTCTATCCTGAGCCCTTTGCTCTTCATCATTTATGTTAGACCCCGGCAAACATCGTGGAGGAAGCGGGTCTATCCCTCTATTCGTATGCTGATGATACGCAGATTATTTTTTCATTATTCACAACATCTGCCCTTCAGTGTGGTTTACGGCAAGTGACAGAGTGGATGGGCCTCAACTTTCTGAAGTTGAATGGGGACAAGACTGAGGTTGTCATCTTGGGCAAGCACAAGGACCTATGGGCCACTGGCCCCAGGAAATGGGCCCCCTTTCCCGACCCGTCACTCACATCTTGCCTCCTGCGTGCCACAGCTCATAGGGACTTTGTGATCCCTAGATTCAAACTTGTAAGAATGGGTGGCCATTCCTTTTCCTTCCTTGGTCCTAAGATCTGGAACTCCCTTCCTGTTTCTCTGAAGAACGACTCTTCGTATCTTAGCTTCTGAAGAAACCTTAAGACTTGCCTCGTTTTGCAGTTAATGCTCCCCTGTTCACTCTCCCTCTAGCGATTTGCTAGGCGCCGCGAAACCCTTTTTGGGTAGCTGCACGCATTACAAATTTAATAATAATAATAATAATAATGATCCCTTGATTGCTATTGATGGAGCAAGGTTTCCTACCTAAAGAAACTTGTGTGGATGCAATCCTCTCAAGTAACATGTAATACTGTAACCAACATGTTTGTAAATACTAATAATTGCATTACACCTTTGTACACAATCTAGAGAAAGCTTGCCTATGTCTTTTACTAATAAGTAACCCGAGTGTCTAAAAATGGCTGCCGAAAACGCGGGAACTTTCTGCGCATTCGTTTACTACATCTACATAGTATGACCTCCTTTGCTTTGGAGGGAAATCTTTGCAGCTGCTCAGTAGCTATTAGGATGGCCACTTGAAACTCACATGTTAATGCACATGCTATGCTTAATCTAAACCTTGTATGTTTATTAAATTGCTAATGCAAAAAGATCAAATAAATAAATGGGATTAAAGTAGGGATAAGTGGTATACAGTGCATTCATTTATTTTTGTGTTCTAACATGTCTTTCTTTGACTTTATTATTAGTTCGTAATTGGGCCTGGAAAATGACTTAAATCCCTACCCCACTTAGTCCGTGCGCATGCGCACCCACACTCGGCTGAAGCCATGATGTGTTATTTGAAACCAAGCCAAGGACGCTTTAGCCATGAAACGCTTGGGAACTTCACCTCTCGACCCGAAGAAGGGAAGAAAAGAAGACAACATTTGCATTCATTGTATATGTTTTTAATGTGAAATGCGGGTGGGAATAAAGCTTGGGCAAATAAAATTAAGGGGCGGGAAATATTGAACAATGAACTAAGTAAAAGTATTACATTAGTATTGTGTGATGCCGTCTGCTCATCCTTTCTCCAATCAGAAGTAGGGGTTTTCACGAATATTGAAACATTGGGGTGGTACGTACATGTAGTATAGTATAACTAAGGTAGGCTTAGTCAATTAGATGTCAGACTTGTCACCGACCCATCAGATGCAGAAGACGGCTGATGCCACAGAGGTCAGAGACGCTGTTCGAGCACTCTGAGAGAAGAATTGAGAGAGAAGAGACGGAGAGTGAGTAGAGTTGAAGAAATTGCTGAAGAGACGAACCTGTCCATCTAGAAGGGGGAAGAATAGAGAGAGCAGAACCAGAGAGCTGTGTGACGCTGGTCTTGCACTTAGAAAAGGTCACCTATCCTGTCCTGAACCTGTCCTGAACTTTCGGCTCCTGTCTGCTCGGGAGTCCCCTTTTCCCAGCTCCTTGGTCAGGGGTTGGTCCTCACACCATTCTAGGTAAATATAATAAAATATAATAAATAATAAATATAATTCTGTGTAGTATGTCCTTGTATTGTTCTCTGATACCACCCTTTCCAGGTACCATCGTCTTGAGATTTAACTAAGTCATTGTGTCTTACTCGTGATCATGATCCTTAACCCTTTCGATGCTGATGACGAGCTCAGCTCGTCATGATGCACAGTTGAGCTGTGCTGATGACGAGCTGAGCTCGTCATGAATACAGCCTAAGTGCAGTTTCCAGCACAGGGGGGGAAAACACCTAGCAGCCAAGGTGTTAGAGAAATTGGTTTATGACATGTATTGATATCTGAATCACAAAATTATTCACTAGATAAAACTTTTAAAACTCTTACAAGGCTGTGGTCATTTAAAGAAATAAAGGTAAATGTAATTTTTACCTATTCTGCTATCAACCTTATCTATTGCCAGAGGAGATTAAGATCCAAGGTGATAGGGATGATAAGAAGTGGTGTAAAGGTAAATTCACCATGAAGGAAATGATAAAATATTGATTGCAGCAATGATTATTTAGTTTACATGTAAATGTTTATGGGCCCAGGTGAGTATGGTAAATTATGAGTAACCCAAGCTGGTAATCACACTGCATCACTATCCTTCAAAACTGAGGCTGAAGTACAATAAAAATATTCTTATCTATGCTAAGTGACAAGGGAAATAATGCTAAAATTTGCTGTCAAATTAGTGGAATGGAAAATGAATAAACTGATTGTGAGAAGTTTTCCTGGCATATGATGTCCACTAGTTCTAGTGGTTACCTTCACCAGTCTAATCGACCCTTATTGATGGTGGTTGTAAAGTCAACCTTATAGAAAGCTATCCTAGTGGTAGCATGAACCAGCAGTCTTCAGGCTAAGACTTCAGTAGGCGAGTTAAGCAAGTTGTTTTACCATATATAATCCCTTGAATACCAAATGAAAGGACACCACACAAGGTATATATTAAATATATATGTATTTAATCTGAACACAACCCCTCTGCACTCATTATGAGGTCAGAGGTAAAAATACAATACAAGTCACACAGTTAATATACGATAAGTTGCACAGTATACGTTATGCCCTAGGGGCCTCACAAACCATATACTAAGAAAGTGGTATAAGTACCATGTGAGAGTTAGAAAGCAGGCCTGGGGCCTGTGGAATCGCTGGGGCTACACTAAACAACCAAATATTAGGAAGTAGGAGCCCACGGGAGAAGCATGCAGTGTCTAAACACAGTCGCGATTTACCATTGACTTTCTATGGGAAACAAAGAAGTTACAAATATGCAATTTAAGGATACTTCCGGATGGACTAGGATGGAACCCTTTTAAACTAGGACAATTCCAGAGTCAAGACCCACGGGAGCACCGGAGTACTCGTGTTACCTCACCCAGGGAAGCCTGGTGCATAAGTGTCTTTTCATGTCGGGTTTCGTCGTCGTTTTCTATGGAGAGCTGCAAAGAAGTGCTGCAGGCGACAAGAGGAAAAGTGTCCGGGTGGATCCAAGGGTGGATCGGTGATGTGAAGAACCTGAAAGCAGAGGGGACATTGTCTCGGTCACTATCCAGTGACCACGAAGGTACCATGAAGGAACCAGGCGATGTCGGATGCTTGAAGGTGTAGAAGGTGAGTTTGTCTCTTCAGCCACGAGGTCCAGGAGGCATTGACAATGACCAGGCACTGGATTTGAGCTGTCCCACAATGGATCTAGATGACTGCGGGATCAGTATCCAGATTGGACCCAACAATCCTTGGCAACCGCAACCCATGCAGGATGTTGAGATTGGCTATGTTGCAAACCAGCGAGGTCTGGGGCACTTCTCCTTTTCGGGAAGTTGGAGGAAGCCTGGAGCAACCAGGTCAGCAAAGTAAATTCAAGATGGCATCTCAAGGGGGCTCACTAGTCAACGGGCAAGGAATCAGGAAAATGCGTCCAGCTCAAATGCAAAGGCGGGGCCCACGGGGCATTTGCAGAGTGTGGGGGCCTGGTCTTCAGTGCAAATGGTGCTCGGGGCTGGGACTTCTCCTATCCCAATGCACAACTTACTGAGGCTTCAGGAAAGGAGTGCAAGTAGAAAAATGCAGGATGTCCAAGATGTCCGGTCCCACGTCTCTCGTGTCTGCCACGGGTCTCAGCTTTGCTGTGTGTGTGGATCAGGGTCAGAAAAGTCTGAAAGTCCAGTTCTTGAGTCGCAGAGTCTTCAGGTTCTGATGGGAGCCTTGACACTACAGACTGGCAAAGTTGCTGTTGGTGCCTGTTTGCACAGGGTGGTCACTCCTTGATCCCAAGGGAGATGTCTTCCGTCTTCCAGTCAGAATGGAATGCCGAAGGTCCATGATATGTCTTTCAAAGATTCGTCCAGGATAACCTAAAGTCCTGGGGACACAGCTCCTATACTTATACTAAGGATGGGCGCTAGATTAGCTGACTAGGTCCCTCCTATGGGTGGACCTGAGAAGGGGGTGGTTACACCCCTTTCCCTTTGTCCAGTTTCGTGCCAGAGCTGGGGCTGGAATTCCCAGTGTGCAAGGGTGCCTGCATTTGCGCTAGGCAGCACATTGTGCGCCAGAGCTGACAAAAAGGCAGTAATGCTCCATTTTGTGTAAAATACAGGACATTCTTGCACTTTTACTGTAGAGCAGTGCAGTGCAACCAGGTGACTATTTGCTCTGAGCTGCATTACTTCTACATAAATATGGCCCAATTTCCAAAGAACAGCGTGGTCCTAAATTTAACTGAAAAAGCAAACTCATTTTTGACATCTGTCACCAAGACAGAGACAATGCTCTGCTCAAACATTTAACAGAAACTGCTGAAATCCATCCACTGCATTCCATATGTCTCCTCAGGGGCTTAAAGAAGATTGACCCCCAACTTTGAAGCAACTACATTGACTTTCTATATTGGTATATAGCTCCAAGACTCCTGGGAGCTAGTAGATCAAAGAGATCTGGCAGGCCTCTCATTGATTGACCTGCAAGGTGTTATACATAATGTGTGGGCTGGCCAGGTGTGAGATACCTTAGTGTAGTTGTGGGAAGTCAAGAAAAATACCAGATTCTATTCACTGAAAGTTATTTAAAATTAACCTAGTGTAGACAAAATGGTAAACAATTATAGTGGTGTTTATAAAAGCAGTAGCACAAGTGAATTTGAGAAATGAAAACATGAATAGAGTGTAATATTTCCGCCATTTTGAGAGAAATGGAACTGGTTTCACCAATCTCTCCAGTGCTGTCAGCTGTGATGTCAGTCCTCATATCTGTATTGAGGCCGTGCCCATGGATTTAGAAATGTAGCACTTGTCCTTGAACATGATGCCCTAAATCGCCTCTCCTCTCTAGATACTTGCTAGAACACAGACTTTGAACTATTTTATACTAAGCAAAAATGTGTGAACAGAAAGTACTTGTTTCCCAAAATGTTTGAGAAAATGTACATAAAAAATTGTTCACACGTGAGGCACAATGTAAGCAACAAGATCTCTATTGGGATAAATGACCAATACATACTATTACTAAACAAACAGATCAGTAACTATATAGAAATCATGGAATATTAAAAAATTGCTTGTCTCTGACTGAAGCCTGGACAGCCATCGAGCTGATTCTGTCAGGCTCTCTCCCTTACAATGAGCAATTTGATTCTCCTGCTCTGCTGAGAAGATGTTAAGGGGCTCTCGAAGAAGCACAAAGAATCTCTGGGAGCAGCTGTCCTGCTATCAAAACTCTGACACAAAAGCAGGTAGGGCAAGGCTGGGTATCGGGCATTTCGGTGGGTGGGCAGTGGCACAACGAAACTTGAGGTTGCATCTCTGCAAATTACATGGAGGGGACCCCCCTCGATCTGGACTAAGTCAGAAGCTCTCAGGCCAGGGCCACCCGCCTGTGGAAAAAAAAGGTAGGGCTGACGGCCTGCTTCAAGATTGCCCGGCGTTAATCGCCTCTATACCATTCTGGTTACCAAACAAAGAGACAGGCGCTGGAGACTGGAAGGCAGGAAACAGAGGTTTTTATTCCGACGGAGCAGAACACATCAGATCAGACAACAAGGTATCGTCTCGAGGTGCTCTAACAGCCTCTCTGAGGCCTGGCCTCTTATACCCTGGTTTATGGCATGTGACCTTTCTTTATTACAATCAAAACATTGTGAAGCAAGGAAAAAAGACATCCCCGTAATCCTCGTGTCAATCCCACCCCCACATGCATCCACAATAGAGGTCCTCAACCTGCTGATAAGAGGAGGGGGCTATCACGCAGCTGAGTGTTCCGCCGATTCTTAGGATCGTATCCCAGGGGGTGGGGAGGCCATGATCAATAGTGTGTCCTTTGAGGAGGAGTGACTCCATACAATAGAGGGCAATAAACTGCGTCTTCCGACTAGGTGAAGGCCTGGGACCTCGTGCGGCCGGTCGGATTCAGAGGAAAGGGTCATCAAAGGAGAAGGATTCATGAGGGGAATGGTCTGTGCGGACAATCAAGCGCGGAGAGAGAGCTTATCAACAGAGGGGCATTCATGAGAGGAGGGGAGGTGTTGGTCAGGCGCGGGCGCGACTCCCAAGAACAGGGTCATGCGGACTTGTGCATGTGAGGGAGGGGGCAGCCAGGGTGCGTGGAGGACGCTCGCAGGGTCAGGGGAGCGTGCTGGTGATCGATCGTGAACAGGGAGACCATGGTACCCAAAATGGCTGCCGTGCAGGTTATACGTGGGTGACAAGCTGGCACAGATGATGTTCAGTTCGTGAACTTAAATTTCCACACGCCCGTGCACAGTGCTGAAGGGGAATCCCTGGAGCTTGGGTCACCACGCATCGTGGTCTAAGGGGCTATTGCTACCCCACTGAGGGTGGGAGCTGGTTTCACTGCTGGGCATCTGCTGGCCCTACTTCTATTTGCAGCGCTTCTAAATAAACAATGCAAAAACAAAAGGCTTTATAGGTTGCGTAAAGCATACTTTCGAACTGTACCCAGCAAGAAACAGGCCCCCGCTAGCAGTTTTACTGCCCCCCACACTGCCAGCCCATGGAAACATCTGGTACCAGGTAGGCCCGTGCAGGCCTGAAAGGAGGGAGGTGTTAGAGGTGGCCAGTCAGTGAAGAAAATAATTCTCTTTATCCAGTACTGCACCAACAATAGCCAACAATGAGCATTCTAGTTTATTTGAGGATGTCTTCTTGAATTTTGAGGCCTAACGCGGCATCTTTGAACGAATGGCATCTTTATTTACAGGAACATCCCCCCCTATTTATTGATGTGCGGGGAGGGGAAGTCATGGATTTACATAAATAGTAGGCAGGGAACTGTTATGTGTGGGAGGACTTCCATTTGATAATTTGAATGTTTGCAAATGTGTGCTTGAGTACCTTGTTTTCTGTTTAGAAGCTCTCTGGGGATATTCTCAAGAACAGGTGATAATCATCACAAAGTTAGCTTAACGAAACTTTTCACATCGCAGTCTATCGCGGGAAAATAACGCTGTGTTAACGTTGTCTTCTCAACATGGCGGTACCATCCGATAGTCTCACGATAACACGAAAAAAGCGGCGATGTCCCAAACCCGATACAAAAATAAGGGATAACCAGCGACAAGCCTGCAATTCTCATGCGTCATGTGGGAAAATGCACCATAAAAGCAGAAAAAAACCTGTGAGATGACAATCACAAGTACAACCTCACATCCGTGATGTAGTACAAATGTCTACTGTCCTGCATCAAATAGGCATTTCCTCACAAACAGTCACAATGCACATTGTCATGCAGTCTGTGTGTAAACCTCGCCAATGCGTGAACATACATGGAACATACTGTATCTCCCCTTTACATTGCAGAGGGACAATCAACACCTCCTGCAGAGTACACCCTACATCACATCAGTGATGATGGAGACGACCCCCAGGACAACAACTACGATGAACTCCAACGGTTCATGGACAAGCTCCGCACCCCACCTCCAGTAGCAAGGCAGCCCAGCACCATCGAGGGGAGCCCACCCCCTGAACAGACCACCCAGCAGGAAGCACCCACCACCACGTCTGGCTCCCAGCACCTCACCGAACAACACATGGCGTTCCAACACTGTGTATTATACCATCAGGAAGAGCTGGCTGAACAGGTGCGGGTGGGGTTCTACCTATGGCAGCCAAACTAGATGTCATACGTGGGTGTCTAAGTCCCATCAGGGACCACTTACACTCCCTAACAAACACCCACAGTCCACCCCATGCCCTCTGATCCATGGCTGGCGTTGCTGGAGTCAAGACTGGGTGAAAACAACTGTCTAGTCAGAGTGGCAACAGCGATGTCATCCGTGATTTGGGAAACATGTGGCTACCATGGCTGCACACGAGAAAGCTGTAGATGGGATCTTCCATGCCCTGCAGATCCTCATCATGGGAGTGATGACACAAGACATTGCGCAGATGATTGCTCCTGCTACTTCTACATCCACATCTACGGCCCCTGATGTGTCAGTGTCACACGGTGCTGCAGACCAAACACCACCACCCACATGCTAGGCAAATGAAATGTCAGAGGATGAAGATGAGGATGAATCTGCCTTAGTGGTAGGAAGGAAGCAGTAGCACTCATCTCCGCCATATGGCTTGTTTCTACTTGCATCTGCCCTCTGCATCATGCCCTGGAATAACACCTTCCACTGTCCCCCGATACACTCTGCAACACTATACTTGGACCTTGACATGGACTGCATTATTTTGTTTGCTTAACAATGACACAGCAATCAGCATGCAGACTGGACTCTTTCCCTTCGGAGTAACTTGTTAAACCCTAAAGGACTCTGGCTGGCCCTCAACGGGGCTACAGTGTAAAGTGTTGTCTGCATGACCTAGTACTAAGACAGCTTCAACACTCCACTGAACGTGAATACACACAGACGTGTCATGTCAATGATTAATCAAGTACGAAAGCATGGAAGAATGTAGGGGCAGTGTTTCCCCCTTTCGTCCATGTTGCTCATGTTGTGGGACTTGAGTCACAGGGTGCATCCCTGCATCATGGTGGTACATATTTGACCCCAAAAGAAGGTCTGTTGTCAATTGTAGGTCACAAATGACAGCCTATATGTAATGATTTGGGACACATGTGAAACGCTGATGAGTGGGATATCCGGACTAGCTCTGACACACAGAAATTGCATTTCTAATACGTGACATGCTAAACAGCCTCTCTGTACAGAGGTGACACAACCACCATCAATTTCAAATTATGAGATTGTTAGCACTACATGTTGCACTTACACTTGTCAGAGTGATGTGCTTGTACAGAGGAGTGACATGAACCTAGGGAATGTTTGTTGTAATGAATTTATTTGCACATGCTGTGCCTGTGGTCATTTTGTACTGTCGGATGATTGCTAAAGACTGTGAAAATGTGATGTGCTCATGTGAAGAAATTGTCAATGATGGTGTTCCTACGGGCTATTCCTGATGCTGCAGTGGGGTGGGGTCCACCTGCCTAATCCTCCTCATCATCGTCCGGTGCATCTGGCACTTGTATCCATGGGGCATTGGTGCATACACATATGTTGTGCAACACACAACATGCAAAGATCATCTTTAACACAATGTCTGGACTGTACAGGAGCCTTCCACCTGTGATGTCCATGCACCTGAGACGTGACTTCAACACACCAAATGTGCGTTCCACGATGCTCCTGGTGCGTTTGTGGGCCGCATTCTACTGCTTCTGGGTCTGTGTGTTCGGGGCTTAGAGGGGTGACATCATCTAAGGGCAGAGTACATATCCTTGATCACCTGTGACAGTGCAGAGAGACCTGAGTCAATAGTTAGTTCTGCATGATGTGTTGGCAGGCTCACTGGTTCATTGGTGTGTGATATATGTGACTTAGTGATTCCTGTTTGACATGTACTGCTTGTAGCAAATGCGGCACCAATGTGTATTACGTAGCCTCACTGCTGCTCCTCCCCCAGAGCCTATTTACTAATGTGTGCAGCGTGGTTGCTTCACTTGCACTCCCACTGCACACCATTGTCATGTGCATGTCCACATTACCTGATGTGTGGGCGCGTGATCTTGCCACTTTCTTTACCGACAAGATTAAGGCTATTCAGGCCTCCTTCTCGGAAAGCACGGAGGAGGGTTGTTGTGATCTTGGGGTAGGACTTGGGACATCGGCCATGCCTATGGCTATCCTGGAGGACTTTCCACCTGTCTCCAGTGACATGTCCCGGACCTTGCTGGCCAGTCTTAAATCTGGCTCCCCACTTGACCCCTGCCCCGCCAAATTCTTGTCTGGGATGGCGGCAGTGGTGAATCCCCTGGTCAACCCGATCCTCAATGCTTCCTTGAGTGCGGGGAGTGTCCCACGCGCCTGGAAAAGGGCGATGGTGATCCCCCTCCTGAAAAAGCCTGGTCTTGATGCCGAGGCTCTGGCCAATTATAGGCCAATTTCTCTTCTCCCGGCTTTGGCCAAGATCACCGAAAAACATGTTCATGGCGTCTTGTCGAACTTCCTGGAGGCTAATAATCTGCTCCATCCATCCCAATCCGGTTTCCGTCTGAACTTTAGCACGGAAACAGCGTTGGTGGAGGTCTCTGATATCATCAGGGAGACCTTGGATGGGGGTGGCAAGGCCATGCTAGTCATGTTGGACCTGTCGGCGGCCATCGACACCGTTCCCCATAAGGCGTTGCTTGCCAGGTTCTATGACATCGGCCTAAGGGGGACGGTGCTCAGATGGTTTACATCTTTCCTGGAGGGCCGCCGCCAGACGGTCTGGGTTTCCCAGAGCTCCGCCGAGATGCCGCCATTGGGTGTTGGGGTTCCACAGGGCTCGGTTTTGAGCCCGACATTATTTAACATCTTTATGTCCCCTCTGGCGGCTGAGGTTGAGGCTTACGGAGCCCAGATCGTGTCCTACGCCGATGACACACAACTCCTCTTCACATGTGAAAGAGATCAGACATTTGACGGGGAGAGAATCCGGGACTGCCTGGACAGGGTCTTCAGCTGGTTCCAGCAAAACTGTCTGAAGGCCAACTCCAGCAAGTCGGAGGTTCTTTTCTTCGGCTGTGCCTTCGATCCCGAGTGGCGGCAGTGGTGGCCGGCCGCCATGTGTCCTCCGGCACAATCATCCTTGGTTGCCAAGAACTTGGGTGTTAAGCTTGACAATAAACTCTCTCTGAAAACGCACATCCTTGGCCTGTCCGGCACCTGTTTCGGCATCCTCAGAATGCTCCGCAAGTTTCTACCCCTTTTGTCTGCGGAGCACAGACGGATTACGGTGCAGGCGCTCATCGGATCCAGGCTAGATTACGCTAACGCCCTTTTCTTAGGCCTCCCGGATTACTTGGTTCAGCGTCTGCAGGTGGCACAGAACTCGGCAGCCCGGGCAATCTTTGGTCTGCATAGACGAGCACGGGCTTCGGTGTTGCTGCAGATGCTCCATTGGCTTCCTATCCGGAAGCGGATTGTCTTTAAATCCTTGGCGCTGGTGCACAAGGCTCTGTTTGGCTCAGGCGCCGGATACCTGAAGAAAAGACTAGCTTTTTATCGCCCAGCTCGCTCATTGCGTTCAGAATCCCTGTTCACTGCGGTGGTCCCACGCGTGAGGAAGGCCCGTATTGGGGGGCGTTCTTTTAGCCTCAAGGCTTCCCAGCTGTGGAATGCGCTTCCATTGGCACTCCGCAGCACTCCCAACTTGCTTCAATTCAGGAAGAATTTGAAGACTTGGCTTTTTAATCATTCTGTTTAGGTGGGTTTTCTTTCTTTCTCTTTTTTGGGGGTTCTGTCTTACTTGTTATGTTGATTTGACACTGTAAGTTGCCTGTGGAAAGCGCCGGGACACTCTTTTAGAGTAGCCGTGCGCTATAAAAATGCACCGTAACATAACATAACATAACATAACATAACACAAGCCTAGCAATGACACTGTGATGTTTTTTGTTGAAGGTGGACGGCCAAATGTGTGTAGGCCTATGGTAAGGATAGGGCGGACATGGCTGGCTCAACTCGCGTTGTGGTTGAGGGTAGACCTTTGGCTTATGCTGTAGTAATAGCAAAACACACAACAGTTGGCATGTATGATCCCGGACCCTGAGTGGGCTTGCGCTCCTTCATTTACCCCTTCCGCCGATCCCTAACTCCCGGGGCATGTTACATTGCAACATTGTCCATTGCGGGACGCATGGCGCAGAGACACATGCATTAGTTAATTCCTTGGCAAGGCCAAAACCTCACCACGCCCTGAGCCCCGGGTTGATTAACCACACCCCTAAGCTGGACTGTCGTACTCCAATCCACTCCGCTTCCGCTTACAGCGGTGTACGACACAGCTACATGTCCCAGGTGTTCCCCACTGCCTGAGGTGACATGGTTGCATCTGCTGTACACAGCATAATGTAATCTGGTAGGGCCCAGGGCTCTCATGCATACATAATGACCACACGGACACACTTAGAGAGTTTGTGGAACTAGCTACGTGCGCCCAGCCCCTTTTTTTGCCAGGGTCACATGTCCAGTGATGCCTATGCTGTATGGGTGTGGGGCGAGTGTAAGCCAGCCCTCAGAAGTGGTTGGTGCTGGCAACAACTACAACAGTGATCAGACAATCAGAAGTTCAAAGTTCAAACAGCAAGGGTCCATGACTTGAGCTGCAGAGAGTTAGTGGCCCCGGATGCACTGCGGCCAGCACCGGCACACTGCCACGGGACGGTGACTCAAAGTTGAATGTCATGGAGTGTTTCAAGGGACAGTGTATGGTGTTCTTCCACGGCATGATACAGAGGGCAGAACCAAAAAAGAGACAGGCAATATGGAGGAGAAGAATGCTACAGACTCATTTCTTACACGAAGTCAGTATCAGCTACATGATGATGAAGACAACGCCCAGGCCATGGAATCAGATGCCACCAAATTTCAACCAGAGAGTGTCCATGAATTTTGGGGCACAGAGTTAGTGGCACCAGAGCTGAAAGGGGATGCAGTCTGTGATGAGGTCTGTACAATGGTATAAACTCTGCCAAAAATAAATCAAGACTCAATTCCAAATATGTGACCTACTTGACCACAGTGTAGGATGGAGGCAGTGGTCAGCAGGGGCTCACAGCCATGTGTCTTTGGATAACGATGCACAGAGTTAGTAACACCAGAGTAGTTGTTGGTAGTGTTCGATCACCTCCATCACCATGATCCTTTTTTCCTCTGGACTGATCCGCGTCTTCCTCTTACTCCTCTCCTTGCGTACAGTGATATGAACTCGGCCATTAAAAAATCAAGACTAAGTTTCCAAATGTGTGACCTGCTTGACCGCAGTGTAGGCCGAAGGCAGTAGTCAGCAAGGGACCACAAACACAAGTCATTGGAATGCTATGCACAGAGTTGGTGGCACCACATCGTGGGAGTACAGTGATATCAAACGTCCCATTAACATATGAACTCAGCTGTCATGATATCAAGACTCAGTTTGAAATGCGTGACCTACTTGACTGCAGTTTAGGCCAGAGGCAGCAGTGGAGAACGTCAACTGGAAAGGAGTGCTTGGTGACCTGTGTTGCGGAGGCCAGCGATGTTATGAGGAGGCTGCCAAGGTCGCTGGCCTCTGGCTTTTAGCTTGCACCGGCACGTGGCGGGCCCTCTTTGGCACATGCCGGTGTCAGCAGGTGAGCAGTGAGGCCTGGGTGCGCTGGGGCAGCCAAGACGGGTCTGGGTACCAGAGGCCTGGGGTGCAGCAGGTGCACTGGATGCCAGGCTCCACTGCTCATGACGTCTGCCTCCTGGCGGGATAAGAGGTGCAGCCCTGACAGACACATTTGCCATTACAGAAGAGAACCACGCCTAAAGAAACAGGCTTTTTATTCACACCCCTACGCTGGCCTGGTGTATGTCAGGCCAGCGTATTTGCTCACGCTTACAGGGGGGGAAGTAACAAGCTACATTTTCGTGATCTTCCCCACTGCCTGGAGTTACATGGTTGCGTCCACTGTCCACTGCACTCCAAACACCAGCAGTATATATCAACATGGACGTATCTGAGGTCTGCAGTCTGGCCAGCACATACATGCCACACTTGGCATTGTGTATATAGTTATTCGTGGGTTACTTGGCTCCTTCGCACATGCCTGCTTGATTCCGTTCTGGGAAGGACATGGCTTTTGTAGTTCGGACTGGACTGTTCCCATGGGGCACAGGGTCAGAGCTGATTTGCATATCGCCATTGTCTAACCCAGGGTGGTGTGGAGTGCAAAAAAACGATGGATTTGGGCCCAGATCTTTGGACTGGGGTGAATGTGTGACATTGATCCACATTCTGTCCATCACCTGTTTTGTTTGCATGCACAGAGTTGGTGGCACCACATCGTGGGAGTACAGTGATATCAAACGTCCCATTAACATATGAACTCAGCTGTCATGATATCAAGACTCAGTTTGAAATGCGTGACCTACTTGACTGCAGTTTAGGCCAGAGGCAGCAGTGGAGAACGTCAACTGGAAAGGAGTGCTTGGTGACCTGTGTTGCGGAGGCCAGCGATGTTATGAGGAGGCTGCCGAGGTCGCTGGCCTCTGGCTTTTAGCTTGCACCGGCACGTGGCGGGCCCTCTTTGACACATGCCGGTGTCAGCAGGTGAGCAGTGAGGCCTGGGTGCGCTGGGGCAGCCAAGACGGGTCTGGGTACCAGAGGCCTGGGGTGCAGCAGGTGCACTGGATGCCAGGCTCCACTGCTCATGACGTCTGCCTCCTGGCGGGATAAGAGGTGCAGCCCTGACAGACACATTTGCCATTACAGAAGCGAACCACGCCTAAAGCAACAGGCTTTTTATTCACACCCCTACGCTGGCCTGGTGTATGTCAGGCCAGCGTATTTGCTCACGCTTACAGGGGGGGGAAGTAACAAGCTACATTTTCATGATCTTCCCCACTGCCTGGAGTTACATGGTTGCGTCCACTGTCCACTGCACTCCAAACACCAGCAGTATATATCAACATGGACATATCTGAGGTCTGCAGTCTGGCCAGCACATACATGCCACACTTGGCATTGTGTATATACTTATTCGTGGGTTACTTGGCTCCTTCGCACATGCCTGGTTCCCACCTCTCCCCACATTATGCTATTGTGTGGCTGAGGTGCCATGCTGTTCATGGCTTCTGTACATGGCTAGCCCAGGTTACCACAGTAAGTTGTGCTGTCGTGTCCGGTAGGTGGGCATGTTGTTTGGAATGCTGTATGTGAATTTGTAACATGTGCATTCCCAGAGTTGTGAGTTGCATGGTTGTGGAGTTGAGGTGTGTGGTGTGCTCATTTGGTATTTACCACTGAGCAGTGCATTTCCATAGGGATCTTATCGCCAATCTGGCTGGTCGTTCAGAATGTTGCGAAGTGGGGTTGTCGCGGCTTTTTGAACGGGAACGCCTACTCTGCATATCATTAGCGGTAGTTTCAGGTGTCATCTGTGGCGATGTTTTTTGCGGCTGCTATCTCAGGAAAACTGGTGGTATTGGGTGTTAGCACCAGCTTGGGAATATGATGATAACTTTATCGCCATTTTGGCTGTATTAAAGTGCCGCTAACTCGCCGATAAGTCCTTGAGAATATGCCCCTCTGTGTTTTTTGACATTGTTAAACCAACCGGGCAGAGAAGGAAAACTTTCCACTTCCCTGGGGCATGCAGTGGACAGCCAGCTTGTGGCTGTAGGGGAAGATGACCTTATAGAGATCCCTAAAGAAAGGAAGAAGAAAAAGTAACATTAGTGTCCACAGCTTACATACGCTTCTGCAAAGGGCACTGTTTTGTTCATTTATGGTGGAAAATGTGCAAAACCTCAGTCAGCAAAGCAAAGAGGTCTCTGTTGCAAAGCAAGAGCCGAGAACAAGTAACCCTTCCCCACTCTACAAGACATTATTGGTAAAAAATGGTATATCAGATACCAATGCAGAAGTGGGAGAGGAGGGGAGGGTAAACACATGGACCGTTGGCTGAGTGGAGTCGCTAAATGACTGTGTTCCAACTGCTACCTCATGATAGCATAAGGGGTTCAGGGAAGCCATGCACGGATTCGCATTATTTTGGCTTGGTAAACTAATGAAGCCGTATCAGTTAGAAACTTTGGGTTGGGAATAGACTACTAGGCTTGGGGGTTGATGATGAAATATGCTTGGGGTCTTTGCCCTAATATGCATCATTTCTGTCAAGCTGTCTGTATAAACTAACATAATTCCGGTTCGTATGATTTGTAGACAAATGCTGCATAATAAATACTCAAACATCTGTGAAACGCTGTTCTTTTGTGAGAGTAGTGATTTGAGGATACAAAAACAGGTTTACATTTTATCATTACCTGCAGGTAAGAGGTTCCTTAACTGATTTTTCTGACCCTTAGCACTTCATACCTAACTCAGCATAATTTGCTTGAAGAGGAGTGAGAAAGGCCTGCCTGTTCTCTTTTTCTCCAAAACGGTGACAGTTTCTTTTGGTGCAAAGCTGATCTACCAGGTGTTTCTCCAATACTAATATAATATGACAGATCCTAAACAGGGCTCTGGTGTGAGCTTAACTTTAAAGTAGGCCTGTCCTACAGATCTAGGCGCTGCCCAAGGTGACTTGGCCCTAAACGGGGAGGTTTTGGAGAGTCCTGTGGCCCTGCCTTCTGGTAATCCCCCCAGAAATTAGATTTAATGTTGCTTTGGGATAAAAGGCACGAACTGCTGCAAAACAGTAATGAAGTCAAGTGTGTCTTGCTTTTTTTGTTTATATTTTATTAAGTTGCTGGTATAACATACCCCAACGAAGAAAGTTCAGTACAGTGTATGTATAGGTTCACAATAATTGAGATGATGTCAACTCATAGCTAACATCTCTCTGTAAATGAAAACAATACAGCTGACTGGAGAAATGAGAACTGTAGTCAGAAGGACAGTGCTGCAGCGTGTGTTCATAATAGCATGGTCGGTAGAAATGAGCAGGCGTGAGAAATAGTGAAAAAGAAAAACTAAACTACAAATTATGAGAAAACTATAACAAATTTCCTCTGATATGTGTACTCACGCACATTTATCACAATACTAATGCCTGGTGGGGATCATTGGGGCCCCATAGTTGCAGACTTAGCAGATCATGCAGGATCTGAACTCGCCTAGTCAGCCCATCATGCCCCCCACAAGTCAGGGTCAGGTGTGCAGGGCTATTATTCCTCAGAGATGTCCCAAACTGAGAAAAGAGGGGTGCTGCCCTTCCTCAACTATTAACTGATCCTCCTGCCCTTCCATTCGCATGAGTGGCCCTTCAAACGTAACCCATTCAGACAATTACCTTTTACATCCCCTAAGGGTAGGGCCATCTAGAGACTTCCAAAACATATACATTTGCTGGTGAGCTTGTTCAAGGTCTAAATCTGTGAATCTGGTGTGATTAGGTTAGCGTTAGGTTTGGAAGGAGTTCCAACAAGCATACCGCCGGAGTCTGACTGTCCCGTGGAAATATTAACAAGATTTAGCACTGTATCCCAGTGGCTTGTGACAGTCAGGCAATCCCTCACTATGTGGTAGAAATCAGCACCCTCTGCTAGATATCTTTGGCAGGTCGCATGCACCCCAGGGAAAATAATATTGATTTGTTTGGGGGTGAGGTATACCCCATGGCGGTAGTAGTACTGTATTAGTGTGTCATGGATGCCTCAGGATGTGCAAGGTGTGTATTGAGGGATATTATTCCAATCCCCATCCGTGAGCGCCAGTCCCATGACTGTGGCTCTTCATTCCCCAAACCAGGTCAGCTCGCACTTAGGGGCATATTACTAAGGCAGGCAAAATGACATTATCGCCTCTTTTGTGGCCGTTTTTGGCCGCAAAGCGGCGATAATTTAATCTCCCTATTAGCAAGCTGTTGCTAACATCAAATAGCGACAGCTTTTAGGTGGTAGTGATAGAGCGCGCAGGTCACCCGGGTCACAAGTTTACCAATTTTCACCCCGCGTACTGGGCCCTGACGCGAGAGACCAAAACTAAGTTTTGCAGTGAACCGGGTGATTTCTTGCACGCTACTATGAGTAATCCGGGGGTGTCTCTTACACCACTCCCTATTCGTGTACCTGACTTACCACAGGCACATTACTCCAGACAGATCAGGAGCTATCAGGGAATAGGTGACAGGTTTCCTAAGAAAGAATATACTTTATGAACAAAAATACATTTTCCACTCTTATAATCTGTAAAATAACCACAGACACCTGATGGGGTTAAAAGTTTTATCTAATGATTCAAAGTAAATATGTCAGGATAAGCAAGATACAAAATAACACATCAAGCATTAGGATCACAACCAAAATATAACTATGAATTAGAGCAAGGACCATTGAGTATAAGTGGATACCAAGGGATATGAGTATTTAGAGAACACGCAATTCAACATAAGTATGAACTGAACGAGGGACGTGAAGTGTATACTTGGACTAAACTACTTATGCTATTCTTACTACGTTCACTGCAACCATGCTAAGGGAAAACGGGAAAACGGGAACACACTAATAAAATATGACAGTTCGTTACTTTCCTACAGGTGGGGAGAGAAGTGGAACAATTCTAATAAACAATTGCATATAATTTGCATTTCAAGGAGATAGGGCAATATCACAGGCAAGAGGGCTTTATTAAGAAAAGGAGAGAAAGTGAGAGAAAGACGCGAACCCACAAGCAATATTTACCTAATTAAGAATGAAGACTAACCCTGGCCACAAGTCAGTTTGGAAGGACGGGGACAAGGACCCTCAGAAAAGGAATGCCAGAATGCGAGCAGGTACAGCTCACGGGCAGTCAGGACAGGATACCCCTCAGGATTTGGTTCAGGACTGGGCTCACCAAGGTACGACCAACACCCACAGCTTCGGAAGCAACGCCTGCGTTACCCCTTTCTGCAAGTAATCCGCCAGTAACCCCGATTGGGTTTTCGAATTTCCCAGCAAAGTGCTCCGCCAGCACTTAAGACTATTTCCACCCCTAGGAGTTTGTGGAAAGTATGGACAGAGAGCTCCGCAGCACTCAAGATTGGGCACCTATAGAGTTCGTAGGGTCAGTGACAGGTCTGCTACTCGGACAAGTCGGACAATTTTCCTAAGCTAAACTAGGGCAATTATACTGTTTGGGGACCCTTAGACCACCCACCAATGTTGCAAGTGACAGTTTCTCACATTATGATTGGTCAGGAGAGGTGTCCTGGTCATTGTCACCTCCTAGAATTCAGTGTTCCCATCATACATATTTAATTTTGCTTATCCGCCCCTTGGGTTCACGTTCCCATCCATAGGAATACAGTAGAAATTGCGAGAGTACAAGGTATAGCAACAATGTCTCTGCGTTTCAAGGTGATTTTCATCGTCTTGTGCTGGGTTCTCAGGCGCATTGGGCTTCAGGAGCCAGCTGGCTTGTTTCAGCTTCTGCGCAGTAGAGTTTCTCCCAGGTCACATGGCAATACTCAGAGGAGCCTCATCATGGCGCCGGTTATGTATTTTCCAGCCCCCAGAGACGTGATACATGAAAAATAAGCGAGAACAAATTAAAATCACACATAAAAATGATCACACTGTATACCGTGAAAAATCTTACACACCCCTTACTTTATAACAGCAATATTATTAAAGTTTAGTGCGAAAAGACAGATAGGCTAAAGCAGCAGTTGCAAGCGTAGAGCGTGGTGAGAGACAAGCGGCCATGTTTGCAACAGTGCGCATGAGCACAGATTCCCTCCAGAATGCGAGTGCGTCACATCACATGGGTATGACCGACGCATGCGCAGACTGAATTTCAGCGAAGCGGCCATTTCTTTAGTGCAAGCTTTGTGAGAATGAAAAAACACATAGGCAAGCCTTTTGGGGACACCCGTGTGTTGGGGAAAATGCTAAATACAAGACGGACAGTTGGATTAATATGATTATAATTTAAATGAGGTTCATGAGTGCGAGCAAGTCGCTTTACGTGCGAATCCTTGCTCCATCAATCCCCTCTTTGATGATATTTACTATCATCACTATATAACGGAAACAGATGCCAACTCTCATTCTTCCATATCATTCATTTCAATTTCAACAAACTTGTTGTTGATTTTTCTTTCAGCTTCTCTATGAGAGTGGTGATTCTTCACCTTTTTGTAGATTTCATTCCTTAATTCTTCTAATTCTAATTCATCAATGTTTCTTTTCACCCCTCTTTTGTTTACAGTTTTTCTTTTGCACTTTTGACATTTACAGCAGATGAAAATTATCAACACAATCACACCTATTCCAATTATTGGCATCAGTATTTTCCACAGAATGTTTCTACCTAAGTTAGAAAACCAACTACCTATAGAGGAGAGACCTCCAGTCAGTCTCGTCCAGGCACTGTCAACCTCTAATGGTTTGAGCTCTTTTTCCAAATTAGTTATGTTCTTCACATATTGTTTTAATTCAATACTTTTGTCAGGAATGTAGGTGCAACAATGTTGCGCCTTCAGCATTCTACAGACTCCGCCCTCTTTTGCCAATAAGGTATCAAGAGCAAGGCGATTCTGCAAAACCATTGATCTGATCGCAACCATTTCAGTATTGACCAGCAGGAATCCAGCAGCAGTGTCAGTAGATAACCGATCCACTACTGTAGACAATTTGCAGATTCTATGAGTGTTCAGAACTACCCCCATTCCAGGTATCAGTGCACTAAAGATATCACCTATAATTTCACCTACACTTTCACGTTTACTACGCACTAAGCCATTAGTGTCTTCATCATTGCTTCCAGCAGCATTATTCACATGGTATATCTTCGGGAAAACAATGCCAAAGTAGCAGCTTCCATACCAGTGATCCGGCAATTTGAAATAAGCCTTGTTCCCACATATATAATATATTCCGGGAAACACAGGTTCTGACCCATTTTTAAAACCCCAACCTCCAATTACCTTATAATTATGTTCACACTCGCTGGAACCAATGAATACATTGTTATAATATTCTGTCCTTTCTCTATGGAGACAAAGTTTTCCTTTCCGTTCAAAATACAGCAACAAAGCAGGATTAGCTTCGCCTTGAGAGGTGTTATCCATGTGCTCAGCCCACCTAGGGACTCTATCCTTTTCATCATTTGCCTTTTTCTGAAACTTTTCCCTCCTTCTGTCTGCCATTTTTATAAACATCTTTTCCTGCTCTTGCAAAGAACAGGTCAGATTCTCTTGTCGTGCTTCATCTAAGTCTATGTCACCTATAGTCAGGAAATATTCACCCATATAACGGGTTACCTCGCTTTTAACATGGACAAGGTTCAGATGTCCTCTAATAGGAAGTTCAGAAAACACTACGTCAGCATTTGAATAGTAGTACTGCAAAGTGCTTCTATAAAATAAGCTAGCTAAGATACTGCAAGAAATTCCGTAGGCTAGGGGCAAGTGGTGATATGTCACACCTTCAGCTACAGATGTGGGTAGCTTCATGCAGACATAACAATCTTCTATTTCCATAGCTTCTACATAATGCACTAACAAGTTAGCGAAAACATTTAAATGCGTCCGGTTTCTCATCTTGTGAAAGTGCAGTTCACCCTCATCTGATGCTTCTACATTCTGTCGTGTGTGTCTTTGCTTAACTGGCTTGTCATGTTGTTCTAAGCTTCGTGGTGTTTCTGCAGTCCGTGCAACGTCTGTGTCTAATATTTCAGGTTCAGTAGGGGACAGGTTAGGATTTTTACTTATCATAAAAGGTAAAAAGACGGTTAATCCTATCCACATCACTATTAGCATTGCTATACTACACAAGCATATCTTACAGCAAGTTTTACAAAACCCAAATCTGGATCTCCCAGCTACGCTTGAATCAGACATTTTAGCTTACAGGTGGCTTTTGCAACCCCTTTTCTTTTCTTTACACCAAGGCTTCGCTCTGTTTTGTCTCAAGGAGGGTCTTCGTCCGAACTCCGATCAGTGACAGACTCCTCGTCACTTTTCCCACTGTGATTGGGCTCATCAATTTCTTCCAGCACCAGGTATGTCCGTTCGGGGCTCCGATACAGTTTATTCTGTTTCTTCACTCTGTCGCTTTTTCTCAGAAACTTGCCTCGGGCTGGTTTTCTTTCACTTTCAGCCCTTTCACGGTCTTTCAGTTTCTCCTCGACTGTTTTTATTCGGAGTCTTAGCCTTTTGACGTACCTGGGTGTACTTTTGCTTCTGTGACTTTCAGTGGTTGAGGACACTTGACCTTCCTCGTGCACTCTCTTATTTTTCTTCTTGTGCTTGACAGAGTCTATTTCCCTCCCTGTCTGACTAGTTCCAGGTCTTTCATCTATTTCTTCTGCCTGGTCGTCTAACTGGTCCTGTTCAGGTTCGCTTTGTAGGTTTTCTTTGCTGTTAGGTGAACTGGAGTCTGATTCCTGAACACGTTCATTTATTTCTATCTGCTCTGGTTCATGCACTTCGTTCTCTTCACTGTCTTCCGCATGAACCTCAGCCCTTACCACTATCTGTCCCTTTCCAGACTCCGGAGTTTCAGGCGGAGTGTCGACGTCTTGATCTGTCCCTACTTGGCCTATTTCCTGATCAGGTGTGATGTGTGTCTTGTTGACCTGACCTTCTTCCTCTAGTTCTGTCTCACCTGGACTATCCTACTCACTGTCTAGGTAGGAATATTTCCTGGTTCGTATTGGATCATGAACCTGGTCGTCGGCAGGGTACCACTCAACGTCTCGACTTGTGCTCGGCAGTTCGATGTCAGCGAGATCCGGACTCTCCTCGGGAGTCTCCTCAGCGGCGCTGCCTTCAGCTTCAGTCGCGTTTTCTCCGGTTACCCGCTTCGTGTGGCTGGCATGGATCCACTTCGGCACACCAGCACACTTTACAGCAGTAGTGGTGACAAGAATCACTTGTCTCGGCTTTCCCCACTTTGGTCCAAGGCAACTCTTCCGGGTGTGTTTCTTTAACACCACCCAATCGCCTGGTCGTAGCTTATGTGCTGGAGTCTTGGGCCATTCGTCTTCTGTCTCTCCAATCTGGTGGGAGATAGAACGCACTTGGTCACCCAGCTGCTTGCAGTATTCTAGCACCAAATCATCAGTAATGCTTAGCAGTTTGTGTCCAGGTACCCATGCTTGTCGCATCACTCTCCCCATTAGTACCTCATGGGGGCTCAGGCCTGTTTTTCGATTTGGAATACTTCTCAGACTCATCAGCACAAGGGGCAAAGCGTCTGTCCAGTTCATTTTGGTGGAATCACACATCTTCGCCAGCCTGGACTTTAGCGTGCCATTTATCTGTTCGACCACCCCAGATGCCTCGGGATGGTAGGCACAGTGCAGTCTTTGCTTCATTTTAAAGGCTTTACAGAGCTCTTCTAGGACGTCGTTGGCAAAATGCCCACCTTGGTCCGTTTCAATCGTCTCAGGGATCCCAAACCTAGGTATCAACTCCCTGAGCAATAGCTTGCCTGTAGTTAGGGCATCATTTTTCTTAGCTGGGTAGGCCTCCACCCACCGGGAGAACAGACAAACTATGACCAGGATATATCTATATCCCTTGCATTTGGGCATTGTTATAAAGTCTGCCTGCATTCTGACAAAGGGACCTACTGCCTTGCCGATGGTACTCTGCTCTACTACAGTCCTCTTTCCTGCATTGAATTGCTGACACACTAGGCACCTCTGGCAAAGCCTTTCCGCCTGGTTCCTGAACCTTGAATTATAGAACACCTTGTCAAACACACGACACATGGCATCCCTTCCCATATGTGGTGGTTCATGTATCATTCGGACCATGGGATCTATCAGACTGTCGGGCAGCACGGGCACTCCACTTTTGTTTACCACCACACCGTCATTGCTCATTCTGCAGTCATTTTCACTCCATCTAGCTTTTTCTTCCCTGCCTGTTGACTGTTGTAAGTCTTTCAATTCATCCCACGTTGGCACATTATCAAACAACATCAGTTGGCAGCTGTGTCCACCCCACAACCCAATTTGGAGGGACATTTGGTGTCGGGCACAAAATTGGGCAATTTGGTCAGCGTATCTATTTCCGGCTGTCACATCATCATTTCCTGATCTGTGAGCCGCACACTTGACCACAGCCAATTCTTTGGGTAATTGAATAGCTTCCAATAATTCTTGTACCACCTTTCCGTTTCTGATAGGGGTACCTGAGGAAGTCATGAATTCTCTTTGTAACCATAGTTGGCCGAAGTCATGAACAACCCCGTAACAGTACTGACTGTCGGTGTAAACAGTTATTCTTTTGTTCTTTCCCCTCCTACAGGCTCTTGTCAAGGCGATGAGCTCAGCTACTTGGGCTGATTTCACTTCGCATAGGTAAGAGGCTTCTATGGTGTTTGTCAACGTGACAACAGCATAGGCAGCACACAGACCCCCGCTCTCATGTCTTAAACATGAGCCGTCCACGAACATTGTATGATCCCCATCAAGCAATGCTACTTCTCTGATGTCAGGACGGGGCTTAGTGCTGAATTCTGTTAGATCAATGCAATTATGTTCCATTTCACCTTCGTCGTCTACATCCAGGGGAACAGTTAACAGAGTTGCTGGGTTAAGGACATTGCACCGAGAAATGGTTACATTCTCAGCACCAATCAAAATTCTCTCATACTTAGTCAACCGACTAGGTGTGAGATACTGGGTCTTGGTTCTTGTCAGTAGAATCACAACAGAGTGTGGAACATATACGGTGACAGGATGTCCCATGACAATATTTTCACTCTGTTCCAGACTGACGCAAGTAGCAGCTACTGCTTTCAGGCATCCGGGCAGTCCAGCAGCCACCGGATCTAGAGTGGCTGAGAAATACGCTACAGGACGCCTGACCAGCCCATGCTCCTGGGTCAGGACTGAGAGCGCACAATTTTCTCTGGTGTCACAGAATAGTTCGAAACGCTTGGAATAGTCTGGCATACCTAATGCAGGTGCGGTACATAGACAATTTCGCAATGTTACCCATGCGGACATGCTTTCGCTGTCCCAACCGACTGGGTCTTCCACTCCTTTCTTGGTCATTTTTATCAAAGGTTTGGCTAGATTTGCGAAGCCCACAATCCACTGTCTGCAGTACCCCACAACTCCTAGAAACATCCTCACCTCTTTCTGAGTTCGGGGTAGGTCCATTGCTTTAATTATCTTGATCCTTTCTGTGGTGACCTTCCGGATCCCTTTCTCTATCTGGTGTCCCAGATATTTTACTGAGTTTTTACAGAACTGCAATTTGTCAGGGGATACTTTATGTCCTCCCTTTCCTAGGTGATTCAGCAAGGCGATGGTGTCGGTGACACAGTCATTTTGAGTTTTAGATGCCACTAGAAGGTCATCTATGTACTGTACCAAAACGGACTCTCCGGGCAATATTAGGGTCTCAAGACATTTCTTTAATATCTGGTTGAAAATCGAAGGACTTTCAGTGTACCCCTGGGGGACACGATTCCAGACGTAGATATGGCTGTCAAATTCAAAACTAAAAAGGAACTTGCTTTCTGGATGCAATGGGATGGAAAAGAATGCATGGCACAGGTCAATGACAGTGAACCATTCCGCATTCCAAGGAATCTGATACAAGATTACTGCAGGGTTGGGCACAATGGGACAGCAAGGTACAACAATTTGGTTGACCTTGCGCAGGTCCTGCACTACTCGGTATTTCCCACTAGGCTTTTTAATCCCAATGATAGGCGAATTGCAGGGACTGCTCATTACTTCTTCTATGATTTCTGATTCGAGCAATCGGGCAATTTCAGTTGCGACTCCTGCCTTTACTTCTGCACTCATTTTGTACTGTCTTGTTTTGGGATATACTGCATTTGTCTTAATTGCTATCTTAACTGGGTCCACGTTTGCCATTAAGCCTACATCTTTTCCTGAGAAATCCCACACTTCTGGTACTATTCTTAACTGAAGCTCTTCAGGTAAGTCTTCAATTGACAACGTTTTAATGTCAGCATCAGGTCTTACTAACATTAGTTTGTACAAACCATCTTCATCGGGGGTCTGAACTTCGACGCCCTTTGGTGAGCAAAAGATGGTGCAGTTCATTTTGCACAACAAATCACGTCCTAACAGGTTCACAGGACTGGAATCACAGACCACAAACCTGTGCATTTCTTTAAAGTTTCCTATGGAGATTTCCATAGGTTCAGTTACTGGAGTACTTATTATCTGATTTGAGACACCCACTACTTGGATAGCTTCTCCCGAGAGGGGTAGGTTAGGAACATCCACTGTTCTCACAGTGGACCGGGTAGCACCAGTGTCCAACAGAAAGGTGATGTCTTTTCCCTCAACCTTCCCTTCAATGTATGGTCCAGTCTGGTCTACCGGTAAGGAGGCGCCAAGTACGCACTCCTTGTCCTCCCCTCTCAGGCCCCGTCAATCTTGTTCATCACAGAGGAAAGAATCATTTAACAGGTACTGTGGAATTGCTGCATTGCTTCCATTCTCTCCCTCCCATATTTCCGCCCTTTCATTCTGCTGGCCCTGGTTCTTGTAATTCTGTCTAGGAGCGCGAGGTACTGGAGGTAGCTTTACCTGTTGCTGGTTCTTTTTCGTCCCCTCTTTCTGCACCTGTGGATTTAAACCATTTATAGGGGCATTACCGGCCTGCAGGTGTGGACACTCGTCTCTCCAATGCCCTAACTGGCCGCACCCGTGGCAGGGGAACTTCTTCATAGCCTCTTCCCGACTCAATTTTGCCCGGGGCTTCCCTCCTCCCCCAGCAGTGGCATTCTGAGCATTATTACTGGAATTCAATTTACTTAACTGTTTTTCTTGCTGTTCAGCCAATTTTACTTGTGCCCACATCACTTTTTCCTTGAGGGCTTTCTTTTTATTTTCGATTTCATCTTCGCAGTATTTTGCGTATTTCAGGACATCATCTATGGGCTTTCCCTGCCAACTTATTTTATTATCTCGAATCCATTGAGATATCTCAGGCCTTAATCCTAGCACGAATCTGTAACTGAAATGGGTCATGTCTTTCATGTCCACATTATCGATACCACTGTAAGTTTTGAATACTTGCAGTAACCTTTCATAAAAGGAATGGACAGTTTCATCACGTTCTTGGGTGGTTCTATCTATTCTGGTCCAATCTGTCTCCTTTGCGGGCACCTTTTTCTTGAGGTATTGTATGACTTGCTCATACTTCCTCATTACTTCAGGTGCTGGAGCTCCTGTTTTCTCATCTCTCGCATATTCCTCACTAGGCCAATCAATTTCAATTTTGCAGTCGGTCCACAAATCTACAGGGACCACAATGTCGAAAAACCCATCTAGGTCTTTCAGAAGACATTTCTGAACTTTTGTAAAGCGTTCAACCTGCCTGTACCAATCAACAGGCTTTTCCCGTAATTTCGGGAAGTCATTCGTAAATGACACAATATCCTGTCGGGACCAAGGGACATGGACATATTTCCCTCCCGGGACCTCTCTCATGGGACACAATTTTTCTGTCGGAGTTACTTCTTTTAACACGAATTCTGAAGCTTGAGACTTTGCCCTGCTGTCTTCCTTTTTCTTTGCCCACCGGGTTCTCCATTTTCCCACCTCTCCCCATTTCTGCAAGAGTTTCAATAATTCCTTTATCTGGATCTGTTTTCCTACCACATTCAAGCTCTCTAAGTCTTTATCCGAAAAATCTACTCTGTAGGGTTTCTGAAGGATCTTGGAGCGACTGACATCGATTCCCATTTCTGTGGCTGTGTCCATTATCCTTTCATGGAGCAATCTAGCATTTCGGGTAAGATTTTTACTGATAAACAGTAACTCTTCTTCACTGTATGAGTTTAAGCGCTCTAATCCTACGTTTCCAGCCATCATTTCTTCTATTTCTATCCTTAGTTTATAGATCTCTAATGGTCTGGATTGGGGAGTGGTCTCTTTCTCCAACTCTTTGGTCCATCTGTCTAATTCTTCTGGTGATACTACTGTGGCACTCCTAACCCCAGATGCACCTTCAATCAACACCTCTTTTGGCCTATTCTGACTTCTTGCCCCTGACATGCTAGTCCTAGGTTCTCTAATAGGCAAATCCATCAGAACTACTGATTCACATTCACTCTCTTGATCGTCATCTATGAATACTTCCTTTCTTGGGGGTGGGATGTTAGGAGTAGGCATTATTGGGGAGATAACAGGAGGACGAGGACTAGCCAGGTTATCCCTATAAAGAGGAATAGCGGGTCCAATGGTTACTGGGATAGTCAGGGAATCTGGATGGGGATGTATCTGGGCTATGGTCCGGACTAAATCATCTCGCTGCCTAGCCAGGGCTTCTTTTTCTTGTTCTCTCAAACCCTTTCCTGTGGGATTGTCATGCAGTACTTGAGGTACCAAGGGAGGGTAAATACTTGGGGCAGTAGGAGTAACCAATCGTGGTGGTCCTTCTCCAAACGGCTGATAATTCGGGACCGTGGATTTTGGTCTGCAAAACCCATCCCCTTCACTGGTTTTACTGTCTGTACCTGTTCCATCTGTCTCGCTATCCCTCCGACATCTGGGATATTTGGCAAACGGGTTTGGTGAATTCAAAGGCTCTGACTCGGCTACATAGGGAGGGGGGTTTTTCATCAATAAATCTTCTAGGTGCTCATCTTCAGAGTCTCCTACGGGCATTGAGTGATGGGTCTTTTCTTTACTTTTTCCTTTCCCTTGTTCTAATACCCCCATCATTGGAAACAATCCCTCTGTCATCATGCTTTGTCTCCACTGTTTCATTTTCTGCTCTTTGGTTTCTCTATGGACCCTCGGATACCATTTACTCACTCCCTTGTCCATCCGGGGTCTATCTCTCTCCAAAGCCTCAATTTCCCACTCTTCTAAGGCTTCGTACTGGGTCAATCTGGGTCTGGGATGCAATTCATTCATGCGGGTCCTTAAGTTAAACAGGATCCTACCATTAAAGGTACCATCAATAGGAAATGCTAGAACTCCGTCATCTGCAGTATACTTTGCCCAATTCTCTAGCCACACACAGGTATGATACCCCTTTTCAAACATCATGAAGGAAGCAGGAGTGTTCTGTGGAGGAATGATCATACCCTCTCTCGTTCTAATGGGCTTATCTGTTTTAAAGAAATTCTTTACCTTGTCGGCAAATGACATTTTTCTCTTTATTCCATACATCATGTGCGGTCTACCTCGTATAATCTGTTCCTTATAGAAGCCTGAGTTCTGTGGATTAGGTAAGAACTCAGGATACCACATATGCCTTTCCAGGCTCGCTTCTAACTCGGCCTGATTAATTTTGTTTACTCTGGTACTTCCAATGCTAGCGCGACTCTTATTTTGTAGCAACCAATCAACACTGTGAATACAAAAATCCTTATCCAATGGGTGCGCGGCCTTTCGTGAGACCAAGTCCCACGCTCCGGCACTCACCCCTCCCTTACAAATTCGGCTTCACTACACACCCGCTGTCCTGACCAATACCAGCGCGGCACGGAGTGACGTCAGAGCAGCCTTCCGCCCGACTCCCTCCTTCACAAGATAACGGAAACTTTTAACTTTTCCTAAAGTGCGGGTGCAAAACTTAGTTACTAACACACAACGTCTGCCACTATGTTTGAGTGTTCTAAATAGGTAGAAAAATTTCCTCTCACTACAAGTAAACCACTTCTGTCTACTTTTCATTCACTCTGGATAGACTTCTTTGCCTGTCCATTCACACTAGTAATATAGAACCCGTTATTCTTCTGACTCATCCACCTTAGTCGGGGATATGTATTGAGCCAAGATTTCACCAGCGGACTATTTTACTTACCAGGCAAGCCTCTGAGACCCTATTACTCCTCCCACAGGTGACCCTTTCTAGGTGATATCACAAGGGAAGTTTTATACAAAGGACTCGTGGCTATCAATTATACAGATGCAAAAAGATCCTAATTAGTGCTTCCAGGTATTTCTTAACCCTACACTAATGACTCTAAACACGTGACTTTTCCAGCTAACCGGATTCTACTCACCGTTAGCTATATACTTCCCCGGGGATTCGGACTACACTGAACGCTTACAAACAGTTCTTTGTTAATACAACATGTAACATTTATAGCAGCAATGCAAAAATCATATACATTTACATATAAATCCTTAAAACATTTCAAAATTTTAACCAATACAGTAGAATTTAGCAGCACATTTTTATTCTCACGGTTTGTTTTTCAACTATCCTGCCTACCTAATTTAACTAGTCCTAACCATTACCTCTGCTACCAGAAAATTACTGATAGAGCGCGCAGGTCACCCGGGTCACAAGTTTACCAATTTTCACCCCGCGTACTGGGCCCTGACGCGAGAGACCAAAACTAAGTTTTGCAGTGAACCGGGTGATTTCTTGCACGCTACTATGAGTAATCCGGGGGTGTCTCTTACACCACTCCCTATTCGTGTACCTGACTTACCACAGGCACATTACTCCAGACAGATCAGGAGCTATCAGGGAATAGGTGACAGGTTTCCTAAGAAAGAATATACTTTATGAACAAAAATACATTTTCCACTCTTATAATCTGTAAAATAACCACAGACACCTGATGGGGTTAAAAGTTTTATCTAATGATTCAAAGTAAATATGTCAGGATAAGCAAGATACAAAATAACACATCAAGCATTAGGATCACAACCAAAATATAACTATGAATTAGAGCAAGGACCATTGAGTATAAGTGGATACCAAGGGATATGAGTATTTAGAGAACACGCAATTCAACATAAGTATGAACTGAACGAGGGACCTGAAGTCTATACTTGGACTAAACTACTTATGCTATTCTTACTACGTTCACTGCAACCATGCTAAGGGAAAAGGGGAAAACGGGAACACACTAATAAAATATGACAGTTCGTTACTTTCCTACAGGTGGGGAGAGAAGTGGAACAATTCTAATAAACAATTGCATATAATTTGCATTTCAAGGAGATAGGGCAATATCACAGGCAAGAGTGCTTTATTAAGAAAAGGAGAGAAAGTGAGAGAAAGACGCGAACCCACAAGCAATATTTACCTAATTAAGAATGAAGACTAACCCTGGCCACGGGTCAGTTTGGAAGGACGGGGACAAGGACCCTCAGAAAAGGAATGCCAGAATGCGAGCAGGTACAGCTCACGGGCAGTCAGGACAGGATACCCCTCAGGATTTGGTTCAGGACTGGGCTCACCAAGGTACGACCAACACCCACAGCTTCGGAAGCAACGCCTGCGTTACCCCTTTCTGCAAGTAATCCGCCAGTAACCCCGATTGGGTTTTCGAATTTCCCAGCAAAGTGCTCCGCCAGCACTTAAGACTATTTCCACCCCTAGGAGTTTGTGGAAAGTATGGACAGAGAGCTCCGCAGCACTCAAGATTGGGCACCTATAGAGTTCGTAGGATCAGTGACAGGTCTGCTACTCGGACAAGTCGGACAATTTTCCTAAGCTAAACTAGGGCAATTATACTGTTTGGGGACCCTTAGACCACCCACCAATGTTGCAAGTGACAGTTTCTCACATTATGATTGGTCAGGAGAGGTGTCCTTGTCATTGTCACCTCCTAGAATTCAGTGTTCCCATCATACATATTTAATTTTGCTTATCCGCCCCTTGGGTTCACGTTCCCATCCATAGGAATACAGTAGAAATTGCGAGAGTACAAGGTATAGCAACAATGTCTCTGCGTTTCAAGGTGATTTTCATCGTCTTGTGCTGGGTTCTCAGGCGCATTGGGCTTCAGGAGCCAGCTGGCTTGTTTCAGCTTCTGCGCAGTAGAGTTTCTCCCAGGTCACATGGCAATACTCAGAGGAGCCTCATCATGGCGCCGGTTATGTATTTTCCAGCCCCCAGAGACGTGATACATGAAAAATAAGCGAGAACAAATTAAAATCACACATAAAAATGATCACACTGTATACCGTGAAAAATCTTACACACCCCTTACTTTATAACAGCAATAGTATTAAAGTTTAGTGCGAAAAGACAGATAGGCTAAAGCAGCAGTTACAAGCGTAGAGCGTGGTGAGAGACAAGCGGCCATGTTTGCAACAGTGCGCATGAGCACAGATTCCCTCCAGAATGCGAGTGCGTCACATTACATGGGTATGACCGACGCATGCGCAGACTGAATTTCAGCGAAGCGGCCATTTCTTTAGTGCAAGCTTTGTGAGAATGAAAAAACACATAGGCAAGCCTCTTGGGGACACCCGTGTGTTGGGGAAAATGCTAAATACAAGACGGACAGTTGGATTAATATGATTATAATTTAAATGAGGTTCATGAGTGCGAGCAAGTCGCTTTACGTGCGAATCCTTGCTCCATCAGTAGCGAGTGGTTTGGGGCTTTGCATGTCAGCAATTTTTATCGCTAATGACATGCAAATTGGGCGTACCCAACCTGTTGGCGACTGAAAGCAGTCACTAACATCGCTATTGCCTATTATCAACGTAGGCGTAGCGACAAAAAAATGTGCGCTAAGCGCGAATATCGCTGAAAACTAACACCTGCTCAGACCAGTTGTTAGCCTGTATATCCAATGGGAGGTGGATATTCAGGCTACGTCCTTATTAGCGATAATGCCTGAATATTGCTGAATTTCCGGCAATATTCACGTATCTCGCCACTATCGCCGGATATTTTATCGCTTTGGAGATAAATGTTGCTAATAGCACGTTATCTCTGCAATAAAACAGGCGATGCGCGGCGATAAAAAAAATTGTCGCTAAGCTTATTTAGCGATAAATATCGCTAGTTGTTGATAATATGCCCCTTAGTTTGGGCTTGAAGCAATCTGTAGAGCAGGGCGATTGCCCTTATTTGACACAGAAACAGGTTTTGCTCAACCACTTTTTAGGGGTTCTCGACTGCCATATTTTCACTGGTGATTGGTATGGGAGCAACCTCCACTCCGTACAGCAGGAAATTACATGTGAGGAGCACATACTCATCAGTCAGTCTCCAAGTGTAGGCATTCCCCTCTTTTCCCAGTCATATAATTCTGAGCAATTGCCCTTATGGGGAAGCTGCAGCAATGCTGTTAAGGTAGGTCTTTCACTTAAGGGAGCTGCATCCATATTTGCCAATGGGCTCAGATCCTTGCAACCTAGAGGGTACTAAGCAGGAGCCCAGCTAGCAGCTCTCCAGATTGAAAGTACAGATTGAGCAATAAAGCCAGAAGTGTAATTTGAGAGGGTATGTTCGAATCGCAATGGCCATCCCACGCCAGCGCATATCCGTCCAGTAAGCTGATCACTTTAGCTGTGCATCTCTTTCATTAGCGTGGAGCTGCAGTTTAAACATAGTAATCCTACGCTGACCAGGACCCCAAATGAGGTATACTCCTAAACTATATATCACACGAAAGATGGATTCAGAAAGTTGGATCAGGAGGAGGGCTGGGTGAAAATTCTGCTCTGCCTACAGAGTTTGCAGAGTTTTGCCCACTCCACGTTCCACTCGGAATACAGAGTTCCAGTTAAACTACCCCAACCTCTGCATGGCAGAGTTTTTTTCTTGGTCGTGGCACTCCTACATTAAGTTGACGTGGGTGAGCGAGAATTGTGCTGCCTAGCGTGATTTTTGGGCTCTAGAAGGCCTCCCCCCGACATTTCTCAAAGCGAAGGCCTACGGCAGTTCATGATCGTTGGTGCTCAGAGAGCTGCTGCTTGAGCAGAAAATATATTTGAGTGGCAGAAAGAAGCATCAACCTCTGGTGAGTCACATGGTGCTCTTCGCTCTGATTTTATGGCGCAGAACAACTCCCAGAACTAAAAATCAGCGCAAGCAACGTTACATGCCGAATCCCAGCCCCATGCGAAACTCTGCATAATCGCGCTGAGTTTTTATGTAACTCCGTGGAATTCAGCAGAGTGAAACTCCATGAGTTCCATCCACCCCTAATCAGGAGTGCAGCTAAATATTACAAGAGCCAATGAAGAAAAAAACATTTTTGATAGTGAAATCCTACCCATCACAAATAATAGCAATGTTAGCCAGAAACATACAGATTTTCTCAGGGAAGCAAACTACCCTCTAACGTTGACTACTACTACTTTAGCTTCAATGTGGCAAATTATCAATCCCAGATATCTACAAGTAACTGTCTCCCAGGGTAATTAATTCCCTATTTCACAGGAGTTGGCCCATGGTTGTGTAGTGAGCAGTGAGAAAGCATTGGAGTTGTCCCAGTTCAGTGAGAGGCCACCAAAGTACTCTAAGGCCTGCGGCACCTTCCACGTCTGAGAGTTCACCCCATAGATATAATAACATGTCGTCCGCATAAAGGGGGACAAATGGGGGAGCCTTTGACCTGCAGCCCACTATAATATTCACCCTTGTGACGCATAAGGGCCAATTGTTCTATGGTCATTTGAGTTAACACTACTGGTGTTTTTCTACTCCATTGGAGTCGTATATATTAGCCGTGTCTGTTTAAGGAACTACCTACCAAGTCTCATGTTTACCATTATTGCCTTTTTTTGTGCCTAACAACGTAGATATGGTAATTGCATATTGGGAGCTGTTCCACTATTTCGAATAGCTTTTCCCTTTCCAATCGCAGATGGTTGGGGGCACTGGATCACCAGTTCTAGGTAATTTTAGCTTATTTAAGAGTTTCTCATTTTATTATCTCAATATGCAGTTGGGGGCAAACCCCTGACATCATAGGAATTCAGTGACCACATACAACCAGTTTGAACACCCCCACGCCTCTAACGGGATGACACTGTTCCCGTATTCTCTCTAAAGTATTTGCAAATCGTGTCCCCGGTGGCTCCGAAAACCAGGTCATCTAAAACTGCAAAATTTAGCTTCTAGGTCAGGCTGCAAGCTCTACCAATATCCCGTCTAATTGACACCAATAACGGATTATGGTCAGAATGAGTCTTATATCTAATCAAAAAGGGGGGGAGGGGGGATCACTTGTCCTGTATAACCTGGGTACAGTTCTCACTGGAATGACCCTGAGGTAAAAGACCCTCATACACGTGTAACAATGGTGGTATGGGCGGTATATCTTGATTCTCCGCCTTTAATTACACGTCTGTGCAGAATCATGGGGTCAGTCGGTATGCACCCTCCACCTAGAGGAAAACACCCTAGGTTAAAAACAGTAGTGATCAGTGATAGTGGGTGGTATGTGAGTGAAAATATTAAAAAACAATCCAATCATGCCGGGAAGAAGTGCAATTTTATTGTCCGGGATTGAGTTGTTGCTTGAGGATATAGTGGAATACGTTTATTAGAAATAGTTAGGATTCATGCGTATTCCTTCCTCTGGTGTTCAAACAATGGTCGACATGTTTCAGCCTTATGTCGCCTCAAAAAGGTCGGTTCGGCTTTCTTCAGGACCAGGTGAGTTCTGTGCAGAGGGTGACGTTTGTCTACTCTTTAAATGAAGGTCAAAATTGGACCTTTCAAGGGCTAAAATTAGCTTCTCAAACGGGTTCCCGGAGGGTGGGAGGGGCGCTTCTCGTCGCTCCGTCTTCCAGCGTGCAGCTTGTGCTGTCTCTTCCTCTCGCGGGCAACCATTGTTACACGTGTATGAGGGTCTTTTACCTCAGGGTCATTCCAGTGAGAACTGTACCCAGGTTATACAGGACAAGTGATCCCCCCTTCCCCCCCTTTTTGATTAGATATACTTAAAGCCAAGGAACTTGGTGGGATCACTAACATTCCTTCTCCCTCTTTTTGATTGCTACAGAATGAGTCTTAGTAAAGTATTTAGCTTGTATCATCCTTACATGCATACTGTGGTGCCTAAAATGCTATCTAGGTGAACAAATAAGTCATAAATACCCAAATAGTAAGTACTAATCTCTTACCTTCTGGACAGGAGCCCTAAAGGAGTCTATAAATCCCCACTATTTAGACCATCTATGAAAGAACTGAGTTATCTCGCTAATGCGGGAGCAGGGTGGGGGGGGGCGATTTATCCAGTATGACATTGACTATGCAATTTAAATCACCTCCCACACGCATTGGGTATATGAGGTGCCAGGGCTGGCAGCAAGATTGGTTGATCAGTGTTTGGGCATAGATATTAATGAAGGCTATTTCTTTCCGATCAAGCTTGCTCCGGTCATCGGGATAAATGATTTCAACTTGGGGCCTTAAAGGTGTTCCCGGTAGGAACCAGATTAACACCCCCAGCAATTGCTGAGTGGCTACTGAGCATAGTTCTTCCAACTCCAGTATTTTGCAGAGACAGACCTTTTGTTTTAGTAAGGTGGGTTTCTTGGATAAAGGTGATCTGAGGCCTGCGCTGTTTAATATAGATTTGTGCTCCATGTCTCTTACTCTGAGAATTAAAACCTTGCACATTGTATGTGAGCACCACCGTAGTGAGAGAAATACTTTGCATAGTGAGTGAAAAACAACCCAATAGTGTAGACCCGGCAAATAACAAATTATAGCCAACAACTCCAAACTGGACATTCTATTTAGGGAGAAAGTGTACACCTCAGTGGGAAGCATGAACAGAACCCAACGTAATTATTGAACAATATTAACACACCCCTACTTTACACAATGCACCACGGCACTACATCCAAACGTTGGTGAACCACAGTGCAATTACACCTTCGGCCAGGCCACAGTGGACAGGTTATTCAAGGTTGAAGGGGGAGAAGAAACACATGATAAATAACTTGAACTCTTGCTCCACAGAACTTCCCAACAAAGGCTTATAAGCACCTCCAAGGAGAACTTGCTGTCTGAGCTATGAGAACAGGAGAAAAATGTCATGACCCCCCATCTCTATTCTATGATAAACACAATAAAATAATGTTATATACCATTTGAGGGGTATATTTAGGCAGCAAGACACTAGAGTCTAATACTGGGACGCTGTCCTTGCCAGAACCAGAATCATCTAGGGAGGTTGCCCTGCTTCCTTGATGCCTATCAGCATGCCTCACCAGGGTCTGGTTCCTGCTAGCCTGTGCCTGCTGCTGCATGGGCTAAGTGTCCCTTTGCCTCCTCGACTGAGTCCATTTGTGGCTCTGGGTACTGGCAGAATCCTGTAGCTGTCCAAAGTGGCCCGGGGCATCATACCCATCAGTTCAGTCTGAAGGCTTAGGCGGATCAGTGAAAAACATAGATTTGCCATCAAGCTAAAACCTCAGTCTAGACGGCAACAGTAAGCATAGGGAACCTACATTTCTCATTGTTTACTTTTCACTGCTATAAAAGACGCTCAGAGCTTCTACACTGTAGATGTGAAGTCAGGAAAGATTGAAACTCATGCATTCTCCACCCGAGAAGGGTCCAACAGCATGCGCCTGACACAACAAAAAATATTGGTCTTAGACGAGAAGAAGAAGTGCCACCACTGGCCACTGTGGTGTGCCAGGCTTGGGGCCGAGACGGCACCTTGTGAACTCCCTTGAGGGCATAGAATTTAGATTTTCCTTGTGGGGAGGACAACCTATTACAGCCAGTCTTTTGAAAGGCAATCATAGTGCCCCCTTTGATGTTTTCTGGTAACCCAACTATTCTGATGGTTATTGTTCTGGGGACTGCTTTCTTGATCTTCCACTTTGATTTTCAGGACTCTAATATGTTCAGAAATTGATGTAAGTTCAGACCGATAGTCCTTTGTGACAAGGGTCAAGACTGAGACAGTGGATTCTACTTTGTCTACTGGGTCAGCCTTTTTCCTGTGTTCACCTCTTATTAAACTCAGATTCACATTTAACGAGTCAGTTTTATTCTCCAGAGCTTTTCTTGTGTAGCTGATTACAGTCAGGATGACATTCAATTTATCTTCAGGTGTATAGGCCGAGCCAGTAACTGCTGATAATGTTGGGAGATCTACCCTCACGGCAGGTGGGTACTCCTTCAGTTTTTTCATTCACCCCATTGTCAGGTGAGATCTGAGTCACAAACTTCTTTACCAGGGGGTAGACATTTCCAATGAGGATGAACGGGCGAACAGCTTTGGCCTCCACCAACTTCCAATGAGGGATCTAGTCATGGGGAAGAAAGACCAAAGGGCTGGCCAACATCCCCACAATTTTGTAGTCACCTCCACTTTGTAGAAACATCCTACCTGCAATTCAACAGGGTACTGCGTCAACGATTACAAACTCTGTCTGATGGTTGCCAAATCCAGTATTTCCCAATATAGGTGGGGACTCAAATTTTAAAACTTGTTTTAAAATTTGTGTTTTACCTACCTTTTGCTGCTAAACTGTACTGTTGACTTTTATGTCTTTGCTACAGCATCGCTGCGTGTTTCAGGGTGCTGTAACCTCTCTTTCTTTCTTCTGCCTACTTGGCGGCTATATTTCCACCAGGGGTAGGGCCATTCATGGGTGCTATTTTGGTCGGCGCTCTAGTCGCTCGCCCGACCTGATTCTTCCCCTATTTATGGTCTCTGGGTGTCCGTGCGCAGCGGGCACTCTGCTGGCATGCCAAAAGCGAGCCCGTCAGCCCTAGTCCGTGTCCGGACTGCGGCCAGCACCAGTAATGCTGCCGTAAATGGCCCTTGTTTAAGAACTACTTGGACAAGAAAGCAGCTTCTAGATCTGATTGTGATGCGCTGTGCCATTCCCAGTGCACAGTCTAAATATTGAATCCTAAATATCGACTTACAGAAATATCGAGTTGGAAATATCGAAGGTAAAGAATATTGAGATCAAGAATTTCGTTGTACAGAATATCGACCCTAAGGTAAGTAATATCGATTTTTTATATCGATGTAAGTAATATTGAAGTTAGTAATATCGATATCAAATATATCGATATTACTAATCTCGATGTTACTAATATCAATATGTATATTATTGTTATGTATTTTATTATGTATTAAAATGTATGTGTTATATGTTTTTTGTTAAGTATTCTACTTGTTTTAACTTATATGTATACTATTTTTATATGTTAATAATGTTTTTTCAAGTACATTTTGTGTTTTAGTACCGGAGTGTGTTGCGGGTTTATAGGGGAATAGGGTGGGAAGTAATTTAATTATACTAAATAATTATACATTTTTCGGAATTATTAAATTAATTGTAATTAATGTTTGCATTTAAGTTCTGTAGCGGTTTGTGCGTTAATAGGGGAATTGGGTGGGAAGTAATTTAATTGTAATTAATAATGATTTATTTTCATTTATTGGTATTATTAATTATTTAATTTTTAATTAGTTATTATTTGTAATTAATTTTTTATTTGGTAAATAATTTTTTTAATTCATAATTAATTTTGATTCATTGATTAATTGGTAATTATGTTAAGTGCATTAATTTAATAATGATGTGTGTTGTAAGGTTATAGGCTAATAGGGTGGGAAGTAATTTAACTGTAATTAAGGAAAACAGAAAATTAGTGTTGAGTATTTATTATTACATTATTGTTAATCAATTATTTTTTGGTCATAAAAGTTTAATAATTGTTTTTTTAATGAATTTGGTAATTAATTATTAATTGGTGATTACATTTTCTTTTTATTATTTATTTGATAATCAATAAATTATTGCCAATTAATTATTAGTTTCTGAATATTTTGTAATAACTATTGTTTTTTGCTATTTATATTTTGTATTATATATTTTATTTTTATTTGTTAAGAACGTTTTAATAATTAATATTTAATTATATTTATTTTAATTGTTGATTTATTATTAATTGGTAAATATTTTTTTAATTATTTCTGGGTATTGTTAAATAATGTTTTGTAAATTAATAATTAAATTGTTATTGTTTACAGAAAAAATATTATTTTAAATATTAGTAAGTTGTTTTTACCACTACGCTATCCAACACTTTTCCTATTGTTGTACCCTCTGGAGTTGGAATAGTAAGTTTATCCCCTACGCTATCCAACACTTTCCCTACTGTTGCACCCTCTGGAGTTGGAACAGTAATTTTTACCCCTACGCTATCCAACACTTTCCCTACTGTTGCACCCTCTGGAGTTGGAATAGTACTTTTAACCCCTACGCTATCCAACACTTTCCCTACTGGTGCACCCTCTGGAGTTGGAGTAGTAATGTTAACCCTTACGCTATCCACCAGTTTCCCCACTGTTGCACCCTCTGGAGTTGGAATAGTAACTTTAACCCCTAAGCTATACAATATTTATTGTTTTAGTTAATTTAGGGTATAATTTATTTTAAATTATTTTTTAAACTTTGTTATATATAGTTTTGATGTTTTTCTTTATATTATTGTTGTATATGTATGTACATATTCATACAGTATAAAATGTTTTTTAACAATTGATAAGTTATTAGAGTAATTAATTATAAATAGTATATGACCAAGGCCGCAGGGACGGTCGAAATGCGTCATGACTAACTGTTTATTGGGTAAATAAACTGAATGCTGCAACAAAGTTGGTCAATGCCTTGTGGAGCGCTGCGAGGTATTGCAGATATATATATATATATATATATATATATATATATATATATATATATATATATATATATATATATATATATATATATATATATATATATATATATATATATATATATATATATATATATATATATGGTAATTTCGTTTTTTTACATTATATGTATTATTTATAATGTTAAATATATTTTTAAGTATGTTTATGGTATTTATATGTATTATTTATTTAATTTTATATTATTTTTAAACATGAAAAAAACAATATTTTTTACAACAATATTTTTTTTCTCGATATGTTTCCACTTACCTTAATGTAGATAGGACTTCGATATTTTTGATGTCGATATTCTGCCTCCGATACTTTTGATGTCGATATTTCCAACGTCGATATTCTGTCAATGATTCGCCAATCCCATATACCCCGATCCCCTCTTGGTAAACTGGGATCAGGCTTACAAATTCAAGTCCTGCTCCTATGAGTTTGGGCGGTCCAAGGTGGAACAGGGTGCATAAGTAGTTGTTGCCAAGTCATCAGTCATTAGTACTGGTGAGGATAAGCCTCTTATCAGAGCCTGCTTGGTAAACTGCAGGTCGCTCTCCAAACATGCAGAGGATATTTGTCTCTCCCTTGAGTCCAATCTCTGGGAATTTATGTTCATAACAGAGACTTGGCTAAGAGAGACATCCAACCCTGACATTTTGCTTGCGTTACCTGCAGGTTTTAAGATCTCCATGGTCAATCGTGCAGATAATAGGTGGGCAGGAGGCTTTGCTATTATCTTGAAAGACGTGGGAGATTACATGTAAAAAAATTGAGAACATAAGTTTAATTGAGGCCATTTTTTTTCCATTAAAATTTCACCAGGGCAGACTCTTGCGGGCATTCTGGTCTATCGACCCACCGACTCAGCATCTGTCCATCTTTCAAAGTTGGGTGACATTATAGCTGATCCCTCTTTGAGAAATGCAAATCTTACAGTTCTTGGCGATTTTAATGTCCATATGGACAATATGAATTGCACTCTGGAACTCCAAGTGGCTGATATGTTGGGGGAACTTAATGTGATTCAGTTGGTCACGGCCCCCACGCATCGAACAGGTCACATGTTGGATCTTATTTTCTCTAATGATCCCACATTTAAGGTTGAGGCTCGTCTGCCATTACCTTGGTCAGAGCATTGGTTGATTCCGTTCAGCCTGTCGAGAAATTGTGGGAAATATAGTTCCAGGCCAGAGTTTGTTAAGAAGAGAAACTGGAAGAGGGTTTCCCCCGAGTCCATAGGTTAATTTCTTCAGAATACCCGACTACTGCTGACCGGTGACTAGGCATGGGCGGATTTTGCGGATTCGCAATCGGCGAATTTGCGGATTTGCGGATTGCGAAAATCCGCAAAATCCGCGAATCCTCGCGGATTTTGCGGATTTTTTTTTGGGTGTTTGCACGGGTTTCTGCAAGTTCGCGAGGGTTTTGTGCAATTTCGCAAATTGCGAACTTACTTGTCAGGTCGCCAGTTTTGCGAACTTGTTGTTTCTACGTGCCCAGCCTGTTTGCAAGCCTTTCTTCATCACTGCCACCCTCTGTCACCACTGGCACTCTCTTTGTTCACCCATGCCACCTTCTGGCTCACCCATGTCACCCTCTGTGTCATCACAGCACCCTCTGGCTCACCAGTGTACATTATTGGGGCAAACAAAGCACTGCCATCCTCTGTCAACACTGGCACTCTGGTTCACCCATGCCACCCTCTGGCTGTCACACCCATGCCACCCTCGGTGTCATCACAGCACCCTCTGGCTGACCAGTGAGTGTACATTATTGTGGCAAAGCAAAGCACACCTGCTAAGTGCCTTAAGTTTTGCATACTTAAATTACAACAACACCTGCCCTGCCCCAACTGACATTAATGAAGGCTGGCACCTGCTTGTCTGCTCCCTTTCCTTTCCTTTTCCTGTTTGTTGCAATGTAATTTTTTTTTAACAGGAACCTAACCGAATTCTGGAGGGCCCCTTCAGGAAGCACTACAGGGAATGGTTACAAATGATGAGGTTGAACTTTTGCACCTGCTCATAGCTTTTCCTTTTGCAACATAGCCAGCCCCCAACACCACCCCAAAAGTCGAAAAACACACACAAAAATCACCACAAACAACATCAACTTATCAACTTACTTGTGAAATCAAATTTTGAATCCAAAAGGCCTCAAATCCAAATATCCAGCAGCATCCACAAAAAGTAATCCTTCCCAGTCAAGATCGAATCCAAAATGGCCAGAAAAGGAAACAAGAACAGGAAGTTGGAGACTGGGGCACTTCCTTCACCCCTCCCCAATGGAGGAACTTGCTGGACAGGAACAGGAAGTTGGAGACTGGGCCACTTCCTTCCTTCACTCCTCCGCCATTTTTTTTTTTTGTAATTTCGCCAGTGCAAGATTGTTGCTGCCCGCGCCGCGGGCCGCGAGCAGTGCGAACACAAGCAAAAAATCCGCAGCGCGCGGATTTGCGGATTTTGCGGGAAATCCGCGAATCTCGCGGATTGCGGATTTACCGAAAATCCGCAAAATCCGCGAGCGGAAAGGATTTTACGCCCATGCCTACCGGTGACCCCAGCGTGGATGTATCCACCTTTAATGAGTGGGTTACCACCTCCCTTGATATCATTGCCCCTATTAAAACGGTACAAATGGCTAGGAAAAAGCCTTCCGCACCCTGGTACTCTTCAGAACTGTACTTAGAGAAAAGCGCGTGCAAGAAGTTGGATGCGAAGAGTGTTTATAAAACAGCACTAAAAAAATGTCATGCCCTCAAACGTCTGGCTTTTAGGAAATATTTAGCCAACAAACTTAAGGAGTTTGACAACTCCTCCAAGGAAGTCTTTAAGATTGTGCAAGATTTTATGAAAGCTCAAGCACCATTATGCCTTCAGCCAACTTATGTGAAGATCTGTCAAACTTTTTCCAGGAGAAGGTTCAATCCATATACTCCTCCTTCTCTATGCCAGAGTCTCATACTGCCACTTCTTTGTCTCCTGATTCGCTTAGCTCCTGGTCCGAATTTCAGCCTTTTTGTTCGAAACTGTCCCTTTCAGACCTGGTAAGAACCAAATTAGGTTTGCCACTTGATCCGTCTCCAGCTAGATTTTTCAAACTGCTGGCTCCTTTTTTCAATCCCCAGTTACATTTAATCTGGAATGCTACTCGGATGTCGGGTAGCTATCCCTCTGTATGGGAAAAAAACCATATGATTTGCCTGTTCTTAAAAAGGAAGACACTGATCCTGGTACACTTAAGAACTTCAAGCCCATCTTGCTCCTGCCCGTTCCTGCACAAATTCTGAAGAAGGAAGTTCAGAGACAGTTATCTGACTTCTTGGAGTCCAATAACCTCCTTCATGACTCCCAGTCAGGTTTTAGGACGGGCTACAGTACTGAGACTGCTCTGTTGGAAGTTGCGGAAACCATCTGAGAATCCCTTGACCGTGGTCGCTGTACCATGCTTGTGGTTTTGGAGTTGTCCACAGCCTTTGATAAGGTCTCTCATTTGTTCCTTTTAGTCTGTTTGGCACAGCTAGGCATCTCGGGAACTATCTTGAACTGGTTCCGCTCATTTCTGGATGCACAGTCTCAGCAGGTCTTTCTGCACCCTCATGTCTCCTCTTCCTGCACAACGGTATGAGGAGTACTTCAGGGCTCAGCGTTTAGCCCCACCCTGTTTAATGTTTATCTTGCCCCTTTGGCAACTGTAGGGGATCATTGTGGGGTGAGAATGATCTCATACGCTGATGATACGCAGCTCGTGTTCTCATTCAAAGACACTGCAAAGTCCGCGTTTGATAGCTTCAGGCATTGCCTCACCATGATTGCTTCTTGGATGACAAATAATTGCCTGAAATTAAATGCTGACAAAAGGAGAGGTGATTTTTTTTAATCAACCGGCTCCCCATGGGCAGATCTCTAGTGGCCGGCCAAGCTGACCCACCCCCCATTCCTGTCACCTCTGTCAGAAACTTAGGTTTTAAATTCGATTCTAAACTGTCGGGCAAGGCCCAGATTGGTCAAGTCTCCAGAGCTTGTTTTTGGAAACTTAAAAACCTGCAAAGATTCCTCCACCTGTTGCCGCTGGACTGTCGGGCTACAATAGTCCATGCCCTTACTACATCTCAGAAGGACTATGCTAACAGCTTATACCTGGGGCTTCCTGCTTATCTTACCCAGAGATTGCAGAGAGTCTAGAACGCCACAACGAGGTTCATCATAAATGTACCCCTCCAACACCACATTCCTCCTCATTTGCACAGCCTTCATTGGCTCCCAGTGACAAGGAGAATCGAATTTAAGGCACTGACCCTTGCCTATAGAGCCACAAGAGATAGAGGCCCAGGATACCTGAAACAGAGACTTCAGAAATATCAGCAATCCAGGACCCTGCGATCCAACTCTCAGATGCTTCTCCAGACTCCTCGCCTTGCCAAAGCCGGGATTGGTGGGCGAGCCTTCAGAGTTAGAACAGCCGTTCTTTGGAATTCTATGCCTGATTACCTGCGCAAACCAGAATCAAAATCTACTTTCAGGAAGGCATTGGAAACATGGCTATTTGATTTGCCCTAGCTAGTCCCTCTTTCCATTGTCTGATTATGCTGCTACTTCTAGCGCCGGGACAACGCCCTTGGTGGTAGCCGAGCGCTTTATAAGTGTTTATGGTATGGAATGGTAAGCAGAGCCACCATGGCAGTCCCATGGCTGAGATTGTGCCCAAGCAGTAGTAACAAGCATAATTAGCATGGGTGCCTCAAACAAAGTTGATCTTGTGGGGTTTCTCCATAGGCTTACAGTTCACAGCATTCTGTTCAGCTACCCAGAGGTCAAAGTATTGTGTAGGCTTCCTCCCTGGTGGCCCGGTCAACCTAGGAGTTCCGCTCGTCATTGCTTCTAACGCCGGAGCGGAGAGGGTGTTTCCTCCCAGGATATTTCCAAACTGGGGTGGCATAGTGAGCATAAGAATGATGGAGATAAACCCAGATATTTTGACTGGGGGAGAATGTTTGTATTATCAGCATTCTGTCCATCATTTGTTTGCTGTAACACTTTTTGCCCTAAGTGTAATGTGTATGCCCAGACGTAGGCCCCTTGCTCACTGAGCCACTGGATCCAAGCTGGCTGGAGAAGGGTGACATACCCTGAAACCGGTCCCAGGATGCTTGTTTCCGGTCTAAGGAGGACCTGGCCTGGCAGTTCGGTCTGAAATGTTCCTATGGGGCACTGGGTCAAGACTGATTTGCTTATGGATGGGTTCAAACTGGGGTGGCATAGTGGGCAAAAGAACAATGGATTTAAACAAGATCTTTTGACGGGGGAGAATGTTTGTATTGTCAGCATTACGTCCATCATTTGTTTGCTGTAACACCCTAAGTGAGATGGGTATGGGCATAAGTGGGTCCCTTGTTCACTGTGCCACAGGATTCAAGCTTGCCTGGCTGAAAAAGGGTGACATACCCTGAAATCGGTCCAAGGATGCTAGTTTCCGGTCCATGGAGGACCTGGCCTGGTAGCACGGTCTAGACTGTTCCCATGGGGCACAGAGTCAAGGCTGATTTACATATGGCTGGGTCCAAACTGGGGTGGCATAGTGGGCGAAAGAATGATGGATTTAACCCAGCTCTTTTGACTGGGGAAGAATGTTTGTATTGTCAGCATTCTGTCAATCATTTGTTTGCTGTAACACTTTTAGCCCTAAGTGGGATGGGTATGCCCAGACGTGGGTCCCTTGCTAACTGTGCCACTGGAATCACGCTAGCCTGGTGGAAGAAGGGTGACATACCCTGAAACCAGTCCCAGTATGCTTGTTCCGGTCCAGGAAGGACCTGGTCTGGCAGTTCGGTCTGGACTGTTCCCATGGGCACAGGGTAAAGACTGGTTCAAATATGCCTATGTCCAAACTGGGGTGGCATAGTGGGCAAAAGAATGATGGATTTCACGCAGATCTTTTTGCTGGGGGAGTATGTATGTATTGTCAGCATGCTGTACATCATTTGTTTGCTTTAACACTCCTCCCAGGATATAGCACCCAATCTGGATTCCTGCTGTTGCATCAATGTGTGGTGAGGGGAGGGAGGAGAAAAGCAGCCCCTCTTGTGAACCAAAGCATTCTGCTAAACCTGCGGATGAACTGCCGCCCCTTCCAGGCCTCGGTGGCCTGGAAGCACTAATATCATGGCCACTGTTATGACGCATTTGCCATCTTGTAAACAGCTGCGGGGCTGCTGATTCACAGCAAGAGCAAAGAGCAGAAGAGGACCCCCTGGCACTCTCCAGCCTCTTGCCCACTATCTGAGTCATGGCAGGATATCCCCGCTCTCCGGATCAGCACCCATGCAGCAGGATCAGACATTTAGCTCTGCGGTGGACAGCGCACACTCTATCGATGCTCTCTAGGGCATGGAGGTTAGCTCCTACCACCCAACCCAAGTTTGGCTTTCTTGAAGAAGACTGATGCCTGGACCAGCTCTAGAGTGACCCTGAGCTGTGGAGGTGCTTCTCGAGGGTCAAACCAGCTATGACCTGGATGGCGCATTTGTGCTGACCATCCTGTTAGGTAACTCACCTCCACACGTCCTTCCAGCATGTCAGTGCAATTCATTGTTTACTGTGCTTGTTTATTTTTCAGTATTTGTTTCAAGAGTAGTCTTGTGTGGCCTAGATAGTTTTTTACATTTTCTGCAGAAATTTATATTTCCTTTTGAGTTTTTTTTTGCCATTTTGTTCTTCTTTTTTCATAATTGGGAAATTTACTGATTTGTATAATTGGTTTGAAGTCAACATTTGAAGCATCTTACGACGGCAGAAAGTTGCAAAGAGAAGCACTGGCAATGAGGGAGACTGTAGACATTTCGCACTCAAATGTGACCAGAAAATGTAATGTGAATAAAGAACAAGAGTATATTTTCACAACAGACAGCTGCCGGTAAGACGTTGATTAATGGTGCAGAAGCAGCAACCTTCAAATGAATGGTAAGATGAAGCCAATAGTCGAAGAACTTCGATTGTCTGATTTGACTGGACCACTTGAAGTTTTAAAGCCAAATTAGAGCTTTGGAATGTTAGGAGCTCCACTGAAGACAAAGAAGCGACTCCGGTTATCAATCGGTAAAGCCCGCAACAACAGACTATAAGGCTATATTAGAACATTGGAATATTGGGAGCTCAATTGAAGACAATGGAGTGCTCCATGCTGTAAAGGCCTGCAAAGCAACATTCCAATGTTGTTTTCAAAGGCCTCTGGGAGCCAGAGGGAATTTACACCCCTCGAACTTGAGAGGCGTTTGTTTTATTTGTTGGAACATTCTGCCCTCTAGTGGCAGAGTGTTCTAATAGCCTTCTAGCCCTTCGTAGCTGGGCTATACCGGCTATTAAAGTCCTGCTCCCTTGTTAAAGTCCCTCGCCTTCGGCTCGGGCCTTTAACGCTGGAGCGTACCGAGTGGTTCCGTCACGGCGTGGCCGCGCCGACTACGCTGCATCAATCCCGCGCCTGCGTGGAAAAATTGATGAGCAGGCGGGGCTGTGACGTAACCACTCCATCATGATCACAGCGCGCCCGTTGCTCGTGATGGAGTGCTCCCCTCCCCCGCCAGCGCCGCGGCGGAATTACCGCCGTGGCCAAGGGGTTAAAGGACCTCACCCTCGTTATAGACTCTCGCCTGAGGCTCGGGCCTATAACTCAGCCTCAGGGCCTTTAACAACCGGTAACGCCCCCAGCTGTGGGCCATAAGGCTATAATAGAGCTCAGCACCATCCACGGAATGGAGTTTTAAGGCAAAACAAATGTGGCAATATAGATGATATGTTATGTTATGTCATGTCATGCTGTGTCATGTCAGGTTATGTTATGTCATGCCATGCTGTCTAGTGTTGTGTCATCAGGTTATGCTAAGTTATGTCACGCTATGTTAGGTTACGTCAGAGATGCTTGGAGTGAGCACCTTCTTTCATTATTAGTATACTCTCCCAGTGGTGCGTGACAACCACTGTAGAATGGTTAGGTTATGCTCACGCTTCAGCGCTGGGTAAATTGCTACAGGTCAGTTTTCCTTTTCCTGTGCACTAAATAAATTAACATTATTATTTTATACTTGCCCATTTTCTCCCTGTCCTTTAGTGTGCCTGCATTAAAACACGGCTGTTGGGTGCTCTGTCACCGCGACCCTTCTTTTAGGTGAAAATCTGAGACTTTGTTTAATATAAAAAGGAAGTGAATTAACCAAGGACAAGCTTCCCTGAAGGTTTCAGCACAGCAAAAACCGTCAGCCACAAACCTGTCCCATAAACTGCTGCCCTCCTTTCCAGTCTGAGCAGCAGCGAGCTCCTGCCTGGCTCTGCCTCGCTCGTGAAACACTTGGCGCCATGTCAGAGTCAAAACATTTTATTTACAGCCGCGTTCAAGCCAGATCTATAGCACTTACAGCAGAATAAATTGCCACTAGAGACAGATTGCAGATTTCAGCTGCATTAATATTTATTGTCGCTTTCGCGGCTGAAATCTAGCCTCCGTGGAATGCACCGGCTGGGGAGATTTATTCGTCCATTGTTCCAATCCTTACAACCTGTTTATCCGGCCTTACAAGTGATGGCTTTGCCATACAGCGCATACCAATGTATGTACAGAGCAGCAAAGAACTGGCATTTGGAACGCATGGAGTTTAATCTGTTTAATGCATTGGGTGCTGGATCCTTTGTTCTGTAGAACCCCTGTATGGGCCGGGATGCCCGCCACCCCTTTGACCACCAATCCCAATGGGAGGAGACAGACACAGTTTGAACTTTTGGAAGGCAGGGGGCCTCACGACCCCCCCGGCTGTATTTATTAAAATATGAAACAAAATTTAAAACTTTAAATTAAAAACGTTTCATGTATCATGTACAAATTCAACTTCCATTACGTTTGATGAAGACAGGTATTCAGGCTAACCTTAACAAATCTCTAATACAAAGATTTCCTAACTGAGTCTAACATCATGACATAATGCATTGCATACAAATTTGTACATCCTAACATTAGGGGCCAACGGCAAGGTCTTAACCGGTGTCAGGTCCCTATCACCAAATTCCTGCCCTCACGTGTGAGTGGCGCATGCGCAGAGGACTTTACCCTTGTAGCCAACTGTAACTTCCCTTGTCGTGGGGGCCCCCTTTCACTCGACGCCATCTTAAGGTCGTCCGAGTTCCCGTGTGGGGTATCCGTAAGAAGGACAGCGTGGACTCCCCCCTTTCCCTGCACTCTCTTCCACCGGAGCGGACATCCCGCCCCCGGGAAATTCTGGGGAGGGGCATATAGCCGTCTCCCCCTGGGAGGGGCCTACGGCCGTCTCCCCCTGGGCGACCCATCCGTAATGGGTGCCGCCTCCCCGTGGGAGGGGCCAATGGCCGCCTCCCCCCGGGCGCTCCCATCCATAATGGGTGGCACCCCCCTAGGGACCTTGAAATCACTGCTCACCGATCATGACCTTACCGCCCGACCGAAGACTAAATAAATACGACAGTTAGTTACCTACTAGGGAGAAAAACCTATGCTTACTCTCAAAGTAAAGCTCGATATATCCCATGACTTTACATTGCTACTAAGGAAAAAAAAGGTCCTATAGCACAGAACGTTCTTTATTGCATACATTCCTTGACATTTCTACAAAGGAAAAAAGGCCTATAAGCAAGTATTCAGTTACATGCATACTCTTGGCATCGACTTACGATGAAGGCAACGATTCTCACAAGACATTTTTTATTACAATCAAATTGCAACCTAGAACTTTGTTTATTCTCAAATTCTTTGCAACAGGGGCTGGTGGGTGGGTCAAAAAATCTGCAGCTTGTTCCCTTGAGGGCTCACGAGCGACGAGTGGTGCAGCCTTCAGAGCGCAGGAACAAGAGGACGCTTTCCTGGATTCCCGCGCCTTTTATCCAGCAGTGGGAAGGCGGGGCCGCGACCCCATCCCGCCCATTGGTCCACAAACTTCCGGGCGGGTGTTTAGGACAACCCTTTTAGGCGGCGGGGACGTGCTCCGACCACGCCGCTATGGGCATACCGGCCAGGACACGCCCCCCGCCCGCAACGGTTTCCCAGGGGATCGGGGCACCCGGCCATACGTTCGGGGTGACCGAGTGGTCTCCCCTTTCCATATGGGCCGGGATGCCCGCCATCCCTTCCACCAACATTCCCAATGGGAGGAGACAGACTTAGTTTGAACTTTTGGAAGGCAGGGGGGCCTCACGACCCCCGGGCCGTATTTATTAAAATATGAAACAAAATTTAAAACTTTAAATTAAAAACGTTTCATGTATCATGTACAAATTCAACTTCCATTACATTTGATGAAGACAGGTATTCAGGCTAACCTTCAAAAATCTCTAATACAAAGATTTCCTAACTGAGTCTAACATCATGACATAATGCATTGCATACGAATTTGTACATCCTAACGTTAGGGGCCAACGGCAAGGTCTTAACCGGTGTCAGGTCCCTATCACCAAATTCCCGCCCTCACGTGTGAGTGGCGCATGCGCAGAGGACTTTACCCTCGTAGCCAACTGTAACTTCCCTTGTCGTGGGGGCTCCCTTTCACTCAACGCCATCTTAAGGTCGTCCGAGTTCCCGTGCGGGGTATCCATAAGAAGGACAGCGTGGACTCCCCCCCTTTCCCCGCACTCTCTTCCGCCGGAGCGGATATCCGGCTCCCGTGAAATTCTGGGGAGGGGCATATAGCCGTCTCCCCCTGGGAGGGGCCTATGGCCGTCTCCCCCTAGGCGTCCCATCCGTAATGGGTGCCGCCCCCACTTGGGAGGGGCAAATGCCCGCCTCCCCCTGGGCGCTCCCATCCATAATGGGTGGCGCCCCCCCTAGGGACCTTGAAATCACTGCTCACCGATCATGACCTTACCGCCACAGGCCAGATAGTTGAACGACTATCTGGCCCCCCACACCTCCTATAGGTCATGTCTCCTCAACCCCACTAGCCAAGCTATCATGTCTCCTATCAATAAGTCATTCCCCACCCTAGACAGGTGTACCCCATCATCAGAATAACAGTGATCACCCCAGATGCACCCATGAGATATGCTTTGAAGATGAGCAGAGCGAAACAATTTCTCAATGTTATTGTTGACCCTCTTTACCGAATGGTTCAACACTGTCGTGGACAAACCACCCCGCCACACCCTCCTCGGAATCATGTTAGACCAAGCTATTGTACATCCCGGGAGCCTTTTTGCTAACCAGCTAACTGCAGAAAGCATGTGCTCAAATAAAGCTCGTCTGCCCAGTCTTACCAAGTCATTGCCCCCAATGTGCACTGACTACAGATGGCGGTGACCTGTGCCGCCCTAGTAATTCTTCCACAAAACCTTTCAGTCAGTCAATACACAGGCCGCCCTTCCCGTGGAAGGACACCCTGAAACCATATTCCTCAGATGTGTGGATCACATCACCTGTCTTGAATATGTCCCCGGCACGCCTCACGTATGAGTGGCCGACGACCCAGACCACACGTCTTCCTTTCCTTATTCCTGAAGTGGTGGTTAGCTTATACTGGGCCGGTCCCAATTTCCGCCCTGCGTCACAGGCTCGTGAAACTGTAATCCAAACAAAAGACAACAAGCGTGAGTGCACTTCATCAGTAACTTACAACATGTGCAGTCGCACGTACCTCTTGAAACAATTTGAAGACCAGCGGCCTAACTGCTTAACATTGTCTGCCTGCAGACCTTGAGCCGTAGCTTCTGTAGCAAACCCTATCCTGAATGAATGGGTCCCAAAATCACTCGGGTTCAAGCCCACCGCTGCAATCATGATTGCCAGCATCCTCTGAAACTGAAACTTTGTCAACGGGGTGCCGTCGCTATGCCGCAGCAAGGCCCCCCCCCCCACGTTGTCAACCTTTGTTTTAGGTAGGCCTCAACATGCCTCACTGGACAACCGGGACTACCTGGAGCGCGCTGCAACACAACGCTATTCCCCTGGGCTTCCTGGTCCGTCTTTGACCTGGCTATCGTGATCAGCAGAGAATCCCCCCTTACTTGGATATGATCCCTGCGCAGACCCCCTTCCGTATCTCTTTTGTTGGCAGCCACTAATTCGCTCACCCGCAGGGCCCCATAGAACGCCAATGCGAACGCTGCCCGGAATAGTATAACCTTGCAAGGTGAGGAGCATGTCTCCTCTAGTTTAGCCAGCAAGGAGTTCAACTTGTCAAATCCTATTGGGTGCCTGTTATCCTTTCTGCACCCTTCTAAGTGCCGCTAGCAGCGCAGAGCCTTCCTGACTAGAAAGGAGTCAGTCGGGTCCCTGATCCTATGGAGCTGAGCCATAAATGATATGGTGGCCTTATACCGACTTGCGGTTGCCGCCGACCGCCTTCCTCATGAAGTGCCACTAAAAATTGGATAAAGGACTCCTCCTGACCCCATCTATGCTCCCCTGCCGGGCCCAAAAAGGCGCAGTACGAGCGGAACGCCCCTTCATAAGCTTTCCTTGTCCTGGGTGCTAAACTGGCTGCCACGAGGTTTTGTAGTCCGGGGCGCCGATTTGCCATAGTGCTTCGGGAAATGGCGCTGCCACTAGCTCCGCTGAGGGTAAACAATCCCTGAAAGCCTGCATTTTGAAACGAGAGAGCGCATCAGCTGCATTATTCAGTACACCCGGCACATGTTTTGCCCTGAATTGTACGTTTATTCTCAAGCATTTCAACACAATTTCTTTCAACAATCGCAATATCCATTTGCAGCGTGCTGCCTGCTGATTAATGCACTCAACCACAGTCATGTTATCGGACCAAAATACCACCGAGCGGTCTCTGAACTCCTCCGGCCATGCCGACAGAGCCACCCAGATGGGGAAGAGCTCTAGAAAGCCAATGTTACTCGTCAAACCGCTTGTTTCCCACCATGCTGGCCATCTTTGGGCCGACCAATGGTTTCCGAGGATCGCGCCAAACCCCATGCTGCCCGCCGAGTCGGTCCATAAGCCTAGTTCCGCCGACGAGGCCGGGGGTTTGCTCCCGACCACTCGGCCGTTGAAGTCCGCCAGGAATGCCAGCCAAATGAGCATGTCCTGGCGAACCTCTGCTGACAGTCTCGTGCGATGGTGCCCTTCCTTGAGGCCTACCATGGACTGGGCAATGGATCGTGAGAAAGGGCGAGCCATCGGTATCAGCCTTAATGCGAAGTTAAGCTGACCCACTGTTTGCTGTAATTGGTGCAGTGTCACTTTCTCGTTCCGGAGACACTGCAACAAGGAAGCCCTGAATTTGGCGATCTTCTCCACCGGCAAGCGGAAGCAACCCTCCATGGAGTCTAGTTCTATGCCCAAAAACTCCAGGGAGGTAGTCGGCCCCACTGTCTTACCTGGCGCCAATGGTACCCCGAAACCCCGCATGAGAACGCAGAAGTCCTGCAATGCCCGTGCACAGTCCCGAGTGCCCGCTGGGCCGAGAAAGAGAAAATCATCAAGATAATGCATCACATGTTGGTGCCCTGTGGCCTTTGAGAACGCCCACTCCAGAAATTAGCTAAACATTTCAAAATAGGCACACAAAATTGAACAACCCATTGGCATGCACATATCCATGTAGTATTTCCCCTGGAACGTAAAACCCAGCAAGCGCTGATCTTGGGGATGCACCGGAAGCAACCTAAATGCAGATTCAATATCCGACTTTGCTAACAATGCACAGGGGCCTAAGCGATTCAACATTACCACTGCTTCATCGAAAGATGCATACTTCACACTGCAAATGTCAGGATTGATTGCCTCATTGACGGAAGCCCCCTTCGGTGCCGACAAATTATGGATGAGCCTGTACTCCCCTGGGTCCTTTTTAGGCACCACCCCTAATGGGGAACATACAAAATCAGCCGTTGGTGGGTCACCAAAAGGTCCTGCAACCCGCCCCAAGCTAACCTCCTTGGCGATCTTTTTGGCGGCAACCGCCGGGTTGTGCTGAACGGACAGTTGGTTCTTACATGAGGGGGCCCCCTGAAAATCACCCGCTGGGATCCTGAAGCCATGTGAGAAGCCATCTCGCAGGATCCCAGCGGACGCATGATCAGGGTATCTGTTCAGCCATGGGGTCAAAGCCAGGCTATCTACGGGCGAAGGTGTGGACTTCCAGGGCACCGTATCAATCCTGCTTGGTACCCCCTTTGCCACCTGTACCATTGGCTCTGGATCGGCAGCTAGTTTCAGGGTGTGAGGTGTTGCCACAACTGGAGCACGCATGCCTGAACCTACACGTTCCTTGCGGCCTGCTACACGTCCCCTTATTGAAACCCCAACACTCTCCTCGCTTATTTCCGTTCCCGCCCGATCTAGGCTGAGACTCCCCCCCGTAGTTTGGCCGAAAGGGCTGCAACTGTTTCTGTGGAAAGGCCCTGGAGCCGTTTGTGCTCGACCCTGAACCACCCGCTGATCCCGGCAAGAGCTGCGCATGCCAAGATACAGTATCCAAACAATCCCAAGTCAGTGTTTCATTAAACTCTTTCGCTTTTCTAAACGCCATGTCATACCCTTTCCATTCTTCTCCTCCATACTTCTCATGGAAGCTCGTGATCCTGCTCTGGTAACAAGCCAGGTCACTCAACAGTTCCGGTGTATGTTCAGCGATAATTGCTACAAAAATAGAAAATGCCCTGATCCAGTTCATCATCGACTCCTCGACCCTGAATTCCGCCATTTTTGCCCGCCATACACTGGGGTGCCATAAATCCTTCTGAGTCTTGGCATATTCTAACTCTCGATGATCAGTCAACAATGAAAACATGTTTATATATTTATTGGCCCACACCATCCCCTTAGTAACCATGGGAATATGTTGCGCCAAGCTTTCCCGCCTTGAGGGTACCGCGCCCTCCCCCATCATTGGGAGTGATCTCTTACCGGCTTCCGCCGCACCTCCAGCCGTGTCCGTCGACTTATTCTGGCTTTCGCCCGCGACCACCTTCGCCACCTGTGGAGAAATAGAAGGCACGTTTGCCGCCCCAGCACCACTTGTCTGCCTTAACTGCTCAATAATCAGTCTAGCTTTTTTGGCCGGGTCTTCCACAGCCGCGGATCCCCCTGTTCCCGTCTTCAACCAGGGTAACACAGCCGCCAACTGAAGCGCTAATTCGGGAGGCATTTGGTTGTCATCCAGCGGTGTGATAACCACAGGGATTGGCAATCCCCCATCCCGTGTGGGTACCGGGCTGGACGCTGGTGCTACTGGGAACTGTGGGACCTCCATCGGGACTGGGGCCTCGCTAGGACCCGCTTTCCCCTTCTTCTTTTTCCCCTTATCCCCCCTGGGGTAATGTTTGGCAAAGCAGGCCCTACGATCCTCTTAGGTCACCCTGAGGGCCCCGCCTGGGCCTCAACTTGTTTCCTGAGGGCCGCTAAGCCGCGACCCAGCTGGACTAATTTACCGAACTTCCTGTCCATCTCCGACACTTGGTTCACCAATATGCACAGCATTAGTTCCATCTTGGAGCTCTTTCCAGTCTTCTTACCAGGTATGTCCGCGTTCAACGTTAGCTCAGCCTGTCCTCCAGAAGTGACTTGGACTCCAGCTACGCTTTGACGACTGAAACAGAAAAAACAACGATTACACGTTCAAAAAATCTGCAGCTTGTTGCCTTGAGGGCTCACAGCGACGAGTGGTGCAGCCTTCAGAGCGCAGGAACAAGAGGACGCTTTTCCAGATTCCAGCGCCTTTTATGATTAGATTTGATTCGATTTGATTTGATTTGATTTGGGATTTATAGAGCGCGTAGCTACCCTAGGGCATCCCAGCGCTAGTGACCATAGATCCAGCAAGGTGGGGAAGCAGAGGAGAGGTAATCAGGGGAAATTAGGGGAAGAGCCAGGTTTTTAGTTGCTTCCTGAACCTGAGGTGGTTGTGTTCTTGCCTCAGAGAGAGTGGGAGGGAGTTCCACAATCTGGGGGCATTGTAAGAGAACAGGCGACCGCCAGTTCTGGCCTTCCTAATTCTAGGGACATTCGCGAGAGATAGGGAGTTGGATCTTAGATGTCTACTGGACTGGTGCTGTGTCAGAAGTGGTCTGAGAATGGGGGGGCCTTCATCGTGCATTATTCTGTGGGCAATGCACAGGGTTTTGAACTTGACCCGTTCTTTTACTGGCAACCAATGCAGGTTTCTGAGGGCTGGTTTGGCCGAGCACCTCGCTTTGGTTCCAGTTAGGATTCTTGCAGCCGCATTTTGTGCACAGTGAAGTCTGTGGACTACAGAGGCTGGAGACCCCAGATACAGCACATTGCCGTAATCTAATCTGGAGTTCACCAGCCCCTGCATCAGGAGTTTCCTGGATTGGGGGGGGGATTAGATGTAGAATCTTTCGTGCCATCTTTATGAGGCCGAAGCAGGTTCCCGCAGTTTTTCTAGCTTGAGTCTTGAAACTGAGATCCTGGTCCAGCCATATCCCCAGACTTTTTACCTCGGATTTGGGAGATGGTGGAGTTCCCATACATGGCGGCCAGGGAAGGGCTGTGGGAATTTTGTTCGGATTTCCCAAGAGGAGTATTTCTGATTTATCACCGTTTAGTTTTAACCGGGAGTCACACATCCACTGGTGCACCTTCTCAAGACAGCTGGATAGATTGGAGAGGGAATTGTCTGGTTGGTTAAGGGAAACGACCAGCTTTGTGTCGTCGGCGTACATTATAGTTTTAATGCCAAAAGGTTTGACAACATCCTCGAGGGGGGCCATGTACACATTGAAAAGTGTGGGGCTCAGGGAAGATCCCTGAGGAACCCCACACTTGAGTGCCTGGGCCTTGGAGGTGGAGTACCCATCTGCCACTTGAAAGGATCTATCTTCAAGGAAGGATTTAATCCAGGCTAAGGCGGAGTCCGCGAATCCTATCAGACCGAGCCGGTGTATAAGGGTTGCGTGGTCCACCGTGTCGAAGGCGGCACTTAGGTCGAGGAGGATCACTGCCACTGATCCTCCTGCGTCCATAATGCTCCTGGTTTCTTCGACCATGGCTAACAGTGCGGTGTCGGTCCCATTTCCCGGTCTGAAACCTGTCTGAGACTGGCGGAGGAGGTGATTAGTTTCCAGAAACCCGGAGAGTTGTTGGTTTGCTACACGTTCGGCGATTTTGCTGATGGCCGGCAGCAGTGAGATAGGTCTAAAATTAGACGGGTCCATGGGGTCTAGATGCGGTTTTTTTATAAGCGCCTTGACAGTGGCTTTTTTCCAGTTCGCAGGGACCGTGCCAGTTTTGAAAGAGGCATTAACCAAGTTGGTAAGAGGGGGGCTACAGTAGAAGCAACCAGTTTGAGTTTACTGATCGGGGCTGGGTCTGACGGGGCACCACTTTTTATCGTATGTAAGATGTTTAGAAACATCTCAGTGGTGATTTGGGGGAAGGTGGATAATCTCGGGGCGTCTTGGGGAGGTGAGGTGGTAGAGCATCCTTGGGAGGTGGAGGGGGCCGGTAGGCAGGTCAGAATTTTTTCGATTTTTGCCGAGAAAAACTCGACCATCCGGTTACATCTTACGCCTTCCAGGTCTGGAGTCGGCGGTGGGTCCTGCATTTTGGTGAGGAGATTACCTATGCGGTAGGTCTCTTTTGCGGAATTATCCAGCAGTGGGAAGGCGGGGCTGCGACCCCATCCCGCCCATTGGTCCACGGACTTCCGGGCGGGTGTTTAGGAGAACCCTTTTAGGCGGCGGGGGCGTGCTCCGACCACGCCGCTATGGGCATACCGGCCAGGACACGCCCCCCCCTGCCCGCAACGGTTTCCCGGGGGATCGGGGCACCCGGCCATACGTTCGGGGTGACAGAGTGGTCTCCCCTTTCCAAATGCCCCTTCCAAGTCCCCCCTTTATGTATAGGATCCAATGCAGTGGGTGAATTATTCTCTTCATGGTGCGGTGGGGGTAGGCCCTGTAGTCACACTATCATCAAGGGCCCTTACCCTCAGTGTTCCTATTCGGCGTACTGCTCTACTTGGCTGGTTTCTTACGATCAGGGTACTTCCAAGAATGCAAGTACACCCTAACCATTGCATGCAGTAAATAGCCTTGCATGCCACACATGATCTGCAGAACAGATGTGCGTAATTGGGGGAACATTTCTAGTCCACCTTGATATACGCACTGGACCTCTGTTAAGCCAATAGTGTCGGGCAGAAACATGTTGGCATTTTAAATATAGGGTCATATGGACCACAGTATCCTGAGTGCCCCTCATATAGTTTTTATTAATCTTTCCCATCCACCCCGTCAATAAAGGGATACCTTGGGGTTGGATGAGGAAATGTATCTATCTGTAAAGAAATTAATTAAAACCAAATTATACAAAGAGCTCCCTGAGAGTGTCTGCTGAGTGCGTGGACTGAGCAGCAAGGATGCAGCTCCCAGTGGGGCATTGTTCATACCTACTTCACCTGTAACCTGAGACATCGACCTTATGAATAAACATGATCCTGTTTCACCTATACTACTGGCTTCCCTGCATCTTCATTTACCGCAATGGTGATGAGGATGGGCAGAGTGCTAGAGAGTTATATAAAAAAAAAAGGTTTTTTCCCCCTTTTCCCCACCACAGAGTGTGGTGGAGCCTGGGTGTAGTATTTCTGTATGTATAGTAGGGAGTATGCATCCCCTCAAATTTCGGATACAAAAGGATCTCTTCACCCTCCCAAGAGCTCCTAGCTCCTTCTGCACCAAATGTTTTGAGCTTATATTTTCTAGATTTGGTATTAAGACCTTGAACTATGGAATGTATGTTGATTCATTGTGTGCCATTTTATTGATTTAGGGAACCAATAATCAACCTGAGGTTGGCTGATAGCTCCAGTAAAGCATTTTGCAAAGCGTTGATGATCTTAATGAACACACAAAGTTTACGACTATTATCAGTGAGTGCAGAATTTTAAGCAGCATTTTCCGGAGATGTAAAATTGTTGAGACCTTTTAAGCTGAAGACAGCAAAAACTGCTTTCTTTGGTTGGATCTAATTCAGAGGCTGATTGCGTAATTCTGTTTTTACTCTGTGATGTCTTTGCAACAGCGGAAATCCAGGTATTGTTTCTTAAAATTTGTGTATGGATATGGGGAAGGTGTGTTTCTGAGGGTGATGTGGATGGGTCGCACAATGTCAGATATTGGGTTTTGTTAAGTATTGGGAGAAGGAAGTAAATGGTGTTTGACTGTGGTTTTAGAAGGTGGCAGGATGGCAGGTAGAGTTTGTGTATTGGGTAGGGGGTACTAATGAGGACAGTGGAGGTGGGAATAACCAGGTATATGATATTTTTAATGTGAAGTTGGAAGGAAGGGCTGAAGGAGGTGAAAACACATGGCTACTCTTCCGTGTATACTCAGTCATACGATGTGTTGTAGAGTGATGAGGGATTAATGAGGAGAGGGAAATACATTACATAAAATTGTTGATGTGTAACACTTTCATGTGCAAGTGACGCCATAGACCAACTCTATGACTCGCAAGCTATGTCATAGATCACTCAAGCTTGTTTTGATGTATATTTGTGGTCACTTTGAACTGACCAATGGAAAGCAACCCTGTCATTGGCATCTGCGACAAACATGTCGACCCCACTTTAAAAGGAAATATCCAAACCATTAATTGGTAGATTTCCCACACATATATTTTTATTTATGTCAGACTGACCATTGAATAAATCTTTTGTATGGTACAGCCTTTGACATTTTTAAATCACATTCCTTTTGACACTATTGCCACGAATAACCAGCTCTGCAGTAATCTGGCATTGTAGCACACCAGGGGGCCATTCGGCTTCTCCTGGTGGGCCCAATGATGAAGCATGTCACCACCCAGGGTGGTGAGTGAGGGCTTCTTTAGAAATCCCTAATGATTTCCAATGTGACTCATTCAGGTTGATGTTTCCTTCTCTGCTTTCTGTGCAGATAAAAAGCAGCCATGGCTTAGCTTAACCAATATTGCTGTTTCAAACAGACAAACACTCATGCAGAACGTCTCTTGATACCTCCCACTGTTAAAACTTTTCTTAAGCCGATCTAATTTAATGTTGTGTGCATAGCTGCCAGGTTTTTAGATTGCTTATGTGTGACATTTTCATAACTTCAGTGTAATTATGAGTGACATTTAACAACTATGAGTGACACTTCCTCGCGGGCAAACTTGAGCAATGAAGATGAGGGAAATATATAAATATCAGAAGTTACACCCATTTGAGCAGCAAGAAACTCTGAAAAAATCTAAAAAATATCTGAAGCACAAGAAATGGAAGGGCACTAGGGTGTTAGAAAGGTTCCAGCATGGAGCCTGAGTCAGCCTCACTGCTGAACTCAACTTTGTACAGACTGCAGACAGTGACTGCAATGCAGGGCTTAGCTCAGTCACTGTAACACCTGACACATGGTACTTGGCAGGGCTAGTTTACTCAGACCATGCAATCCTGAAATTAAATTGCAAAACATTGGTAGTCGTTGGAATCAAAGTTACCAGGAGTCTCCCTAGAGATATTTCTGCTCATTGAGGATTAGGAATCCCCGTCCTCTACAAATCTGCAGTGAATGTGGCTGCAAGAGACTAAAACGCTGCATGAAGCCACCAATGAATGTTATTGAAATCATCTAGCAGTGACCAGATGTTACTGGTGCAAGTGTCCGAATAGCTGTGACCGCAAGTAGGAGAGCAAGGGTGAACGCGTGTGCCAGAGCAGAAGTCGGCGCTGCTGTGAGAGAGATTACTGATGCCAGTCCAAGTGTGAGGGCATATGAGAGTTAAAGTGCCAGTACAGGTGCGGGTACAAGTGGCAGTAAAGGTGTGAGCAAGGTGAGTGTGAGCTTACTGGTGGATGTTCCAGTTGTGTGAGTTAGGTGCCAATGAGAATACTTTGCAACTTCCATTGCAGGTGCGAGGAAGGTTACTGGTGCATGTGCCAGTGATGTGTGAATGAGGTTGCTGGCGTAAGTATACTAGTTGTTTTAGGAGTACAGGTGCAAGTGAGTTAAATGCACTTGCTTATCTTCCTATGCACTCACTAACTTATTCATAGGCATCCATTGACATCTACTTGCTCACTCATTTGTCCATCCATGCACTCCTGTTATCTTATTCACCCATTAAACTGTTCATGCATAATGTCACTCCATGCATTCTTCTATACATCCATTAATCTATCCAAGTAGCACTTATTTACATTCACTCACTTATCCATGCACTCAGCCGCAACCTTTCATTCACTTATGCACCCGCACACCAATACCTCATCTACTCTTGCATTCAACTAGCCATTCAACCATCCATGAATGGCGTGCTCATATATACATACATCTATGCAGATGCACAACCCACACATACCCCCAGAGACACTCACATGTACAAACTCGCCAATCAATGAAAACTGGGTTGATTAAAAAGAGCAGGCCTATGGTCATTGCGGGTGCTTGAATTATTTTAATTGGCATTTTGTAAATCAGCTTTATCCTTCTCGAGGCTTGTTTTGGCGTGCTTATTGTTCAGTCAAAGATGTGTTGGTCCATCCTGTTTTGGAAGGAGGCGAGCAAGCAAAATATGCAGCACTCTTCTCAGTAATTATGTACCAAAATGTTTACTAGCTTCAAGGGCACGGAAATGAGTTCAGTCAGTGTGACACTTGAAGAAAGCGACGAGGACTCCAGCACACAATATGAAGCTGGGGAACAGGAGCGGCTTCTTTGTTATCAGCCCAGCAAAGCAGCTCAAACATTGAAATGAGCTGCAATGGAATTGTCAGCGAGCGCACATTACAGGTGCCTTACCTCATCACAATAGCGCTGCAAAAACACCGCCCGGTCGAGTTCGCGCTATCTATAAAACTGCTCAACTCAAGACATAATGCGCCAACACTGCGCAGCAGGATTATCAACGCAAGGCCAGACAAATAAAGGCGCTGCCCCCTGCCGGTCCAGAATGTTAAAAGAGCTTAAAGGTACACTCACAGGTGGTCGGCTTGATATCTATACTACTATAATAAAGGAATAACTTTCATCCTTTGAGGCGGGTAAACTCGGGAACCACAGCGCCAATCCACACACCCGATATACCGTTGGAATTGTCAGGGTGTGTAGATGGTTATAGGCTATAAAAAAAAAAAAAAACGTTATTTAAAAAATTTACAGTAAAAAAAAAAGTAGTCCCTCCGAAGTAGCGCCGGCCGCGACGTGCGTGCTCACGTCAGGAGCGAGGGGAGGAGCGGCGTCCAGGAGCGCGACGAGCAGCAGCGGACATGGCGCAAGGGAGGAGCGGTGACGTGAGGAGCAGCAGACAGGCCAGCAGCGGTGTGAGCAGCGGACAGGCTGGAGGAGCGGCGGCTGAGGTAAGGGAGCGGCGGACATGGCTCGGGGGAGGAGCGGTGGCATGAGGAGCAGCGGACAGGCCAGCGGCGGTGCGAGCAGCAGACAGGCGGGAGGATCGGCGGCTGAGGTAAGGGGACCCATGTCGGGGCAGGCAGGGGACGGGCTGGGCGGGGGCCTAGGCTGCAGGAGAAAAGAGAATGATCCCGTGTTTTTATGGTGAAACAGCAATCATTAACACACCTCTAGGCCTAAAAGATTAGCTATGAAGTAAGCTTTCCCAGCCAATGTACACTCTGTAGAACAGATTGGTCAGCTGTACACCTCTGCAAAGTAGAACAGACATATTTAAAGCAGTATATCAGCAGCGGACAGGCGGGAGGAGCGGCGCCTGAGGTAAGGGGACCCATGTCGGGGCAGGCGGGGGTCAGGGCAGGCGGGGGTCAGGGCAGGCGGGGGACGGGCTGGGCGGGGGCCCGGGCTGCTGGACAATGTCGGGGCGGGCAGGGGTCGGGGAAGCCTGTTGCTCCCGGACAAGATCGGGACGGGCTGCTAGTGTGTAATAATTAAGCGTTGAGGGCGGGGCCTGCCGTGATGCCGACATTGTTTATTCACGGAGATCTACAGAGTTCATTTACGGAGATGCTGTTGGAAGCCAGGGGAGGAGAAACAATGCGGGAGACTTCACTTTTATGGCTCAGAACTCCATTGACGGTTTAGGCCAGCTGATGACGGCACCGGGCCTGGCACAGTTCTGCCCGGGAAGGGAAGAGCCGCAACCGGAATCCAGCTAATCGGACACTCTGACTGCTGACTCACCTAGCATTGGCAGGCTGCACGTGGCCGCGCCCATGCCCTCCCACCATGGCGCCTATAGTTATTGGTCAAAGTAAAGTCATGGGACAGACTCGTAACCTGGTGTTAGTTATTGCCTGTGGCGGGTAAAACGGTGTAGCCTGCCATGAGTTGAGCAAGCAGCTACAGTGACGACCATCATTCTGTGACGCTCTCCCTGACCCTCACTGCCTGCCAAACTGCGAACAGAACTCTCCATGCAGGACTTGGAGAAGGTCACTTTTTCAGTGAAACTAACCTGGTCCCACTTCATCATGGTCACCTTGAGCTGTAACTTTGCCCCGGTCTAGCACAACCAGATGACCTGGAGTGGCACTTTGTGCTTTTAGGTGCTATATCTACCTAGAACTTTGAAAATGCATATCACTTGTTCTGCTGATTAATTCCTTCAGTTGTCATTTTAAAATGTACTCTATTTTTCTAAATTTATTTGGGATTTTATTGTGTTGTGTTTTCACTTTATTACTGTTTGTGTGCTGCATACATAGTTTACACCTTGCCTCTAAGTTAAGCCTGACTGCTTTTGCGCCAATTTATCAAAGGGTTAAGAGCAGGGTAAGTAAGGGCCAGATGTAGGTAAATTCAATTTAGCGAGTCCTTAATAGCGATTTTTATCGAATCGCTATTAAAGACTCGCTAAATTGAATGTAGGTAGGAATCTCTAAAATATTAGCGATTCCTTAATATTCCTTAATAATGAATCGGTAATTGAGATTTGTTATTAAGGAATACCTAGGCATTCATTCCTATGGACTAGGAGGCCCATAGGAATGAATGGGAAGACATTCACTATTTGCGATTCGGTATTACCAGATCACAAATAGCGGGAGGTATTTCAAGGGTGTCAGGGTGTCCAGTTGCACTCCTGAAGTGTGCATGTGTGCACATGTGGTGCACATACATGCCCTAAGGGCATGGATGTGTGTCACATGGAACTTTAAAAAAAAGCAAAAAAGTGTTTTTTTTAAAGGAAATCGCTACTTACCATCAACTTGTAGTTGGTGGTAATTAGTGATTCCTTAAGGCTGAAGTGCACTATTTTTAGTGCTACTTACATTGCATTTAAGGAATTGCTATTTCCGATTCCTTAAATGCAAGAGCAAAGTAAGGGATCGCCAATTAGTGATTCCTTATTTTGCAAGTAGGTTGAAACTCACCTACATTGCTCCCAGCCAAATACCGGTCGGTAACGCAGAAATTCTGCAAATTTATTCGTTACCGCTGGGTATTTGGCCACCTACATCTGGCCCTTAGGGATTTTTGTGGTTCACCCTGACAAGGATTGTGATTGTTGCCTGCCTGGGTCTTTCACCCCCTCAAGATTTTTTCACATTCAATGAATTATTAAATTATCCCTGTTTAACTGTTAGCACAATGTGTGGTATTGCTAATGTTGTGTGTATACATTGGAGTTCCGTTGTGCATATTTTAGGTGTAGTGGGACATTAAGACTAAAGAAGAATGTGAGGTTCCGTGACGATTTGAACCTGTGTTTTCAACATTGTCGTAAATACATCATTTTGGTATCAGTGAACCGCAAATGATCCATTTAGCATATCCTGGTGTTTTCGCTATGCTACGAGCAAGAGCACTCCTGTTATGAACACATTTCTGATCTACCCATGGCATCCATCTTAGATTACGGCAGCCATTTTGTATTTCTTGCCCTCACATAGTCAATGGAAACGCAGTGACCTCTTTCACTTAAGGACACGTAAGCTTTAACCGAAGATTCACCTTGCTAGTGACACGTGCACCTTTGAACAGAACACGCCATGGCTGCATGACTCGACAGAAACTGCCTCCTCTGCCTGAGGCCAGTCCTGCTATACTGGTTCTCGTGTTCGTTGGCCTGATCATGATTAGGCGGCCGAAGCTGGTAGCCTTGCCCATTTACGACCCACAAACATCTCTTATCCTGCTTTTCTATCTTCTGCACCTGGCTCTGCTCCTTTCCTTCTGGGCCTTTATTAGGGGGAGGTAACGAAATTTACGATGAGGCGGTCCGGCTCTTGAATGAAAAGTTGACATAGGATTATGATGGAATAGTGGGAACCCCTCGTTCGTAATGTTTTGCCATCAGATATTGTTGACGATTCCTGTGCAACGCCAAATATTTATTGTTTAGGACACAAAGGTTTAGAAATGTACTAACATGTAAAGAATTTGCCCCAAGCCTAAAATTTAGTATATAAGGAGCAACCCACTTTGTACAAATCGAACAGGCTCCTAGATACTGCCCGTGTGTAGTTTCTGTTACTTCTGTGTCCCTGCAGTAATAAACCTTTGGTCTTTGACGCCACCATCGAGAAGCCCGTGTTTCTGTTTATTTGTGCACCGAGACAGGTAGAACTCCGAGGTCTTCGGGTGTTATCCCTGACACCTCTGGACGGAACCAAAAAGTCCAGAACTCCAATTGGCGCCCAACGTGGGGTGACGTCATTCGGTACCGGTCCAAAAGCCTGAAGAGTTCGAGAAGCTTTGTGTGAAGATTCCTGAGGGAGGTGTGGAAATTGAAGAAATTGATGTACATAAACAGCATTCATTTCCCTTCTTCTCCCACTCCTCTCCCTGTGAGCACCATGAATACCGTAAATTATTGACCGTATCACTCTGCCAGTAAGAGCCCATACCCATATGCATATGTACAGCCATTCTAGGCACCACGGCCTTTTACCCATTGGAATCCCCGGCTTCCCTCCTGCGCGTATCTTAAACACCCTCTCTCATGCATAGACCATGAAACCCTCTCCCTCTGCGCGACCCTGCTGTGAAAGGCAACCCTTCTGCTTGACCCGCACAAACCCCCCATTCCCTCTTGAAGAGGCATCCTTCGCCTTAGCTGACATAGCCCTCCCCAGCTGCACCTGACTGCCCCCGCTCTCTCATGTACGGGTCATAAGATCTCTCTATGTGACTCTGTCCCTGTGTCCACCCTGGCTCCCCCTCCCTTCTCCTCACATGGGCAAGTCATAAACCTTCTTCTTCTGCAAGACCCTGTCCTTGGGAGCCACGGCCGCGCCTGACCAACACCTCCTTTCCTTCCATGAATGCCCCTCTGTTGACAAGCCTTCCCTCCACGCTCGATTGTCCACGCGGCATGAATACCACTCCTTTGATGACCCCTTCCCCCGAGTCCGGCTGACAACACATGTCCGAGGCCATCGCCTGAGCCGGGAGATACCATTTACTGCCCTTATTGTATGAAGTCACTCCTCTTCAAAGGACCCACTATTGATCCTGGCCACCCCACCCCCTGGGCTATGATCAAGCGCACACATCCTAAACGGTTGACGGAACACTCAGCTGCGTGATTGCCCTCCTCTCTTATCAGCAGGTCAAGGGTCCCTATTGTGAACATATGTGGGGTAGGATTGACACGAGGATTATAGGGATGTCTTTTCTTTTGCGTCACACTGTCCTGATTGTACTGTCAAGTGTTTTGTAAAGTATAAAAGACGGAGTCTCAGCTCACTTGTTAGAGCACCTCCTGAAAGACACCGTGTTTCGTGTCCGAAATGACTGGCTCTCCTCATGAGAAATAAACTCTGTTCTTGATTCCTGCTTCCAGCGCCCGTCTCTTTATTTGGTAACTATTCACCATGGGAACTAAGAGGCGGTTTGCGCCAGCGGCCTGGGCATCGGTAGTAATCTGGGCTCCTGTTTCACAATTGGCGCCCCAACGCGGGGTCCATCAGTGACATAAGGTCCGGTAAGAGAGATCCAGACGAAGAAGTGAACATCTAAAATGATCGGAGTATACCTGCCTTGAGAGGGCCCTCGCCCGGCTGCCGATCGAAAGAACTTCACCAATTCTGAACGGACCTCTCTCGAGTGACCTATTGTCCTGACTGGAATCCCACAGGAATGCCACACGGAGTAAGAGAACGATCGGGCGCTGGAGGAGGAACACGAAGAACTGTCCGTATGGTCCGGTCCGGGTAAGATTAAGTAGGGTGTTTTTACGCCTGATTGGTAGGGTGGTTCTATCCACCTGATTGATTGATTGTTTGTATTGGAATCGGTATTTGTATACTGATATTGTTGGTATTGGTTCATTTAGCTTTGAATGCTACTTGACATATTGGTTCTCTTCTTGAGAACGAGACATTCTCTGTTTGCAAACAGCGGCGAATAGGAACGTCGTCCCTCTTTGCAGATAGAGAAGGGTAGGTAATGCAGACTTTTGTCCCCGTTGTAATCCGTCATGCCTACTTTTCTCCCCACTGATTGTTTGAAATCGATTAATAATCGATTGTTGCTCTTTGAGATCTTCCCTGTCCACAAACAGAGACGAATAGGAATATTCTGTTTCCTTTATGGATAGCGAAGGGCAGGTAATGCAGACATTTGTCCCCGTTGTAATCCGTCATGCCTGTTTTTCTCCCCACTGATTGATTGGTTGCCTGGACATTGTTGCTCCAGAATTGTTTCGTTTGAGGTATTTTCTGCCTGCAAACAACGTGGAGTAGAAATATTCTGTCTAGTCTTTGCAAGTAGTAAAGGGTAGGTTATGCCCCTTTGTGAATTCGTCAGTCCTACCCACTCCCCACTGATTGGTTATTTGGGGGGTAGCTCGCATGGTCCGCCCAGGAGACTACCCTTATGGAGGACATATGCTCCCCGCTCATGGGCCATTTAGTGGAAGTAGACCATCTGGTCCGTCCAGGAGGCTACCCTAGTAAGTGGAAGTACATCGCTTGGTCTGTCCAGGATGATACCCTAATGAAGGAATATATGTTCCCCTTTTGATCGATAATCTAGTTCCAACCCGGACCATTTATTGGAGGGAACTCGCCTGGTCCGTCCAGAAGTACCCCCTAGTGAAAAGGACACATAAAAACATGAAGTGATCACCGTTCCCTACTAACAGAAAACTTTAGCTCGAAACACGCTAAGGAAGAGAAAGAAAAATAAAAAGAAATCAGGCTAAGTCAGTAACCCCCTGATGAGCTTTTGACTTCACTAAAAATAAGAAACATTAGAAATAGTTCGTAAGAAGAAATATAAAATGGCGAAAAAGTTTGACAGCAAAAATAGCCACGAGGTAGCTAGGCTCCACTGCCTATTCCTGCTCCCAACATGTCTGCCTCATTGCCCACCACGCCCAAATAACGGTCACACGAAATAGAAACAATTCAATAGGTACCTACCCCCATTCCGGAAGCTCCCGAAGTGCAACAGGTCCGCGGTTACGCCCATCCGGAAGGCGAGGCCTCGAGGCATGCGGGGCTCGCCTGGCCGCGGTCAGTAGGAGATGCTGTTGGGCAGGCGGCCCAAAGAATGATAAGGACCTCTCCTTCTCTCCTCTTCTGCCGCCCTGCAGGCCGCGGGGAGAGAGGGGGCTGTCTTGCCTCGGCCACCGACCACCCCTCTCTCTCACCCGATCCGGCTTTCGTCGAAGGCCGAAGCCAAAGCGAGGATGACGGCATTTCTTTGAGCTATAATGGCTGCAACTACACCCAACGCCTGACAGTTGCAGGTAGTCCCGCCACATGCCAACGCCTGATAGTTGCAGGTAGTCCCGCCACATGTCAAGGGGGGGATGTCTTGCCTCAGCCACCGACCCCCCCCCATCTTCAATGGCTGGCACGGCCAATACCGAAGCGCTGGAGCCGAAGAACGGCGCGGGGTCGCTGGAAGGGGGAGGCGGCGCGAACGAGCCTCCCCCACCTCCCTCCAGGTGGAGGCTTCCAGCGACACCCCAATGCTCTTACTTAAAGAGGGTCAACATCGAAAAGCGGTCTTCTGCCCAGGACGGGCACACGCCCCATGCCTTCTCTCCTCAACCTTGAAGATTCTATGAGAGCCGGGGGGCACCCCGATCCCTCCGCATGGGCGCCCCCGCCCCCCTCACTGGGAACCGCGACATTGGTGCACTCCTGCCGGCGCCAGCCTCGGTTTGGAAATGGCTAAAATACAGCCACGGCACAGACTTGATCAGTTCCGGTGGAACCCCAGAATGACCCGGTAGGAAAATTGTTGCCGCCCTCCCCACTCTTTGACTAATGGTCCATATTGTTAGACTGTTAACCACATAGCACAAAACTTTTTTGAACTACCAACGGAAGATCCTGGTCCAACCACGAGTCATTGGAGACATTCTGACTATGCTGGAACCAGCCTGACCTCGCCCAAAATGGCGCCGACACAAAATGAGACTTTTTGAATAAACTTTGTTGCACCCTGACCGCGCAGCTTTTTGTCCCGAGATATGTATGCAGTTTTTTGGATAATGAAAGTAGATATGAAGGATATTGAGTATGTGCTCGGACAAAGAACTGACTTAGGGTGGGTACTGATTATGATTTGGAAAATGAATTGGTGTAATTTAGATAAAGAATGAGTATTGGATAATGAATTTATGAATTAATTAAAAATGAATTACTGACATGCATCATGCTTGCTCTGTAGGGAAGTTTAATACGATTTTATTGCACTGCTGCACTTTATGCAATGAACTGCCACCAACTTCGTTCTTCTTATGTACAGTTTCAATCTGCTCCGTGGCCGGTCCACTGGGTTGTAGGCCTGTATTTATACATCAACACTTTTTATTAAAAGTATTTTGAAAAAGAAAGCATAGTTGTAGCGGTTGCGTTAATGAGTTTTGGATGTTTTGCTACTATGAGCGAAGAATAAGTATGATGAAAGCTGAAGGTTAAAAAGGACCAGATATTTAGCAGCTACATTATGTGTCACAGGCAGCCGGAAAAGTGTTTTAGACGCCCTTAAACGACACCACAGAAATACCGCCTGACCGTCACCCTTGCACCCAACAAAAAGGGTTGCGACCAAGTAACTCATGTAGATACGCAGATCGTCGATGATTATCTATCTGACATTACTGGTCCCTCTGGGCTTAAACGCCGAGATGGTAAAGAAATGCAGTGCGCGGAGATAGGTCGAGTAAGTGGTAGGTAAAAACATTTTCGGACTACTGCATGCTGATGTGCTTTGAATGCTGCCCCCCACCCCTTCTTTCTCCTCCCTTCTGCAGGTCACGTCAGAACGTCGGCTGAAGTGTGGGAGAGCGATGGTCAAACCACCGACGAAAAGGGAAAGAGGGAATATGTGTGTAGTCGTTATGACGATAAATTTTCAAAAAGACGTAGACTTAAACATGACTGTTCCTCCTTAGAACATAGCGACTGGGAGGATGGACTGACATAGAAATTGGACGGGTACTGTATGACGAAAATTGACTAGAAATAACACGTTAGATAATGTAACTAGACATTTGACTAGGTAGGGAAAGGACAAAGAAAAATGTGTGGGTAAGGGTTACCACGGCACCACCCGTCTGGGAAGTTAGAAATGTTGCTGATGTTCAAAATGCACTGCCCCCTTTCTCACACTCTTATAGATATAGCCAAGCTGTCCGACTGTTCTCCCGATCAATACTTGCCGTTGCCTCAGCCTGGAGAACTTCCCACCAAAGGAAGGAACTGAAAGATGGTTTAAGATCCAACCATGGGTAAATAGCGCGACCAGGTTAATTTCTGATCGACTAACCGAGGTGTAAGTATTGGCAATTGAGAACGCTCGCAGAGATAACAAGCGAGAAGGAAAAGGAGGGAAGGGTAGAAAGAGCTAAGCACGTAGATAAATAGGATAGTAAAGATACGTAGGATATAATATGGATTTTGTTGGCCACCTGTTGTTTCCTGTCTTGTCGTGAATGTCTTATATATATATATGTAATGCATGTGCTGTCTTCCCTGTCTGAGTTTGTGTGTATGTAAATGTACGGATTTATGTCTTCCCTCTGTCTGTATTTGCGTGTTACCTGACCTTTGCTGTTCTGTGTTGTGAGCGCACTAAATGACCTATTTTCGTACACGTCTCTCTCTCTCTCTCTCTCTCTCTCTCACCACCCCCTTATCTCTCTCTCTCTCTCTCTCTCTCTCTCTCTCTCTCTCTACATGTCATACGTGTACCGAATGGCTCGTTTAGATTGCGGACGACTCTCACTATCTATGAGAGTCTCCCTATTTTCTCTCCCTCTTTGTGGTAAAATTGTGCCCCACCGGCACCAGTTTGATTGGATATTTATTGAACGCGAAGGTGTTCAGCGAAATTGACCGAAACTAAAATGATTGTATCTCGCCATATTACTACCTCTCCTTTCTGCAAAATGAATGAACTTGAATTGGCTGAGAAGGAAAGGACAGGTAAGACGACTAAAGTCCCCCAAATCTGGCCATTTATAGGGGAACTGTATGTCAATGGCACCTTATTTCTGTTCATCAGAGACGAACGCCAACGTCTAGATTGACCCTCAATGCCCAGATTGCCCCACCCCCTTTTGCACCCAAGCGCGAGCGCCCGAAGCATCCCTGCCCCATTTTGATAGACCCCAGCTGCTGTCCCGGATATAAAACATGATGACCATGAGTAACTGTTGTCCCTCGAGAAAACCTTGTTTTACCTGACTCTCGATGATGGCACCCCCGCCCTGTTTGAAAAGGTTAGCCAGCCTTGAAGAGAAATGCTCCGAAATGTTGAATATGATGAAATGCACAGTTGATGGGAATCTCATTTATCCCCACTTGGGTTATAAATAGGACGATGAATAAACCTGGCATGAACTCAGTAGGAATGCTGACATATGCACTGCTTGGTAATAGACCTCTGACTGTGACCGATGAGCGTATCTCCCAAATGCGTAGAATTGAGGGAGGAATTCACATACGTAGATATCTTCTTCTGCCATTTCTCTAAAACCTTGTTTTGTACCTATTCAAAGATTCACGATCACCGAAGGAGAAGGGTCAGATGTGACGTACAGCCTGGCTGCCGATCTTGGGACACGTGTGACCTCGACCAAAGGTGGAGCAGCAGAGCAACTAGATACGGGACGAGACCGCAATTTCAATGTGGAAAATGAAAAATGACGGGCCGCCTTGAAGCCCTCCGTCTGCTAACCCACGTGTGCCTGGAGTCTCCGTTCCCCTTCTTTGGGCCCGATTGATGGGCCTGCCTGCTTGTTATCCTTTGCTCCCTTGGTCCCTTTTGTGTGTCCCAGGAACTCTGACCCAACTCCGCCCTCCCTCCTATCGACTATTTGAACCACACTCACCCTCTTTTTCCACGTGACTTTTTGCCAAAGGGAAGAACTGCATTCAAGTGGGAATAGGGTGTTGCCACGGAAATATAGGTGCCGAGCATAAGGCGGCGCCAAACGGATTGTTTAGGGAACAGGACTGTGGTCTAACAGCAGAGGACTGACCGCACCCTGCAACGCGTAAGGATAGAACCAAGCTGGACCTATAGCTCCACCGCCGGTGCAAAACAGCGCCAACGAAAGTACACGGACTAGAGCCTACCAGTGATGGCTCACTGATAAAAAGACACTGTGACGAAGAAATCTTGTGTATTGAACTGAATTCCGCTCTCAACTACCTGGTCAAAACTGTTCATTGGTCACATTTTTAAGTCAGAAACATTTATGCTGTGTAGTGCGCTTAATTGTTAGGAACTCAACGAAATGCAATTTCCTATGTGCTGCATTCTGCCCATCACCTCAACTGTCTATGATTGTATGCCAAGTGTTAGTATCGACAAAATGCTAATTCTTCAACGATGCCTGTCTATCTGTAACCCCATCAATTACAAAAATGAACGCTGTAATGTAAAAAGGGGCGACTGTGGAAATTGAAGAAATTGATGTACATAAACAGCATTCATTTCCCTTCTTCTCCCACTCCTCTCCCTGTGAGCACCATGAATACCGTAAATTATTGACCGTATCACTCTGCCAGTAAGAGCCCATACCCATATGCATATGTACAGCCATTCTAGGCACCACAGCCTTTTACCCATTGGAATCCCCGGCTTCCCTCCTGCGCGTATCTTAAACACCCTCTCTCATGCATAGACCATGAAACCCTCTCCCTCTGCGCGACCCTGCTGTGAAAGGCAACCCTTCTGCTTGACCCGCACAAACCCCCCATTCCCTCTTGAAGAGGCATCCTTCGCCTTAGCTGACATAGCCCTCCCCAGCTGCACCTGACTGCCCCCGCTCTCTCATGTACGGGTCATAAGATCTCTCTCTCTCTCTATGTGACTCTGTCCCTGTGTCCACCCTGGCTCCCCCTCCCTTCTCCTCACATGGGCAAGTCATAAACCTTCTTCTTCTGCAAGACCCTGTCCTTGGGAGCCACGGCCGCGCCTGACCAACACCTCCTTTCCTTCCATGAATGCCCCTCTGTTGACAAGCCTTCCCTCCACGCTCGATTGTCCACGCGGCATGAATACCACTCCTTTGATGACCCCTTCCCCCGAGTCCGGCTGACCACACATGTCCGAGGCCATCGCCTGAGCCGGGAGATACCATTTACTGCCCTTATTGTATGAAGTCACTCCTCTTCAAAGGACCCACTATTGATCCTGGCCACCCCACCCCCTGGGCTATGATCAAGCGCACACATCCTAAACGGTTGACGGAACACTCAGCTGCGTGATTGCCCTCCTCTCTTATCAGCAGGTCAAGGGTCCCTATTGTGAACATATGTGGGGTAGGATTGACATGAGGATTATAGGGATGTCTTTTCTTTTGCGTCACACTGTCCTGATTGTACTGTCAAGTGTTTTGTAAAGTATAAAAGACGGAGTCTCAGCTCACTTGTTAGAGCACCTCCTGAAAGACACCGTGTTTCGTGTCCGAAATGACTGGCTCTCCTCATGAGAAATAAACTCTGTTCTTGATTCCTGCTTCCAGCGCCCGTCTCTTTATTTGGTAACTATTCACCATGGGAACTAAGAGGCGGTTTGCGCCAGCGGCCTGGGCATCGGTAGTAATCTGGGCTCCTGTTTCACAGAGGGGCCCCACTTCATCGATCCCGGCATATCGCAAAAGTGGCCCGACGTTCTCTTCCACGAGGGTTCCCGTTCGGACGGCTGCAGTGGTCCGTTGCCTTGACCGTCGCCCTGTCTTGGACCCGAGGTGCAGTCCTTAGTATGGCGAGACATGACGGGTTTCTCCTTGGTGACGTCTTCAGTGCCTCAGTTAAGTATTAAGTGGTTGCTAGTTGGTTACTTCGTAAGGGTTGTTCCTGTTTGGATAATCCTTTTAGATCTTGGTTTGGTTTGGTTTCGTAAGATTATCACTGGTTGTTCAAGTTACGATAATCTTTTGGTTTAGTTTGGGTATCGATACATTTGTTCGCTTTGGTAAGCCTAAGTTCTTGGTTTGAGTGTGCATATTTTTGTTTGTGTTTTGTCCGTTCTGTGTTCCGGATTATAAAATGGTAAGTCGGAAAAATTGTATGTTGTCGTGTTTTGGTTGCAACAGGGATTCCCGGTTGGAGGACTCATGTCTGGTTCCTCCGATTGGAACTCCTCTTTATGATTTGTATTGTAAGTTTGGAGTGGGTCCTATATCTTATAATGAGGTGTGGATCCGATATACAGAGAAAGACGGTGTCCTTAGTTGGCCACTGCATGGTAGTTTTGAACCCGAAGTTCTTGATAATTTGGAAATGAAATTGTTTAAGAAGAAAGCCCGGCCGGCAATGTTTGATTCTTTCCGTTATTGGCGAAAAGAATCTAAACAAAGAGAAATTAAGAAATTGAAGAAGGAACAGAAAGAGCAAGAGTTGACTTTAGAACAGTCTGCTAAGCAGCTGCAACTCAACGAGTCTGAGAAAGCAATGGAGGTGGCCAATAGAGAGCGTAATTTAGCGATAGACAAGTGCTATCCTGCCTTGCCATCGAGTACAGCTAAGATAGTAGAGGATCCCGAAAACGATCCTCTGTTGTCTTACTTGTTACGGTCACCCCCACCGTATGCACAGGGTACTACGGCTCCACCTGTACCGAATGTTCAATTACCGGTTGCTGGACAGCCTGGTATTCCTGCTCCTGCTCCCCTGAATCAAGCTCCTGTACCGACTGTGGTCAATGTTAATGTTCCTTCGGCACCCCCTCTTTCAGGGTTGCCAGCTTCTTTACCTATACCTGCATCACTTACACCTGTTGTGTCACAAGCTACTTTGCCTGCTACTCTTACTGTTCCTGTTCTATCTGTTCCAACTGCTACTTTACTTACTGCTTCTGCTAGCATTATGACTCCGCTTTCTGTTCGTCGGAGAATCACTGATTCTGTCTCTAATATTCTATCTCCCTTCTATAAAACTTTAATTAAGACTCCTGCCTCTGACTCTGTGCATAGGCGTAGTCAGCTTCCCAGTACTGAAGAACGGGGAATATTAGATTCCACAGCTCTTAGATGGATTTCGAAAAGTGGAAGATATAGTACTAGAGATGTATTAGATACATTTATGCAATGGAATGAACCGATGCAGCGATATGTGTTTGACGAAATGTGCTCCCTTTTACGTGAGCAAATGGAGGAGGATGACTCTGAATCAAATTTAGACGAATTAATTAATGTTCAGAAAGAATTTGCTGCAGGTATGATAGTTGGTCAAAATATAAAGGAAGCAATGGAATTGATTTTAAGTTATAGGAATGATCCGTCCCTTCGTTCACCTAGGGAGTTAGAGAAACACAGTACGAAGCAAAATCGCCAATATCCAATGAGGGAGGTTCCTCCAATATGGCGCGAAGCTGTGCAAGCTGATGTAGCAAATGGTATTGCTGCCGCTCCGGCCCAATTCCAGAGAGTGTGGATACACATTCCGTGGAAGCGAGCTGAAGTGTTAGCAGTGAAACAGGCCTTGCCTGATCCGCGTAAGAATGCAGCAGGATACTACAAAGAGTTAGCGCAGACAGTTGAAGCTTGTGTGATGAATTTAGCGGACATTGACATGTTATTTGGGAATGTAGTACCGCAACCGATTTGGGCTAAAATTCGTAAAGAAAATCATCCAGTTGCCTTAGGTGGTGATTGGGCGGCTATAATAGCAGCGGATGGTCAACAAATAGGTGGTTCCAAACCCGAACCTCTAATTGCTGATTTACCCGGTAGGATAATAGACCTAATGAAGACTCTGATGCCAGCATTGCGCGTTAACTGGGACAAGTTGTCCGCATGCAGGCAGAAGAAGGACGAAAGTGTCTCCGACTTTTTCACAAGGTTTGAAGAGACTTTCGTAGATCACAGTGGTCAGGATATGAGCACGGAAGGAGGACAGAGATTATTTGTTGATAAATTTGTGCACAATCTGTTACCAGAACTTAGTAATAAATTGAAAGATTCCGAGAGTGCGTGGGCTGTCTCTACGACTGCGCAAATACTTGCAACTGCCCAGTACTATGAAAATAGGGATAAAGAGGAGAAGGAAAAGTCAGAGAAGAAAACGAAAGATTTAAAAACTAAAGTTCTTCTGCAGCAAGCATATCCGCCTCGCACGAATCAGACTAATACACAGCAAGGGTCATATCAAAGGACAGATTATGGTTCTCAGAGACCGCAATATCAGTGGAATCAGTGTGCTTACTGCAAGAAGGAAGGTCATTATAAAAATGAGTGTCCAGTCTTAGCGCAAAATAATGCTGCAGCAGCTCAGAGAGGTCGTGGTGGTTCTATGCAAAATTCTAGAGGTCGAGGACGAGGTGCTATGCCTCCACAAACGAATGATCGCCCTTCTAATCATTTTGATCAGCGAAATGGACAGTCTGCCCAACAAAATAGATCTCAACAGTATCATGTTGAAGACTACTGTGAAGTTAGTGAGGAATTTCAGCAAAGTGAGTACTAGGACAGCCATGGACAAAGAGAGGGAGTAGTATCAGTGCCAGTAGATCAGAGTGGGCCTTATGTCGCAGTAGCAACATCAGGTGTAGTCGAACCGTTTCTGTTGGATACTGGTGCAGCAAAAAGTTCTATCATTCATGCGAAATTCCCTGGCGCACCTTTGTCTGGCTTAACGAATGTTTCTGTAGGTTTTTCAGGCGCCCCTGTTTACAACCCCGTATCTGGTCCTTTGTCTATTTCTGTTGGACCCCGTCAATTGAAAGCACCCTTGATTTTGACGACCGGTTGCAATGAAAATCTGCTTGGTTTAGACTTGTTAAAACGCCTGTACGCGACATTGTACTGTTCTCCTTCAGGAGTACAGCTTACATTGGGTAAAAGAATCACCTCTCCGATGTACTTGTCGATGGATGCGCTCCCACCAGAGCTGCGTTCTCTCCCTGATTCTCTTTGGGCGACTGGTCCTAACGATGTAGGTCTTTTAGAAATTCCACCATATGTAGTCACTTTGAAAGCAAATGTCAAATTTCCACGAATCCCGCAATATAAGATCTCTAGTGAAGGTGAACGTGCGCTTTTATTGATTGTGCAAGATTTGATCAAGAAAGACGTAGTAGAAGAAACTAGAGGAAATGTCTGTAACAGTCCTGTATTGCCAATTCTGAAACGTACTGATCCTTCAAAGCCTCCAGTCTATAGGTTTGTAATCGATCTTAGAGAGGTTAACAAAATTGTGATTCCACAGTTTCCTGTGGTCCCAGACATAACTGCATTGTTAACGTTGATTCCTGCTACAGCCACATAGTTTTCAGTTATCGACTTGAAGAATGCCTTTTTCAGCATTCCGATAGCCGAAGAAAGCAGAGATATTTTCGGCTTCTCTCTAGGAGGTCGAAGCTTCAGGGCTGTAAATGGAGAGTCCATCCATTTACAGCCAGGCATTAAAAAGTCAGTTAGATTCCTTTGTACTTCCTCATGGTTCTGCTTTAGTGCAATATGTAGATGATCTTCTAGTGGCTGCCGATGACAAGGAAACTTGCAAAGCAGCTACGATTTCCTTATTGCATCATTTGTCTAGTTTGAATCACAAGGTGTCACCTTCGAAAATGCGATACTGTTGCCAAGAAGTGACCTACCTAGGTCATCTCTTGTCAAAGGAGGGAAGAAAGTTGACCCCAGAGAGAATAAAAGCAATTACGCAGATGAATGTTCCCAGCACACAGAGAGAAGTATGTGCCTTTTTAGGTATTACCTCATACTGTAGGCAATGGATCCCAAATTTTTCCCTTTTGGCAAAACCATTGGTAGCTTTGACTGGGAAAAATGTTCCGAGTCCGGTGCCATGGTCTGCCGAATGTCAGTAGAGTTTTTCTGAGTTACGAAATGCATTGTGTTCAGCTCCTGTGTTGGGTACACCTGACTACAGTAAGCCATTCCCGCTCTATGTTCACGAGAGAGAAGGTTGCGCGTTGAGTTTTCTGACACAGAGATTTGGTGATAAACAACGCCCTTGTGCGTATTTTTCATCAACATTAGATCCGGTAGCTAGAGCGTTGCCTAGTTGTTTGAGAGCTACAGCGGCAGCTGCGGCTTCCATTCGACAATATGCTGGTTTGGTGATGAACAACATGCTAGTGGTCATGGTTCCACATGCCGTGGATACACTCATGAACCGAACCAAGACGCAACACCTTACCAGTGCTAGATTATCAGGCTACGAGCTGACATTGCTAGCGAGTCATATTCAGATCAAAAGATGCAATGTATTGAATCCAGCAACATTGTTGCCGACTAATCAGGAGTCGAGTGATTCGGAACCACATGACTGTTGTTTCATAACCGAGGAAGAAACAAAAGGACGAATTGATCTTAAAGACACTCCGTTGTCAGATCCGGATGGCACGTTGTATGTTGATGGGTCTTGCTTTAAATTGGAGAATGGTGATGTGACTGCTGCTTACGCAGTAACGACTTTGAGTACGATTGTGGAGACTGCGAGAGTGAGTCAGAATTCTGCCCAAGCTGCAGAATTGATCGCACTAACAAGAGCGTGTGTTTTAGCTAAGGGAAAGAGAGTGAATGTGTTCACAGATAGTCAGTACGCGTTCGGCGTGGCCCATAGTTTTGGCCGTTTGTGGAAAGAGAGAGGTTTCATTACGTCCCATGGGACTAAGATTCAACATGGTCAGCTAGTTAACGACTTGTTGGAATCTCTAACCTTGCCGACTGAAGTTGCGATTGTGAAATGCAGTGCTCATAAAGCAATCACGGATGATGTTGGTCGTGGGAATGCTTTTGCTGATGAGACCGCTAAACAGACAGCTAGGAATATGATGAGTAGAATGTATGTTGCAACGTCTGCAAGATGGATTTCTGAATCTGGAATGTGTGAGGACACAGTGGAAAGTGTGAAAGAAATTCAGAAAGAGGCGACTGAGGATGAAAAGCTTGCATGGAAAGAGAATACGGGTAAATTGGACTCGAGTGGGTGTTGGATTGATTTGTCAGAACAGCAGCGTTGGATGTTGCCTGATGCGTATGTGCTTGCTGTGGTAACGATGGCACATGGAGCAGCGCATATCAGTTCTAAAGGGATTTGTAAGATGTTGGCTCCAGTCTGGAAGAATGATGGGATTAGTAAGTGTGCAGAGAGAGTGGTGAGAAATTGCATGGTATGCCTGATGCATAATCCTGGCAAGGGAATCCCCACACCCGCTGGTCATTTCGCTCCTCCTTCTTGCCCCTTTGAAGTGATTCAGTTAGACTTCATTCACATGGATCGTTGCAACAATCTAAAGTACGTCCTAGTGGTAGTTTGTGCTTTTTCCAGATGGATCGAAGCATATCCACTGAAGGACAATACTGCCCTGTCCACTGCCAAAATTCTTCTCAAAGAATACTTCCCCAGATTTGGAATGCCACGGATTGTATGGTCAGATAATGGAAGTGAGTTTGTAGGGAAAGTTATGCAGAGTGTGTGTGCCGGCTTAGGGATCAAACAGAAGTTCCACAGTGTGAATCATCCCCAGTCTGCTGGTTTAGTTGAGGGTTACAATGGCACCCTCAAACTGAAACTTGCTAAGATACAAGCATCCACGGGTTTGTCCTGGCCAGATGCACTACCTTTAGCTTTGTTATCCACAAGAGCGACTGTGCATTCTAGAGTAGGGCTTAGTCCGTATGAAATAGTATTTGGCCGCCCTGCAAACGTTTGGGCGGTACCTAGACCAAAGGAATTTAAACAGCTGGAATACCCAATGTTAATTGATTACCTTTTCGACTTGACTGCTAAATTGAGTCTTATTCACCAACAGGTTTTCGATGCATTGCCAAAGCCACCGGAGAGTCCAGGTCATCAGCTGAAACCAGGTGACCAAGTGGTCATCCGAAATTTTGCAAGGACGAAAAATCTTCAACCCAGATTCGTCGGACCATTTCAAGTGTTATTGGCGACGAGAACTGCTATTCGTGTGGCTGGCCGAAAAAACTGGATCCATACAACGCATGTCAAGCGTGTGCCTCTGCCGCTTCCTTATGATAACTGGGTGAAGAAAGGAATTGGTACCTCTGAAACTGAACAAGTCCCCAGATTCATCCCTTTCAGCGATGCAGAACTAATCACTGATTCACCGAACTCTGACTCCCCTTCTGAAACTGCTCCTTTGAACTCCAAACATTTGTCCTCTGCATCAAAAGAACATTTGCCATCTGCGAACTTGAACATTGCAACCCCTGCTGAAAATACACTGTTCCCAGATCAAACAGCTCCTGCAAAATTGAGATACAATTTACGATATCGCAATATGGACAAATAAAGCAGGAAACTGCCTATTTTACACATTTAAATTTTGATACATTACCTCCAGCCAGGAAGTTTGCTAATACTTTGTATTGTTTTGTTGTTTTAAAATTGCCTTGCCGTCTGGGTAGCCGTAGGGTCGTGGCTGTGTGCCTAGTTGAATCTGCGGGGGTCAGACACAAGGTCGATCTTTCTGTTAGTTCTGGGAACTCCCAGGGCTGATAGAGGCATTTTCATCTACGTACACATCATCAGTGGTCGCGAGCGGATTGTAGAAGATAGAGCTTCCTGAGCTGCAACGAGAGAATGTAATTTATGTTCGCAGAAATAGACTTTACAAGATCCTTCATAGCAAATGCTTTCTGATACAATGTGCAATTACGTTTTTGATTGTTTTAATAACGTTGGTGGGTGGAATCGTCTTTGGTGTGCATTTAATTTTTACACCGGTAACAACTACAGTACCTCCCCTTGATCCTGCTTCTTCTACTGTTGCTTCTATGCATTCTTTTCACTCGTTTCCTGAACATGAACAAGCTCGACGCTCAGAATTCATTAATAACACTTTTGTACAGCTCTTGCATCAACACCAACTGGTAGTTAACACTACAGACTGCTGGGTGTGTGGCTTGATACCCCACACTATGGATAAAGGCATTCCCTATCTAGTTTTGCCTTTTAGCTATAATGGATCATTTCAGGCCTTTCAGACCATTTTTGCCTATGCCCTTGAGACCTATTCTCCGCGTCCACCACGTTCCACTAAATACAACTCTGCCAATAAAGCTTTAGTCCAGGGAATTATTGACATGATTAAAGACGTCAATAATACTCCATCTTACCCTAGAGATGAATTACGGGTATATTTGAGTTGGAATTCTACAGAGTATCGCCTTAGTTTGGGAGAAAGCAAGCGTAAGAGCTCCACTCCAGTCTGGGTCGTACCTCACCGAGGTCAAGTCTGTTTGCAAGGAAATGGGAGAAATCCGAGAGCTCAGCTAGGGAAGAGTGAGTGCGTTGAGACTTACGTGTTTCCGTCTAACTCTTCCCCTGCCTTTCTTACTGCTAGGGGTACCTACTTCATCTGTCAAGACAGAGCGTATAAATGGCTGCCTGCTGACTTTTCAGGTTCATGTTATATTGCTCGACTGTTGCCTCCAACGTACACTGCCTCCTCAGATTATCACAAGACCAGAATAGCAAGAGGTGTTTTCAGCAAGGAAGATACCGCTGGTCAGGAAGCTGGAGACTTCTTCAAAGGTTTCCTTCCGTTCTGGGGGCCTATGGCCAATAGTAGAAATCTACGTCAGCTAACACTGGTAGTTGAATCTACTATTACAGAAACTGCTGGTGCCCTTAGTAACTTAACAGCTGAGCTTCAGGCGGACCGTCTCACGACGTTGCAGAACCGTATGGTTCTAGACGTAATACTTGCAGATCGAGGTGGGGTATGCAGAATGATCCAATCGAGCTGCTGTGTTTTTATTCCCAATAATGCTCCGACTGTCTATGAAGCGATCTCTAAGCTACACAAGATTTCCGACTCTATACACGTAGACAAGGGAAACTGGTCCTTAATGGAGTGGTTTTGGACTCTGCTATCAGCGTGGGGATGGAAGGTTCTGATGGTCATTGGTATCATCCTAGTATTCCTGTTCTCGTGCTGCCTTATTATCCAATGTGGTCCCGCCTTGTGTAGCCTTTGTGCTGCAACCTGTTTTAGAAAACCACCTGTGTTTGGAAAAAAGGTGCGAGAAAGGATGATGATACAACAACATGTCACTGACCTGATGAGCATAGAGTTAGACTCTGACATAGACTGAGTAATTGCCTATGTAAGGGCAAAAGGAGGGTCTGAGGTTCCGTGACGATTTGAACCCGTGTTTTCAACATTGTCGTAAATACATAATTTTGGTATCAGTGAACCGCAAATGATCCATTTAGCATATCCTGGTGTTTTCGCTATGCTACGAGCAAGAGCACTCCTGTTATGAACACATTTCTGATCTACCCATGGCATCCATCTTAGATTACGGCAGCCATTTTGTATTTCTTGCCCTCACATAGTCAATGGACACGCAGTGACCTCTTTCACTTAAGGACACGTAAGCTTTAGCCGGAGATTCACCTTGCTAGTGACACGTGCACCTTTGAACAGAACACGCCATGGCTGCATGACTAGACAGAAACTGCCTCCTCTGCCTGAGGCCAGTCCTGCTATACTGGTTCTCGTGTTCGTTGGCCTGATCATGATTAGGCGGCCGAAGCTGGTAGCCTTGCCCATTTACGACCCACAAACATCTCTTATCCTGCTTTTCTATCTTCTGCACCTGGCTCTGCTCCTTTCCTTCTGGGCCTTTATTAGGGGGAGGTAACGAAATTTACGATGAGGCGGTCCGGCTCTTGAATGAAAAGTTGACATAGGATTATGATGGAATAGTGGGAACCCCTCGTTCGTAATGTTTTGCCATCAGATATTGTTGACGATTCCTGTGCAACGCCAAATATTTATTGTTTAGGACACAAAGGTTTAGAAATGTACTAACATGTAAAGAATTTGCCCCAAGCCTAAAATTTAGTATATAAGGAGCAACCCACTTTGTACAAATCGAACAGGCTCCTAGATACTGCCCGTGTGTAGTTTCTGTGACTTCTGTGTCCCTGCAGTAATAAACCTTTGGTCTTTGACGCCACCATCGAGAAGCCCGTGTTTCCGTTTATTTGTGCACCGAGACAGGTAGAACTCCGGGGTCTTCGGGTGTTATCCCTGACACCTCTGGACGGAACCAAAAAGTCCAGAGCTCCAAATGGGAGAGGCCGAGTTTGAGCTTCTCTATGAGCTACTTTTTAAATAAAAATAACTTATGATCCTTTTCCAATGGTGATTAAAAAGGTGTTCTTATTTCACGTGTGGATCAATGTATCAATGTGCTGGGGGTCATGATTGCACAGTAATTTTCCTCATTTTCCGAGTGCCCAGGGCCTGTATTGATGTCTGTTAGTGGAGCTCAGTGGTGATGAAAAAAAACCTGTTATATGGTGGACTGCCAATCCCTTACTGTGTACCACTGACACTCAAAACCACAAACCACCAACAGTCTCAACAGGGCCAGGTAATAGGAAAATAAACTGCTTGTGATTAGAGTGATGTGGTGCATTGCAAACAGACCCAAAGGCTTATTTACAAGCCCCTTGCGCCGCCGGTACACCACTTTTTCCCATATTAAAAGTGATGCACCGGCAGCGCAAGGGTCTTGCAAATATGCCCCCTTCTACCCAACTGGTGCACAGAAACATAGCAGAAGTAAGTCTTCCCTCTGTGAGTGCATGGAAGGGTGGGAGACTGAAAGGTGTCAATTCTTCTGGGCAGTGCACCTGAGCCTCCAGGTTGCCTATCGATGCGAGACATGTTAAGTTGAGACTGCTGAGGGAAGAACACAGTGAATGTTGTGGCAGGGAAGTTTTAGGGTTTTTCATTGCTCTATAAGTTGCAGTTTTTTAAAGGATACTTCCACAGTTGTAGATGTATAGGAAGGCCTTTCTGATACAGAGGTCTGCAAGCGTGAAGAGATCTCTTTGATACCAGCAACACATTTTCAGATAACAGAGGTAATATTTGGTGCATTTCATATTTAAATTTGCAATACACCTGAGTATAAATTGAAACCTATTGCTTTGGAAGGCAGTCTTGCTCATGAACTGAGTGGGAGTGAAGGCTGAGAAAGGAAAGCCTGATAAGCAATTACAAGTCTCTGTATTTATTTCAGTGATCCTTGTAGCAGGTTAGATGCTGCCGAATGGATCCTCCCCGTAACCCCTTAGCCCGGAAGGGCCAAAATACAATGTAGCACTCTCTGGCCAGACGTGGCCAGAGAGCATAAATAAACCGGCGGAGGTCGCTCGGGACTTCCGTCCCACAGAGTGTTACTGGTGTCTGTGTGCCTGCGCTGAGAATTAGGGCCCATCACAGTGTGCTGCCACGCCTGCCAAAGTGAGCAGCACAACACTAGCAATGAGGGTGGGCGTTTCACCCTGGGCCTGCACCATCGCCGCAGCATAGCCCCTGTTCCTGGCCCGTCAGCCCGGTGGAGCGCTGTCCGGCCTCTGCTGCTTGCTATGGAGGATTCTGCAGCTGATCGGGAAGCGTGCCCACCCACTATGGCATGCCTGCCTTATCGTTGCTCCTGCTATCGCAGGCTCCAGAGGTATGAGGCTGCCCCCCATGCCTACCTGTGCGCCGTATCTTCCCACGTGCCCTCCTGCAATGCTTGTACTCCAAGTAAGGTGCAGGTGGAAGCCTGCGTCGAGCCACGAGGTGCGCGCATGTGCAGAAGCGTCCTGCTGGACCCTGCTGCTTCCTACGCGGCCCAGTCATACCACCAGCAGAGTCTTGCTCCTGCTGTGCCGCTCCTGCTATCCTGAAGGGTGTCGCGCAGCTTTGCGTTCAAGAGCCCCTCCCTGTACTCTGGGGACAGCTCTGCTTTATAGCGGCCATCAAAGGGCAACAAGGGAAAAAGGAAACAGAAAAGGGAAGTGCATCAAACACAACAAATGCAATTGTCAACTAACCAGCGGTCAAGAACACCCAGCTCCTGTAATAACCAATGAACCTGCATCGTCTCCATGGTCGTGAGTGAGCCTCGACTTTGGAAGCTTTCTGTACAAAAGAGTGACAGTGGGAATAGTCGACAGTTACACTAAGTATCCCTTTGTGCATCTACGACCAGTTCTGGAATATTTTTTGCATTATTCGGATTACCCCAAGAAATCGAAAACAACAATGGACCTCCATTTCAAGGGGCTAAGTTTAAGAACATGGTCGATTCACTCAGATTCCACCATCATCGCATCACTCCCCAATGGCCACAAGCCAACGGAGAGGTGGAACATTTTATGCGAACACTGAACAATATCATCCGCATTGTCATGTCGGAACAATCAGACCCAGAACCAACGGGATTATCGAAGCAACCCATACTCCACGGAGCAGAAGTCGCCCTGGTCCCTGATGTTAGCAGGACCCTGTTGGGACATTATTCCTGCAGCGAGCAGCTGGATTCAATAGCTCTGTGATCCTGCTGGTACCCAGGCACGGCGAACAATAAATAACGAACGAGCCAGCGGGAAGCGAAAAGCCAAGTCATAACTCTGGAGAGTTTTGTCCTGGTATGGAACCGGCGTGGCGGATGTAAATTTCGCACAAACTATTAACTTGGTCAATGGACCGTATTGTCAACCAATGGCACCGCTATCACAGCTAACCGAGGTGATGAAACAATCACCTGGAATGTATCCTGGTTTAGGAGGATGATGAACCCTGACGCCACAGATGTGATGTCGAGACCTTTGACTGGATCAGAAGCTATGGCAGAAGATAGACTCTTCAGCCAAGAACAGGGCTCGACCGAGTCCAAACCGTCTTCTCCTGGGGTCACTGGCACTGAGACAAACAGGTCCATCCACCCAGCGCAGCCAAGTGGTGCTCTAGAAAGTTAGCGTAGTAAACCATCACAATACAGTCTCAGACCTAACCCCAAGGCAGGTCAAAGACTCACAGACTTTGAGTCTTAATTTTGTTTTGCTGTTTTGAAGGCTGACTTGAGAAGGGATGTAGTGGTCTAGATGCTGCCAAATGGATCCTCCCCTAAGCCCTTAGCCCGGAAGGGCCAACACACAATTCAGCACTCTTCGGCCAGGCGTGGCCAGAGAGCATAAAAAACGGGTGGAGGTCGCTTGGGACATCCGGCCCACAGAGCTTTACTGTTGTCTGTGTGCCTTCATTGCTGCGCTACGACATAGGGCCCATCACGGTGTGCTGCCATGCCTGCCAAAGCCTGCCAAAGTGAGCAGCACAATAATCCTTATTGCCACATGAGCCTCAGTTGGCTGAAGAGGAGAGATACCACATGTTGCAGTGAACCAGCATCTCTATTTGACCATTACCAGGTTGGAGTTCCCAGCATCTTGCTGACTCTTGGTGTGATCGTGGGCCAGTCACTTAAATTATTTACTATTTACAAAACGTCGTACTGCTTTCCTTTTTTGAAGTTTCAAACTGTCAAGTTTCAAATGGTCTGTGCCACATGAGTAGTAGTGCACCTTTCAAGCACACAACATTTAATGTCAAAAGGACAGGGGGAAGTTATTCGAACAGATTTATTCTACAACTACAACAACCATCACTCAGTATAATTAAAAGTCAGATCAAATTGGAACTTCATTTTCCTTCTTCATGTAATCTCCTATACACTTTGTTATATCTCCATGTTAACTCAACACATGGAAATTTGTTTGGTAGACGCTTGTTTCGGTGCAGAAAGCCGATGTTACACTTTCTTCAGGACCAAAATGTACTCATGTATGGAAGATACATTTCTTCCAAAGGAAGACATCAGCATTTTATCTTTTTGAACTCACATCTCATTTCCAGATTCTGCACTTCCTTCATTTCCTTCTGTATATTTTTTCTGCCAATTCTTCCATTGTGATGTATAAATTAGCTTGTAATAAATGAACTTAGTTGCATAAAATGTATATGTCTAGAAATTATTAACTCAAATTGGTCAAGTAGGGAACTGTTTGTTGTACAATGCTCCTTTTTCACCTGAACCTGTACTTTTAAAGCAACGTTAGAGATAACTCTGTTGTCTAATGTCAAAGCCTTAGGTGTGGTCTCACCTGCTGTACAACTCTAGTGCCTTGATTCAAAGTCTGTCCTATTTGTGTGCTGTGAGGGGTATTGCTGCTCTCTAAAGCCAGGAAGGCCTAAGTCACTAGTTGACTAGTTCTGCTGTATATAGGCCTAGGGGCTTATTTATGAGCCCCTGCGTCACTTTTGCGCCACGGGTGCGTCACTCTTTGTGATGCACCAGTGGCGTAAAAAATGTGCCATATTTACAAAGTGACGCATCTAGATAGATGCGTCACTTCGTAAACCCCTGCGCTACATTATACCTGTTTCAGGTATAATGTATGCAGGGTGGGTGTACCCCCGCAAGAAAGGGTCGAGAGGAGTGGCGCTGCAAAATCTATGAGATTTCACTGCCCCACTTCTAGGACGCCAAAGCGTCAAAACCTTACGCCTGCCTCTTGGCAGGCGTAAGGGTGACGCAGGCCCTTTCACATGGGGCTTGCCCCATGTGAAAGGAACATTGCTGGAGTTGCATCAGGCTTACTACACAACTCCAGCAATGCGCCACTTTTTGCGCTGACAGATATGTCAGTTATACTGACGTATCTGTCCTTCCTTGCGACAAGATGCGTCATATTGTAAATATGATGCATCCTTGGTGTCGCAAGGAGGGCGTACTGAGAAGTGGTGCACCGCTGCTTTCAGGCAGCGATGCACCGCTTCTCGTAAATGAGGCCCTAAATCTTTAGTTACCCAACTTAATGATACCTATGTTATTAACCCCAGGAATATGAAATGTTAAGTGGAACCACAGCGTTCAAAACTATTTAAAGCAAACACATGTAGCATCAGCATCGTCAACACAGAGATAGATTTGCTTTCTAGAACTCATGGCGGTAGTTTTTGTAGCTGTACTGTAATGTAATGTAATTACATGTGTATGGTATCTCATTCTCCTATTAAAGCATGATAATGTTTTAGTGAGTGGGTAGCGTGGCACATCAGAGCACACGCTTGGCTGGAAGAAGGCTGTATCGCAATACTGATTATGTGGGAAGTGTTCTGATGCTGTGCTGGGCGTCCAGAGGGGTGCTCATTACTTGACATAGATCGCTGTGCCTAAGCAGGTAGAAGGGTGAGGATAAGGAAGGAATTAAATGGATCAGCTTTTTAGTATCGTATTTCATTATTGAGCTTTGTTGAGAGAGCGCTGGCCTTGGGTTTGAGGTGTTTTAGTATCTTCCATCATGAGTAGTGAAATGCACTTCTTCTGATGCTGCAATGCTCAAGCAGAGTGAAAGAGATGTCCGTGCTTGCCTGCCACCCTTGATAAGGGGCAGATTGTGCTTCTTCATTGGGTATGGTGGGTAAGCTCTGGTTCTTGTGAGGATGGCCCCAAATGAGCTGATGTTCACATTGTCCTTGTGGGCATAGAATTGGCTTGTTGTTTTTTTTTTTTATTAGACTGGGAAGAGCCAGGTCTTCACTTTCTTCCTACATTTCTGGCGATCCTAGATGTATCTTATGTTTGCTGGGATTGAACCCCATAATTTTGCGCCTTCTAAGGAGAAAGATCTTCCACTGGTGAGTTTCTTCTTGTGGGGCAGGGGGAAACAGCCAAGTGATCTTTGTTATACTTCTGGCTCTAGCGTCCCCTGGAGGCAAATGGTGGTGAAATAGTACAGGATGAATGCCCCCGCTAATGTTTTGTAACACCACAGATGCTAAATTCAGCAGGTGGGATTGTCAGCACTTTGAAAGTCCTTCGGCCATCTTCAGAGGCGGACCTTTTCAAAAGCGATTCGAAATATAAATTGAATTTCACCTATAGGATGGTAGTTTGGATGTGCGTGACGTCGTAGAGTACTGTTTTTATCACTTGCACTTCTAGCCCTCTAATTCTCTCACACATATACACTGTTTACCATTTTCACATTCACAAACAGGCACACAGTGTCTCATAATGGCACACACTCGACACAATCCATTTCTCAATTGTAAAGTTGAAATGATCTTCCTTCTGGGCCAATCCACCTCTATGTTCAACATTATTGTTGCTTGTCCTTTGAGGATGGGAGGCTGTGCTGAGTGTATCTTGTTGTCTTAGCCTTGCAGCCTGTGAGGGGAATAATAATGCAGTTTGTCATTGTTCTCACCCCCTGATTTAGTATTCTATTCTGTTATGTGATAGGAAAGGAATCCGAAGCTAATGTTTTAAACCCTGTAAATGTTCTATCTATATTCAGGGTCATTTCTATTTCTGATGGGTTCATGTTAGTTTGCAAAACAAGGATTAAACTCTTTCTGGCTCTATAGTGAAGACAATGATGAGATGCACTAGACATGAAGTGCTCCTAGACCAGTGATCTTCAAACTTCTTAATGCTGCGCCCCCCCCTGTAAAAAAAATTAACGGCCCCCACAATATTTTCACAATTACTCTGCTAAATTGGCAAAGTTTAAATATGTCTAAGCATATTTAAACATTGCTGGTCAACTCTGTTACCCCCTTTTACACACACTCCCAGTCAGGATATTAATGACAAAAGTTGTTCATGATGGCCCATTACAAGGTGGCTTACTGCTGATAATGTTTTCAACACTTAAAACAAAGCATGATGCTTCTCTTGACAAGAGACTGGCACCCCCTGAAATCACTTAATGCCCCCCAGTTTGAAGACCTCTGTCCTAGACCCTAGGTCCCACATTTACTAAGCCATTGCATTGCCTTTGCACCGTGCAAGATGGCTTTGCAAAAAAATGTAACACAGTGCAGTGACCTGCAATTCATTACCGAACAATGCAGGCTGGAAGGAATTTCTTCAGTTCCCTTTTGCATTCCCATTAATTCATTCAGGGATTGAGTGCAATTCCAGATATACAAAGGTGTCAATTTGGGATTGCATCAAATTGGTACACCTCCCAGAGTTTGGCATGCTTTTTTTTAAAAGGAAGATGTTTTTTCAAAGCCATATGCTTCTCAAAGGCTATATCTTGGTGAAGCCAATGGCAGCTTTTCCAACCTTCTAGGGCATGTATAAACCACATTTGGCCAGTTTTTTTAGTTGTTTTTGTTTATTAAACTCATGCCTATGGCAGATGCAGAGAAGAAAACCTGTAATTAGAAGGACTGAGTGTGCAGTAGTCAAAAGCATTGCCAAAACCGATAAGACAGGCTTGAATTATCAGTTTTTATATTTGGCCATGCTTTCTTTAAAAAAGCAATACCCATTGTGCTTGTTTTATAGTCTGTTTGCCATTCCCTGTTTACTCTCTCCCACTGTGCACCCCATTTTTTTTTAGATAGCTGTGTGCTATGGAATTAAAAATAGAGTTTTTGCAGAGGCTGGAGACTTGTGGCTGGTAATTGTCTGGGAAACTTCTCAGGTTTGATTTGATTTTATTAAAATTTTGTGTGGCTCGGCATATTCCCAAAGGCGTCTTGGTACTACCTACAGTATGAAGGAGAGGAAGAGTAAACAACCAAGTATTAAGTAATTTTCTGAAAGCAAAGAAGTTAGATTGATTCCTCAGATGCTCTGACATTTGATTCCAGAGATGGGAGGTAGCATAGAAGTTACTACCACCCCAAAAGGCTTTATAAACAGAAGGGAAGACACTTTTTTTTAGCTGTGCATGAGCAAACTAATCTATTTGGAGTGTACAGAGCGAATTTGTTTTTAAGGAAATAGGGACCATGGCGATAAAGTGATTTATGAGCTATGCATAGCGCCTTGACAGCAACTCTCTTTTTGATGGGTAGCCAATGAAGCCAATGAAGTTCTTCCCTGGCTTTGGAGACTCTTTTCAAACTAATTAATGTTTTTCAGAAACCAAACTGCTGCATTTTGCAGTCTCTGAAGTCCTCAAGTTGTCCTGATGGGCTTTAAAATAGATGGCATTGCTGTAGGCTAACTTTGATAAAGCAAGGGATGGGACCACTGTTTTCTGATTGTCAAATGGTAGGAAAAGGTGAATTTTCCTCAGAGTTTTAGAACGAGGACACACGAGGAGGTAAGTTGATTAGTCTGATCTCTAAAAGAGAGATTAGAAAAGTATTCTAAAGTTCCTTGTTGTGGCTACTGGGCTGGGAAGAGAGTCAGGGGATCGCGGCCATCACATTTTATTCCAAAAAAAGGTATCTTGTCCAAAGAGGAGAGCCTCTGTTTTTTCAGAATTTAATTTAATTTAATTTAACTCATCCAGTCGACTACTGCACTCATGTATTCGTTAAATCTGAGCAGAGGGGTGTCTGATTCAGCAGATGTCCGCATCAGCAGCTTTCAATTGACGATCTACAAAGCAAATGACTGAAGTTCTTTGAGGGCCTGAAGTAATAATACAATCAAAACATGCAGCATTTAATGGGAATGTTTGTTAAGGTCCATATGTATTACAGACCAAATGTTACTCTAAGCAGAAGACACCAGCAAAAACAGGTAGGATACGGCATCATTACAATTAATTTTCTTACTATTTTCCTGACCTAAACATTGAGGTCACCAGTGATTTATTAAGAAGGTAAATGACAGAATGCTGGCATCATCTTTAATTGTCTATTGAGGCAGTGTTTAATTTGTAAAATAAAAAAGTGCCAGGGCCCTCATCAGGGGGCCGCTGCAGTTTGCAAAACGTGTTGCCCCTTGACGTGGGTTAAATGCCAGTACTAACACAACTACTAACCATCACACTCATATAAGTGTGACCATTCAGACTATTACAAGAAGTTAAAACTTTAAGAATGGCTTGGGTGATAAGTAGTAGTTACCTTTGATGTATTTTTTATCAATAAACAACTGTTGTTGTGCTCATCTCAAAAGCAGAGAAACAGTAACATCACGTGGCAGACTCCTATATTTATTTTTTAGTTTGAGCCTAGGCAGCGCATGCGCTGTTTCTTTCGAGACATGCTGTATCTACTCTATGGGCTCGATTACACCCATCTATTTTCATTGTTTTTTTGTGTGCCATTCTGAAATGCTGTTTTTTTAGTCGTGATTAGGTTGTCTTTGCCCTGCCTTTGGGTGCTTGGTTCACTACTATGGCTACTGCCCCTATTACATGAAGCTGTTCGCTTCTGTTGTTACTCTCAGCGCACTTTTAAAAAATCTTGCCTGGTCTTTTCTGACTGTTCTGTTGGAAGACGTCGCTCATCCCACTCCAGATTTGTAGTTTGACATTCCCCCACAAATTTTCTGAAATGCTTATTGCTGTGTGGTTTTCGTGTGCCTCCACACAACCTCCACCCAATTTGCAGCTTGATTCGTCCCCCATCCAGCGTTTTGGGAATCGCAATGGATTTACACAACAGGAGTACTATTGCCGTAGTGATAATAAACTGTTTTGCACTTACATTGATAGGGCACCAATTTACAACTAAAATTATTGTTTTCCAGGGTTAGTGTTGGGTGCTGCTGCACAATCCACTCCCAATTCACAGCTTGTCCTATTTAAAGCAGTGAGTAATCTCTATATAAATACAGTCACTCTACAAAATAATAATACAAGACTGGGATATATTTTAGAGTAACATAAACTCTTATCCAGAATTTACAATACCAGTAATGTTTAATTAACAAATAACCTTTCCATGCAAAAACAGGAATCATATGGGTACTTGTCAATATTTTGTATTAAAAATAAAATTAATACCATCTTGTCTTTATTACTTAGACTCAGTTTCAGTGCACTAACTTTGAAAACCCTTAAAACATCTTATTTTTACAGTAAGCTTTCCTTCAACGTGAAGAAAAATGTGTAGTTTTAAGATGGCAGCCATGTCAGTTCAAAGCATACTGAACTATGGATTATTAAAGCGAGTGACAAGTCTTCTCTTTCATTTGTTTTTCACTAGGCAGGACTTCACTCACAAACATGCACACTCGTTTTTTCTTCCTGTTCATCTGGTGGAAAGTGGCAGACTTTATGCCAGGGTGTGATTTCAGCGGTACAAAAGGAAGTGGTGAAGGACGGAGCATCTGAATCAATCAAACACTCACACCCAGTCAAAAGATCTGGGTTTAATTGATCACCGTTCTTTAGCCCACTCTGCCACCCCAGTTCAGACATGGCCATATGCAAATCAGTCTGACCCTGTGCCTCATGGGAAGAGTCCAGCCCAAACTGCTCAGCCATGTCTTCCCTGTACCGGAAACAAGCTACTGAGCACCGTTTTCTGGCATTCCAGCCGTCTTCAGCCCGGCTTGCTTGAATCCAGTGGCAAAGTGAGCAAGGGACTCATGTCTGAGCATACCCTGCCACACTTATGGCGGCCAAAAGTGGTACAAAAGGGGGTGGTGATGGACGGAGCATCTGAATCAATCAAACACTCACACCCAGTCTAAAGATCTGGCTTTAATCCATCACCATTCTTTAGCCCACTCTGCCACCCCAGTTCAGACATGGCCATATGCAAATCAGTCTGACCCTGTGCCTCATGGGAACAGTCCAGCCCGAACTGCCAAGCCATGTCTTCCCTGGACCGAAAACAAGCTACAGCGGACCGGTTTCTGGCATTCCAGCCATCTTCAGTCCGGCTTGCTTGAATCCAGTGGCAAAGTGAGCAAGGGACTCACGTCTGAGCATACACTGCCACACTTATGGTAGCCAAAAGCGGTACAAAAGGGGGTGGTGATGGACGGAGCATCTGAATCAATCAAACACTCACACCCAGTCAAAAGATCTGGCTTTTAATCCATCACCGTTCTTTGTGATTTCAGAGCACCGTGCTTGAGGGAGTGGGGTCACAGCACTCTTGTCCTGGACAGAATAAGAAAAGGATAAGGGTGAGAAGTTAGCATGGCTTAAAAGTGACAGGTCAGCAAACAGTGTGTTTCTCTGGAGCAGGGTGCTGAAAGGACTTTGAGGATCTTGTTTTGGTTACACAGGGGGCTCGCACAGTGGCTGTGAGACAGTTAGCCGGAAGATTTGTGAAGGGTGGGTAGGGAATAGTACTTAAGAATACTTGGTGACTATGTTAGAGCAAATTCAGATGCATGGGTTGTGAAAGTTAGGGGGGGTCAATATTTAAGAATACTTTGGGACTATGGTAAAGCACAACCAGATGCATGGGGGAGGAAGTATGTTGTCTACGTAAAGCATGGGTGGAGAGTTTAGGATGGCATAATTGTAGGGGCTTCTGACTCTGAGACTTGGGAGTGATCAGCAACTAGATGGCTGATGTACACATTATTTTATATGGTGAATACTTACACAGTGTGTTCACCAATAGGTTGTGTAGGCACTAAAGATGTGTGCAACCTTCCTATACCTCCTTGTGCTATGCACTGGTCCACCTCTCCCACCCCATTACTCCTCCTACTCGTTTCTCTCTCTAGTACATCTCTTACCGCTCTCTCTTCCTTTCCCCAACATTCATCCTGCCTCTCTCATGCGGTTCACTTCAGATCTTCGAACACAGTTTCTTTTCCATGCCTTTTCAAGGTTTCCCTCGCTCAAACTCAAACCCACCCTCTCCACTTTTTCTTGGTGTGTCTGCTGCATACAAGGGTACTCCCTCTTTATGTATCTGTGGCCTGCTCTCCCCTTCTTTCTCTCTTTCTAACAAACTCTTTCTGCTTCTCTATCTTGAGTTCATTCACCACTTCATGCACAAACTACCTATCCCTCTCTATCTTCCTTTTATCTATTCTTTGCAGCTCTCGCCCACATCTTTTCACCATCCCACCTATTCCCACTACACAAATTCATTACACATTACACGATTCCACCACACACAATTCCAAAAGTAACAAATTCCAATCCAACACACCTAATTCCCCTCCACACCACATACATCCACTCCACTCTAACCCAAAACACATAGGTAAAATACATTGTAATTTACAGCTCCAGTAGCTCTAACCCTCACAAATGTGAGACCTATTACATTGCAAATGCTTGTTAATTTTTAAAGAACTAGATAACTCTTTCCTTTTTTTTAGCCTCTAATAGTTTGGGGGGTTGGTTCTTTTCTCTGTTGCACTAAACAGAGACTATAACACCAGTGCATGTAGATGAGGGCAATATCTGTCAATCACGCCCTAGCATGTTGTCTACACAGTGTTTATTATGTCAGCTGCATAGAGTCTGCATGAAGAGAGAGTAAGGTCTAGAAAAGCTTGTATTGGAATGTGCGATTGGTAGGTCAACTCCACATACAATTAGTACTTAATATTTATTGCAAAGTGCATTTATAGTTTTCTTTTCACATGCACCTGTCGGCACACCATGTACATGAGTGCAGTTTATTGTACCAGGTCCTTTAGAAATGTCTTCACAACATATAACCTGGCATACACTTTGAGGGTAGTTGCTGCCCCAAATGGGCGGCTGGTGGATGAAATAGGATGTAGCTACACATCAGTGAATTGAATGTAAATAGATTGGGCCTCATTTATGAGACTCACTGCGCCTCCGGAACGTCACTTTTTGTGAAGTTCCGTGGCGCAGAAGCCTGCGTTATATTTATCAGGCAGTTAAGCCACTTTTTTGGCTTAATGCTGCCTGATAAATATCAGTCCCTTTAACGCAGTGTTCGGCGTTAAAGGGGCGTCCCATGGCTGTTGCTGGGGGCGTTCCCAGCGACATCCATGGCCTTTTGACACTGCCACAGATTTACGAGAAATCCTAAATTTGAGGCAGCGCCAAAAGCTTATGCCTCCCCTGGAAGGTATAAGGGAGGCACAACGAGGAGAAATATCTTTATTTCTCCTCGTATTTCCTTTTTCGATGTGTGCTGCATTCTGCAGCACACATAGAAAGAGGAATAAGCCTCTCGTGATTATTTTTTGTACGGAAAGGTTTCCCTTCCTGTACAAAAATAATCATCCCCTTAACTCAGGAATCCTTGCACCAAGGTGCAAGGATGCCTGCGTTGGAGCATGGCAGCCCGTTGGGCGCCAGCGCAGGAGAAAAGGACAGAAATGCGCCGTATCTTATAGATACGTCACATTCCTGCCCTTTTCTTTTGCCGTAGGGAAGCACAGCAGGAAGGCCTGCTGCCCTGCCCTACGGCAAAACCTCAAAATGAGGTCCATTGTTTGCAATGAAATATATGCAGCAAAACATAAACAAAAATCGCTAAAAGGGATATAGCGGCAACTCTTTGGGTATCAAGATGGTCAGCTCTTCATATCTAGGTCAATTAAGCATTTGTTCAGAAAACAGCACGTGACCCAGCCTGGCCAATTGGCTAGTTTCGACAGACCCATACTTCAGTCCTTACATTGACCTCGTTGCCCTTGGGCGTGTCCTATAACTCTTACCATGCATTAGTCAGTCGGCACTGGCTGTGTCTTATCAGTCCTATTAAGCATTATTCAGTCTTCAGGAACCCTGCATTTCGATTTTAGTATCCTTGCGAGTAGCCTGCATTTAAGACTTAGTAGCCCTAAGCCTGGACTGTAAAACCAGTGCCCAAAAGCCTTTTGAAGCTTTTACCAATAAAAAGCAGAGACAGAAGTGGCAAGTGGACCTTTATTATAATAGTGCCCGACTTCCACAATGACCTACAATATTAATCTAAGTTTTAGATCCGCTTACCAATTGTTAGGAGTGAATTTGTGGTAAACCTCAATATTCAGAGGAACTAAAAAGTGCTGTGGGAGATTCTTTTTTAATGTATTCCTATCGAGTACTGCAGTAATATCATGACATTACACGGTCAAATGGGGGAGTTGTCTTGCCGTAAATCTCAAATATGAATTGAATTTCAGCGCCTACCAAAACAAGTATTCCGCTGCGTGGCTATTTGGGTGGCAGTGCATTCAAATGTGAGAGATAAGTGCATTTAATTTAGGAAGTATTCTGCAATATGCTCAAGTATTCCAGTGTCTCAATCAAAGAAAAATTGAAATTGCTGAGACTAACACATTTCATAAGCGTTTTTTTGGCACACACATCACTTTATATAATGTAACAAATTTAAAATACCTCTTCTTGGTCAATAAAAAAACCCTGAATTCCATTTTTTCTGAGAGGCGGTGTGTATAAATTACCATTGTTTTCAAGAGGCTTTTACAGAATGCAAGCTCAGGTCCAAAAACCTGTCTGCAGGGCCAGACTTGACTCTGTGCTGAAGCGCATCTCAAAAGCTATTGTTTGAAATAGGGTGCGCGCTGCATTCAAATGACTTACTTGAAGGGCGGTCGCGCCATGTGTCAGGCTGCAGAATTTTAAAGAGAATTGTGGCCCCTATGGGCTGCAGTTACCTCTGTATCTTCCATCAGCCAGGAAATAGGGAGTAGAAGCAAAGTCATTAATGGCACCCTAACAAATGCTGGATGACCTCCTTTTGTGGGATTTATTCATCAGTTCTCAGGGATATACCTTGACATGTATGACTTTGTTGTGCACATGAAGGGCACCCTTTCCTTTTTTGTGTCTCTAACTCACTGTATTGTTGGTCTGTCTCAGCTTTTCTGCACTCTTTCTTGATTGGTTAATCGGTAGTGATTCCCATTGACCGACAGAACCTGGAACGACCTCCCCATGCACCTCCGAACATCACCCGCACTCCCGGAATCCAGAAAGGGACTCTAGACCTGGCTTTTCGAATGATCCCAGCTTGAACCCAGTGTCTGGATCCCCTCGCGGGTGACGAGCCGCGCTCTACAAATCTGAGTTGATTGGTTGATTGATTAGGAGTATGAAGGAATGGCATAACCAGGGACAATACTAGGTTGGATTAGGCAACTTTTTCTTTACCTCCTCCATAACCTCACATAATTTCCTGCTTTTTACTCTGCATTTATTATGCAAAATCCCCACAATTATGCTTTTATGCCATGTTGCATAATTTCAAGTCCTCTCGGGTAAAGGTCCACCTAAGGTGCACATGAAAAAACGCAAATAAAAAGAAGGCAAGCAGCTGTTGATGGTGCCACTTTTGATTTTAGTGGGAGTGTTTTTTACCATGAAATATGTACTTGTGAGCTAAATTAACACAAGCCAGCATTTGGCACTAAAACATAGCACTAATTGGCAGATTTGTATTTTGAATAATTTTGCATCCTTTTTCTGAAGTTTTCTGTAATTAGACGAAAGGAAATTATGAATTTGTTACTCCTCTACTACTCCACCAAAATATGAGTCGCACCGTGGGCCCTGTAAGCCCCCTCCAGCACTGGGGGAGGAGAATAAAATTCTCCCCCAGTCTCACACATGCCTGCACTGGTCCAATACTCCTGCTCGACTTCCGACCCATAGCAATAACTGTGAGACAAATTAACCCTTGCTCCAAGCTTTTGTAAATGGGATCAGAAAATGACCCATTGCTTGGACCGCAATTGAGTGTGACACATGAAAATGAATTAGTGAATTCTCCATTTTCTTCCCTATTCCAAGTGCCAGAATTAGAGTTGCTGCCTCTCCACGCTGGTATCCCAGAATCAAATAGCGGGCAACTCATAATAAATTCCCTAGACCCATTGAATAAAGGTATTGCACTTGGATTTGTGCACATTGGTTACACATTTAACCCTTTTTCAGCTGGAGAAATGGCAGCAAGTTGTATTTCCACTCAAGCTCAAGGAGAACTACTTGCATTAATTGGTCCAAATTGGACATTACATGGTGGAAAATGTAGCTGTGAATGCATAGTCTTTGACTATCCCCAAACAGACAGTATGGCTGAACGCCCTCCAGTATGTAAAACATGCAGGGGTGTGATTCGATTCCAAACTCGACTTTTCATCTCAGATCAACCCAATAGTGTCAGCATTGCTCTGGCTATGCTGACTCTGCTTCACTACCTTTACCTCTTATAGAAGATGGAACTAGCTGTGAAGTTAGAGTGGGTAGAGGATTGTGAATCCTCTTTTCTAAAAATGTTTCCAATACTAATACATATAAATGGCATGCATTAAAAATGATCAGTGCCTTAACCCATAGTGATAACTGGTTTTAGTGTGAAAATCCTCCAAATCAGGACGTATACTGGAATCTGATGGATGTCCCGCTCTCTGAAACCGCCTGTTCCCTTTCATCATTTTGCGGTGGTGGAACCACCAACTTGCAGCTGTAGAGCTGTCAAAAATATTTAGCAGATGTCTCATGTACAATAGGGCTACCGCGTTTGATAAGTCAGACGTTCAGCTGTATTTAGAGGGTGCCTTGCAGTGCACAGGGAGAAAACTCCTTGCTCGTCAGAAACATACCCTTGCTTCCTTCAGGCTGTTGTGTAGCTGCCAGAGACAAACTCACTACGACCATATTGTGTCAATACAAGTATGGACAGCAAAACTCACTTTAATAGTGATATAATTCTTTACCTGTTTTATATCATCTTTGTGATTTACCTGCACAATGGGCTCAATGTCATGCAGTGCTTCACAGAGTTCAAGGTGTGCCTCAACAAAGTTGAGGTACTCTGGAGTGCAGCTAGGAAATGTCTCCTATCGGAGTTCATCGTCTATATTTGCTATCCACTTTGGGTACCTCTCTGTGTATTTGTGATGTATTCAGTAGGTATTATTAATTTTTCATGGCTACTTACTGCTGAAGTGTGCTTGCCTTTAGAATGTAGATACTCTTTATTTCCATTAGTTTGTAAGAGGCACCATCTATTTGTTTAAGAATAGCTTTGCTCCATGATCAAAACCTTCAGTCCTTCTCAGGAACTCTGCACCCAGCTCTCTCTCTTCTTCAGCAACAAAATGAGCATGATATACAACAGCTTTGCAGCACACCTCTCCTTCATCTCCATCCTCCAATCTGGGGAGAAGAACACAACAGAAACCTCATTGACCTGCTGGCTCATCATCACCCCAGTAGAAACAATTCCCACCAAGCACTCTATCCACTCAAGAGCCCAATCAAACCCCTTTCCCCACCTCATCTTCACCAAAGAACTCAACTCCATCAGCATCATCCTCACTTCTTTACTCAAAGACTCTCTCTTGTAACGTGCAATGATGATTCGGAGTTGGAGGTAAGTTGGAAAAGGTTTATTTCTAAGTAGAAGTTTCCAACAAGCCAGGGAGCAGCTTCGCAGTAACTGATTCTCCTAGAACACCCCCCTGCACAAACCAAAACAGAATCCAGAATGTTGTTCATACTCCACATTCCCCTAACTCATCTTACACTTAGGCAACATGTAAACACCAGATCACAACACATCTCCCCCCTTTTCAACTACTTTGAACACACCAGAAAGACATACAACACAAACAACACAGAAAACAAATAAGCAACATTCATGCTGCTGCAAAAATACTTAATTGAAGAAAATCCCTCAAATACTCGGGTGGTCTACACAACCTGATATTCCTTGGAGATAATTATCCCTCACCCCATGAACCCCCACCAACAGCATCACCAGTGCCTAATGAGGAAGAACTGCTGGCACGCATTTGAGGAACACTCATTTCATGATCACTCATGTGCATGAATGTATTTTTCTCGTGCTCCTTATTTCCGCAGCCCTGACCACCTGTCTCATACAAGGCTCCACAACACCAAGAAATGTTGCACCCCCTTGATCCTAAAAGGACCCTTGAGCTTTGACAATATACCTCCTCTCCAAGAACACAGAATCTTGATACAATCACCACAATGGAAACCTAAGTTGCTTGTATTCTCATAGTTTAACTCCATGTATCCCTTTACCTCACCATTAAACCATGCCATATCCTTCATCCAAGCTGGTAACCTGCCACCCTTCATCCATGTTGGTAACCCACCACCCTAACTCTCATCAACTCAAAAGGGGACTTCTGAGTTGTCTCATGTATACTTGTGCAATCCGCAGAACGCAAGTCTGACACCATGTTGCCAACATCATGCCCACCTGCAACCACCATTTGGATGCACACTTTCACTAATCAATTTGCTCTCTCCACAATACCATTTCCTTGTGGAATGTAAAAGAAAGTGCAGTTGTTTTGAATACCAAATTATTGAGGAAAAAAACACGCATTTCGGCAGAGATAAGCTGAGTACCATTTTCCGTCATGATGACGGCACTCCCTCATCCCGAAAAATCTCCCTCAATGTTTGGATAGTAGCTCTAGTGGTGATTTCTCTTAAAAACTTAACAATAAGCAACTTTGAATAAACATCTACCACTACCATGGTATATCTCATGTCATGTATCAACTCTTGCGTTGGCACTTTAAAGTCCAAACTCAAGGTGTGCCATGGACTGCCAGAATCAGATATGTGTCCCATGTCCAATTTGACACCCACCTTCAGTCACTTTTCTCCCTCCCTGAACACCACACATTCATCGACACAGCTATCCACTTGATCGTCCATGCATAGCCACCACCAACTTTCTCTCTTAAAATGCTATGGATATCTAACTGGGCCAAAGACCCATGGGCGGCGCAAAGTTTTGCCTCTCATCACTACCATGTCATCAACAAATGATAATTCTTCTTCAAGAATTTTAAGGTAGGGGCCTAACAGAGACTGACACAGTACTTTCTCTCCTCCCACCTAGTCTTAACAACCGTTTGACCTCATCAAGTACAGAATCCATTGTCATAGCTTCCAGCTTTTCTGACTTGGTGATGGCATGTACACTATCCAACTCTAACACATCATGAACAGAAGCAGCAGCCCCCTCCTTCTCCTCAGACATGACAGATCGACCACCCACAACCTTCCAATCTAATGACAAACCTGACAAACAATCAGCTTGGCAATTATTCCACCCTGGTATATATTCCACTACATAGAAAAATTCTTGAAGTCTAGCTGCCAACCTCGCTAATCTTGCTGAACTATTACTCGCCCCACCTGCCAACAGAACCATAACCAAAGGCTTGTGGTCAGTGTGTATGAGGAATTTAGTGCCCCAGAGTTAGGTCCTAAAATACTCTGCCCCCAAGCTGCAGCTAGTGCCTCAAGCTCAATTGCCGCAAAAGCAACAGTCCTCACACCTTTGATGTGTAGCCTGGACAGGACTGCCCCTATCCCCGTGGCACTCGCATTTACTGTAAGTACTGACTTCAAATTTGTATTAAAAGGGGCTAACATGTCTGCATTGTAAATCTCCTTTTTGATGAACTCAAAACACTGTTGCTGCTCTGCTTCCCACTCATACACAACACCTTTCTTTAGCAAAGCTCTTATGCATCCCGTTTTATCAAAGAACCCCTTCACAAACTTAGCATAGTATTCAATGAGGACCAACAATTACCTCAAAATATCCTTGTCCGTGGGAGCTGGGGCCATTTCAATAGCTCTCAGAAGATCGTCTTTAGGTTTATCTCCTTCTGCTATGATGCTTTATCCCAAGTAATCCACCTGCTGAACCCAAAATTTACATTTAATTTGATGAAGAGTAAGACTAGCATCCTTCAGCTTATGTAGTGCCTGCCTGCGTGTTGAATTATGCTGCTGCACTCTTCTCCAAAGATCAGAATGTCATCTTGAGAACACAAAATGTTCTTCAAGCCTTTTAATATCTCACTCATCATCCTGTTAAATATCTCACTCATCTTCCTTTGAAACATGCTGGCAGCAGAGCGCAGTCGGAATGGCATACGTGTAAACCTAAATATCCCTTGCACAGAAATGAAGGAAGTGAGTGAGTTCGAATCTTCATGCAACTTGATCTGATGATAGGCATTCTTCAAGTCAAGCTTCAAGAAATACCTACCGCAACCCAAAGCCAACACCAACTCATTTATACTGGGCAGAGAAAAGTGTTGACTTCCACATTTTGGTTGAGGAAGCTCAAGTCTACACAGAATCTGTAACAACCATCTGATTTTTCCATGATAACAACGGAGAACCCCATCTTGAATCTTCTACCGGCTCAACCACATCATTTGCAAGAATTTCATCCAGTAACTCTTTCACAGCATCTCAAGCAACTAGGGGAATCCTCCTCACCTTGTGTTGCACAGGAATTGCATGAGGGTTTAATACAATTTTGGGAGCATATCCTTTAATGAGGTCCAACCCCTCCTTAAACACTTCTTGTGCTTCTACCAAAATATTAGTAAGGTATACATCATTGGCCACCATTACTTGTCGGGTACTCCTGTGATTGATTATAATATGCAAATCATATTGATGCATCTTCCACAACATACACCTTACACTTGGTTACTCTGTTTTCAAATTGTATGTCAGCATGCATAATCCTGACGTGGGTCCTGTGCTCTCCATGCCACTGGAGTCAATATATCCTGGCTGATGAGGGCTGAAAGCCCGAAACCGGTCATAGGATGCTTGTTTCCAGTCCAGGGAGGACCTGGCTTGGCAGTTCAGGCTGGACTGTTCCCACTGTGGGCAGGGTCACAACTGATTTGCATATGGCTGGTTCCAAACTGGAATGGCATGGTGAGCATAAAAGCGATGGAATTAGCCCCAGATCTCTGTACTGGAGTGAATGTATGACATTGTTCTGCATTCTGTCCATCAATTGCTCATTTTGAAAGATTGAATGCACATGCAATGTGGCTGCATGCGCATCAACGGGCGTCTCCTGCTGGGGCACGCACTGGGGCTCACGCTGATGGGAATTGGGGGTGGAGTCAACAAAGCCCAAAATGCGAGAACACCCGCTGATGATGCAGTTGAAATCCTAAGGAAGTGGCTACAAAGTCGTCGGGATGACCCAATTGAAATCCTCAATAATGGGATACAAAGCTGTTGGGATAAACTTGAAATGCTGTGTGCACCGGTTGGGTTCGTTGCTGCCTCTGGGTTGCAGGGAAAGGCTGGCTAACTCGTGCCAAATACTTGTAATCTCCAATGACGAATCAGAGTTGGAGGTAAGTTGGAAAAGTTTTCCACAATCCAGAGAGCAGCTTCACTAACAGCCAGCCTTGCAGTAACTGATTCTGCTGGAACGCTCCCCATGTACAAACCAATACAAAATCCAGAATGCTGTTCACACTCTACATTCCCTTCACTCATTTCACACTTAGACAACACGTGAACACCAGATCACAACACTCTCTCACCACTGCCACTTTCCCAGACACCTTGAAACATGTTGCCAGCTTACCTGTTCTAAAAAAACCTTTAGAGGACTTGAAGACTGTAGTGAATAACAGACCCATCTCCCTCCTCTCCTACCTCACAAAAGTTATGAAGAACTTGCCAACAAATGACTGGCTGATCAGCCCAATGCTTACCACTTCCAGAATCCTGCTCAATCTGGATTCAGGCCCACTCACGGCACCAGGACTGCCCTTTTCGTTACCACAGACAACATCCCTCTAATCGAGGACAAGGGAGAAATAGCGGCACTCATACGTCTCAACCTCTATGCCTTATTTTTCACAGTTGCCGTCATTCAACTTGATCTGCAGTGTTCCCCAATAGTCCTCGCTCAGACCCACACTCTTGAATGTCTACATGGCCCTGCTAACCAACATCATCCATGTCCTTGGATTCAGCATTATATTGTATGCCTATGACACCCAGCTTATCATCTCCCTTTCCAAAGAAACCTCCCACAACCACACACAATGAATCAAATGCATGTCCAAAGTCGAAAACTGGATGAAGACCAACTGTTTGAGGATCAAGTCCGACAAGACAGAGGTAGTACTCTTTGGAAATGACACTTCTCTCTTGTCCTCTGACTCAGGGGTGTGACACAGGCCCCCGCAGCCCCCGCGGTGCGGGGGGGCCTCAAGCTCCATGGGGCCCCATAGCACAGCACTCTGGCTGCAGGGCTCCTAATTGAGCCTGGAGGGGGCCTCCGAGCTGCCTTGCAGGGAAGCCTCCTCAAGGTTCGTTACGCCAGTGCTCAGACTGCCGGCCCCCTGAACTGGAACCAACACACAACCCAGTGAACAAAGCCAGGAACCTAGAGCTCTAGATAAACAATCAAATCTCAGTCACCAAACAGGGTAACATGGTCGCCTTCTCCTGATTTCACACTGTCAATTTATTCAGGAATGTCCTTATATGGCTCCCACTAAACAGCTGAAAACAAGTCACATAAGCTGTGATCACCAGCATACTTGACTACAGAAATGCCCTCGGTATTACCATCAATGCCCAGCTCATTAACAGACTCCAGATCATTTAGAACTCAGCAGCCAGAATCGCCCACCCTGCACTCACATACCCAAACTCCTCAAATGACTTCACTGCTTCCTCATACATCAACTGGTCTTCTTCAAGCTCTTCACATATGCATACAAAGCACTACACAAGCAAGGCCTGCATCCACTTCCACACACCGTCCAGACACCCAAGCTAGAACAGCCCCCTGATTGCCCAAAGTCCCTGACACCTGAAGAGAAGAGTCAGTGGCCTTTTGTACCAGGTTCACAGAACCTGGAACAACTCCCCATCCAAATCAGAGCTCCCAGCTCTATCACAGAAATCCACAATAAACGTAAAACCTGACTTTTCCAATAGGCCCTCTCAGGACAGCCCCTGCTTCTTAGGACGCCAGAATACTCCTCCCCTCCACCCCTACCCCCCCCACCCCCCTCCCTACAATCCCCCTGGATGATATGTGCTCCATTCAAATTCGCATAACATAACATTTTTGTGGACCTACAGTTGTTGTAGTCAATAGTACAACCCAAACGAAATTCCTTTCAATCATACATCAACCAGCTGTTTATCATTAGGTAGGTGGTGGTATGTGCTGGTTACATTGTTTTGGTCCTGTATGAAAAGCCTCTGCTAATCATCTGATCATGAAGTACAACTGCACAGAACATGAGTATTTTAAAGTCCCTGCCCAGAAAAAGATGAAAATATTCACAGTTTCATCATATCCTCATTTGATACTAAAGGGAAGCCATGATGTAAGATTTACAGGGAAATTGTTTTACATTAAGTGAAAGGATTCTTAACCTAATTTAAAGATTACGAGATTTGAAAGATACACTTAGAGTTTGACATTGTGCAAACATTCTCTCTCTGTTGCATTTTGAATACCCACTAGTAAGTCATGAAAAGAAAATTGTAATAGTAGGCAGAAAGCATGGATTTTCCCAAGTTTAAAATGATTAAAAACATCTTGCTGAGGCATACTCTATGAACAGATATGGCAAACAAATGCATATGCATTCGAACTATCTACAATTGCAGGACTCTGTCTGAGCCTTAGTTACAGAAAATAATCATTAATCACGGTAGGATGTTTGCTACTCAGTGCCAGCAGCAAGAAATGTAAGTGACTCCCCCAGGAGCCCTATTGTTTTATGATTCCAGTTTATACACAGCCTCCTGGGGGAATATTGTGTGGTGCAATATTGGCAGAAATAAAATAGCACCTGGCAAAATTCAGCCCATTTATATTCCATGTTTTGAGGAAGACATTAAGGGACAAAGAAAGATGACATTCTTGATGTAGTATACCTGCATTCACCTGGTCCAGCAATTAAAGATGATTACTGAGCAGCATTTACAGAGTTGACCGTGCCAACAAACACCCTGCAGCGTGTGGCAAGTGTAGTTGGCAGCACCAATTCAACAACACTCTAAAGCCTCTGCACTGCTAGAGTACCAGATTGACTGGATATAAACTTTAAAAACATGTTCTTCTTTGCTCCAGAAACAAAGACAAAAACATACTACTTTCATCATAAAATAATTTTTATTCAGCCAATATTTGGCCATAAAAGACACAAAACAATCTGACATTAGACAACATTTGTATAAAGTGCAAGGTGTCAAATAAAGTAGGTAAAATGTGTTAACCATGATAAATAGCGTAAAATACAGAATTTAAAAAGCTACAAACACATAAATATAGTTTCTGCAGAAAATAAGACTATCAGCGTTTAAGTAAGCGATTCAAACTCTACAGAGTACCTTCAGTGATGTCCCAGTAGGCCCCCTGTAGCACCTATATCGATATAAATACATTTAGAAATTAAATATTCTGTGTTTATTAACACCAAGGCCTATGAAATACTAGGTTGAGAAGGGTGTTATGCCCTTAAAACATCTAATTCAGGGCCATGCCAAGGTAAATATTGGTGTAATATGAGTTACGCAACAGTTGAACATTTACCTATTTCTGTGTGATTAGTATCTGTTTCCTATGAGTAACTCATTCATTTCAACAAAAAAGGAATCATTTATGAAAAAGGGGTGAGCAAATGCAGCCTCACACATACGTTTGGTGAATGCTCCATGAAATTATGATCCTCACTGGGAGTGGCTTGGAGTAGTATCTTCAGTGAAGACACTGCTCGGGCCATTCCATCTTCCTCAGTTTCTCTGAACCCGAAAAACCCCATCATCAAATGCGAAAGTGGTAACTCATATCTTCAAATACCCGGCTGGCTGGTCTCAGCTGGGTAAACTGCGGGCCTGGTAAGGTCAACCCTGGAGACAACGAACCCTGGCCTGTGTTTCGTCATACGGGGGCTACAGGCAGATTTTGATCCCAGCCTGCGGTAACTGGCTTCTTAGGGGCATATTCACAAGGGAAGTGGCGGTGTGAGGCGTTAGCCTTCCTGGCTTAACGCCTCACTCCGACACCTCAGAAAGGCAGGGATGCACCATATTTACAAGTATATGACGCAGCCCTGAGTTTCCCCCTACGCTGGCGCTGCACTTAGCATAGTGCAAGGGTGTCTGCGTTCAGGGGTAGATTGTGCCTTTCTGCACATAAACAATCTTTAAATGCAGATTGGTAACTTCTATGTGTGCTGCTTAATGCAGCACACATAGAAGTTGTAAAACAGCATTTTTGAAAAAAAAAAATTTTATGTGCAGGAAGGGGGTCCTTCCTGTAGGTAAACAATCATCAGCCTTTTTCTGTTTTCATGTGCACTGCAAACGCAGCACACAAGAAAACAGCAAAAACAAGGAGAAATTGAAAATTTCTCCTTGTTGCACCAGGGTAAGACCAGGTTTTCCCTGGTCTTAATTCTGACTATGACTCCTATTTACACCTCTCTTGTAAATAGGAGGCAGCCTCAGAATCAATGGGAGCTGCAGTGGAGCGCCCACAACAACACCCATTGCCCTCCCCTTTCACGCTAAGCATAGCGTGAAAGGGGGCTTTATTTAGAGGCAGCATTAAGATACGTTAAGGGGCTTAATGCTGCCTTGTAAATAAGACGAAGCCCATATCGCCACCGGAACTTTCTAAAAAGTGACGTTCCCATGGCGATAGGGTCTTGTAAATATGCCTCAGTGTTAGTGTTATCTCTAATCCCATGGTGTAGTGCTTGTAACATTCCTTTGAAATCTTTGCTTGTGCATGTTCCATTGGAATGCCATGAGATCATTGGACATCGGGACCTTGGAGGCTAACAGTGGTTGGGGTGTTTCTCCCTACTATGAATCTTATTAAATTCTTTTGTGGATCTACTACTTTGTGGCCTATCAACTTCTTGAAACAGGATTTATCTTTATTACACTGGCGACAATCTGGTTGTGGTCCAGTATGGAATTGAAAGGAGAATGCCGGGCCCCGGGGGAAGCACAGTCGCAGACTAGTCTTCCCCCGGGGTAATTCGCGCATGATAGGACAGGTAGGGGAAGGGGAGGAGTCAGGGGGTGGGTATATAGGCGCAGGGGAGGAAGGGAACTTCCTCTTCCTGTGCCTGGCACCATTGGGAGGGAGCAAGAAAGGGATAGTGTCGGCAGGTAAGGGTCAGTGACAGAGTAGGCCGAGGATGATTTTCCTTGAGTTGCACATCGTCGCGTGGCTGTCCGACGGCAGCGGGTTTAGTTTTTCTCACGACGGCCGCGTGAGAAATTAAGATGTCGGAAGTTTCGGCGGAGGAGGTGCGGGCGGCCCTGTTGCTGCTGGCGCGCGCCGGGAGAGAAGATCTCCTGCAACCAGGTGTGTTGGACCAATCTTGGGTCGGGTGCTCCAGGGCCCCGCGCGCGGCCTCGGCAAGGGTCGCGGCGGCGGTGCTAGCTTGTCAGGAGGACGATTTGGTGGGGCAGGGTGCGGCGGTTGGGCGCAGGGAAGACGGGGCCCCAAGGGACTCGGCGCGGGGCGGCAAATGCAAGAGCCTGACCCCGCGAGTCTTCCTCCGCTCCAGTTCGCACCCGGGGCTTCTGGGAATGCGACGGGGGGCGCGGAGCCCTCTGCTGAGCCTTCTGAAGTGGCCCGGGAGGAGGTAGAGGTGGGGGAGGGGGCTGGGCCGGCCCCACGGTGTACTGCTGTGGCTGGTGACCTTGCTGGGGCAGAAGGGATGGGCCAGGCAAGTGACGAAGGGGAGCGGGCGGAGGACCTGTCCTTGGGGCTGTACCAGACTGGGGGCACGGGGTCCAGGGTCGTGGGGCAAGGTGATGATGCCCCCATAGACCTGTCCACAAGTTCGAGGGCGCCCACTCCCGCCCCTGTGGGGAGGGAGGCGGCTGGGAGGCAAGTAGAGGAGGGGGTGTACCCTGGGTCTGGTTTTCTGGGTGTTGGGGGGGGGATGGGCCCCGGGTCCTGCCTATGGGGGTTGTTTCCCACCCGGGGTGGGTTTTATGGGCTACTGGCCGCCCCCACCTCCACAGATCTGGGGTGCCATGTCCTGGGAGGACAGGAACAGTGAGCAGAGGATTCTGGATCAAATCCGGGAGGTCAGGTGGGCCGAGGAGAACAGGGCCGGAGTGGGAGCAGTGTGGGGGCCTGACATTGAGGGGCCCCCGACCCCTACCTCTGAGGAGGAACGGGAGGCCGAGCTGGAAGAGGCGCAAAGGCGGGTTAGGGCCAAGAAAGCAGTGGAGGGGTCCCCTAAGAGAGTTATGGCTGGAGTAGGGACGGCCAGGACGGCTTTGAGGCCCGATGGTGCTGGGGCCCAGTCAGGTTGGAGTGACCTGAGGGGTGGGCAGTGATCCAAGCCGACGGCTGTCGGCAGAGCCCGGGGGTGCCTGGCGGGGCGCAAGACGGCTCTGAGACGCAGGACAGAAGCAGTAGGGCAGTCTGTGGCGGCTGTCCGTCCACCGAGAGCTCGGGCTCCTGCGGCACGTGTGGAGACTTGCATGCGTGTGTGGGGTGGTGTGCAGAAAGGTGTGAAGAGAGCTGTGAAGGAGGTGGAGAATGTGCGTGCCGATCTGGAACCGGTGCTTGAGTTGGATTATGGCGCGGAGAGTGATGAGCTGGAGGACGGGGAGGTGCGGGATGACTTGGAAGGCTTAGGGGGTGCTGCGGACAACGGCGACCTTGGTGTTTTGCAGGCCCCGGCGTCGACGTAGACCAAGGCCGGGACGGCGGCGGTCCAGGTGACAGTGCCCAGAGGACGGCCCCGGGAACGGAACACGACGCTCACAGGTGAGGGAGCCTGGTGGGCAGCCTGGGAGGACGTTCCCCGGGGTGGGGAGGGGCGGAAGAGGACTTGCAGGTCGGTGGGAGTGGGCGATGGTTCGGTGTGGGAGGCGGAGAAGCCATCGGGCAGTCCACCTGCGGATGGTAAGAAGGTGGACGGTAAGTCAGTGACTTTGGGGGTGCAGACGGACAAAGGGGAGGGCAAAGAGGAGAAGGGAGTGAAGGTGCCTAAAAAACTGCCATATATGGGGCTGGCTATGCCATTGGGTTCGCATCTCTCAGAGAAACTCAAGGAGTGGATTTGGAAGCATGAATTTGTGGATGTCTTTAAGTTGCTACACAGGGAGGTGCAGGCGAAGGAGGGGTCCAAAGAGGAGGAGTGGGAGCTGAAGAGGCGCCCTTGGGTGCCTGTGACTATGGAGAACTGGACGTTATGCCAGTGTTTACTGCCAGAAGTATTTGGACAGGGCGATTGCGCTTTTCAAATACATGGACATCATTCGCAAGGCCCAGATGCAGTTCAGGGGTTTTGCCTGGCTGCGCTATGATGAGGAGTTTAGAGCCAGGGTCAGCGCAAATCCTGAAAAGAGTTGGGGGGAGGTTGATCAGGAACTGTGGGTTCAGTGGATGGCATCTACGCACTCCACTGCGTCCACGCACACGGCCAGTGGCCTGCCGGTTGTGTATCGGTCCTTTCCACCGCGTCCCGCCCAAAGCGGGGCAGGGGGAGGAACGGTGCCCAACTCCATCGTCTCAGGGCAGCAGTCCAAGCCGGGGGGATATTCCACAGGGGCCTGTTGGAGCTACAATAAGGGGTATTGTTCCCGGTATCCCTGTAAGTTCAAGCACGAGTGCTCGAAATGCGGCGGAAAGCATGCCCTTACTCAGTGCCTCACCACACCCTCGGAGCAATGGAGGAACGCCAGAGGGCGGGGCCACCCTGGACCGAAGGGCGCCTACATTGGTTAGGGTGGAGGCGATGGCCCCGTGGCTCTCGTGCTACCCGGATCAGGAGGCGGCGGCTCGGCTTTTCTGGGGTTTCACTGAGGATTTTAGGGTGGGCTACCAAGGTCCCAGGGAGCGCCGGTGGGCCGACAATTTGAGATCTGCAAAAGAATTGCTGAGTGTAGTGTCTGCTAAGTTGAAGAAGGAGGATGAGGAAGGAAGGGTGGCTGGCCCGTTTACTGACTGGCCTTTGGAGGATCTGATCATCTCTCCATTGGGGGTGGTGCCGAAGAAAGAAGAGGGGGAGTTCAGGATGATACACCATCTGTCATGGCCGGAGGGCCAGTCAGTGAACGACTTTATTGCAGAGGAAGATTCTAGGGTGCTCCATGCGTCGGTGGACGATGCGATCCGTCTAGTGAGGATGTGTGGGACGGGGCTGAATTGGCGAAATGCGACATCAAGTCAGCCTTTCATTTACTGCCTATTCACCCAGCGGATTTCTCGCTCTTGGGCATGCAGTTTGGGGGGGCCATCTACGTGGACAAGGTTTTGCCCATGGGGTGCGCCATCTCCTGTGCTCTTTTCGAGCTATTCAGCACTTTCTTGCAGTGGGTCATGGTGCGAGTCAGTGGGTGCCGTGAGGTCACGCACTACTTGGATGATTTCCTCTTCCTTGGGAGGGCTGGTTCTGGGGATTGCTGCAGGGCCCTGTCGCGATTCCAGGAGATGGCCCTTCAGTTTGGGGTGCCTCTGGCGCCGGAGAAGACGGCTGGTCCCAGCTGTTGCCTCACGTTCCTGGGGATCGAACTGGACTCGGTGCAGTGGCTGGCGCGCCTCCTGGCGGCCAAAGTGGCGGAGATACTGGCTTTTCTGGACTGGGCAGTCGGGGAGAAACGGATTCCTTTGCGAGCGGTTCAGAAACTTCTAGGATTCCTTAACTTTGCGTGTAGGGTAGTGCGAGCAGGGCGGACGTTCTGCAGGCGGCTCGGCATGGCCATGTCAGGGGCAGTGCTTCCACATCACAGAGTCAGGATTTCCATGGGAGTGAGGGCAGACTTGAGGACCTGGATTACATTCTTGCAAGACTTTAACGGTGTGTCCATGGACTTTGATGAGGAGAGGGCGGTCTGGCAATGCCAAATTTACTCTGATGCGGCTGGGTCAGCGGGGTTTAGTGTTTTCTGGGACGGACGGTGGTGTGCAAAGAGCTGGCCGGCTCCATGGCTCAAACAAGGGAGGAGCATTGCTTTCTTGGAATTTTTCCCTTTACTGGTGGCACTGGAGGTGTTGGGGGAGGAATTTCGGAACAGGTCGGTGCTCTTCCATGTGGACAACATGACGGTTGTGGAGCTGGTGAATCATCAGAGGGCGAGGGACCTGAGAGTGCTGCGGCTGTTGCAGAGGTTCATGTTGGCTTGTCTGCGGTTGAATGTGGTGTTTCGGGCTAAGCATGTCCCTGGAGCGAATAATGACATTGCGGATGCTTTGTCTCGTTCGCAGTGGCAGCGGTTCCGGCACCTGGCACCGGGAGCGGATACATGCAAGACCGAGCTGCCGGCCGGCATCTGGGCCTTGGGGGAGTGAGGATGATTGGACTGGTGGAAGGTTCATTGGCAGAGACCACGAGGAGGACATATCGTTTGGCATGGTCTGAATTCGGTGCTTTCATGGGCTGGAATCTGGATGGTGTCGTAGGTGTTGAGTCTGACGTGAAACAAGGGCTGAGACGGTTTGTGTTGGATTGTATTGATAGGGGTTTGACTGTGGCTACAATTTCTGGTAAATTGGCGGGGATATCCTTTTACTGTGTCTTGTTTCTGGGTTTTGATCCGACCAAGGATGTGATCCTGAGCAGAATGTTGCGGGGTTGGGGCAGGGAACGTGGGAGTGGGGGGGGGGCAGTTTGCAGGAGGCAGTTACCTTTGAGTTGCTGGTCCGGCTGGTTAGGGTGTTGCCGGATTGCTGTTACGACCTGGTTGAGGTTGGCCTTTTTCGTCTGTGTATGGTGTGGATGTTTTTTGGGGCGTTCAGAGTGTCTGAGTTGTTGGGTACCCGGAGAATGGCTGGTAGGTTATTTGAGGAGGTTCGGGTGGATGGAGGTCGCCTGGGTATTTGGTTGCGGTGCTCAAAGACTGATCAGTTAGGCAGGGGTAAGTGGGTGTGGTTGAATGAGACAGAGGGAGGGGAGGTATGCCCGGTGGTTGCATGGAGAACTTTCCTGGGGACGGTGAGTATGGCGCATGGGGAGATTTTTTGTCATGCATCTGGCGCGAGAGTGACGGCTGGCAAATTGTTGGCGGTGTTGCTCAAGGCCTTGCGACGGTTGGGCCTGGATGCGTCTGGTTTCGGGACTCACTCTTTCAGAATCGGGGCTGCGACAGCTGCGGCCAGGTTGGGGTGGTCCTGGGATAGGATTAGGAGGATTGGGCGGTGGAAGTCACGCTGTTGCGAGAGGTATGTGAGGAAGTAAGGTGGTCCCGAGCAGGACGTTGGTTGATTCATGTGGTTGTTCTTGTTCTAACTTTTTTTTCTTCGTAGGTTGCGTGGGCTGACCGGGCAATAAGACGGTGACATGGATTGTTGGGCACTCCTTCGTGCATTGGGTGTCCAAATATGCGGAGCGGCAGGTTTACGGACGTAACCTGGGACTGAAAGGACACTTGCACAAGGTACAATGGTGGGGCAAAGGTGGCATGCGATGGGGGGCTCTACTGCCCTGGCTCGCGAAGATGATCCTGCAACGGGGATGCCCTGATTTGTTGATAATACACCTGGGAGAAAATGACTGGGTGCAGCTGTCAGGCTTGGCGCTTTTACAGCTTATGCGATGGGACCTGGAGGTGTTGAAATCTAGGCTTGCAGGGACCTGCATTGCCTGGACAGAGTTGGTCCCCAGGAAAGTGTGGAGAGGGGCAATGAAGCATGGGGCGATCGAAAAGGCACGAAGGAAGCTTAACATGGCTATGAGACTTTACTGTGGTGACAAGGACATTAAAGTAATTGCACATGGAGGGATTCGACTTGAGGAACCTTTAGTTTTGAGGGACGACGGGGTGAACTTGTCCCAGCTGGGCAATGCTTATTACATGATGGAGATGAGAGATGTGGTGAGCAAGTTATGGAATGAGGCTATCTGGTGTCGCAGGGAATGAATGCTGGCGTGTGTGGGCGGACTGGTGGACCTTTGAGGGGGGGTGGGGCAATGAACCGCCCTACAGGGGGTTCACTGGTTGGCGGTACTTTGAAGGGACAGGAGGGTCAAGAGGGCGCATATCCATCCCTTGGGGGGGGAGTTCGAATGGCGGATAGAAGCATGAATGGCAGGACACAAGGAGTGGGCTGGATGACAAGTGATTGAGGGGCAGGAATAAAGCATGGTATGGAGCTTCTAGGGCTTTGTGATGAGGTGGAACGAGCGAAACCAATGAGAGGGGAGTGTGAGTGGGGGTTTGATGTTATTACCTGTTTATGTTTACTGTTATGTACAGATTACGCAGTTCTGGTCTAATAAAATGGCCTTTTACGCTGACACTGCGTGGTCTGTTTATTGCGCGATGCCGGGCCCCGGGGGAAGCACAGTCGCAGACTAGTCTTCCCCCGGGGTCATTCGCGCATGATAGGACAGGTAGGGGAAGGGGAGGAGTTAGGGGGTGAGTATATAGGCGCAGGGGAGGAAGGGAACTTCCTCTTCCTGCGCCTGGCACCATCGGGAGGGAGCACAAAAGGCCACCCACCCACCCGGCAGTTGGAGGTGTGTTTGGGGTCGGTCTCTAGCGTTGCCAGTTTAGACCAGAGCTGCTTTAAGCGATACTTTGAAGGGACAGAGGGGTCAAGAGCGGGCACACCCATCCCTGGGGGGGAGTTCGAATGGCGGATAGAAGCATGAATGGCAGGACGCAAGGAGTGACAACAATAGAAGGGGGCTCCCCGTAGGGTTTCTTAGAGATATATAGGCAGGCCAAGGGGGAGAAAACAACTGTATAGAGAAAAATAGAAGGTACCCTGCCAATTATTTATAGAGGTCCCAGCTAGAGGATCCTACTATGATAAAGAAAGGGGGTGGTTAACCCAGAGGCTGAGGCTGCACAGGACAAAGCTAAGTCATTCCAAACAGATTCAACAACATGTTGTGAAAAAATACATATTTTTTTATTTTTCTCTTCTTAGATATATTCAAATGACATATTCATTGATATTTCACAAAACACAAAGACAAAATTTCTTTTCAGGATTAAGATCTGCCCACACTTCATACAAACTACCACACTCATTCACACAGGGATTTTCCTAACTACGATGGAAACATTCAACTCTCATTTGTCCATTTCTCTAGTCCTGGCGCAGACAACAGTAGATCTTAATTTAGTTGTCTAAAGCGGGGGGTTCAACCAGGAAGATGGTATTAATACGGGTCCTGATGTACTTGGAGAGGGTTGCCGTATTCCTGGGACAACGTGCCAACGCGCGTTTCGGTGGAAAGCCAATAAGGCCACACCTTCGTCAGGGCCAGGGTAGTATGTTGGGCAGAGGTAAGGAGTAAAAATCTAGAAGTAAAAAAATCATGCCTTAATATTGCATTCTTGATAGGCTTACACAAAAAAGACATATTCCAACATTTCATTTTACTTGTATTGCTATCACTCTACTGAACACTTTATAAAATGAGTTGATTCAATACATTCCAGGGTGACATTTTTGACACTGTGCAGTAACAGACCACTTGAAGACACTCCCCGAGCTAGAATTCCCTGTTTCGTGGAATCCAAAGAAGGCATACAGATAGCCTTAGCCAAATGAATAGTAGAATTTCTATCACAACATCGTACAACACCATATATCCTTTTTCTAAGGATCCTCTAGCTGGGACCTCTATAAATAATTGGCAGGGTACCTTCTATTTTTCTCTATACAGGACTCAAGGAGTGGGCTGGATGACAAGTGTATGGAGCTTCCAGGGCTTTGTGATGAGGTGGAACGAGCGAAACGAATGAGAGGGAAGTGTGATTGGGGGTTTGATGTTATTACATGTTTATGTTTACTGTTATGTACAGATTACGAAGTTCTGGTCTAATAAAATGGCCCTTTACGCTGACACTGCGTAGTCTGTTTACTGCACGACAGTTCATCGCACTCCAACATCGAATCGTGAGTTGGGCCATTTTTTGTCTGTTGTCGATGGCATCATAAACTTTGTGGGTGAACTACATTGGGAGATCTATCTCTTCATGTGTCGGATTTTGTTGGGAAATTCGAGAAACCGTGAGTACGTCGGCATTTCTGGTTCACGCTTACCTGCACTTCTATTGTTTTAACTCGCGCTCTGCTCCAGTCAAGTCAAGGCAGCCTCTGCTCTCATGCCATCTCTGTACTTATGGAACAGCATTTCTTGCTTGACCGCAGTTCCCCAGTCGTATAAGTGCGTGATCATTGCCGACGTCATCACGGGATGTGATGTGCTCTGTTTCCTATCGAAAGTTATGCTGATAATGCGCGTGGCAGACATCGTTTTGAAACATTGATTTTGCTTAGTTACATTCATGTTTTTTCCACTTGACTTGTACCGTTAAGTTGTATTAGCATTCAGTGATGGTCACGCTTGAAATCTACTGGGTGTTTGTTCTTTACCAAAAGCCTTTCCCACTTATCGTTCCTGCTTCTGGTGTGTGTCTAAGGCAACACACATGCCTCATCATAATCCTGCAAATGGTGTAAGACCTGCACCGGCAACACGCACGCCTCAAAAGCTGGCGTAGTTCATTTTTGAAGAATTGCAAGCAATTCTGCGTATGGTGTGTGTACTTCATTGGTAACGCTTGCCTCATCGTCTGAGCTGGTACATTCTTTTGTTGAAGCACATGTCAGCAACACATAGACTCTTCATTCTGTTTATATTTTGTTTCCGCATCTTTTCTATTGAGCTTCATATATTATTTTTTTTTTTTTTGATTTGCTGTTGGTGGGGTGAAATATTAATTCATTTGAGTGCGTGATGATTACATTTTTTATTTATTTACAATGCAGAATGTTCCTGCTACTCTGTGTTTGTGTGTCTCTTCATGGGGAGCCAATGATTAAGTGGAGTAAGTAGAAAAATGTATTAAGATTACGCTAGGGTTTGTGGCACGTTTCCAAGTTTTGAGCAGAAAACAGCATTGCTGCTACAGGTCTCGGACCATTTACCACCTCTTTCATATGCAGATGCAATGGACTTAAATAAATATGATATTTCTATTAAAAGACTTGATATTCATTGCTTGCTTAAGGTTAGCACTGTTCTTGAGCAATATAATTAAGAAAGGCGTCTGCAAAAGGGTGATGAGTCGGTGGAAAATTATTTCACATATTTCCGTAACTTGGCATCATCCTTCAAGATTTTAGCTTCGTCTTATGAAAGGATAAGAGACCACTTCATGCTTGGTTGCCACATTGAAAAAGTCAGGGATGAGCTTTGACTCAAGGATGATCTTCCTTTGGAGGATGTGTTAGCAATTTCAAAAAGGATTGAGTGTTCATTGAAATGCGTTGAGGACTTGAAGGTGGAATTTTAAGTTGTTAAAGATAAAGCAGAACTGATCAGGAATACAAGGGTGGTTGGCAAGAAAGTGAACAAAGGGATGGAGGGGTGGGGAGAGCTAAAGATGGGAGGAAATGTTTTAGGTATGGAAGTACCACCCGTTGACATTTTACAAAGAGTGTCCAGCCCTCAAGGTAGTTTGCAGGGGATATGGTGAGAGGGGTCATTTTGTTAGTGAGTATAAAAACAAAGATGCAAAAGGGAGTAGGAAAGTGAAGGAATTGGAAGTCACTTGTGTTAAAACTCAGATTTTGAGTTTTTTCAAGTAGTGTTGCAATTCGGTGGCACACCTCGTAAATGTCCCATTGATAGTTTTTTGTGGACGGCAAGCAAACCAAAGCTTTGTCTAATTCCGGGGCAAAAATCACGTTGGTATCAAATGAGTTTTATGAACAGAATTTGGTGGAGTGTGTGCAATTGTTTAAACCCGATATGAGACCATTAGCCTATAGAGGTGAACCATCAAATTGAGAGGATACTTCATAGGTATGATAAAATACAGGGGTAAATGAGTCACTGGGAAGGTCTATGTGTCTTTAAGGGCTGACAGCATTTCAAGCTGGTTTCATCAGCGCGACATGGGTGTCATGCTTGATCCAAACAGTGATCCTCCTATGTAATGTAATGTAATGTAATATTGCATTTATACCGCGCCGCTGTCGCTCCAAGGAGCATCTAGGCGCCCATTTTTGACCAAGATCTGTCAGACTGTCAGGCTGCTTGTGGTAGTTAGTTCCCCTGTCACACTAGTGCTCTAGCGCAGGTATCCTGTAAATTAAAAACCCAGGTTTTCAGAGCATTTCGAAATTCGGATTCCCGCTCCAGTGCCCGGAGTTGAGGGGGAAGAGTGTTCCAGGCTTTTGAGCCTAGGACTGGCAGTGATTTACCTCCTCTCGTGCTAAGTCTGAAAGCTGGGACCGACAGAAGGTTAGCACTTGAGAACCTCAAGGTACGTGGAGGTCGGTACCTAGAGAAATTCCCCCGTAGAAATTTCGGCCCTTGGGAGTGAACGGCTCTAAAGGTGATGATCAGGATCTTAAAAAGGACCCGTTTGATTATCGGTAGCCAGTGCAAAGTTTTTAATGCCGCCGATGCTGATGATCTCCTCGGCCATTTCAGCACTAGCCTAGCTGCTGCATGTTGCACCATCTGGAGTTTATGAGTAACAACTTTGTTTGTCCCTGCGTATAGGCTATTACAATAGTCTATCCTTGATGTCACAAGGGGCGACCATTACCGACTTCCTAGCCGCCAGAGGAAGTAGATCGAAAAACCTCCTTAATCCCTTGATGATCCCGAATCCTATAATTGTGACGAGTGAAGTGCAAGCTGTTGTGCATGTGGGTGATGTCATGTCTTTAGATGATTTCAAGAAGGGGTTGGTTGAACAGTTTCCATCTGTTTTCAGGTCTGAATTAAGCTACCTCAAGGGGTATCCTCATAAAATTAATTTGAAAAAGATGGTGTGAAGCCTAAGTGCCTTAAGGTTCAGTGGGGAATGGCGTAATGGAGGTGTTGGAAAAATTATTGAAAGATTGGGTCAATGAGGAGGTGGAAAGGACTGGTTGGCAAGCTCCAGTTGTTGTGGCCAAGAAGAGTAACGGGGAATCGCATTTATGCGTTGACTTGTGTGAACCTAATAAAAGTGTGGTGATAGACAGATATCCCCTTCCCAATTCTCGGTCAATGAGGAGGTGAAAGGGACTGATTGGCAAGCTCCAGTTGTTGTGGCCAAAGAGAGTAATGTGGAGTTAGTTGTATTTATGCTTTGACTTGTGTGAACCTAATAAAAGTGTGGTGATACACAGATATCCTCTTCCCAGTTTTGCGCAGATGCTAGTTTCGTTGGCTGGTGCTGAAATATTTTCAAAAATTGATATAAAATCAGCTTATCACCAGATTGAAATAGATGAAGATTCAAGCGATTTTACGGCTTTTCTAACACCTTTTGGGACCTATCAGTTTGAGTGGATGCCGTTTTGGGTTGGTGTCTGCAGGCTCTGTTTTCCAGAGGGTCATGGAAAAGTGTTTAAATGAAATCAAAGGTATCAGGATTTACCAAGATGATATTTTGATTTTTGGTCCAGATGTTCGTGTACATGTTGAAAGAGTGAGGCAGGTTTTTAAAAGCTTGGAAGTTGTGTTTTTGATGATAAAGAGAGAGAAGTGCAAGTTCAGGCGGTCCTGTTTTGAGCATCTAAGGCATGAGGTGTCTAAGGAGGTTGTGAAACCGAAACTTGTGTTGGTAAATGCCATATGAGATTTCCCCACTACTAAGGAGGAACTTCTCAAGTTCTTCTGTTTGGCGGAGCATTGTGGGAAATGTGTTCCTGATTTTGCTTCAAAGTGTGTTGGAACTAGGATGCTTTTACAGAATGGTGTTTAATTTCATTGGTATGAGTGCCGTGAGGCAGAGTTTAAGTCTTTGAAGAGTGATCTGGGTGAGGCTTTGAGAAGTACGTAAATCACTGATGCATGTGTTAAATGCTTAGGTGGGGTGTTGTTGCAAGGTGGGGAGGGCCAGCACAAGGACTTTCATGTTTGCTTCTAGGAGTTTACGTGCACCTGAAACGAGAAATTAGGTTATTGAAATGGAGGCCTTAGGTATATACTGGGCAGTAAAGCAAATGAAGCCGTTTTTGTGGAGTTTGGAGTTTCCCATTTCAAACTGATCATAAACCATTGAGAGAGGTTTTTCAAAGTAAGGGTAGTTATGCAATATCTGGGAGGATTACTCGCGGGGTTGTGGCATTGCAGGAGTATTGTTTTATCGTGGATTACATTCCAGGTTGTAGGAATGTTGTTGCTGATGTACTGTTAAGGTTGATGTCAGAAAGTAATGCTTGTCTGGGGTCAGATGATGAGGAATTGGATGAGGATGAATGTGTTTGTTTTGTAGAAGGAGTGGCTATATCAGAAGATGAATGATGAGTCGCTGTTAGGGATGATCCTGGTTTGCCAGAGGTTTTGAAAAAATTGCAGAGTAGTTGGTGTAAAAGGTATTGGGTTATAAAAGAGTGTCTGAGGCTTTGGAGTGCTCAAGAGTTGTCTGAGGCGAAAGGGTTTTTGTAATGTGGAACCAGATTGATACCTCCAGTTGTATTGCGGAAGGTTTTGCTGGAGTTGGCTGATGAACGCCACCTAGGCATTTCTAAGACTGAGGAGAGATTAAGGGCGGCATACTGGTGGCCGGATATGGACATGGAGGCTGAGAGACAGGTTTGTGAATGTGTTCAATGAGTGAGAAGGTGTTGAAACCAAAAACACAACCCATGGTGATGAAAAGTTAAACGACAGGTCCTTGGGATGAATTTGTGCTCAATATTGTGGGGCCTATCCATCGTCAGAGTGGTTCATTTTATGAACTGGTTTTGGTGGATTTATTCTCAAAATGGCTTGAAATAAGTGTTGAAACCAAAGATGTGATTGCATTTTTGCAAGAACTGATTGAACGTGAAGGGGTGACAGGCAAAGTGGTGACTGACAATGGAGTGCAAATATTTTCAAGTGCAATGGAGGGATTTTTGTTGGAAAAGGTATTTATGCATGCAAAGTGTACTGAGTATCATACCGAATCTAATGGTGTTGTTGAAAGCTTTAAAAGGGTGTGAAAGGAGACCATTAGAATGGCCAAAGACAGTGCTATGGATTGGAGAGAGGAGGTTTGCAAGAAAGTCAGTGTGTATCACTTGACCCCTCCCCCACCCCACCCCCCTTCCCCCCCCCCCATTCAGTGACTGATAAGAGACCATTGGAGTTGTTCAGGAATAGAAGAGCAAATAGTTTGCTGACACCTATGTGGGTGGTCGGTAAGTGTTGACCGTGGAGGACAAGGAAAGGTATAGTATGTTTGAAAGCAAGAGGTTGTTTGATGATAGGAAGGGAGTCAAAACCATGCTGGTGACTGTTGGTGACTGGGTATGGATTAGATTGCCTGAGTGTCGCACTAGGTTTTCTAATCCTCTTCAGGTGATGAAGTTGTACAGGAATGCTGTTAAAACAACAGACTCTAGAGTGTTGAACCTCATTAGGATTACTTTTGGGAAATACAGAGTGATTGACTGGCCTTGTGATGGGACAGGTGATGAGGGTTGTGGGAGAAAGGAGGTGGATGTGAGGAGTTTGCGAAATGCGAAACCGCCTACATTTCTAAAAGATTATGTTCATGCTAATACTGTGTGATGGCAGCATGTTCTTGTAAGTGTCTTATTGTAGACCACTATGTAGTGCATTACTGTGTTTTGTTTGCAACTGTTGCATGTAAATAATGTTTTTTATTCTTTTTGCTGTTCTTTCCTTTACAGTGTGATTTTGTTATTATGGGGGAAAGGTGTGTGGTAACTGAATTCTTAGTGCTGGTGGCATCGGTAGTCTCATGGTGTAATGGTTGTAACATTCCTTTAGAATCATTGCTGTGCATTGTCCATTGTAATGGCATGAGATCATTGAACAAAGGGAGCTTGGTTGCAAACAGTGGCCGGGGTGTTTCTCCCCTCTCTGAACCTTATTAAAACCTTTTGTTCAATCAATCAATCAATCAATCAGAGCATTTATTTAGCGCACTACTCACCCAGAGGGTCTCAAGGCGCTAGGGGAGGGGGGTCCGCTACTGCTCGAACAGCCAGGTCTTGAGTTGCTTCCTGAAGGCGAGGTGGTCCTGGGTCAGGCGGAGGTGGGTCGGTCGGGTTGTTGATCTACTACTTCATGGTCCATCAACTTCTTAAAACAGGATTTATCTTTATTACACATCCCCAAGCTGCCCTGCTTCTGTATACCAGGAGGAGTCATAAAAGCTCCACCCAACTCTCCCCTTACCTTGATTGCTCCTACACCAAACACACCACATGACTCAACCAAGCCCACACACCAAAGCCACCACACTCCTCAAACAAGTTTCCATACCTATATATCCGTTTTAAACAGGTGGTAAGGGACTGCAGAATTGGGCACAATATTTCCCCTGAAAAGAAGAAAAATACACCAATTATTGTGTGTTATTTCCCATTTAAGGGGACACTGCTTTGGTGGCGGAAACGTATAATGTATATGTAATGTATTATGGTAAGACCTTTTAATAGTATATCCGTAGGATTATTTTTAAGAGGTCATCTTTATGTATTGACATCTTCCTTAGCTTGCACTCAATAGTTCTGTGTTAGCTACAATCCTCTCTATGTATCAAGTAATGCACAATAAGTGATATATTTTTTTAGAAAGATAGAGAAATAATCTATCTAATAATGTGTTCTGTCCATGGGTAAATGGTGTTAGAATCAATGACCGTGAAGAAAATAAGATGTTATTCCATTTGTAACAATATTATGTATTTTATTTTCACCCTGTTGATTCCAGTACTTCCCTTTAACCTGACTCTCTTCTCTCCTCTCATTGATTCCCACTTCCCCTTTCCCTCAAGATACAATAAACATTTCTCATAGTGCATTTCAGACAGAGGTGAACATGGGTGTGTAATGCTGATAGTGAGATCAAACCGCGAGCGCCCAGACAGAAATGTAAAAGTGATGGAGGAGCTTAGCTCCCAGAAGACATATGCAACAGATAGTAGCTTTGATCAAATATTACTTCATGTTGTTATGTTACACACACCCTGAGGTTGTCATTGTTGACTGAATTCACTTGGAGTGCTGCTTTGATGAATGCTGCCTGGTTTCTGTGCTTAAAAAAATATTTTCAACTGTACATATTATTAAATGAAATATAGAAGAAGACTGTAAATAGATGTAGGCGTGTATTGACCAGTTTTCACCTTAAAAAAGGTTCTCAACTATGATGTCCCTTAAAGCCTGCCCCAGGGGTGCATGCTGAGAGGGGAAGCAAGAATTCGAAATACTGATGTTTTGAACTTAAATAACAATCTACCTGTGAAGAGCAGTGTAGAGGTAAGTTCCCTAGGGCCATACAGTAATATCACATTTGTATAGAAATGGATGAGAATGTTTTTCACTTGGATAATATTAATATTTAACACATTTCTGTCAAATACACTCCCCAGTCCTGAATATGTGACTTGCAAACACGTTGCAGGCTCGGAATCTCTAAAGAAATACTACTACGTTATCAGTAAGCATGTTGATGTAGGAGGAAAGGTGATAAAAGATGCTAAGATCTCGTATTCTACTTATACCGTTGTTGGTGTCTGATAATATTTTGGAAGGCAATTAGATCATGGTATTTCTTAAAGTTAACTCACTAAAACATTGCCATAAATCATGGTTGATGTAGGTTGATAAGCACAAAAGCCTTTATGGCTTCAGCATGCCTGCAGGCAACAGTGATGGCAAGCTTTTTTGCCCTTTTTGACTATACAATACACCTCTACACAGAGGTTTACTTTTTAAGCCAAATTGCACAGTTGTATATCAGTTGCATACTACAGCATGTATGGGCTGTTCTCTTGTATTTATTATTTGAAAAGATGGCTCAGCCACTTTAGAAACCTTGGGGCAGATTTACAAGACACTGACGCCTCTCTGCATCATAGCAGAGATGAGTCCGTTTATTTGCGTCAAGCTTAAAAAACCCTTGTGCCACCATGGATGCGTTGCATTACAATGTAGCATACCACGGTGCAAGGATTGACAGATGTGTCACACATCTGTTGGCGCAAACATCACACATTGCTGGAGTCGTGTCGAAAGCACGACACAATCCATCAATGCTCAGGAAGGCCTATACCTATTGTGTTGCATCACTCCTTATGCCTCCTACAAGCAGGAGTAAGGTTTTGACGCAGTGGCGTGGTAGAAGTGGCGCAGTGAAATCTTGTAAATTTCACTGTGTCACATTTACGAGGCTTTCTTGCGTCGGAACACCCACCCTGCACACATTATACCTGACGCAGGTATAATGTGGCGCAGGACTTTACAACGTGACGCATCTCTCTAGATACATGACATTGTAAATGTGATGCAACATGGTGCATTGTTTACAACGCCACTGCGTCACAAAAGTGATGCAATGGCGGTGCAAAAGTGTCTCAAGGGGCTTGAAAATCTGCCCCCTTGTTTCCTTTGTTTCACTATAACATCCTTAAGAGGAGAGTACAAGATGTAGAGGTTTGAGAGTAAATGAACCTTAGTTGTTGGCTTCCTACGTCTAGAAGACAATTTTGTTAGTGGTAACGGTAAGATTGTCAGTGAAAATCTCCGGCTGCTTTAATGGCAATGTTGAAGTTCATAAGAATCACATGATAGCAGGAAAGTCAAAAAAAGTATATATTATTGGCGACAGCTTAAAAAATCTTTCATATTTCTTAAAAGTTGTATTATCGGAGATAGTGAATTCTGCCAATTGATTGAATAGTGATACCACTGACCAGGTAAAAGTTCCATCTTTTTTTAAAGTATCCCATATATTTGGTATTGTGTTCCTAGGGATTAGGGCTTGCTGGTGCTAGATGGAACCCCCAGCACAGCAGGGTCGTCTGCATGTAGAAGTTATTAGGTAACTGAGACCTTTAGTTTTGTGCATTCCCTGCGGTTTGTGATGATCTTAATAGGGCGTCCTCATTGGCATTTTTTTTTTTAAACCTTTATTTTTCAGATTTATATCATTACAGTTACAAACCTCCATCGACTGTCTCATTAAGGCACTTTTGTTGGATATAAGCTTCACCGAGACTCACATAAATCCATGAGGCATAGCAGTGTAACATACATATAAAAAGGTATCATTGTGATTAAATAACCAGACCTTGCACTATACATTATACTAGCTATGACTTAGGAGACACCCCTAGCCTCCTCATCGACCCTGATCCCTGCGGCGAAAATAACTCGCCACTCGTCCCTTCTGCATCGCTTTGGGAGATTTGCCCCCTTACTCCCAATCCTGTAGCACAGATGGCTCGCAAGGCAAGTAGGTCCTCTTGTAGTATCTCATCTCTCCTGCTGCGCTGCATATGTGTTTCTTTGGCTAGGGACCATTCTCCCACATCTCTGAGCCATGTGGGTATCTCTGGGGCCCTCTGTCCCATCCAAGTTATAGCCACCCTGCGTCTGGCCAGCACCAACATCAATTGCAGTGATCTATAGGACAGCTTTCATTTCTTTGGCCTAGGTACCAGCACCAGCAGGCAGTGCAATGGTGTCAGTATGATGCGGAGACCCGTAGTGGCAGATATATGATCTACAACGCTCGCCCAAAAGCACTTGATTAGCGGGCAATCCCAAGCCAAGTGTAGGAAACCTGCCCCTTCTACACTGCATCTGGGACAATTATCCCCCCTGTCTGCAGAATAATGCTTCAGTAAGATCGGAGTAAGGTAGGTGCAGTGTAGGAAGTAAAAATGTATTAATTGAAAACGTGCGTTACAAGAGACCTTCTGTGTTTTTTTTTAAACTTTATTTGTCAAAATTTACAGCTTACATCTCCACACAGTAAATCCAACCAGGTACAATCTTACATTGTAAGTGTTCTCGTAATAAAGAGAGAAAGAAAAAAGAAAGGAGACATCAAAGAAATATTATCAAGCAGTCAAGAGACCTTCTGTGTTAGAGCCCCTTTGCGCTTACGCTGCCCCATGTCCAGTGACGTTCCCAAATCCGCTTCCCAGGCCACCCAGGCCGGTGGCACCGGCTGGGCTGAGTCCCGTCGCATGGCTGCATATAATAGGGAAATAAGCCTGTGTCCTCAGCCACAGGACAGAAGAATATTCAAGGTGTGAGTCATTGGGGGTGCCTCTGGATGCTGAGCCCAAATTGACCGCACCACATCGCGCAGACCCTGATAGTGTAGATACTGCCCTCTCCCAAGGCCTCAGGCCTCCTCCGCTTGTTCATAAGTTAGGAAGGTCTCGGTGGGGTATAGGTTGGCCAGGGATTCACAGCCCCCCTCGCGCCAGTCACAGAAGGACATATGTTGTTCCATTGTCACCATGGGTGCCAGGATCCAGATCGGCAGGTCCCTGTGGAAGGGCGCTGTTCACAGGAATCTCTCTATGAATCGGTGCCAAGCGCTCTCCGTGTGCCTCACGATGAAGGGCAAAGTCTCACTCGCCCCCCTGCCCCGCATCAAAGCCACCCGCAGCTCCTGTACCGTCACTCTACTCGCCAATAATTGCATCTCCCAAACGTCTGCATCCGCGAACCATCTGGCAGCTGGTTGCAGCTGCACAGCATAATAATATAAATCAAAGCGCGGGGCCTCTAGGCCTCCCTCCTCATAGGAGCGCACCACTCTATGAAGAGCTACCCTACTGCGCCGGCCCACCCAGAGTAGGGACGTAAGTAACATTTTCAGGGTCCAAAAGACCCTAGGGGGAAGAGGACACAGCGTATTCTGGTAGGATGTAAAGTGTCCTAGGCAGCATTAACATCTTGGCGACGCCAGCCGACCCATGAGAGATAGCGGCAGGGTGTTCCAGAAGGACACTGATTGCTGCAGGGATTTTATCACCCAATCAATATTGCGGGCCAATAATTGTGCTTCCGTTGAGTCCACTTGAATACCCAAATAACAAAAGCTCTCTCTTTCCCTTCGCAGCCCGAGTTCCGGCAAGTCCTCCTGTGGCACCAACTCAAGACCTGACAACGGATAAATCAGGGACTTATGTCTATTGAGTCTCAGTCCCGACGCTTCGCCGAACCTATCTAATTGATATAGCAATATTGGGAGCGCCTCTCTTGGGGCTCTCAGATAAAACAAGGCATCATCTGCATATAGTGAAATAATATTACAAGTATCTCCCACCCGTATACCCCACTGCAACAGCTCTATAGCCAGAGCAAACAGTAGTGGCGAGAGGGGACACCCCAGTCGTGTACCCCGTCCTACTTGCCACTCCTCCGAATGCTCTGTTCGAAGTCGTACCCTAGCCTGAGGGGATTTATGTAGGCTACGGATCCAACGGCAAAAATGGGGCCCAAACCCATCACTCAGGGGACCTCTTGCAAATATCCCCAGTCAACCGTATCAAACGCCTTGGCGAGGTCAATGGACACCAGTACAGTCTGTTCTTCCGACTCCTGGACCGCGTGTGTGATGTGATTCAAGCGCTGTAGATTCATGGCGGTGTTACGCCCAGGAATAAAGCCGCATTGGTCCGGATGGACCAAGTGCGCCATATGCGGTGCCAGATGGGTGACCAATAACTTGGTCAAAATTTTCACATCTGTATTAATCATAGTGATCGGGCGATACGATGAAGGGTCGAGTTTGTCCCCCCTGGTTTAAGGATCATGCAGATTTCCCCCCTTGTCATGCTCTGTGGGAGACACCCACTCTCAAAAGCCTCGACATATACCTGTAAGAGGAGATGAGACAGTGTTCCGCCGAACTCCTGTTAAAATTCCGATGGGAACCCATCACTCCCCGGAGACTTTGCACATGGCCGGCGAGCCAGAGCTGCCCGCCCCTCACCCAACATTAGTGCCACATCTAGGTCCTCCCGGTCCGCCTCAGAGAGGGAAACCAGGGTCAGTCCCTGTAGATAAGGGAGATAAGAAGCTTCGGATATGTCTGGGTCTGCAGTGTATACTTGTTGGAGGTGGGATCTGAGGACTTCGAGGATGGCACGTTCCGAATGAACCATGTCCCCTTTTGAGTCTCGCAAAGCTACAATACGTTTCGGGGTCTGCTCTTTCCGAAGGATCCAAGCCAAAAGTCGCCCGACTTGTTTCTTTCCATATGGAGACGCTGCCTATATTGGCCTAGGGTGTCGATCCTGTCAAGAATATCATGCACCCGAACTCTGGCAGACTGCTCCTCCTCCCTCTGCAGGTCATCAGGAGACGCCGCGGCCTGGACATTTAAAAGAGTATCCTTCGCCTTCTGGAGATCCTGTAGAAGCTGCTTCCGGACTCCATAAGTGAAACCCATGCAGGCTCCCCTCACCACTGCTTTTAGGGCCTCACATTTTGTGGCCAGCGAGAGGTCCCCCTCCTCCCAATTATGGTCCACATAGTCTCCGAGAGCTGTTTCCACATGTGCCCTCCCTACCTGGTCATGGAGGATATCCACCGGGAGTCTCCAAGTCCGAAGTCGGGAAACCGGGGTTCCCCATCGTACCATACATGCTACCGGGGAGTGATCGGATAAAAAGCGAGCCTGGTGGTTAACCTCTATGGACATATTAAGCTCGGCATTCGCAACCAAGACCCTATCAAGGTGACTATATGTGTTATGAGTGGGGGAAAAACAGGTATAAACTTGCTGCGTCGGGTTTGTCTGACGCCAAATATCCCCCTCTCCTATATTCTCCATAAGCTCCTTAAGCTGGGCAGTCATACAGGGTTTTGTACCCTCCCGTGGCGGGGCCCTATTTAGGACCGGGTCAAGAACACAGTAGAAATCCCCCACCCAAAGGACTGGGGCTCCCAAATCATGAATCAGTACGTCCTGGAGAGCCCAAAAACAAAACGGTATCCACGTTAGGTGCATATGTATTCAATATGACAACGTTCCTGCCATCTAATTTAGCTCTGAGAAGCAGGTATCTGCCATGTATGTCTGTTTCTACATATTCGGCTGCGAAAAGGACCCCAGGCGCCACCCAAACCAATAACCCTCTAGCATATGTGGAAAAGGAGGAGTGGAATACCTGACCCGCCACTTTTTTCCCAATTTCTGTGCTCCCTCATCTGTAAGATGGGTCTCTTGGAGGCATACAAGTGAGACCCCGTGTCTACGAAAAAAAGAAAGGACTCTATACCTTTTAGTGCATGTGCCTAGTCCTCTAACATTCCAGCTCATAAACTTATACCCCATGTCTGATTATGTAGCCTGCCTCCCCACAGAACTCTACCCCTGGTGTCCCTCCAATCCTGTGCCCCAAGTGTAATACATGCGATGCCTAAAATATTCCCCTTCAACAACCCCTTCCAAACTCTCCCCCCACCCATGAGCAATATACTTGCAACAACACAACTTGCCGATATGTCCTCCCATGCTGGTGACAGGACGTGCACAGCCACCCCATTCACCAACAGGGCTAATCCTCTCAAAAAATAAAAGGGAAACTCCCCCCCCCCCCCTCCAGCTCCCAGCAAGGCCCGCTATCAGCTCATTAATACAGGGCTCGGGCCATTACAGTTAAGGATCCCACAGTTCATCTAACCCTTCTCTCTTTAACCAGCAGCAACGTCCCCATAAACCTTAGACTGAGTGTAGTCTCCCTTTTGGGAGCGGCCCCAGCGCAGCCGGCCATCAGGCCCGAAATCCAACAAACCATACAGGACCACACCTGCTCCTCATGAGGGGGCCTCCGATGTCCGCCCCTGAGCCCCTGCCGTCTCTGGAATCGTAGCACTGGTAGGTGAAATAATATCTGTGTTGGGCTGCAGTGTATCTGGAACCAGCACATCTCCCGACGGGGGAGTCTTTGATGTCATCGGCAAGGTTTCACACTGTAATGGCTGGATTTTCTGTTTAGATGGGATCAGCCCCCAGGGGCCCCTGTGACCCAGCCAAAACGTACTCACCTTCCCTCCTCAGATCGTATTCACAATGAGTAGATATACAGATAAATATACAGGTCGCACCTAAGGATGGGGAATGACAATATATGTATGTACGGATTTTCTACAATATCTTATTCACATCAGTTGGTCTCGCGGCCACCCTGACCCAGACCGTTCTACCCTAGGGCAGATCTGACACACAATCCGGTGTGTCTACACATGGGCCTGCAGAACCCAATGCTCCCTTTTCCAAACTGTTCGCAATCCTGCGAAACTACACACTAGTTCAACCTCCTAGTGTTCTCACTTATTCAAGCCACAATCCAGTGGGTATACACACTGGTGATCCCCCCCAGTGCTCTCACTAACGCCGCATATCAACGACGACCACATTCCTATGAACAGTTATCAGGATAATATCTCAGTTACCTACTCGGAATAAAACTACAATAATAACTTTGAATATAGTTCCAGATTGGATAGTGTACTCCCTGCCCTTGGCATCAAAGGTCCACTCACTCCCTCTTTATTCAATCACCATTTACCTGATCGGGATTTCTCATCCGTTCACCCAAACAGCTTTTGACTAGAAGTGCAGTTTACCAAGATTGAACATAAGCACCAGGTACACAATAATTCTATATGAATTAGGGTATTTATTAACAGTTGACACAAATCACATTACTATGCCGCATAACTTTAGCAAGAAAAAGGTAAAGATTAGAGTGCACATCCTAGTTAAGGTAGACAGATATCACCTTGTTAGTGGGAAGTCTGGACTCGGCAGTCATCTAGGTTCCCTTCTCGTCTCTGTATCCTGGCTCGCCTTGCAGTCACCCTCAGCCGTCACAAGTACACGTCTGCACCGCTAGGCTCAACCTCGTCTGCTTCCCCTCAGGACACCGGAACCTTGCTGATTATTAGCTACCGTCTCTCTCTCTCTCTGTATCAGTGCGCTCCGCGCTACTTCTCGTTCAGTCTTTCTCAGAGAGTTTCGGTCTTAAATCTTTCTCCAACTTCAAAGATGGCGACTTGTCCACCATGAAAATGAATAATGGCAGAGATGCTAACGGCTAGATGCCGCCTACGGACTAACTGACAAACTGACTAACACCTTCGCTAATATCAAAGCCCGTTCCTTCATGGAAATTCACGGCCAGTAACCTGCCGCCCACCAAATTCTTGTACCTCCCCGTACCAAGGACACTTTCCCAGCCGGCCGGCCTGAAGTTGTGTCTTCGGAGTGGAGAAAAATACATTCCTTCGATAAGGGTCAGCCTGAACCGGTTCTCTCCAAGCGAACAACAGCTTGAAACTAAAACATTACACTTCACCTAGAAAGCCTTCTCGAGCTACCGGGCAGAAAGCAAAATGGAGTCTGTCTCGTTTAAGGCCTACGGAGCCCACAATATGCATAGCTCCATGGAAAATAGCCCAGCATGTTAGCAAATGAGCGAATCATGACTAATACTTATATATCTATCCCCTAACTTAAATTCATAAGCCTTACTCTAAGGAAAATAGTACGAAAATGCCCTAATATATGTAAGATAGGGTCCCTGTCTATCGGCCTAATCCCTATACTATGGGGGTGATAGGCTGGAGTCACTCTCCATCATTCTCCTTCTCCAAAGAGCTAGCAAAAAGGCAGCCATAACACACACTCCGTCAGATCCAGGCGGAGGGCACCATCCTCGCCCACCGCGACTCGCCGTCCCTCCTCTCGCTCAGCTGTGTTTGATCGTCGTCGTCTGAAACTGAACTCAGACAAAACAGAAGTCCTCATATTAGGTACATCCCCCTCTGCATGGGACGACTCTTGGTGGCCGGAAGCCCTTGGAAAAGCACCCATCCCGACAGATCACGCACGGAACCTTGGCGTCATCCTGGATTCTTCACTCTCAATGAACAGACAAGTCAACGCCGTATCCTCTTCCTGCTTTAACATTCTTCGCATGCTCAGAAAAACATTTCGCTGGATCCCCACCGAAACAAGGAAAACAGTCACCCACGCTCTAGTCACGAGCCGACTGGATTACGGAAACACCCTCTACGCAGGTACCACCGCTAAACTCCAGAAGAAACTACAACGAATCCAAAACGCCTCAGCCAGGCTCATATTAGACATCCCACGCAACGAACACATCTCTGGTCACCTTAAAGACCTCCACTGGCTACCCGTCAATAAGAGAATCACTTTCCGACTGCTCACCCACGCACACAAATCACTCTACGACATTGGACCAGATAGCCTCAACTCCCGACTGTCCTTCTACACCCCCTCCCGCCAACTTCGCTCTTCCAGCCAAGCCCTCGCCACTGTACCTCGCATCAACAAGACCACCATGGGAGGCAGATCCTTTTCATACCTGGCTGCCAAAACATGGAACTCACTCCCCGCTTACCTTCGCCTCACCCAGAATCACCTAGCGTTTAGAAAGCAGCTTAAAACGTGGATATTTGACAATTGATCCTCCTCCCCTCCTAAGCGCCTTGAAACCCTCTGGGTATGTAGTGCGCTATACAAATCTTGTGACTTGACTTGACTTGACTTTTCGGTGCGGTCGTGTCCCCATGTGCTTCGGTTTCCTCCCCGCTCTCCTGGAGGAAGGGCATCCCCCCTGATCTCAAGCAACTCCCAGACTTCCTCCGGGGCTTCGAAGAAGTGCGCCTTCCCCTGGGAAATAACCTTAACCGTAGCCGGGTAGAGCAGCATATTCTGTAGGTTTAACTCCCAGAGCTTCTGTTTAACTGTCAGGAAGGACTTCCGCTGTTCTTGGACCAGTTGGGTGTAATCCGGAAAGATGGAGACCCTTGCATTTTCAAATGTTAAATCTGCAGTCTCCCTCGCCGCTCTAAGGATGCAGTCCCTGTCGCGATAGTTAAGGATCTTGGCAATGAGGGCCGGTGGTGGAGCTCTGGGTCTCGGCAGCGGAACCAACGCTCTATGGGCCCGTTCAATCACATATACTTCCGACAGACCCGCTGGGCACAGTGTAGTACGAATCCAGTGCTCCAGGAAGCGTTCTGCATTGCCTGCCTCCGCCCGTTCCAGAATACCAAGAACCCTGATGTTACTGCGGCATGCTCTCCCTTCCGCATCCTTCGCTCTTTGCTCCAGGGCCCCTGTCATGGCAGTAAGGTGCGAGACTGTTTTATTGAGGGACGCCACCTCTCCTTGCAACTGTACAATATTCCCCTCCGCATCAGAGACCTTGTCGGCCACTTTCTGCAGGTCTGTCCGTAACAAATTCACGTCAATGGATACCGTTTCAATTTGAAGCTCCAGGGCAGAATGGGACCCCTCAATCGCCTATAACAACTCGGCCGGGGGGCTCTTCGGGAGTCGCACCCCCCTCGTCCTGCCCCGACTGGCTTGTGATTCTCTGCGAGGGGAGCCTCTGGGTTGTATGTTGCGTTATGGTGTTTGGATGCGAGGCCCGTGGCGTTTTATCTTTATGCATTGCAGACATCAAACGGAGTCACCCCAGGGCCCCTACATGGCAAACTCCTATCAGACCCACGCCAAGGCCTGTGTGGATGAAGGTGATGTACGATCTATTCTCCAGTCACTGACTCACACTCTGTCCACAATAACGCACCACAGCGTTTCTCTCATGTTGCATGGGTCAATCTCGGCGTGTCTCCTGAGCCGGAGCCCAATACCAACTCCGAGTCTGGGGACAGTTCGAGCATACTCAGGGAGGTCACACAGGCGAGTAGGGGCCATGGCTACTGTCCAGGGCGGGCACATCAGGGCCGTTAACTAATATCAGGGCCACTCCCCCCCCCTGGTCCAAACTGGCAGGCGCGCGATCGAAGGAGTCCCTATAATTCAGGCCCCGAGGGCAGACACTCACACCTCCACCAGGGCCCTTCAGGAGACACATGTTGTAGCCCAGCTTCAATCCCCTGTGCTCGAACCGGCAGCCTCCGGGATACTCCTTCAAGGGCAGGCCCGCGGGGCCTTAAGTCCGCACTCTGGGCACTCCGGCTCCGCACAGGCCGGTGCAGGCACTATCACCGGATCCCACAGCGTTGGCCAGCTGGGAGCAGGCATCACTCTCCACACAGGGGTTCCATCTGGCAGTGGGCTCGCACCGTTGTCGATTCCTCCCACGCCCCAGAAGGTCCCGATCACAGTGGGCCCTCTGGTGACAGGTCGCCTTCGTCTCGTGGAGGTAGGCTGCAGACCCCGGCTTCGATTTTGTTAGGCCCCGCCTCTGCACTGCCCGGGCTGTCGCCTCCGCTTCCCGGTCTGCATACAGCCCCAAAGTGGGTCAACAGTCTGGGCCTGTGGAGACCTTTATTTTCTCCCCTGTGTTCGATCACTGCTCCTCCGCTGCAGCGTAGGAGGGCCAGAGGACACCCCCACCACCAGTTCACCGGGCTCACCTGCCTGTCACCAGGCATACAGATCGCTCAATCAGATGGGAGGCCCACGATGGCAGTGGGCGCCTTCCAAACCAGTATAACCCTCCAGGTCAGGTCCGCGGGGCTCCGAGCGCACACTCCAGTCTCCCCGGCTCCGTGCAGACCGGCGCTGGCACTATCCACGGTTTCTGCAGTGCTGAGAAGCCGGCATCAGGTGCCACTCTCCAAGCAGGGGCCCCAGCTGGCAGTGGGCCCCGCACCGTCGTTGACGCTCCCCACTCCTTGGAGGCTCCCGATGGCAGTGGGCCCTCCAGCGTCAGGTCGCCTCCGTCTCGCGGAGGTAGGCCGCAGACCCCTGTCTCGATTTATTATGGCCCGCCTCTGCACAGCCAGGGTCGTCGCCTCCGCTTCCTGGTCCGCTAACAGCCCCAAATTGGATCAGGATGTGCCTCATTGGCATTCTACTTGCTACTTTACATAATTGCAAATTTGTGCATAGTGTATAGTTTTGTGTGCAATTAAGTCATCTACCATTTTAAAAGAAAAGGCATTGCTTTATTAAATGTTGTTTGTTGCATGACTGATAGCTGAGTCTCTAGCCCACATGCTATACTGAGTAAGTTTAGGACTGCACTGCCTCACTAACTAAGTACTTGGGTCCTTATGTATAAAGGTTTTTTGCAGGTGCAAATGGGTTTTAGACCCATTTGCGCCCACAAAATGACTGTGACCCATTTACTAATCATATATTTTTTTTAAAACAGATTTTATTGATTGCATGGTGAACACATATCAAGTAATGCTCTGACGACCAGAGACAATCACTAGAAGAAAGTTATCAATCGCAAATCACATGCAATTACTTTCGTAGATGATCAAACAAGTGAAGAAAAATAGTAGAAAAAGGTGGCACAACCCCCGCCCCCTCCCCCACCCACACGCTACCCCCCTCCCCCCACGCGCGCCGCTGCCTGCTCTGCCTGCATTTTGCTTGATACGTATTACACATGCCAAACATGCCACAGTGTCCGTTTGTAGCTTAGGCTGTTGGGCTGTCAAGGGAGCTGGAAAGCATCGTCCTCAGGTGGTGGTTCCAAGTCCAGGCCCGATAGTCTGCCCACCTCTTCCATATCTTGTAGTGCTTTCGAGGATAGCCCCTGGCTACATATATTGGCTGTTCCAGGCCCATACAAAAGTCCATCCCATTGTTCCAGGCTGTAAGTGATGGGGCCCGGGGTGCCTTCCAAGAACGTGCAATGTCCCTCTTGGCTAGGGTTAGCCCTAACAATAGTAAATGGCGCTTATATCGATTGCCCCCCACTCCAGCCAGTACGTGAAGAAGGGCCAGCTTAGGATCTTTCTGAAGCACCCAGTCAAGGGCCTCATTCAAGCATCTGAAAACCCCATCCCAGAACCTCCTTATGACCATGCAGTCCCACACTGTATGCACCAGCATACCCTCCTCCGATCCACACCTAAGGCAATCTGGGGACGCTATCAAGCCTGCCCTCCACAAGCGCTGCCTAGTGTAATACGTACGATGAAGGTACCTGAATTGAATTAGTCGAAAGCGCGTGGAGATGGCTGCTGCCCTGGGTCCCTCCAGCGCCTCCACCCAGTCCTCCTCATCAAGCTCCCCAACATCCCGCTCCCACGCGGTCCAAATTACTATTTTGTGAGTCGCAAATCAATTTGTGACTCGCAAAATAGGATTAGTGACTCGTTCTTAGGAAGGGGAGTTCCAAGGGCGTCCCTTGCTAATAGTGACTCCATAAGCTATGTAAGTATGTTTTCCAACCGCAATTGCGGTCGCAAAATACTCGCAGTTTACTACCCTTCTCAGAAGTGTGGTAAAGCACTCGTAAATTGGAAGGGGTGCTCAGGGGACCCCTTCCAATTTGTGAATTCATGTGCAAATATTTTTTAGACGCAGGCAGTGGTCGGAGGGACCACTGCCTGCCCTTAAAAAATGAAACTATTCCCTATCCTAGAGCGCCCCCCAGCGCAATGCGTTGTAATGGTTTGGGTTGTAAAAGTTGCGTTGTAAAAGCACTGCGTGGTAAAAGTTGCGTTGTAAAGGATGTTTCCCGCAAACGAGATCAGAGACCCTTCCCATTTTGCCATAAGGGATTTCAAGGCTAGGATACCAGTTCTGTACCTGATAAAGTTATAGCAAGACCGGGTCTGACCCTGTCTAGGTAAGGTTCAAAGCTTGGTGAGCACTTCTGCAAAGCAAATTATCCTGCTATAACCTTGTTCATCTTTTTACCCTGACCCTGTTCCCTTGGACAATGCTGATGGACTATGCCAGACAACTTCCATTTTGATAACGAAATGCTACTAGGCGGCCTGCAGCACTGATTGTTCCACTCACTTAGGTAGCCCTTTAAAACATGTCCCAGGCCTGCCATTGCAGCACCTGTGTGTACATTTAAAAAAAAAAAACATTTTAACTGTCATGTCGTCCTAACAAAATTAACCTTTTTCCAGGCCTATGCTTTCCCTTTTTATATATATATAGGTCACCCCTAGGGTAGACCCACAACAGCCCAGAAGGGAGGGTACAGTGTATTTAAGAGGTAGGACATGCCCTTGCAAGTTGTACATGTCCTGCTAGTGAAAAACTCTTAAAATCGTTTTTCACTACTGTGAGGTCTACCTCTCAAATAGACTAACACTGGAGCTAACCTATTACATTTAATAAGCTGAAATTGTAAATATTAGCAGTTCCGCAGTTCAAGTTTGGTGTCTTTGGAATTGTAATGAAAATCCTAATTTATGTTGAAGCAATATTTTAAATTACAATTTTGAAAATGCCAATTTCAGAAAGTTTGACATTTTTTACTGCTTTAGTCATTTAGTATCTGTAGCCTTGACCTTGGTCACATAACCGGGTGCAGCTGACGGTTGAGCTGTGTGTATTCCTCCAAGACAGCCACACAAAAAAGAGAGCTTAAATGTGCCTGGATGGGCAATCCTTGGCAGGATCGGAGGGTGGAACTGGGTACAGCCACAAGTATACTTTAATAGGCTGTGTCCTGCCTGCACACAAGAGGGCTGCATACTCCATGTAGATAGGCTGGTACCGGGTCAGGGAAGGCTGGATGTCTGGGGACTTCAAAAGAAAACCTCTAGAAGCTTCACCCACATTTCCACGGCACAACTGAGTATAAATACTGGACCTCAGACACCACAATTTCAGTAGACTTCTGGACCTGTGGATACTCTACCAGGATGAAGGACTGCTGTGCTGCTGAAGGACTGCCATTCTGGTGGATTGCTGCCCTGCTGGAGTACTGCCTTGCTGTGCTGCTGCCTTGCTGTTCTTACCTGCTGCCCTTTTGCCTGGATGAGAAGAACTGGACCTGCACCTCTTGAACCCAGGATACCCAGAGTGACTCCAAGGGCAATTCTGCTGGCCTCCTGCTCTGAACCACAGGGACATAACAAGCTCCCAAACACCTACACCATCACCCAGATCCAGCTGGAGAGATCCCCTGCCACCAACTGGTTCCACTTAGTTCCTTAACCCTTGTTGTGGCCTCAGAGAGGCTGAATTGAAGATTTTGGGCTCTTCATTATCGCAAATGGGCCCAGTGGTGACAAATTCTTGTCACGCGATCAGCACAGCAACACAAAGTTACGTCAGCCCGACCCTTCACTTTACAGCATCATCCGATTGTATGGAGCAACACTATGGAGTAACGACCGCCAGCGACGCATAGCCTGCGGTATACACTCAAAATATCGAGAAAAAATATAGAATTGCATTAATATCGAGTAAAAATTATGGAATGGACAGAATATCGAATGGACAGAATATAGACAACAAAAATATCGATTTTGAGGTAAGTAAGTTAATATCCATTTACATTTGGTATTTATTTTTAATTAATTGTTAATTACTTTTCAATTGCTAATTAATTAATTGTAAATTGGTAATTCATTTGTATTATTAGGTAATGATTTTTAATAAATATTTTTTATTTGTATTTTTAATTGATTCATTATTATATTGTATTAAATTGGTAATTATTTTTAATTAATTTGTTATTGGTATTATTATATACATATTTTTTAATTACTATATGAAGTATTTACTTTTACTACTGTTGCACTCACTGGAGTGAGAATAGTAATTTTTACCCCTACACTATTCAACGCTTTCCCTACTGTTGCATTCACTGGAGTGGTGATAGTAATTTATACCCTCCCACTATCCAACGCCTTCCCTACTGTTGTACTCTCTGGAGTGGTAATAGTAATTTTTACCTCTACGCTATCCAACACTTTCCCTACTGTTGCACTCTCTGGAGTGGGAATAGTAATTTTTACCCCTACACTATCCAACGCTTTCCCTACTTTTGCACTCACTGGAGTGGTGATAGTAATTTTTACCCTCCCACTATCCCACGCCTTCCCTACTGTTGTACTCTCTGGAGTGGTAATAGTAATTTTTACCTCTACGCTATCCAACACTTTCCCTACTGTTGCACTCTCTGGAGTGGGAATAGTAATTTTGATCTCTACGCTATCCAACGCTTTCCCTGCTGTTACACTATGTGGAGTGGGAATAGTAATTTTTACCCCTAAGCTATCCAATGCTTTCCCTGCTGTTACACTCTCTGGAGTGGGAATAGTCATTTTGACCCCTACTCTATCCAACGCTTTCCCTACTGTTGCACTCTCTGGGGTGGAAATAGTAATTTTTGCCCTCCCGCTATCCAATGCTTTCCCTACTGTTGCACTCTCTGGAGTGGGAATAGTAATTTTTACACCTACGCTATCCAACGCTTTCTCTACTGTTGCACTCTCTGGAGTGGGAATAGTAATTTTTACCCCTACGCTATCCATCGCTTTCCCTACTGTTGCACTCACTGGAGTGGGAATAGTAATTTTTGCCCCTACGCTATCCAACGCTTTCCCTACTGTTGCACTCACTGGAGTGTTAATAGTAAATATTAGCCTTTCCGCTATCCTACGGTAAAAATATTTTATATTTTTTATTAATATTATATATTATTATTATATATATATATATATATATATATATATATATATATATATATATATATATATATATATATATATATATATATATATATATATATGTATATATATATATGTATATATATATATATTACCTACTGGCGGTCGCCAGTAGGTATATATAGTTAGGTTTTTTTCTCTATGGGATTTTTGAAAATTCTATGTCTAATAACTTTGGCGTTTGTGGACGGAATTGGCTGAAATTATCAGGAAAATTGAACATTTTGTTTCTGAGCAGCCCCTGACAATTTGGGGGGGTTTCATCAAGGGGGGGCCGAGAAAAAAGGGGGGTCCCAAAACGCGTTTTTCCCATGTTAATTTCCGTAGGGCGGTTGGCCTCACTTTTAGCTCGAACGGCTGAATGGATTTGCACGAAACTTGGCAAAATTGTAGGGACTGTTAGCCCGATGTGCCTTTGCTAGGTCTCAATATATGTGCTCCAGTGGATTTTGAGTAATTTAGGTTAAAAAAAAAAATATATATCTGGGCGGAGCCTAACCACACATCTGATCTGATTGGCTGTCAGCACTTCATCCAAGAAGTGTTGGCAGCTATCTTGGGACCAATATACATGATAGCACCTCATTAAAAAGCATTGTAGTTAATAGAGGGTTTTAGGACTTTAAATCATTTGTTGATGGTACCATACTCGTTTTAGGAATTGTGGTGGGTTCTAAGGTGATTTTACCATGTGAAAAAACCTTCTGCTGTGATATCATGAATATTGTTTGAAAGAAAACTAATATCTCATGATTTTCCCACAGTGGTTTGGAAGGGGATCTATAAGCTAAACTGAAAGCATATTTTCTGTAAATTCACATTATCTTTCTCAGTCATGTGAAAATGAAGTCTGACATTCTCAGTAAAACATGTACATCCAACAAGGACAGAGACTGTCAGTTGATTCCTTTGTGTTCTACTGCAGCCTCCTAGAGTGTTCTAAAGAACAACTAGAGCGCTAACAGTCCTACTTATTACAAAGGTATGGCACACCTGAAGCCATCTTGATTGGAATAAAGTGGTAACTCTTAAAACATTTAATTTAAAAAGGAACAACATGAGGGGGTATATTTTGCCATAGAAAGTATGATTAGTGCTGCAGAATGAAAAATTAGGGCACATTTTGAGTGACTTCTCAAATCCTTTTCTATTTCATTAAAACATTCTGACATGCAGTCTCCCAAAATGGCCACCAGAGACAAAAGAGCCCAAATGTAGCCCAAATATCACCCAGATGTAGCCCAAGTATAGCCCAATGACAGAATGTCCCAGAGTGTTCTAAAGAACAACTAGAGCGCTAACAGTCCTACTTATTACAAAGGTATGGCACACCTGAAGCCATCTTGATTGGAATAAAGTGGTAACTCTTAAAACATTTAATTTAAAAAGAAACAACATGAGGGGGTATATTTTGCCATAGAAAGTATGATTAGTGCTGCAGAATGAAAAATTAGGGCACATTTTGAGTGACTTCTCAAATCCTTTTCTATTTCATTAAAACATTCTGACATGCAGTCTCCCAAAATGGCCACCAGAGACAAAAGAGCCCAAATGTAGCCCAAATATCACCCAGATGTAGCCCAAGTATAGCCCAATGACAGAATGTCCCAGAGTGTTCTAAAGAACAACTAGAGCGCTAACAGTCCTACTTATTACAAAGGTTTAGCACACCTGGAGCCATCGTGATGGGAATAAAGTGGTAACTCTTAAAACATTTAATTTATAAAGGAACAAAATGAGGGGGTATATTATGCAATAGAAGGTATTATTAGTGCTGCAGAAAGAAAAATTAGGGCACATTTTGAGTGACTTTTCAAATCCTCTTCTATTTCATTAAAAAATTCTGACATGCAGTCTCCCAAAATGGCCACCAGAGACAAAAGAGCCCAAATGTAGCCCAAATATCACCCAGATGTAGCCCAAGTATAGCCCAATGACAGAATGTCCCAGAGTGTTCTAAAGAACAACTAGAGCGCTAACAGTCCTACTTATTACAAAGGTATGGCACACCTGAAGCCATCTTGATTGGAATAAAGTGGTAACTGTTAAAACATTTAATTTAAAAAGGAACAAAATGAGGGGGTATATTTTGCCATATGAATTATGATTAGTGCTGCAGAAAGAAAAATTAGGGCACATTTTGAGTGACTTCTCAAACCCTCTTCAATTTCATTAAAAAATTCTGACATACAGTCTCCCAAATGGCCACCAGAGACAAAAGAGCCTAAATGTAGCCCAAATATCACCCAGATGTACCCCAAGTATAGCCCAATGACAGAATGTCCCAGAGTGTTCTAAAGAACAACTAGAGCGCTAACAGTCTTACTTATGACAGAAGTATGGCACACCAGAAGCCATCTTGATTGGAATGAAGTGGTAAGTCTGAAAACACTCAATTTAAAAAGGAAGAACATGAGGGGGTTAATTTTGCCATAGAAAGTATGATTAGTGCTTCAGAAAGAAAAATTAGGGATCATTTTGAGTGACTTCTCAAATCCTCTTCTATTTCATTAAAAAAATTCTGACATGCAGACTGAAACATGCACTTTGAATACCAGCAGCAGACGTCCCTGGTGAGCAGTAGCTTTACTACAGTGATCTAATGTGCAACTAGAGTGCTAACATTCAGAATTTATGGCAAATGTGTGACACATCTGAATGCCTTCTTGATGGAACCAAAGTAAACAAGCATTGAAAATGCAATAGATCTCGCCCTCGTTTAAGTTAAAGCCATTCTGTTTGTAATGAGGTGGCTTTTTAGCTTTGCTTTTATTAGTGTTTTTTCAACTTTCATGTAAATAACATGCATCTGTATGCATATAAGTATATGTATGCATGCATTTATGTTTGTATTTATATAGATATACAGATGATATATGTTTATATATGTATGTATATATATATATTCACTGAAAAAACCATAGGTTATAGACCATATATAGTTAGGAATTAGCATTTACAAAACCTTGAAAATTCACTGAAAAAACCATAGGTTATAGACCATGTATAGTTAGGAATTAGCATTTACAAAACCTTGAAAATTCACTGAAAAAACCATAGGTTATAGACCATATATAGTTAGGAATTCGCATTTACAAAACCTTATTTTACTCACACAAAACCATTGAAATTCCATATATAGTTAGTTGCACTAACTATATATCGCGCACCCGCAATCCACTGCTGATGATGTCACATATTACATCATTCATGACATGGTCAGTGACATCACTGATGACATCACTGATGACATCTCAAATGACATCACTGATGACATCACTGATGACAACATCCAGTGACTGTATGTTTCTGTAAAGTTAAAATATGTCTTACATATTGAAGAATGAGTGGATGTATAAGTGTCTGGATGAAGGATTTAGTAGGTGCATGACTGACTGTATGAGTGAGTGATTAAATGTGTCTCACTGAGTGCATGGGTTAGTGACTAAACTGTCTTAATTTGTGCATCATTATGTCTGTTGCTCTGTAAACTGTTGCATGTGTTGATAAGTAGCTATATGAGTAACTATATGGGTTATTGATTGGTTGCCCAAGTATTTGTATGGGAGACTGAGTGTGTGTGTGGGTGGCTGGGAGGTGTATGACTCTGTGCATAGATGTGTGAGCAGTTGATTCACTAGATGTATGGTTTCAAAAGTGCATGTGGAAACAGCTGTATGGGCGGTTGACTGTGTGCATGAGTGTATTGGTGAGTGAATGGATATCTCAGTGCTACATGTCAAAGTAAGTACATATGTAAAACACAGTACATGTGAGAGTTGACATATATAAATAACTGTGCATAAGAGCCAGTGAATGTGTGAGTGGCTGTATGGATCATTGTGAACTTGTATCAGGGATTGTATAAGAGAGTAAATATGTGTTAGTATATGTTTGAATAAGTAAAGTTTGTATAACTGTATAGTTGAGGAAATGGAGGTGTGATTGATTCTTTGCATGACTGACTAGGTGTGTGAGTAACTCCATGGATGAGTGACAGTCTGTGAGTGTCTGTTTACACTGATTGTATCTAAGGTTATATTAGAGTCTGAAGAGGTTCATCGTATTATCACATGAATGATATCATCAGTGATGTGATCAGTAATGTCAAATGAGATGTCATCAGTGATGTCATCAGTGATGCCATTTGAGATGTCATCAGTGATGTCATTTGAGATGTCATCAGTGATGTCATCAGTGATGTCACTGACCATGTCATGAATGATGTAATATGTGACATCATCAGCAGTGGATTGCGGGTGCGCAATATATAGTTAGTGCAACTAACTATATATGGAATTTCAATGGTTTTGTGTGAGTAAAATAAGGTTTTGTAAATGCGAATTCCTAACTATATATGGTCTATAACCTATGTTTTTTTCAGTGAATATATATATATATATATATATATATGCATATATGCATATATATATATACATGGTATACACCTGTTACAACGCATTTGTTACAACGCACTACCATTAAAACGCGACTTTTACAACGCATACCATTACAACGCATTGCGCTGGGGGGCGCTCTAGGATAGGGAATAAGTATAATTTACTATCCAACACCTTCCCTAGGGTCCACGGGGACTGGAGTTAGAATAGTAAATTATACTTACCACTATCCAGCACCTCAAAGCGCTATGCGTTGTAATGGTATGCGTTGTAATGGTCGCGTTGTAATGGTAGGTAGTTGTAACGGTATGCGTTGTAACATGGTACATCCATATACATATGTATTAATAAATCAATTTGTATGTTTTTTTAACTTACATTATTTATTTATTAATTTTAAGGTACTTAAGTATTTTAAGTATGTTTAAGTTAATTATATTTATTATTTCATTAATTTTTAATTACTTTAAAGCATTTAAAAAAATCGATATTTTGACTAACTATATTTTTTACATCAATATTTTTGATTCAATATTTTTATACTTACCTTTTTGGAGATAGGAAGTTGATATTTTGGCATTCTATATTTTTTACTCGATATTATGGTAGTTCTATTTTTTTGTCATTAATATTGTTTCAGTGATCCGGACTTTTGGCGCTAGTCAGAGAAGGTCATTTTTCAGCGGGGCTAACCTGGACCCTGTACCTGGCCAACACTCTATTGTGATCGCCCTGAATGTGTGACTTTCTCTCGGTCTCTTACAACCACCAGATAGCCGCAGTTGCTGTTTTGGAGTTATTTTACACTTAAATCTTTAAAAATGTATAACTCCAGCTCTACTAATTGAATTTTGACCTTGTTTTATATATGGAATCTTGCTCAATGTTTTGTTTAACTGGTGCAAAATCCTTTTTGTGGTGTATTTTCGCTGTGTTATTGTTTGAAGTGTTGCATAAATCCTTTACACATTGCCTCTGAGATAAACCTGACTGCTCTGTGCCAAGCTACTTGAGGGTTGAGCACAGGTTAATTTAGGGTTTGCTTGTGACTTTAGCCTGAGAAGCATTGCGGTTGCTGCTTGAGAAGGATTTCACATCCTCAATCAGTAAACCATTTTCGTACAGAGCATCACAAACGTTGTGCTGTACAGGTAGAGCACCCCTTTTTAGGTCTCTCTGAGTCAGCGTGCATGCGCTGCTCGGAGAGACATTTAGTAGGAGCTTTGGCGAGTGCTCCCAAAGCGGCTACTAGCTTTCTAGAATGTGCATACGCGCACGCGACGTGCACAGCTCTTTTTCACGTTGCGCACGCATGTACGCACCACTTGCGTCACCACTCGCGTTTTTTTAGTTTTTTGTTTTTCATTTCCCAGGTACCAAATGGTTTACAAACGTTTCTTCAAACTTTGAAGTGTGAAAGGTCACGGCTTAACAACGCAAATAAAATGTCACTGCCCAATTGTTACCTCCACTCGGTGCCTCCAATAACTGTCCTTGACCTCTGCGGTGCCCCTCCCACAAACCCACCGTTTGAATGACACACTTTAACAACTAGTAATTCACTTTCTATATTGTTGTAGTTAGTAGTCTACTTATGAAAGAAAAACAACTGTCAGCTTTTTTAAAATACATTCCCAACAAAACGTAGGAGAACTGTCACTCGAACACGGACAGTGCAACCTCCCAACTGTTGCAGAAAGTACGTGGGATTTGTAAATTAACCCCCAGTTAACAGTGACTATTCCCATGCCGTACCTTCCTTGGCGGCGTGATCCCTGCTTCTGCTGGTCTCTATTTATATGTTGCGTGATGCGCGGGAGAAAAGTTTCTTCATAGACACATGTTACTACATTGCCAGTTTGCCACAAGGCTGTGGGCCGGCCATTGTGTAACTACGCAACATGTTGGGTTCAGGCAAAAAGTATCTAAAGTAAGTAAAAATACGCAGTCACCAAAACGTTCAGCATGGATATTCGAAACCCTATGGAACATTCAACATTGCCTGACTAAACTACGTACGTGAATTTACTCTCGCCAATACCAGCAGCATGATAAGAGACAGACGAAGCACAGCGTTGCAATCCTTCTTACAATGTTTATCAGCGCCTCTGACCCTTCTATAAATGTGTCAGCCATGTTAGAGTGGGAATAACATTTGAACGAGCACAAGATAGGGGGTATTCTTGGCTGTAAGAGCCACATGAGACGAGCCATCTCAAGATTTGGCATGTAATTCTCACAAATATGTCACATATTATAAAAGCATTTTTATAAAAAAGGGTTTACTTCAATATTTGTGTTTCAATGCAATACATTAAATTATATCAATGAGATCAGTGATGTTTATTGAAAGTAATGTTCTCTAGACATAAACTAAAAAAAACAAGCGTTGGCATAGCCCTTCTAAGTATTTAGTTATGCAGCACAATATCCTTGGTGCAACAACATTAATTGTTGTGTGGCTAAACACTTATAAGGTCCTAAAGGTGAGACCTATTAGCTATGCCAATCTCTCTTCAAAATCCACTTTGCCTCTAAAATATACGCCAGTTCATAGTTTTTTTAATGCTACAAAGAAATTTAACATTATGTACCTGGTCTTAAAATCATTCCCAAAGTGCCTTGGTCTCTCCAACCAAGAAAATTACATCCTTTTAACCACATGCACTTCAGTGTACGTTAGTCTGCTTTTGAACATATGAAATCTGAAGAGAATGTTGTTCTGCCAGTCCTAGTAGACTATTTTAAAGTGAGTAGACCATACAGGTCACTTGTGGCATCCTTTATGGGATGCAGACACCCTCCAGCATGAGTCATACTTCTCATTGAGCGGGCGCAGGCAATGCCCAACAGGTCCAAATAAGGGCTCTTTAATTAAAAATAATTGCATGTGGCATACGTGATAAATGATATAGGTTCATCCCTTTGGAGATCCTAATCCTATTCTTTAAATCTGACTGTATGTAGGTGAACGTCTCCATGGTTCTCCATGGTGGCCTGAGGAGCTAGGGAAGTTGGCAAGACAGATTCTAAATGCGATTCCACAGCTGAGACATCAGCAATACTCATGTGTGCAGTGATGACGTGTCCCCACCCATTGAGGAGCATGGCCCGGGGAGCAGCTAAACTACACACTCTTCAGGGTTCATTAATTTAGATGGGAGAGGCTGTGTTCTTGACCATCCAATCCCCTCTCTATTCCCTTCTTCTTTATTTGGTCATTGAAAGCACTCCTTTCCCAGAATTACCCCAACATATAAATTCTTGATAAATTAGAGAATTGATTTCTGATTGAATCAAAGAATTATTTGGTCCCCTTTTTAGAAATACCTGATCAGAAATGATTGTGATAGGTGACCCAGAATCGACTTCACATTGAACAGTCAGAACTAATTTACATCCTTCTATTTCTTTTGTTAGATGTGATTGCAGAGTGCTCCCTTGAACTGTTTTCTCATTAACATTGTGCATTTTTGCATAATGACCAAATTTCCTGCATTTTTTGCAATATTTATTACATGATGGACAATTGTTGGCATTTGCCATATGTAATCAGGCACCCCACCGAAAAGGCCTGCTCAATTTCAGCTTTTAGTACATCAATAGGGCAACCCAATATTCCCCAAGGAACTGGGTATAATCAATAACAAAACATAATTGATCTTTGAGGAATCATTTAACTAAGATTCATATTTTAAAATTGTCACAGAAGTGAACACAATTTCACAGAACTCAAAAAGTTTTCATCAATAAATAGTTATTTTTATAATAGAATCAATCTATTGTCACAATCAATACATTTTCTCAAAAGAACATAGAACAATATTCCTAAATCGTATCATATATGGCAACTAAATGACTACTGTCGAGTTTCCTCTGGTATATACAGTAGTGTGTGACACCTTTTGTACAAAAATATGGACGGTATAGAAATCAGCCATATATTGCAATCAGTTCATTGTTTACGTTCAATTCAATAAACATCCATTGATAATTATATACACAAAAGAAGTGTTGTAGCGTCAACGTTTCGGTCTCATACACAGTCAACCAAATCCACGAGACCATCCTCAGGATGTATGTTGCATCGTGAATCTAACATAAAACATACAATATGCACATATTTAGAAGATATATTTTGTAAAAACCTTGAGTTCCAATATGTATTGTCTGCTTATTACTCAATCTGAAAATAAAGTGCCATCTATATATACGGTCACCATAAGCCAGAACTCGTGGACTCCACAACAACAGTGTAATCTTATCTACAACTTATGTGGAACACTTATACAAAGAACCCTCCACCGTGTTTCACACCACCAGTGAAAAAACTGAGCAAAAAACAGATTTACTCACAAAAACGCCAAGTCTTTCACATATTTCTTCAGCAGCACTATTCCCCTAAAAACAACCATGTCAGTCCGTGAATAACTCGGGAGACAACTCACAAAGCACCAACACTAACGACCACTCGTGAAAGTCAACTTCTACTCTTACCTTCTGGCACCTTTTCATTTAATCTATAATCAAAAAACATATATTATGTCAATTTAACCAACAGTACTTATACCGGCAACCTTCGCATAGCCAATCGCAGATTTATAATACTCACATAGAGATCTGCGTGTCAATCCGCAATCTTTCTGATAGATGTAGACAACACATTGAGATTAAACTCCTGTTCCCCGCTCCTCTTGGAACACACTCATACAACTTAAAAAGTTAAGTTAACGGCCAGGGTGTCGTTTGTAAACTTACTCGTATCGGAATTTGACTCAATCCGCCCCACACTCGACAGCAAGACCGAGTGAGGACGCGGCATCTGGCATGACCTATAACCTCGACGTGATCATTTATTCAACACTTTTTCCTGATCTATTCCTGTTTTGAAATGCTTCTTTTTCCAAGATCTGGCTACCAAACTCACAGAAGATGAATCATTGTTGGTGTCCATGTTGTTACATTTTCTTGCTGCCACTGCAAATCTCTCATTACCCTTTCTAATGTTAATCATATCTGCTAACGTTGGATTACAATTACATAATATTTGCACCTGTGCCTTTGCTTCAAAACAATCCACCACAATCTGATCACGCAAATATTGACTATCAACCCTTTGAAAGCACTAGATGACAATTAAACGTGTGACTCAGCTACATAGTTAAATATGGTTTCTTTTGTAACTTAATGTAGTATAACAAATAATGCCTCTCCACTTGGCTGTTGGGTAAAATGTCTGCATAACCTCTCAACAGTTTGTGTATACTCATCCTAAGTGCCAAAATGAGAAACATCTGCTTAATCTTCAGTCAGTTTATCAAAAATACACTGAATTCAGTATCAAGACATCCATAAAGTAAGACAATTTTGCTCTCATTATAATTTTTTTTTACCATCAATGGTGATCAGATATTGTTCAAAACGTCTGTGTCTTTAACACCGGCTAATGCTAGGATTGACTAGTAAGGCCAAGAATGCCTATGATGCATAAACACCTTGCATAATGTGTACAAGAGGAAACACACAGCAGACTCAGAGCTAGTCATAATGGCTGGCATTGATAAAATGAAAAGCAATCTGTCCCAAACAACAATGTACAATTGCTCTCTATCAAAATTAAGTCACAATATTTAATTGTCATAGACCCCAGCCTCATTGAGACACTTACTTCCAATTAAATTTCAAATACATAAAGGTCAGCTTTGTCTCTTGCTGCATATAATGAGTTATCAGTCTTGTCACGAAAGACTGTCACTTACTCGATTGATGCTGTTGTTTCTTTACTTCTTTACGCGTAGACATACGCTGGTCAAGTTGACGCGGTGACGCAAATGTCAGTCAAGAATTAATTAAAAAACCTTAGCGATGTGTCATGAATCATGTGGATGCAAAGCAATAGCAAACACAAATCTGGCCTAGTTACAGCCTGCCTGATTTGCCTGACCTTGAGGGTGCATTGAAATTTCACACACACAAATGCAGTACGGAGAAATCTGGAAGCAGCATGAAGGATACTCCTCAAACCTAGAAGGACATTCTGTCATGTATCCACATATCATATAACACGGAAGAAGGCTGCATTAATGCACATAACCAAATTCTAATCAGCTAAACTCTAGCTAAAGATAAAAATCATAATTGCTTTATTAAAACAGAGGTGAAAAACTTCTGTTGTGAAAATTTGACACTGAGTGACCCGAGTACCTCTTACCTGGATTTCTCTCAAGAGGCAAAAAATTGCCTCCTTTTAACAGAAACCAATTGGTCCTGTCTCCAGAAAAGGTGTAAGGATACTAACTTGTAAGGATATAGGGTGGTGTTTCGACTCTTTTTGCATCCTTATGGACAAAACTGAGGGACATATGTATGAGCCCTTTTGCATCGCTCTTGCACCACGTAACGTGGTGCAAGAGAGACACAATTCAAAGAAGACATTTATGAAACCGTGCAAGACTACCATGAGTGGCCGTTGCGTGGGCGTTCCCATCCAAAGCCGATGGTTTTTGATGCATTCCCAGATTTATCAGAACTGGTAAACCCGATACTGCGACATTGTTTATGTGCAGGAAAGCATCCCTTCCTGCACAAAAACAATCCTGTCTGCAATGCAGGCACCCTTGCAGCATGCTGCAAGGGTGCCTGTATTGGTGCTATGCAGCCAAAACAGTGCCAGCATTGGGACACGGGCAGGAATGTGCCATATTCTTTAAAATACGCCACATTTCTACCCTTTCCCTGTAATGGAGTGCAGCAAGGTGATTTGCTACACTGCCTTGTGCTACTTTGCCATAAATATGGCCCTGCTTCCTTCCACTGCTGAAAGGCAAAGTGCTACTGTAGGTCCGTTGCTGGTGTCTCTGAAGAGCAGTAGATGGATATGCTCAGTGGGCCTATGGAAAGCCTACTTTTACACACTCTTTGAGGCTCTATACACTCTCGATAGGGCAGAGGGATTAACCAGCACTTTTAAGAGGATGTCCCGCACCCACCACCATTTTTAATCCAAAGAAGTGTTTTCTGCAGTGCTAATACACTCTTTAGACTTACTGAGAAGACAGTGAAAGAAGATATTGGGGCATATTATCAAGCCTGTGCGCTAAAATTATCGCCGCTTTATCGGCCGAAAACGGCCGATAAAGCGGCGATAATGGGCTTGATAATATGCTCTGTGGAATTCCAATCGAAGCCCATGTTAGATGTCTTCAAATATTCTGTAAGTTATAAAGCAAATAAATGAAAGGAAAAGAGAAAAGAAATTAAAAGGAAAAAAAGAACAAGGAACAAAGAATCACAGAATCCCAGAGTAACAAAGGAAAGGAGAAAGGAGATGGGACTGAGACATAAGGAAAGGATTAAGGAGCAGAAAAGAAACCTCGGGAAGAGTACACAGATACAAAAAGAAAATTAATTAAGGAGGGATAACAGACGTTGGAGAGGAAGGAGTGGAGACAGAGTCACTATCCACCGTTGGTTCTAGGAATGGGGACCATGTTTGAAGAAAAACAGAAGCCTAATCTTGCAAGTTATAAATTACACATTCATAAGAGGCTGTTTGTACCATAGCCACCAGCCACTCCTCCTGAGAAGGAGATAAAGAGGACTTCCAATGACGTATTATACAGATTTTGGCCATAGCCAAAGCAGTATGAAGAAGACGCGTCTGTGGTTTAGATAGTGTCGGGAGACCTCAAAAATCACGTAAAATAATATTTGCAGAAGTAAAGGGTAATGGTAATGACATAGTAGATGCCAAAGTCTTTCTTATAAAAAGCCAAAATGATTCAGCATAAAGAGTGTGTTATCAGTTTAGCATGATGTAGTTTAGATGGAGACCAGTGCCATTTGTGGATGATTTTGAAAATGCAAAATTTGAGACGAGCCTCTCGGACACCTTTATGTAAACCTTCCAGAATTTGATCCCATTGAGCAATGGAATATGTAACTGATAAGTGAGATTGCCATTTTAATTGAAGGGCTTTCGAGAGAGGATGCGAAAAAAGAAGATGTAGGAAAGTTTTATAAAGACCAGAAGTCACACCTTTAAAATTTCCCCACAAATGTAAACAAGATAAATAGGAGACGCGGCCAACAATTGAGGTGGAGAACCTAAATGTTTTGTGATGGCTTGTTGAAGTTGAGTATATTGACGGGAGTGTGTGGATGGTAATTGGAATTTGTCACTGATTTGAGAGAAAGATTTAAAGTTGTTGTCATGGAACAGTTGTTCCAAAGAGTGAATACCGGCCTCCTGCCACAGAGGCCATGATAACATGCGACCATGAACGCGAATAGCCGAGTTGGACCATAGTGGAGCTTTGACATGAAGCCGCGGATTACATTTAAGTAAACGATGATTTCTTTGCCAAGATTTATACATAGCAGATAAGATAGGATTTTTGGGGTCGGAAGAACTGGAACCCTTACCATACAAAAGGGACAAGCCAAGACTAGAAGATAATACGTGACGTTCAAGTGGGACCCATTGAGGTATGTCTTTAGATTTGGGCAAAAAGAAGGAAAGTTGTGAAAGATGGATGGCGAGTGAGTAATGCTCGATAGAGGAAAGACCCAATCCCCCGTGTAATTGGTGAGATTTTAATTTGGCCAAAGTAAGACGTAGTTTGGCCGTACCCCAGATAAAAAGTTTAACTTTGGAGTCAATAGACCGAAGAATAGTCAGGGGAATGTTTAGAGGGAGCATACCTAGAACATAAAGAAATCGCGGTAAGGTAACCATCTTAACCGTTTCTTTCCATTTATCGAAATCTCTTTGCATTTGTGCAATCAACGGTGTTAAATTGTCCATAACTATGTTATCCAATCCTCTGTTAAACAACACTCCTAAATATTTAAGGCGGGAAGATTGCCAGTGAAATGGAAAACCAGAAATGGCAGCTTTTGTAGTACCAATGGACATGGGCAATGATTCACTCTTATCCCAGTTAATCTTATAACCGGAAAAAGAAGAGAAATTATTTGTGACACTAAGGAGAGCAGGGAGAAAGCGGGGAAGGTCAGTAAGAGTGAGAAGAATAGCATCCGCGTATAAATACATTTTTGAATGACCAATTGGAAGAGGAACACCAACCACTGCGGGTGATTGACGTAATGCAGCAGCTAAAGGTTCCATTGCCAAAAGAAAAAGAAGAGGGGAAAGAGGACAACCTTGACGAGTACCCCGTCTGATTAGAAATGGATTAGAAATGGAGTAGAAAGAAAACCGCTGCAGTTAACTTGAGCTGAAGGACTATCATATAACAGACGCACCTTAGCTACAAATTGGTCGCCTAAACCAATACGGTTGAATGCTTTTTCGGCATCCAAAGAAAGGAGTAAGGCATCTTTAGCAAGATTTTTAGCCGACCATAAAGCATGAGAGAGAGTACGTAAATGATTTCGAGATGAACGACCAGGAACAAAGCCTACCTGTGAATTGTGGATTAAAGAAGGTAAAACCTTACGAAGACGAGATGCGAGGACACTTGCAAGAATCTTAACATCAGAGTTTAAAAGGAATATGGGGCGATAACTACCACACAGCAAATGGAAAGGGGCGACCACTCGGTCCCCCCGAACGTATGGTTGGGTGCCCCGATCCTCCCGGGAAACCATTTTGGGCGGGGGGCGTGTCTCGGCTGGTATGCCCGAAGCGGCGTAGCCGGGGCGTGCCTTTTCCCGCCCAAGAGGGGTTGTCCTAGACACCTACACCGATGACCACGCCCAGTAGGCGTCCCGGAGGAGGGTACACGCCCTCCCGCAGAAGAATAAATAGAGCGGAAATCCGAAGAAGCGTCCTCTTGTTCCTGTGCTCTGAAGGCTGCACCCATTCGTTGCTCGTGAGCCCTCGACGGAACAAGCAGCAATTTTGAGAACTTGTAATCTTGTTGTTTTTCTTTCAGTTACTCAAAGGCGAAGAGTCCAGGACCTCGTTGCTCGTCTAAGGAGCCGATAATCGAAACCATGGCTGGCAAGAAAGCAGGAAAGGGTTCCGAGACGGATAAGGTGCAACGCCTGTTGATGAACCGAATGGCTGGCATGGAGCGGAAACTCGGACAAGTCCCGTCAATCGGTCGAGGCCTGGCGGACGTCAAAAAGCAACTGGCTGCACTGAGCAATCCTGGTAACCCTAAGAAGGTAATAGGCCCGGCCTTGCCGGGAATCGTCCCCGAGGGTGGAAGGAAGCAGGTCAAAAAGAGGGCGTTTCAGGGGAGGTCCCGGTCCCTGAGGTGCCCCCGGCCACCCAGGTCACACCAGCTGACGGCCCGGTACCAATCCCAGACGCAGGTCAACCGATCCCGGTTGTGATTACCCCCGCTAACGATGAGGATATGCCTCCTGAATTGGCCACCCAGTTGGCTGCATGGCTCAATAAGAAAGCAGGGGGTGCCAAGGCACCCGGAGACACGGCCGAAGAGGCCAAGTTACTAATACAGCAGTTGCGGCAGTCGCGAGATGCCGCGAAGGCAAATCTTCCTCTTGTTTCCCCACAGGTGACACCGGTAGGACCGGCAGTTGGTCGCAAGAAAACGGCGGGAACAACGACCGAACCGGGTAAGCTCGCTTTGCCAATGGCGGGGGAGGGCTCATTACCCTCAAGGCGGGAGAGGGTGGCACAGCACATCCCTATGGCCACAAAAGAGTTGATACGGGGAGACAAGTATGTCAATATGTTTTCGTTATTAACTGACCATCGCGAGATGGAATATGCCAAAACCCAGAAAGATTTGTGGCACCCGAGCGTGTGGCGCGCCAAGATGGAGGAGTTCAGGGTGGATGAAACGATAACGAATTGGGCGAAGGCCTTTGCAATATTTACTGCAGTTATGGGGGAACGTAAACCCGAAGTATTAACTGAACTGTCTTGCTATCAAACTTGTATTATGGATTTCTATGCAATGTATGAGGGAGAGGAATGGAAAGGTTACGACATGAAATTCCGAAAAGCAAAAGAATATGATGCCTCTCTGATATGGACTGCCTCGACTCGTTCTCATGGCATAAGCAGCTCCTGCCGGGGGCGGCAGGTACATCCTCGCCGGGCGGGAGCGGGTCAGGGGTTTCCCGCCAAAAGCCCGCGGTGCCCTTTCGAGCAGGCGCCGGTGGCGATCACCAGCCGAAAACCGGCGGGAATGGTGGAAAGCGGGGGGTCTGTTGGGGCTTCAATCGAGGCAACTGTAACAGACCGCAAGGAACTTGTAGGTTCAAGCATGTGTGTGCGGGCTGTGGGAATTCCTCACACCCGGAGAGTTCATGTAGATCGAAAAATAACGGGGCGGGAGGAAAGGGAGGGTCCAAGCAGGAGTGAGGTAGATCGTTGTGACCAATTGCCTACACCCGTTGATCTCATGGCTATGACTCCTTGGTTAAACAAATACCCTGATTATGTCTCCGCTGGGGTGTTGAGGAAGGGATTCTTGCACGGCTTCCACATCCCGGTGGGGGATTTTCGAGGGGACTCCTTTTGTAAGAACCAGTTATCGGCGCAACATAATCCAAGTGTGGTAGAGAGGAAAATTGCGAAAGAAGTCAGCTTGGGGCGAGTGGCAGGGCCTTTTCATCGCCCACCGGTGGCGGATTTCATCTGTTCCCCGTTAGGGGTGGTCCCGAAGAAAGACCCGTGGGAGTTTAGGCTTATCCATAACCTGTCCGCTCCAAGGGGTTCCTCGGTAAACGAGGCCATTGACCCAGAAGTCTGTTCGGTGCGGTACGCATCATTCGATGATGCAGTTGCCATATTAAATCGCCTGGGCCCGGGGCGCTGATGGCGAAATCGGATATCGAATCAGCGTTCCGGTTGCTCCCGGTACACCCACAGGATCAGCGCTTGCAAGGTTTTGCATTCCAAGGGAGTTATTACATGGATAAATGCATGCCGATGGGTTGCTCCATTTCTTGTGCCTATTTTGAAAAGTTCAGCTGTTTTCTGGAGTGGGCATTCACCGAGGCCACAGGGCATAGGCATGTTATGCATTACCTAGATGACTTCCTGTTCTTAGGAGCGGCCGGCGACACAAAATGTGCGCAGGCGCTACATGATTTTTGCATCCTCATGAGGGAGTTTGGAGTCCCATTGGCACCAGATAAGACGGTTGGACCATCTACTTCACTGGAGTTTCTGGGGATTGAGCTCGATTCTGTGGAGGGATGTTTCCGTTTGCCAATGGGAAAGGTAGCCAAATTTAGGGCTTCCTTGAAGCTATGCCTTAGTAAGGAGAAAGTGACCCTGCACCAGTTACAGCAAACAGTGGGTCAGCTTAACTTTGCCTTGAGAGTTATACCAATGGCGCGCCCCTTCTCGCGCTCTATTGCACAGGCTATGGTTGGTCTCAAAGAAGGACACCACCGTACTAGACTGTCTGCAGAGGTTCGCCAGGATATGCGCATTTGGTTGGCATTTCTGGCGGACTTCAACGGTCGAGTAGTATGGAGCAAGCCGCCAGCGTCTTCAGACGAGCTAGGTTTGTGGACTGACTCGGCGGGGAGCGTGGGATTTGGCGCCATTTTTGGTAACCGATGGTCGGCGCAAACATGGCCGGCGTGGTGGCACTCCAGCGGTCTCACAAGTAACATTGGGTTCCTGGAGCTATTCCCTATTTTTGTTGCTCTGATGGCATGGCCAGATGAGTTCAGAGACCGCTCTGTGGTATTTTGGTCTGATAATATGTCTGTTGTCGAATGCATTAACCAACAGGCAGCACGCTGCAAATGGATCTTGAGATTGTTAAAAGAAGTTGTGCTGCGTTGCATGAGATTGAATGTACAGTTCAGGGCGAATCATGTGCCGGGCGTACTGAATCATGCGGCTGATGCACTCTCTCGTTCACATATGCAGGCGTTCAGGGGTTATCTACCTACAGCGGACCTAGTGGTGGCACCATTCCCCGAGGCACTTTGGCTGATCGGTGCCCCGGACTACAAGACCTCGTGGCAGCAAGCTTAGCCCCCAGGACGAGGAAAGCATACGAAGGAGCGTTTTGTTCCTACTGCACATTTTTGGGTCCGACAGGGAATCAGAACTGGGGTCAGGAGGAATCCTTCCTGGGGTTCTTGGTAGCACTACACAGAGAGGGCCGATCAGCGGCAACGGCCAATAGGCATAGGGCGGCCATTTCATTCATGGCGCAGGTGCATGGCATAAAAGACCCAACAGGTTCCTTTTTGGTGAAAAAAGCCCTTCGCGGCTGGCAGCGCCTCGAGGGTCGCAAGCAAGATGAGAGGCGCCCGATTGGCTTAGAAAGGTTGTCCATACTCATGGCGAAACTAGTCGAGACATGCTCTTCCCAGTACGAAGCAGTTCTGTTCTGGGCAGCTTTCGCATTAGCGTTCCATGGGGCTATGCGGGTGAGCGAACTGGTCGCAAGGAATAAGAAAGACGTTGAGGGAGGTTTGTGCAGGGATCACATCCCAGTTAGGGGTGATTCGATGGTAGTCACGATAGCCAGGTCCAAGACCGACCAGGGGGCTACGGGAAATAGTGTTGTTGTGCAGCGCGTGCGAGGGTCCCCCACGTGCCCGATAATGTGTACAGAGGAATACTTGGCACTAAGGGCGGATACATGGGGGGGGGAGTTTGCTGAGGCACAATGATGGCACCCCACTGACGAGGTTTCAGTTCCAGAGGGTGCTAGCACTGACGATCGCTGCTGCGGGCACGGACCCGGGCGATTTCGGGACCCACTCCTTTAGGATAGGGGCTGCTACTGAGGCTACAGCCAGGGGTCAGAGTGCGGATGAAGTGAAACAGTTGGGACGATAGTCCTCGAATTGCTTCAAAAGGTATGTGCGATTGCACATGTTGTAAAGATCAATTGACATGCACTCACGCTTCTTGTCTTTTGTTTGAATTACAGTTTCACGAGCCTGTCACGCGGGGCGGAATTTGCAGTCGACCCAGTACCAGGAGACCAGCGGTCATGGATCACCGTCTAGAGAGAGTGTGGTATGGGTCGTGGGCCACTCATACGTGAGGCGCGCCTGGGACGTATTCAAAGCAGGTGACGCGACTCGCGCAGCTGGGGAATACGGGTACAGAGTGACCTTCCATGGGAAGGGCGGGCTCTGTTTTGACCAATTCGAGTCATTTGTTGAGGGTCTCTTAGGGCGGCAAAGGTCACCGCCATCTGTAGTCATAGTACACCTGGGGGGCAATGATTTGGTGACACTGGGTAGACGAGTGTTGTTTGAACAAGTTTTGTCTGCTGTTAGCTGGTTGGCAAAAAGAATCCCGGGGTGCACGATTGCCTGGTCCCACATGATTCCCAGGAAAGTATGGTGGGGGGGCCTTTCGGTGTCTGCACTGAACCATTCGGTGAAGAAGGTAAACAATAAAATTGGTAGATTGTTTCGCTCTGCGCAGTTGCATAGCATTCCTCATGGGTGTATTCGGGGTGATCACATGTATCTGAATGATGGGGTTCACCTGTCCCGGGAGTGGAATGTTTTACTCATAGGAGACTTCATAGCATGGCTAGGGGGTTTGAGGAAGCATGACCTTTAGGAGGAGTTGGGGGGGCCGGATAGTCGGTCAACTATCCGGCCTGTGGCGGTAAGGTCATGATCGGTGAGCAGTAATTTCAAGGTCCCTAGAGGGGGGCGCCACACAGAATGGATGGGAGCGCCCGGGGGGAGGTGGCCATTGGCCCCTCCCACGGGGAGACGGCACCCACTAAGGATGGGTTGCCTAAGGGGAGACGGCCATAGGCCCCTCCCAGGGGAGGAGGCGGCTATATGCCCCTCCTACTAATTTCCCGGGGGCCGGATTTCCGCGACGCGGATAGAGAGTGTGGGGATGGGGGGGAGTCCACGCTGTCCTTCCTACAGATACCTCACACGGGAACTCGGACGACCTTTAAGATGGCGTCGAGTGGAAAGGGGACCCCCACCACGACAAGGGAAATTACAGTTGGCAATGAGGGTACAGTCCTCTGCGCATGCGCCACTCACACCGTGAGGGCGAGAGTTTTGGTAGTAGGGATCTGACACCGGTTAAGACCTTGCCGTTGGCCCTTAATGCTAGGATGTACAATTTTAATTTAGAATGTATGCTTTTGCAGGATGTTAGACTCGGCTAGGAAACCTTTGTATTAGAGATCTGTTAAGGTTAGCCAAAGAACATGTCTTCATCGAAATGTAATAAATGTAAAATTGTACATGATTATGAAACTTTTATTTAATGTTTTAAATTTTGTTTCATATTTTAATAAATACGGCCGGGAGGGTGACTCCCTCCCGCCTTCCAAAAGTTCAAGCCTGCGCCCGACTTCCCATTCTTGGGGATTGTGTTGGGAGGGGGTGACGGGCATCCCGGCCATATGGAAAGGGGCGACCACTCGGTCCCCCCGAACGTATGGTTGGGTGCCCCGATCCTCCCGGGAAACCATTTTGGGCGGGGGGCGTGTCTCGGCTGGTATGCCCGAAGCGGCGTAGCCGGGGCGCGCCTTTTCCCGCCCAAGAGGGGTTGTCCTAGACACCTACACCGATGACCACGCCCAGTAGGCGTCCCGGAGGAGGGTACACGCCCTCCCGCAGAAGAATAAATAGAGCGGAAATCCGAAGAAGCGTCCTCTTGTTCCTGTGCTCTGAAGGCTGCACCCACTCGTTGCTCGTGAGCCCTCGACGGAACAAGCAGCAATTTTGACCCACCCACCAGCCCCTTATGGCAATGTTTGTTTTGTAATAAAGTTTTGCTGAGTTAGCCCCTTTTTTCCTTTGTAGAAAAGTAAAGGAATGTTTTAGTTGAGGGTGTGACTTCTGTCTGTAGGATACTGTTTTTTCTTTTTAGGAGTAAACAGTCTGATACAATTAGGTATGATGAATTTCTTCCTTCCTTAGTAGGTAAACAACTGTTGTATTTATTTTTTGGTCGGGCGGTAAGGTCATGATCGGTGAGCAGTAATTTCAAGGTCCCTAGAGGGGGGTGCCACCCAGAATGGATGGGAGCGCCCGGGGGGAGGCGGCCATTGGCCCCTCCCACGGGGAGGCGGCACCCACTAAGGATGGGTCGCCTAAGGGGAGACGGCCATAGGCCCCTCCCAGGGGAGGAGGCGGCTATATGCCCCTCCTACTAATTTCCCGGGGGCCGGATATCCGCGACGGCGGATAGAGAGTGTGGGGATGGGGGGGAATCCACGCTGTCCTTCCTACAGATACCTCACACGGGAACTCGGACGACCTTTAAGATGGCGTCGAGTGGAAAGGGGGCCCCCACCACGGCAAGGGAAATTACAGTTGGCAATGAGGGTACAGTCCTCTGCGCATGCGCCACTCACACCGTGAGGGCGAGAGTTTTGGTAGTAGGGATCTGACACCGGTTAAGACCTTGCCGTTGGCCCTTAATGCTAGGATGTACAATTTTAATTTAGAATGTATGCTTTTGCAGGATGTTAGACTCGGCTAGGAAACCTTTGTATTAGAGATCTGTTAAGGTTAGCCAAAGAACATGTCTTCATCGAAATGTAATAAATGTAAAATTGTACATGATTATGAAACTTTTATTTAATGTTTTAAATTTTGTTTCATATTTTAATAAATACGGCCGGGAGGGTGACTCCCTCCCGCCTTCCAAAAGTTCAAGCCTGCGTCCGACTTCCCATCCTTGGGGATTGTGTTGGGAGGGGGTGACGGGTATCCCGGCCATACAATCTTTGCCAGGTTTTGGTAAAACAGCTATGATGTCCTTGTTGGAAATAGAACCAAGAGAAGATTCCTCTGTGGCTTCTGCAAATGCGGCATGAAGAGTATCAACCATGCCCTGACCAGTCCACTTGAAAAATTCAGGAGGGAAACCATCCTCGCCTGGTGCTTTATGGTTCGACAAGGCAGCAATAGCTGAGGAAATTTCCTCCTTCGTAATAGCTCCGTCAAGTAGAGCTCTACCTTCATCAGAGAGTCGTGGAAGATGTACCGTACACGAAAAATTTGACACCTCTGAAGTGTCTATGCGAGTGCTTGGTGAATAAAGAGATCTGTAAAATGAAGCAAATTCATCAACGATTTCTTGCGGTGGAGTAAGCATATCGCCAGAACTTGATTTAATAGCGGGAATTGCCATAGCAGCCTCCCTCTGGCGTAGATGCGCAGCCAGCAGTCGGACAGCTTTTTCACCCTGCTCATAGTGACGCCCTTTCATCTTTTGTAAGGCATATTCGGCCTTAGCAGTAAAAAGACTATTAAGAGACATGCGTGCCTGCTCTGGCAATTTACGGTTTTGAAGGGTTGGTTTTGAGACATATAATTGGGAAAGTCGGCAAATGTCTTTTTCCAAATCAGCCTGTTTGGCAGCGTTTTTTTTGTTATATAGAGCAGTGTCCCGCATAAGTTGGCCTCTGATAGTTGCCTTAGCATCTGCCCATGCCGTTCATTTAGAGGAAATTGAGTTCTCATTATTCAAAAGGTATTCCCGCATGTGTGACTGTAGAAGAAGTTTACCTGTTGGTGTTTTATATTTATTGATGTTCAAAGGCCAAGACTTGCGCCCTGGACTGGAGAGGCCCAAATCAAGAGACAAGAAAACAGGGGAGTGATCAGAAATGGCTGCTTCTAGGATTTTCGATTCTGTAACTAGCCGGACTGTATGTCATGAAAGAAGAAAGCAGTCAAGACGGGAGAATGTACCATGGGTAGAAGAAAAGAATGTATATTATTTATCTTGAGGGTGACTGAGTCTCCAATGATCAACAAGCCAAGTATCAGAAAGAATGTCACGCAAAATGGCTCTATCGGATGCATTAACGGTATCAAGGCAACCTGTACTGTCAAGGGCAGGATCTGGAGCCAAGCTCCAATCACCTCCAATGAGAAATTGGGTAGCATTTATTTCTGTGAGTAGGCGAAGGAAAAATTGCTTCTTGGAACCTAATGGAGCGTAGACAGAGCCAAGACAAATGAAAGAATTTCCAAGTTTCAACTTAACAAATACATACCGACCATCTGGATCAGTCCATGTCTTGATAATCGTAAAAGGAAGTGACTTTCGAAAGAGGATGGCAACCCCACATTTAAGAACAGGGTTGGGATTAGTGGGATCTGGTTTAGAAACACTGGTATGAATGACTTTACCAACCCAATCCCTGCTAAATTTGCTAGATTCGATATTGTCCAAATGGGTTTCCTGCAGTAAGGCAACGTCTACATGTTTAGAATGCAAATAAGAAAGAACCTTCTTTCGTTTAATATAATGGGTGAGGCCATGAACATTCCAGGAAATCACCGACAACGGATGGATAGAAGACATGACAATAGAATTGAACAAGAAGATGATAAAGAAAAAAGAAAATAATTAAATAGAGATAAGAGAAGAAGTTTGTTACTCTGGGCAAGGAGGAAGAAGAGAGAAGGAAGAGAAGAGGGAAAAGTAGATTATAAAGGCAGAGTGAAGAGTGGAAGAGACACAGCAAATATGAATAGAGAGAGAAAAAGTATTAAAGGTACAAAGAAGAGAATGAGAGAGAAAGAAAAGAAAAAGGAAACCTAGACTGTTAACTACGGCTCTGGGTGCACCTACATCAGCACCAAGGGAGACCGGACCCCCTCTAAGCAAGGAAGAATGGGGATTCTGGGAGAAAGTAATAAAACTGAATCTGTAAAATGCATTTAGAGTATGATTACAACAAGAAAAATATGGATAACCATATACCATTATCATGAAATATAAGCAGTAAAAATAGAAAAAATCATGATATAAGAATCATACAATAAGAGAATAACGGGAGGAGAATAATAAAAACAAGGGAAATGGAATAAAAGCGAGACATATTGCATAATGAAAGAGGTGCGAGAGATAGAATGAAAAAAACATATATGAAAGTTAAAGGAGAGGAATAGAGAAATCCAGCACCAATAGAAAGAGGGGGAGAAAAGAGAATAGAAAGTACAGACAATAATGCACGGGAGCATAAGAAAATACCAGAATCTATTTGAAGAAATATATGAAATTATCCAAAGCGGAGTGAGCACTGAAGGAAATGAATAACGCCACGTTAAATAACAAGTACAATAACATAGGGAAAGAACGCATTGCAAAAAGGACCACCATAGTAAAGGTGACAGTTTTGAGTCAAGCCTACAGACAAAGATATACTGTGAGGAGGCTGGACAGGTAGCGTGACACCATGAAAGAACAGGGGGGGGCAAAAAACACAATATAAAACAAGAACAGAAGCTATCACACCACAGAAAGAAAGACAGCTTTAGAATAAGACCTAGACGAGAATATTAGGATAAGGAAAAGAAGAAGAAAAACACGAAAAGGAGACAAACCAACAATGGCACAAAAAAAGAGGGAGAGAGATATCATGTAAAGACAAGGAGGAAAAAACACCCCATAAAATCATGCAACGAAAGAGAAACAAAAGACAATGATCAGAAACAATCAAAACATAGAAAACAATGAAGCAAATAGACATCATTCAAAAGTGAAATAGTTAATAAATGAAATATTGAGTGATTACCCAAACAACAATAACATCACTTTAACAGGGAGAGTGCATAGGAAGGAAGAAAAACTACCTGCAGGTAGATAACAGTCTTATAGTATATAATAAGCAGAACCGGAAAATGATTAAATGACTGTAAAACTGAAACTCACATATTAATAGCGTATATATAATAATAGTAAGCCATGAGGCATTATACAGAACAGTAAGTATAAGGAACCATATTATATCATGCATAAAAGTCTCAGTGGACTAAAAAAACAACAAAAGCATTATGAACAACAAATACTGCTATAAACTTATAGAATAAGAAAAAAAGAAAATATTAGAGCATGAAAGTAAATTCAGTCAGCATCAGAAGGCGTCTTAAGAGGCGATCTAGACTTGTCTCTCTGTTGCGTGGTAGTATGAGAGGAGACAGAGCGTAGAGCTGAATCCCTGTCCTCCTGAGAACGAGACAGACGAGTAAGATCCCTGCCTGGTTGTTTAGATTCAGGAGAGGTGTATGATTGAGATGTTGGTAGATTCATAGAGGAGGACTTAGACTGAGGAGGTTGGGCAGAGTAAGAAGACTGAGTTTCCATGTCATTGGATTTGATATCGTCCAGAAACTGTTGAAGAAGTGCAGGATCATATAAGTCTTTGGACTCTCCATTCCTGGTAATACGGAAACGTGCAGGTTCAAATAAACCATATTTAATGTCCATTTGACGTAACTGGGGCTGCATAGAAAGAAACGCTTTCCTCCTCTCATTAGTTTCTTTAGAAAAGTCTGCGGCCATGTGGATGGTATGACCTTGAAACAGGAAGGAGTCATGAGTGCGAGCCAATGATAAAATCTGTCTGGTTTGCTCATGTCAGAGAAAACAAGCAATAATTGGCCTGGGTCTTGCCGAAGTACCGGAACGTGGTGGGCCCAGTCTATGAGCACATTGGAGCTCAATAGGAGGAGTAAAAGAAATACCAGTCAAAGTGGGAAGGGCATTTCAAAGAAAGGACTTCACATCTTGCTTTTCTATATTTTCTGGAAAACCAAAAAAGCGGATATTGTCTCTACGACTGCGATCTTCCAAATCGATGAAAGAGCAGATCTTGATCTGAACCCTGAACAGAATCCTGTCGGCCTTCTATAGCCACTTTCTTAGAGTCAATTACGTCAATCCTTGTATGGAAAGTAGTGAGCTCTGCCCTAATAGACTTGGTCCCTGCAGTTAATGAAGTCATAGCAATATCCAGACCTTCCAGTCGTCGGTCAACTCCAGAGAGTTCTTGCAAATTGCGTTGCATGGTATCAGATAAGGATTTGTCGCTCTGAGGTGATGCAGCTTGCGGTGCAGGAGGTGACGCAGATCCATTACCTTCAGTTGTCGAAGCAGAGGATTGTTTAACCACATCAGTAAAAAGTGTTTGTTTAGGACCACGACCACCATTTCTATCATTAGACATTTCCGTGCACCGTTGTAGTGATGGTCTACAATAGCGAATAGAGGGAATATTGGAATATGAGGCAATGATGAAATATAGCAAATAACTGGAAGATAATAAAATATGAGCAGCAAGTGAATGACCAAAGCGAACAGCATACAATTAATGCCTGAGATTTGAAAAAATCATTACAGCATTGCCACAAAATAATAAATAGTATGCCACTAAACCAAAGTAGTGTGAAAGTGTCAAGTCATGCGTGCCAAAAGTACCTCAGAAGCAAAGTATGGAAGTACAGTAAATGAGCACAACAATGGACTAGCAAGGCAATAATGACAAAGTAATTGCATGTAATGTGAGAATACACACTGAATTTTGAAGGTAAAGTATCATATTCTCAGGACTGTCACAAAGAAAACATGAGATATAAAGCAATTCACATGAGCTAATAACATATAGCGGTAATTGTAACTGAAAATTCAGCCCTCCTTCTCTTACCCCCCCATCCGCCGCCAACTTTTAAAGCGGAATTAGGAAAGCGTCACAGTAGAGGAACAGGATGACATATTAAAAAGAAGTGATAAAGCTGATAGAGTCAAGTAACTCTGACCCAAATGTCGTATATGTCTCCTAAATCGGCTGAATAAAAGTGTCAAAGTCAGGTGATTAGAGACAAGGAGAAAGATGGAACAGTACTTCTGCAAGTAAATCTGCCTGTACCGTTAATACTGACTTTTCAAGGGATATTCAAATCTGCTTCTGTATATAAAAGCAATCCTTAAGCAATAATAAGTCATGCAGCTGTAGCCTTGCAGGTTTTGCCATTACATCTGGTCATTTGTACATAGTTGACTAGAGAGAAAACGCTTTTCAGTAGAGTAACAGGTGTGTCAGTCATACCAATAACTTTTCCTTTCCCTTTTATGGTGCTTTTTTCCAATTAAGGGTGCTGTTAGCATCATCGCACCCCATCTCCGCGATGTCATCAACGGCTCTTTCAACTCCGCCACCTTCCCAGAAAGCTGGAAACACGCCGAACTCAGCGCCCTTCTGAAGAAACCCACAGCAGACCCTTCTGAACTTAAAAACTACCGACCCATATCCCTCCTCCCATTCCCGGCCAAAGTCATAGAGAAAGCCGTCAACAGCCAGCTCGCCGCCTTCCTTGAATCCAACAACTCCCTTGATCCATCTCAATCCGGGTTTCGAGCCAAACACAGCACCGAAACCGCCCTCATTGCAGCGACCAACGACATCCGATCACTCCTGGACAACGGAGAAACAGTGGCCCTCATCCTACTCGACCTTTCCGCCGCATTCGACACAGTCTGCCACAGCACCCTTATACATCGCCTCAGCAACTTCGGAATACAAGGAAAAGCCCTGGACTGGATCATCTCATTCCTCGCTGGGAGAACTCCAAAAGTCCGACTTCCCCCATTCTACTCAGAGGCCACCGAAGTCATCTGCGGCGTACCTCAAGGATCCTCACTCAGCCCCACCCTCTTCTACGTCTACATGAGTCCTCTCGCCTCCATCGCGCGTCTACACAACCTAAACATCATCTCTTACGCCGATGACACCCAGCTAATCCTTTCCCTCACCAAAGACCCCAACACCGCCAAAACCAATCTTCACGAAGGCATGAAAGAAGTAGCCGAATGGATGAAACAGAGCCGCCTAAAACTCAACTCAGACAAAACGGAGGTGCTCATCCTAGGATCCTCCCCCTCAACTTGGGACGACTCTTGGTGGCCTTCCGCTCTGGGCACAGCACCCACACCCACAGACCATGCACGTAACCTTGGCTTCATCCTAGACTCATCCCTCTCGATGTCCAGACAAGTCAACGCCGTCTCGTCCTCCTGTTTCAACGTACTTCGCATTCTCAAAAAGATCTTCCGCTGGATCCCCTCGAAACAAGAAAGACTGTCACCCACGCTCTGGTCACGAGTCGACTGGATTATGGCAACACACTTTACGCCGGAATCACAACAAAATTACAGAAAAAACTCCAGCGCATCCAAAACGCATCAGCTAGACTCATACTAGACATCCCGCGCCAAGATCACATCACCGGACATCTAAAAGACTTCCCGTCAGCAAAAGAATTACATTCCGCCTTCTCACCCACGCACACAAGGCCCTCTACAATCTAGGACCCGAATGCCTCAACACTCGACTGTCCTTCTACAAACCCACCCGTCAACTAAGATCGTCCAATCAAGCCCTCGCCGCAGTCCCGCATATCCGGAAATCCACCATGGGTGGCAGATCCTTCTCCTTCCTGGCTGCCAAGACCTGGAACTCACTCCCCACCCACCTCCGCCTTACTCAGAACCACATCTCCTTCAGAAAAGAGCTCAAAACCTGGCTATTAGACAAATAATGTACCCCTCCCCCTAGCGCCTTGAGACCCTCTGGGTGAATAGTGCGCTATACAAATGCCCAAACTTGAAACTTGAAACTAGACAGATTATTTAACAAAATGCTGTGGAGGGCGCTGGATGCTCAAAAATGCAGGCAAAGGCATTGAAGAAGACAGACTGTGGCCTTAGTGAAGCGCGCCCCCACCGTCTGAGGGGGCGCGGCCTACAACATGAGGAGGCGCGGCCCTTTAGTGTGGAGAACGCCGCCCTCGCTGAGGAGAGGCGCGGCTTCAGAAGCGCGCAAACACCGCAGCGCACATCGCTGGACCAGCCGTCTCACCGTCACCGTTATATCTCGGGAACAGAAGCCGCCATCCGAGACAGAAAACCACCACAGCAATCCCCATTGGTCTCCAAGTGCAGTCAGCGCCCCAGAGACGACCCACACGAGCAGGTAAAACCAGGAAGCTCGTCACGGGTCCGTCCCTCGGCGGAGCTCTCCTAGCAGGCGGCCATCTTCCTGCGTGGCCAGACCACGCCCCCCAGGTAGGTGTTTTCATTGAGTTGATGGATGAAGAAATGCCCAGGGTCTGCCAAGGACTGACTGAGGTCCTTGGCTCATGTGTGGTAACCAGGCCTGCACCATCGTTTTCACATAATGCTCACATTCCTTCTACTAAGTAACCTGTGAATAGGTAATTAGTTGTCCTGCCTGGCACTCTCATATTGCCTACAATGTCACTAAAATGTCCTTGTCAATGTATATGGTCACTTCTAAGTGGCCACCTGCCTTACTCATTGGTGTCCCCAGGCCATGGGAAATGGAAGGAAAGGAAAAATGGAGCAGGACGTATGAGTAGGGTGAAAGTGGAAAGTGGTTCCAGCCAAAAGGGTAGTAAAAGGAGGTTAGTCAGTAGAAAGGCTAGTGACTAAATCTAGGGGTTTCACAAACATCTTCCTTGCCCCTTTACCCCTCATGTTTGATCCCTGTTTATGTGGGCTTGCAAATGTCATTCAAGGGGCCAAGTACAGCACCTTCACCACTTTACTCTCAGTGGTACAGATGACAAGCTTCCTCGAAGCAAAAGTGAATGCTGACCCAACGAGGAGCATGTCCAGATGATGAAGCATGACACCTAGCTTGCTGGGTGTGTGAGGACCCTAGTTCCGCAAGAGCGGGATCCCCATATCCCTCCTTCTAGTACTTTCCCATCTCCACCATCCACTTGCTCGTGGTTGGCTCACGTACCTAAGTTAACTAGGCACCACAATTAGAGGAACAGCATTCACTTTTGCTTGAAGGATCTGACGTGGCACTTTTGCTGAACCTCTTTAAGAAACCCCACTGTCCCCCATTTTTGGGAAATACAGATGACAAGCTGCCACAGGCTTTGTAGAGAGGTAGTTTGGGGTTCTCAAGCTCGGAACTCAGCAATCACCCAGCTGCACAAAAAACAGGTTTTTCAATCAGTGATTTACTTTTGTAATAAAATGCACTTTAATACACACAAACAACTCAATACTTCACAGAACAGGCTACAGGTCAAATGCTTCACTGGTGCTTGGGAATTTTTGCCTGCAATACTTGCCCACTGCACTCCCACCCCCATCCCCCACTCTTCCCCCAAGTTCTTTTTAGGCAGATATCAAGAAACACGTGTAGATTAACCTTCTTTAGTGTTCGGTTCACTCAGTAGTACCCAGGGGTTCACCACTGAGGAATCAGCCAGTGAGGACCTGCAGCACGTCTGGCTTGTTCATGGTTGGATGAGCCCCTCCACAGACATAGTTTATTTGTACAGGGAACTGTCTGCTTGGGCGCAGTTAATTGTTGAAATGGGACAGTCTGCTTAGGTATACACTTAATTGATGTAGTGGCAGTCTCTGCTGAGGTACACTTCCTAGATGCAGTGATACAGTTGGCTTGGGCTTACTTCGTTGATGAAACAGCACAGTCCATTCTGTAAACTTCGTTGATGCAGTGAAATAGGCCTTTGACACAGCAGCTTCTGAATTAAACTGTTCCTCTGGAGAGACTAAGCTTATATTCCCTCTAGCACACAGAATGCACTCCTTTCTGTTGGGGTGGATCCTCACACCACTAGCATCAAGCTACTTGTGGCTCTCCCTGGACAGTCACACATCCTGCAAAGTTTGCAGGCTTCTTCCCTCTCTTCAAGTCCTAAGAGCAGCCCCTTCCTTCTAGGAAAGGCCCCAGGTGGTGTACCCTCACATCGAGAAAGCTGGCTGTCAGGCCGACACATGCTCTGGATGTAAAGCAGTCCTCTAAGTACTATGTGGAACTCTCACTTTTTTGTCAAAGAGAACTTGGAACTGGAACAAGTGGGTCAGTGTGGAAAGTATGCATTTTCAGGAGAGCAGCTTTGTCAGTGAGATTTGGGTGGGATGAGAAACTCATAGGGGCATATTATCAAGACAGGCAATACAATTATCGCAGCTTTAGCGGCAGAAAACTGCCGCTAAAACGGCGATAATGGGCTTGATAATATGCTCTATGGAATTCCAATTGAAGCCCATGTTAGATGTGAAGGACATCTAACATGGGCTTGAGTTGGAATTCCATAGAACATATTATCAAGCCCATTATCGCCGTTTTAGATGCAGTTTTCTGCTACTAAAGCGGCGATAATTTTATCGCCTGTCTTGATAATATGCCCCTCAGTTCCCAACTAAAAAAGCGGTGGGTGGCAGGATGAATGTGTAAGAAAACCCATGGGTACAGCAATCAAGAGAGATCAGAAACCTGTGGGTGCAGCTTTCTGACTGCTTTTGAATCTGACACATTTTAGCCATTTAATATTTTTGAAATTTGTTATGCCAAATTAATTTTCAAGCCCGAAATTTGTTTCAGATTTTGTTGGTGGGTGAATTGAAACATTCCTGGCGAGGGTCAGACTATCTTGCTGCATTGCAGATGGTCAGTGCAATAAGTGAATGGGATTAAAACATGTTCCAGGGCGGTTTTTATCTTTCATTCCAGCTATGCTATATTAAGTGTAAAAATGTCAGAAGGCTTGTTTTGTTTTTTTGACCTGCTGTCCCATTTCCCTACACTTCCCAAAAAACACTCAGAACCAATATTTACATTGCGCTCCTCCATCACATGATATATTAACATTGTAGGCCCAATCCACAAAGCCAAATTTACTACTAAAAATGTATGCCTGTCAAGTACAGACCAATGAAAACCTAGCATTTACTACTGCACAATTGGGTGCCATATATGTGTACAGTTTTGGAGTAGTAAACTCCATTAGAGTTTGTAAATGCCCACCGACGTGTGTAAGTTTGTGAGTATTTTCAAATTTCTCTCTGACTGTTGTTCACCTTGGAAATTGTCAGAGATTTGCTCCAGCAAAGTACTGAAAAGATTTCTTTCCAGGGTGTCAAGGGAAAAGGACAGTGCTTATTTTGAGTGGATGGTTGTAAGTTGGGCCCACGGGCATTCCTTTTCGAGACCGGGACTTGTTTATACACATTAGACTTTGACCCAGATCTCGAGAGATAAAAAAAAAAAAAAGGAGGCAAAGGAAAAAAACGACAGAAATGGAAAAAACTGTGCCAAAGGGAGAAAACAGGGATAAAAAAGAACCTGAAAGAGTGAGATAACAGGGCAGAGAGTGACTGGTGGTGGATGTAAGAGGCATAAGGTGGAATCAAGACTACTCAAACTTGGCATACACCTCCCAAGTCATTCATTAGGGCAGCCGCGGGAATCTGGGAAACTCCTCGGGCTCCAGCACTTATTATATTACAAATTAAGCAATAAGAAAGGAACAACTAAAAATGTGTGTGGTTGGGCGAGAGTAACAGGTTTCTCTACGTAGAAAAATATTTTCCCTATGGAGAAAAGAAAAGTACTATTGTGAAGAGTCCTTTCCCAATGAGAAAATGTACTGCTTGTACAGTGTGCTTTTTAGAAATAGTAAAATCTAAAGATGTTACATTACCAAAATGTTACATGACATTGCCAGTAATATGCCTGGGAATCTAAGGCCTACTACCAACAATGTTTGTGATTTCCAAAACAGTAGTAAATCTGCACTCATTCATTGGAGTAAGTCTACATGTGCAGATTTTATTTATTGTAAATCAGTCAATCTATATTTTTAATATCCTGATCCAAATATAAACAAGTTTCAACCAGCTCTTAGTGATATGAGGATATGAAAAACCAATACAGACATAGTAGACTCAACTCAAGGCCCCTGGAACCAACTCCAAGTAAAACATTAATTTATGTGGTAGATGGCACACCCCAACCTTCGCTGCCTAGTCAAGTCAAGTCATAAAATTTATATAGCGCACTACATACCCAGAGGGTTTCAAGGCGCTTAGGGAGGGGAGGAGGATTATTTGTCAAATATCCACGTTTTAAGTTGCTTTCTGAACGCTAGGTGATTCTGGGTGAGGCGAAGCTGAACCAGTCTGGAGTGGTTATTCTTTCAATTGTCCTCTCCAGGCTGTTTTCCAGACACCATCTTTATGCATAGCGATGCCCCTCATGACAGGGTAGATATGCTGATGAGAAAGGCATCCTCTGAATAAAATTCTGTGAATCTCTGGTTAAAGCATAACCAGGAACGGTATCTGCTTATTTCAAGCTATATATCCAATATCCTATCCTCCAGGGACAAACAACTATTATGTGAATGAGAGAGCCCCCCACTTTAACAATTCTGCCAGTACTGCCCTGATTTCCCACTGTTCATACCTTTAGGTCGTTTTATAATTGGACACATTTGTGATCAGAGCCGTGGTGCAACTTTAGTTGGGTACACTATAGCGCACCCTGTGTGGCTCAATGGTTAGAGCGGCAGACCCTGATGCAGAGGTCTAGCCTGGGACCAGAGTTCAATTCCCCACCTCGGCGGGTCTTGGGCTCAAAAATTCCAGGGACCTGATAATTCTCGCCTCGGTGCCTATTCCAATCATGGAGTCCCACTCTGCAACTCTGGGCAATAGCTTGCTTAATCTCCACACCGGCCCCCACAACGCTAAGGATGCCTGGCCTCCACTTTGGGGGTGCCCAGGAGTGGACGCCTCACGGGATGGGTTCCACAGCGGTATTCGTACAAGCGCCTTGAGACCCTGGCGTGTGAGTAGTGCGTTATACAAGTATCAATTTACAATTTACATTTACCCTGTTGCAGTTAATATACTCCACCCAGCGCAGCTACAAACTAGTGGAAAAGTGACGCAAAAGCGGCGCAAGGGGCTTGTAAATCTGCCCCCATGTGAGCAGCACATTATTGATAGGCGGACCGGCTTTTAGAAGCAGCTGACGCATCTTTCACAGTTCACGTGGCAAACTGCCTGTTATTTGAAGAAGGACAGAGCCCCCCACAGGCAGATGCAGTGAGCATCTGAACCTGACTGCGGGGCATGCCTCGGGTGACCCTAGGATACCGTTGCCTCCTATTACATAGATTACGTACTGCCTCTTTGCAGCACACATTCAGTGCGCCCGACAGCTTCTTTGCCAATGCACCTGCGTCTATGATACAGCGCAATTGTAGAGGCAAAGGCTTTGCTTGTCTGCTTGGGACCGAGCCCCCATGCTCAGGAAGGATCACCCCAGTGAGATTGTCTGGTGATACACGTGTGCTGGTGTTAAATGAATTACAGAAGGGGCTGCACAACTCTGTGTTTCACCTTCTTTAATACCTTAGTAAATTGGAGGTGCAGCCGAGAGGCCCCTGGGCATTTGTGTAATACAGCCCCTGCAGTGTGTTGAATAGGAGCTTGTAAAGAGTGAATTTTCTCATAGAGACCTTCTTCAGATCAGTCAAATGTGTCCATTGAGTTCAAAAGAAACCAAGGCCTCCTAATGGTAAACACTTTGTTAGTGTTTAGTGTAGCTGATATTCAAAGGGTGTGCAAGAGTGTGTTACTCTAAGAAACAATTATGAAGTCTGAACAGAATTAACAAACCCTTTTACAACACATCACTCCGCTGGAGGTTATCACCACCCTACTGGAGTTTACAAAACCACCCTATTGAAGGAAAGGGGCCAAGATAATGACACTAAGAGGGGGGGGGGGAATACAGTAGTCTACTCTTCTTGGTCAGGTGTGATGTATGTGCTTGTAAGTCCTGTAACTCCCCATTTAGAACCTACAATGGAAGTGTCTATGAAGTGCTATCGTCCTGAAAAATGCTGCTCTTGCAAGCCATGACTATTTTTGAAGATGTCTTTGTATAATATTAGAAAGAATCAGGTATCTGGTTCCATCTATATTACAGCAGTGAAAGACAAATGAATTCTGTGTTGTTTGATGGCACCCCGTGCACAGGGAAGGGAGCTAAACCTGTAACTCTGGTACAATGTGTGCATGCATCTATATGGTATTTCTAAATGGCAGCGGAGCAACGTGCATGGTCAGTCAAGTGGGTGGAGAACGCAATAGCTCACATTTTGTCATATTCATTCTGAAACCACCATTCTTTGAGACATCTCCCGTTTATTTAGTAAAAGTGCTAATGGCTGTTATATTGTACAAATAGTTAGTAAGATGCCAATGGCTAACATTGAAAATATAAATGAGTCCTAATCTGTATATATATATATATATATATATATATATATATATATATATATATATGTATATATATATATATATATATATATATATATATATATATATATATATATATATATATATATATATATATATATATATATAGTAAACAATATACTCCCGCCTTTCCTCTAATGTGTTCATGTAGCAGTGACTAGTTATAGCAAACAGCAAGTAGGATAAGGGTCAGCCTTGTTGCCTATCCTTTCCCACCAGAACATTATCCAAACATCTTAACTCTCACTACCTTGGATGTTGGGTCAGCCTCACATGCCATTATCCTATCTGTGTCATGTTTCCCCCTTCTCAGGTATACAGAGTATCTTTTTTAAGGACCACAGTCCATGAAGTTAAATTGAGAGTGAGAGCACTTGTTTGTCTGGGAGTTATCAATTATATGAGTAGCCTTCTCAATATAGCCCCCCCCCCCCCCTAGCCTTCCTCAATGGACTTAAATGGACTTAAATGGACAGAATGATCTGTGTACAGTAGAAACAGAAGAAACTATCTTGGATAAGCAGTATGACTCTAGAGCAAAAATGTACATCCAAATTTAAATAAAGCAATATGTCTATTAGAACCAGATTTGCTCAGATGTGCCCCTTGCATGGCAAAAACTAAAATGTGTGCTTCTGACATAGTTGATCACAAAAAGAGTCAAACAAACCTGATAGAAATTCCAACATGTTGGGTGCAGAACTATTTTAAATATGCCAAGTATACCCAACCTGGTGTAGGACTTTGTTCAATTTAAATTTCTGATGGCTACAGAGGGACCCGAACGAGGAGTGGAGGAGGCACTGCTATAATAATAAATAATAATAATAAAGGGGCTTATAAAGCGCTTGGTGACGCCATCCCGGCGTGTCCCCGCGCTATGGAGAGAGAGGCAGAAAAGCAGTGACCGGTCTACTGGGTGAACAAATGTGTTTTTAGAAGCTTCCTAAATATAGTTTCAGTCTTGGCCAGTCTAATTGCAGTAGGAAGAGTGTTCCATTGGTTGGCTGCTAACACTCGGAAGGAGCGTCCTCCCATTCTGGCCTTCTTTATACGAGGTACTTTCAAAAGACCCATGCCCATGGAGCGAAGTGCTCTGTTGGGCTGATAAGGGATGGCTAGGTCCATCAGATATTCAGGGGCTTTCAAAACGGTTATCCTATAGCAAATTAAAAGTGCTTTAAACAGGATCCTTTTTTTTATAGGAAGCCAATGAAGGGCAGATAGAGTGGGTTTAGATGCCGTTCTTTTGGGGAGTCTGAGAACCAGTTGTGCTGCCGTATTTTGTAACACCTGGAGCCGCCTTAGGTTCTTCTCAGTAGTCCCTAGTAGCAATACGTTAGCATAATCTATGCGGGAGGTGACTAATGCTTGGGTCATGGTGCGTCTAGCCTCCAGGGGCAGAAGGTCCAGCGTACGGTTTAAGGTCTTCATTATCCCAAAGCATTTCCCTGCAACTTTGTTAACGTGGTTCTCAAAAGAGAGTTTGGGATCCACCCAGACCCCCAGATTTTTTGCCTCCCTGCCAGGGATAGGTGTAGGGCCAAGGCAAGGAGGCCACCATTCCTGAGTCCAACTGGTATCCTTTCCACCTATCACTAGAACTTCAGTTTTTGAACCGTTGAGCTTCAGGCAGTGTTGGTTCATCCAGCCTGCAAGCTCCTGCATGCAGGCTTTGAAATTTGGCCGCTGCTAAAGTGGGTGTCTGTGATAGGGAGATGAGCAGTTGAGTATCATCGGCATAAGATACTAATTCTATGCCGTATGATTGGACCACATCTGCCAATGGGGCCATATACAGGTTGAACAGGGTGGGGCTCAGGGCAGAGCCCTGGGGCACCCCCTGTTCTAAGGCTATGCTATCTGAAAGAAACATGCCTCTCTGAACCTGGAAGCTGCGGTCAGATAGGAAGGCTTTAAGCCAACCCAGTGCTGCCTTGGTGACCCCAGCACTGCTCAGACACTGTAGCAAGATGGAATGGGCCACAGTGTCGAACGCAGCGCTGAGGTCCAGCATAATGAGAGCCATAGTATGACCTTCATCCGCTCCAATCCGCAGAGTCTCGGTCGCTCGCAAGAGGGCCGTCTCGGTCGAGTAGTTCTTCCGGAAGCCAGATTGGGAGCTGTGCAATGCTTTATTAGCTTCTAAGTGATCCATGAGCTGTGTATTGGCTATTTTTTCAGTCACTTTAGCAAGGAAAGGTAGGAGGGAAATCGGTCTTAAGTTCTCTAGAAGGTCCTGGCTTACATTAGGTTTCTTTTTTATTGGCAGCACTATAGCCTTCTTCCAGTCTCCCGGAAGGGAGGCCGAAGAAAACGATAGTTGGATAATGTGTCTAAAATAGGGCTCCAGTACTTCTAAACTAGCAGTCAGTACTTTAGGAGGGGCCGGATCTCGAGGGGAGCCTGATTTAACACCTTTGCATACATTTACCAATACATCAGGTGGCGGGACCACAAAGCTATGTAAACCTGACTCTGTGGGACTGACCTCTCTGTCTACCCTGAGATCATGGCTAGCGGTCAGGTTGTGTTTTGATCAACTCCTTCCACTCTCCATTGTGTTTTCAACCCCCTCCCTCTTTCCAATGGCTTTTCAAACCACCCCACCCCCTACCACTCTCCGTTACATTTTCATACCACCCCCTACACCCTCCCATTTCAACATCAGAATCTCCACTGACTCAGCACTTACAGGAATCCAACGGGTTGTTGCATGAAGTTGCATGAAGCACTCACTCACATGACATCTGCTGTTCTTGGCTGAGTGTACTTCTGCCCTTTTAGTACCACTAATATGAGTCCTTACACATGCTTGTGTCTTAGCAGACGCTGCAGACTTTTCTATCAGCAGGCACCAACAGGGCCTGTGCACAAACCTCACTAAACAAGAGACCCCCGTTTTATAGCCAGCACCCACACCTGCCCTCCTCAGCTAGATAACTCTGCAAGGAGGATGTGGCATAACAGCCAGAGCTGCTTACTGTCCAACTGGGGAACCATCTTCGAATCTCGGCATCAGCTCAACATCCTCTGATTCTGGGAAAGTCATTTAATCTCTCCCATTCCTTTAAACAATGATTGGTGACCTTGTGTAAGATGATGGTGCTCATGAAATGCACTCCAATACCTTTGGGTCGAGTTTGCGCGGTATAAAATTGCAACAATTAAAACAATATACAGATTATTGAGAAAATCTCCATTCATTACTGAATTCAACACTTTAAAAATACTAAGGGAAGGCTATACAAGCAGAATGGAGTTACGCTGGAGCCACAAAGACGCCTTTGCTCTTCTTTTTAGAATCATTTACTGTGTGTTCAAGGACAGATTGTCAAATGTCATGCAACTTTCAAGGAACCCCTGCTGGTTCCAATTGAAGCCCATGTTAGGACGTGAAGGACATGGAATTCAATTGGAATTCCGTTGAACATATTATCAAGCCCATTATCGCCGTTTTAGCAGCAGTTTTCTGCTGCTACAGCGGCAATAATTGTATCGCCTGTCTCGATAATATGCCCCACAGTCATTTCACGAGTTGTAGTAGGGTACATTACAACAGCTTCCCCATGAACTTCAGAAAGTTGCTGGTGGTAAATGCAGAGATAAACAATCATTGGCAAAGGCAAAAAGGCTGGACTTGGCAAGCTGTTATGATAGTGCCTTTGGCCTGCACAGTGCTTTGAAAATCTTGTGTAAAAAAAGAAATACATAAAAACGAGCTTAGAGCCCCCGACTAATTACCCATACTTACCAATGATTGGTCCTCACATCACTCTCGTTTTCTTGCTTCCTATCGGTAAGCTTCTCTTCCTGGCCTCAGCTTCTTCCTGGGCTTCTGATTCTTCATCCATGCCATGGAGCTTGGACCAAGGACAGCTTCCTGTTGCCTGTGTCATTCTACAGGTCACAGGCTACTGCAGTTACTCTTTATTTTATTCATTTTTACGAGTGTTTGTGTCAGCAGTTCCTCTTTTCGCCCTCTGTTGTGTTTTGATCAACTCCGTTCCACTCTCCATTGTGTTTTCAACCCCCTCCCTCTTTCCAATGGCTTTTCAAACCACCCCACCCCCTACCACTCTCCGTTACATTTTCATACCACCCCCTACACCCTCCCATTTCAACATCAGAATCTCCACTGACTCAGCACTTACAGGAATCCAAAGGGTTGTTGCATGAAGTTGCATGAAGCATTCACTCACCTGACATCTGCTGTTCTTGGCTGAGTGTGCTTCTGCCCTTTTAGTACCACTATTATGAGTTCTCACACAACCTTGTGTCTTAGCAAACGCTGCAGACTTTTCTATCAGCAGGCACCAACAGGGCCTGTGCACAAACCTCTCTAAACAAGAGACCCCAGTCTTATAGCTAGCACCCACACCTGCCCTCCTCAGCTAGATAACTCTGCAAGGAGGATGTGGCCTAACAGCCAGAGCTGCTTACTGTACAACTGGGGAACCATCTTTGAATCTCGGTGTCAGCTCAACATCCTCTGATTCTGGGAAAGTCATTTAATCTCTCCTATTCCTTTAAACTATGATTGGTGACCTTGTGTAAGGTGATGGTGCTCATGAAATGCACTCCAATACCTTCGGGTCGAGTTTGCGCTGTATGAAATTGCAACAATAAAAACAACATACAGATTATTGAGAAAATCTCCATTCATTACTGAATTTAACACTTTAAAAATACTAAGGGAATGGTGCGGTTTTCCTCATCTAGTTCATCACCGCTTAGAAGACACTTCTCCATGTCATGCAGGAATGGGGTACTTTTTATTTCTACACTGCCTCGGGGTCCGGGATACATCTGTAGGCAAAGCTTAGCCAAAAGTCTACAGCAGGATATGTCCAATGTAGGCCCATCAGGGCGAGAGCCATGCCACGATTTCAGGGTACCCACACAAAGTAAATGGATATAGAAGTAAGATAATGGGAATGTATTTACACAATGCCCTATTACTTACCGGTAATCTTCATTACTCCTGGTCCCGTTGTCCACGTCCGATTAATGACAAAGTGGAGAGAACCATCTCCTGACAGAAACAAAGAGCAGAGGTTTGCTGGGATGCTAACCCTAACCCCTCCCAGTGGGAGTACATAAGGAGTACTTACCTAGCATTCTGCCTGAACTACCAAGCCCAACAGGAAGGCCTGCCGTCCGGGAGGGAGGGCGGGCGTAATGAATGAGATGAGGAAAACGGGACCAGGAGTAATGAAGATTACCGGTAAGTTTTAGGGCATTACCCCCAGGTCCTTCCTGTCCTCATCCCATTAATGACAAAGTGGAGAATACGAAAGCCGAATACCGGCCTTCCAAAACACACCCAGGAAATCACCCCAGGAGTAGTAACCAAGGAAAGCAAAAAGGAGAACCGCATGGAACAGGCAGGGCAGAAAGCCCGGAATTAACTCCACCAAAATGCAGGACACAACCCCAGCACAAAACAAGCAGGAAACAACCAATGCGAAAATGAAAAAAACACAACCACAGCCCAGAGGGGAAAGATAACACACCAGGTACCCCCCAAACAACCAAGGATGGTGGGGAACCCGAAGAAAGAGACCACCAAAGGCCTCCATCAAACGCAAGGACAGTGAGGAGGCAACACAAAAAAAAAGAGCCAAGAGGCCAAAACACCCCCAACCAGCCAGGAACAGTCCAACATGGACACAACCAAGCCCGAAAAACAAACGGGACATCGGAAGCCGAAGGCGACAGTGACACCAAGGACACAGCCCGACAAAGAAATGAGAAGAAGAACACCAGGCCCCATGAAAGGCAAATCCCAAACCGCCAAGCGGAAGCAAGAAAGCCACAAAGGTGACAAGGCCAGAAAACCAAGGCCAAAAAGGAGGCACCCCCATAGAGACCACCAAGGGCAGAGCACCAGAAGGGAAACCGGGCCAAACCAACCAACACCACTGGCACCCTGAAAACTCAAAAAACAAACCACACAGGCGGCCACTGGACAAAAAGGCGTACAAACCCTGCACCACCCCGAACAGGGAGCAGAACAGACAGAGAGGGAGTCCAAAGCTAGAATGGAAGAGATGCCCCGAAAGCCTAAGAGACACCAAAGCAACCCAAATGGAAGACAAGGGGAAGAAAGGAAAGACACCACTGCCCGACCAAAAGGTACGAAGGGCGAAATGGCCAGCCACAGGACAACTCCCCCAACCAAAAAGTATGGGGAATATCTGCCCTCCAACAAGGCAAGGCACAATCCCAAGAACCAACAAAGGGCAGGGCCACACAGATTAGACCGGAAAAGGGGGTGAAGCACGGATCAAACATCGACCCTCTTCCCAAAGGCCAAACTGCCCCCCCCAGAGGGCCCAGAGGACATCACCACCGAAAAAACCCAGAGGAGGACCAGGACTAGGGCAGGAACATCCAGCACCAAACAGGAGACCTGACACAGAACAACAGCCAAGCACCCAGCATGGCAGAAGGAACAAATGCGGGAGCCCACAGACAGGCAAAGCCAAGGCCCACACCAGAAGGCCGGGAAACCCGGACAACCCCAGAGCCATAAGGGAGCAGGCAAAGCACCCAAAGAAATCAGCCACTGAAAGACCAACCAGTAGGAACAGGGAACCGAACCCCAGACCCAACCGAACCGAAAGTACAGGGGAAGAGCCAGAAACCTCAACTCTGGGAAGCCCCACCATTTCACCAGGAACAAGGCCAGCAGCAGAGCTGAACTAAAGGAAAGGCCAAGGAGTGGAAACTACCAAACCCTGGACCCAACCCGACCAGGGGCTGGACAGGGAAGGACGGAACAGAAGGGGAGGGCGAGGCAAGACCTGAGCAACCTAAACAACAAAGAGGCACAACAGGGAAAATGTTGCACCAAACAAAACACCCCAGAAGGACACCCCAACCAGAAATGAGGGGGCCGACAGGAGACACAAGAAACTCCCCCACAGGGACCGAGCAGCCAGCCAACGGAACCACAGACAGGTCGACTAAGACCGGCAGACACCAACACGGAAACCACACAAGCCCAGAAGGTGCGGGACCGAGCAACAGCCACAGACCCAAGCCAGACAAGCCACAGGGAAACAAAAGCCAGGGCGGAAGCCAAGCGGACCTCACAAGCACACCCAAGACATGACCTATTACACCCCAAAGGAGGGCAGAACCCCCAGGGCCAGCCACAAGCAAGGCCCCCAAAACTGGGAAGCCAGGGCTCTAGCCAAGCATTCCGGCAGGGCAGGAGGGAATAAGAGCCCAACCCGCAACCGGGGAAAGACCATGCAGAGCAAAGGCAAAGCCAAGGGCAGGGAGTCCTGCAGAGAACCCCTGTCCCCAGTACCGCCGGACCTCCAGGACCGAAAACCCAAACATGGCAACTGCCCACAGGCATGGACAAGAAAGGGCAGAGAATAGAACCGCAATGCCTCAAAAGAAAATAGCCAGAACCAAATCAGGAGCCAAGCGCTGCAACCCAAGCCCAACCCCACATCACTACTGAGAGGAGACGTGATCAGGTGCATTCAGGGTGAAGCGGCCGCAGGACATGGCGGACAACAGCCCCCTCCCCCCATGAGGGAGCAGAGACCACAAGACAAGGCACAAGAACAGCCCCACGCAGGATAACTGGAAGACACATCAAGATGGAGGAGAACCGGCGGCCAAGACTACAGAAAACAGAGCCGCCGGCAGAGCGACAACGGTCGAGGAACAGAAGGGTACCCAGAAGCCAGGGTCACAAAAGCCCACCCAAACTACAGCCACAGGCTCCCGGAACCCCATCAGCAAGGTGAACAGGCACCCAATGCTGCAAGACACAGCCCACACGACTGCACCCCAGAGAGGTGAGGAGAGAAAGAGACGACAGGGGTAGCGGGAACGTATGCCGACCGCCACCTACAGCAGGAGCATGCCCAAGGGGGGTATACAGGGAGAAACGGCACAAGCAAAGAACATCGGTCTGAGGACACAAACAGCTGAACCACCCCGCCCCCACAAGGAGCGGGACCCACTGAAGGGGGACCAGCCCCGCCCTAGGCCAAGACCATGCAAGAGGGAGGAGAAAGTAAAATGCCAGGAGGAACATACCCCTAACTGGCACAAACCCAACAACACAGCTAGCCCCAAGCATCAGGGTCAACACCCTGCAGGCAGCCCTGGGAACCCAAGCAGACACCCAACCTGGAAGGAACAATACCCAAAACAGTGGAACAACAGAGCAGGACACCAGGACACGTGGCCGTTGGGCAAGACAAATCAGACAAAACAAAAACCCACAGCGCGGGCCAGACCCCGGCATACCCCAAACCAGGGACCAACCAGGCCCAACCCAACCAAACCCCCTAAGGCAGGGTAGGACGGCCAACAAAGGGCAAAAGCGTAAAAAACACCAAACAAAAGTGCCACCACAGGTGGGGGAACCAGATGAGGACAACCACAAAACCTGGAGACAGGAACAGACACAAATAGGGCGGGATGGCCCCAGGCCTAAGTAGGAACCAGCCCCAACCCAGCACAACCTCGACAGTAGACCAGAGCAAAGGCCACAAGGAAGGAAGGGCCAAAGGCAAAACTAGGCGCAGAAGAGAACAAAGCGCTGTAACCAAGCTCCAGGGATATCAGGAACACCCAAACAGGCAGCAACCACAGAGCCCAGACGAGAGTAGGTGCAGCGTGCGAGAACGCCCTGTAGGCCCAGGCATCACAACAGCAAGGCCCAACAAAGCCGGTGGCAAGCCACAGCTGCCCCCAAAGGAGGGGTTAACAACCCCAAAACATAGGCAAACAGGCTCTCAGGGTGGAATGGCCATAGGCCAAACAAGATGTAAAAACGACACCACACCACCAAAACCATGCATTACACATAACTACCGGGTAGAGAAACACAAAATGGAGAGCTGATGGTAAAACACATGCCACAGGAAAGAAGTGGTGATGCTGCTCAGAGGCAGAGCACATGCTACGCATGTAGGAGGCCCCGGGTGCAATCCCCGGCACCTCCAACAATCATGCAGAAAGAAGAGAAATCACCTGTGGAGGAATAGTCTGCGACCGCAACCACTAGGCCACGGTGACACACATAGCAAAACAGTGCAAAATGTGGCAGAACAAACCCCACGCCACAACCACGGCCACCAAGGGCACCCACAGCGCGGCAGGACCAAAGTAGAAGAAGCCGATAGATACCGAAGCACAGCACCGGCACTCCAGCACGAGTGCCTGAGCACGAGTGCAAGGATCAGCAGTAAAGGACAGATTCTAGGGCACGGGTAGAGCACTAGACATCCCCCAAAGCACCCTATGGAGAGCCAAGCAGAGAACACTAAGGCCAGGAGAAGAAGGCCCGAAGGTGTGACTCAGTAACAGAAATGCGTGCAGACTCTGCCGGACCTCAGCCGGGCATCACAGAACAAAGTGGAAATCCACTATGCAGTACTCGCTGGGGAGGAGGGCCAGCATACTCCAAACAAAGTCCCCATCCCCCTGTACACAGCCAGCCCAAGGCGAACCTCCAACAACCATGCCAGGGCAGCAGGAACTAGAGGAGACGACCAGTTAGCGAGGAGCGACAACCATCCGGCCAGGCCTAGGGAAGATGCGCTCCTAACCGGAAACGGCTGATCGGCCGGCACTCAGCCGCAAAGAGCCGGCCGACGTGAACTCCAAGAGCCAGCCAGAAAACCAAGCCTCCCAGCAAACCAGGAAGGTCGGGAGGCTGAACAGCACACACCCCATCCAGAACAAAGAGGCAGCCAGAATGGGCCCCGAAGAAAACTGCTACTCAGCAGGAGCAGCACCAGCACCTCGTCCCATTCCAGTTGAAGACAGAAAAAAAGATCAGGTGGAATGCTGGGTAAGTTCTCCTTATGAAGTCCCAGTGTGAGGGGTTAGGGTTAGGGTCCCAGCATTCCTCTGCTCTTGGTTATCTCCAAACTCTCATGAATGTTTACTCATAGGAGATGGTTTGACGTTAGCCTCAAATACTATATACGACAGAAGGTATTGCATCCAAAAAGAGAACAGAATGCTCAGTACAGACTTAGGGATTCCACGACCTTGAAGCACTTTTACAGGGGCACCAGTTAAATTACAAAAGGCTGAATTACTTCTAATGTACCGAGGCATGCCATTCAATCAACACTCACCATCCATCATACAATGGTATACATTCTTGCGCATATGTTCCAGCACCCAGTACGGTCCCACAACCCTCCCTCGAGTTACTTACCCTCTAAGCTGCTGTCGGAGCTCTTTTCTTTTTTATCATGATCTTTTTTAGCACCAACTCAACCCAAAGGCATTGGAGCACTTTTACAGGTACATCAGTTACATTACAGAAGGCCAGGTTACTTGCTTATGGGCCTTTTTTATTTTAAGCCATGTTGAACAACATGTAAAAAAACACTGACAAACCCTATTGGCTTTACCAATGCTTCTTAAGTCAAGCTAATCCCACAAAAATAAAGAGAACAAAATACCACCGCCTAATAATGTGACGGCTGTGTGCGTGCAAGAACAACTGCTAAGTAAAAACAAATTACCTGTGTCACTTAATTTTAAAAGAAAGGCATGGATGCTCTTTACTTTTAATGCATGACGGAGAAACAAATGCTTCCTAATGGCGCAAACAAAAAGGTGCTATTGGCTTTAAATTACTTTAATCTAAAAAAATGTAAAAACCCAGAAAAATGACTAAAAATTATGAAAGGATAAAGAATTGAATGGGAAATAGTGCACATGTGATCAGGAATACATTTGTGTCATCACTCTCAGAGCTTGAGAGTCAATGGCTGAAGTGTGCTGACAAATTGCTCCATAATGATTGCTGAAGAGGGCGGAAGCAGAATGTGAATGACATATTAGCAATCCAGTGAATGGAGAGGGCTGGCACAAAGGCCTTCTAAAGATATGTTTATGAATTTTGTATTTTTTCTATTATAAGAGGCTGGCGAAGCAGCTATACCTGTCTCTAAGTGTTGCCTACATATTAGAAAGAGCCCCTAGTAAAAGTGATACTGTATGGAATGCCTTGTATTTTTCCCTGAAAAAGATTACATATTTGTTATGTAAAGCCCATCGAAAATTTTATTTCAACTATCTGGTTTCGCTTCTCCTTCAAAAATTTTTTGTACTAGTTATCATTTGTTTAACTTTGTTATCTGGGACATTCAACATGCTTTTAATCTGTCAAACTTTAGTTTTGACTTACAGTACTTGTCTTTCTCTTTAATTTTGAATAAGGTGTATTCTGTGCTGAAGATGCATGCACATACTGGACCTCTGTACTATTAATTGGTGCTGAACTGCTGTTTAATCGTTGCTCTTTCAATCAGATGTATTATTTAGTTGTGGTAAAACAAAAACGTTCCGTCTAGGACAACATGGACGTTTGTTAAAGCAAAATATGGGCCAGATGAACGAAAATAGAAATAGTAATTAACTAATCGTGATTTTTTGCGAACCACAATTAGGAAATCGATTTTTCCAATGTATGAAACTCTTCTGAGTTTCATTGGCGATTCAAAGTGGGTTGTAAATTGACCTACCTAAAGAATATAATTGAGGTGAATTGCCATTTGTGATCCTCTATGACGTACTGCCATCAGGGACATCCAGGGACACTGTCTACTTCCCTCCCAATAACATGACATGACTAACAAAAGGGATGCTGGTCCCAGCTTCTCGTTTGCAAATCAGTTTTAATCTCAACTGATCATAGGTTTGTGTCTGCAATTGCGTTTGCAAAACATTGATACATTTCATTGCGAAGTTCAGTTAGGAAGGGAAGCAAACCTCTTTCACATCCCCTCCTAATTATGATTTGTGTTGCCACAAAACTCATTATTGTAAGACAACAAGACATGCTTTCTTATAACAGTGTTTAATTATTTTTAACTAGAATTTTGAGAAAGAAAGTAAGTAAAATATGTAGGCCTCTTTTATGGCTGCCTCGTTAAATGCCTCCTTTGCACATTAGTCACAATTACAAAGGATGCCATAAAGATTGCACTATTAATTGGTGCTGAACTGCTGTTTAAAAGTTGCTCTTTCAAACAGATGTGTTATTGAGTTGATTACACTAAATTTAGTCCTTGCCTTCCCTTCCAATTTTAGCCATGATGGTCTTTTATTTGCCTGCTGAAAGTGGTTGAGGGGAATAAATAATTCACAATTTTACTTACAATTTAGCCATGCTTAAAAGACCACAGACTCCGAATTCCAGTTAATGGATTATATTTTTTTATTATAAGGTCAAAAATAATTGGATGTTAACACTTCTAAGAATCAGCAAATACAGGTATATAAAAATCAATACAGAGCCGAACCTATGCATATAATTTATTCGGCACAGAAGGCATACTGTAACAAATTCCAGAATTAAAACACAACACAGGAATAAGGCTGAATCTAATTCCTTATACATTAGGAAGGAAAGCATGAGTTATCTTTCCCGACACTACTCTCATTAGGATTCCTAGCTGAGTACCCTAACTTCTGTCCCAAAGGTGTCAGCACGTGTAGACTTCCTGAGAAGTACTCAAGTCAAATGGGTCAAAACTAGCTTAAGGTTACTGAGCTAGCTCTTAAGATGCTCCTTCTCCTCTGAAAATGTAGAAGTCTGGTTTTTCTGTCCCTGCGCATCATACAAAAAGACCAAAATTCAGCCCCCTCCTTAATGTATCACATAACAAATTGTTTCACTTGCAATATTCCCCAGTAGATTTCCTTGGACTCTTTTAATTAAGTTCTTCTTATCTTCTAGTGGCCTTGAGATTCAGATAGGCCAGGCACAGAAGAATAACAAGGTTGAATTCTTGTACCTGCAGTAAGATGAGAGCATACTGTTCTGGCACACACAAGAGATACATTTAAATATTTATTTAGTAACCGAGGATTTCGAACCTGTCAACAACTTGTAGCTCTGGGCATACAGTGCTGGTAACTTAAACACACACAGTTATATTTGTGTGAATAAAATGTCATCCTGCATATTATGCATACAAGAATGATGTCTCTAATACATTTGACTTTTAATTAAAGGTGTACATTACATGTCTAAACTTAAGTGTTGAATAAATGCATTGAATAAACATAATACACTATAAACGATAAAAATATATACGAGTGTGTTTAAATCATGAGTATAATGCACCCATACAATTTAGAGTGCTGTAAGCACTCTATCAGTTCCCCATCTTATGACTAGTGTCATAACACCAACATCTTACCCTCTTACAGATTACATTTTTTTTTTACAGAAGAGATCGACCTAAATAAAAGTTGTAGCTTGCCGTCCCTGTCTGAATCTTTCTAACCCCTTAAGTTGCAGATAATGAATGTCCTGCAGTCGTTCTAACTGCTGCTCTTGTTTCTTCCTGGAATTTTCATTATGGCGTGCCTTTTGCCATTTGTAAGGTTTGATGACTCCCAATAATACAATGATACAAATGATTGCTATTATGATTGGTTTCAAGATGTATGCCATTATCCCTTTTCCCAGGCTTCCAAACCAACTTCCAATTTTCCCAAATCCTTTACCAATATGTTCTCAAATGCCATCGGCAGCCAAATCACACAAATCTTGATGTATCTCTGAGATGTTACTGATATATTTTCGTATATCCTGACTATTGTCAGGAATATACGTGCAGCACTGTTGACCTTTCAATAATTTACAGACTCCACCGGCTTTTGCCAATATGACTTCTAAAGCAAGCCGCTTTTGAAGAACCATAGCCATTATCGAGACCATCTCTCCATCACGAGTAATAACATTTGGGCAATATTCACAGAGAGTTTATCCTCTATTGGTGCCAGCTTTCTAATTTTCACATCATTCAAGATCACACTCACACTTGGTATCATAGCTCCAAAAACATCTCTAACAATTTCCCCAGCACTTGCACCACGTTTTCCTCTGTGTACACCTTTTCCCTCTAAGGACCATAAATAATCTACAGGGAATATTTTAGGAAACACCACTGCTGAGTAGCATGTACCATACCTATTCTTGGGCAATTTCACATAAGAGCTTTTTCCTCACACATTTGGTACTATGGTTAATTTATCCAATAACGCCTTTCTTATTGCCTCTTCGATTAAGAAAATGTGTTCACAATCACTCTCATCCACAAATATTTTGTCATAATAAGTTGATGTGTCTAATGCATAATTTTTCTTTCTGCTGAAAGTCTAAAGCTATTGCACCAGAACTTCCCTTCGCCTTATGATCTAATTCTTCTTGAGTCCACGGGATAACCTTATGCTTCGGATCCGATCTAAATAAGGTCTGTCTCTGTCGTTATTCTATCTGATCTACAAATTTCTTTTTAATGTCCGTCAACATTCAAGTCAAATTGTGTCTATGAGCATATGATGTATCCAATGTAATGGTGGGCACAAAATACATAGACATTCTCTCTACCTCCTTATAGTAATCATATTTATTCATATACTTCAAGACTGGAACTTCTGAGAGTACTACATCATAATTTGAGAAATAGTACTCAAAATGGGCCTTACTATACTATAAAACATGCTCAGCAACACACTGCATGTGATGCCATAAGTTACTGGCAGGTGGTGATATTGGATGCCCTCTTCTACTGATGCTGACAGTCGCATAGACACATAGCAATCTTTGGCTTCCATTGTATCCACATACTCATACAACAGACGAGCATAGTCATTCAGCGTGATATCTCCCTTTGACAAATGTACGTCGTATAACATCCGACTAGTTTCTCTAATCATGTCTCTATCTTTGGCAGATGCACCCTCTCCTACATCTACGGTAGATGGGGTAAGTATCATTTCATTCTTTTTAGCATTGTGAGACCCAACCAAAGATGTAACAATCACCACAGCTCAACAATACTAAACCAATTGAACAGTCGTAGTCAGCCCTAACCCTCAATTCTTCTTTCTATTGAAAGTCCCTAATTTTAAATCTTCCTCTTGGGGCTAGGTTATCTTCTTTCTAATACTAATAAGATTTCTTTTACAGTTCAGTTTCATCATTGATGATGTTAGATCCCAACATAGCAAGACCAAGCTGTAGTATTTCAGCACAAATCTCTACCATTTCTTGTGCGGTTGTCTGTCGACTAAAAGTAGGGAAAGCAACTTTGTTGAGGATCAAAAAGCATAACCCACTCAGCCTTGGTAGATCGGGAACTGTCAGAGTCAAGATTCCGAAAGCATCAACTCCAGGGACTATTAACTGAATGTCAATCGTCCAAGTGCTATCTCAGTGACTCACAGTGCCGGTCACCAACCTCCTGGATCTCTCCGGTCTCTGCATCTGCAGCCATATATGTCCCTTCAGGAGATGTGTACTTTCGAGATGGTACTGTCTCCCTTAATGATTGTCTTAGACCATCCGGTCTTTCTTCAGTTTCACTTTGATCAGATTCAGATGTTTCTTGAATCGGAGCGAGATTTTTCTCAGATGCAAGCCTTAAGTTCAGCCTTTCTTTCTTTGTTGGCCACTTTGCTGCTGCAGCATCCACTCTCCGCTCTTTTCTCTTGCTCTTAATCTGATCCTTTTGCACCAAACTGTTCACTCTGCTTCAAAATTCACATCCACCATGTCGTCTATTTTTGAGTCTGCATTCACTTCGAGAGCTGTTTGGTTTATTATTTGTTGCTCGGTTGATTGTTCCGCCTCATCACGAGTTCTCACGATCTGGTCTGTTCTTTCTGTTTCTATTGCATTCTGGAATGCGTTTCTGGGAACTAGAGGAGTCATGTCCTCAACAGCTTCTGGGACTCTGCGAATATGTGAAGCATGGATCCAGTTTGGCAATCCTCCACACTTCACCGCTGTACTTGTGACCAAAAGCACTTGATATGGTATTCGCCAGCGAGCATCAAGGCAGCTCTTCCTCATGTGCTTTCGGGCAAGCACCCAGCCACCAGGGTTAAGATCATGCAGCAGGTCTCTCGAGGTTGCAGTCGCAGCCTCGACCTGGTGGGACACAGAATTAACCACATCAGCCAGTCCCTTACAATAATCCATAACCAAAACTTCTGTGATGTTTATCAAGGCTGTAGCTGGCACCATAGGTAGTGGCATAGCTCTTCCCATCAATATTTCATGGGGAGAGAGCCCTGTCCTCCTATCAGGAGTACTGCGCAGACTCATCAACACTAGTGGCAATGCATCTGCCCATTTCAATGAAGTGGATGAACACACCATTGACACTGTCAGCTTGATTATGCTGTTTATCTGTGCCGTTTATCTGTTCCACAAGACCAGAAACCTAAGTCCTATAGCTACCATGACAAGGCCCTCGCCACGTTCTTCTACCGCAAGATCGTAGACATACACAACAGCTTCAGCACCCAAACCCCGCCTCCAGCCACTGAACCAACAATCACACCCATCACCCTCAGTGCCTGGACCCCCGTCAGCACTGAAGACACCACCCACGTCATAAACACCACCCACTCCGGCTCTCCCTCTGACCCATTCCCTCACCACACCTTCAACCAAGCCGAGGCCATCATCGCACCCCACCTCCGGAACATCATAAACAACTCCTTCGCGTCAGCCACCTTCCCAGAAAGCTGGGAGCACACAGAGATCAACGCCCTACTGAAGAAACCCTCAGCCGACCCTAAAGACCTCAAGAGCTTTCGCCCCATCTCTCTCCTTCCCTTCCCAGTTAAAAGTCATCAAGAAGACCGTCAACAAACAACTGACTTTATTCCTCAAAGCAAACAACTCGCTTGACCCATCCCAGTCTGAATTCCGAGCCAACAATAGCACCAAGACCGCCCTCATAGCAGCCACCGACAACATCAGGACCCTGATGAACAACGGGGATACAACCGCTCTCATCCTCCTAGACCTCTCGGCCGCTTTCGATACCGTCTGCCACCAGACCCTAATAGCCCGCCTCCACAACAATGGGATCCAAGGAAAAGCCCTGGACTGGATCACCTCGTTCCTCTCCGACAGAACCTAGAGAGTCCGCCTCCTTCCCTTCCGCTCCACGGCCACCAAGATCATCTGCGGTGTATCCCATGGCTCCTCCCTCAGCCCAACCCTCTTCAATATCTATAGGAGCCCCCTCGCCGCCATCGCTCGCAATCACAACATCAACCTCATCTTCTAAGCCGACGACACCCAGCTGATACGCTCCCTCACCAACGACCAAGCCACCGCTAAAACCAACCTCCAGGAAGGAAGGAAAGACGTCGCGGAATGGATGAAGCTCAGCCGTCTGAAACTCAACTCAGACAAGACAGAGGTCCTCATCCTCGGACAATCCCCAACCACCTGGGACGACTCCTGGTGGCTCACTGCGCTGGGCACCGCACCGACACCCACGGACCACGCTTGCAACCTGGGATTCATCCTGGACTCCTCCCTCACGATGACCAAACAAGTCAACGCCATCTCATTGTCATGCTTCAACACCCTGCGCATGCTCCGAAAGATCTTCGGGTGGATCCCCACTGAAACGAGAAAGACAGTCACCTAGGCCCTTGTCACCAGCTGACTGGACTACGGGAACGCCCTGTACGCAGGAACCACAGCCAAACTTCAGAAACTACTTCAGCACATACAGAACGCCTTTGCACGACTCATCCTTGACATCCCTCGCCGCAGCCACATAACACCCCACCTGAGAAACCTGCACTGGCTCCCCGTCAGCAGTAGGATCACGTTCAGGCTCCTCACCCACGCACACAAAGCGCTCCACGACATGGGCCCCGAATACCTCAACAACCGCCTCTCCTTCTACACTCGCTAGCTCTGCTCCGCCAGCCTCGCCCTCGCCATCGTCTCACGGATCCGCAGAACCACAACCGGAGGAAGATCGTTCTCCTACCTGGCGGCCAAGACATGGAACTCCCTCCCCGCACACCTACGACTGACCCAGGACCACCTAACCTTCAGGAAGCACCTCAAGACCTGGCTATTCGAGCAGTAACAGCACCCCCTCCCTTCAGCGCCTTGAGACCCTCACGGGTGAGTAGCGCGCTCTATAAATGTATTGATTGATTAATTGACAATGCAGTCTCTGATCAATTTTCAAAGCTGTACACAATAATTTCATGATTTCATTATGGAAGTGTGTTCCTCTATCTGTCTCCACCGAGGTTGGAAATCCGAACTGCGGCATGAGTTATCTTAAGAGCAGTTTTGTCACTGTGAGACTGTCACACTCATAATTTGGGACATTTGCTCGATCCCTTATTGGCAAATCTCACAGATATCACTTTGGTTGAGTCCATTAAGGTTCCTTTGTCTGATCACTTTCTGTTATCTTTCACTTTCTTTTGTCTTTTAACTGGACCCCTCAAGAGTCTGTACAGCCGTTTGTTAGAACTAAAATATTTGGCCCGATATGGTCGAAACTTCCAGCGGTAAGATGGGCAACTATTCTCATGGAGTCCACTCCCACCCCTCATTCTGACCCCACAAAGGCGAATGAGAATTTTAACAACTGGCTGGAATCGTCGCTTGACTTAGCTCTCCCAAAGAAAGAGTTTTGTCAACGGGTAGGACCGAACAAGAAAGCTTGGTATACTCATACTCTGAGACAGCTCAAGAAATCCTGTAAGCAACTTGAAAGGACATGGAGGAAGGATTTTACAGTAATAAGTAAGGGTAAATATAGAGAGGCAATCAAGGTTTATAAAAAGGAAATAAAAGCTGCCCAAGCCAGCTATTATCATGGAAAAATTATTTCAGCATCTAATGCCCCTCAGGAATTTTTCAAAATTATGAAATCTCTTCTCACTCCCCCTACTTTCCCTAATGATGGTGATAATGCCTTAAAGCGTTGTGAGGAGTTAGCTCTATTAAAGTTCATACCATCTATTCTAGTTTTCACCAAGGGATCCTAGATACAAAATATTTCACTGCCATCACAACAGGCTATGCTGGAAGAGTTTCCTCAGCTTTCCCTGCCTGTATTGCAGGAGGTTGAAATCAGGATCTCCTGCAGACCCTGCCCCTCCCGTCATTCTGAATTTGATTTCAGAGAGAATTTTCCCACTTATGTCAGATGTAATAAATGCCTCTCTTTTGACGGGTAAGGTGCCTTGTCTTTGGAAACAAGCTAGAGTTAGGGCCCTTTTAAAAAAGAGTAATTTGGATCCTGAGGACTGGGCCAACTACCACCCCATCTCTTTACTTCCATGAATTAGCAAATTAACGGAAAAATATGTGTACTCGGTATTGGCAGCTCATCTTGAGGAAAATGACTATCTTCACCCGACTCAGACCGGACTCAGGTGTCACCAGGGCACAGAGACTGCCCTTCTTGCTGTGGTCGAAGAATCTAGAAAGATCTTGGACGACGGAGGCTGCGCTGCTATTATTTTATTAGATCTCAGCGCAGCCTTCAATACCGTGAACCACCAAATCCTGATTCAAAGACTGAGGGAGGTAGGAGTCACAGGTATTGCCTTAAAATGGCCACAGTCCTTTCTGACAGACAGATTTGTTGCCGTCTTTGATGAAGGAGCCCTTTCGAAGCAAAGACCCTTGCAGTATGGAGTTCCCCAGGGGTCGTCACTGAGCCCTACCATGTTTAACATTTACATGAGGCCTTTGGCGGGGGTGGTACTCCCCTGCGGAATCCATACTGTGACTTATGCTGATGACACCCAATTGGTGTGTCTCTTAGTCAGTGAGATAAATCTGTGCCGGGTTTAGCTGCCTGCCTTACTAAGGTATCTGAATGGATGGATCTGTCCTTTCTTAAGTTATATGGTGCCAAAGCAGAAATCATGATCCAGGGCCATGCATCCCCAAACAACTTGGATCTTCTGTGGCCCAGCTGTCTTGGTTCTCTGCCTGTCCCAAAGAAACAAATTAAGAGTTTGGGTGTTTGGTTGGATTTGAATCTGAACCTCTCTGCGCAAGCATGTAAAGTGGCAGGGACCTGTTATGGTCTTCTTAGATGGATATGTAAGGTCCTTCCCTTGCTCCCATTTGATGCCAGGCGGATGTTGGTTCAGGCCCTCGTCTTGTCTCGGCTGGACTACTCGAATGCAGTCTATTTGGATGCACCACAGGGAACCATTAAGAGATTACAGATTGCCCAGAATTGTGTGGCCCGTCTTTAGCTGAACATCCCTAAACGTAACTCTGTTAACTTGGCGCTTGGTTGGCTGCACTGACTCCCTGTTCAAGAAAGAATCAGGTTTAAAGCCATGTGCATTTTCCACAAGTCCATCTCTGGTAATGGCCCCCCTTAGATTCAGCCCATGGTGCAACCTTATTGCACCAGGTGGATATTAAGATCCAATGATAAGCGACTGCTTGTAGTCCCTAGGATCAAACAGGCCCGGTCTGGAGGCCGGCTGTTCTCCTATAATGCAGCTAAATTGTGGAACCAACTCCCAGATTTCATTTGTCTTGAATTTGACCATTTTAGATTCAGGAAGCAGATGAAGTCTTTCCTCTTTCCGAAATCAGTGGCAATTGAATCGTGTCACAGGAAGCGCTGGGATGCCCATGGGTAGCCATGCACTACACAAGTGCATATTCAATTCAATTCAATACAATTCACATTATCTAGTTGGATACACCTCAACCCAACGTGAAAAGATACACACCACCACCAAAACATGTCTCAGTCTATTGCATCTTGGCATTTCAATAAAGTCTAACTGTATCCTATTGAAAGGACCTCCTGATCTTCCAATATGACTCATCGCCACCACAGTTCTTTTTCCCATATTCATTTGTTGGCACGTAACAAACCTGTAACAGACTGCTTCAGCATGCACATGAAATCGGGTATTAAACCATGTTTGCCTGAGCACTCGAACCATGGCATCTCTTCCAAGGTGAACTGATCTGTGGATCTGCCTTGTCATTGGGCTCAATAAACAGGTAACACACGCCTTTTCATCTGTTGATACCCAAATACCATCTTCTCTCTTTTCGCAGCCTGCTCGGTCTCTTCTATGTTTTCTCCTACATACTCTCCATTGAAAACACAAACATGTGTTGCACAAAAACAAGCTACTTTGTTAGCATAGTTATTACCCCTGGTGACAACATCTTCTCCTTACCCATGGGCTACACATTTAACTAAGGCTATTGCCGTGGGTCTCTGTAAGGCTTCCAGTAACTGACACACATATTCTCCATTACGGATAGGGGATCCAGATGACGTTAAAAATCCCCTTTGGACTACAACTGTCTGAAATTGTGAACCACTCCAAACCCACATTGGCTGTCCGTACAGATAGTCACTTGAACTCCATCTGCGATGGTACAGGCATGTATCAGAGCGATAATTTCAGCCACCTGCGCAGAATATACTCTGTTGAAACAGGCAGCTTCAACCACCCCCAAGATAGTACATACAGCTAAAGCTGCTCTTAAACACCCTTCATTGTCTCTTAGGCATGAACCATCAAACAAAAAGGATAAAATCAGATTTGGGTAATGGTTCATCGACAATGTCAGGTCTGGGTTTGATAGATAGTACAGTAACATCCAGACAGTCATGCTCTTCACAATCTTCTCCATCCTCTTGTGGAAGAGGCAACAATGTAGCAGGGTTCAAAGTTGTACAGAGTTTAAGGGTAACATTTTCAGAATCCAATATAACCTGCTTATACTTTGTAGGTCTGTTATTCGTTAAATGCTGTGTCTTTGTTGTTGTCATTGACAGTTCTACTGAATGTGACACATAAACAATAGGTGGGTGACGCATTACTATGCTTTCAATCTCTCAATGCTGACACCTGTTGCAGCAACAGATTTGAGACATCCGGGCAACGCAGAAGCTACAGGATCTAATGTAGCCGAAAAATAAGCCACTGGTCTAAGGGCACCTCCATGTGTCTGTATAAGGACCGCTAAGGCACATCTTTCTTTCACAGCCGAACACCGAAAACTCTTTGTTGTAATCTGGCATTCCCAGAGCTGGAGCGTGACATAGGCTCTCTCTTAGCTCATGGAAGGCTCTCATCATCCCATGGTCCCGGATCACTGATGTCCTTTCAGGTCAACCTCAAAAGTGGCTTTGCTTGCAAGGAAAAATTTGGATCAATTGTCGACAATAGCCGAACATTCCCAAAAACATGCAGACTTCTTTCTGTGTTTTCGGAGTTCCCATTTGCAGAATCGTCTCTATGCTGTCTGGTGACACCCTTCGTTTTCCCTTTTCAATTTGGTGGCCTAGATACTGCACTTCTGTTTGACAATATTGAAGCTTATTTGGGGACACTGTATATCCATTCTCTGCCAAATGGTTGAGCAAAGCCACTGTATCGATCCTGCCAGTATCCTCAGTCTCTGAGGCGACAGGTCATCTATGTACTGGACCAGTTCTGAGTTCTGGGGCATCCCCAGCACTTCAAGATTATTTTTCAAACACTGGCTAAAGATAGAGGGACTTTATGTATACCCTTGAGGGATTCTACACCATGTTAACACACGGTCACCCATCCTGAAAGCATAACTATACTGGCAATGGTACCGAGAAAAACACCTGACTCAAATCGATGACTGTAAACCATTTTGCCTCACATGGTATCTGAAAGAGTATAACAGCTGGACTTGGTACCACAGGACAACATGGGATCACGATTTTATTGACCCAGCGCAAATCCTGCACTATTTTAGACTTGCCCCATGGCTTCTGTAGTCCCCTTTTTACAAAGACTTCCTCTTATCTACCTCAGAATGCCCTGTGCAATCATGAACTCAATTACAGGTTGTATTCCAGCCACAGATTCTGGAATCAATTTATACTGCGGGATTCATTGGAATTCTGCATTTGGTTTGACCTGTATCTTAACAGGTGCAGCCCTTCGGATCAAGCCTTTCACCTCACCCGTGAAATCCCACACCTTCGGAAAAACTGAATCTCTCAAGTCATATGGTAGGTCTTCTATTGTTAGAACCACAAACATCTCTGCACACAAACTCATATTGGCTATTTTAAAGTCGTCGTCGTCATCATAGGTTTGCAACTCCACATCTCTCGGAGTGCATGATATGGTGCAATGTAGCCTGCACAAAAGATCTCGTCCCAATAGACAGACTGGACTGGAATCCCATACCACAAATTGGTGTTTATCCTGAAAGGGTCCTATTATCACCGATAATTCATTTGTTACCAGATTTGTCATTTTCAAATTGGGTACTCCCACCACTTGGATCAATTTTCCTGACAGGGATAAATCTGGGACCACTGCTGTCCTCACGTTGGAGCTCGCAGCTCCACTGTCTAACAGAAAGGTAACAGGATGTCCATTCACTTCTACATCTATAAATGGTCCACTTTGATCCACTCCCAGGGCAGCACCCAAAGTATACTCTCCCTACAACCCCCTCAGATACTCCTGAGGATCTTGTATTTGATCTAATCTGTCTTGTATCTCGAAGTAAGGCATCTGACGATATGTCTGATTATTCATGGGTATTCTTGGAGGCTGTGGTATCCAACCATTTGGTACTCACAACTTCTCCCATACATGGATCTGGGTCTTGTGACAGTATTCACACTTTCTGACATTTGTCCCTCTCCCTCATATTGCAATTGATGTGCTGGATTCAATCTACACTTGTGCTTCCAATGCCCGATTTTGTGTCAAATGGTGGCAGGTGGTGACACATTTTTGATTTGCCACCCACTCAGCTCCCAATCTGGCATCTGCACCCCTTCCTCTCCGCTGTCCAGGTTGAGACACAGTCTGTTGGTTCATTACTCTACCACTTCCTCTACCTCAACCTATTGCTCCTCCAACCCCTTGCACCCAGTCAGGCCTATCGGCATTTCTCAACTGTACCAACATCAATTTTACCTTTGTTTTCTTTTGTCCTGCCACTACCTGTTCACTTCAATATTTTGCATGTCGCAAAACTTCGTCAACAGATTTATTCTGCCAACATATCAAATGGTGCTGAATCATACAAATAATATCCTCAATCCTAGCACAAATTTAGTAACAAACTGTCCTATATCTTTTAGCTCAATGGTATCCAATCCACTATGTTGTTTAAATGCCACCAAAAGTCTATCATAATAGACATGAACCGATTCTTTAGGATCTTGGGTGGTACGATCAATTTTAAGCCAATCGACAGTCTGCGGGTCACTTTAGACTGCAAACAAACGGTTGTAGATTGTCAGTTTTGTTTCTGTCATACAACTTTTAATTAGCTTGTAAAGGAATAGTACAAATATTTAAAAATAGATCAGGAATTACGAAAGCACCTTAATTTTTGTAATTCAGAAGTGTGATGCAAACAAAGATTTAAATAGGCGCAAAACAAATCAAAACCCTTTACCTAGTGATATGATGCAAATGACAAATTTGTGCAAATACTCGATTTCCAAACATTGTTTGTACACTACGGTATATATTTTATCAGTAAAAGCACATGTCATTGGGTAATTTTGTGGCAATTTCAATGGACAATCTGCTGATTGCAAATGAATGTGTGCTACCACTTCATGCTTTAGCTATATATTTAGTAAAAGTGATAGTTTCAAAACATGATTTGAGAAACATTCGGGCCCCCACCCTGATGACAATACTGTTAATGAACTAGGAATCAAGTCAGGGGTAGAATTGTATTATATATAGAGAAAAGGTTTAGTCTAATAAATCAAACGAGTTTTTGTTTATACACTAGATATTCCGAACGCACATATTTGAAGATGCTCTCATATATGATGAATAAATGCGGCTCAGAGAATTAAAATATTTGCCCTCAATCACGTTATTTGAAACCAATTTATGGGTCAAGAGCATTAGTTAGGTCGAGTGGATTATTTAAGTCGCTAGACCTCCAAGTCTGTTAACATGTTTTTGGTTTTTCAAGGCCTGCTTGTTAACCCATTAAATTTTGCAGGGAGCCTGCTAATTTCGATTGGCTCAACAGGAGGATTCAACCATCCAGTATGCTTGAGAACAGGCTAAGGCTAGAAAAGATGAGTTGGAGCAAGGCCCATAGTTCTCTGTTGGCAAGTTGTTTTTATACTGGGAACTATAAGAACCAATAAGCTCAGCCGATCCTCTGCTCTAATGCTTGGACATACACCCAAAGTTTGCGTTTGGTGCTATTCTGCTTCATTGTTCACTTGCTCCCCTCCCAGTTCACTATGTTCCAGTTTTATTTTCATACCTTCACTGTCCCTTTCGATTGTAACCTCCTGTTTCATATGCATATGTGACTTGTCCGGGTTTGTACCCCCTATAACGATTGTACTGCTACAATTACCATCCTATCCACCAAAGTGTTTGGGATCATGTTCACACTATATATAACTTCCTAAATAAATAAATAAATAAAGACATAACCAAGTAATTACTTACTTGTTCATATTTCTTCATCACCTCAGCTGAAGGACCCTTAGTTGGTTCTGCAGTAGGCCAATCAACGGCCGGAGTACGAGGACGGTGCAACAGGTACAAGGCAGGCTCTGACCAGAAAAGCTGGTCAACCCTTTACCGCTTCACTCCTGCAAGCACTGCCAGCAAAACGTATGCACATCTATAAGAAGGGAATCCCCTCTCACACATAGATAAACACCTTAGTGAGTGTAACACATAGCCTGGATTACACTCCTTTTTAACCTGCACTACACTATGTTTTAAAAAGGTCCTGAGGAATGCCAGATTTAATTTAAGGCACTGGCTGAAACATGACGACCAACTGATGGATGTAGGGGGTAGTAACTCACCTCCCTAAACATCCCTAGCCTTATTTTAACCGCTGACGGGGGCCCAGTTATTAAAATTTAATTTACCCTTGGGTTCTGGGACCCTCGCCAAGCCGTTTTAATTCACACTTCACCTCACACTGCACTCTCAGTAATATACCAGCTCCGCTGTAATCAGGCATTGCAGCACACCCGGGACACATTAGATGTCACTGGGTGGGCCCGATGAAGAAGCATGCCACCAACTAGGTTGGCGGGTGAGGGCTTCATGAACTCACCAACGAGGTGCCCATGACAAGTCTAACTAGAGTCCTAACAATATTGGTCATATTTAAGCTAGTCTCTCTTGATAACACATATAAACTACAGGGACTCGGACTAGCTTTCTAGTCCTCTCTCTCTCTCTTGATACGAGTAAACTTTACATGCAGTCCATAAAACATCTGGAACCACTATATCAAATAGGGTATTCAAAATAATCCATAACACCTTCGAGATCTTAACAAATCTATCAATTTTTTTATACCAATCAGCAGGATTCTCCCTCAGCCGAGGAAAATCATTTGTGAATGCTGCTAAATCACCCCTGCTCCATGACACATGTACGTATCCCCCATTCTGTACTTCTCTCAGAGGGAAATTTCCTGCTGCTCCCATCCCTCCACCTGGAGGTGGAGCATCTCCTATTACTTACTTGGCACTTTTCTTTTTGGACCATCTTTCTTCCCATTTATCTAATGCTCTCCACGGACTCATTGCTATATTCAAATCTCTAATTTGTGCCTTTAATCCTGTTGTTCTCTTTTCTTCTAAATCTTGATCAATATAATTCAATCTGCAGCTTCCCTGCATCAATTTCGTCTTGGTCAAATCCACCTCATACCGTTTTGCCAACTGTACCCATGCTTCATGAGCTCACTTTGCCTTTTTAATAACATCCTTAGCTACAGATGGCAACTCATTTGGGTCTTATGTTTCAATCCTGTCTAATGGCATATTCCCTTTGATCACTTCATCTATCACAACCTTCAATCTTACCACATCTAACAATGTTGCCTTCATCACCATTTGTATCATTCCCTGACCCTGTTCACTTCTGGTTCTTTCCCTGCGAAAACTTTGTGCCCTTCTTGTACTTACACGTTCCTCTATTCTCAACACTGAACGACATTCTCTCTCACAACTTCGACTTCTCCAAGGGTTACCTTCACACAAACCCTGTGGTTGAAACACTACCCTAGGGCCTTCCTGTCTCATATCCCACTCTTCTCTCTGTAGCATTAACTTCCTCACTGGTGAAACCCACATTCTGATGTCTGACCTAGAATTTGCCAACAGCTCCTGTTTGTCTTAGTTCTGACTCACTATCCATCCTTGATGGGTCAGCAGTGAATGGCAATGGAGTACTAGCTTCCACTGGCATCTGAGCCATACCTGTTCCACTCATTGCAAGACTTCCTCCTGACATAGTCTCTTCCCCTCCTGTGGTTTGCTGTCGACTGTCACTTGCTCTCCAATTGTAACTGGTACCGTAAGAGAGTCTGGGAACTGCATGCACATGCACTTCCATTGTGCTCAGGGTCTGCATATCCTGGTCCTCCAGAACCCCCAGGAATTCTTATTCACACTGCCATTTTCCCTGTTACTCCTGTTGTCTGCTCCTCTGGACCCGTTTGACCCACTCCTAAAGCTTCCCCAGGTTGCTGCGTTCTCTCCGGTTCCAATCTGGAGTCATAAGGTGGAGGACGTTCTGCTAGTAATCTCTTTAGGAAGCTATCATCTGTATCACTGTCTTACTCTGTCCTTCAGACCCTCCTTTTAGAAACATGAATGGATATAAGTGTTCTCCCTCTATAGTGTCTACTCTCCACCTATTCAACTGTGCATCCCAAGTAGCATCCTGATATGCCTTCAGTGCTTTTTTCATTATGCCTTGTGAAGCTTCTCTTTTCTTTGCCATTGCTTCTCTCATCCATTCATCTAATGCCTCAAATTGCATTGGTCTAGGTGGAGGCTTCAGCTGGTATAGTAACTTCATCTGAAATGACCCATAACGAGGGAAAGCCAATTCTCCCTCTTTCTCTGTAATTTTATGCCAATTTTGCAGCCACACTATAGTATGAACTACATTTGTTGCCATATGATGTGCTGAGGTATCCTTGGGTGGAGCTTCTTTTCCCTCTCGGGTTACCACCACTGTGTCGCCTCAACACATATCACGCAATACCTTAAAACATCGCATTGTGAACATTGATTAATTGCAATCCAGAATTCAATATTACACTGCGGATGAACTTCTACGAATCCTAGCGCAGCGTTACACCAACCAACCAATGCCAGCGCGGCTCGCACTGACATCACAACTCCCTCCTCGCAGCGGCTCACTCTACTTCATAATTTCATTTAGTAGAATCGCTCACACATTCGTACACAAGTAATTGTATAACCAAAAGTTCTTAACCAAGTAACTGCTTCCTGCTACAGCTACAATAACTTACAACTAACTACATAACAAGTAATTGTCTGTCCGCTAAAAGATCAATAGAACACTCTTACAAGAACATCCGCTGTGACCCCCGGCCTGCGTTGGTCACCCAATCGCTGTAGACTACACCCGGTACCCGATGTTTTCCACCGCTGCGTTACTCCTTCATTCACTCAAAGTTCCCTATCACAAGTAGATCGCCGTTAGCGCTTCATGACACCCAAAATTTTGATCGGATAATCACATATACAAAACTATCCCGGGATCTTGGACTTCTCTTGAGTCCGCTCACTAAAACTTCCTGATCTGCAAGTGTTCAGACCAGTAAACTGATTAACCCACAATCAATCGACTTGCATTCTCACTTCGCAAGACAACACACAATTAATTAATCCCTGCAATCTAACACTCCACACAGTTTCATACTCTTACTACCACTGCTTCCGCCGCACCGTCAGCATCCGTCAGTCTTCGTTTCTCACCGTTGTCTACTCCAAGTCCAAGGCCATATTTACCTCCGCTTTTACTCTAAATCCTTCATTTTCCCCTCACTTTAGAGGCATAGCATCCTTTGCTTCCTTTTGATTAGGCAAAATTTAGTCCTTGCCTTCCCTTCAAAATTTAGCACGGATGGTCTTTTATTTGCCTGCTGAAAGTCGTTGAGGGGAATAAATACTTCACGATTATACTTATTATTTATTCATGCTTAAAAGATCACAGGCTCCGAATTCCAGTTTATGAATTTTAATATAAGGCCAAAAACAATTGAATGTAAACACATCTAAGAATCAGCGAATATAGGTATATACAAATCAATACAAAGCCGAACCTACGCATATAATCAATTCGGCACAGAAGGCATACTGTAACAAATTCCAGAATTAAAATACAACACAAGAGTGAGGCTGAATCTAATTCCTTATTCATTAGGAAGGAAAGCATGAGTTATCTTTCCCTACACTACTCTCATTAGGATTCCTAGCTGAGTCCCCTAACTTATTTCCCAAAAGTGTCAGCACTTGTAGACTTCCTAAGAAGTGCTCATGTCAAATGGGTCAAAAATAGCTTAAGGCTATGGAGATCTCTCTTAAGATGCTCCTTCTCCTCCGAAAATTTAGAAGTCTGGTTTTTCTGTACCTGCGCATCATACAAAAATATCAAAATTCAGCCCCCTCCTTAATGTATCACATATTGAATTGTTTCACTTGCAATATTTCCCAGTAGATTTCCATGGACTCTTTTAATTAAGTTCTTCTTGTCTTCTAGTGGCCTTGAGATTCAGATAGGCCAGGCACAGAAGGTATTCTCCCTTCCAGGTTCTCATACTCTTCAAAGACATTCCTGTTATCTCCTTACTCTAAGAATAACGAGGTTGAATTCTTGTGCCTGCAGTGAGATTAAAACATACTGTTCTGGCACAAACAAGAGATACATTTAATTATTTCTTTAGTAACCGAGGATTTTGAAACTGTCAACAACTTGTAGCTTTGAGACTACAGTGCAGGCAACTTAACCCCTTCGATGCTCGTGACGGAACCGTTCCGTCATGACCACACCCATTTTCATTAGGGCCCAGCACCGGCGGTAAATCTGCACCGCACGGATGAGGTTAAACACACAGAGTTATATTTATGTGAATAAAATATCATCCTGCACATTATGCATACAAGAATAATAATGACTCTAATATATGTGAATTTTAATTAAATGTACCCATTACATTTCTAACTTTAAGTGTTGAATAAATGCATTTAATAAACATAATACACTATAAGCGATAAAAATATATACAAGTGCGTTTAAACCATGAGTATAATGCACCCATACAATTTAGAATGCTGTAAGCCCTCTATCATAGTTATGGTAAAATAAAAAAATTCTGCCTAGAATAATATGAACTCTTTTAAAAGCAGACTATTGGCCAGATGTACTAAAATAGGAATAGTGATTACCTAATTGTGATTTTTTGTGAACCACAATTAGAAATTTGCTATTTCCAAAGTATGAAACTCTTCTGAGTTTCATTGGTGATTCATAGTGGGTTGCAAATAGGCATACCTAAAGAATTTTGTGACACACTAGGATTCGCTGCCATCACAGGGATGGTGGACAGCTGGGGTCAGCAGACCACCATGTCTGCGATTGCTTTTAACTAAAACATTTTTTAGCGTAGCCCCTTTACAAAAAATAAAAAGAAACTACTACCTGCTCTAAAAAAAAGTTGTTTTGACCATCCTTAAAGGGAAAGGGGTCCCTTGAGGACCCCTTCCTATTTGTGAATGGGTTACCACCTACTTTCAGCAGGCAGTAAATTGTGAATGTTTCGCAACCGCATTTCAGTCACATAACATTCGTACATACTATTCCAATTTGGTATTTTGAAGGGGTGCACTCAACACACCCTTTCCAAAAGCTGAATTGCAAATTGCGCATTGTACATCACAAAAGGTATTTTTGCTGTCACAAATGACTCGTTTTCGCAGAATCGGGCCATTTGTGTTTGCAAAAAATGCTTTGCAAATGTAGCTCTATATCCGTAAACAACACAGATACTACTTTTGGGGGTTAACATTGGGAGAAGCATCCAGGGACACTGTCTTCCTCCCTCCCAATAATATTATATGACATGACTAAAAAAAGGGATGTTGTTTCCAGCTTCTCATTTGAAAATCAGTTTCAATCCCAACTGATCAAAGGTTTGTGTCTGCAATTGCGTTTGCAAAATATTGATACATTTCATTGCGAAGTGCAGTTAGGAAGAGAAGCCTCTTTCACACCCACTCCTATTTGTGTTGACACAAAACCATTATTGTGAGACAACAAGACATACATCCTTATACCTGTGTATATTTATTTTTAGCTAGAATGTTGAGAAAGACACCACATTCCACGATCATCGCACATTGTGAATGGATATTTGTTTACATGCCCTTTAGCATTGTGACTTGCGCTGCAGCCCTTTTCCAACCACCAGCACATGCTGCAATAGTAAAGGGCATATTTCCGACCTCTGTTCTGGCGGTTAAATCCTGATACAGCAGATTGGACCTCCGACTCCATTTTGGACAGTCTCATTACTGCAACAATGTCGGTCGGACGCTTGTTCGGCGGACATCGTAATTAGGGCCTTAGAGCCATATGTTTGAAGAAGTCGATTTGAGATTCGGAATCTGTGATTTTTACCGAATCGCAGATTCTGAATCACAAATCAGAATGTATCAATACATTCGCAAATATTTAGCGATTCGCCCAAAATCGCTAAATAATTGCGAGAAAATCAATAGCGATTCCTTAATTGTAAAATTTCACAAAATTGCGATTTCCCAACATAAAAAATCGCAAAATTGCAAGTTCCCCCCGGAAAAAATCGCAAAATTGCGAATTTCGAGAATCATCCAATCGCAATCCTGATGCAGTTTGATGACATCACCATCCAGAAAGTGACTGATTACCCATGGTGCAACAGCATTGATTGTGAGAGAGTGTGAGAGTGTTTATTGCTACTGAGGAGCCATGGCTGAGAGTGGGAACAAGGATTTGCCTGCAACCCAGCAGGAGCAGCAAGAAGGGGAAACATCTAGGAAGAGAAAGCTGAAGTTCCCAGTAGCAGAAATTGAAACACTAATCACTGAGATGGTGCCAAACCATGACTTGTTATTTGGGAGGAGCTCACACAAGGTGCCTGAAGCAAGAAAAAGACGCATCTGGGAAGGCATAAAGGCAAAAGTCAATGCCCATGGAGTAACACACAGGAGTGTTGAAGTGTTGCGCAAGCGCTGGTACGACCTGCGCCAGCGCTCCAAAGAAAAACTGGCAGCAAGGCTGGAGCAGTCTCAGCTCACCGGTGGGGGAACCTCCAATGTGCCTGATTCAACACCGCTTGAGGAACTGATAGAGGGCACACTGGCTCCAATGAGTGTTGCGGGCGTGTCCGTGCTAGACAGCTCCGACCAACCAGCTGCAAGACCAGGTAAGAAGCATGTCTTTCCACCCTAAACCACCCCTCCCACCCACCCCCTGCAGCAACCTAGGGATTAGGGGAACCACCTGTCATGCTAGAGCAAGTACACAGGCAGTCACAGCAATGCATTGTGGGAGATGTAGTCACAATAGACAGTAATGTTTGAAGAAGCATCCATCTCATGCAATTTTCACATGTGCAGGTCAGGAAAGGGGAATTACAAAAGTAAAGTAAGGGAAAACTGTGAAATAATTTATTTTCACATCATACTTTAGCAAAATAAAATAATGTGTGCTGTTCTATCCACAGCACCTGCAACGAATAAGCCCACAGGCAGTGGAAGAGACACAGGACCCGAAGCCTCTGGAGATGCTATCCAGGTTCAGGACACAGATGTGGAGGACAGTCCTGTCATTACACCAAAGGGGCAAAGGAAGAGGATCGTGAGGCCATTACCAGTCATGGAGGACGATGATGAGGACAACAATAACATTGTGCAGTCTGATGCCCCAGGTTCCCAGCAGCAGGAGTCAAGGCCACAACACAGCCAGGGTCCACAGATCACAGGCAGGCGTAGACCCCGCACGGGGCACAGCTTCATTGATCATCAGGACGAATCGGTTTTTGTTGGGCTGGAATTGCACATGCTCCAAGTACACCGCCTACAGGCAAAACACATGAAGGCAATACAACGTGAGATGAGGGCAGGGTTCAGGGGTATGCGTGAAGAAATTATGGGTGCTGTGCAAGAGCTAACTGCTGAGTTGCGTGTAGAACGCGCTACCAGGTGCAAAGAGCTGGCCCGCATGGACCGCTACACGCGGGCAATAAACCGATCGTCTACCAATATACTGTCCAGACGTACCATAGAAACCCAGCGTGAGTTCTCTCACGGCATTCAGGACATCGCCACAGTTGTCGTGCAGACCACTTCTGCCCTGGATGAACTGCGTGCCCTACGTACCACAGGACCAGGAGTGCTGACTCCAAGTGAGGAGGACTCCCAGTCCGTGCGGAGCTCCACCACCCCACCACCCACTGTTGAGAGGCGCCGTAGTGGCAGAAGCAACAGGCCTGCTGCACACCAGTAGGATGTGCAGCCAAATGACAATGACTTACAGGGGCAAAATATGGCAGACTACATTGTAGAGTTTGCAGTCATTCCAGTCAAATTGTTGCACTGTGATTTGAACATGTGCATCACATTGAGAGTGTTTGATGTTGCCTATGAGAATGTGTGCCATTGTTGGTGTAGCAATTAAAACACATTTGCTAAGATTGAAGTTGTCATTGTGTCATTATTACTCACCTAGAAGTAGTTGTGCATGATCTCATCACGCCTCTGTCGCCCAGCTGCAGCACCAGCTATGCCAGCTTCCATGCCTCCAGGTCCAGGTCCCTCCACGTCCGCGGATTCAGAATCACTCAACTCCATTGGTGTCTCTTTCCTGGTAGCGATGTTGTGCAGCATGGCACAAGCTACAACAATTTTGCAGCACATTTCGGGGCTGTATTGGAGTGCTCCTCCACTTTTATGAATGCACCTGAATCTGCTCTTCAATATGCCAAATGTTCTCTCGATGGTGCCTCTTGTTGAACTGTGTGCCCAGTTGTAGCGCCGCTCCCAAGCAGTAGCAGGATTGAGGTAGGGTGTCAGGATGAAATCCCGGACTGCATAAGAACTGTCACCTGTGGTTGAAAATGTTAACGGTTAATCACTGTAATGCACATGCTAGTCAGTGGAAATGTGGCCTATGTATGTGAGCATTTACCTAGTAGGTATCCCTCGCCAAAATCACCTCTTGAGAGTCTACGATATATAGCCCACTGTGACGGAAGATTAAGGGGTCATGTGTGCTTCCCTGATACTTTGTCACTATGTCTGTAATGATGTTTTTGGCATCACACACCACCTGTATGTTAAGTGAGTGGTAGCATTTCCTGTTCCTGAATACGTACTCGACGTTTGAGGGGGGGATATTGCAACATGTGTTCCATTGATGCATCCTATGACGTGGGGGAATTGGGCAATGTTTTAAAACTCCTGCTTGGTCTGTGCTAGTTCCTGTGGGGTGCTGGGGAAGTGTATGTGGTGTTGCATCCTATGTGTCATGGCATCAAGGAACGCATGGAAGAAGCGCGACAGGGCACTTTGTGACACCCCTCCTGCTGAGGCTATAACCCCCTGAAAACTACCTGAGGCCAGCAGGTGTAGTGTCAAAGGACCTGGATGTGTGTGGGTATGGCTTGTGTCCTGCGGGTGGGGTGTTCTAGGTAGGGTCTGAGTTCCTTTATTAAATCAAGTATGCTCTCTTCCTCCAGTCTGTAGTGGGTGTAGATGTCCTCCTCAGTGCGCTGGAAGATGGTGGTGCGCGCACGGAATATCCTCTCCTTCCGTCTCCTCCTCTGCGCCACAGCTCTCAGTCTACGCCTCCTCGCTATCATGTAGATCCAGGACACTGTGGAAAAGAATGTGTTGCATTCTGGGATTCCTAATATACTTTGCACCTGGTTACCACCTGCTCCCACTTGATGGTAATTGCGATTCCCTAAAAAGCGATTTTCCAGAATTCGCAATTTACAAATGTTTGATACATATCATTGCGAATTCCTTAATTGCGATTTCTAGATTTGTGATTTTCGCTAAGCGGTTTCATCGCAAATTTGGGAATCGCAATGGGATTCGCAGATTTCGTATTCTCGCAATTTTTGGAACTCGCTAAATAGCGATTCCTTCTTTTGCGAGCATTTTTCATTGATACATTGAAAATTGATACTTTTCTGTCGCAAACGCTATTTTTACCGATTCGCAGCGTTTGCGACACAAAATTAGCTTCATACATATGGCCTCAAGTCTTAGCCATCTTTTGCAATTCTTTGCTCTTGATTTTACAGCTTCAGATTTACTCTTGTCAAGACCAAGACAAAATCCCTTTCCCAATGTGAAAGGCAAGGAAACACCTCTCTAAATAAAGTAGCTAACAGGTGACCTAACACTAAATAAGACTCAAAATAAATAAATACTTAGATATGGTTTGGGTGTAGGGCAATATGTGTTTTCCATTGGGAACCTTTCCCTTGGAGAAACTAAAACAATGAATCAGTGCAAAAGCAGTGATGCAATATATTTATGCTAAATTTATGAACATGCAAATATTTGTGAATGTTTGTACGCCAGGGAAAAAGCGAAAGTTTGCCAAACATAAGAGTAAGCCCACGGGAGAGAATTTCTAACTTTCTTTGTGTCTACGGCCCGAAAGGTCCGAAGAAGCCACATGGCTGCCAAATGTCCTTTAAAAAAATTGCACATAAAATCAAATCTCTATTGGCCTTGTTTCTACACTGTGTGCCTACTCTGAGGATTACTGCCCTGGCAGGCGCGGACCTCCTACTGAATTTCAGCTCATTGGTCACCAGGTCTACTGCAAACTTCAAAGGGGAATTATAAATGCAGTAGATGATTGACAGACACTTATACAACTTTACATTTCATCCATCTTCCTGAGCTCGCTGCAAACTGAAAGAAATATAATGGAATTGGTGGACATAATACAGAGAATATTAAAATTCCTCTGTTATTACAGCAATAATTAGGTGGATATATATGTCATATGCGATGACATAAATCCCTTGCTTTTTTCATTATTACCTAATGGCAATTCATCCTCAGTTCATCTCTCAGAGGATCCAGGGGGGCAAGACTTAATGCAGTTCTTATTTGACTGCTTTTCTAATTTTGCAAAAACTGATTATAGTTCTGAAGCAGACCACCCACATGGACTGTATTTAATACATATATAAACAGAGCGGTGCATTTCATTTCATGGATTATAAATTGATAAGATTTCACAATAATCCTCCATGCATTGAAGCTTCAAATGAACAACAGCAGCACTAGAATCATTGTTAGTAGATTGACCAATTCTCCTTTATCTTAGTGTATTTACAGTGATGTAATGTCATTATGCGTAGTCCTAGACGCTTCGAACGAATAGCACCTACACTAGAATCATCGCGAGTAGAACATTCTATCTTGTGTCTTCTTGCTCTTTTGCCACAGTATGTTGGAATCTGTAATGTTAAAATCGAGTAGGACATACGGCCACATGCATCACTTTTGCCGTTTGCGATTTCTTAATTGCTAAAATTAAGGAATCGCAATTAAGAAATTGCAAACAGCTATGCACCAAGAAATCGCAATTTATTTTGCGATTTCTTAAATTTCCTTAATTGCGATTCACAATTTGCGAATCGCAATTAAGGAATCCCTTCCCATTGATTCCTATGGGCCTAGAGGCCCATAGGATTGAATGGGAAGTCATTTTCAATTTGCGGTTAGCAATTTGCGAATCACAAATTGAAAATGCAATTTCAAGGGTGAAGGGGGGGTCCAAGGAACCCACCCCTGCACCCCTGAAATATAACTTTAAGTGCATTTTTCACACACACATGCCCCAAGGGCATGTGTGTGTGTAAAAAAACTTTCAAAAATGCACTTTTGTGCATTTTTGAAAGTTTTCGCAAATTACCCTGAAGGTCAACTTCACGGTAATTTACCTCTCCCTATTTGCGAATTCGCAAATTTAAAATGTTCATACATTGCATTTATGAAATCTCAAATTGCGATTTCTTAAATGCAATCGCAATTTTAGAAATCGCAACGTGATTGTGATTTCTAAAATTGCACAAAAACATGGTGCATCCCAATTTTGTCAATTGCATTCGCAAACGGCCGAAAATTGCAATTCGCACCGTTTGCGAATGCAATTGACAATGATGCATGTGCCCGCTTGTTTCTTTCTTGGGGCTTAAAACACTTTCGCTGCTAAATGTCTTGCTTTTTGACAGTTCCTCATTTACAATATCACGTTATGCCCCATAGATGTCTTAACCTCTCGTGATTTAGGACAACATTTCTTTTATGTATTGTATTTACTTTTTACATTATTTTATTATGCAGCAGCCACATTAATGGACTTGATTTTCTAAATAAAGATCTATATGCATAGGCAAGTAAAAGAGGCATATAGCGTGCACCACCACTGTGCCATTATAGGATCTTTCGTAGCTTGAAACATAAGAATATTGCATGTCCAAATTAAGTGCACCGGGCTCTTGTATGAAAGATGTGTACATTTAGTAAATGCCTAAAAATCTCATTGTATAGTTTATCAATAAAATCAACCCAGTTTTTAGCCTTACAAAGAAGGCTGCCCTCTCCTACGTCTTGAAGCGAGCTAAACACAAGGGGCCTTATTTATGAAGGTCTTGCGCTGCCTGTGCGTCACTTTTAAAATGGGAAAAAGTGACGCACCGGTGGCGCAAGACCTTCATAAATAAGGCCCAAGGGGCCTTATTTATGAAGGCCTTGCGCCGCCGGTGCGTCACTTTTTCCCATGTTAAAAGTGACGCACCGGCGGCGCAAGGCCTTCATAAATAAGGCCCAAGAATCATACTGGACTTTGCGCGCCACTCATTCAAGCAAGACCAAATCCAACATCTCCTGCTTGAGAAGCATTTCAGGGCGGGCGACAGCATGTGGACTACTGTCACATCCTGCCTGTCCCTAGCTGTTGAATCTAGCTTTCACCCTGGTCCTCCAGATCATAATACACTACCCAACATGTATTATTCTTGCATCTAATCCTACCACAGGCACCACTGTTTCTTTTGCTTCAAATTGTGGTGACATGCGTCCTAATTTACATGTTGGCAATATGTATACTCCAACGCAACAGCAATGGTGTACATATACCACCAAGATAATAGACCACCCATCAAATTTAGATGTGTGTGGACCTTTGGTTTAATCACAGAGGAGACTACTCAGTCTCTGCAATGATTAAACTCCTCAGACGACCCTGCAGAGTAAGTAGGGCCATCAGAGGCAGACCTATAATTCCGCCCACCTAATTTAAATGGGCAGAAGTAGAAGTCAATTCTTACTGCCCGTCACCACCAGAAAAGCCCGTGGTAAGTGGCAATGAAAACTGCTAAATGCTCTTCTCGACATGGGGATGGACTCCCATGGCGAATAGAGCAATTTATTTTTTATTTTCAAGAAGAAAACCCCTTTTTGGGATTTTCTTTTTGAAAATAAAAAAGAAAACAGTTTGGTGCAGGACTCCATCAAGTTGATAGAGTCCTGCACGAAACTGCAAAAAACATTGATAGGAACCACTGTAACGACTGTTCCTGATAATGCTTTAGTAAATGACCAGCTCCTTGGCTCAACATTTATCTCGCCGGGACAGGAGCTGAGAAAAGAGCTGCTCTCACCAAGACAGGAGCAAACAAATGGAGCTGGCTCCTGCCTGCAGCACAATGGGTGCAGGCTGAGGAGGCAGCATGGGCTGCCAGGGCCCATTGGGCTCAACCCCCCCCCCCTCCCCCCGCAGCCCTTGCCCCACTAATTGTACTATGATCATCCTGACACAAAAAATGCTCTTCATCTTCCACTGTCGCCGGACCACCCCTGCTGTCAGTCTCCTCTTCAGGATTATAATCAGTGCTGCGAAGACGATGATGGATGAAAAATAAAAGTTGGGAGTCCATCGCTAAAATTCAACATTACAGTGCATACCATTTAGTGAATTGCACCTATTTCTTATTAAATTAATGGAATTAGCCATGCAAAATATTCATGCATTAAATGATGAAATTACAAAGCCATTTTGTGCATAGAATGGCTTTGTAATTTGATCATTAAATTGGGAAAATATATTTTCGCACACCCGGAAAGAAACTATATAAAATTACATGATAGCCGATGAAAAATGTAGTATGTATAAAAACACTAGGTAGACAAGCCAAGAGGCAGCAGATAGCCAAATGGTAAGGCTGAAGAAACTAGTTCTAAAACAGAAAAGAAACATGCTAGGGACCACCAAATAACTAGAGAGCAGCGCTAGTTAAGAATAGGTTTAATATAAGCAAGTGAAAAGCTCCACCTGCAATTAGGGTACTAGGAAAGTGAAAGATGATCATTGTTTCTCATGTGATAAAGAAAAAAGATGACTTGTAATAAAGTAATGTCCTAAAAAACGCCATTCAATAAAATATGGGTGAGGAAATCATGGGTTAGGTAGAGCAAAAAGGAAGTTTCAGAATATGTGCGAACAATAAATTGGATCTTAAATATAAGTTTACATTTGGAATGCCATATTCTGTGACAACATGGTCACAATCATAATCATGAGACAGAAGGTGAGAGGGAAGAGCAAGTCTCTTGCAAAACATTTTTTTGTCATTGAAATAAGAAATGGAGTGTTTGTCTACGCTGAACTGATCTGATTCTAGGAGAACTTTCTCTCATTCATTTTGATTTGGCAGGATTTCAGCTGGGCTGGATCCTGCTGTCACTCACCACCAAAAATCCATTACTGATAATACCCATTATTTTGGGATTTTTTAAGAGTGAAAATCTTCTTTCCAAGATTCATTAACGCAACAGGGAAACATCCTGGATAATAGCACAGCATGTTTCTCTAATGAAAAGAACAGGATGAGACCAGCAGCAGGCTGTGCTCAAGAGTGGACGTGCTCCCCATCATTTGGCAGACATGAAAAGTGCCTGTCAGGCTGAGCCCAGGCCATTCTGAAAGACACTCCTTATGTCCAGGTCAGGCAGCTGGGCACTAGACATGCTAAACCCGCAGGTGCCTGGCTGCCTAATCTGAACAGCCAGCTGATAAGCTGTGCTTTGCTGGGTGAGGATTTCACAGCCCGTGGGCGTGACCTCATCAGCCTAGCAAAGTGCCTCAATTGCTTACCCCTCGGGTGGTTACTTTTTAAAAACATTTTTGAATGGTATCTGTGCATTTCGGTGTGTTTGTATGAATGTATGTGTATTTATGAGCACGTGCTGTGAATGGGTATGTCTTTGTGTGCATGTGTTGTGACTGGTGGTTGTATATTTGTACATTTGTGAATGCATGGGGACGTGAGTGAGTGTGCACGTAATTGTGTGAGTGTATGTGTGTGCGACTGTGACCCATTCTGCACTCCTGCTCCATTATCCAGCTGGCACTTGACAAGACTGTGATAGAGGCAGCAATGCAAGTTTGTATAATGCAAATAAAAGGCACATACATGCATGTGCGCCAAATGGCACTTTGAAAAATGCAAAAAAGTGCATTTTCAAAGAAATCGCAAATTACCACCAACCTGAAGTTGGTGGTAACTTGCGATTCCTTAAGCCAAAATCGCACAACTTGGGTGCTTCCTACATTGCGTTTAAGGAATTGCAATTTGGGATTCCTTAAAAGCATTCGCAAAATAAGGAATCACAAATTTTGCGATTCCTTATTTTGCGTGTGCGTTTTTGTGTGCTACATAGCACACTGCCCAAATTATTATCTGCGAATTTCAGCATTTGTGATTGCAATTTGGCTTCCTACATATGGCCCCAGGGCATCCGTGCAGTCTTCTTCATATGCAGAACTGGTGCAACTTGTGCAGAAGCAGTGCTAACTTCTCCTAGATCCATACAACAAGTTCAACTTGTCTAATAGAAAACAAAGCTGACCTCATATACTCAGACTAATTAAAATAGAAGCTATAGCACTTATAAACACAGAACATTACAGCAGAGATGAGTGCAAGTGTGTGGCATCCTGCTGTTGCTAGGTGTGTAGAATGTACTTGCTCAGAATGTTATCTTATGACTTCGGAGGTTAGGCAGTTGAAGCCTGTATTTGCTGCTGTTCACACCTATTTTGTGGATGGGATCCTTATACTAAGAATAAACCTACTTTTACATTTTATCATTGAGTCAACCCTACTTCTTACATTTGGCGACAGGAGATGGGATTAAGGATCTCAACATTACCCTTTTAAAGAAGACGCAATTTTTTTTATTCACCTCCTCAAAGAAAGAGAGAAGCAGAAGAAGTATTTCGCAGGAAAAGGTACTGTGGAATTTCGAAATTATTCTCTAAAAAGGAAGACTCCGTCAATACTACTTAAAACTATTTAAGGCGTTTAATCTTGAAGGCTTTGCATTGCTTATCTTTTGGCTGTGCACTTGTATTAATAGCGATGCGGGTTCGTCCTGACAGCTGTCTCACTTGATTTAATCTGCTATGAGGATTGAGTTTCGCCTCATACTCGCCCCATTTGACTGTTACTGAGAGGGGTTGGGAGTTGTTGTCGATGTGGGCTCGCCGTAACAGCTGTCTTGTTTGCTTTTTCGACACACGTTTCTGTTGGAACTAGCTCTGCATTTGCAAAGGCTCTGTAATATTTTTTTGAAACCTTCCACCATTCCGAACTCATACGGAGAATACTACCTTTCGGGAGTTCTTGATTGGAGTTTGTTGTTATCTTCATTCTGAGGATTGTTAAGAGTTGTCGTCATTGCTCTACGTCCGGGTGGCTGTCATCACGCTGCTTCAGCGCAGCCGTCATCAGCAGCGTGACTGTTATCGTGCTAGTTCTCAGAGCGGGACATCAGTGTACGTAGCCACGTCACTGTATGCAGCGGCCATTTTGGAAAAGTATTTTTGGGTATCCTAGCAACATGTTCGAGTACCTGCTGTGTCCGGATGAGTTGTCTAATATCTAAACAACGGACTTCCCGGATCTTCACTTTTGTCTTGAAACAACAGGTACTTTATTGCCACAACCCGAATTCAGCATGATACACATATTTGACCTTATTTTTTGAGTTGCGTGTTACAACAGTGACACGCACACTATTGATGACTTTGATTCTACAACAGTGACACGCACACTATTCATGACTTTTCTTCTGCAGCGACGCAGTAGTAACAAAGCAGAGTTTGTTGATAAGATTTATAATTTATTTAAACCTCAGCATTTATTTTATTAATTTAATTTATTTTATACAACTTTCAAGTTCTGTTTCTCTATATTCCTCCATTGATCTGCACCAGTGTTTGTTAGAAATTCTAAATTACAACGAGATCTCACTGTCTTTTGCTGTTGCTCAACATCACATTGCAATTTGTGAAGGGCTTTTCCTATACCATAGTGATAACTTTTGGGTTTCATGTTGTAAAAACTGTTTTCTCCATAACATTTAGGTTTGCTTGTAAGTATTTATTATAACATGCAAAACGTGTCTGCCCCACCATTCTTTTTATCATCGCCTGGAGATCCAGCCATAAAATGGCAAAAATGGAGTAAAGTGATTGAAAGGTACACTAGGGTATGTGGGTCTTCATTGAGTGCAGAGAGGAAAACTGCCTTATTGTTGCACTGTTTAGGATCGAAGGGTCAGGAAGTTTTTGACCATCTACCTAACCTCGAAGATCGTGATTTAAATGAATATGAAATCTGTATAGCTAATTCAGACAAACTCTATCTGCCTTAAGTTTCTACCATTTTAGAAAGGTACCATTTCGGTCGTAGAACACAATTAGAGGAAGAAACTATTGAGAATTATGTGACTTCTCTCAGAAAGTTAGCTTCCTCTTGCAAATATGGTGCTTGTCCAGATGAGAGGATAGGTGAACAATTCATGTTAGGTTGCAGTATAGAACGTGTTAGAGAGGAGTTATGGCAGAATGGCAAACTGACCTTAGAGGATGACATTACTATTGCTAAGAGAATTGAGCATTCATTGAAATGTGTGGAAGTCATTAAAAAAAATGGTGAATGCAAAGACAAAAATACTGTACATGTGGTCAAGACACCTCTTACGGAAAATGTAAGTCATAAGGAAGTTAAAAAGTCTGTGATGAATAGTGATAATGCTAGCAAATTCAATACTTCTAGTAAATTAAATTTTTCAAATGTGAAATGCTTTCATTGTGGCAAGATGGGTCACTTTGCAAATGACAGGCAATGCCCAGGTTGGAAGGCTATTGCAGCAAGTGCAAGAGGAAGGGGCATTTCTCTGCTGTTTGCAAAGGGAAGTTCCCAAAAGGTAAAGTTAGTGAAATCTTTAATGATCCTGAGGAAACTTTTGAAAACTCAGAGGAGGTTGATTGTGGTCAAATCATGGTTCAAGCAATTGATAATAAGGAACGTAAGACTTGTCCCATGGATGAAATTTTTGTAGAAGGTATAGCTAGCTACAAGAGTTCTTTTTGACTCTCAGGCCAAAAGCACTATAGTCTCTAAGGAATTCTATCTAGAAAATTGAAAGAATAAAATTAAAGTATACAAAACTGACATTAGGCCATTTACATATGGCGGTGAGCCCATCAGACTTTTTGCTTATTTCCAAGGTTTAATAGAGTATAAAACAGGTTAACTAGCGCAAAGATTTATATATCACAAAAAGGTGATAGTATTTTAAGTTGGTTTAACCAAAGAGATCTTGGTGTCATGCTTGATCCAAATTCATCACCGCCAATACTTTTGAAAGATAATTTTAGCTTTATGTCTGTTTCCACCATTCATCATGCTTCAGACAATGAATTATCTGACATGCTTAAGAGTAAATTTCCTAATGTTTTTTCTGAGAAATTAGGTTGTCTTAAAGATTACATCCACCATATACGTTTGAGCGAGCAAAGCAAAACCCACATGTTGTAAAGTCCACAACATACCAGTGGCTGTCAGAGAGCAAGTTAAAAATGAACTAGAATGTCTGAAGAGAGACAACATTTTTGAGGAAGTGGAACCAACACACTGGCTTGCTCCGGTTGTGGCTGCAAAGAAGGCAGATGGCTCGCTTCGTCTGTGTAAGGACCTCAGGGAACTAAATAAGAATGTATTGGTAGACCGTTACCCCCTTCCTAAGTTTTCAGACATGTTAATGTTGTTAAAAGGGGCCAAAGTCTTTAGTACAATTGACTTGAGGTCTGCATGTCACCAGATTAGGTTGGATGAGGAATCAAAGGATTTAACAGCTTTCATAACTCCTTTTGGAACATATCGTTTAGTTAGGCTTCCCTTTGGTCTGGTTTCAGCTGCTTCAGTTTTTCAAAGGGCATTATAAAATGTATTAAAGTGTCTTATAGGTGTTAGAGTCTACCAAGACGATATTCTCATCTTTTGGAAAGACAATAAAGAACATGATGAAAGGGTTTTAGATGTTTTACTCAGACTCAATGAATTTAGACTCACTGAAAAATTGAAAAGTTTACATTTTTAGAGTTCTATTGATTATTTGGGCCACACTATTTCTGCAGGAGGTTTTATGCCGAAGGAGAGTTTGATTGTTGCCCAGTAATAAAGAAGAATTGATGATTTTTCTGGGCATGGCAGAGCACTACAGTAAATTTGTTAATGGTTTTGCCTCTTTGTCTGTTCATATGAGAACTCTCCTAAGGAAAGGTATTGAATTTGTTTGGGGCGAGGAGTGCGAAAGAGAATGTATTGTAATCAAAGAGAAATTGAACTCTGCTCCTAAATTGAGCAGTTTTGATCCTGAGTAGAAGTCTGTTTTGGTAACTGATGCAAGTCTGAAAGGCTTAGGAGCTGTTCTTTTACAAAGAGAAGGTGATCAGAATGATGTTATTTTATTTTTGACTACAAGTTTGAGAGGAGCTGAGTTACGCTACTCTGTGGTCGAGAGAGAAGCATTTACGGTTTATTGGCCTGGAAAAAAATGAAAGACTTTGTTATGGGGAGGCCAATTTGAGATGAGAACCGATCACAAACCGTTGGGCGAAATTTTGAAGAGCAAAGGTATTGATGCGGTGTCGGGCAGAAAAACAAAATGGGTTGTGGCACTACAAGATTATAACTTTGATGTTAAATACCTGCCCGGTGTAGAAAATAAGGTGGCTGATGCTTTGTCCCGCCTGGTCCCGAAGGATGATGGGGTTCATGAAGATGAATATGATGAAGATGAAGAGATGGTTTGTGCTATTGATGAGTGTATTGTGGAAAAAGGCCTTACTTGAAGACGTGGACTTAAAGAAAGGTTTTAGAAAACATCAGTAATGCTTGGGCATCTAAACCTAAGGATGGTGGAAATGTAGATACATTTTGGCATGTTGAGGATCAACTTTCTGAACAGGATGGTTTTCTTCTTAGGGGAATGAGACTTGTTCCCCCCACTTGTATTAGGGAAGAGCTTATTTCTCTCGCTCATATGGGACACTTGGGAGTCTCTAAAAGCAAAGAAAGGTTGAGGTTATCTTATTGGTGGTCAGGGATGGATTTACAAATTAAACGTAAGATCAGAGATTGTGTTGAGTGTGCTTTAAGCGAGAAGGTTGTAAAGCCTAAGGTCCAGCCCATGTTCATAAGGGAGCATCCAAATTCACCTTGGAAAGAAGTAGAATTAGACATTCTTGGTCCTGTTTTCTCTTTGGGCACAGAGTGGTTTGTGTTTGTACTTATTGATTTTTTTTCAAGGTTGAAAGAGATAGCCATTACTTGAGGAATTGAAACCAAACATGTTATCCTATTTTTCGAGAAAAAAAATTGCGAGAGAAGGAATACCCAGTACCATACTTACAGACAATGGTGTCCAATTGGTATCTAAGGAAATGGAGCATTTCTTTCTAGACATGGTATTATACACAAAACATCTGCTTTATACCACCCAGAAACCAATGGCATGGTTGAGAGGTTCAACCGTGTCCTTAAAGAAACCATTGTTATGGCAAAATCTGTGGGTCTTGATTGGCGCACAGAAATTTTTAAAAAGGTGAAGGTTTACAGATTGTCACCCCATTCTGTAACTAAGTGAACACCTTTTGAACTCTTTAGAGGTAGATGTCCCAATACCCTGGTAACACCTTCTTGGGTCACTGGCATGCAACCTAGTTTATTTGAAGAGAATAAAAACAGTGATTGGTCTTTAGCTGAATCAAAGAAATTTGAGTCCAGGAAAGAACATCATGATATTAGAAAATGTGTAAGAACAACTTTGGTTAAAGTTGGTGATTGGGTTATTATAAAGAATCCTTCTAATAAAAAGTCTTCTTCAGGATTTTTGAAGCCCATTCAGGTTATAAAGATTTTCAAAAATGCCATTAAAACACCGACCATCGTATTTGGAACTTGAATAGGGTGGTGGTGGTTAAGAGAGATTTTGTTCATCGTTTTAATAACTCTTCTTCAACTCCACGACAGAATGATCACAACAGAATGATTTACCTCATCAGAATGGTTCATCATCTACTTTGAGATCATCTCATCATAATCATTCATCTGCGACAAGCAAGTCTTCAAGAGTTTCTCATTCTCATCAAAATCATTCACCTGCGACTTGTAAGTCTTCAAGAGTTTCTCATTCTCCTCAATATCTATGTAACTATGGTAAATAGATTTTATATTGTAGATGTGTGGCATCCTGCTGTTACTAGGTGCCCAAGAATGTACATGCTCAGAATGTTATCTTATGAGTGGGAGGTTAGGCAGTTGAAGCCTTCATTTGCTGCTGTTCACACCTATTTTGTGTATGGGATTCCTATACTAAGAATAAACCTACTTTTACATCTTATTATTGAGTCAACCCTACTTCTTACAAAGTGTAATTATCCTTCTCAGATAGAATGTCTACAAAATAAGCAGCAGCAGTACAAACTTTGTTCGCACAACACAAGCACTGTAGCTGCCTGCAGGGTCAGACTGTCACAGAAAACAGGAATACACTTGCAAAGACATGCTGTCTGGGCGTTTTACACATAATGGGAGACTCAATGCAATTCAGCCTCCGGCAGGCAATGTTTCTGGTAATATCAAGGAAATCAACAGGAAAAAATGGCCCATCAATACATATAACAGGACCACAAGAAGGCACAAACGTGGCTTCACACTGATCTGTAGGATAAGCCCTCCTGGAACTGCCGAATTTCACTGTGGCAGTACTTTACAGGCAGTGCTTTGATTAAACAGAAATTGGTGTAGGTGGTATGATTGAATTAAGCCCAGGCACTTTTATTTACCCACTCAACCATCCAGCCCATCTTTTTTTTGCCCATAATTTGACTGTAGACAGATTCCAGCCCTATGCGAATCAGCTACAGGCATTCTGCCATAGGAACACTTCATCCCAAACTAATAGGCCAGGTCTCCTCCATATGGGGACAAAATCAACCCCAGATCAGATTTGCTGCATTTAGACCTCATCAGATATGTGAGGCTTGATTCTGGGCATTCTTGTACTTAAATCGTCACACTGAGAAAAACAACAAAAAGTGATGGGTGGAATGCTTTAAGGATTTCAGTCACTGTAACTATTCATGCCACATTCCAGTCCACCCAGGCAGCAGCAGTCCAAGCACCAGTCACACATATGTAATAAATATATCATAGTCACTGCCAGTGCATCATTTTGTTCAATATAGAATTCTTGGAGTATTTAATGGATACAGGGAATTTCACTGGTTTTAAGGTTCTGAAGTACAGTGCTTTATTCCAAAGATGTGGGTACAAAATTCAGTCACGCCCTCTCCAACAGAGAGTCACATGCTTAGGCTGGCTGAGAAGAGGCTGAATCGAATAAAGGGACCAGGTTAGTCTTGCTGGAGCGTTACCTTCTGAAGTCCAGCACGAAAAGTTGTGTTTTCTTTGGAGGAGGCCATGAGGAGCAGGTTCTCAGCGCAAAGTGCAGGTTGAGTGCCCTGGAAGTTCGCTGCTGTAGAGCCAAGAGCTGGTCGTCTCTGGAGCTTCGCATTGGTGGTCACTGTGGGCTGTAGCGCGTTTTGGGGGGTTGCTGTCAGTGCAAAGAGTAGGTCTCACTGGAGCTCTCTGTTGTTGTTCGCTGTGGAAGGCAGAGCCTGTTCGCAGCCATAAGGAGCTCATACTTTAGGATTTTGATCTTTCCCTTCAGCAGGAGTTATCATTGATGAAACCAAAGATCCATGACAAGGGGAAGGGGGATACCTCTTGGGGATCAGGACTCTGCCCAATAGAGGCTAGCAGCACGGCTCAGGCAGGTCTGGATGCAGCTGGTCATTTGGGAAGTTGAAGGGAGACCTTTGAAAGCTTGATCGATTCAGTAGCTCACACAAGGAGGTCAGCCAATGACTCTTTGGGTAGTCTGAGATGAAGGAAAGCAGGACCAATAGAGCAGTCCGCTGGCAGCAGGGAAGTTATTCTTCTGAATCATCCATAGGCCCAGTACTGTTCTGAAGAGTGGTTCTGATGGTCTCATTTTTATAGCTGGTACCAGACTTTGTTTGTGGGAATTCCCTGACCTACTCCAAAACTGGTTCTGGTAAGTGCTTTCCATTCCTCTGGTCCTGGCTTCAAACTGTCCAGGGTAACAAGCGGCAGGGCATGTTTGATATCAGGTTCCTTTGTTTGTGCTGCAGGCAGGGCTCTGTAAAATGGAATCAGGGCAGGGGGCTGCCACTCCACTGCTATCCTGCCAGCTACATGCAAGCCATATTGTTCACTGTTTGGCCGCATAATAACCATTAACTGCCCCAGGCAGATGGAAATGCCGAGGATGGGAAATGACAACTGTCAAAAAGTGGTATTTCTAAATGAGAATCTCAAATCTAACTTTATCATTAGAGAGGACTTTAAATTACAATTCAATTGAGTGTAAACAATGTATCTCTATCTGCTACTAATCTGAAGTTAGCACATATTAAGTGTAATAAGGTAACCCAATGTTAGCCCATGGGAAAGATAGGCCTTACAACAGTGAAAAATTACTTGTTGAGTTTCCACTGCTAAGACATGTAAACCATAAAGGCACATGTTTAACTTTTTAAATGCCAACTTTTAATTTACAGGCCCTGGGTGCATATAGTCTCATTTCCTAGGGACGTATATGTTAATTAAAAGCACCAATCAGATATATGCCAAACATGTTTTAGGGAGAGACCACAAGCACTTTACTACTGGATAGCAAGGGGAAAATGCATGAGTTCTAAATGCCAACAAACATGGGTTCAGCAAAGAAAGTAAAATATCTCTGTTGACCCTGCAGAAAGGGCCAGGTGCAACATAGAGTAAAACACGTCCCCTCAAACTTTCAAGAAATATTTTTGCACATGCTGCTCTATTTTAGCACTAAAATTAAGTTCACAACTTCACTGTGAAACTCCATCTGCAGAATTTATTATGCCAAAAATGAAATTTACATTTTTAAGATATTCATGACATGCTCAATCTGGATCAACAAACCCCTGGGGAACCACATGAAATTCACAATACTTGCTAATTTTTCACCAGAGGTAAGCTCTGTCTGTGTAAGTAAATGCCTGCAGATCATGTCTGAATCAGGATCTGTGCGTTGCATCTTAAGATCAGACCTTATTTGCTGCTTAGTGGAGTTGTGTGGATCAGGCCATATGATCAAAAGTAAACTGAAAATATTTTGCTGGGAAACGATGGTTAGACTTTAGAAGACTCAGTGATTGAGAGTCACAGGCAGAGAAGAACACTAGTTCCGTTGCTCTGTGATGTTAAGAAATATTGATTGGAAGTAAGCAGGGGCACAGAGTGGAACATTCTGTATAGTTTTGCTATGACTAGGAGACAGAGAGCTGATTGTAATGAGCAGACAAGAGAGTTTAAGTGTAGAGGAATGATAGTGGGATGACGCGAGAGAAAACTGGATTGAAAAATAAGTGAATTTGCATTGAGGTGGTGCAAAGCTTACTTAGAGACAGTACATTCGGTGAATTGTATGAATTCTAAGGCAAGGAAACTGTTACTTCCTGAAGGAACAGTTACTTCTAGAAGGAAGTGTCTCTTCCTGGCTACCTAAGAGAGAGGAAAGAATCGAGGAAATGCTACTAGGAGAAGAAGGATAGTAGGAGGATCTCTTTTAACTTGGGAATGATAAAGACTGAATACTACAGTGAGCTTGGAGGATTGAATACAATGAAAGAGACAGGGAGGGAACCCCAATTGAGGGCCAGATGAAGAATTCCAATGCAGAGTAGTACTGACCAGATAGCAATTTGGGGACATCCATGCTGAAGACAGAAAGAAGCCATGAGGGGTTCAATTATGGATGTGATGAAAGGAGAAATGTCATCACTGCTACCTTGGAGTGCAAACAGGCTCTGATATGGGTGTACAGAAAACAAAGAGTGCAGCTTCTCAGTAATGTTCACTAGTTTTTAATCTAATCTTTGCAGAGAGAAGTCCCCCAAGCTTGAGCAGGTTTGTGAGTAAAGGGAGTGAAAAAAAATCTACGCTTTCACCATAATTTCTGATCCATTAATTTTGGGAAGTTTACAATATAAATGTTAGCAGGGTTTTGTTATGATATATAACAATAATAATAAGAAGAAAAACAATAATAATAAATACATACATACATATAACAAATAAGGATTTTTCGATGTTAGCCCGATAAAAATAAGTTTTAAGTAAATAAATAGCTAGATAATATATAAACAGAAAAGAGGGAGGAGATTCAGACCTACTATAAAAAGAGAAAGAGTGGGAGAGAGGAATAGAGAGAGAGGGAGGGAGGAGCAAAGGATAAAAGTATAAAGCAGTTGTTTGGTTAGCACATCAATAATAATTATATATTAATTGCATTTTTCACGTTAACAAAAAGGAAAACAACAAAAAACTATTTTAAATTAAAAGAGTTTAAATAAATATTGGTGAAATAACTATATAGGAAATCATTATGTAGAATTAATGGTAACCTGAAATTGATAATATGAAAACATTGTAATACAGAATTAAGGAACAAGAGATTATGAATTACAACCAATTATGCAAAGAATGAAGGGATAGTGTAGGAGACTGGGGGCCAGATTTATCAAGGTCTAAGTTAAAATTATCAGAGTGGCTTGATAAATCTGGTGTGACGCAAGGCAGCACTAATCGCTGCCTTGCATTACTCTTCCCCAGGGACGGATTCCATGGGTGCAGCATGGGTGTTCCAATGCATCCATCCATGGATTTTGTCGAATTCCCAGATTTCCCAGTAGTGGTAGACCTAGGAATGGTTCAAAATGGTACACCCCCTCAGTGGAGGTCTAATGAAGAGAAATATTATCGTTTTTTCTTCTTGTAGCACACGTAAAAGGGGAAAATGCCACTGAGGATTGTTTTTGTGCAGGGAGGTGCACACAAAAATAATCCTGCCTAGGCAGCCAAAAAGTGCACCAGCATCAGCAAAGGACAGGAACGCACCATATAATATTAAATATGGTGCATTACTGCCCTTTTACACAGTGCAGCAAGGTGGCTTGCTGCATTGTGCTGCATGAAAAAATTACAAATATTGGCATAGATTAGAAATTAGGGGGCTCATTATGATGCCGGCCGGAAGCCCATCCATGCTGGTGGCGGTGGTGGTAAACGTTCATTTTCCCGCTCCAGGGACGGTCATTGCGACCACCAAATTACATTGGTCCAACAGAGGCCATTTACCGTCTGCTGCAGTCTGTCAGGCTCTGCACATTTTTTGTGTATGCAAGGGTGGCAGACGGAGCCAATAGAGCAGGACCAACGTGCGGAAACATGTTCTGACGGCTAACCAGATTACTATGTTTCAAACAGCCCTTCCCAACACCGCGTAAAAACCACCACATTGTGGATGGTGGAAACACAACAACGGAGAGGAAGAGCTGATACTATCTAAACCACTGGATCCTGAGCTACAGGCCTTTACGCTGCTCTACCTGCTGCACCTCTGGCAGAGAAGATGCTGCCGCGTTCAACAGCAGAGGTACGTACCAAACATCTTCACGCATGCAACCCTGGAACAGCTACAACTCCCAGCAAGTGTGGCGGCATCACGATGAATGTGGCAACCGGCTAAATGCAAAGTCCGAGACCCACCTAATCCCAAGAGTAACTCTTGGTGCCCCTGAAGGCAATTAGGGCCAATGACGAGCCCGCAATTGCAGAGCGCGCACACTGTAATATCAAAATATGTACTCCGCCGAAGGCTCCCTTTGGCCGATCGCTCATTCACAAAGTGTGTGCCACACCGCAGCTGCATGGAAGCTGCGACTGCATCATTCATTTGGGGCCAATGCGTTTCATAGCTGTGGATGCAAGCTACTGCGTAGGTGAACACATACTGCATTTACATTGGCACCCTGCGAATTACATCACACATCACAACTCATTTGCCTAAAGTGATTGGTGCACCTCATGTGTAATGTTTTGAGGCACGAGGCCCCCATGCATATCAAGTAACCACACAGACACCGTACATGTATAGGAGAACTGGCCCAGGGCACGTGTATTCGGCCCCATTTGGCCTGGGGAAGGAGGCTGTCTGGGTGGGGGGCAAGCCAGCCCTCTGGGAGTGGCTGGTACATCAGAACAAGTAGAACAGTGACCAGCTGGTCACTACAGTGTGACCTGTGAGTCAAGTTTTAATACACACATGTTATGTCCAAGGAAAGGAGAGTGAAATTACATACATAGTCATGCCTCGTGGTCAGCATGGACTGAAATGAGGTAAGTTGTCAAAAAGGACAAAGGTCACTCGCACTGTACCAATGTTGTGTAATGAAACCTCCAACCTGTGAACATCACTTGTATATCCTGTGACATCTGACTGGCGTCTCTTGGCCAGGGGTCGTCTTGTAAAGAGCCAATGATGTAGGCAGACAATCAGAGGTGTCCATTGTCTGCAAATCAGACATATTTGTAACCCCCAGCACTTTCATCACATGTACTGGTGTGGCGTGCAGTCTGCCTAGCTGCAATTGCCTGTAAATGCTCCCACACACGTCATAGGAGTGCACATGTAGAACAAACAAACATAGCTCTGACCGACATCATTGGACATTGGAAGCCATGTGGGCATGTATACACAATCCATGTGCATTTGTGCCTCATTCAGGTGAACATTGCAATGTCTGTGATGCTAAATCCTCACACACTCAGGCAAGACTGACCCCATGATGTCCACATGTGTCTGTCCCCCGTGCCATACATCCATGTTGCGTTGTCCATATGACACTCACTGCCCTCATACTGTAAGGTAGTTGTGAATAGGGGGACTAACGTTTGCGGCCGTGCTGTGACAGCTACATGCAAACTGATACTGGGAAACACAAGTGCTGTGCCATACAACCACAGATCAGCTCATCCTCGATGAAACAGTGTACCATATGCAATACACATCGACTTTGTTGGATGTTGTAGTGTCAGTATGGCAAATGAGCGAACAAAAACAATGTCTGAATGCAGGTCACATGTGCATTTCACGTGATCAAGAATCCCCTCAATTTTGTGGTTGTGTGATTCTCTGAGTAAGCTGTTCACCACATCTCATCTATAACTCAGCTCATGCTAATGTACCCTGACATACATAGGAAGAGACAACCCCTCCTCCGACCTGTCCCTGAACTGGCGACGATGGAGGACATTGAAATCATCGAGAAATTCTGCTTGGATCGCCGCACACTATGGAAACCATGTGCCCAGTTGGAGCCCAATGTGAAGCCCAAAAGAATACATCCGGCTGCATTGTCTGCTACAGTGAAGGTTATAGCTGCACTGCATTACTCCAGTACTAGGTCTTTTCCAGTACACTGTGGCCAGCGCCCATGGGATGTCACAGCCCATGATCAGCATGGTGATGCGTGACGTCCTGTCAGCATTGATGCTTGACAAGGAAAGGCATGTCCACTTCCACAGGAGGGATGCATTGGCAGATGATCTGGGAGCACACCAGGTTCTAACGGGTGGGCCAGGCCCACCCAAACATGATCCGTGGCTCTGGCAGTGACGGCACCAAGGCCAGTTATAAATAGCCACATCCATGTGAAACGTTCCTCCAAACGTTGATTATCTTCTTGTTCTGGGAGTTGCGGATGTGAGCCAGAGCCCTCTCTCACAGGCACCCCCAATCAAGCATCTCCTTTCAGAAAGGTGGGCTGTGTCCCCGCCTACTTGTGCACCTAAAATATGGGCATGGCGAAGGGGCAAATCCTCTCTTCTGAACCAGGTAACCTTAACCCTACTGCTGTGTGGATACCTCCTTTTCAATTGCACAGGGAGAAGAAAAGTTTATTTCTCCGGATTCACCTTACCTGACCACTGCAGCTGCCCATCAGATCGGGAGTGAGTAGGATCCGAGCACGTGAGAGAAAGTCTGGCTATTTGTTCTTCATTAAATCATCAGGGAAGACCCAGCAAGACACATACTTCCTGGATACTTAATTTAAACATCTTGTATCTCAATCAAGGCTCTGCCATGGATGTAAGCTAACAATAAAAATGTCCAGCTAACTGGTGATTAATGATCCTGCCAACCCTTTGTCTGTTGGTATTTCTGATATGCAGATAAGCTGCATTTGATGTGGATAGCTCCGTGGGTTACTGCCTTTGTCACAGACATACTTGGGTAATTTGCAGTTCAGAAGTTACAATCCTATCATAGGACAGGGACCTAGGAACTGTCATGAAACAGCTGCATGGGAACCTGAATTAATAGTTAGAACCTAGCTTTATTTCTGGGTTATAACATAGTCATAACTTTCCCAGTCGTTCATCATTTCAATGATGCTATAAAGAGTTTGTTGGGGCAGATATGTACCTTTATCTGCAAAGACAACCCCTAACCACTGGGGTGTGCATTAAATCCTGAGTTAGTGCTTCTCCAGACCAAACGGCCATAAAAATCCTGCCCACCAGTGTGGATGACATGTGATTCCCACACCTTGTAATCCTCATCGGCTTATGTGACATTCCCTGTAGACTGATGTACTTACATTCTTGCATGATTGTCCCTGTCCAATGTGTGTTTGATGTAAAGAACTGTCACACCCTACACTGATATCAGTAGCGCTATTCAACAAATTAAATGCACATGAGAGAGTGGCCATGGAGAGTTGAGGGGCCCTGGACGAGGATGGTGGTGAGGGAATCCGAGGAGGAGGGCCTGAGTGAGAGCCTGAGAAGTCACTTGCCTGATACTCCCACCTAGGGAAACCTCCTCCTCCCACAGGAGGATCTGTGATGGAAAAAAACACACTTTTTGAGAGTGATAACATCTAAAAAGAGATTTTGGAAGGAAAGAATGCGTTTCACTGGCCCTTGTAAAACTAAGGAGAGATAAAGGAGAGCCCTGAAGCAGGCCTGGTGAGAGATATAATAAGGAAGGCTCCTGGTTTTCTGTTTAAACGGATTTTAACATATAAATATAGACAGAAAACGTTGGTTTTTTTTGTCTGTATTTATATATAAAAATGGAAAAATACTTGAAAAACAAATGCTTCTCCTGCCTCTGTGCTCCTCTGAAAAATCTGTGTTTGAAGTGCACAAGGGCTGGGGAAAGAAATATGAAACCGCTGACATTAAACTGCTCCTCTGGAGAGGTGTGAACAAGTGCAGCCGGGAGCGCTGTGTCTGCAGAAGGAGAGGTTTCAATATTTTTGGGGCGTAAGATTTAAAAATGCTATTTAAAACATTCAAGAAACTCACATGGCCCTTTAAAAATATATGTGCTAATCAGCATTTAGGCACAAAGTATCTGCTCTGTGCCATGTAGTGATTTTACAGATTATTAAAATCCTAGAAACCCAGCTGTTGAAAAGTGTTGGCTGTGTCTCATTAAAAGGCCTGTGACTCTAGCCTACGGAGGACAGCTGCAGTCCAGTGACTTTCGGATTTTATCTCTTGCATACCAGTGTTCACATCTGATTCCCTGTTCATTTTGAAGGTGACCCAGATTATTCTGGTTGAAAGGTCCCTCACCATGTTACTCACACAAAAACTTTTCTACTGGCAGCAGCCGCTTTTTCAAATACTCAAGCTTCAAACACAAACAAACAAACAGGTACCCTCTGAAGGGGCCTTTTATCGAGCCTCACTCACTTGTTTAAACAGACCACCCGCCTGTTAAAAAAAAAGTTAATGCTAACTGTAATGATGTTGATGCAGCAGTGAAAGTGCCCAGTGACCAAACTGGTCAGGCACTAGGACCAGCCCGCATGAGGGACGAGGGCGGGCGGAAAGGGAGGAGCTGGGAGCCCAAGGGGCAGCTAGTCAGTTAGCCGTTGGGATTTGAAGAGGAAGGACGCTGCAATAAAGAAGGTCCATTATTACACTCACTGCGTCTGCCTGAGTTCTTTATGGTGAGACACTACAACTGGCGACGAAGGACTAGAACCACAAGCGTGTGGACGGCTACAGCGGCAACCAGGCGGTAAATATCGAGCCTGGAGCTCGCCCCACGTCTGAAGGCTCGAGCGCGCCGTAAAAAGTGCCTACCAGAGCCCACCCGGCGGCAGAAAGAGCGGAACTCGCCCCCACGTCTGGAGGCTCGAGCGCGCCGTAAAGAAAGTGCCCACCAGAGCCCACCCGGCGGCGGTAAGAGCGGAGCTCACCCCCACGTCTGGAGGCTCAAGCGTGCCGTGAAAAGTGCCACCGGAGCCTACGCGGCAGCAGAAAGAGCGGAGCTCGCCCCCCACGTCTGGAGGCTCAAACACGCTGTGAAAGGTGCCCACCGGAGCCCACCCGGCGACAGAAGAAGCAAAGCTCGCCTCGTGTGTGAGGCTCGAGCAAATCGCCCAAAAAGGACCAACCGAGAGCCCACTCCGGCGGCAAAAGCCAAAGAAAACAAACCTCACCAGCAGCAGTGAAACTGGCGGTGGATCGCGGCTGAAAAGGCAAGCGGTGAGTGGAGAGTAAAAGCACCGAGTGAATGAGTGGCTCCGGCCGAAGGAACGAGCAGAACCGACTGAAATCTCGCTGAAAATGAGATTCCCGGCGGCCATTTTGAAGTCAGGCAATATTGTCCAATCCCCTGCGAGGGATCATCGGCGGCCATTTTGAAGTCAGGCAAAGAGCCTGAAAGAGCAAACAAGCACTGACAAACAACAAACAAGCATTGGCAAGTAACAAACAAGCACTGGTGAGTGCAACAAAATAACATACAAGCACTGGCGAGTGCAATAAAAGCAATAATAAAGCACTGGCGAGCGCAACAAAGACTGCAAACAAGCACTGGCGAGTGCAACACATAACAAACAAGCACTGGCGCGTGCAACAAAAGAAAAAACAGCAAACAGAAAGTGAATTAGGACTACAAAGCTGCCAGGAACCACAAGCGTACAATGCCTGACTCAGGCCCCCGAGAGCATGATGAGAGCATCTCTCCTGCGCCGCCCGAACCACTTGTCATTGAATCTGGCAGGAGCATGGGCCCGCGATGGCAAGAATGGATAGAGGATTTTGAGGACTTCATGGAAGCATCCAAGGTGTCAGACCTCAAAGAAAAACTGCTTTTTCTCAAGAACCTGATCGGCAGAGAAGGTGGACGACTCATAAAAGACCTACCAGAAGACTCCTACATTAAAGTACGTGAAGCACTGGACAGCAAGTTCCTACACAAAAGGAACGTCGACTTTGAGCGATACACTTTCAACCTGGCCGCCCAAGAAAGAGGTGAACAAATGGGGGCATTTGTAACATGTCTGAAACGACTGGCGAAACACTGTGACTTTGACAAATTCTCAACTGAGGACGCACTGCGACTAAGAGTGATAGAAGGTTGTCTCTCCGAGCCGCTAAGACGCAAATTACTCAAGAGAAGCTACACGTTGGAAGAGATCGTGGAGATGACAAGAGTGGATGAACAAGCAGACGAAAATGCAAAGAAGATGGAGACCGGGAAAAGTGAGAGACGGGAACAAGTTTTCAGAATGCAATCGCGACAAGAGCACAGAAGGTCTTCACCACAAACTCGTTCCTCCAGATCAAAGAGACATCACCACCGGTCACACAAAGGAAACAAAGACACGAGTCACAGGAAGGGACGATCCGACAGACAACTTAAATGTTACTGGTGCGGATATGACTTCCCACATGCAGATGCCTGCCCTGCACTAGGACAACAATGCCAAAAATATGGCAGAGACAACCACTTTGAAAGCATTTGTGGGGCAGTACCAAAGAGTTACCACGGGGACAGACACCGACGACGCCCACCCTCAAACAGTCGTCATCATGTCAGAGCAGTCCAGGACAGAAGAGACTCATCCTCCGGGTTGTCACAATCTAGCTGCCGCTCCTGCAGGACATACCAATCTTGGCGATCGTCATCAAGGGAATCTCGATCCCCATCGCCCCCCCTGAGTTCGAAAGTAATACCTCTACCGTGTAGCTGACCTGGATCAGCTAAAAGAATACCAACGTTTAGACATCAGGGTTGGCCCCCACAATGCCAAATTCATGCTAGACATTGGAGCAACGCTAAACTATCTACCAGTGACGGAATACCAACGCATGAAACCACCACCAACCACCACCAAAGCTAGTTGATGCCCACGTACAAGTATATACGTAGATGGCCAAGGAACCACTCACATGCCTTGGGAAGTTCGAGACCGAACTGTCATATGAAGATCGAACAATACCAGCATACGTCCATGTCATCGAGGGACCTGAAGTCGACTGCCTCCTGAGCATAGCCACTGCTGAGCGGCTGAAATTAGTGAGCATCCTATTCAGAGTCACCGACAAACCAACACTCATCAAGAAGTTCCCCAAACTCTTTCAAGGCCTGGGAAAGATGAAGAACTGCCAAATAAAATTGCACATAGATGAACAAATCACTCCTGTAGTGCAATACCACCGAAAAATCCCCTTCCACCTGCAAGAAGCCGTGGAGAAGGAACTACAACACCTACTCGAAGCCGACATCATCGAGAGAACAGATGGGCCAACCCCATGGGTCTCCCCAGTCGTGGTGGTCCCAAAGAAAGTAGAAACTGACCGAGTCCGTCTGTGTGTAGACATGAGGGCGCCCAACACGGCAATAGAGAGAGAGAGACATCCAGGCCCCCACATCAGTGACATGATCACTTCCCTCAATTGAGCCAAGATTTTCTCAAAGCTGGACCTCAACAAAGGATACCACCAGCTAGAACTGCACGAAGGGTCGAGATATATCACAACAGTCTCGACACACCTTGGACTATTCATATATAAAAGACTAAGTTTCGGAGTGTCTTCCGCAGCAGAGATATTCCAGGAGGCTATCAGGAGAACAATACACCACATCCCACAGGTCCTAAACTACAGCGACGACATCCTCGTCTATGGAGCAATGACTGAGGAACATAACAAAGCACTGGATCAGGTCTGTCAAGCTCTGATGGACGCAAACCTGACACTCAACAAAGATAAGTGCGAACTTCACAAACCAACACTAAAATTTTTCGGACACCTATTCTCTGGAAGTGGCATGAAACCAGACCCAGAAAAGGTAGCAGCACAAAATGATACACCAAGCCTGGAAGACGTAGGTGATGTACGATCGTTCCTAGGAATGGCCAGCTACTGCTCCAGATATATACCTGACTACGCCACGCTAAGCTACCCGCTACGGATGCTCACAAAACAAGGACAGCCCTTTCAGTGGTCCACTCAATGTGAAGGGGCATTTCGAGAGACCAAGAGAACTGTAGAATCAGCAAAGAACCTAGCATACTTCAATCCAAAAAGAAAGACGGAAATAACAGCAGATGCCAGTCCTGTAGGACTAGGAGCCATAGAGAAGGAGGCCAACGGCACGTAGTAGCATATGCCAGCAGAAGTCTGACGGACACAGAAAGGGCATACTCACAGCCAGATAAAGAAAGCTTGGCTGTCGTCTGGGCGTGTGAACACTTCCACATTTTCATTTTTGGAAAACACTTCACACTGATAACCGACCATCAAGCTCTGATCACAATATTCGGAAACCCGCGAGCAAAAATGCCACCGAGAATAGAACGATGGGGCCTAAGGCTCCAAGAGTACACTCATACCATAATTCACAAGCCAGGAAAAGATGCAAACCCTGCAGACTACATGTCCCGACACCCCATCAGATCAGACAAATCAGAACAATCGCTGATGAATACATTCACTTTGTGGTGAACCAAGCGAGACCTCCAGCTGTTTCACTAGAAGCCATCTGTGAAGTGACCCAAACGGATACCACCCTGCAAGAGGTGAAACGGCTGATCCAAACTAACAGCTGGAGACATACACCAAGCAATGGACAAAACAACCAAGAAATGGCGGCATTTAAACATATCAATGATGAACTGTTGATAGCAGCGAATGGCCTCATCCTACGGGACACCAGAATAGTGATCCAACGACAACTCAGACAAGGGGTCATCAACCTAGCGCATGAGGGACACCGGGGCATAGTGGCCACAAAAGAGCACTCCGTGAAAGAGTCTGGTTCCCAACACTAGACCTGATGGTGGAGACGACCTTGAAGGACTGTCCGCAATGCCAACTAGTGAGTCGTCCGGATCCCCCTGCACCACTTCAAATGTCTCCACTACCGGAGGGTGTCTGGCAACACATTGCCTTTGACTTCTTTGGGCCAATCAAATCGGGCCAATACGTCCTGGCCATCATGGATGAGTATTCCAGATTCCCCATCGCACAACTGTGTACATCCACGAGAGCATCGTGTGTCATACCGATCCTAGATGAGGTCTTTGCCGCTTGGGGCATTCCCCTAATGGTGAAGTCAGACAATGGACCCCCATTCAACAGCCATGACTTTGCTGATTTTGCCCAGCACCTCAACTTCACACACCGCAAGATCACACCACTATGGCCACAAGCCAATGGAATGATCGAACGCTTCATGGCCACGATCAAAAAGATCATCCAGCAAGCAGAACTCACCGGAAAGAGCCTTCAGACAGCACTCGACGAGGTGTTACGGGCATATCAAAATATGCCTCATTCCACCACAGGCAAATGTCCTGCCATTCTCATGCTAGGACGCCCAGTGCGCACCAGGATACCAATGATGAGCATGGCAGCGCACAAACTGGACTCCGACTCTGAGCACGAGGAGACAAGATGAAGAAGGAAAGAATGAAAGACTACGCTGATGAACGGCGCCATGCCACAACCTCTCAAATCCAAGAAGGAGACTGTGTGCTAAAGACCGATTGCCAATATCATGAGGTTCCACTCAGAGTAATACAACAAAAAGGAACTATGATCACTGCAGAAACCGACGGGAAGAGACTTACCAGGAACATGACGTACTTCAAGAAGTGCGGACCAAAGGTCAAAGAGCTACTGACTGAAACGAAACTGGAGCCAAGAGACCCAGAGACACTGCCAACTGACAGTCAGTTACTGATAGAGACTGCCGATGAGAACGAGAGTGACAGTGCCAACCTCCAGTCACGCCCCAGGCGTGTGATCACGAAACCGTATCGCTTCATTGAAGAATTCTAAAGAAAGAACAATTTGCTGTTTGACGTGGTGTCCATTTTGTTTTTCTTTTTTTTTCATTTATTCACAGAGGGGGGAGATGTAATGATGTTGATGCAGCAGTGAAAGTGCCCAGTGACCAAATTGGTCAGGCACTAGGACCAGCCCGCGTGAGGGACGAGGGCGGGCGGAAAGGGAGGAGCTGGGAGCCCAAGGGGCAGCTGTCAGTTAGCCATTGGGATTTGAAGGGGAAGGACGCTGCAATAAAGAAGGTCCATTATTACACTCACTGTGTCTGCCTGAGTTCTTTATGGTGAGACACTACACTAACCAGCAAAGCTTTACTGTTGTGCCAGCATGAGTTTTGTACTGTAACCACTATATCAAGCCCAAAGAAAAAGGAAATATGCAATGAAGCGGAAGCAGGTAGAAGGTAAATTGTTGGAACAATGCAAGCAGCCAACATCCATTTATAGGTGTGAGAACACCCCCAGGACAGAAGCAGCATCCCCAGCAACCTTTTGTGTTTTTGGTTGTATGGGAGGAGGAAGGAGGAAGGAGATCGAAGGGGGCAGGGCACGGAGGCAGAGATGCTTCCAACAGCTGTCAGAATAAAGCCTGGGTCCACCTCTCAGTGAGTATTCACCCCTGCGGAACAGTGAGGCTGAGTGAGAGGTGTTTGGGTCAGTAGAATTACATATTTTTACTTTGTAATCATAGCTGGAGTCTGACTGTTGCACCGTCTGTGCTCAACATTTTATCCTTCGAGCAGACACTTTGTGTGATGACTGATAAAATGCAAGTAAAGGAGGGAGTAATGCTTTGACTTTTGACGGACAGCTGCACAAGTGTGACCTAATCAATGCCACAAATTCACTAATCTTTTCTTAGTGGACAGGGAAGAAATTTGCTCCTAATAAGTGAAGTGTACATAGCATGGGTTCCAATTTCAAAAACAGTTACAACAACCTATAACAACTGAGTGCAAGTGTGCATGACTAGTCAAAAAAATGTGGAAAAATACGAGCTGTAGCATCTTGTTTTGCTTGCGATAAAAATACATGTAGATAAATACAGATGAAAAGACAAAAAAATAAATATGGATAAATACAGACGGAAATGTAGTAAAAATAAATACCATAAAACCGGGAGCCCTAGATATAAGTGACAAATCGATCCTACAGTGGCCCACCTGAATACATTCTCGGCTTACCCAAATAAACATTGCTGGAGCAGGGCCTACTTGGGAGGCATCCACAATGTTGATGGGAGCCATTGATGGTGCCCACATTGGCCTTGTTCCACCACAGGCAAGTGAACCCATCTGTAGGAACCGCAAAGACTACCACTCCATCAACATGCAAGTGGTATGACAGTCAGAGCAGATCATCTCACATGTGTGTGTAAAGTATCCGGCTCGGCCATTGACTGTTATTATTATTATTATTATTATTATTATTTTATATTTTATAACGCGCTCCATTACTACCAGAGTATCCTGGCGCAAAAAAGAGAAAAAAGCAAGTGGCCAGCTAAAGAACAAAATATCACTAGTAAGCTGTTCTGAAAAGATGAGTTTTTAGTGCTTTCTTAAATGAAACAAAGTTTTCAGTCGATCTCAGGGAGAGGGGAAGGGCGTTCCAGGTCCTAGCTGCAACAACAGCAAGCGAGTAGCCTCCTAGTCGTACTCGCTGGAAGCGGGGCACAGTCAAGAGATTGCAGCCAGCTGAACGTAGCGGCCGTGTGGGTACATAGCGGCTGAATCTTTTTCTTAGATAGGATGGTCCCATGTCATGGACTGCTTTAAATGCTAAAGTGAGGATCTTAAAAGTTATCCTTTGAGCGATCGGCAGCCAGTGAAGTTCCTTTAGGTGTGCTCGCACGCTTTCTCTGCTTGGGATGTTATGCAGCAGCCGTGCTGTCGCATTTTGGATAATCTGCAGTCAGTCAACTAAGAAAGCTGGAGTGCCGCTAAAAAGAGAGTTGGCATAGTCGAGCCTAGAAAAAATTAAAGCTCTAGCTACCGACTCTCTAGCTGATGATGGCAGATACGGGAAGAACTTTCTCATGGCTTTTAGAGAGCCGAAGCACACAGCAGTAAGTTTTTTTATGTGTGCCTCGAATCTTAGATCCTCTCCAAACCAGACTCCCAAATTCTTGGCAGCGATAGTAACTGAGCCTGGCTGGGGAAAATCCAACGGCCACAAGAGGTCTCTGAAATTAGATGGAAATTGGCCGTACAGCAAAATTTCTGTCTTGTCTTCATTGCACTTCAGCTGTGCAGCTGCTAACCAGTTAAACACAGCGGAAAGGCACGAGCGGACAACCTCTGTATTAGTTGCTGCGTCCTTCCAGGTAAATAAGAGCTGCGTATCATCAGCGTACGCTATGATTTCTGCTCCCATTTGTTCGGCCAGCATAATGACTGTTATATCTGGCGGAACAGCACCAACCCCCCCGCTCACAACCCACACATGCCCAGTGACAATGACAGTGATGAGGAAGAACGCCTTGATCAGCGTCAACAGTTCATTGCCAACTACTTGCGTTGAGTGTAAGTTATCAATGAGTGTCCATGACTGTGTGCCTTGCTGTTGTGTCACAAACTTTTGTGCACATACTGGACTATGCGCAGGATTAGAGAATTCGGGCATGCAGGGACTGAGCTCCCCGAAGCACCTCCACGCACAGGACACAATTGCTATACTGCCCCACTAGCTCTCCGACTCACTCAGAGGCATTCAAGCGCCTGTACACAAGTAGATACGTTGAAGACAAAATACGGTTTCAAATGTGAAGGTTTTACTACACTATCAAAGCATGCAACATACGTGCCACAACAAGTTGATAATGCATGAGTACATAACTAGTAATCACAGTGACATACTCATTTAACATGAAGCAAGATGTTGCATCAATAATCCCTCTGGACGTAGACGCACGAGCATATCACCCCACCCTTTGCAGGAAGGAGTTGTATGGGATATCCCTGGTCTATGGCCTTTGTCAGCAGACATCATTGCTCAGCCTATATATGGTGAAATTCACATCACATTTGCTGTGCTGTTCTCATCACTGGATGGATCACTCTCCAAGTGTGGTGCATCTAGCCCACCTTCCCATGACATCTAAAGGAGATCCTTGTCCTCTTGCAGCTGTGAGACTTTGTGAAGTCAGAGTGCTAGGGCCAGGCCAGATCAGAATGCCAAGGGACAATGTTCTCTGCCGACGGACAGAATGTTTAGACAGTACTCCTGGACCGTGCAGAGAACAAGCTCTGCGGACACTTCTCATGTGACAGACGTATACCAAGGTGCTTGCAGGGCACCAGCCCTATAAAAAGAAATAGGGGGACTGACCAAGTAATACAAAATGCAAATGACCTCACAACGCCACGACATAGTGCTATGAAAGTAGTAAAATACTGGGACACACTAACCTATCTTACAGTCTTACATTGTCTGCATTGACATACAGGGACGGAACAAAGGCAAAAGCATGACTCTCTTAAGTATCTGTGAAGAGAAGGCAAGCTATATGCCTATGTTTCCCTCTGTGGCACCTAAATGTAAATGTTAGGTTCAAGGCGGCCCCCAGGCAGCATATACAAACAAAAGGAGGCCCAATGGCCCCTTTACTTTGGCCCAGCTGGAGGTGAAAAAAGTTTCCCTCGCTGCTTGCACGTTGCTGCTGGGAATGGAAAGCAGTCAACGTGCAGGTGCTGCTGAATATGTCCTGGTGTCTGGAAAGTACACCGGGACAAGTACATCATATTTCTGTGGGGACCAACTTCTTGGCAGGGGGATGGCGCCCACCCCATGAAAAGAGGGGGGGGGGACTCTGTGTACTTGTGTGTATCCCTGACTCGAGCCCTTGGGACCTGCAAAACAACAACACTATGTAATATTAGTGCGCTACAGCTGCATAATGGAAGCCGGACTCATAACAGACGACAATGTCCACGACGGTCAGATGACAGCCTCCACTTGCTCAGGTCTGTGGTACCAAGCGAAACAGACCGCAGAACTCAGCATAGTCAATGCCAATGCAGACAGGGCTAAAGTCAGAGAGGTGGATGACAATTCTTGTCAGGAGGCATGAGGAAAGGTTAATGAAAATTGAATGAGTCACCAACAGTTTCTGTTGCTGTCAAGTAGTTACAAATCCAAGAAAGCACAGGCAGCTTCGAAGGCAATCAGTTTCAAAAGACAATCCAAATCATCTTCAGCGAAAAGGACCACCATCCAATCTAGCAGTATGAAGGAACAGATGTGCTCCTTGCACCACGAAGTTGAAAGGAGCATCCCACCACAACCTAGGAGATGTTCGATGTAGGCATGGCACAGGAGCCATTGCGCAAACGCCCAGGAGCAGCTGTCAGCCTGTCCAACACATTGAAAGGCATCCCATAAACGTGTCTCACCGAAGCAGTCCTGCTCGAGGACCAACAAAGGACTCACCCACAGCTCATGATCCAGGTCAGCAAGGTATGACATCCATGGCCCAATTAAACAGATATCTTCTGCGGGAAAAGACAGGTTGCATGCAGGTAAAATAGGGACAGCAGAACATTAGCCTATAACTGATGTGCAGCACAGCAAATGGGACACATCCAAAGAGAAGCTGCATGCTGTCACGGTACAGTTGCAACTGACCGGGTTCAGCCTGGCCCACAGGATGGTCAGACATGGCTTGAGAGCAATCTCAAAACCAGCGCTCAGCTTTACAGTCAAAGTAATGATCTGAAACCACTAAATGCAGTATGGAATTTTGAGGAATGACACCCGTTTGTACTCACGGAAAAGCATGAAAGGAAGGGACAAGGCAGGAGCCCACAAGTCTGAAAAAAATTGTGCAAGGGCCTTCAATATCAGACGCTATGATTAATTTGTGCATCAGTTCACCGAGAAAAAGTGGGACTGCCGTGTTCAGCAGTGCCTGAATCGCACGCAATGGTCAAGACACCTGTATTTCGAAGGTCTCCGGGCTGATGTCGGTGTAACTACTTGTCTAAACAGAGGCCCATTGTGCAAGCACACTGATTGAAGTATGCATTCGCTGTGGGACTGTGAGGCCGCAAATGACTATCCACATTCAGATATGGGGGAGTTAGCAGAACATTGCCACAAAAAGAACACGTTGTAAACTGTTCCTATATACGTGATGCCTGGCCTGTGCACACAGCAGTTGTGCTCATGCAGGAGAAGCTAAGTACGTTTGGGAAATAGAGTTAGCGTGGGCATGTTGTCAGGGACTGGTGTTCATGTGGGTAAACATGCATAAATCACACAAGTCACATGAAAAGCCCTGTGCAACAGTACTTAAGTGAGTGAATGGGACAATGTCACCCTCATCCACTTGCAAGGATGTGTTGTGTTTCTGGCTCTTGTGGGCACACTGCTAAGGATTTCATTGTTCTGAGCTATGTGATCTGTGACAACTTCCGTCACTTCCATGTTAAGTTTATTAGGGGGGTGGGAGCACACTGCTTCACCCCCCTGCACAGTCCATCCCTTAGCATTCTGGTAAATGGAGTTCAGTCATGATGCTAACTTGTCATATGACTGAGGTGTTTCTCCTGAGTTGGGCAGGGAGAGGTACAGAGACTCGAGTGAATTGTGCCAGGTTCCTCAGCAGATACCGATCACAATGTAGCTTACCTCTACTGATGTAGGATGATAACGCTACACACATGTCTAGAGAATTACAGCACTGACCTGCACCCACCTTGGTGACACACGACAACGGTGACACAAGTAAGGATTTCAGCTGAACTGCAGTGACCAGAATGCAAAGGGGTGAAGAGTGTTGGGAGATGTAGTTGTGTGCTCCAGTCCCCCAACTGTCCATGTTGATGGTTTTGGCCCGTGTTCTCTGGACGGCATATTCTACCGTGTTGCCTAGTGGTGTGATTTTACGGTTATTCCATGATATGTCAACGCTCTGTTATTTCCTTATGTCTTTCCAGCTTCCTCCACGCTCTCATTGGATTTTTGCTTTTACATATTCGGATACATTGCAATGTGAGTTGACATGCTACTTACTGTGATGTTAGGGTGAAGGTGAGAGGATGTGTTCCTCCCTTCCAAGCAATCTGTTTTAGCAAGTAGGGTAATTCCTTTTTATTACACAGCACATGTTTTAAATACTTGCCATTATAAAAAACAAAAAGGAGTGAAATAGCTCAACAAAGCGATGAATAAAAATAAATAATCACTTTCACTCAAACCAACTTGGACTACTGTGCTGTGTAATAATAAGGAACTACCCTTCTTGCTAAAACAGATTGCTTGGAAGGGAGGAACACATGCTCACACCTTTACCCTCACTTGTTATTTTGAGGCTGGAAAGGTCCTGAGCCTCGAGCAAAGTTCCTCCAATACCTCAGGAATTCATATTCAGAATCAGGATCTCTGGACTGTTCGCTTTCCCTTGAAACTACTTATTGTGATGTAAATGCTCTTGACACAAAGGCGTACTGTTGTGAGTTGTGTTCCTTGGCCAATGCATGACAGGTGAGAGGTGAAAGTGATGGTACAAGGATCGTTAGTGCAGAACACACAATGGTAGAGTTCAAAAGTACAACAGAACACTCCCATCCTTGAGGCAATGTGGGTTCTGATTTACAACAAAGTCAATGTTCGGTTCTACAGTGGTGACATCAGCGGTTGCTCCGGGAACTGGTAAGGCACAGTGCTGTGCCACGTGATGTCCAGGGGTCTTTTTAGGACACCCCCTCTGCCGTTTGCCTGGGGGAACCTGCTGCATGCTCAGAGGTGTCTGAGGATTTGCTGTGGTTTGCTGTGGCCTCTGCTGCGGAGGTGTGACTATCATCCAGCTGGCCGGGGGGTGCCAGCTGGATAATATGGATTATTGTCTGTGGACTATTTGTATAAACAGCACATATGGAATTGGACTGAATAGGAATCCTTTTGTTCTAACAAAGTTGAATTGATTAAGGAACTCTATAGTGACTTTTTTCTAGTGTGCTTTGGTGCCTGTGAAAGTAGATTGGATTTGGACTACTATTGTAGACCTAAAAGTGTAATACTCAAGGTGGGTGTCTATTTGCACCATGTGAGCACCCAATACGCAATCGAATGTGATTGACATATTGTGACATTCACTGCCTTACTACTTATGTTGGTGTGTAGATCAAGATAGCCTATCTACCGATTTTTCTAATAGGTGTGCAAAGGATGTTGGTCCCGGAAGGGGTTGGGTTTCTCCTGTGGTATGTGGGTCTGTCAACATGTTTGGTGACCTCCAGATGTCTCTTACATGCTGTGCATGTCTTTCCTTACAAACAGCAAGTTGGGGTGTGTGTTGTGATTGAGGGCGGCAGGGAGTACAGGCACACTTTGGGCATTGTTGTGAAGTTGGTTGCGTCCGCCATTCATTTGGCTTATGTGCTTGCGCGGCGGTCGGATGCAGTGCTTGTCCGCCAGCTCTGCAATCAAATTGTAATTAGCAGTGTGGTCATGCTGCGGCGGGAGCAGCGTTTTCAAACCGTTGAACAGCTTTCCCCGACCGCCTCAGTTCGATTTGCAGCACTTCCAACTGTGGTGATTTTGCGGGCCCCTGCCTCCAGTGCGGAGGCCCTTCGTGAATCGGGTTGTCAGGTTTTTCCTTTGGCCCTGGGGACCCTGAGAAGAACTGTGATCCATTTCAGATGCATATGTTTATTGCCAATCCAAGCCTAATGTCTTAAATGCTTTTCATTCCAAATAAATGTTCTGTCCTAAGGAGGTGCAATGCAACATGATGCCCCTGCAGAATATGATGAGGGGCCCCAGGGTCTCCCATATCTCACAGATATTCATTGGACTTGGCTTGGGGTAAGTTGGGTACCCATCAAGGGTTGCTCCCTCCCTTCTGGAGCCCAGGGGCTGTAGGGGCCTGCATTACGCCCCTGCCTGTGCAAAGTGCCATGGTTTGTGAGGATAGAAAACCAATTGTCATGTATTTTTTATGACAGACCGAGTTGAAATAGTCTTTGTGACTCACAGTAGGAGAATTGAGATTCCTTTGGTGAAAAGGGCTTGAAAAAGCGACATTCCGCTTTACTTGGCAATGTATCACTGATTTGCTGGGCCTTTTATTGTGTTAAAATGTATGAAGTTAACTAACTTCCTTTGTTATTCAGTATCCATTGCCCAGTGGGAGCTATCTGTCAGCTGGGGGATCAAGGGCAGCGGGGCACCTAGGGCTAGATCTACGGGCATTTTGGTATGTATTAAACGCAAACTGCGATTCGGTAGCATTTTACCAAATTGCAATTTGGAATTGCGAATACAAACTGATTCGGTATTTGGAAGGGGCGTGTTCAGGGAGTCCCTTTCAAACACTAATTCAGAATAGGCTGTATGAATATTTTGCGACAGAAATGAGGTTGCAAAAAATTAGCATTTTGCCACCAACTCAAAGTTGATGGCAACCCATTTGCAAATGGGAAGAGGACCACTTCCCCTTTGTGAATGTTTACAAAATTATTTTTAAGAGCAGGTAGTGGTGGTTCCATGGGCCTCTGCCTGCTCTTAAAAAATGTGAATAGAACTTCAATTTTTATTTTTAAATGCATCCTATAGTCCTTTCAGGAAAATGGGCTGCATTAAATTAGAAATAATAATAGCGTGATTAAAAAGCCAGACATGAAGGCCACCATCCCTGTGATGGCAGCGACTTCTACCTCATTAATATCCATGAGATAGGTCAATTTGCAATGCACAACAAATTTGCCAATGGGCCACACTTAACTTTTGTACATTGGTAACAGCAATCACCAAATAACGGTCTACAAAAATTGGTTTTTGGTAATTGCTATTCCTAATCTTCACACATCTCGCCCACAATGCCATGTTTTTTTTTGGCATTGCAAACCCTGTCTGTTTGAGTTGCGAGGCTGGTGGCAGGGGAAGTATTTGCCTGTGGAAAGACTGAAGTCCAGTTATCCTTGCTGGCTCCTATTTCTGCATTCTCAGCTGGTCACAAGGCTCGCAGAATGAACCCGACATCATGAATATTCATGAGACATCATTTTCTTTTGGCCAACTCTTGTAGAATTGCCCAAGGTGCATTGCAGATGCTGTGCAAACTTGATGCTGCAATATGAATAGAGGGATAACAGATCCGACTCATCAACTCCCCACCCCAGGCGGCCCCAGTCCAGAAGTTAAACTCATGATCATAAGAAATCTGCTTTTACGACCTACATTTTAAAAAAAAAAACACAGTAACAGTTGAATTCCACTGTGCTTTCTCAATTCAATTTTATAGATCTCTCTTTCACAGATTTAATTTTCCCTCCAGTTCATTCACTTCACGAACAGAAGCCATGGCTCCTGCTGAGAGCCCTTCTTATGATTACAGCTGTAGCGTTGTTAACCCACTGAGCTATGTTCCAGGATTACAGGGCACTGCAGGAACAAATTGCTTGGTTTTATATTGTCAGCTAAATGCATCGAAAGATGGAGTGGTGCAAGGCAATATTTTCTTAACGACATTGACTTTTTGCAATTTTTGCAATTTCATGTAAAATGCCAGCATATGCAAATAATTTATATTTGAATCTAGCTGAAATATATATTTAGACCGAAAGCAATTTGGGATTTCTAGTCATTTGATATATAATGTAATATAATTTAAGTGAGGGTTTGAAGTGTGTGTACTATATTGCCAATGTTTATTGGAAAGGCCTCATCTGGAAAGCTGGTTTATGTCCAAATTAGGCCTTTTCTAAAATGTGAATTCCATAAAATATAATTGATGTTTATTCCTCGAGGGAAAGATTGAGGGCACAGATACATGGGCACACAGAGGTAGCGGATGGAGGAAAAACCGAGCTGGGCAGATAGGAGGAAAGGGGGGCTGATGGCTGGAGTGGGAGCGCATGGGAAAAATAATTGACTTGTAAAGTTAATATTAAATTAAATTAAGGGGTTACCAGGAAGAACATGAAGAGAGGTATGGATAGAAATACAGAGAAACAATCCCCCAGATAACCGAAGAACTGAACTCTTCTACTTCCTGTTATCATCTACTTATTCAGACTACATTACTCTAGTAATGTAACCTCATCAATGACAGTAGTGCATAAGAAGGTGCTTACCAGTGTTACTGCATGATAGGAGAAGAGGATCATTCTCAGCTGGCAAAACATCTTTTCTTTTACAAAAATCTTCAACTACATATACCTATATATACATACACCCCCCCTAAAGCAAGTCGTTGCAATGACTTACTTGCTAAAGTTTTGCGAGGTAACATCGCATGCTGGATACTGAGTGCATCTTGAAGGCATTTGGGGTAAATGACTGAGGGGGTCCGTCATACGCTGCTAGGCCTATAGTTTCCCGGGTCTCCCTTGTCGCCCTTTTTAGGTCTTGCTGAGCCAGCGCATGTGATGCTCTGCGAGAAATTTAGTGAGTGGCTTTTGAAAGTGCTAACCACAGACTTTTGCTGGCCTCCAGCTTGCGTTCACGATGGCGTGCACATGCACAGCTGCCATCTGGCTTTCTGTAATGGCTCCTCTGCTTGAACTACCACCTCCCTTTCCCCCTCCCTCCTGGTCAGCTTCATTCATGCCCCTCTGTTTGCACTACCCCACCCTTCTCCCCCTCCCTTCTCGTCTGCTTTATTCAGGCTACTCTGCTTGCACTACCCCCACCCTTCTCCCCCTCTCTTCTCTTCAGCTTTATTTATGCTCCTCTGCTTGCACTACCTCCACCCTTCTCCCCCGCTCTTCTCGTCAGCTTTATTCATGCTCCTTTGCTTGCACTACCCCTCCCTTCTCCCCCTCTCTTCTCGTCAGCTTCATTTTTTGTTTGTTTTCATTTAGATTGCTGTGAATCATGCTCCTCTGCTCGCTCTCCCCCCTCCCTTCTCCCCGTCTGTTTTGGTCAGTTTCATTTCCAACAGGCCCGGGTATGCAGCATGAGAGCCAACTGCAGGCAGATACACTCTGACTTCTTCCTTCTGAAAGACTCTCCAGTGTGCTGATTGAGTGGCTCCCTCATTACCCAGTGGCCCTGTGTCGTGTTTTGCTTTCTCCAGCAGCTGGCAGTCAGACTCCTCTCAAGTAGAGCTTGACGAATTCTGAAGGGAAGGGGGTTCTTCAGTACAACTGTGCAAATCAATGCTTTTACTCACCTCTAAAAAGTTGCCAGAGGAAGGCTGATACACAACATCCATGAATGTATTAATGTTTGAAGCCAGCCCTTGTGTCCTTTGATCAGTCACCTTTCTGAATTCAGAGGTCTCCCCTGAGCTAGCGCACACTTTTTTATATTTAATGTCTATTAGAAAGCCATTGTTCTGATTTTTAAAGGTTTCGACAGAAAGTTCCCTTTCTTTCTGTCCAGAGGAAAAGTATGAAAGCGTTTTTTAAGGTCGGGCAAAGTTTGAAGTCCTGTGCTCTGGGTAACATTTGGTATTGACCTTCGCGCCGCTACGGTCATGTATTTACGATAAGCTGTGTTGTACGTTATGGTCTTGGAATCTTTTTTGTCTGTTTGCTGCAGCGCGGATAGTTGTTCATTCTGGGTCTCACAGCTGTCTTTAAATCACACATGTAGGGCTTCATTCCTTTTTTTAACATGCCGTTTGGGGTCTAATACATATTTCATCTTCAAGACTAGTGAAACAGCTGGTTAAACGTCACTTTCAGAGGGCGCACCATGCAGAGGGCGCACCATGTCATAGTGCTTGCATTCTACCTAGTGCTAGGTCAAGCATCTTTGTACAGAATTTCATTTACACTCGGCTGGTGAGGCAATGATTGGGAGATGCACCCACTGACCCACTTGGCAGGTGAATATCACTGAATATACTGAAGAAGCACACATAACAGCAATTGCTGGTAAAGGCTCTAAAGAAAGGACTTAGCTAACACACTGGTAAAATGCATGCTCACCTATCCAGATAAGCGAAGTACTATTGTGGTCTACTGTTACCTTAATGCTTGTAGTTCCAGGCAGCTTGCAGGAGGTTTGGTTGATTGATGTAATCTGAGATCATTATTAGCTTAAAAGCTGAAAATAATGTCCTCAGGTTCACGGAGATCGAGAGTACAGATACAAATTATGTCAACTTTGCTTGTATAACCATATCTAAGGAGAAGGAAAGTTACTTACGGTCTTTTAAACAAGTCTCCAAATAACCAACATGAAATTCAACTTTTCCGCAAGTTCTTTTGGTCTACTCTCTCTCTAAATCGAAAACCTCTGCATGCATGCTTGCCTTTCTGTTGGTTAACCTATTTCACATGCTCAATGACTAAAGTAATCAGTATTAATAATAAGATACAAAATGCGTTCTTATACCACTAGTCTTTTTGGTGGCATGAAGTAGAACATTTCAGCTCAGCTTCTAAATTTTTGCAAGCGGTAGTGACATTGTCCCAACCCCATCGAATGGTTTATTTTAAAATATAACATTGTGTGCCTAATACCTATGTTTGAGCATTCATTTGGCCCAAACGGATAACCTACTTTCAACAAGCATTGGCATAGCCAATAGGTCTCGCTATTGGGACCTTATAAGTATTTAGTTATGCAGCACAATATCCTTTGTGCAACAACATCAACTGTTGCATGGCTAAGCACTTATAAGGTCCCAAAGGTGAGACCTATTGGCTATGCTAATGCTTGTTAAATATAGGAAGTATTTCAGCGCATTTCCAGAAAATACTAAATGGAGTAAAGGGCCTCATAAACTAGGTTTTGAGCTGTATCCCTCAATCATTTCTTCCTTGACAAAATCAGCAAAATCAAAACTAAAATTCCTCCCCCATCCCTGGCATTCACTGACCCCCGCCGTCCTCCGGCCACTGCACACCTGGACTCATTCCCCCCCCTCTCGACTGATTCATTTCTCTCCATCCTTCCGTTGGTCAAATCCGGTTCCCCGATGGACCCCTGCCCTGCCTACATCTTAAAGCAGATCTACACCCACTGCCCTTCACCACCTTTAGCGCTCTTTAACAGCTCGCTGGCTTAGGGCATTGTTACCCCTGCACTCAAATCGGCAGTGATCGTTCCGATCCTAAAAAAACCTGGAGCGGATCCCTCGGATTCAGTCAACTACCGCCCCATCTCCCTTTTGCCTTTCCTGGCAAAGGTATTGGAACGACACGTGGTAAAAACCTTGAGTGAGTTTGTAGAGAGACATGGTGTTTTGGCCCCGAGACAGGCCGGTTTCCGCCCAGCCCACTCAACTGAGTCCGTGATAACATCGGTTCTGGATAACCTACGACAGGGAATGGATACCAATCAACATCAGGCCCTGATCCTCTTAGATCTTTCCGCCGCATTCGACACAGTGGACCATACCATCTTACTTTCACGTGTCGAGGCGGCGGGAATCGGAGGAACAGCCCTGTTATGGTTATCCTCCTTTTTGAGCGGCCGGACTCAGGCGGTTCGCTTGGGAGAGTTTTCTGCTGAATTTCAACCCATCCAGTGCGGGGTCCCCCAGGGTTCCTCTTTGTCCCCCCTTTTATTTAACCTTTACATCGCCCCCCTCATCTTTGCTTTACAGCAACTGGAGGTCTCTGTGTACAACTACGCAGATGATCTCCAGCTCATTTTTTCCCTCTCCTCTTCCCCCGAGTCCATGTCTAATGTTCAGTCCATCATGACCTTCATTCAGGACTGGATGAATTTCAACCACCTGAAACTCAATCCCGATAAAACGGAGTTGGTGTTGACAGGTGGTTGCTCCAGTCCTTGGTCCTCTTCCTTTTGGCCCCCTTCTTTAGGTCCCCCACCCATTCCTGTCTCTTCCGACAAAACCCTTGGGTTCAAAATCAATAATCAACTCTCCCTACACTCTCAAGTCTCTGCAGTTGTATCCTCAGCCTTCCTCTCCCTCAGGACAATTCGCAGAGTCTCACGATTCTTCGCCCCCGACGTGCTCAAATTAATACTCCTGGCCATGGTAACATCCCGCCTAGACTATGGCAACGTCCTCTACCATGGTATGCCCGACTATCTTATGAGGCGTCTTCAACTGGTTCAAAACCAGGCCGCTCGGCTGGTTTTTAACCTATCAAAATCACATCATGTAACTCCCCTCCTCTTCTTCTTGCACTGGCTCCCTGTCCGGCAGCGCGCCTTATTCAAGCTCGGCTGCACCATCTTTAAAGCCCGGACCGTCTCCGCCCCCTCTTTCATCAACTCGGCCATCCAAAACTACACTCCCTCACGAGATCTCCGATCCTCTTCTCACCACCTTCTTGTGGTCCCCCGTTTCAAACGGAAGAAGTGGGGTGGTTCCAAGTTTGCAACCGCTGGTCCAGCTTTCTGGAATTCTCTCCCATTTTCTCTCAGAACCTGCACCCAGTACCCCCTCTTTCGCAGAAACCTCAAGACCTTCCTCTTTACCCAAGCTTTCCCATCTTGAATGGTCACCTTCCCTAACTCTCCTACTCCCCGTGTAGCAGTTGCCATTTAAGCGCCAAGAAACCGCTAGGTGTATGAGCGCTATATAAATCCCTTCAAATTCAAAATTCAAATAAGTCGCCTAGTAGCCTATCTAGCCCAGGAGCCTTCCCAGACTGCAGTGAAGAAATCGTATTAACTGTCTCCTCTGATGAAAGTGTACTTCTTTCACACAGTGCTCTGTAAGGGGATCCCAGCCAGTCACAGCTGTATCATCCTCCAACATGGGCACTTCCCCTGAGAACAAGCTCTTAAAATGCTCTTCCAACACTTGGGGTTGTAAGCAAAAATCCATTTCACTAACTGGCTGTTTAAGCCCTTTAGATAGTGAATGCCAAAATGTCTGAGAGTCCTTCGTTCTTGATGCCTCTACTAAAATGCACCAGTTTTCTTCCTCCCAGGCTCTTTTCTTTTGGCCTCACCCTGTATTCTCTAATAGGCTCTTCTTAAATTGATTATATCGACCCTTATTCCTTTTTTTGGACTGCCCTGGATAGAGCTATTTTATTTCGCCTGTAGTCTTCATTATACCATGGAGCAGCTTTATCATGGATATTTTTGTGTTGCAATGTCTACTAACAATAGCCTTTATGTTAGAGGATAGGTGCAGAAAAGTAGACAAAGTGGTATCTTTGTTTGAATCCTGATTTCCCAATACAACTAGGGCCTCAGCCACCTCTTTGTAAATTATCGGTAGAAGCGCCTCCACAGAAATTATCTGTTTCCATTTTATTCTCCTTTTATTATTAGATGTGATAATTGGAGCTGTTACTAGGCTTTTTTAGAGTTGCGGGAGGATAATACCAGATAACTCCAAAAACAATGCGTTGTGATCACTGTCCTCTCTATCCAGGACAGTCGTATCATGAATATTAGATCATAAATCGAGATCCACCATGATAAAATCAATTCTACTCTTGATGCTGCCCCTTTTAAACATAGTTTTAGGCTCTATAAATCTGAGGATGTCCGCCCATTACAGGCTTAGGTAAGTGTAAAAGATAATTACTTATAAATGGTCAGCAACTCAGGATGACAAATGCCACTACTGTAAAGACTTGATTGAGAACATTCCTCATCTGCTGTTTGTATGTCCCCTTTACGTAAGCCCCCGTCGTAAGTGGATAAAATCTGTGTGTTTAAATCTAGGAACACGTAGGTACATAGAGGCGTTAAGAGTACTGGAATCAGATTGTACACCCTGTGTGGCGATCGCTGTTGCAAAATTCTTAGGGTGGGCCTGGACTATACGCACCCGCACTTGGCAGCTCCCAGATGCTGCCCAATGAATTTTATTACACCGCTTGATGCCAGATCAACTTTATAAATTCATGTCTTATTGAATTATTTTAATTATTCTGTATACATTGTTTTTAATCTGGAATGTGACAGCATTATGTTTTAATGAGTTTTTAAAATAATGAATTTAACTTAGTAGTATTTATAGTGTAGTGTCAGGATGTACAACCCCTTTTATGACAAGCTGTTGAATAAAGCTTTGAAATTTGATTTAGATAATACTTGCTGACCATCCTTTGTCATTATTTTCAGTGCCTGTATTTGAAGCTTATTATTACCTCTGGCTGCTCTTTCTCCTGTACCAGATCTTGAATATGGTCAATAGATTCATGGGTCGTATTAAAATCATCGTCTACAATAAGATAATATTTTTTACATGAACTTTCAAGAAATTTGATCCGTTTTAATAAAGGGTCCGAGTACTTATGGGGACTACTGAACCGGTTATAAAGATTAATTAACCTCAAGTGTCTGTTTCCTTTTGATGAGATAATATCAAAGCCTAGGACTTCCTGTGATTCTATATTTAGCCATTTTATTTTACAACTTAATGTTGTCTTAACCCAAATTAGCAATCCTCCTGCAGGTGTGCCAGCTATCGAATGTCTAGCTTCAATGCTAAAAGTGGTATACCCCACGCTGTGATACTACACGGTTGTCCAGGTCTCATGCAGAAGACAAATATGACATTTAATTTTGATTTTAATCCCGCATTGTTCCATAAGATTATTATTATTATTAAATTGATTCTTGATATAGCGCATGGCTACCCTTAGGCATCCCAGCTCCGATTGCAAAGGCATTACACAATCCTGTTCTACTGCCGCTTCTGGAAGAGCCATGTTTTTAGTTGTTTCCTGAAAGCGAGGTGCTGTGGTGTGGATCTAAGTTGCTGGGGAAGTGTGTTCCACAGAGTGGCTGCATTGTACGAAAACATACGTCCCCCTGTTCTTGGTATGTTATGTTATGTTAATATATGACTTGTATAGCGCTCTGCTACTCCGAAGAGTGTCCTGGCGCTTTAGACTCCAAGGAGGAACGGAGTGGGAGGAGATGGCAAACCTACTGTACAAAAAGCCAAGTCTTAAGGTCTTTCCTAAAAGCTAAGAGATTGACGTTCTTTCGCAAGGACAGAGGCAAAGCATTCCACAGGTGTGGCGCCAAACTTCTGAAGGAACGACCTCCGATGCGCACTCGTTTTATTGCCGGGACGGAAACCAAGGCCAATGAAGATGACCTGAGCGACCGAGAAGGCAAATAAAAGTTCAGTCTTTTCCTAATATATTTGGCACCTGTGCCATGAAGAGCTTTGAATGCTAGAGTGAGCACCTTGTAAATGATACGCTTCAGAACTGGAAGCCAATGTAGGGCCTTTAAGAGGTCTCTCGCACTGGATCTCCGACGAAGACCGACAGAATTCTGCACAGTTTGCATACGCGATATCAGGAATTCCAGAAGGCTAAGATATAACACATTGACATAATCCAGGCGTGAGCCTATCAGTGCTTGGACAGTAGTTCTTCTATAGGCAAAGGATAGTAATGGCAGGAACTTTCTGAGCATTTTAAGGAGACCAAAGCACTGACCAACGAGGCCAAGGATCTGAGGTTTTAACGTGAGACTACTGTCTACTTTCACCCCAAGGTTTTTGGCCACAGAGGTGGCGGCCAAAGGTGGAAACATGGCATCTGGCCACCAGGACTTCCAGCCCGAATCGGGAGGGCAGCAGAAGAAAAGCACCTCTGATTTATGAGAATTGCACTTGAGGTTATTAAGTTGAAACCACTCGAAGACAGCCCCAAGACAACCCCTGATACTTTCACAGTTGAACTCCGAGTTCTTATCACAGGAGAAGAGGAGCTGGGTATCATCGGCGTATGAAACAATCCGGCGCCCTGGGACTCAGTCAGCGCCGCCAGAGGCCCTAATCATTGGTACCTTGGCTAGGAACAGATTGGCAGATCTCAAATTGCGCCGAGGGCGATGAAAAGAGACCTGGGTGGAAAGAATTTTTGGGCCTGTGTCCCAGAGGGTCTTGTGTGCAATGCAGAGTGATTTGAAGCTAACACGTTGGATATGGGGAGCCATTGCAAAGAACTCAGTACTGGCTTGGCTGATTGTTTTCTGGGGATGTTGTATAGTAGTCTAGCTGCGTAGTTCTGTGCAACTTGATGTTTTCTCATTACGGCGTTAGGGGTGCCCAGACAGAGCGCATTGCAGTAGTCTAATCGGGGGAAGTATAGGGCTTGTACCATTGTTCTACATGCAGTGTCTGGGAGAAGTGGTAGAATTTTCCTAAGTTGCCTTAGTATGCCAAAGCATGTAGCTGCCACTTGTACCGCTTGGTGGTCCAGTTTTAGTGACTTATCCAGCCAGATTCCAAGGCTCTTTATCTTTTCCTTGGGTTCGGGGATTGGTCCGAAGCATGCTGGCTATCTTAAGTCCGAGGGGCCCCTGGCTGTGTTACAGAGGATCATAAGTTCGGTCTTGTCCCCGTTAAGCTTCAGGTAAGCCTAATCCATTCAGATAGCCACTTTAGTCAGACATTCTTCCAGGTCAATTGTGCTGCCATCTGGGTGGTTGAGGGCTACCACCAGTTGGGTGTTGTTGGCGTATGTTACTATCTGGGCTCCAAATGGGGTAACTAGATCGGCAAGGGGTCTCACATACACATTGAATAGGGTCGGGCTCAGTGAGGACCCCTGAGGCAACCCACAGGTGAGTGGGATCTTCCTTGAGGTATTATTGCCTTCAAACACTTGAAATGATCTGTCTGTTAACCCCATGCACGCTACGCATTTTCCCGCTGTGCGCTGAGTTTTTAAAAAACCTGCGGTTCATGACGAGCTCAGCTCGTCATGAGCGTACGACAGGCTTAACTCATGATGAGCTGAGCTCGTCATGAGCGTCAAGGTGGTTAAGAAGGATTTGATCCAGGTAAAAGCATTTCCTGTCACTCCCACCTCCTTGAGTCTGTCTAGTACAGTGCCATGATGTACTGTGTCTAATGCGGCACTCAGATCCAATAGGATGAGTGCCACTGAGCCCCCCAGGTCGATTTTCCTTGATTCCTCAGTTACTGTTATCATGGCTGCCTCTGTGCCGTGTTTGGGAAAAAACCTGTCTGGGAGGTGTCCAGAATGTTATGGGTTTCAAGGTAGTTAGAGAGAGGTGTTTACAAGTTTTTCCAGAATCTTGCTGACCAGGAGGAGCAGGGATACTGGACGGTAGTTACTCCATATTTATGGGTTTAAGTTGGGCTTTATCAAAAGTGCTTTGACCATGGCATGTTTCCAGCTTGATGGTACTGTTGCGGTGGTCAGGGACAGGTTGAGGACTTCCAATAGTGTGGGGAGAATGGATTCCTTTACCTTATGCAGCAGATGTGCCAGAGCTGGGTCACAAGGGTAACCAGATTTAACTTTTGTGAAGAGCGTGATGTGGGTGGACGTGTTAAGTACTGGGAAGTGGCTCACATGGTTTGCTGCCTTTGTGTCATTGTCCAATTTGGTGCTTGGGTCTTCCGTTTGCTGCGGTGGGGGGAAGGAGTTGTAGATGATAAGGATTTTGGTGTTAAAAAACTCTGCAATTCCCAACATCTCTGAGTGGCTGATTATGAGGGCCTTTCTGGCTGGGGACATATAGATAGTTTGTTAGCAATTCTAGCGATTTCCCTAGGTGCAATGGATGCCAGGTTAACTTTCTACTCATAGAATTGTGCCTGAGCTTTTTTGATTTCTGTTTGGTATGTTTTTAAGGCTTCTTTATATTTCTGTTTTTTCTCTGAGTTGTAATCCTTCCTCCATGCCCTTTCCAATCTTTAATATAAGAGATAATATAAGAGATAAGCTCTTACATGCGTCTGTGGTCCTTCTATACGGTTTTCTCCTATACGTTCACAATGAGCTACACACTGGCCATTATGTAACTAATTTCCTGTTCTCTCTAATACTCGGGTTGCTTATAGTTATGTCCCTTCTTGAGATCACAGCGATAACCGCTTCATTGTATGGCAACAGATTTCAACAGCTTGGCTTTAGCCAATCAGGGTTTTCCAACCCAGAGAGCGCATGGTATCTATTTCTAGTTTCAATGGAGAAATGTTCCCTTTATAACTGAGGAAAGAAAGATGCATTCATATATACGCTGCTGGACTTACCATGGGGTTTAAGATGCCTGTAAAAGAAACCCAAGGGCATAATACCAATCCTTTTGATATGTTCGCTCCCAGATTTTCCTCTCAACCTCTAATCAGTTTTCCATTAGGGGCAGGTGACCTACAATGTATTATTACACAATTTCCACAGATGGACTTACACAGAAGACCAATCCAGCTCACTCTTCACCATAGTTAGTATTAGTGAAGTCAGAGTTAAAGGATAGCCAATGGCAGACCTTATTTTTCAATTGACTCGTAGTTTCCACTGTATTACTCTGTAGTGGGAAGATATTCGTTAAATATCGCAACCTAAGGGCAACATTCTGGTGAAAGATCCAATTTTGTCTCAGGTGGAGGTGGAGCCAGGATTGGTGCTTAATGCATTACCACATTTGGCTGACCAATACATACAGGATCATTGACACTATATGTCGCTAGACATACTTTAGGACACCTTCCCAATTTTTCTCCCACGATTCGATGGTCTGTTTGCCTCACACAGACATGCCTTGGGATGTACCTTCCCCAGAAGACACTTGCATTTTCCCTTGAATATTTGCCAAAGGAGGTTGAGTAATTTTACAATGGCTACCACATTAGGCTGTCTAACGGATTCAAACCCCACCAACCCCCAATAAGGGTAATCAGAACTTCAAGACTCTGCTTATCCAGCCCCACCCAGCAGGTTATCTACATTATTTTCTACAACACCCACACTTTTTTCCAGTTTGTTTTTACATGTAGGTTATCAAGGTGCATGACTAATGTCCCTATATCTTGCTCTGTTAGGGCTTTAGAGACTGACGACATAGGGTTGGGTTCTGACATAGTTATATTTTGAGTGTCAATGTCGCAGTCCCTTGATTTTGTTTTTTGCTTTAGTACTTGTTCCTGACAGAGGTTCCTGATTTTTTATTTTCCCCTTTTTCTTGGCTGGCAGTTCACTTATCATAGGTCAGGTTGAAATGGGTAGAGATGAGTGGTCTGCAGGGGTTACAAGATCGTCTACTGACATTGTGCTAGCCAGTATTTCCTTTTCTGTGTCCCCTGGCATTCTATTCAGGATTTGATCTGAGTTCGGGGCAACTACCGAACCACCCTCCTTGGACAATCAACATTCAACCCCTAGAATTTCTTTATCCAGGGCTCTAGCAGCACGTGTCAAAAAGCAGACCAAAGTGGAATTTTGGAGAGACCTCGGTGTACACTTCCTATCACCCATTTGCTTCAGTTTGGCCATTTAGGAGCCAAGTCAACGTCACAAAGTAAAACGGCAACCACCAAGTACAATCAAAGGCCACCAGAGACTTACTTGGCTAAGGTTCATCAATGGGCTACGACAAAACACCAAAGTACACTGTTGCTAGAATGATGTTGCCAGATGAAAAGACCACATGAACAACCACCGTTCAGCCTCCTTCAGGCTCTTATGGGCAAGCCCTTGGCCCAGGCTTCACCCGGACGTGGCCTGGGCACACCTGCGTGCGTCTCTTGCTGCGGTAGCCCACGGGCAATTAACCCCTTAAGTGCTGCTGACGGCCAATGGTCGTCAGCAGCTCTACCTCCCAAGTGCTGCGCACGACCATTGAACGTCCATTCAGCACTAGTTCTAATGGACAGCGCAGCACTGGGGAGAAATGTTTACACGCAGCTAAGGTGTTAAGGAGCGCCTCTTGGCCCAGACTAGTGACGTTGGCAGCTACATGCCCCAAGGAGGGCAGGCAGAGGCGGTGACTCTCCCCGGTCTCCGGACCAGCAGGGAGTTGACACGGTGTGAAAGCGGGTCCCGCGCAGCAGCCAATTAAGTAGAACCCACGGCCAATTAAGTAGCACCTCCTGGCACAGAGTAGTGTTGTTGGCGGCTACGTGCTGCGATGAGGACAGGCAGAGGCTGTGACTCTCGCCAGTCTCCAGACTAGCAGAGTTGGCCGTACATGGGTGAGTTGCTGACCAATAATCAATACCTGCGAAAAATTACTCTCCTAAAACAAGCTTAACAAAATTGCAGAAAGAGAAACTTGCTATAACAGCCCTACAAAAGTCATGAAATAACATAAAAAGTAATGTGTGCGCATTATAAAAGTATGACTGTAGAAAATGTTCCCTCTTAATCTGTTGGTAGAAGGAAGGGGAGTGCATCACCGGATGCACTATTACACACCCCGATTATAGCGGGCTGTTAATGTACAGGTAAAAATAATTAGAGAAAAGTTACCGGTATGGTGTGCACATCACTGTTGGATTTGGCCCTTTTTGCAGGGTCATACCACAACCTTTTGCCTTCCACCTGTATTTTTTTCTGAACTGTTATTGGTGGTTTTATGACTCTGGGCACTTTACCAATGCTGATCAGTGCTAAAGTGTACTCTCTCTGTTTTGTAAATTGTGTTATGGATTAGTGTTCCCATGATTGGCTATTTGATTTACTTGTCAGACCCTGATACAGCACACAATGTGTGCCCAGTCCCTGTAAATCAAATTATGCTGGTGGGCTTGCAGCACTGATTGTGCCACCCACTGAAGTAGCTTGTAAAATGTGACTCAGGCCTGCCATTGCAGATCCTGTGTGCAGTCTGGTATGGCCATGTCGACTTGTCAAGTGCACACACTTGCCTGTCCCTAAACCCTCCCTTTTCTACATATTAGTCACCCATAAGGTAGGCCCAAGGTATCCCTGTGGGCAGGTGCACTGTATGTGAAAGGGAGGATATGCCCTGATGTTTGTGGCATTTCCTGAAAGTGAAATACTGCCAATTTCGTTTTTCACTATTGCAAGGCTTTCTATTCTCATAGGGCAGAATGGGGAGTTTGTTTATAACATCTTATAAACATAACTGACCCTAGGAACAAGATAGGAAAATAAAGTTTAGTATGCCTGAACTCAGAATGTTAAAATGCATCTTTTAGTGAGGGTTATTTTACATGCTGTGTTTGAAAATAACACTTTTAGAAGGTAGGTATTTTCTTGCCTAATCATCTAGTTTGCCTATGCTAGGTTTGAGTATTGCATGTCTGGCTTTTGGATGACAGGTGCGGGAGAAGGGCAGTGGCTCCAAAATTCTGATGAGTCAGTGCTGGGCTGATTAGGCCTGGTCTGCATATGTAGTTGTTAGGGGAGTATCACCTTCACCTGAATACAGCTGTGCCTACCTTCCACAATGACGGCTCCACCCCCCTATGGTGTGTCCGAAACATGGGCTCACACTGACAAAGGAGGTTGTTGTGCACTTGCAATGTGCCACACAGAACTGGGTGTGGCTGGGAACAGACATTCTCTGCCTTCAGAGAACAAAGCATTTTGGTGTATAAAAAGAGGTGCCAGAGCCCAGACTTTTAGATCACTTCTGGGAATCAAGAGAAACCTTTGCCAAGGAGAAGAGCCGGATAAGCAGAGGAGGAATACTGCCCCTGTGCTGTTTGCTGTCTGGGGTTTGGCCTGCAGTGGATGCTTGCTGCCGAAGAAAGGACGTTGTTGGTCGCTTCGTCATCTTGAGAAAGACCTCCAAGGGCTTGAAACTGAGATTGCCTCCTGTTCTGAAGTCTCAGAGACACAAAGACTTCACCCCCAGCTCCCCTGAATTTCCTTGCTGGGAATTCCTACCTGCAAAGAGGTGCCTGCTGCTGTTTAGGGACACTGGAGACTGTTTGTCACTGGGAGCTGGGAAATTGATGCAACACCGAAGAAGGGTGTCACATCCTCGCTTGTCTTCCGACGCATCGCTGAAGAATCTGTCGCAGCACCTGCAGCGGCTCGAGAAATCGCTGCACAACGCGGGTGTAATGATCACCACACCAATTCCGACGCAAGCCTGCCGCGCGGCTGCACGAAACCATGCATTGTATCAGATCGAAGCATTGCATCGAGACGCCAAAACTGTTGCATCGTTCGGGACCACAGTAAGAAACAGACGCTTCAACTCCCCAAGCAGTACGGAATCGACACATCACCTCCTCTGCGCTGCAGTAAAGAACAGACACATCACCTCCCCTGAGTGTAGGGAACAGACGCATCACCTTCCCTGCGGCCATTTTGTTTGCTTTGCGTGACACATCTATGGTACTTTTGAGAAAAGTGTCACATTTACAACTTGCATTGAACAGAACAATTTCTATCATTTTGAGAGCCTTATTTTTAATACTGTATTGTAGATTTTTGTTGACTGGTCTTCTTTTAGTTTAGATAAATGTTACATATTTTTCTAAACTTGTGTGCTGTCCATTTGTAGTGTTTTCACTATATTACTGTATGTGTTCACAAATGCTTCACACACTACCTCTGAGATAAGCCTGTCTGCTCTTGCCAAGCTGCCAAGGGGGTGAGCAGGTGTTATTTTAGTAGTGTATCCCCCTTAACTTGACTAGAGGCAAGGGTACCTATTTGGAAAAAGGAAACTAGCTCTGCCAACTAAAGACCCCCATTTCTAACAATCAGCTAGTGCACAACTTTGATGACAGTTAAACCCAATCCACATATGGAGTAATTATGCTGTGCAAATTACCGAGTGAGCAACGTTTTTCTGAGCACAGAACACAGCCTCCGAAGGATAGAAACCAAAGACCCAATCCAAAAAGGCTATCTGTGCGTCTGACGTGTACGCAGCAATTCACGCTGGCTGCGCTGAGAACGGACAACACGAAGCTGAACTCGTCACTCGGCTTGTGACAACAGTGATCCTCTGTGTCTATGCAATGATTAGTGCCTGGACACGCCACCTCAACTTGCTTCGAGGATGGTCAAATGCTTCTTATGGCGGCTGCTCACACGTCCAAGCCTGCGCTTGACGGGGGGCCAAGTACAGTGCGCTATGCCCCCAAATCTGGATAGAGGTTCAGCAACAACGAAGCAGAAGGATCCCCAAGGTCACACAAAACTCTGGCACAGGGAACAGCTCTGAAGCAATCCAGGAAGAAACAATGTGGATGCGCAGCCTTGAAAACTACACAGAAGAGATAGCTGAAGGCACCGGATATATCATTGCCAATGAAAAGGAGATAGGCGAGTAGGCTTGCCAATACTTTTATTGTGCCTGATGTCCTTCAACTACCAGCAGCAACTGTTGATAGTCCCACATTCTAAGATCCATGCAGGAACACCCACAAGCTCCCACCCTCACCAACATTCCAAATCCCAACACACCACCCCTTCCTTCACAAACAGTGGAGAAAAAATAACACAAAAGGCGGGAACTAAATATATACAGAAATAGCAAAACAAAGTATATACAGAAGTAGCAATAACATCAGAACATCTTATGAGGTTTATACACAAAAACCATGAATAGACAAGAGTCTACTGCATGACATAATCATGAAACCTAGAATATATACAGAAATAGCAATTACATTGGAACATTACATTGGAACATCTCATGAGGTTGATACCCAAAAACCATGAATAGACAAGAGTCTACTGCATGGCGTAATCATAAAAGCTCACATTTTTTAAGACAACTCAATTTCCCGCAACACAATGCTGGAAATTGGGTAACCCAATCATCTTTGTTTTAAGTCAATAGGACTTGTTGTGGATGATTTGGATTTAATATCATACTCAACGCACGTTGCTCTATCCAATCTAATAACAAGTTCCCTTTCTCAACTACATACACTTTGTTTCTTGCATGTCTACCATGAAAGTAAAGATCTGCTTTAATGTATCCCATCTCAGGAAGCTTGTCCCCACAATAGCCTTCCGGTTCCACATATTTGGGGACCAAAACTGGACTGTTCAGTTTTTTCCATGTAAATCTGTCAATGATCGTAAAAGGAGAACAGGAATCCGCCCACAACTGTGTCATAATACCATTCACAGTGACTTCACATTTTGGTGGAATGTAGTTCTCTGCTTATGCAACAGACATGGTGCATGTTCCAACACTTTTACCATCCTCAAAAATGTAAACACTTCAATCTCTTCTTCTTCTGAAATGAATGAAATGAAATGAAAATAGCTCTTTTATAGCGCATGGGTACCTGGAGGCATCCCAGCGCTTGCAGCTACAAAAGATAAATCAGAAGGTGAAGGTTAGTTGATAGGAAAAAGGCAAGTTTTTAATTTCTTGCGGAAGGTGAGATGATTGGGCTCCTGTCGAAGAGAGGGGGGTAGAGAGTTCCACAGCCTTGAAGAGTTATGGGAGAAGAGGTGGCCACCCGAGCGGGCCTTATTGATTCTACTGATATGTGCTAGATTCTGGTCATTGGAACGAAGGTTTCTAGAGGCTTTCTGAGTTTTGATCAGATTGGCCAGGATGGGGGGACCATTGCCCTGAAGATTTTTATGGGCGATGCAGAGGGCTTTGAAGTGTACCCGTTCTTTTATGGGTAACCAGTGGAGCAGTCTCAGCGCTGGTTTGGCTGAGGAGCGGTGGTTAGTGTTTGTCAGCAATCTGGCGGCAGAATTCTGCACCACCTGGAGTTTTTGGATTACGGAAATCGGGGCTCCCAAGTAGAGCGCGTTACCATAATCCAGCCTCGACAAAATCGTGGCTTGAACCAGAATTCTTTTGGCTCTCTCAGGGAGTTGAGGGAGAATTTTACGCATCGATTTAAGCAAGCCAAAACAGGTAGCCACGGTTTTTCTGGCTTGTGCTTTGAATGTAAGATTATCATCAAGCCAAAAACTAAGGCTTTTGATCACTTCTTTTGGGATCGGACTGGCACCCATAGACAGTGGCCATAGCGCAGGGGAGTTGAATGAGGCCTTCCTGCCCAGTAACATCAATTCGGTTTTTTGATTGTTCAGTTTTAACTGGGACAGGCCCATCCACTTAGAAACCTCTTCAAGACAGTTGCTCAGACTCAGATGAGATAAATCAGCCTGATTAAGAGAAACCACAAGCTGAGTATCATCAGCATAGCTGATTAATTCAATTCCATAAGGGCCCACTATCTTAGCAAGGGGGGACATGTACACATTAAAAAGTGTGGGGCTGAGGGAGGAGCCCTGTGGGACCCCACACTGCAAGGGGAATGGTGAAGAGTGACAGTCCCCTTCAAATACTTTAAAAAATCTATCACAGAGAAAAGATTCGAGCCAGGAAAGAGCCTTTCCCGAGAATGCAATTTCATTAAGGCGAGCTAGAAGGATCCGGTGACTAACCGTATCAAAGGCGGCGCTGAGGTCTAGGAGGATAATGGCCACATTACCACCCGTGTCCAGTATCCTCCTAGACTCTTCCACCACCTTAAGTAGAGCCGTCTCCGTCCCTTGACCAGGGCGGAAGCCAGTTTGGGAGGGATGGAGTGCGTTGGAGGTCTCCAGGAATGATGACAGTTGCTGGTTAATACATTTTTCCGCCAATTTACTAATGGCCGGGAGGAGAGAGATGGGACGATAATTAGATAGGTTTCCGGGGTCAAGGTTGGATTTCTTTAACAGTGGTTTGACCATGGCTATCTTCTAGTCTAAAAGGACTGTACCTGTTTCAATCGAGAGATTAATCAAGTTGATAACAAGGGACTCCATGATAGGCATGACTAACTTAAGAGTGTTAATAGGGACAGGGTCAAGAGGAGATCCACTTTTTATTGAGTTAAGGAGGGAAGATAGCAGTTCTTTGGTGAGTGGGGCGAAAGAAGAGAGTTCAGGGATGGATCTTGGAAGGGGGTGAATGGGAGGCGAGGGAAATCTGGGATAGAGACAGGTGGGAGGGCTAGAAGAATGTTTTGAATTTTTGTGTGGAAGAAAAGAGCCAATTCTTCGCAGCGAAGTTCAGATGCTTGTTGGACCAAGGGGGGATCAGAGGTTTTCAACAGACTTTTCATAATTTTAAAAATCTCTTTGGTTGAGTTAGAGGATGCAGTAATTTTCTCGGTATAAAAGGAGAATTTAGTTGCCTTCAGCGCAGCTTTATAGGCTTTGATGGATGCTCTATATTTAAGTTTTGTCTCTGCGTCGAAGTCTTTCCTCCATATTCTCTCCTCTTTTTTACAACTCTGTTTAAGTTTTTGAAGCTCTGTACTAAACCAAGGGTGGCTGATGGATCCCCTTTTTTGGATTGTAGGTTTTCTTGGTAGGGTAGCGTCCAGTGAGTTCTCAATCCACTGGTTAAACTCTAGGTTAGTTTTGTTAATGTCTGGGTTAGCGGATGGTAGAGTGGTCCTTAATGCTTCTGCCCATTCGCTAGTCTTAAGCTTGGACCAGTGTCTAGTTTTTTTAGTGCTGAAAATTTTGACTGGGGCTGGGAGAGGAGTATTCCATGAAAAAGGTATGATGAAATGATCTGACCATGGAATAGGAATTGGATGTGAAGTGGTGAGATCGGTTAAATTAGAAAAAAATGGGGTCAAGCAAATGTCGCTTTATATGGGTGGGCTTATGGATTTTTTTAACCATATCGCAAGTCTCTACGTCTTGAACTAGATCCGCCGCTGTCATGTCGTGAGGATCATCAAAATGGAGATTCAGATCTCCCAATATGATGAAGTTGGAGACTGAGCTAGCAAGATTTACGGCTGTTTCAAGTAATGTCCTGTGGAATTGTGCAGGAGATCTAGGAGGGCGATAAATTAAGAGCCTCGTGAAGGAGTCTGAGGATGAAAGGGTAATCGAGAAGTGGACGTTTTCACAGTCCAGTAGCGGGCTGCCTAGAAGGCGGCAGACTAAATGGTCCTTATAGAGGATAGCAATCCCGCCACCTATATTCCCTATTTGATCCAGGTGTTGAATTAAGAACCCCGGGGGCAAAGCCTGGACAATATCAGGGCCGGAACTGGGCCCTAGCCAAGTTTTAGTGAGAAACAGTATATCCAATGCTGCATCTTGCAGTAAAAACAAGATCTCAGAGGTATGTTTGGGCAGAGAGCGACAGTTCAAAAGGGCCATATTAAGCTTTTTGGATTGTTTCTGCCTGATCACCGGTGATTTAGACAGGAGATAAGAGCAGCGTCGGCAATGATATTGATTAAGGGAGGGGTCTACTGAATGATTACACAAGGAGGGGAGGGTAGTAGCCTGATTCTGCTGCAGAAGGTGGGAGCGGGGATATGTGGTTAAGCCAGGCGAACATAGGACATGGAGAGAGGGACCCGGGCACGTCCTGGCGCAGACGGGCGCAGACGGGCAGGACTCTGGCATGACTCCGGCGTGAGTCAGGCGTGTCCGCAAACGTGTCCGCAACGCGGGGGAGGACCGTCCTTTTTATCCGAAACTAGAGCGCAACAGAGCGCTTCGTTACCCCCAAGATGGCCGCTGTGGAGGCTTCAGGTTCCCGGTACCACACCCTCAGCGTCGATACTCAGCTGAGAGTGGGCCCAGGGAGCAGTAAGGTAGAGCTACACTAATCCGGCACGAGTAACGCTTATTATTCAAGCGCAATATCGGTACACACTAAAAATTATTAAAACGCTTTTTGGGTCAAGCGCTGCACTAGTAGCGATTTTAAAGGGATTAAGAGAAGTGATGCGAGAACCTCCCGGCTTCCGCCTCAGGAGGGTGAAAAACAGAATTATCTGATTTCTCTGCATGAACATTACCATCCATAATCCACTTCCATATTCCTTCATTTTGCACATCCTAGCAATATGCCCCATTTTGTTAAATTTATGACATTTACATGCAGTTCCTGGACAATTACTTGCATCTGAAAAGGTGTGTCTTTCACTACCACTCCAATAAAACACCATTTCTTGTTAAATGCTTGTTGTTTATCAATTACATTTCCTGTACGCTTTCCCTTAAAATCCTTGTGGACTGTATCAATTTCACACACTTTTTCAACACTTGATTTGATTTTTGTTGCACTTCCAAGGTATTTTACATAGCTAGATGTATTTTCCATCCGTTTGGAACCTCTATAGTTTTTTCCAACATTGGATCCTTTAAGTCGAGCAATTTTTCTTGGATTTTGAGATTTGACAACTTATTAATCATCTGGTCTCTAATGATCTCATCTCTAAGATCCTTGAATTTACATGTCATTGCTAATCTTCCTAATATAGCAACATAGTGCACAATTGACTCTCCTGGTTCTAGTGCACTTGAGAAAAACATATGTCTCTCTACTACAATGCTGTGCTTTTTGCCAAAATTCTCTTCTAAAGCTGATAAGGCATCCTCATAAACATCAGCTTCATTACCTGAACCATCAGTTTCTCCATTTGCAGGTTTGGGTAGAGTCTTTAGTAATTTTCTGCCCTCAACATCTAAGCAATTTTTTTTAATATAGCCAACTTCCTTTTGGAAATATACATCAGCTCCAAATGCTTTACTGTATGTAGTAAATGATTCTTTCCAATCATCCCAATCCATAAGGGGTGATCCTGGTTCTTTTAGAAAATGAGGCGGTGATGAATATTTTGGAATGCGGTCATGCCATTTCTCTCCTTTTTTTGTCATACACAAAACAACATTCAAAGTACAGTAGGGTGCACAGATCCAAGAGTCAAACCCATCAGCTAATGGAAGTCCAGTTGCACATAGCACTAGGTCTGGTACAATCCCCCTATTATCATCAAATCTGAGAGCCATTTTGTGTTGGGCTTACAGCCCTAGCTACGAACCTCATAAACAACAGGTAAACTAATAAGAATTAAAAAAAACACCCCTACCCTCCCCCACCCAAACCCTGGTTATCCTCGAGTGAGGCCCTATCCTCGAGCCCTACAGGAGTAAAGCAAGTCACAAGTGTGGCTACCTGAGCGGGCCTGAGCCGTGAGAGGAGTGGCTGGTGCTGTAGCCAGTTTGTGACAGGGAGGTTAGAATTGGAATAGATCCATAGACATTAATGAGGGAGGGCAAACCGCCGAGGTTGTACCCCTAGACCAGTAAGACACTAAGGGCCCCATTTAGTTTCAAAGGTCTTCAAATCATCCCGGAAGATGTCCGCAAGGCGCTCCATGGAGAGAATTCTCCACAACCGGACATGCCATAATGAGATCTTCGGCGTGGCTTTCTTCTTCCAGGCAAATGCTATTGTGAGTTTTGCCGCCCCAGACATGCCTACAGGTTAGCCTTAACAGCTTTTGTTTAATGCTCCAGGTTGGGATCCCTAATACCAATACCGCCTCTATAGAAGTTGAGATGGGGTACCCCAGGGAGTCTTTAATATAAGAAAGGATTTCTTCCCAAAATGGCTGGATACCGGGGCAATCCCACCAGATGTGGCTACAATCCCCCTGCAACCTGCAGCCCCGCCAGCAGAGATCTGAGGTGTCAGGGAAGGTCCGTTTGAGTTTGGTGGGGTAAAGATTCCAGTCAAGGAGAGTCTTATAATGCTCTTTCCTCAGAGCCACAGAGTGATTATGTTTATTGATGTCGCCCCAGAGGTGTTTTCTTTCAACATCTGTGATCCCACGGCCTAGCACTCGCTCCCAAAAAGACATGTATCTTGCTTGGGGTGCGTGTAAGGTGTTTTAACAGCATGTTCTACTTTGAAGAGATTGCTCGCTTCGTAGTTCCAGCCTTGTGTACCAGCCACTCCATGACTGTGAGCTCTCTGGTACCGGCGTCTCCCATGTTTTGGAGGGTGGCCCAATGCTTAAGTTGAAGTTAATGATAATGTTCCCTGTGAGAAACCTGGAATTCTCTTTTGCAAGTTTAAAATGTAAAGACGTCAAAGTTATGGAAAAGATCCGATAGTTTCAGACAGCCACCTTCCTGGCAGCTATCAACATGGCCCCTCATTCATTGCCGATAGAAAGACCGGATTAAAGTGGATTGGAGTGTAATGAGAGGGGAAAGTGCTCTGACCCTCCCACTTTGTAACCTGTTTACATACCATAAGAGTAGTGCAGGTGGGTGTGCTAAGGTATGCATTTACCGGCCTGTCAGATTTTGGTTTCCATAGGACATCCCAAATGGTCCACCCCACAATCCCCCTGTCCATATGGAGTCATTGTTTTTCAGATTCTCTAACCGTCCACTCTTACTACCCTCAGTTAAACCGCCTAATAGTATAGTTGGAAGTCAGGGAAAGCAACACCCCCGTCTTTCCTGGGATGTCGCAAAACATGGAAGGGAAAGCGTGCCCTCAATCCCTGCCACATAAGCTTGATTAGCAGTAAGCGCAAGTGTGGCAAGAAGTTTATGATCCAGTGCTATTGGGATCGCCTGGAAGAGATAAAAAAGCTTCGGCAGGACCACCATATGACGGCATTTACTCGCCCCAGCCAGGAGCTATAAAGCGAATTCCATCTTTTAAAATCTTGCTTAAGCTGCGATTCCAGTGGGGGGAAGTTTGCCTTATAGAGATCCCCAAGTTTAGGGGTGAGATGTACCCCAAGATATAACAAAGAGTGTTTGGCCCATTGAAGTGATGTGTACCCTCACAAGTGCGCTGCATTAGACTCCGAGAGCGTGAGATTTAATATGGAAGATTTGGAAAGATTCACTTTGAAACCGGAGACCCGCTCGAAGTTCCATAGATTCTCATACACGCGGGAAGTGAATGGCTACAGAAGTGTTAGCAGGACATCGTCCACAAAGAAGGAGGCTTTATCATCTGTGCCTCCGGAGCGTATACCTCGGATCGTCTCATTGGCTCAAAATTGTGTGGCAAGGGGTTCGATGCGGATGGCAAATAGAAGGGGTTTTAGGGGGCAACCCTGATGCGTGCCTTTACTAAGGTCTTAGAGAAGAGATTGGTGGCCATTATCTAGCTCTTATGATTGTGGAAGATGGTATACCCATATTGAGGGACCCTTCTTCACAGCCGAATCTCTGCATAATAAGAAAAAGAAAGGACCATTCCACCCTGTCAAAGGCCTTTTCGGCATCAAGCCTCATCAATTGCAGGAATTTTAAATTGAGAGACTTTCACTATAAGGTGAATAGTGCGTTGCATATTATCATGCGTTTGCCATCCTTTTAAAAAGCCAGATTGATCAGGGTGGATTAGAGTGGGCATCAAATCCTCAAGCCTGGAAGGCAGAATCACAGAGTAAAGCTTTGCATCTACGTTGAGATGGGCTATGGGCCTATAAGACACACAGATATGAGGGTCCTTCCCCGGTTTTGGGTTGACAGTGATAAAGGCCATTGAGGTCGAAACCATGGCATCCAGTGCAATGGCATTAAACAGACGTTAAATGTGGAATCAACTTGGAGGCAAAACATTTATTAAAGTGTGCTGTGAGGCTGTCCGGCATCGGTGACTTGTGCAGTTTAAGTTTATTAATGGCCTTTCTTACCTCCTCTGATGTGATGGGAGCGTCTAATGATTCAGCCATCGCTGGTGATAGGCGGGGGAGCTCTAATGAGTCAAGATATTGCTGTTGCAGGGTGTGGTCGCGGGGAGTTCCTTGATAGAGATCTCCATAGAAGGCACCAAAGATGGTAGCTTTGCTGGTGTCATCATGAGTAATGTGACCGTCTGCATCAAATACACACCCATGTACTTGTGTTCTCGTTTTTCTCGCAATTGTTGTGCTAAATGGGTCCTTACATGTCCCCTTGTGCGTACAATGTCTGTTGCAGTTTGAGCAGTGTGCATACGGCCCTATTGTAGTAGATGGCCCGAAGTTTACCCCTCAACGCCGTGCGTTGTTGCTGCAGTGCACGAGAAGGCTGTTCCTTGTGCGATTTTTAGACAGCCTCCAGTTCAGCCTCCTATTGCTGGTGCTCTTTCGCCCTTTGTTTGTTAAGGAAAGCATTAAGTTGGATGCATTTCCCCGCAAAATCGCCTTAAAGGCGTCCCAGTTATTTTTCGGGGAGGCGTCTGCCGGGGCGTTAAGTGCAAAGAACTCAATAATAGCGGACCTCAAGTCATTCCGAAGAGACTTGTCCCGGGTGATAGAAGTCGGGAAATAACATCGGGAAATGTCAAGTTTAGGCCCCCCCATGCTAAGCTAATAGAAATGAGACCATGGTCCGAGATTGAAATTGGCAGGATCTGGGCAGCCCGAAGAGGTCCCTGAAGTGTTAGGCTGATGAAAATGTAATCAATCGTAGAGTAGGTGTGGTGGACATGAGAGAAGTATGTATAATCTCTGGTTTCAGGATTCAATATTCGCCACACATCAAGGAGACCTAGGGTGTGGAAATTTTGCTTGAGTTCCTTTGGGAAGCAGCCGAGGGCCGTTCTGTGTGCATGGGAGCTGTCCACAGTGTCATGCCATGTGAGATTGAAGTCGCCCAAAAGAATCACTGAAGCCTCAGCTAAACTATCTATTAAGTCAGGTGTATTGGAAAGGAATTTTGCTTGCCCTGAGTTGGGTGCATACAGAGAGATAAAAGTAAAGATGGTGCCCCATAGCCTCACCTGCACCATAAGGACTCTCCCCTCCCGGTCGGCCTTAACTGCTTCCGGCTGGAATTTAGCTGAAGACCGGAAATGCAATGCTACCTCATTGTGTTTGGTGCCAGCTGACGATTTGTAGATTAAAGGGTAAGCTTTCTGATGGAGCCGTTTATCCTCAGACTTTTCCAAATGAGTTTCCTGGAGGGCCACCACCTCAAATTGATGGTTATTGATATACTTCCAGATTTGTTGCCATTTTTTAGGCCAATTAAGACCTTTAACATTCGAAGATGCTATTGAACCATCCAAGGATAGGAGTGTTTCCTTCTCGCCCATTGGTCACCCCCACGAACCAACCCTCACAAGGTGCGACTGCTGCAGAGGAGCTAGGGCATCTGCACTACAGAACTTGCCTTCCTGCAACCATAAAATCCGTACTCCCCTAGCACCACCACCAGGAACCCTCCTCCCCCCCCAAACCAAGTCTCCAACAACCCTGTGAAAAAATTTGCCAAGACGCCAACAGGCTCTCAGCAGGAAACGCCGTGAAGAAGCGAAACAACAACATGATGGCAGTACGGACAAGGCCCACACCCACGGCTGCCATGCTGTTATAACATAGAGAGTACTTGTAGAATACTTTTATTACGGTTACATCTCAGCAGCGTAGTTCGGAGATCTGGTGTACGCCTTCAGCATTATTGTCGACCCATTTTGCAAGCCTTCAAGGGCTCCACACTTCAGTGCTATATGGGAACCCAAGCACGCCAAAATAGCCATTCCCTTCTGTGCACAACAAGAGAATAACTTGGGCGTCGATTTGTTCTTTGTGACTGCTTGCCATGAATGGGTCTCCCTCCTGGAACACCTCTCGCTGGTGGAGGGACCCAAAGCACCTTCTTCTGCCGGTACTGGGAGGCTGAGAATACGCAGCCCCTCGTTCAACTCAGTCACATGATGGGACTTGTTATTGTATTTAAAGACGGGGCCAAAGAGATAAGTCCAATGATATCTGATGTTGTCCTCCCGAAGCTTGGTGGTAGCAGGCCGTAGGTATTGTCGATGCGCCGATGTGGCGGGCGCCAGGTCCTGAAATAGGGAGCATTTATGTCCCTAAAAGGAGGCCTCATCCTTCTTCCCCGCCGCACCCAGGATGGGTTCCTTAGTTTGGAAGGAGTGCATTTTCACCAAAACGTCTCTTGTCCGTTTGCGATCGCCTGCCTGTGAGAGACCCACCTGATGGACACGGTCAATCGTGATCTTTAGTTGAAAAGGCTCCAGCAGCTCCAAGAAGAGCCCGACTATGACTGCCTCAATGGCGGGCCCCTCAGCGCCTTTTTCCAGGTCACGGATACAAATATTTTCCCTCCGAGACCTGTTCTTCTAATCTTCTGCCTTCAGGAGTATTTGTTGCAGTTGGGACTGAAGTGCCAGCTGGAAGTCGTGTAGGCTGTGGGAGCGCTCGTCGAGGGGCTGCGTCTATTCCTCCACCTCCAGCACCCCTGAGCCCAAAGCGATCACATCCTGTTGCAGGGAAGCCATATTCTCTGTGAGGTACGCTTTCTACTGTATGTATTTTATACATTTTATGCACTTTATGGCTTAGAAACCATATCATGCTTTTACAGTACTACTTTATAATACTGTTCGTATTATATGCCTTGTACTTTATAACCAGTATTACGATTGCAGCAGTTCATTTCCAATGCTTGAGAAAGAAGACTGTTCAATAAATACTTTTATTGAAAAACGCCCATCTCTCTATTTCTCTGCATCTCTGTTGAAACGAAGCATGCACGATTGACTGAGTAAAATAGTTATCTATTGTTTCCGCGATTTCTTATTCTTGGGAAACAAAGTTGTCATGTTTATGCAGTTGTCAGAAACGAATCCCTTCTTGTGAATTCAAGAAAGTTTCTAGTGACCTCTGAGCTATCTGGCACTCACTATTAAGTTTAATATATTCGGTAGAGACCTAGTAGACCTCAATCCTATGTCTAAACTACAGTACATATTATTCCAATGCGCATAGCCTATTGGGAATATAAGAACTACACTACATGGCGCCCAACGTTTGGTAAGGCGATAATTTAACTCTAGATACTAGAGTAACTCAGCCATGCTTTTCACACAGACCCCTTTTTTCCCGTAAACTACTCCAATAGACGTCTGGAGTGGGTAAAAGGATAATATCCACCAAAACTGAGTAGGACGAAAAATCCTATGTATTAGTTTTTGGTTAATTCAACGTTGAAGGATACAGTGTTCCAAAATATTGTGCACCTAATCTTTGTTTCCTTGAAACTTGTTCTGCAAACTTTCATTAACCCCTTCCATGCGGCCGCGATTCCCCTGGTGTGCTGTAAACAACACGAACAGGGGCGGGCCGTGACGAACCCCAGCCGTCATCAGTACACGAGCACCGTAGTGCATGACGGCTGGGGTTCGTCATCAGCATGGAAGGGGTTAAACAATGTTGCTCAATGGCGACAACAACGCAACTCGAGGATCTGCAGTAAATGCGAACCAACCGGGTTTAGACGCTACAGGGTTTAATAAAAATGACGATGATGCAGTAATCATCCCGGCAAATATAAGGAAAACCATAACTATAAAACTTATAGAAAATGGGGTATCATCGAGAGGTGGTGAAGTTATATTTGTAATAGAGGCACATGAATATCGGCAGACAGAGGTATTCTTTTCATGGATTACTTTTCCACAAGAAAATCCGGTAACACAGGAGTTCCACTACTACAAAGCAGAGGAACCTCCAGCGGAATACATTCCTTTCGAGGACGTTGAAATGAAATGTTAAATGCTGAATGTCGTATACTTGTAAAGCGTACAGCTGCCCCAGCAAAGGGGCGTCCAGCACTGTATAACGCTGGGGAACCCATCCTGGCTTTCCCTGTGAGATGGTCCCTCCTGGGCATCTCCAAGGTGAAGACAAGCATCCCCGGCGCTGATGGGGCCGTTAGTAGAGATTAAGCATGGGAGGAAAATCCGTTCCGCTCGCGGATTTTGCGGATTTTCGGTAAATTCGCAATCCGCGAGATTTGCGAATTTCCCAGAAAATCCGCAAATTCGCACACAGCAGATTTTTTTTTCTTGGTGATACAATTTTGCGGCGTGCGGCGTTTACTTACCGTCATTCAGCGTTTGCCGAGTTGTTTTTCTCGATATTTTGTGAGTGCTGCGCCATTTTGGATCTTGCTGCGGGATCCCGCGGGAGTTTGGTGGCCGCGATTACGTAATCGCGGCTTGCCACCTTGCACAGCACGCATCGCGAGAGTTTGCAATTGCGAACACGTAGATGCGGCGAGCAGCAACAATCTCGCACTTGCGAAATTACAAAATTTGAAATTCTGCACAAGAAATCCACCAGCAAGCAGCATAAACCTTCTGAAAATTATGATTTTTATCACAATAACTACTCAGGTTGACATTTGCCTGCACTTTTTTTTCGCAAGGAGTCCATTTTTGGGGGGAGGGGGGTGGGAGGAAGGAAGTGCCCCACAGTCTCCAACTTCCTTTTCCTGTCCAGCAGGCTCCTCGCAGTGCTTTATTCATGTGCTGGTCAACTTCATTCGGATTCTTCACCTGGAAGGATTACTTTTTGTGGATGCTGCTGGATATTTGGATTTGAGGCCTTTTTGACTTTCTTTGGATCACTTTTGGATTAGAAATTTCACCAGTAAGTTTGTTTGGGGCATTACAGTTGCTGCAACTACAATTTTGGAATTTTCGATTTTTGGGCTGTTGTTGGGGCCTTTTGCCCAGGGGTACTCAGTGGTGGGTGGACTGAGTCTTTCTGTGGAGTGTCTTTAATAAAAACATCATGGAGGGCCTGGATGGCATGGGATTGTGCTGATTTTTCTGTGTTTTTCGATTTTTTGGGCTGTTGTTGTGGCCTTTTGACCAGGGGTAGTGAGTGGTGCATGGGCCTAGTCTTTCTGTGGGGTGTCTTGAATTTAAACATCATGGAGGGCATGGATGGCATGGGATTGTGCTAATTTTTCTGTGTTTTTCGATTTTTTGGGGTGTTCATGGGGACAGGCCATGTGGGTGGGGCCTCCTGGCCGACCTGCGCCTGACCCAAGACCACCTCTCCTTCAGGAAGAAGCTCAAGACCTGGCTGTTCGAGCAGTAGCGGCACCCCCCCCCCCAAAGCGCCTCGAGACCCTACGGGTAGGTAGTGGGTGGGGGCCATTTTGAGTGCTGCTACAGGCAGGCCCTGGCCATGTGCTGGGAGGCAGGGGGCCATTTTGAATGCAGGCAGTGTTCTTAGGTCTGCAACCATTTTGCATAGCTTTCAACCATTATGCTCAGGGGTAGTGAGTGGTTCCTGGGCCTAGTCTTTCTGTGGGGTGTCTTGAATTTAAACATCATGGAGGGCTTGGGATTGTGCTGATTTTTCTGTGATTTTCGTTTTTTTGGGCTGTTGTTGTGGCATTTTGACCAGGGGTAGTGAGTGATGCATGGGCCTAGTCTTTCTGTGGGGTGTCTTGAATTTAAACATCATGGAGGGCCTGGATGGCATGGGATTGTGCTGAGTTTTCTGTGTTTTTCAATTTTTTGGGGTGTTCATGGGGACAGGCCATGTGGGTGGGGGCAATTTTGAGTGCTGGTACAGGCAGGCCATGTGCTGGGAGGCAGGGGGCCATTTTGAATGCAGTCAGTGTTCTTAGGTCTGCAACCATTTTGCCTAGGTTTCAACCATTATGGCCAGGGGTAGTGAGTGGTACATGGCCCTAGTCTTTCTGTGGGGTGTCTTGAATTTAAACATCATGGATAGCATGTGATTGTGCTGATTTTTCTGTGTTTTTCGATTTTTTGGGGTGTTCATGGGGACAGGCCATGTGGGTGGGGGCCATTTTGAGTGCTGCTACAGGCAGGCCCTGGCCATGTGCTGGGAGGCAGGGGGCCATTTTGAATGCAGGCAGTGTTCTTAGGTCTGCAACCATTTTGCCTAGCTTTCAACCATTATGCCCAGGGGTAATGAGTGGTGCATGGGCCTAGTCTTTCTGTGGGGTGTCTTGAATTTAAACATCAGGGAGGGCTTGGGATTGTGCTGATTTTTCTGTGATTTTCGTTTTTTTGGGCTGTTGTTGTGGCCCTTTGACCAGGGGTAGTGAGTGGTGCATGGGCCTAGTCTTTCTGTGGGGTGTCTTGAATTTAAACATCATGGAGGGCCTGGATGGCATGGGATTGTGCTGATTTTTCTGTGTTTTTCGATTTTTTGGGCTGTTGTTGTGGCCTTTTGACCAGGGGTAGTGAGTGGTGCATGGGCCTAGTCTTTCTGTGGGGTGTCTTGAATTTAAACATCATGGAGGGCATGGATGGCATGGGATTGTGCTGATTTTTCTGTGTTTTTCGATTTTTTGGGGTGTTCATGGGGACAGGCCATGTGGGTGGGGGCCATTTTGAGTGCTGCTACAGGCAGGCCCTGGCCATGTGCTGGGAGGCAGGGGGCCATTTTGAATGCAGGCAGTGTTCTTAGGTCTGCAACCATTTTGCCTAGCTTCCAACCATTATGCCCAGGGGTAGTGAGTGGTGCATGGGCCTAGTCTTTCTGTGGGGTGTCTTGAATTTAAACATCATGGAGGGCTTGGGATTGTGCTGATTTTTCTGTGATTTTTGTTTTTTTGGGCTGTTGTTGTGGCCTTTTGACCAGGGGTAGTGAGTGGTGCATGGGCCTAGTCTTTCTGTGGGGTGTCTTGAATTTAAACATCATGGAGGGCCTGGATGGCATGGGATTGTGCTGAATTTTCTGTGTTTTTCGATTTTTTGGGCTGTTGTTGTGGCCTTTTGACCAGGGGTAGTGAGTGGTGCATGGGCCTAGTCTTTCTGTGGGGTGTCTTGAATTTAAACATCATGGAGGGCATGGATGGCATGGGATTGCGCTGATTTTTCTGTGTTTTTCGATTTTTTGGGGTGTTCATGGGGACAGGCCATGTGGGTGGGGCCATTTTGAGTGCTGGTACAGGCAGGCCTGTGTTTTTCGATTTTTTGGGATGTATAACTGAACTGACTCAAGAGAACCACCAGTGCCAGGAAGAAGTCCTGCAGCGGTGTGTGTGTGTGCAGCATAACGTCACGCGACGTCACGTTTGGCCACAGCCAACTCTGCAACTCGTGCAACTGCGGCCTGCTGTTCTGACCTCTGAAGAAGATGGCCCCAAAAAAAGTTCCCCGTAGCTCCTCTAGCAAGAAAGTTGCCAGTAAGGAGCAAAAGAAGCAAGTTACCAAGCAGACTGGTGTGCCGCCTTCCACATTTTTTGGGAGTAAAAAAAAAAGTACGCATGCAGCAGCAGCGGGATCTGCTGGGGACCAAGTTGGGAGCATCACCCCCGCTCCATTGGGCTCAGTGCCAGCACCACGCCAACTTAAGTCCAAGCCCTTGAGTGCTGCAGAGGCACTTAGTCTAGTTGTTCAATCACCATCGACCAGTGTTGAACAACCACAGCCGCAACAACAACCACATGTGTAAGTACAAGCCCAAGTACAAGTGGAAGGAGAGGCAGCGCAAGGAGATGCGTAAGCAGAGGTGCATGGAGGGTCACAAGTGCCCACAATAGTTGTTCCTCCCGAAGTAGGGGCACATCAGGAAATCGACAATCAAGGCGAGGTATCATTTGAGGAAGCCACTCCTCCTGATGATCATTCATTGTCTTCCACACCCCTAGCAAGGAAGAGATCAAGGGTGGTGTCTACATCTTCTTCAAGCACACCTCCTTCTGATGATACGGATCAAAATTGGGACCAGCACCACTGCCGTCTGAGAGTGAGGCACACCATGATCTGACAAAGGTAGTTAAGCGTAAAAGGAAGCTCGTCCAAAGTCTCAATGTTATGGAGTGTGATGAGGCTCAACAAGAAGTGGCGGATACTGCTTCTGATGAAGACTCTCACGACGACGACCCAGTCATCATAAAGGTCACTGCAGCCCCAGCGGGCATGCAGCAAACAGACATTTTGACCCTAGCCCGAGAAGCTGCTGAGCGTGATGATGTTGTCGACCAGGAGGCAATGGAAATACCACAGTCATTGGAGTTAACTAGTACACCAACACCTACCGCTTCCATATTTCTTCTTCGCCAGAAGGGACCTCCATCCACCTCGACCTCAATTAGTGGTGGTGAAAGTGCACAACGTAGTAAAGTTCGGCAATCCACATCCTCCACTGCATCTGGCATTAGAAGCATGACCGCCGCCTCCTCCGGCCCCCACAGACATTTCAAGTTCGCAGTTTAGGACTTCTTTAGTGTTTGCCCAAAAAAGGAAAACTTCGCCATTTGTAGCATTTGTAAGCTTGCAGTTAGTCGTGGTAAGTTTGGTACCAACTATGGTACCGGAGGCCAGAGAGGTCATCTTAGGAGACAACACGCTGTCCAATGGTTTGCGCACCTAAAGAGATCAAGGAAGCCCGAATTGCAAGTCAAGAAAACGTTGATGCTTCATCTGATGATGACGAGGAGGAAGAAGACGTGTCAAACACTTCACTTACACCCAGTACCCCTGTCAGCAGCACATCCCATGTGAGCCACACTAAGAGTGTGGGAGAGAGTGAGACACCAATGCGAAAAAGTTCATCAGCGAGCGTAACTGGGTCGAAGAAGTCATCATCATCATCATCCCGTAAATGCTTGGTCCAGGGCAACATTAGAACCATGTTGTTTTCAGACGCGCCATATGAACGCAACCACCCATTGACACGTCTGTATAACACTGAGCTGGCTAAAATGCTAGCTCTGGACCTTCTCCCTTTTTCTTTTGTAGAAGGGGTTGGTTTTCTAGAATTAGTGGCAGCGCTCTGCCCTAAATGGAAGGTTCCTAGCCGGTTCTATTTTGCCAGAGTTGCGGTTCCAGCACTACATGAAGATGTGCTGGAGGTGATTGGGGCAGCTTTGCAGAAGAGTGCTGTTCACACTATACATCTGACAACAGACATGTGGACCAGTGGCGCAGGTGCTGATTACATGTGCATCACTGCACACTGGGTCTCTTTTTCAGGGGTTAAAGCAAAGCTAAACACAGGTGTTGACCCGGACCAAGTTTTTAAAGCTGCTCCGAAACATGCAACACTAGACATGTTTGGCTTGGAGAAACGTCATACAGCACAAAACATTTTGAATGAGTTTAACACAAAGGTCTTTCACTGGCTGTCCCCAAAAAAACGCCAGATTTGTTATGTTTCCATGGATAATGGCGTCAATGTAGTTAAGGCCATGGATCTGGGTCACTATTCGTGTCGTGTTTGGCGCACCGTATAAACCTGGTTGATAAAAAATTCTTGAGTGAAGACAGTCCAGCATGTGAGTTAGTGGCCACCTGCCGAAGAATGTGCAACCATTTCAGCCATTCTTTTAAGGCCCGGAAGCATCTGAGGTGCCTGCTACATGAACATCGAATGCCAGTAAAAGCACTCATCCAGGAGGTGGCAACACGTTGGAACTCAACCTTCTACATGCTTGAGCGTCTGTATGAGCAGTATACGGTACTCGATCACTATTTCTTAACACTGAGTACAGCTCAGAAGGACCTGAGGCTAGATGCGGTGCAATGGAAGCTAGTTAAAAGCCTGACAGACATGCTTCGTCCTTTTGAGGTCTTCACGCGTGCAGTCAGCAGGGAGGACTGTAATTTTGGAAAAGCTATCCCATTGTTGCGCATGCTGGAGCACCAACTGAAGGCGGTGTCTTCTATGTTTCAAAAAGAGGAAGAAAAGAAAGACGCTTTTGTTTTGGCAGTGAAATTAGTAGAGCGCCTACTTGGCGATGAACGTCTTAAAATGATTCACTCAGAACAGCATTACATTTGTGCTACTATTCTGGATCCACGCTACAAAAAGGCGCTGGCAGGCCGAGCATTCTTTCCTTTTGATGATGAAGATGTTACAAAGTACAAACGTTGGCTACCTTGTCAGCCATGAGGTTTGAAAGAGAACGGCAGGAAATTGAAGGAAAAGGCAGTACATCAGCATCAGCAGGCCATCCCCAGTCAAAAGAATCCACTTCTGCACCTGTGGCTGTGGCACAAGTAACCTCTCAGCCGTTAAAAACACCGGCAACCGGATCATCTGCACCAGACACAACAGTAACATTGCGTGAAGAAGAGGATTGGCTAACTTTCCTTGGGTTTGGTTCTTTAATGGTCCCAGCAAAAAGTAAGCCAAGTGGAGGAACCTTGGAGAACCTTGAGTTGATGGTGCAGGACTATATGAATGACTCAACAGAGGTCTATGTTAATGCTGACCCATTGGCGTATTGGCATGGGAGAAAAGCATTGTGGGCACAGATCTCCAACCTGGCTATAAACTACTTGTCTTGCCCACTCGCAAGCGTGTCTTCTGAACGTGTTTTCAGTGCTGCTGGTGGCATTGAAACTTCCAAACGGAGCCGCCTCTCGCCCAAAAATGTGGAGAGGTTAACAATGATCAAGATGAATCAGCACCTCATACCACTAGATTACAAAGTACGAGAAAACACGCCAGATGAAGACGAGGAGGACAGCAACATAGATGAGGGAATTTCTTCTCTGTTAGGTGACACTGACCTCATCCTGCCTGAATTCGCAGAGTATGAGGACGAACCATTATTCTTATTCCCTGACACTGAGCCCTGAAAATGAGACAATGAATCAATACATTTCTTTTTCGTCCTTATTCACTTTTATTCCTGTGTGTCTGTCTTTCTTTGTTTTGCACAGTTAATATAATTAAAACTTTAATCACCTAATCACAAAAACAAGCCCATCAGCAGAACTGTCTTTACTTGTTTGCTTATTGATTTGAAGGTGCCGCAGTCTGCATTCCTCAGGTTCACAAGTTCACAAGACATGCTCCTCTATCCTCCTCCTCCAGACTCCTATTTCCCTCAAAGCAGAGGGCTGGATTACGCCCAATGAAGAAAGACTCTGCACTTGTGGGGGTGTTCTACTTCTTTGCAGGTGAGTTGACGGCTCTGGGGCCATTGCTGGGAAGCTCTAATACCGGATAAAAGTGGTGTGGACCAAATCGGAGGTGAAGATTTTTGGGCGTTTTTGCTGACTTGCTTGCATTTGAGGTGCTCTTTGGGGAGGTTCCGGGTGTTTGTGGGTGAGTTTTGGGGTCTGGGAGCACTGCTGGGACAGTCTAATTTTGATTGCATTTGCTATCCAGGAAATCCGTGGTGGAAAATGGGAGTTATGGCCTAGCTGCACAGCGCGTTTGGACCGAAGGCCGATAAATATTGTAAGTATGAGATTTTCCTTTTTGGCTGTTTGGGGGGTGTTGTGCTTTTTTGCAGGTGGGTTGGCGGGTCTTGGGGCATTGCTGGGAAGGTCTAATACCGGATAGAAGTGGTTTGGACAAAATCCATGTTGACATTTTTTTTGCTATTTCTGACATTTCGGTCAATGTAGCGTTTTCGGGGGCCTGTTTGGGGGGCTTCCTGGTGTTTGTGGGTGGGTTTCGGGGTCTGGGAGCACTGCTGGCTATGGATACTTTTGATTGCAAGAGGTTTGAAGCAAATCCATGGTGGCAGAGGGGAGTTGGGGCCTAGCTGCAGAGCGTGCGCAGAGTGATTTTGGAAATTGCCATGAAAATGACTAAGTCCCCATTTTTGTACTTTTGCTTTTTGGCTCTTTGGGGTTCTTCTTCTATTTTTCGCCTGGGTTGACGGCTCTGGGGCCATTGCTGGGAACCTCTAATACCGGATAAAAGTGGTTTGGACCAAATCGGAGGCGAAACATTTTTTGCGTTTTTGCTGACTTGCTTGCCTTTGAGGTACTCTTTGGGGGGGTTCCGGGTGTTTGTGGGTGAGTTTTGGGGTCTGGGAGTACTGCTGGGACAGTCTAATTTTTATTGCATTTGCTTTTCAGGAAATCCATGGTGGAAAACGGGAGTTATGACCTAGCTGCACAGCGCGTTTGGACCGAAGGCCGATAAATATTGTGAGTATGAGATTTTCCTTTTTGGCTGTTTGGGGGTGTTGTGCTTTTTTGCGGGTGGGTTGGCGGGTCTTGGGGCATTGCTGGGAAGGTCTAATACCGGATAGGAGTGGTTTGGACAAAATCCATGATGACATTTTTTTTGCTATTTCTGACATTTCGATCAATGTAGCGTTTTCGGGGGCCTGTTTGGGGGGATTCCTGTGTTTGTGGGTGGGTTTCGGGGTCTGGAAGCACTGCTGGCTATGGATACTTTTGATTTCAAGAGGTTTGAAGCAAATCCATGATGGCAGAGGGGAGTTAGGGCCTAGCTGCAGAGCACGCGCGGAGTGATTTTGGAAATTGCCATAAAAATGACTGTCCCCATTTTTGTACTTTTGCTTTTTGGCTGTTTGGGGGTCTTCTACTAGTTTTTGCCTGGGTTGATGGCTCTGGGGCCATTGCTGGGTAGCTCTAATACCGGATAAAAGTGGTTTGGACCAAATTGGAGGTGAAACATTTTTTGCGTTTTTGCTGACTTGCTTGCCTTTGAGGTGCTCTTTTCGGGGGTTCCGGGTGTTTGTGGGTGAGTTAAGGGGTCTGGGATTACTGCTGGGACAGTCTAATTTTGATTGCATTTGCTTTTCAGGAAATCCGTGGTGGAAAACGGGAGTTATGACCTAGCTGCACAGCGCGTTTGGACCGAAGGCCGATAAATATTGTAAATATGAGATTTTCCTTTTTGGCTGTTTGGGGGTGTTGTGCTTTTTTGCGGGTGGGTTGGCGGGTCTTGGGGCATTGCTGGGTAGGTCTAATACCGGATAGAAGTGGTTTGGACAAAATCCATAAGGAAAAGCCTTTTGGCACTTTTTGTAACTTAGGGTTCGTTAGGGTTAGCCCTAGCAGCAGGATTGCATGTGTTTCGGGGTGTTCTAGATTTTTGCAACTGAGTTCTGGGGTCTTAGAGCACTCGTGGGAATGTGTAATTTTGGTTGCAAGTGATTTGAAGAAAATCCATGGTGGGAAAGAGGGGATTTGGCATAGTTAAAGAAAGCGTTTGCCACTATTCTTAACTTAGGGCTCGTTAGGGTTAGCAGTATTTGTATTGCATGTGTTTGGGTGGGGGGCTGTTTGTGGGGGGGGTTTGCGAGTCTTGGAGCGATGCTGGGTATGGATACTTTTGCTTGCTTGCAAGTGGTTTGAATACAATCCACGGTGGGTAAGGGGGTATTTGGGCTTACTTTTACTTTCAAAGTACGTCTTGTCACCAGTTTTCTACTAGGCCTCGTTTTTTTAGATCTGATTGGGGTTCTTCTACATTTTTGCGACTGGCTTTAGTAAGGGTCTGGGTGGGAGCACTGCTGGGAAGGTCTAATTTTGTTCTAAAACACAGTTTACAGTACACCGAGCTTGAGGGGAAAGATCCGCTAAATTAATTTGCCCATACTTATTTATCCATCAAAAGTAGACTCAGACAGAGTACGCACTTTCAAAAATATTGTACTGTCTATTAGGAAACTCAAAGTGTGACTTTTTGCACTACACAGCGTACATACCTTATATTTATTTATCAGTGGTGTTCTAATATCATTTCCTGTTTTTCCGTCAATAATTACAGGCCGGGTTTTAGTCTGTGCAATGGGAAAAAAAGGATGGAGTCAGGCTTCACATTAGCGAGCCGCAATTCAGCATCCGCCAGGCAGGCAGTGGACAGGGTGTCTTCTGGTCACCAACATTGATGGACGAAGCGTCAGCTGGAATGGAGCAGTGCCGCTAATAAGAGGAATTGTTTGATGCTTGCAACTTACTTACCAAATTCAACAGGACAACTACAACTACATACAGATACAGTATCCATTGTTTTCTTCTATGGGTGTGACTGCATTTCTTGGATCTCTCTCTGCTTCTAAATTGATCCCTACAGCCATTCTATAGGTTCTACTTCGGCTATTTTTTAAACCTAATTTAATGTAAGAAGTGTTTCTCCGAGTGCAGAGATAGGCAAGTGAAAACGCTGCAGCCCTGTACTGTCGCATTCTGTCATTCACGGTTGTCGAAAGTACTACTTACTTTTCAGTAACAATGCATGCAGTAGAGCATGCACTTCCTTTATGTCACTTAAAAGATTTATGGTTAGCTTTGTACCCAAAGATTTCTTTATCTTCAATTATTGTTTGTCCATGCTGTGCTTTTTTTTTCTTCCCTCAACAAAACCTACCCAAAAAGAAACCCCCATTCCCATCCATTTTCCAAACCCTAACCCTCTTCCCCTGGGCTGTGTGGTTTTGATTGATGTGTGACTAAATTACCTCAATAATTCCACACACTTGCTGGGGAGGATAAGGTCATAGCAACAGGCTGGTGAAGGAATCCGAGGATATATTCTAGACTTACTCAGCTTCAGTACTATTTCTTGTAGTAGTCGCCAATGTCAAAGAAATTCAACGCAAGTACTAGTTATACTTTCAATACTTTACCATTTGTTAGGCTACATTGTGGCACTGTTCTAGTGTACTGTCACCTGCTATATTCTCTATCGTACTGTTGTAATGCTATAGTAAGGACAAACCAGGTTTCATTTTCTTTTTTTCCATAGGCATGCAACTGCCACTGTGTCACACCACTAGTACCACAGCAATGAGGACATTTCATCCGCCCAGGATTGCCAACCTTAATCGCCATTTCCCTTGGAGCCAGCCCTGGGCCTAGCCTTACTTTCAAACACAAATTACAGGTAAGATAAGCGTTTGGTGGGAGGTAGTATAATGGAGTATTAGGAGAGATGAGAGATTGACAGTAGTACTACTAAAGTCCTAGGACTCTTGAATTCACTTACTCTGTGAGAGGCACATAGTGTTGAAAACATTTAGCCATTTACACTTAAAGGAAGAAAATGACACAGACTTAAGTTTCAGGAAAACAAACTTACTGTTAAACCCCCACCAACCAGACTCGAAAGCAGTAAAAAACAGGTATGCTAAGATAAAGTTTCAAAAAGTATATTTGTGTTGCCCTAACAAAATAATCTCCCGCAAGACCCTCCCTAACCCCAACGATTGTCCTTCAAAAGTCCCAAAAACAACCCAACTCCCAATTCCCACCCCCCAAAAGTCTCTAAAAAAGGGGCAAGGGACACCACGGCAGGATGCTGTTCACTTTAGCGGCCAGGGCATCATGCTCCTTGTGGAGGGTGGCATGGTCGGAGCGGAGGCCCTCCACCAAGGTCTTATACGTTAGGACCTCCTGCTCCAGGTAGGACACTATGAGGCATAAGCGGTGCTGGCGTGCCTTGCAACTCCTGTCGGGGGCAGCTGCTGTCTTTGCTGCTCGGCGGTGGCGGTTGGCTTTGGTAGCCCGGCTCCATACCGCTGGAGCACTGCGCTGGCTGGCAGCCCGTGGGGGCACGGAGGAGGATGCACCTGTCCCAGTGGATGTTGTACCAGTAGACTGCGTGTCCTCCTCCTCCAGGGCCACCAGCCGCCGATATTCAGCGACAGTGGCATCCAGCCTCAGTTGCCGGGCCATTCGAGCCCGCTCCTTCCTTGTTGGTTTTGTTGATTTGGAAGGAGCAACTATATGAAGAAAGAAAGACATAGTCTGTAACCAATGCTCCTTAAGATTAACACAAAATGATTGAGCAGAAAGTTGTGTCACAGTACAACTAGCAACTTGAAAGCACAGTACATAACTATTGAGGCCAGTATCTATCTAACCTCCCACTTCCTCATCCTTGCTCTAACATTAGTGGGAGTTTAAGGAACAAATTCTACGAGCACTATGGACTTCCATTACAGTCGACTATGACAGTACACCAGTCTTATTCTTCTTCTTCTCTCTTGTTTAGGAAAATTGGTACGTTATCTTATGCAAGCCGGCATAATGCCAGCGCAGTGAACTTGCACCCGAGAAAAACAGACACACACCATGATGAGTGAGACAGACTTGCGTTACTGTACCGGTCCAGTACATGCAGATTGTGAAGCTCTTACTTTTCTATTACGTGTGGCACTGAGAATACTCTGTTAAAAGGGCTACTGCTTAATTAATTTAACTTTCACCCTACAGTGCAAATGAGTACTAGAAAAGGAAAATGAGGAAGCTAAATCTCATTATCTATTACTTCACATGGGATGTATTTGATTACATATAGGATGACTTTAGGTGCTTTGCTTTTTATTGAGTCAACAGTGATACACCCACACATGAATGACATACTACTACTAAACTAAACCTATTAAGAGATATAGGGAGTGTCCACCGTAATAACCGGATATATGCTGTGCTTGCAGTTGCAATACAAACTACTGCTACTATTCATGGTAGTATTTGGACAAAATTACAACTTCTTTTCCTTGCCTTTCCTACACTGGAACGGACGTGCGGGTGCGGTGTTATATGCTCTTCAAAGTAACACTTAGTTCATCCAGTGACCGTCTACTCTCTCTAGATACACATATGCTATCTAAGAGTCAGTTAGTACCATGATCCAGGCATCCATCCATTCAAAGTATATGCACACATACAGTTTCTGTTTCACCCACCCCGGCTGTTCTCCTTCCACCCATCCTTGCTTCATCATTCACCCAGCCATGCACCCTACCATATTCTTTCCTTCCTAGCCACCTCGGGGACCAAGCAAACACATATCATTCTTCTTTGCCAGTCATCATTACATTTTTCGCCCTCCCACACTTACTTACACCCTTCTTTCGCTTTTCGTTCATCCCATCCATCAAGTTCATCTCAGATCTGATTGGGATTCTTCTCGCCAAAAACTTCACAGCTAAGTCGAAGTACATTTAGAGGAGGCTACTACCTGGTTGATTTATAATACACCCGTGCAGATAGCACACTCTGCAGTCTTCAATCTCAATAAGTAAGGAATATATAGCTTACCTCTGCCCGCCACCACCGTGTGAACCCTCACAGGCACATTGGTGTCGTCCGGCACTTGCACCGCATCCTTCCCCGAAGTGTTCCCCTCATCCAGCACCACCACCTCCGCGCTGGCCCCGCCACCTGATGTTCCACCTACAAAGTACATTTAAGAATGTTAGAATACACCACTAACTACTATATAATATTTGGTCTAGGAATAAAGAAATGTGAAAAAAACAGAAAACAATGTAATAATTTGTGACTGTCTACTCTAAAGTAAAAATCTCCCTTTTTCCAGGGAAGGCTGTTGTCTTGCTGCACTTTTTGGCACAACTGATGAATGCTTGCTTTTTATTTTTAACGCGCACTACTTTTTCTCCTAACAGACAAAAGCTTGACTTCTAAGAACACGAGCAAGATCAAGTTCTAACCAGGTGAGAGCTCGGCTCGACCACAAGAAATGTGTTCAATTAATCGTCAGCACTAAGCACTTTTCCATTTTCAGTTAAACCTTTAGTTTTATGACAAACTTGATTTTAATAAATGTGTTTACTTTTAATAAAGCTTTTAAACCTGAATAGACTCTGTGGTTTTTGGTCCTCCAGACTAGAGTGGCTGAGCTAAAGGTTTTGCAATTTTTGCAAGCATGAGTCCGTGCCTCTGACACTTCTTGACTCTGACTCCGTACTCTTGTCCTGCGTTGGATAATCATCATTGGGGATCAATCATCGGTGACTTTGGGAGCTAAATGATTCTGCCACACTATCTAGTCAGTAAGGAGATTGGGGGTTCAACTACAAAGTCTGTTATCACTGAGGTATGTGGAAAGTCAACAGCGCCTATTATAATTGATAAGCTAAGCAAGGCATTATTTAGTGTCCATAGTTCTGTTTGTGCAGATTTGTCCCTGCAACACTAGTAGAATGGATTGTCCTCCTATCCAAACCAAAAGTAAAGTAGTATCCTATTCTTTCTTGATGGTCATTCACCTTTTTATTGTTGGCAATTGTCAAAGCATAAACATTTAGAAGACTTGAAAAGACATTATGGACAATCCCAGAGGACTGCACTCACTGCATAGAGCTATTGCTGACTAGAATGGGAGTCCAATGGATTTGCCAAATGTGCAATCTTACTTAGCTACACAGACAGACTAATAAGAATAATCTAGTAATACCACAGGGAGTCATAGTTGAGGCAGGATAAGAATTTAGATCCAGTCTACAAGAAGATCAAAGACGATTTAGAAAAAATCGAATGAGGAACGCTAGGAAAAAATAGGTACTCTATATTAAAATTAAAACTTACCGGGGCCAGCAAAGGAGCCCTCGCCTGTCCGATCCTGGCCTGCATCCTGTTGAACAGCAGCCTCCTCCTCCTGTGTCCTCTTGCCCCTGGGGGGAGCTGATGTACAACATGAAAGAAAGAAAGACCAGAAAACATGGATGATATTTGTCAACCAAATCAAACATTTCAAATGAACAATAACAAAATATTTTGGCGAAATAGCAAATAGACAACTATTCCACGGGATATATTGACCGATCTCATGTGGTCTACTACGTTATTAGTATTGCTTGATTTGCACGCGAAGTGACAGACAAAGTCCATCGGGATTGCAGATCAGCGACAACACTAAAAAGTTTCCTACTACATTAACCAGTCATTAAAATACTCAAACTATCAATCCACCACCACTATTTCTTCTTATCGCCATGTGTACAAAGGAAGGACTGGACTTGAGTCTGTAGGGGCTGATTTAGAAGCCCCTTACAGCTCTTTTGCTCCATTGTTGCGTGACTTTTGTGACGCAGCGGCAGAACAAAAGAGGCGCCATGTTGCGACGTATATTAACAACGTGACGCATATGGGAGATGAATCACGTTGTAAAGCCCTGCGCCAAAGTGGCTGAGGGAAATCTACAAGATTTCAATCAGTCACTTTGAGGACAATGATGCGTGACTCAAACCCTGTGCCTGCTTGAAGCAGACGTACGGCTTGACGCAGCATTGGGGGGATAGGGCACCCCAGAGCATTGCTGGAGCTGCGCCATCGTTGTGACGCTACTCCAGCAATGCGCCGCCTTTACGGCACAGATACGTAACGCTTTGGTGACGTTTTGGGCCCATGGTGCGCCGCATTGTAAATACGGCGCACCATGGGTGGTGGTGGCGTGGCGCACAATTACTGGCGCATCCCTGCTACTTTGCAGGGATGCGCCGGTAATTAAAAATCTGACCCTTAGTGTCTAGCATTACGCAGTTCTTAAAACTACACTCCTACATAATTTTACAGGCCAATGAAATGAACACAAAATCGAAAACAAATAAGCATAGTAGTAACGCTACTGAGAAGGAGAGCAGTGCACCTGAAATGCACAGAACATTTTGAAATATAATTTACCTATAATGTAATCAGCAGCATTAATGCTCTTGGTTAAAAAAAAATGCAATATAATAACACACAGAGCAGGAGAAAACAGAGTAGTAAAGAAATAGCTACTACTACTCACCAAGCCCGGGGATTTCAAGGCCGAGCAGGTCAAGCAGATCGCGTTCCCGGTCCAGGAGATCCGTCCAACGGTGGGTGGCCTGGTTGTAGGTGCGCCGAACCCGAGAGTGTTGGTACATGGCCCGGCACACCTCCCACCGCTTCCGGTGCTCCCGGAGCCCGTAGCCGCTTGCGATCCTGCCGCCTGCCATGATGGTCCTGGGGAGGCGGCGCTGAACATAATAAACTAGTGCGGCCACCTCCTCCGGGCTGAAGATCTCCCGGGGTGCGACCTGCTCCCCCCTCAAACGCCCGCACGGGAGCCGGGCACGGGGTGCGGGACCCTTCCCCTTCTCGGGATGCTTCCCGGCTCCCTTTACCATGGTCTGGGCAGAAAGGAAGCTAAATAATAAAGAAAATAGAATAGGGAAGAAGAAAAGAAAAGAGTTTAGAAAAGTAGTTTAAAATTAACCAAAAGTAGCAGAAAACACAAAAATATAGAGCTAGAAAAATAGAAGGATAGATAATAAGTAAAATAGATTAAAAAAACTTCAAACAAGCAAAGGATGGCAGAGATTCAGAGAGGATAGAAAAAGCATGCCCAGAACCATAGCAATGAATGAGAAACAAGATGCCCGTGCCCGTTCACCACCGCGTGGGTAAGTTCGCGCGAGATTTTCCTCGCGAACACTTGCGAAATTGTATTAGCGAGCCGCACACTTTGCGAGATTACACATCGCGCCCGGAAACGGAAATACGTCATGCAAACAAGATGGCCGCGCCTGTGAACGACCGCGAGGGTAACTTCGCGTGTTGCGCTACAAAACGCACAAAACCTTGCGAACTAACACGCCGCAAAAAACACAAATCTCATATTCGCACGAATTCGCGGCTTCCGAATTCGATCTCGTGCACGTTCGCGCCCCGCGAATCCCGCGAAATTGCAGAAAAATGAGTTTTGCAAAACTGAAAGCACTTAGCAGGTGCAAAAGTTCAAACTCATCATTAGTAACCATTACCTGTAGTGCTTCCTGACTGGGGCCCCTCCAGAGTTCAGTTGCTAGTTGCAACAATTGTATGACCCTGCTCTGACCCTCACAGCAGGCTCATAGAATAGCTACAAGTAGGCCACAAAGGTCCTGGAAAACAAATTGCACTGCAACAAAAAGCAAATTACAGATAAGGAAGCAGGTGCCAGACTGGAATTTTAAAACAGTGACACATTAATAAATCAACCCCAAATTAATTCATGTCAGTTGAAGCAGGGCAGGTGTGCTTGCTTGCTTTCCTCCCCCCATAATCTACAGTGATGATGAACCAGAGAGTGGCATTGATCTACCAGAGGGTGGCATGGGTGAAACAGAGGGTGGCATTGGTGAAACAGAGGGTGCTGGGAACCTGTGATGATGAACCAGGCATAGAAACAACATAGTTGCGACCGTTGCGAGCCGACAAGTAAGTTCGCAATTGCGAAGTGGTACAAAACCCTTGCGAACTGGCAGAAACCCTTGCAAACACACCAAATAAATCTGCAAATTCGCGAGAATTCGTGGATTTTGCGGATTGTGAGTTTGCAAATACGCAAATTCGCGAACGCCAGATTCGCAAAATTCGCCCATGCTTAGTAGAGATTAAGCAAGCTATTGCCCAGAGTTGCTGAGTGGCACCCATGGTTGGAGAAGGCACCGAGGCAAGAATTATCAAGTCTGCTGACCATGGCCCAAGACCATGCCGCGTCGGGAATCGAGCCCTGGTCCCGGGTCGAACTCTGCTTCCGGGTCTGCCGCCTCTAACCAGTGAGCCACAGCACTCTAAATTCCACTAACTTACCAAGAGCATCAGCTCTGGTTTAATTGCGCCCTACAACATCAGAATCACATTACCAGGCTCGGTCCACTAGGTAGACCAGGAGCTACATGGCCGGTGCTAGCCAGCTATACACTACATCCTGATATTAACAGAATGACAGGTCTAGAACTGTTAGCTTAGCTGAAACAGTTAATTAAAATACATAGACAATTGGTTCAACATGTCATTAGGATTCTAACAGTCCAACCTGCTATAAGGATTCCACCATTATGAAAATGGGGTAACCCAATAAGGTTCAGGGACCTGGGTAAATGACGTTATATTGAAAACAATGGTCCCAACCAAAAAATTCCTTAACAGAAAAATCTGTACAATAATGAATTCCTTTAGTGAGCTTCCTAAGTTAACCACTCAATTGAATTAATCGAAATTACCACTCTGGTAATCTATACATCACATAGTTTTTATACAAAACCTGACACAAACCAAGGATTTATTTTGAAAGAACACAGGAGTTTTAATGATTTACTCCATTTCAATTCACTATTTTTATATACATTTTTACAATTTATATACAATTGCAACTTAACGGTAAAAAGAAGAGCAACGCAGCTTCTAAAGTAGTGCAAGAAAAAAGAAAGAAAAGAACGTGATTGTGGTGACGAAAGGGTGCAAGCCTCAGAAGATAGTGACACGTGAAAAAAGGGGGTTTATTTACAAATACAGCGATACTCGGTATTCAGCTGTTCTCACAGAAAGAGCCACAATTAATTACTATTGTATTTTATACATTTATACAGTCAAGCAATGACATGTATAATGATTTTCAAAAGTGGTCCTATCTGAAATGAAAAGAAAGGCGTCGACGTTTCGACCCGTCTTTTGGTACATGGGCAAGTTGGAGCCTCGACCTGCGGGTCTTCCTCAGGACGAAGATTGCACACACGTTTTTACCGTAGGCTATTCAACGAATGGTCCACTCAAGGTTAATGGGCTGCCAACGTCCTCCAGTGTTGGGATAGACGGGTAGTCCAATGGATCAAAATGGGACACCATAAACTAGATGGTACATCGACTGTATGGATATTCAGGCGTTTTAAGGTCAAAGACACTCAATACAGGTGTTTTTCAAAATGGACCACCCTAGACTGGATGGTGTGGCATCCGTATGGGTGTTCAGGATTTTGGGTGACCGCCACTCGCGCAATAGCCATGTTGAGATCAGCTCGCCTGATCTCAACATGGCGGCCCGGCGTTAGAAGGCAGACAACGCGGCATAGTGAAAGCGCGATTCCTATCGCTACACTGCGGAGGAAATTGGCGAACAACGAACCGACTCTGCTTGGGTGACATTCGTGACAAACGGCGCTTTAGAAGTGTTTGGGCGCTATTGCGCGAGTGGCGGTCACCCTAAATCCTGAACACCCATACGGATGCCACACCATCCAGTCTAGGGTGGTCCATTTTGAAAAACACCTGTATTGAGTGTCTTTGACCTTAAAACGCCTGAATATCCATACAGTCGATGTACCATCTAGTTTATGGTGTCCCATTTTGATCCATTGGACTACCCGTCTATCCCAACACTGGAGGACGTTGGCAGCCCATTAACCTTGAGTGGACCATTCGTTGAATAGCCTACGGTAAAAACGTGTGTGCAATCTTCGTCCTGAGGAAGACCCGCAGGTCGAGGCTCCAACTTGCCCATGTACCAAAAGACGGGTCGAAACGTCGACGCCTTTCTTTTCATTTCAGATAGGACCACTTTTGAAAATCATTATACATGTCATTGCTTGACTGTATAAATGTATAAAATACAATAGTAATTAATTGTGGCTCTTTCTGTGAGAACAGCTGAATACCAAGTATCGCTGTATTTGTAAATAAACCCCCTTTTTTCACGTGTCACTATCTTCTGAGGCTTGCACCCTTTCGTCACCACAATCACGTTCTTTTCTTTCTTTTTTCTTGCACTACTTTAGAAGCTGCGTTGCTCTTCTTTTTACCGTTAAGTTGCAATTGTATATAAATTGTAAAAATGTATATAAAAATAGTGAATTGAAATGGAGTAAATCATTAAAACTCATGTGTTCTTTCAAAATAAATCCTTGGTTTGTGTCAGGTTTTGTATAAAAACTATGTGATGTATAGATTACCAGAGTGGTAATTTCGATTAATTCAATTGAGTGGTTAACTTAGGAAGCTCACTAAAGGAATTCATTATTGTACAGATTTTTCTGTTAAGGAATTTTTTGGTTGGGACCATAAGGATTCCACAGCACACCCCTCACTAGGGGAACACAAACAAAATAACAACACAGACTATACAATCAGTCATTGGTAAATTGCCCGCAAAAAGCGAACAAATTCCGTTCTGGTTAGCTCAAAAAATTACTCAAATAGAGGCAGTATTCCCTGATAGTTCACCTCATGAGAAACAAAGAATTTTGGCAATCTGTTCACCAATGGGGATAGCACCACATGTGGAGGACTGTGACACTTGGGGTACAGTCTTTGCTTCAATCTACACAAAAACACATGGTGTACCGTCTATGGAGGTGATACCAAACGTTCTGAGGCAGATTCAAAATGAATACGGTCCAGAACCAGCATTAAATTTAGGTATGAAATTAATGAAAGATTTCAAACAGGTCTCAGCTATATTATTAGCTAACATTAAAGGTGAAACAGCATCCGTGGCAATCCGCCAAAAGTTAAAAGAAACAGATATAACAGATCAACCATATGAGCTTTCTAGAATTATTGAAAAATCTTATGAAGAATTAGGAAGAGATAGTTTGGGTGGGAAACCAGTAAAACCTGAATTAACAGAAAATCCTGAAAAGGTGTTTATTAAAAATAATCTCACTACTCCTAAAAAGAAGTGGGAAAACACTAAACAGACTCTTTTAAGAGAAAAACATTCTCAGTCCAGAGGAAGATCTCCCCAATGCGAGCCCTCTGAAAAAAGGTATAACCTTAGGAATAGGGATAATTTGAAAAAACCTGACAGATATCAAGATAATGATACACGTCCCTCTCGATCTTATCAAACTTCCTCAAAGAAATCGGAAAGAAGAGGACGGTCAGAACACAAGGAGGAACGTGTCAAGTCCAAAGACAAAGAACCCTTTCACTAAAATAAAAAAGCTCAATTTCCTAAAAAGAAGGTAGCAAGCATAAAGATCAGACATGCCGAGGATCTTAAGGACACAACTCAAGAACGGGGAGTGGGCTCAAACAATGCTAGACAGCGCAGCAGAAGTCACCATAGTTCGCAGGATCCTGAAGGATCATCTGGAGACAGTGGACTTGAATGAACGCATTCAGGTTGAAACTGCCGACACCAGAGTTAGTGTACCCCACAAGTTATATGAAGTAACACTCCGGATGGAGGGGGACATAACTAGAAAAATAAGAGCACTCTTTTGGGAAAAGCTCTCTAAAGGCTATGACATACTTCTAGCTGAACAAGACTGGCCACCTGAATTTGTCAGGGAGTGCCCACATGGCAAAGAGATAATTATGCCGGCCTTCTCAAATCATATTCCAATTCATAAAAAATACACTTATGCCAGAAAATGGGCAGTAGCACAGGCTCCGGCGTTATATAAAAATCATGTGGGATGGGATGAGGATTCTCCTAACCATAAAATCCATTTAAAAAAATTAGCCGACTGCACAAAGGCAGTATCCAGTTAAGCAAGAAGCTAAAAAACAAGTCAGGGAGATTTTAAATCAACTTGAATACCAAGGGGTGATTGAAACATGCACATCGTCAATGAACAATCCTTTGTTTCCTGTCTCCAAACCAGACAATTCATATAGTCTAGTATTGGATTACAGACACTTAAACTCTTGTTGCGAAACTTTTGCAGTGCAAAATGCACATAGTGCAGCACTGATGAATAACATTGTGCGCAAAAAATATAAACGAATCATTAGACATTTCAAATGGGTTTTTCTGTCAAAACATTGCACCTGAAAGCAGGCACCTGACCGTTTTCTCAATAATGGGGACGCAGCAACAATTTTGCCGTCTCCCCCAAGGATTCAATAATAGTCCAGGGTTATTTTCAGCCAGGGTAACAGAGTTACTACAAATGTACAATGATGAGGCATTATCTTATGTCGATGACATCTACCTTACAGATGACGACTTGGACAGGCACTTGGAAAGAGTGAACACCATAATACTTAGGTTCGCCTCTGAAGGGTATTAATTCAATTTTAAGAAATCACGAATTGCCCACCTCAATGTCCTATTTCTAGGATACGAGTTATCGAGTGAAGGCTAAAGCCTGGCAGCAAACTTTCTAGAGAAATGTGCGCTGCTCCAAACTCCAAGAACGTTGAAAAACTTACAGTCCTTTCTAGGTTTCCTGAATTTTGAAGAACTTACGTTCTAAATGACGCAGAAAGGGTTAAACCTCTCTACAAACTAATCAAACCTGATATTAAACCAACTAATTGGACACAAGGTCACACAGAAATTCTGGGTTCAGTCCAAACAGACATTTTAGCTAAAAAACAGTTACAGACACGTGAAAACGTGCGCAATCTTGTGATCCGGATCATCCCAGGGAGATGCGGATTAACGTACCAGACCTTTTAGGAGGGAGAAACAGTACCAATAGCATATACATCACACTTGTACACACAAGCTGAAATGAAGTTCACTTCTACTGAGAAAATTCTGACAGCGGTTCAAACTGCAGTACCAAAAGAGAGAGCTCTTGCGCAGGGTAAACGCATAATGATCGTTACTCCTGTACCTGCCTTAGAGGCAGTGACGAAAGCAAGCATCCCAAACGCTAAAGCTTTACATCCAAGATGGAAACAATGGGTGAACTCTCTTGCTGCAACAGACGTTGAATACGTTTTTGACCCCAGCTTAAAAACACAAGAATTTCTCCAATACAAACATGAATGTTCTCTACCGACCGAAATTTTGCCTCTAGAACAATACGGATGTATAATATATACAGTCGGATAAGCACAGCCCGCAATTGGGGGTAAACAAGCCTATCGTGCTGCGTGTGCGATTGTTAAAGGTCACTGGCGCAAAGGCAAATTCAGACCTATGGTCACAAAAACTCAATCCCTCGGAGACTATACAGCTCAGCAAGCTGAACTACAGGCTTTCAAGATGGCGCTTGAAAATAACGATTGTGAATTCCCCACACTAATAGTGTGCGATTCGTATTTCTGCGTTGAATCTTACAACGAAAATTTGCAGAACTGGGTTAAAAACGGAATGAAAAATTCAAAGGGCGGCACAATCAAGCATAAAATGGTTTGGGAACAAGTAGTTCTTTTACAGAAAGAACTACAAAAGACTCACGTGATTCATACACTGAGTCATCAGTGTGATGGCGTTCACGTTGCAGGGAATTTATTGGCTGATGAAGCCACAAAGACAACTCTGCAAACAGCTTCCGTAGCTACAATCGCTTGCGAGAAAAAAGTTATGGATGGTGAAACATTACTAGCAGTAAAAGCCTCAATGGAAGGCAATCATGCAGCGTTACCTCTAAACTATCCACTCACGTATACATACATAATTGATGCTAACTCCGTTCCTTCTGCTCGAATTCCTGGAGTGGGGGACAGAGTAATTCCAAATAGGAAGCGGAGAGCTTACTTGGTTCAAGAAGCACACATGGGAGAGGGTCTGACACATCAAGGGATCTTGAAATCTCTTATAGAGTTAGAAGAGATGTACTGGTGGCCAGCAATGAGCATCCAAGTTTACGAATTTGGAATAAACTGTGATACCTGTTACAGCTATCATAGCTTCGACAATCACCAGATACCTGACTCCAGTTTAGCCAGCCCAGTTCAGACACCACTGTTTGACAGCATTAAGCTATCAACACGCAGACCTCCCTTCAGACAGATGCGGTCCCACAACTACTAGGACAAGATTTATTTAGTTATGGCCCCAGCACTCGGCTGACACCAGAACTGTTATAAAGGATTTGCGAGTCTTTATCGGCACATACGCAATCAGCACGCTACATTCTGACCATGGTCCTGCTTTTAGCTCTCGAGCTTGCAAGGAGGCTATGGTTAGCTTGGGCGTTGCATTGTGGTATTCCACTCCCTTCCATCTTGAGGGTAATACGGTAGTGGAAAGAAAAAACTGTGACATAAACCAATCCATAACAGCTAAGGTATTAGGTTCGGGTGGGTCAAACACTTAGTAAGTGCCCAACGTAGTCTTAACAATCTTCCAAGAAATTCTCTGGGGGGAATCACTCCTTATGAGTTACTGTTTGGTACTAGAATGATAGTCGAAGACCTCGATTGTCATACTTCAGTGGTGGAACAAAAACCCTGTGATGTCAAAGATCGTTTGGCTGTTTTACAGGACTTAAATGAAACAAGAAGAAGTCTGAGTAACACAACAAATATGCCAACAGCCACTGAAGAAAAACCACCTGTCCCAGAAAGACCTGTCTGGATTCCAAAGATTGGGGATCTAGTTAGGGAAAAGATAGCGGTGAAGAAGGAATTTGGGCCTTCTTACAGAAAAGCAGTACCTGTCTTAGCAATCCAAGGAACAAGATCAGAAGTACTACCGCCCCTTGCTGGTAAAAAGGAGAACCGCGTCGTGTCCATCGACCTGGTCAAACCACAACATGTGGCTAATAATAAGTAGTAGGCCCAGTGGACTCCCAAGATGTAGCAGAAGACCAAATCTTGCTACTATCCAAGAGGTTCACACTGAAAGACTTATCACGTTTGATAAACCTGCAGAAAGAAAAGAAGGACTATGCAACAAAGCCATGGAACTCATCCCTCTTGAGACCCAAATAACAGTTCGTCAAGAAACACCTGTCTACAATGATGTAGCCTCTGACTATACCAAAATGACAAAGGAAGAAGCAACCCCAAAGATTAATAACAATCCTGATGCAATTTTAACAGTCGACAGAACTGCCTCTGGCTATTTTATCAACTTTGATACATTCTATGAGGATCCCAGTGAACCTGAAGAAAGGCCAGCAAAGAAAACTCTCGAAGAAAAAACAACAGAACGGTTTCATCAACTAGAAAAAATATATCTGGTTTGACCATGGATTGAATTTTGAATTGGTTTGGGTGCACTTTTTCTCCTACTCTGGCTGATATTCGTTTTAAGCTTGGGACAAATGATAGAGGTAAAATACAGTACAATGGACACAGCAAGTCAGAAAATCAACTTGGTCCTAAAACCTCCAAAAATCATTTCATCGTGAGAATGAGACCTGTCGTCAGTGAACATCACAGCTGTTCCGATACCTGGTGGTATAGCATTGGATAGAACTGACTATGACATCTATGGCCCGCTGGAGCTGCTGAACATTCCATACCAGTTCAAGGTTTCTTTAAGTGACTTTGTATCACCCAGCACATTCGCTGATGATTGGGACTTTGAGACTTATAATAATAATATAATGTCAGATTTAGAAATGTCTGCAAAATTTACTGAACATGACTATTTAGAAGGGTCATCAGACTATGGTCACCACTATTTGCACAAATCTGCAAGTCCTAGGAATGTCTTTACATATAATCAATGGGAACATTGTCCCACGCCACCAAAAGGCAGCTCAAAAACATTTCATGAGGGTTTAATGTTACAAATCCAGGAATATTTTATTTAAAAAATGTACATAAGACAGGAATGAAAACAATGTTGACCAACACTAAACAAATGTATTCTGCAAACTTTTATGCTAAGTTGTCTACATTAGGTTTTGACTTTTGGAAAGACAACATTGAGACAAAAACTGTCTGGGGCACGAAAGAATGGCAGGTACAAGGTTTAGAGGCCTTGTTCAGAGCCTGCATTACACCAGAAAAAATTATGTTTTTAAACGATACTGTTCAACAGATTTCTTGTCTTGGCCTGGCTAAGATAAAAGATTTGAATAAACCGTCTTTACCTAAACCCACTTCTGAAAGTAATGACACAACAGAAAAGGAGGTAGACGTACCATTTATTTTAACACAAAACAGAACTAATCCTGATTGGAGAAAATGGTTAATCTGGCCCACAGACACCAATAACTGTCATGATAGATTACGGAACAAAACACAGGGGTTAAAACTGAACAGGCCAGATCCAAGATACTCCCAGAGACAACATCCAGGGATAGTAACAACGAATAGTGTAGGAAAGCTATGCCTTGAGTGGCTAAAAACATCCACACTTCCGGAAATCAAACAACACTTATCTTTACTTAAAGAAAGCAATGATTTGCGAGATTTCTTAATGGGGCCTCGCAAACCACGGCAAAAACGTTTTATATACGCCAACGAACCAACGAACCATCTAAACCAAAACCAAATCTCAAGATGGACTTCAAACTGAACATCAGCACTTGATATTGCCAAGTGTCTCCATGTACACTGAATCTAAGAAACCTCTAGTAACCGATCGGATGTTTAGGTAAGGATTTCTGTCTACAGTATATTGAAGGTTTGTGGGATAATATGCCTTTATAAGACCCCATGGTCAGACAGGCAGAGCCGGCCTACTTAAAGCTCCACTTTCCTCAACGTGCAGCGGTGACACGCAGGGTAAGCGCCTTCCCTGCGCCTGAGTCGTGCCAGAGTCCTGCCCATCTGCGCTCGTCAGCGTCTCGGTGGCGGACGGGGCAGGACGGCTGGCTTGTCTTCCTTCAGTTGCACTTCTGTGCTGCTCCATAAGTATGATTATCTATACTTCGGCAGATCTACTTGCTTTACGCCTCCATCGAGGTCGTTGCCACCATATCTTCCCTGGCGGCTGGGCTTTAAGGAAAGGCTGCTCAATTTGCGGGTGGCGTCTCCCGGTCTTTACTGGAACCGCGCAGGGCAATATTTCTGATCCTTTTCAGTTTCTCCTTCTCAATACCAGGTCTCTGAATTGTCACTCTCTCGATATCTGGAATTTACTACAGAATTCCAATATATTGTGTCTATTTCTCACAGAGACCTGGTTAGGTGATTGCTCCGCACCTGACCTGGCCAACGCCATCCCTCCGGAATATAACATCTTCAGGAGGGATAGAGTATTGGGCAGAGGAGAGGAGAAGCACTTATTGTAAATAAAAACATTCCCTGCTCAACCTTTCCGGCAGAGAATATTCAGGCATGTGAAGCCTTCGGTTTCACCCTTCATCTTTCTCCCCACCAGGCCTGCACCGGGATTCTCCTGTATAGAACACCGGGACCTGTGGGGCCTTTCTTTGATGAACTACAAGTAGCTCTTTCAGTTCCCTGTCTCAGGTCGGATCACTGTATCCTTCTTGGGGATCTTAATGTTCATATGGACAATAAACTTAACCCTGATGCTATGAAACTTATTGACATCACAGCCCCGTTAGGGTTGTCTCCGTTCCTGCAAGGACCGACACACAATAAAGGCCATACCTTGGATCAGGTTTTTTCAACGAAATCTATCAATATATCCTCCATACAGCCAGTACTATGGTCTGATCATTTCCTAATTTCCTTTTCTGTACCTGCCACCGCCCTCACTCGGGTGAGAGAATCCATAGAGGCCACGCGGACTTCGCGCCCTTTCCATCGGCTCTCGGTGGATATGCTATCTGAGGCTCTCACTACTTTTCCATGTCCTCTTCTGGGCAATTTAGAAGAGAATCTTGCTCTCTTCCATAAATGGCTTATAGCCAGATTTGAGACCTTAATCCCCGAAAAGAAGCCTAAATTAGGTGAGCGAAGAGCGTCGGCCCCATGGTTCACTCCCCAGTTGAGGACGCAACGGCAGGACTGTAAAAGAGCCGAGAGAGTCTGGAGGTGGGCTTATGATCCGACTGAAAAACTGAAATTTCGAGCGATAACTAAAGCCTACCATCAGTCCATCTGGGTAGAAAAAAAGGCCTATTTTGAGCGCCGAATTGATGAGGCTGACAATGTTTGTAAAGAAATTTTTAAAGTGGTTCAGGATTTTACTTCTCCTGCTATCTGTACTCCCTCTCATACTCACTCTGAACTATGGATAAAACAGCTAGCCACCTTCTTTGTTAGTAAAATTACAACCATTCAAGCCTCTCTTTCTTACTCCTGCCCACAGCTGGTTTTGAGTCCCTCATCCTCCTCATCCTCCTGGAGTGTCAAGGCCCTTTTCTTTCGGAATTTCCCCATTTGTGTCTTAATACTTCTCTTGATCTTCTGTCAGGTTTGAAATCTGGTTCTCCACTTGATCCGTGCCCGGCCAAACATCTGGGGAAAGTAGCACCTGCCTTAAATGCCTTGTTGAACCCCCTTTTGAACTCCTCCCTGTCCACAGGTGTGGTACCACAGGCTTGGAAGCGTGCCATGATCATACCACTGCTCAAGAAACCTACCTTAGACCCCCTCATTCATGCCAACTACAGGCCTATCTCCCTTCTCCCTGCTCTGGCGAAAGTGACCGAGAGATACGTGCATAGGACGATTTCCAGTTTCATCGAAGGAAACGACCTGTTGCACGCAACGCAATCCGGTTTCCGTGCTAATTTTAGCACGGAGACGGCCCTACTCGAGATCACTGATGCCATCAGGGAAGTACTCGACTATGGGGGAAGGGCCATGTTGGTTATGCTTGATTTGTCGGCGGCCTTCGACACCGTTCCTCACGATGGCCTCCTTGCAAGACTCTGGGAATGCGGGCTTCGAGGAACGGTGTGGAACTGGTTCAAATCCTTTCTGGCCGACCGCCGGAAAACGATCTGGGCGCACCCTTTCTCCGCTGATATGGCTCCGCTAGAGGTGGGGGTCCCTCAGGGCTCCATTCTTAGCCCCATGCTTTTTAACATCTTTATGGCCCCTCTGGCAGCAGTCGCGGAGTCCTTTGGCACCCAGATCGTATCCTACGCCAATGACACCCAGCTCCTATTCACATGTGATAGGGGCGGGTCGTATGACGGCACACAGATTAGGGATTGCCTTTGTGCGGTCTTTGAGTGGTTTAGGTGTCATGGCTTAAAGTGCAATTCCGATAAATCGGAACTGCTCTTTTTTGGATGCGCTCCCGAACCTAATTGGAAATCTTGGTGGCCACAAGATACGTTTCCCCCTGATAATGTGTCTTTCAAGGCTTAGAACTTGGGAGTGATTGTGGACAGTGAACTGTCCTTTGGGTCTCATATTTCGTGCCTCTCAGGTAAATGCTTTGGCATTCTGCGGATGCTGAGGAAATTTCTTCCTTTAGTGTCATTCCAGCATAGGAAGATAATTGTCCAGGCTTTGATTGGGTTTTAGCATGCAAAGGAGAGACAGAGGAGGAGATAAACGAGGAGGAGGAATAGCTATAATTCACAAGGAGGCATATATATGTTCGGCGATTGAACTCCCTGAATTAAAGGAGGCGGAGGGGATGGGTTTTTGCATTAAAATCAGCGAGACCATGACATTTGCGGGGGCCCTCATTTACCGCCCACCAGGTACATGTAAAGACTTCCTGGAAAATATAGGAGAGGCACTGAGTCCTCTGGTGCTCAGATACTCCAATTTTACATTATTGGGAGATGTGAATATACACTTGGAGTCTACCACCGATACCGCAGCTGTCTCTTTTAAAGAATTAATGGAAGTCCTCGGACTAGAGATTGGGGCAGTTCAAGCTACCCATGACGCAGGTCATGCCCTTGACTGCATAGCCACCAATCTGCAATCGCTTAAGACAAACTACCCAATACCTCAAACATGGACAGACCATGCTCTAGTACCATTCATGTTTCCTATTCAGAGCCCTAAGGAATGTAATAATAAGGTTAAGTACGACCAGGCTGACCTACAAGAATGGAGGGCCTTAATGGCAAATCCAAATCTGATTGAGATGGCTAGGGATTGTAAGCCTACCGGGTCAGGCTCAGGGTTCTCAGACCCCAGCACTTTCAGAGAATGGATGGTTGAATTAAAAAATATGACAGGGCGGCCTAACAGGACTCGAAAACAGAATACTAAGAAAAAATCAGCTCCATGGTACAATCAAGAATTAAAAATAGCACAGGGGGAGCTCCGTAGAACAGAACGCAGATGGAGAAAAAACTATAGCACGGAAGAGCAGGGTAAATATAAAAGGGCTATAAGCACCTACCATGCGCAAATTAAATCTACAAAAAGGACATTTTACGAATCTGTCATAGTGAAGTAGTGTGGCTCACTGGTTAGAGGCGGCAGACCCGAGAGCAGAGGACGGCCCGGGACCAGGGTTCGATTCCCGGCGCGGCAGGTTTCTGGACCAGGGTCAGCGGACTCGATAATTCTCTCGCCTCGGTGCCCACTCTGATCAGCGTTCACACTCGGCAACTCTGGGCATTAGCTTGCCTCATCTTCACTAACGGCCCCACCAGACCGCCGGGGATGCCTGGTCTCACCCTGGAGATACCCATTAAGGGACCATCTCTCAGGGAAGCCAGGAAGGGTTTCGCAGCGGTCGAAGCGCCTTGGGACCCTATGGGTAAGTAGTGCGCTATATAAATGCCTATACATAGTCGCCGCAAAAAACAAACAAAAATGTATTTTTAACATTGTAAATGATTTTAATAAACCCACATTTTTAACACAGGAAATTCCACCCTCAAAAGACCTCTGCAAAAATATAGCTGATTAATTTGAGGACAAAGTAAAGGGTCTAACCAAAGATTTTTAAATTCCCTCTCTGGAACCCAGTAGAGAAGGTGGAAGTGCTGATGAAATTATGAACCAGTTAGCAACCTTCCACCCAATTTGCCTGGAAGAAACAAGGCAGTCAATTTTAACCACAAAATCTGGGTCCCCATTTGACCCCTGTCCCATAAGACTCCTGCATCTCATGGTAGATGAAGTAAACCCTATGATTAACGAAATTGTAAATCATTCACTTTCCACGGCCAATGTGCCACTGGAATGGAAACTTGCGGCAGTGAAACCCTTACAGAAAAAACCCCTTCCTGACCCTGCGACTCTTTCCAATCTGCGACCTATCTCACTTCTCCCAGCACTATGTAAGATCGCTGAATCACTGGTTAACAAACAGCTGACCATGTTCTTAGAAGTCAACGAGATATGGCATCCCAATCAGGCGGGGTTTAGAGCCCAGCATTCAACAGAATCGGCTCTACTGTACACGACAGATACCATTCGTACTGCCCTAGACCAAGGAAAGAAGGCCGTCCTGATTTTATTAGACCTGTCGGCGGCCTTCGACACGGATTCCCATGCCATCCTATTAGATCGGCTAGAGTGGTCGGGGACGGTTCTAGAGTGGTTGGAAAACTACCTAAGGGACAAGAGACAGGTGGTAACCCTGGGGGAATTTACCTCCACGGAAAAACATCAGAAGATGGGAGTACCCCAGGGGTCCAGCCTTAGCCCGACATTATTCAATGTCTATACTGCGCCTCTGATTAAACTAATATCATCCTTTGGCATAGAGGTAGTAGCATATGCCGATGATACGCAGTTAATACTGGTTACGGATAGGGACAACCAGTCATGGGAAGAAACATTCAAGGAATGTTTAACTGCCACCTTCGATTGGATGCAGAAGAATCACCTAAAATGTAATACAGGAAAAACAGAGATCATTCCGCTAGGCCCAAATAATGACTTTATTCCCAGGCAATGGTGGCCAGAAAGGGCAGAAATACCGCCTCATACAACCATAGTTGCTAGGTACCTGGGGGTCACGTTTGCTTACAATCTTGCCTTCAAGCAGCAGGCAATAAAAGTGGCAGGAATGTGCTTTGGCTTAATCAAAAGCCTGAGGAAATTCTTTGATATACTCCCTTTGGAGGCGAGGAAAACTGTTGCAGTAGCGTTGGTAACGTCGCGCTTAGATTATTGCAACAGTTTGTATGCTGGCACAAATAAAGAAGTAACTTACAGGCTTCAGCTAGTGCAAAGCGCTGCTGCCAGATTGGTGCTAAAATGGCCAAAAAGATCGTCAGCCTCAGGGGCATTAAAAACTCTTCATTGGCTTCCTATTGTAAAAAGGATCCTCTTCAAGGTTTTGATTATAACATTTCGAGCAATGCACAAAACAGGACCACTATATCTACAGAAAAAATTCAAGAGATACTGCCCAACCAGAAGCCTACGATCATCAAATTCCAATACTCTGGTGGTTCCTAGGTTTCGCTTAAAAACCCGTGGAGGAAAGTCCCTGGCAGTATTGGGTGCAAAGGCTTGGAATACTCTGCCTCCTGCCCTGAGAACTCTAGATAAAGAAACAGAGTTCCTTAAAGAACTAAAAACTTGGATATTTAAACTGCAAGATAGCATGGCCAGAACTCTAGTTTGATGCTTGCCTTTGTATTTGGTCCAACTCTGAGTCACTTTGTCATCTGGTAATTTGCCGGAGGTAGCGCCTAGATGCTCCATTGGAGCGATTGCTGCGCGATATAAATAAAATTTTACATTACTTTACATTACATTGGATCTCGACTGGACTACGCAAACGTTCTTTTCTTGGGTCTACCGAAATATCTTTTGACCCGTTTGCAAGTATTTTTTTTTTTTAATTTATTTTTATTGCAGAATTAGAAACCATTGCATACAATAAATCAACCAGCTCACTCATGGTGTCCCCCCGCATAGTTCGAGTAATAGTGTATACACAGCCATTCAGCCCGTATCCTGGGGGCCGGGCGGCATAATGTTCTAGATTGCCAGTAAGACATCACATTGCGCATCCCTGAGGGACAATGGTCGAAAACCTTTCATGTATCTGCATTTTACCCCACCAACCCTGAACCCAACCCCAACACCGTCCATCACAAGCTAGCAGCCCGGTCTCATGGCGATACTGCAATCCCGCCCCCCAGACCCTGCGGGGTCCTGTCGCGACAGAGCCATGTGCCTCCACCCCTGTGCCGCTATCTGTCCCTGCTCCACGACCTTAGGGGCGGTCACGGCCCAGTAGTACCTCCGTTCCCAACCTGGATCCCGGTGTCTAACCCTCCTCTCAACAGCCCTAGAACAACACCCACGCCCTCCCCCCAGCAACCGCTAATGATGTGTGCCGTGCCCTTAACTCCGGTATGGGTCCCGCTACAGATCTATAAATTAACCTCCATACTCGTAAGCCTCGCAGTGTCCTCATGCCTCAACCATTCAATCCTCATCATCCACCAGGGAGTCACGCAGAGCTTGCACTATCAATTCCCACGCCCGTGCTGATTCCAGGCTCTTTTCGTTGTCAAGCTTGACTGCTTGTCTCATACGGAGCACACTCTCGCATGCAGACCACCTCAGCAATTCGTTCGTCCACCTCCTCACCGACGGCCCCTCCCTGGACTTCCAGTGCCAGGTGATCTCCCTTTGCGCTAATATCAGCCCCAGGTCAATACATTTGCTTGTCACCTTAGTGTTTTTTGTATGTGGGAACCAGAGCAACAAGCACGCTGCCATATCAAACTCCACTTCCCTGTCGGTCACTGCATTGAGGAGTCCCCCAACCTCCTCCCAGTAGTCCCCCAGTTTCGGGCAGCCCCATAACAGATGATCCAAATCCGCCTCCAACGCCATGCACCTCGGACACTGCGCCTCCTGTACCTGAAAGTATTGTTTGATTTTCTCCGGCGTCAAATAGGCCCTATGCAAAACATAAAAGTGCACCTGCTGAAAGCGCACATTCCTCGTGCCCTTCCACGTACGCTTGAGGATATGACCCCACACTGTGTCCGGAATGGGCCTGCCTATGCTCACCTCCCATTTCGCTTTCAGGCCTAGGAGCGGTTCCAACCCCTCATGCAACATCCTATTATGGAGGCAGGTCACCGCTTTAAAGGTGCCGGCGGCCATCACTACATACTGGCAAGCCATCGTCGTGCTCGGTTCAATGAGCCCCTCTCTCCAATGCTTTTGCATGGCCGCCACCACAGCCGCATGCAAGAGGAAGCTCCCCTCCGGCAGCCCAAACTGTTCTTGTAGCTTGCAGAAGGGTACCAACGTACCATCAACGTACAAGTCCCCCACCACTTGCAGTCCCAGCTCCTCCCACTGCGACAATGGAGACCAGTCGCCCCCATGCGGCAGCGCAGTCAGCATGCCTATCGGTATCTCCGGGGCATACGGCCGGGCCGCCTTCGCCCTCCTCAGACTCCTCTGCCAGCACAACCTGAGCGTCCGCTCCTCCATAGTAAGACCTCGCAAGTCCAGTTTCTGCTGCATAATGATATAGGCCAAGACATGGCGCTGTATCCCCTGCTCTCGGTCATGTTCCGGTCCTCTATACACCCTAGCCACATGCTGTGTGAGAACCTGAAGCTGCGCTGCTAAATAATACAACTCAAAGTCCGGGACGGCCATCCCCCCTTCAAGCTTAGGACGGAGTAACGTATCAAGTGCCACTCTACGGCGGCCGTGCCCCCAAAGGAAGTCAATGACCATCGTCCGCAGATCCCTGAAGACCCTCTGGGGAATCCAAATGGGCAACGTGCGAAAATAGTACAAGAGCCGCGGAAGCGCCACCATCTTCAGCAGAGCCACCCTACCCAACACCGATAGGGGGAGGGACGCCCAGACAGACATGCAACCCCTCAGGGCCCGTACGCACCGCCCAATATTGCCCTCTAATAAGTCCGCTACCTTGTGGTAAATGCGGACTCCCAGATAAGTAAAGCAAGATGGCTCCCAAACCACCCCTATATCACGGGCGGGGCAGGGCGTGGTCGCTCTAAGCGGGAAGACACACATCTTCGTCCAATTGACCCTGAGGCCCGATAACCGGCCAAACTTAGACAGCATCTCCACCGCTCCTTCCAGAGCCCGTTCCGTATCCTCCATATACAGTAGTAAATCGTCCGCGTACAATGATATGTAGTGCAACTGGCCACCTCTCGCAATCCCTGCGTACATGTCTTCCGACCTGGCTCGTACCGCTAGTGGTTCCATCGCCAGTGCAAACAGAAGGGGGGAAAGGGAGCACCCCTGTCTCGTCCCCCTACCAACAGGATAAGCCGCTGACACCAGATTGCCCAGTCGTACTCGCGCCGTCGCCGAGGAATATAACACCTTTGTCCATTTGCGGAACCCTTCACCTATGCCGAACCTCACTAGGACTTCATCCAAATAAACCCATTCTAAGCTATCAAAAGCCTTCTCAATGTCCACAGACAGCACCGCCTGGGTACCGTCCGTTTCCACCGTGCCGTCCAGTATCCCTATCAGACGGCGAATATTCAATGCCGTATTCCTCGTGGGGATAAACCCCGCTTGGTCCCTGTGTACCAGGCTGGTCATGTGTGGGGCCAACCTGGTGGCCAAGATCCGGCTTAGTATCTTATAGTCCACCGTCAGCATGGACAGGGGCCTATAAGACCTCACATCAGTCGCTTCCCTGCCGGGCTTTAGCAACGGCACTATCAATGCCTCCCTCAGCGATCCGGGCAGATTCCCTAACCTGTGAGCCTCCTCATATACCACCAGTAGCCTGGGCGCCAAGCTATCAGCATACTTCTGGTAAAATTCTATGGGCAGACCATCCACCCCTGGTGTCTTTTTCCTTGCCATGTGTTTAATGGCCGCCCGAATCTCGGTCAGCGTGACAGGACCTCCCAAGACCTTCCCATCGTCGTCATCAAGCACCGGAAGCTGCACTGACTCCATATATTCCGCTATTTTGCATGCCCCCACTCCTAATTGACTCTCATACAACTCAGCATAGTAGGCCCTGAAGCACTCCAGTACCGCCGTTTGGGAGTAGACCGTCTCCCCCAGATAATTTTTGATGCTCAAGACCGGGCAGCCTCTGAGTTCAGGATTAGCGAGTCTAGCCAGTAACGTGCCCACCTTATCCCTCTCATCATGAGCTCTTATGGCATACTGTCTATAGTCATAGCTCCGTAACCGTTCTGTTTCGGTGGCCACCACCTCTTTAGCTTCCAGAAGCCGGGTCTGTAGATCCGGCCGGTTCGGCCTACGCCGCTCCAAGTCCCTCAATTTCTCTTCCGCACTGGCAAGCGCACTCAACACCGACGTTCGAGCATTCGAGAACCTCCCCAAGCCTACTCCTCTCACCACCACTTTCATAGCGTCCCATTCAGTGGACCTAAGAGAAGCTGTCCCCTCATTCTCGCCAAAATACTGATCTATGCCCCGCTGGACTGCGTCACTGAACACCGAGTCCTCCAGGGTGTCGGGCCGGAGCCGCCATGTTGGAATCGCGGAGCGCGCTCTCTGCCATTGGATATGCATCAGCAAAGGATTATGATCCGATATGGTCCTGGTCAGATACTCCGTATGGGAGACCAATGGGGCTAAGGACCCGCTGCACAGTACCGAATCAATCCTCACATGCAGGGCGTGGAAGGCTGAAAAAAAGGAATAGTCCCTACTATCCCGGTGCTATCCCCGCCACACAGCGAGCAATCCCCATCTTTCCTGCCAATCCTTCCTGTGTGCGGCTAACTTACGTACAGGGGAATCAACGAGTGGTGGGTGGATCTTTCTAAGGCCACATCTGTGATCGAATTAAAGTCCCCCCCCCCCCAGTATTAGAGGCCCCGCTAAGAAAGAGGCCAAGGAGCCAGACAGACCATCAAAGAAGCGGGCCTGATCAACATTGGGAGCGTAAATGCAGCTGAATACCACATCCCGGCCATACAACCTCCCCTCCACTGCCACATATCTGCCCTCAGGATCCACCAATTGATTCAGCGCCTGGAACGGTATCCCCGCCCGCACCCATATCAGTACCCCTCTAGCAAACGCGGAGTAAGTAGTGCCAAAGACCTGACCCCGCCACCTCTTCTGTAGTGCAATGCATTCCTGTTTCGTGAGATGAGTCTCCTGCAACATGGCAACCTGAACCCCCCGCCGCACCAAATAAGCATGCACTTTGCGACGTTTGACCATAGTTCGCAGTCCTCGGACATTCCACGTTAGGCATTTCAAGTTAGGTAACGTCCCCATACCAGCATTGAGCAATCCAGTTCAGGTATAGCCATTCCATGCCCACATCACAGCGGTTGCCCCCCCCCCAAACAAACCAAAAGAAAAACGCCCCAAACCCCACTCCCCAGGACAGAGCCTACAAACCCAGTGTGAGCCCCAATCCAAACCTCAAACAACACACACATCCGACTGGCCTGTGGTCGCCACCACAGAAGGCCTTAAGGGCCCTAAGGGGGTGAGTTACCGCCGACCCCGGGCAGGCGGAGCCCGCACCCCGCGCCTTCCATCCCGCTAACTGATGCTGCATCCTACCAGGTGACCCACCCAGCGCCAACAGGATGCCACCCTACCAGACGCAGTGTCCCAAGTCCCATAGAAGAATCAGCCATGAAAAATCTCATCTGACGTTTGGGGGGTGACCACCGGCCCCTTTAAGCTCTCCGCCTCCGAAAAGTCCTCTCCAGTCCTGCCACCGTCTTCTCCAGAATCCGTTGCCGCCAAATCACTCTCCCGCTGTGACCTCGTAAGGGCCGCCGTCACTGCCAGCGCCCCTCTCTTGTCCGCAGCCATTTGGGCCTCTCGTTTCTCTCGTTGAAGCTTGGTGCGGGAGCGAATCCTCTGAGATTTCCGGACCTTGGGCGGGTTATGCTTCGCACGTTGACTCTTGCTATTCATGTCCGTACCAGCTCGGTATGATTCCAGCCACAGCCACACTTCATCCGGAGTTTGGAAAAAATGAGTGGTCCCATCCAGGATTATCCGCAGCTTGGCCGGGAAGAGCAAGGAATATTGGATGCCTTCCTCCCGCAGCTCCTTTTTCACCGCCAAGAAGGATGCCCTATTCTTCTGGACCGCCTGAGTATAGTCCGGGAAGATCGTGACCCGGCTGTTCTCCACCTCATACGGGCCCGAGGCCCGAGCTTTCTGGAGGTGGAGGTCCCGATCTTTGTAATGAAGGAGCTTCACCACCATCGGTCTGGGGGGGCGGCCAAGCGCTGGCGGGCGAGCAGGCACCCTGTGCGCCCGCTCCAACGTAAAGAAGGGAGTAAGACCCTCCGGTGCCACCACTGTCCGGAACCAGTCCTCCATGTAGGCCGCTGCATCCTCCCCCTCAATTCTTTCCGGCAGGCCGACGACCCGCACGTTGTTCCGCCTATTACAGCTTTCAGCATCCTCCGCTCTCCGCTCCAACGAGTCCTGCCGGGCCAAAATATCCGTTATCTAATGTTCCGCGGTCACCACCGCCGGTTTCAGGTCCAACAACAGCTGTTCATGGTCCTTAACCTTGTCCCCCAATTTAGCATGATCCGCTCTCAGGAGCCCCAGCCCCGTGGCGACCTGTGCAATGTCCTGCTGCAATGCCTCCTTGGTCGAGGTGATGGCTTCCAGAATAGCATCCAGGCGCCGATTCAGTCTCTGCTCCTGATCCATCATCGGCGGGGAGGCCTCGCCAACCTGGGATAGCGCTGCCGAATCCTCCCAGCTCTGCCCCATGATGGCCGCTCCATTCTCAGCCGCCATCTTAGGTGTCTCTGTCGCAGCTACACGGGCAGGCTGGACCTCACCAGGTCCCGATAATCTCTATCCAGGGGACGTGCGCCTCAGCAGCGAACGTGATAGGGAGCCTCTGCAATGCCCGTCGCGCCAGGGATCAAAAGTTCTCGCTCCGCTCTCCCCACTGTCGCCAGATCCGGGGTGGAGGGGGGAGGGGAGGAAAAGTAGAGATGAGCGCGGTCCCCAGTGATCCAATCCAACGGTGACCACCAATCTCCCCCACTCCCCAGGTCCGTGCCAGCAGATCCTGCAACTCCGATCTCGCACAGGCGGGCCACCCCGTTAGCCGATGCCAAATCCGCTCAGTTTCGGTTCAGAGACCATCGACCCTCGCCGCCGCCATTTTCTTCACACTCCAGGCAACACCTCGAACGTCGTCTGACTCGGTCTCCGAGGGGTCCTCCGTTCACCAGTGGTTCCCCAACACTTCGCACACAAGTTGCGCCGACCAGGGGTCGCCCCAGGCACGGTTTTCAGGAGAAATTGCGGGACCCTGCGCGGAGCTGCAAGCTCACGCCGCCATCCCGATCGGCGTCCAAACCACGCCCCGACCCGTTTGCAAGTAGTGCCGAACTCTGCAGCCCGAGCCATCTATGGACTCCCGAGAAGAGCAGGTGCCACTGTTTTACTGAACACCTTACACTGGTTACCGATCGCAAAGAGAATTCTTTTCAAAAGCCTGATATTTGCTTTCAAAGCTCTTCATGGCACAGGCCCCAAGTACATAGGGAATCGTCTTTCCCGGTATGTACCCAGCAGGACCTTGAGGTCATCCTGCTTGTCCAAGATGACAGTCCCTGCCATTAGGCGTGCAAGAATGGGAGGTCGGTCGTTCCGTTACCTAGCCCCGAAGGCTTGGAATGAACTACCACTCTCCCTGAGACAGGCTCCCAGTCTTCTTGCTTTTAGGAAAGACCTTAAAACGTGGCTTTTTACCAAATAGTTTCTTTTTCCCTTCTTCTGTCTGCATTTTAGTTGTTATGTTGTTGTTTTATCTGATGATATTCTTCGCCAAAGCGCCGGATATGCTCCCTGGAGTAGCCGAGCGCTATAGAAGAAATAAATTAAGATAACATAACATAACATAACACTCAGAGCCTGTGGGGAGCCAAAGGGCATTCAGGGGCTACATACCAATGATTTATTTATTTATTTATTTATTTATGGGATTTTTAATGCGCAACTAATACCCTAGGGTGTCTAGGCGCAGTGAGATGCTCTAGGATACACAAAATTCAGGGCACAAACTTATTGATTGAATAACCAAGTCTTCAGGGCCTTACGAAAGGCAATGAGTGTTGGTGCTGTTTTAATAGGCAAGGGGAGTGTATTCCACAGTATGGGGGTCGCTACCAGGAAACGTCTGTCTCCCCATGTGGCCGTTCTTGTTCGGGGAACATGCAATAGATAGCTTGCTGCTGATCTTAGATTCTTTCCAGGTATGTACACCTGAAGAGCTTCCTTTAAGAACTTTGGTCCAGTCTGATGAATGGCCTTATAGGCGATGCAGAGAGCCTTAAATTTGATTCTGCTCTCCACTCTTAGCCAGTGTAGATGGCGTATGGCTACTGAAGTGGAGTGGAGGTTTCTCAGGGAGATAGTATGGGGTGCTAGAGCAAAGCACTGAACAATCAACCAACAGAAGCAATTACTTCAATATCAAGTTCAACTTAATATAAAAAGCAGTTGGGAAAATATAGGTGGTTGGTTGAGGGGGTGGAAACCATACTCATGCAACAGCCACAATTTTTGTCAAGGTGAACCACAAAAAGGCATAAACTAACTTGTGCCTAACCCTCTGGTAGCTTGGCACAAACGCAGTCAGGCGTAACTTAGAGGTAATGTATAAAACATTTATGCAGCACTTAAGTAATAAAGTGAAAACACAACACAAGAAAAATCCCACATCAAGTTCGAAAACAAAGTACACTGTAATACATTATTTGACACCAAAACAAAAAGTCAATCAGTTGAACCAGAGTTATGAATTTTTTAAATGCAAGACCTGGGGAAAGTTCCAAGTTATGGCAGACCATTATTGAGTATGGTTCAGATACACAAAGTGGATTGGGTCCTGTCTTTAATCCCCTGTGGACTTAGAAGACATTTTATGACAATATACCTGAGAAGGTAATGTTCCACGGTGCAAGGCCACCAGTGGTGTCCAAGGAGTAGGCATCGTCTTTGAGGAGCTGCTGGACAAAGTCGCAGTTAAGATTTCTATGTTTGGACGTAGTCTCTTTTATTGATGTCAAAACTCACCAGTCGAACGAAGCTGTAGGCTGTAGCTAAAGAGGGCTCCACTAGGCCAGCTACCCTTTGGACATCTGAACAGGATTTACTGCTATGAAGAATGTAACTGGAGCTACCATGAAGTTAGGCTAATTGGCAATGCACCTTGGGTAGATCAGCGAGCAGGTAGGTCCTAGTCTCCTCTCCGCTCTCTCCACAGGGCACTTCTTGGCTGAGAATTTTTTGAGTACCAAGGTTTGGATTAGGACTATCTGTGCATCTTTGGCACCACTTCCAAGGGTCCAGGACTGGAGAGGCACCACGTGGAGGATAAGGATTCACTTAGTCTGGGTCCAGGGGTGGGTTTAAGATGGTTCGAGCCTTTTCTGTCCCTGAGGCACTGGTCAGGAGGCTAGCGAAATAGCCCATAAAATAACTCTGAAAGTCTTGGGTTAAAACAGAGAAACAGGTCTAAAGCAGCAGGGCAGTCCTCTGGGGTACAGGGCAGGCTTTAGGCAGCACAGCAGTCCCCTTGTTGCTGCAGGGCCATCCTCTGAAGTACACATCTGGCTACAGGGAGCAGGGTAGTCCTCCACAAGTCCTTCCGAAGGTCTAGAATTGAACTAAAGAGTGGGTCTGAGGATCCTAATTTTAAACTTGATGCTGGCTTTGAAGTGGAAGAAACGTCTAGAGTTTCCCCTCCACAGAAGTGTCTGAAAGTTCTTATGTCCCTTCCCTTGTCCAAAGTTGTCTGAAGTCCCGAAGGCTGGTGTGAAGTTCTTTGCAGCTCTATAGAAAAACACAATAAACTACTTAATACATAAATGCATAGATTTTATGAGTCTGACCTCTTATTATCACTAAGGCCCTCAGTCAGAAATCAGAACCTGGAAAAAACATAAATCTACTAACTGTAATCAATGTGTGGCCTTATAAATATGTCAGTGGCACATTGCGCCGCGGGAACATCATAAAAATGATGTTCCGCTTGCGCAAAAGTGCCTGTAGGGCCTCATAAATGAGGCCCGGACCGCGGGGAATCTGTGCGGCTCGTATGGTTCTCCCTGGACCAGGTTTTCCTGGGAGAACCACAAGAATAGAACCTCTTTCTCTGATTTCCCTAGAGAGTAGACTTGTGTGTTTTTTAAAGCCCAATTTCGTTCCATGAATGAGTTTGACCAAGTCCCGAACTTGCTGTTAAACCATCGAGCAATTTTGTATCCTTCCCTAATCAAGATGCATAAAATTGCTTTTTGCACATTTAACCTTCACCTTGGCTCGCAAGAAACCTTGGTGCCTCGTGCACTAAATATCTCAGTAAGAATTGTGAGCCTTTACACCCGAGCCCTCGAACGACTTTGCAAGATTATTCATTGTTTGGAGTTTGTTCTAATAAAGTGCAAACAGACTTTTGAGCAAGACAGAGCTGACATTTGACAATGATGAATCGTGCTGGTACATGCCATAGTGATGCTTCGGTGCTGCTCCAGAACCGCTAAATGTTCAGTGCTGTAAATAAGAGCTCAGTCAATTTGTTTTCCAACTTTGTACTGAAGCTGTCACTGCTCTTGAAACAAACACAGAGCAGTCCAAATACATTCTGTGATGTTTGTGTCATCCTGTTCATTACTCGTGTCGTGCCTGTCGATCACGTCTCATGGGCAAAGCACAACGTGTACCTGATGCCTTTGGCCTGAGGGACATCTAGGCGTTTTTTATTTTCTTGTTGTCAAATTCTTCATGCTTTAGAGGTTGCACTGTATCTTATTTTGAAGCATTTTATGTGGGCGCCTAAACTTTAGGTATTTTAGCTTTTTTCAAACAAAGAAAGCGAATGCATAAACATACTCTCTAAGATGTTTCATTTTGCATTCTATTTAAAATGTTTCTAAAGTTCCACATAAACACAAAATAAAGCGCTCTAGTTTAAAATATTACGAGGTGAGGTCCAGCCAAAAACACAAAATAATAAAACTACCAGTGCTTTATCAATAAGAAAGCAGAGACAAACATTTCACACGCATTGCCAAAGCCAGTGGGCTTGGGCTCAATGTGTTAATGCTAATGCATGCGGAACTGACACATTAGAGGTAGACACTGGAGACGAAGCCAACAGGAAGGGACATAGGGGGATATTCACAAGGAAGTGGCGGAGACAGGCGTTAGCCTTCTTGGCTTTGCGCCAATCTCCGCCACTTCGGAAACACAAAGCTGCACCATATTCACAAGGATATGGTTCAGCCTTGCATTTCCCCCTGCGATGGCGCTAAGTTTAACAACTTAGCGCCAACGCAGGCACACTTGATCCAGAGTGCACGGCTGTCTGTTGGCAGGGCAAGTTCGTTTATGTGTAGGAAGGTGTCCCTTCCTGCACATAAACAATCCTAAATACAATTCGTTCACTTTCATGTGTGCTGCCTTATGCAGCATACATGAAAGTGTCAGAATGGTATTATAAAACAAGCATTGGCAATGCCAATTGGTCTCTGCATATTAATGAGTTGTGAAGTAGTTGCTATTATAAATATATTAATATACTGTGTTTAGTATCAGATGAATAAGTTAGCAGATTAGTAATGACTTTACTCTATTTCAACATATTTTTATTAAACATTTTTTGTACATGTAGTCTACACGCTTCGTCGTTACAGCGCGGCAGCCCACACTGGCTGTGTTGTTACAGAAATACTCTTACACAGTATATATGGTTGGCTGACCCACCTATCCACTGTCCCGTTAGAGAGTATAGGTGAGTGTAGTGAGAATGCAGGGGTTTTACTAGCAAAGCAGTTACAGCATGAGCATTCACGGCTGTAAACATTGTGAGTTTCCAGCCAAAATTGATTCTGTTCGCAGATATAAAAATGCTGGTCTTCTTGGAGCAGTAGGAAGAGGAGAGGAGATGTGGCCTACTGGCCAGAGCTGCCAGCTTTGGAACTGGGACAGCAGGTTCGACTCCTTGTGTCACCTCAGCCAATCACGTAATCTCCCCATGCCTAAAAAAAGTAATCTGACTTTGGTGTAATGTCTGGCGCTCATGTAAAGTGCTTTAATGCTATCGGGCCAAGTTCATGCAATATAAAAATAGCACTATGTATATATGATGAAGAGTTACACAAGAACAGAATTGTCTGGCGCTTCCCTGGTGCTGGAGCTTCTGCACTCCCTCACCACACCCTCGAGCTGAGTGGAAGGGCTGTGCCTGGGCCCCAACCAGTAGCATAGCAAGGGCATCATAGGCCCTGTTGCAAGCAAGTGATATTGTTCCTTTCACTGCTGTTGGGGTAGTAAAATACAACATTTATCGGAGTCAACTGGCCCCTTCAGGGGTCCTAACCCTGTTGACACTGCAGCAGCTGAACCAATGGTAGTAGCAAAGCCCTTAACCCCAACCCGACATGCAACTGAGGAGCATGTCTGCAGAACTGAAGCATCTCAGCAGGAGGGGGGATTAGGAGAACCAATGCCTGCCCTGGTCCCGTCAGATGCGGCCTTAGGCATGTGCAAGCTGTGCACAGGGCCACCAAACCCCTGGGGCCACCACGTCCATATATATCCTTAATATAATAATCCTCTGAGGATGGATACATTTTTGCGTGGTGGTCCCTGGCAGGGATTTGGGGGCCTCCGGCTCTATTACACTTTTAAACTCCCTGACCCACCCCCCCCTCTTCACTGGCCTCACAGCTCTGCCCCGCCCTGATCCCCTCTTACGGGGCCCCCTACCTACGCTCCCTGCCCAGGGCCGCCATGAGCCTAGAGCCGCCCCTGGTCCCGTTAAACCTCACGGAGGCTGAGGAGCAGATCCAGTGGACTAGGGTGACAAGGACAGTGTGCAGGACTGTAGTGAATAGCTGATAATCATATGGAAATCGCAATAACGTCTCAGAAAGTGACATTACATGAAGTGATACAAGTAGGTATAATAATTGTCTCTTAAAAGATCCAGAGCCTATTCACAAAAATGACAACGTATCATGAACAAAAGTGAAAACAAAATGTTTTGTTTTTATTGTGTATACACTAACAGCGTATGCTTTTAGACATATCCATTGGTAACTAAGCTTAGAAATGGCTGAAAGCGCCAATATGTTTAAACAGAACAGTGGACTTTGGAGAGTACATGCTTAAACTACTTTAAGTGAGTTAACTATATGTGCTAGGGATATCTTTTAAACATTGAACTTGCTGTTGATCCGGGATTGTATACTGCTGGCGTCCTTTATCCAACTCCAAAGCCCAAACTGTAAATTTTGTCAAGTTTTCAGAAAATACATTCGAAGATGATCTCTCCTTTGCCATTGTCACAAATGAACTTGAAGCTACAGTCGGGATGGAGGTTTACAAAGACCTTGAGGCCGGGGTACATGCATTAAAGTGTTTGCAAAGGCAGCAATGCTCGGGTACAAAGTGACACCTCTCAGCATTGGGTGAAGGGCTAAGGGCGACTGAGTCTTCTTTCTAAAAACAGTTAGGGGCAATCCGTACACCTGCTTCCAAATCTGACTTGTGCCGCGATTGTTCCTGTGAGCACATGCAAACATGAGTCTACCTGGTGAACTAACTTCCCTGTAGCAAGAAAAAACCTAGTTCATCTCTGGGTCCTTCACCATCATAACAAAAGTTCACAATTCTGGCTTCTTGGCATTGACCTCGTGTCTGTGGCCCTAGTCTTATGTGCTGGGGCTGTGTTTGATGGCACTCAAAAACACTCAACCCAACCCAAATTGGAACAAACCAACTTAGAGTCAGGGGACAGCACCAGGTAGTCAAGTACCAAATCAGGTTTCTGAATGTATTTGTCACCCTAGAGCAGGGGTCTTCAAACTGTGGAGCATGACCCCCAGGGGGGCCGTGGAGCGATGCAAAAGGGGTCACGCTCCCAGTCACACTTCTGCTCAGGCCCAAGGGCTTCAGCCCCCCTCTTCCCCTGTGTCTCAGCCTGGGATGCTGCAGTGTAAATCGAGCTTCTGGGGCCTCAGCTGGGCAGTGTCTGGAGTCTTATCTCACACACACCCATAAGAGTTTTACACAGGTCTTTAAAGACCATTTACATATTTACATGCCTTTGTAAACTGGTTACAGAGGCTTAGTGTTTTTTTCCTGATTCCAGTACCCCTGGGTTCCATTCTGCCCATTCCTTACATTTGTATTTTACATTTACTGAGGTAGTGTGAGAATGCATTTCATGAAAAGGAATATAAAGTAGGGTTGCCAAAAGTAAAATGCCTGTGTGTGTTGTTTAAAGAGCCTGCAGAGACCTCCTCTTGACACTAAACAGATTTATAAATAAAAAAGTATGTATTCATTCATTATGTTACTTTTCTGTGTTTGTTCTTTTTAATTATCAGTCATGGCAGTCCTAGAACACAATTAAAAGTGCTTTCTATTTATATTTGCTGTTTGAAGTATGCACATATAAGTGCTTAAAATACAGCTTTAGGTGACTGCTTATTTTTGTACCAACTGGGCCATCAAAATAATCTACTGGCAACCGTATCCATAAGACTGGAAGTTTGTTGCAGGATCAGCACATTATTTATTTCCTACACCCTGCCATAATAGCAATAGTTTAACTTAGATCTTAACCCCTTCGCTGCGGCTCCGTCATGAGCATGGAAGGATTTAACCCCTACGCCGCCGTCAATAACATGCTGGGTTACTTCAAGTGTCTGGGAATGCACCCTGCATTCAGACAACTCACTCCTCCTTCACGCCCTTCACGTTCACGCTCACCCTGCACTCATAGCGATCACAATTCACTCTGATCACCATGCACTCACACCATTCACCTGCTCACCCTGCACTCCCAATGATTACTCTGCACTCACAATGCACTTGTGCTGTTCACCCTATACCTCACCCTGCAGTCACACAAGCACACTACTCATCCTGCACTCATGTGACACTTCACTCACCTGTCCCCCTCACTGCTGAATATACAACTCACTCAAACAATCCCAGCAGTAATCATACATTCATTCATCCCATTCTGAACTTGCATCCGCACCCAAATTCGTACGCCACCTTTGCAGCATAAAGAAAGGTTTTTATATCTACCTAAAGGATAATCGATTTTTGGTGGAGTGAAACAAAGGAGGGTGCAAGTCCCATAACTGCGCGGCCTGCACCAAAACAGCGAGATAGACAACTCATGCCTTCTTGAATTGGGGAGCAATAAGCAGAGTGGCACAGGCTGAGAGGAGCATACAGGTCCGACCCGTATGCTTGGTGAGGAGAGATGAGAGGATGAGAGAGGTCAGCAAGAGATTGAGAGAATTTGATTGAAGAGATCAGGGATGAGGAGGAATGTAAATTGCAGAAGAGTAGTGTGGACACGCTAGAAGTGAGTGTGAACCAAAGCTGAGGGCTTCTGTTAGAACAAAGGGGAGATGTGAAAGATGTGAAAGATGAATGGGGGGACCATAGAGGTGTAAGATACAAATAGACAATAAGTTGAATGGGGAGACGAGGTGATTGAGAAGTGCTGAGGGGAACGGGTGGTGACGGGGCCACAGAGGCCATGAGATGAATGCGAGAGACTGTTAGAGAGGAGGGCAGATAAAAGACAGAATGGCAAGAGGTGATTAAAGGTGAATTGAGAGGTTGAATGGGGAGAGTTCAGAAGTTGTAAAAAGGGGGGAAAGAAAATGGCCTGCAAAGTGAGAGAGGGATCTAGGGTTGGGAGAGGGATGGAAGGGAGGGAGTGAGAGAAAAACTGCATGGGTAAACTGCTTAACTCTGCAGAAAACCGCCAGGTTTTTAAGGGACCCCTGATTCTCCCGGCCAGGGCCAGGTGAGCTTCTAATGTGGCAGCATGTATTCCTGCAGAGTGGAGGGCCCATTCACAAAGGTTGACTAGAAATCTTTCTGATGTTAATTTCTGTATTTTGGTTATAAACAAGTACTGATGGGGTATAATCTTTCCTCAGTGTTACTGTGTGTAAAAAAATAATTTCTAAATAATGAAACAATACTATCCCAAAATACGCTGCATCACGTAACATAATTTACACTTTCTTCCCACACAATTTAGTCAAGCCTGTTGCGTAATTTGGTCCTCAACTGCCTCATAATTCCAGTAGCCCTGCCTACAGGTTTAGAAATTGTTGTCAGGAGGGGGTCCTTACACCTCAAAATGTTGACAGGGGGGGTCTCGGCATCTAAAAGTTTGAAGGCCTCTGCCCTAGAGAAACTGCAGTTTCCCTTAACCCTGGAGGCCACATTTTTCCAAAGGTCACCTAAATACCTTGGCCTGTGGCCATTTGAAGTTACCTCCATACTCCTAGCCAAATACACAAAATTCCCAATAATCCCCACAGAGCCAGAAAATCTTCCTACGATTAGCCAGTTCAAATATGCCTGCAGAGCAACGGAATTATGTGATTCTACAGCCGTGGATGCAGCACTTTCAACATAATTATAGATTTACCTCATTTTGCCACATAATCCATCATCTGCTGCATATTTTACAGATTTACCACAAGCAATAATTGTTCTAGCTCAAACAGATCAAAAGTTACCGAAACTGTGGGGGCACGAGTTGCCTCGCAGAGGAAGGCCCTAGCTGCGAAGCTCGACTGATCACATTTCAATTGCTTATTTCTTCGTGTGAGTGTTGAACTGTTACTAATAATTTGGAACCTTTGCCCATATAGTGTTAGCATGTAGCTAAAATATCACATAATGCAAGAATGCTGTCACAAGATGAGCTGCATTACGCTAGATCTGCCTTTTTTTCAACCACATAATTTAGTTAACTGAAAGCATAATTTGACCCCTGCCACTAAATTCTAGGTGCCTATGATACTGTATAATGAAAAATTTATCACATTTATTCCAGTAACCCAGAGCCCTAAAAACAAACCTTTACAGTACTGGCCACTTACGCCCTATTGGTTTATTTATCCATTTGGTAGTCCCAATCGGGAACTGCAAGCTCTGTGCCCCCCCCCCCCCCAGCACCAGCGAACAGTTACAAAATAAACAAACAAAAAAAATCCAAAGCCCTTTCACAAAACAGGCAACTTTAAAAGTAGGTTTATTTTACTTTTACTAGACTTGTAGACCAAAACATCACAGAAACATCTGAACCAATTGAGGTGCCATGAATCTCTACTTCTGATGCGCCTGTCTTGTGCTTTTAGACACATTTTATTCTTTGACTGCCTCTTAAAGTGATTTTCAGAGTGATTCTCAAACACGTTAGCGGTTCCCAGTGACCGGCGGAACGAATATTTTAATGTTAGTAATGTTTTTTAATAACTGTTCATCTATCAATAAATAATAATAATGTACCACTGGACTGTACTAGTAACGTATTAGGGTGCAATGGGCCCCAATTCAAGAAAGAGAAATCAGTCCTACAGCCTCCGCATGTGGAGTGAAAGACCGGCATGGTGGTGGCTCAGAGGACCAATCATACCCCTGGGCTCCGGGGCCGCTGCACCTGTTGCAATAATAGCAGTTGCTGAAGTTCGGTAGTTGCGCCTCTGCACAGAGCCAAGTATGGACGTCCGACATTTTGTTTGATATAACATGATTCGTTTAGTCTTCACTGTGATGAAGCGAGTTTTAGAAATTTAATGCGTTTTGACTCGCGAAGTTAAATTTATATAATGAATTAATTATATTAATGACTTTTTGCACAAATTTGTACTAATCAATCTAGTTTAAAATGCATTCATGACGTAAGGGTTTAACATTTTGTGCTCTTTGTTGCATTTGCAAGTACGTTGAAAAATAATGAACTAACTTTGTCTATTTGTTTTGTCAACATTAATTGCGGCTATTTAAATAATGGCATGTGCTTATTTAAAATGTGCTTTTGTCTATGTCACGTCTTTTATGTGGCAAAGGCTCATGGAGAATCCTGGAGGCCTATAAGAAGAAGGTTTTTATAAATGCTGCTTTTATGTGCTTAAAGCTAGATAACATAAACTAATGGGTTAACATTAGTAAAGGGGGTGGGTAACAGAATGACTTTTATTACTCAAATTAATTAATGTTTTGTGTTTCTTTGCATACTAGTTTTCCAAAAAGAGGCCTGAGGCCTAGCTTTTAATGGGTGTTTGGAATCCTGTCGCGATGAGCCGAGCACAGCTAAAGAACGGAAAAGTTTGTCATATTTGCGTTCATCAGTAAACAAATAAATGGAACTGTGCAAGAAGTGCTCTGAGTTGAATAACTCCAAGGACAGGAAGCGGCAGGACAGCCAAGCTGAGGAAGCAGCGAACTGTTATTTAATAAGATGTTGCAAAATCCTCTAAAGTTAATGTAGCTTGTGGACAAAGGACAAAGACGTTTTAGAAAGGCACAACTTTGCATTGAAAAAGTTATGAGATCATATGGACTGACCGCTGACAGCCAATCAAGACGCTGAATGTCGAAGAAAAAGTATTCTTTAGTAAGTTTTAGATAGAGAAAGGGTATAAATCTTGGCCCCTTTGGAGGAGGGTTTGCTGGCTCGTTCCTGAATCCTGAAGGGCGTGAGATGCTGTCGGACATTTGACTCACGTAAGGAAAGCTGAACTAATGACTTTTCCTTTTAGGTTCTAATAAGTTTAGTCAGGGAAATAGAATTTAGGGAATGAGACCTTTTCAGCTTCAACATTTCTCATGCTGACTTGTTTTGAAATATCAGTCTTTTGTGCCTTTGCTTTGATTAAAGATGCTTTCAAATTGCTAATAAAAAGATTTTCTTTACTAAAAATGCTCTTTATTTGAAAATAAAATTAATAAAATAGATGTTGAAATGACAAGCTGGTCGTGTTTATTCTTAGTCTAGTTACCATCAGTTGATCCATTGCCTAAGTGACTTAATTAAATGTTTCATTATATTTTCATGAAAATGATGATAATAAACTGCAGGTGTATATAATTAATTAGGTCACATGATTCAGGTGGCCAATATGTGTCTTAGTTATTTATGTGCCATGTGAAGAGTTTATGATTAATGGTGAGTATCATGGTGTTGGGTAGTGTTGTTGAGACAGATTTTCTGTAGGGCCGCTGGATCAATTCTCTGGTAGCAGAGTTATGGTTACTATGGTAACTAACATGCTACATGTAGATACATAGGATACATGTCTAAAACATGTTAAGTTTGTCCAGTCGTTATATGTAGTCAAAAGGTTTTTTCCAGCAGTGTGAAAATTCCTGGTTGCCGGCAGAATAGTGTAATGTGTATAAATGATTTGTGAGAATAGCGTTGTCTATTTCACGAGAGAGAAAACTCGAATGATTCAGAAAAACTAATGCTTTATTTAGCGAAACAGACAAATGTTTTGTTTTTCTGTAGTTACTAGTTGAATTTCATTGAAAGAATTGTTAAAATGGAGCTGTGAAAATATTTTGTAAAGGAGGGGTGAGTTTGCGGAGCGGAGACAGTGCAGCTGCAGCGGCAGCATACGTCACAGGGTTCGAGCTGCGATTGGTTAACATACGTCACAGCAAGTGCGCTGATTAGCCCATGTGACCAAAACGAGCTGATAGCTAATTGGTCCTTTCAGAATACAGTACTTCTATTGGTTGAGCAAGGTAGTGACGTGGCTTAACCTGATTGGTTTGTTGGTGAGTTTCGCGCACGGATTGGCTAGAGTAACGGAACAAACAAAGAAATATTTACGATCTTTTCCAAATTAAGCAGAATAGTTTTAAAGCATGAGTTATTGGTACGGAAAGGAGGAAAAGAAGCCTTCATGGTTCCAGAAATAGAAAAATATATTCAGCCCCGATAAGAAAATTGAAACGCGTGGTGGAAAATTACTTCATATGTACAAAACACCCGCAGCTTACATGGAAGGTGAATATGGTTATCATACTGTTCTTTGGTTTGAAATTTGGAGGCAATATACCAAAGATGATGGTGTATTAGCATGGCCGGAAGATGGGCCATTTAATACTAAAGTTTTGAAAAACCTGAGAGAAAAAATGATGGCTCTTGTGCCAAAGCCTAGACCTACTCAATTTGAGGCTTTAGTTGAATGGGAGGTTGAAATGATGGAACTTGAACGAGAAAATGAGAGGAATAACAAGAGGCCCAACATTAGACACATTTACACATTTACATTTACATTTACATTAGACATTAATAGGGAAACTCATCAAGCTAGAGTACGTCGTTGGAGAAAAGCAGATATGTATGATGGTTTGTACCCAGTAAGAGAGATGATTACTGAAACACAAGGTCAAAAGAATACCCGAAAGAAAAATAATCTTGATGAAGAATTAGAAGATGCGGTTTTAGAAGAAATGTACATTACAAAACGTAAACCGCCACCTTATCAGCCGGAATGTTCACAGTCTACCGCAAGAGTTTCTTCAGGAACCTCTCCTAGTGCACCTCCTAGAGAATTTGATGAAATTTCACCTAGATTTTTAAGATTACCTAAAAGAGTAGGGACAAGAAGTAATTCTGTTACACCAGGAGGAAATAGGAATTATCCTGAGATCCTAGAACAGAGAAATGAATTCCTGAGAAATGTAATGAGAACAGAGAGACTTGGGAATATACCAGAAGTTTCAGAATATTTAAGAGCAAAGTAGGAATTAATACAGCAATTAACTAAAGGGATGGAAGCAGTAACAGTACCAGTAACAATTGGTCCTGTTGTACCGGTTTTTGATCAAGGAGAAAATAGACACTCAGCTCTGACTGTTCCATTAAATGCGGAAATTCAGAAAGTGGCTGAAAATTTTTATTCAGAAATACATTGATAAAAAACAATGCCAGACTTAACTTTTAATCGAAGTTTGTCAAATGATCAGACACCATCTGTTGCCGGATCAGATTCTGGATCTCCAGAAAAGAGCATGAATAAAACAGGTTTAACACCGACTCCATTAACCCCCACAAGTTACTGAATTTAAACAACTTGATGTCGCAAAATTGAAAGCATATTTGGAAGAATTAATTATTGGCACAATTGGAACTGACAGTTTAAAACAATATCAGGATGAGGAACTGTTGTTTATTTGCAAGAGTATTCAATGGAAAATGAAAAACAAGTATGATCAATTTGGAGAAGTGGCTGCTGAATTAGACATAGATTTGAGTAGACAAAAACAATTGCAAAAGCATTACAGAGTGGATTTTTCTGAGAAAAACATTGAAAATTTGAACACCACAGGTAGGATAACTCATGTAAAAGAATTAATTGTGTTACTAAAAAGATTAGGTGAATTAAGTAAATGGAGAGTGAAATGGACAAAGAAAAGAGAAGAAGAAAAAAGAGAAAGAGGGGAAGTTGCAAATGAGTTTCCTATGAGGGAAATAGCTGGTGGAGGGTACGTTCATGTCCCATGGACAAGGCAGGACATTTTACTGTTTACAAATGATTTTCCTCACCTGAGAGAAAAGCCAGTGGAATGGTATTGTCAGGTAGACAGATTCATTAAAATTTCAAAAGTTCTGTGGATTGATCTTGATGGATTCTTTGACATTGTTGTCCCATCATATCTTTGGACAGAATGTCAAATTTCTGTAGGTTGGCCCAAAGAAGAACCATCTCGAGATAAAATAACAGGTGCTCCTTCAGCAGATGTCATGGATTTTTATGACAAGGTAATTGTGTGGCTGAAAAACTAAATTGCCCCAAAAGAAGTAGATTGGGTTAAAATTGACAGAACAAATCAAGAACCAAAAGAGTCAGTACATTCATTTTATGAAAGATTACTGCTGGTATTTAAACAATGCAGTGGTTACGAAAAATTAAGTGAGAAAGGCATGAGCTATTTCATATACAGGTTTGTTTTGGAAAGGGGCGACCATTCGGTCCCCCCGAACGTATGGTGGAGTACCACGATCCCCCCGGGAAGCCATCTTGGGCGGGAGGCGAGTCTCGGCTGGTATGCCCGAAGCGGCGTAGCCGGGACGCGCCTTTTCCCGCCCTGGAGTGGGCTGGCCTAGACACTGACGCGGCCGGCCACGCCCTTGGGGCAGGCAGGGGCGGGTTTACGCCCGCCCTGAAGACGGATAAAAGGAGCAACAAGCCAAGGAAGCATCCTCTTGTTCCTGTGCTCTGAAGCTGCACCTCCTCGCTGCACGTGAGCTCGAGACGGGACGAAGAGCCAATTTTGAGCGTGGTAATCTTTCTTTTTGTCTTACAGATACTCTGTTTGAGAATGCCCAAGAAAGTCGGAAAGCGAGTCAGTACCGATCAGATGCTCCGCATGCTCATGAAAGAAGTAACCGATCTGAAGAAGCAGATGGCAGCTAAGGACGGGGAAGGGGGACCGAAACGACCTTTGTCGGGAGCAGCCCCCGGAGGGAGAGGCAAGAGGTCAAGAAGGGGGGCAGCTGGGGGGGAAACCCCGGTTCCCGATATCCCACTTGAAGAGCCAACTCCAGTGCCGAAGGAGGGGAATCCGATTCCCGTGGTGGTCACTCCCGTATCCGGGGAGGATATGCCTCCCGAGTTGGCAGCACAATTGGCAGCGTGGTTGGGGAAAGATAGCGAGGGCGCCACGGCTGACGACGCCCGGGTGTTAATGAGACAACTGGGTGAAACTAGGGAGGCGGTGAAGGCACCATCGTCAGTTACCCCGCTGGCTCCGGCGGCAGAAAAAGCAACAGGCCCAGGTCCGGCGGCAGATGCAGCTTCTGGTTCAGGTAAGCGGCCATTGCCGATTGCGAGGGAGGGGTCTGCACCTTCACGAAGGGAGAAGGTGGGTCAGCATGTTCCTCTGGCAATTAGGGAAAAGATGTGGGCGGATGAGTATGTAAACATTTTTTCTTTGCTTACCGACCATTATGAGATGGAGCATGTTAAGAGCCAAAAGGAGCTCATGCATCCGAGTGTTTGGCGCGCAAAAATGGCCGCCTTTAAGGTCGACGAAAACATTGGTACTTGGGGCAGGGCATGGGGAATCTTTACCTCCATCATGGGCGAACGTAGGCCCGAGTTGCTGACCGAATTGCCTATTTATCAGTCACGGATCATGGAGTATTACGTATCATATGGGGGCAATCAGTGGTTCTGCTACGATAATATTTTTAGAAAGGCGAAAGAGCACGACAAAAACTTGACTTGGGATTGTTACGACTCCGTTTCATGGTCAAAAATGGAGAGTACAGGAATGTTAAAAGTACCATTGGTAGGAAGTAGCGGGGGTGAATCCTCCCGCCAATACGCTGGGACACCCTTTCGGTCGGGTGCAGGTAACGACTATCACTCAAAGTCGAATGGCAATGCAGGTAAAAGGGGGATTTGTTGGAATTTCAACAGGGGTAAATGTACGAGGCCCCAGGGGTCATGCAAGTTTAGACACGAATGTGGAGGGTGTGGGCAGCCATCCCATCCTGAGTCCATGTGCAGAGCCAAAACGGGTGATAACGGTGGTAGGGGAAGCGCCAAACAGGTCTGAAATAGTCCGAGGGGCGTCTTTACCTACTCCGATTGATACCATGGCAATGATTCCTTGGCTCAACGAATACCCGGATCATGCTTCCGCTGGGGTGTTGCGGAACGGTTTTTCATATGGTTTCCGCATCCCAGTGGGGGATTTTCAGTGTGTAGCAAAATGTAAGAACCAACTGTCGGTCTTGCAACATACGACCGTGGTACAGGAAAAGATTGGGAAGGAGGTTACTCGAGGTCGAGTCGCCGGTCCATTTGATGTGCCACAGATGGCTAACTTTGTTTGTTCCCCTTTAGGGGTGGTCCCCAAGAAGGACCCGGGTGAGTTTCGGCTGATACATAATTTGTCAGCCCCACGTGGTCTTTCCGTGAATGATGCGATAGACCCGGAAGTGTGTTCGGTGCGGTACGCATCTTTCGATGAGGCCGTTGCCATGTTGAATCGCCTAGGGCCCGGTGCGCTGATGGCAAAATCAGATATTGAGTCAGCGTTCCGGTTGCTCCCGGTACATCCAGACGATCAGCGTCTGCTTGGTTTCATGTTTCAGGGTCACTATTACATGGATAGATGTATGCCAATGGGATGCTCTATATCTTGTGCTTATTTCGAAAAGTTCAGTTGTTTTCTGCAATGGGTCTTCACAAAGAGGACGGGTTTTCAACATGTTATGCATTATCTCGATGATTTTTTGTTTCTGGGGGCAGCCGGGGATACAGAATGTGGACAGGCTTTGAACGAATTTTGTGTCTTAATGAAGCATTTTGGTGTGCCATTGGCACCAGGTAAGACTGTGGGTCCCTCGACCTGCCTCGAGTTTCTGGGGATCGAGCTCGACTCGGAGGAAGGCTGTTTTCGATTGCCAAGAGAAAAAGTGTTAAAATTCAGGGCGTCCCTTGAAATGTGTATTGGTGAGTCTAAGGTTAAACTGCATCAATTACAACAATTGGTGGGCCAGTTGAATTTTGCCCTGAGAGTAATGCCGATGGCCCGCCCCTTTTCCCGCTCGATCGCTCAAGCCATGGTCGGCCTAAAGGAGGGTCATCATCGCACGAGGCTATCGGCAGAGGTTCGCCAGGACATGCGCATTTGGTTGGCATTTCTGGCGGATTTCAATGGTCGAATTGTTTGGAACAAACCGGCGGTGTCCTCTGAGGAGCTGGGGCTGTGGACAGATTCGGCTGGGAGCATTGGTTTTGGTGCCATATTCGGCACACAATGGTCGGCTCAAAGATGGCCGTCGTGGTGGCATGAGTGTGGATTGACAAGTAACATTGCTTTTCTTGAACTTTTCCCCATTCTGGTGGCCCTGCAAACTTGGCCCGAGGGATTCAGAGATCACTCTGTGGTGTTCTGGTCTGATAACATGACCGTGGTTGAGTGTATCAATAGCCAGGCAGCACGATGCAAATGGATTCTGAGATTGCTCAAAGAAATCGTGTTATTGTGTATGCAATTGAATGTCCTATTTAAGGCAAGACATGTGCCGGGGGTAATGAACAAAGCGGCTGATGCGCTTTCTCGTTTTCATATGCAGGCCTTCTGGGGTTTTCTGCCCACAGCGGACCCGGTGGCGGCACCCTTTCCCGAAGCTCTCTGGTCTCTCGGTGCCCCGAACTACAAAACCTCGTGGGAGAGAGTTTAGCACCCAGGACGAGGAAGGCATATGAAGGGGCGTTCCGTTCCTATTGGGCCTTTTTGGGGGTTGCTAGGGGGGAGCTTTGGGGCCAGGAGGAGTTGGTAGTAAAATTTTTGCTGTCTTTACATCAGGCAGGCAAATCAGTGGCTACGGCCCAGAGGCACCGGGCCGCCATTTCCTTTATGGCAAGGGCTCATGGGATCCAGGACCCGACTGCGTCTTTCGTTGTGCAAAAAGCGCTACGTGGGTGGCAACGCCTTGAGGGTCGCAGAGTAGATGAAAGGCGCCCGATAGGTCTGGATAGGTTGGCCCTGTTATTATCTGTACTTCCTGCAACGTGTTCATCCCAGTATGAAACAGTGTTATTCCGAGCCGCTTTTGCGCTAGCATTCCATGGGGCTATGCGGGTGAGCGAACTAGTGGCGAAGAACAAGCAGGATGCCATGGGGGGACTGTGCCGAGAGCACGTTCAGGTCAGGGGGGAGACAATGACTGTCTCGTTTGTCAAGTCCAAGACCGATCAGGGTGCGGTTGGGGATTGCATATTCATACAAAGGATTCCCGGGTCTTCCATGTGCCCTGTAGTGTGCGTAGAGGAATATTTAGCGCAAAGGGTGGCATCATGGGGGGGGACCTTGTTGAGACACGCTGACGCCACCCCACTGACGAGGTTTCAGTTCCAGCGGGTGCTTGCGATGTCGATTTCGGCCGCGGGCTTGAACCCCGGCGAGTTTGGGACCCATTCCTTTCGGATAGGGGCTGCTACAGAGGCTACAGCCAGGGGTCTGAATGTAGAACAAGTAAAACGTGTGGGGCGTTGGTCCTCGAACTGTTATAAGAGGTATGTGCGGTTGCATATGTTGTGAAGCTGTAATGATGTACTCACGCTTCTTGTTTTGTTTGGTTTTCAGTTGCGCAAGCCTGCGAGGCGGGGCGGACTGTGCAGTCGACCCGACACCGGGGGGCCAGCGGTCAGACATCACCGGCTGTGAAAAAGGAGGTGTGGGTCGTGGGCCACTCATACGTGAGGCGTGCCGCGGACGTATTCAAAGCAGGTGACATGATTCACGTGGCTGGGGAATACGGGTACAGGGTGTCCTTCTACGGAAAGGGCGGGCTCTGTATTGACCAGTTTCAATCATTTTTCGAGGGTTTGTTAGGGCGGACAAGGTCACCGCCGTCTGTAGTTATAGTACATCTTGGGGGCAACGATTTGGTGACCACTGGTAGACGACTTCTTCTTGAGGCGATGCTTTCCACTGTAAGTTGGTTAACGAGAAGAGTTCCAGGGTGCACAATTGCATGGTCCCATATGATCCCACGGAAAGTGTGGCGGGGGGCTATTTCGGTTTCTGCTCTGAATCATTCAGTAAGGAAAATTAATAATAAAGTGAGTAGATTGTTCCGTTCCAGTACACTGCATTCTGTTTCGCATGGTTGTATTAAAGGGGACAGTATGTATTTGGGTGATGGTGTTCATTTGTCCCGGGTGGGGAACGAGTTACTCATAGGAGACCTGATAGCTTGGCTAAAGACTTTATGACATGACCTTTAGGCAGGAGTGTTGTGGGGGGGTCCGGATAGCCGGTCAACTATCCGGCCTGTGGCGGTAAGGTCATGATCGGTGAGCAGTAATTGGAAGATCCCTATGGGTGGGCGTCACCCATTACGGATGGGAGCGCTCGGGGGAGGTGGCCATTGGCCCCTCAACGGGGAGGCAGTCCCTTCTAAGGATGGGCCGCCGAAAGGAAAGGAAAGGCGGTCAAGGCCCCTTCCTGGGTAGGAGGGGCTACAGCCCCCTCCTGGGGAATTTCCCGGGGCCAGGACATCTGCGACGGCAGATGTGGTAAGTTGTGTGGGGTTTGGGAGGGGGTTTACGCTACCTTCTAGACACCTCACACGAGTCCTCGGACGACCTTTAAATGGCGTCAAGTCTATTGGGGCCCCCGTCAAGTCAAGGGAAATTGGTAGATGCACTTGAGGTACACCTCTGTGCGGTCGCCCCTCACAAGTGAGGGGGATATTTCTGGTTTAGGGATCCGACACCGGTTACGACCTTGCCGTTGGCCCTTAAACGTTAGGATGTACAATTTCAAGTTAAATGTCTTGTAGGATGTTAGTTCGGCTAGGTGAACCTTTGTATTAGAGAATATGTTAAGGTTAGCCAAACATCGCAATGTGGAAATGAAATTGTACATAATATGAAACTGTTATTTTAATGTTTTATTTTGTTTCATATTTTTTATAAATACGGCCGGGAGGGTCACTCCCTCCCGTCTTCCAAAAGTTCAGAACCGTTTCCGGTTTCCCATCCTTGGGGATTGTGTTGAGAGGGGGTGGCGGGTATCTCAGCCATATGGAAAGGGGCGACCATTCGGTCCCCCCGAACGTATGGTGGAGTACCACGATCCCCCCGGGAAGCCATCTTGGGCGGGAGGCGAGTCTCGGCTGGTATGCCCGAAGCGGCGTAGCCGGGGCGCGCCTTTTCCCGCCCTGGAGTGGGCTGGCCTAGACACTGACGCGGCCGGCCACGCCCTTGGGGCAGGCAGGGGCGGGTTTACGCCCGCCCTGAAGACGGATAAAAGGAGCAACAAGCCAAGGAAGCATCCTCTTGTTCCTGTGCTCTGAAGCTGCACCTCCTCCCTGCACGTGAGCTCGAGACGGGACGAAGAGCCAATTTTGACCCACCCACCAGCCCCTGAGGACAGCAAGTGGTTTTTGAATAAAGTTTTGATGTGGTAACTCTATTTCTTGCAGGTTGTGATGATTATCGTGATAATTTTGAATATGCAATAAAGAATGGTCAATTTTGTTTGTTTTGCAAATAAAGTAATTCTACACTAGTGTTGATCAGTAATCATGCCTTTTAATAAGTGGTAATTGGTACTGTCATGTAGTAATGTAATCATTTAGAAATATTAGTTAGAACTGTCGTATTTATTTTGGTCGGGCGGTAAGGTCATGATCGGTGAGCAGTAATTGGAAGATCCCTATGGGTGGGCATCACCCATTACGGATGGGAGCGCTCGGGGGAGGTGGCCATTGGCCCCTCAACGGGGAGGCGGTCCCTTCTAAGGATGGGCCGCCGAAAGGAAAGGAAAGGCGGTCAAGGCCCCTTCCTGGGTAGGAGGGGCTACAGCCCCCTCCTGGGGAATTTCCCGGGGCCAGGACATCTGCAACGGCAGATGTGGTAAGTTGTGTGGGGTTTGGGAGGGGGTTTACGCTACCTTCTAGACACCTCACACGAGTCCTCGGACGACCTTTAAATGGCGTCGAGTCTATTGGGGCCCCCGTCAAGTCAAGGGAAATTGGTAGATGCACTTGAGGTACACATCTGTGCGGTCGCCCCTCACAAGTGAGGGGGATATTTCTGGTTTAGGGATCTGACACCGGTTACGACCTTGCTGTTGGCCCTTAAACGTTAGGATGTACAATTTCAAGTTAAATGTCTTGTAGGATGTTAGTTCGGCTAGGTGAACCTTTGTATTAGAGAATATGTTAAGGTTAGCCAAACATCGCAATGTGGAAATGAAATTGTACATAATATGAAACTGTTATTTTAATGTTTTATTTTGTTTCATATTTTTAATAAATACGGCCGGGAGGGTCACTCCCTCCCGTCTTCCAAAAGTTCAGAACCGTTTCCGGTTTCCCATCCTTGGGGATTGTGTTGAGAGGGGGTGGCGGGTATCTCAGCCATAATGGCTTGAGACCTGAAATAGGTGAGATGATTAGAAATGGAATTGTCGGCTGGCAATCACTTACAGTTGATGACATTCTGAGAAAAGCAAAATACTGCAGTGATAAGATAGATGCCAAACAAAAGAAGCTTAAGGAAAAAGCAATGTGTGCACAGGTGAAGGTAGCTGAACAGCAAATAGCGACCTTAGAAAATAAAAATGTTCAGCAGAATCCAGGCAAATTTAAAGGAAATTTTAACAAACCAAAATGTAATGTAAATATTGAAGAGCTCAAGCAGAAGCCCCCATGTTTTAATTGCGGCGAAATTGGACACTGGAAGCGTGAATGTTAGAATCCGCCCAGAAATGTAAAAAATTCATCATTAAATCCACAGATGCAGAGTGAAATAAATCAGCAGCAACAGCTACAGCGACAGTTAAATGAAATAAGTCAGCAGTAACAGCTACAGTGACAGTTAGTGAATCAGCAGAGCTAAATTCCACAACCGCCACTTCCAAACTGTGTGAATGTACAGAGATTCAGTCCTGAAACAGGATTCTTCGGAGGTGAACAGGTAAATAGATCGCCAAGAGTGAATGTGTCAAATGTTTCTCAACAATTTTGGTTAAAAGAATATGAAGGGAGTGATTCAGAGGATTACTCATGATGGTGCCTGAGAGAGGAAGAAGAGTGTGTGCTTGGAGCCACTCTTGAGGTAGATCAGGCTGGTCCATTCGTAAATGGTAAAGTGAATGATGTAGATATCACTTTTCTAGTGGACACTGGTGCTACCCATTCTACTGTTAGATCAGTGGAAATAGAAAACCTTCCTCTCTCTGGTGAGTCCATCCAAGTAGTTGGTGTAGCAAATCAACAGATTAAAACAGATTTAACAGAACCAGTTAAAATTGAGATTGGAAATTACAAAGATAAACACAGATTTGTAGTCTGTAACAGTAGTCCTGTAAACCTGTTAGGGAGGGACATTTTGTGCAAGATGAATTGTAAAATATATTGCTCACCGGATGGTATTGAGCTCCAAACTTTGGAAGAAGATGGTCTGTACAAGCTAACAATGTTAATGGTTGAAGAAGAAAATAAACTGTTTCCTGTTTTTCATAAAAATAATTTGCCTGAAGAATTGAAAGAGACAGTTAATGCAAAAATTTGAGATTTAACTGGAGATGAAATGGGTTTAATGAAACATGTGGACCCAGTAAAAATGACTGTAAAGCAAGGAATAGATTTCCCAAACATTCCTAAGTGTAAAATGAAGGCTGAAACTATTGAGGGTGTCATTCCTGTGATTGAAAAATTTATAAAACAAGGTGTTTCAAATGAAATTGAGAGCAGCCCATGTAATTCACTGATTATGGGAATCAAAAAGCCAAACGGAACTTACAGAATAGTTCAGGACCTGAGAAAGGTTAATCAAATAGTTGTTCCATGTTGCCCAGTTGTACCAAACCCAGCGGTAATTCTATATCAGATTCCGCATGATGCAAGAATGGTACACGGTCATAGACCTGTGTAATGCTTTCTTTACAGTTCCACTGCATCCAGAGAGCCAACAAATTTTTGCGTTCAGATTCAAGATCGTATCTTAGCATAGTGTCGTATCCCTCAAGGGTATACTGAGAGTCCATTTATTTCTAATCAGTTGTTAAAGAAATTTTTGGAAGATCTAGATTTGCCTGGAAAATCAACATTGGTCCAGTACATTGATGATCTTCTAGTGGCCGCAAAAACAAGAGAAAATTGTGTAACAGACACCATTACGCTTTCGAATCGTTTGGCAGATGAGGGACATAAAGTGTCACATGCAAAATTACAGTTTTGCAAACAAGAAGTAAAATATCTTGGTCACAGAATTGCAAAGGGAATCAGACAAGTGACAGTTGAGAGAATTAAAATGATTCGAGCAATACAACCTCCAACAACACAGACACAAGTCAGAATGTTTCTAGGAATGGTAGGTTGTTGTCGTCAATGGATAAGTGGATTTTCAGTAATTGTGAAACCACTGCAAAGACCGACAAAAGCAGACATAAAAGATCCGATTACCCTAACAAAAACTGAGTTAGAGGCTTTTGAGCAGCTAAAAAAGAGTTTGTGTGAAGCTCCAGCATTTTGAATGCCAGATTATGATAAAGAATTTGAGCTGTACTGCAGTGAAAGAGAAGGTTGTGCATTATCAGTTCTAATTTAGAGACATGGAAAACTGAGAAAGCCAATTATTTATTTCTCAGCTGTTCTTGATCCTGTTGCAAAAGCATTGTCAGGTTGCTTAAAAGCAGTGGCTGCGTAAGCCTTGAGCAGAGTGAAGGAATCATAATGGGATTTCCTGTAAAAGTGTATGCACCTCATTCAGTTGAAACTCTTCTTACCAGAAAAAAACACAACACTTAACAGGTTGACCAAATATGAAAAAGTTATTCTGGGATCAGATAACGTTTCGATTGCAAGATGTGGGAATCTAAACCCTTCCACATTGTTGCCTGATGGTGCTATTACTGAAATCAAAAATGAGACTGATGTTGATCATGAGTGCTTGGATGTTTTAGATTACTGCACTAAACCTAGGAAAGACATAAAACATGTACCCTTGCCAGAATCAGACTTTTTTTATTTTGTTGATGGCCCCTGCCTAAGAACGGATGAGGGCATTCTGAGAGCAGCATATTCAGTTTGCACAGTTGCAGGAGTAGTTGAGGGTTCATCTCTTGAAGGAATACGTTCAGCTCAAGTGGCAGAATTAATTGCTTTAATTCGTGCATGTGAAAAAGCAAAAGGAAGAAAGGTTACCATAGTGACTGATAGTCAGTATGGATATGGTGTAGTCCTTGACTATGGCCAGCTTTGGTCTCAAAGAGGTTATTTGACTTCTGCGTGAACACCGATCAGGAATGCAAAATTGATCAAAAGATTGATTGATGGCATTCAGTTACCAGAGAAAATTGCTATTGTAAAATGTGCAGCACATAAAAGGAGCGAGGACTATATTACTAAAGGTAATTCCTTTGCAGATGAGATTGCACAATACTGTGTAAAAAACAATTTTTTAATTAATCGGGAAAAGACAATGAACATGTTTTAAACTCTCTCATGCTAATATCTGTAGTTGAGACATGGCAAGGAGTAAAAGATCTACAACATGAGGCAGATGATGAGGAAAAAGACACATGGCTAAAAGCAGGTTGCAGACAGCAGGAAGAAGATGAGGTTTTGGTTTACAAAGATGACAGATCGGTAATGCCAAATTGCATGATTGCTGACATGGCACGGATGTACCATGGTCCAGGACATTTAGGAAGAGACTCCATGATCAGGTTGTTTAGGCAAACATGGTATAATCCAAAATTTAGGATTATTGCAGAGTTACTTTGCCAAAGATGTTTGATAAGCCAACAAATCAATCCAAACAGAAAAACAGTTGTGAACATGGGAACCTTAGGACGGGAGGGTGGTCCTTTTACTAGTTTGCAAATGGATTTCATTGACATGCTACCTCACAATAGATTGAGATATGTCCAAGTGATTGTCTGTCTGTTTTCAAGATGGGTGGAAGCATTCCCAACTTGTCACAATAACTCAGTTACTGTGGGGAAATTGCTTTTGAGAGAAATCATACCGAGGTATGGATTTCCAGTTACAGTTGAAAGTGATCGTGGCACACATTTTGAAAACAGATTGCTACAATTGATTTGTGAAGCCCTGAATATAAAACCAAAGCTACACTGTGCATACAGACCAGAAGAATCAGGTGTTGTTGAACAAATTAATGGGACAATAAAAAATAGAATAGCAAAAATGTGCCTGGCTACAGGAATGAAGTGGACAGATGCACTTCCACTTGCCTTAATATCTTTGAGAAGTACACCTGATAAAAAGACAGATTTAAGTCCTCATGACATTCTTATGGGGAGAGTAATGAGACAAGCATTTGTACCAGTTGGAAAAGTTCTTAGCATTAACGAAAGTGCAATAATGGAATATTGCAAAAACTTGTCTGATGTGGTAACTTCTGTATTCCATCAGGTGGGAACTGATGTAATTTCAAAAGAAAAGGAGCAAGCTCATGATCTGTTACCAGGAGACTGGGTGAGAACAAAAGTACACCGGAGAAGAAACTGTTTATTACCCAGGTGGCAAAAAGCAAGACAGGTGATATTAGTCAAAACAAATGCAGTTAAATGCAAAGGTTTGAAAAGGTGGGTGCATGCAAGTCACACCATTCGTGTACCACCTCCTGATAATCCTGATGAGGAAAGTGACACGACAACTGATTCAGAGTGACACGACAACTGATTCAGACTCTGAAGAAGAACCTGAAGAGAATCCAGATTCTGAAGATCGACATCTGGATTAACAGATGTGGATTAGGCATTAAATGAAAAAGATCCAGAGATTGTGAATCTAGACATTGTGTTAGCTGGAAAAACACATTGTTATAAGACGCAAGGTCGAAGAAAAGCTGTTCGAGGGTTACTAAAAAAATTTAAAAGGGGCGGTGTATATAAGTACTACTTTAAAATTTTTGTTTTTGTTTTAAGTTAAAAACTCTTGAAAAAAAAAGATGCCTTATACTGACAATTCAAGGTGTGCTATTTTTAGAAGATGCTGTAAAATGTCTTCTATTTGTGTGATCCTAATAATTTTGGTTTGGTTAATTTTGGCAGTCATCTTTCCTTTTGGGATTGATAAAGAAAATTTCAAAGCTAACATGAGTAGTAAAACTGAGACTAAACAAGCTGTTCATGATGTAGCAGGCAAAACTAATAGAGTTATTGAGCAGAAACCAGAGATCCACCAAGATAGATCTGTTGGTGATTTTTCTACTAATTCTTTCTCAAGACTCTTGTCAGAATATGTAAAAGTAATGGATGTGAAGGATTGTTATGTTTGTGTGAAGCTTCCTGCTTCTGTTTCAGAGGGGGTTAAGCATAACATGCTTCCCCTAATCCCCTTACTTATGGCATTACATGCAGTGTTATAGCTAGTTTGTTCTATCAAACAGGTCGTCTGGAGTACTATTACTCAGATTATGACAACAGTTTTGCGAACCTGAAAGTTGTAAATAGCTTGAACAAAGTAAAACCTGCTAAACAGATGAGGGAATTCTTTTTAGTAACTAATGAACTTACCTATGAATACGCTTACAAAAACAATTTAACATGCAAAATGAGAGATGAAGAAAAATCATTTCTGAAATTGGTTGAGGAAAGAAGGGCGATTTATAAGAGAAATGAAATGCTGAAACAAACTAAATCCAAGTTTTGGCAACTCAAGGATGAGAAGCTCAATGGTGGAATAGATATGCTGCTATTCACATAGATGATCCTTTTAGTGGAAAATTCTGTATTAGGAGAGACAATACATAGGGGGATGGGGATTTAAAGGTGGCAAAGACCCAATTTTCCCTGGAATTTATTTTGTTTGTGGGAACAAAGCTTACTTTAGCCTTTCAGACCATTGGTATGGGACGTGCTATCTTGGTTTGGTTTTTCCAAAAATCTTTCGAAATTGGCAAACACCTGAACAGGTACAGGAGGGAAAGTTTTACAGAAATCATGGGTGACATATTTGGTGCAATAATTCCTATGGTGGGAATAACCCTGAATGCAATCAAAATCAGAAAAGTTTCCACAATTGTAGACAGATTGTCCACAGACACCGCTAGTGGTTTCCAATTAGTTAACACAGAACTTGTTGCCACAAGAAGCATGGTTATGCAGAACCGTCTTGCATTAGACATTCTGCTAGCAAAAGAAGGAGGAGTTTGTGGGATCTTACATGTCCAGCATTTCTGTACTTATATCCCAGATAAGAGCCAGAATATAGAGATGCTTATCAAAAACATTACTGAATTTCACTCAGAAATAGAACCCCTGGAGAATGACAATTTTACAGAACGTTTGAGCAAAAGATTTGCAGCAATTGGAAACTGGATCGAGAAATTGGCAGTTCAATCATTGGCAAAATACTTTATCCTGTAATAATCATAGTTATAGTGACAATTTTGTTAAAAATTAGTTGCATGATACACAAGAGAAAGAAGCATGTGAGGGAAAAGAGAAGGATTTACAAACTCAGAAAGGAACAGGAGAAGGAGATAGAAATGGAAGAGTTTTGTAGTGCACAATATGAGAGTTGCAGACAAACTGCTGAGACATGAGTTTAGGAAATACTAACACAAAGAGTGTTCAAAACATGTTGTCTTCAAAAAATTTAAATGTGGGTAAAATTTTGGGTATTGTTTGGTGATTTTAAAATCACCAGATGAGGGAGTTGATGAAGCGAGTTTTAGAAATGAAATGCTTTTTGACTCGCGAAATTAAACTTCTATAATGAATTAGTTATATTAATGAGTTTTTGCACAAATTTGTACTAATCAATCTAGTTTAAAATGCATTCACGACATAAGGGTTTAACATGTTGTGCTCTTTGTTGCATTTGCGAGTACGTTGAAAAATAATGAACTAACTTTGTCTATTTGTTTTGTCAACATTAATTGCGGCTGTTAAAATAATGGCATGTGCTTATTTAAAATGTGCTTTTGTCTATGTCATGTCTTTTATGCGGCAAAGGCTCGTGGAGAATCCTGGAGGCCTATAAGAAGAAGGTTTTTATAAATGCTGCTTTTATGTGCTTAAAGCTAGATAACATAAACTAATGGGTTAACATTAGTAAAGGGGGTGGGTAACAGAATGACTTTCATTACTCAAATTAATTAATGTATTGTGTTTCTTTGCATACTAGTTTTCCAAAAAGAGGCCTGAGGCCTGACTTTTAATGGGTGTTTGGAATCCTGTTGCGATGAGCCGAGCACTGCTAAAGAATGGAAAAGTTTGTCATATCTGCGTTCATCAGTAAACAAATAAATGGAACTGGGCAAGATGTGGTCTGAGTTGAATAACTCCAAGGACAGGAATCGGCAGAACAGCCTAGCTGAGGAAGCAGCGAACTGTTATTTAATAAGATGTTGCAAAATCCTCGGAAGTTAATGTCGCTTGTGGACAAAGGACAAAGACGTTTTAGAAAGGCACAACTTTGGATTGAAATAGTAATGAGATCATATGGACTGACGGCTGTCAGCCAATCAAGACGCTGAATGTCGAAGAAAAAGTATTCTTTTAGTAAGTTTTAGATAGAGAAAAGGTATAAAACTTGGCCCCTTGGGAGGAGGGTTTGCTGGCTCGTTCCTGAATCCTGAAGGGCTTGAGATGCTGTCGGACTTTTGACTCACGTAAGGAAAGCTGAACTAATGACTTTTCCTTTTAGGTTCTAATAAGTTTAGTCAGGGAAATAGAATTTAGGGAATGAGACCGTTTCAGCTTCAATATTTCTCATGCTGACTCGTTTTGAAATATCAGTCTAATGTGCCTTTGCTTAGATTAAAGATGCTTTCAAATTGCTAATAAAAAGATTTTCTTTACTAAAAATGCTCTTAATTTGAAAATAAAATAATAAAATAGATTTTGAAATAACAAGCTGGTCTTGTTTATTCTTAGTCTAGTTACCATAGGTTGATCCATTGCCTAAGTGACTTAATTAAATGTTTCATTATATTTTCATGAAAATGATGATAATAAACTGCAGGTGTATATAATATGTTAATAGTTTGTGAATAGTTCCGATTAATTAGGTCACATGATTCAGTTGGCCAATATTTGTCTCAGGTATTTATGGGCCTTGTGAAGAGTTTATGATTAATGGTGAGTATCATGGTGTTGGGTATTGTTGTTGAGACAGATTTTCTGTAGGGCCGCTGGATCAACTGTTTTGCACTTTAACCCTTAAGTGCTGATGACAGAACCGCTCCGTCATCAGCTGCGGTGGCGCTGTGCTGATGACGGAGCGGTTCCGTCATGGCCCGCCCGCCGCTCATGCGCTGCGCTAATTCCGCGCCTGCGCTGAGCGTTCAATTGAGCGGGCGGGGCCATGACGGAACCGCTCCGTCATAAGCACAGCGCAACCGACGCTGGTGATGGAGCGGTTCCGTCACCAGCATGCGCCCGCCGCTCTTCCGCCCCGCCCCCTTAGCACTGCGGCGGAATAGCCGCCGCAGTGAAGGGGTTAACTACTCCATATTTTTTTCCTTATATAATTCACAATCCACTCATTCTTTTGTAGGAGAATTCTAAGGCTGTACTTTTACCATGACTGTGACAACGTATGTTTAAATATGTAGTGTAAAGTATATCCGTAACCAGCGCTCACGCCATCGCCTCGCAGTAGGCCCTGGATGCTTGGTCATTGTTAACCCCAGGGTCTGAGGGAGCTACCAATGGAAATTAATGGAGGGGGTCGTGGAAAGCCTTTCCAAATGGCAGTACACGGTCAACGGGGCGAGAAGTGAGAAATGGCCATTTTATTACAACCTGATAACTGCTCCCCCTTAAGCCCCCCAGGCTTGAATATAATACCTGATTCTCCTCCGCTGCCCCCCCACGCCCACTTTCATCAAATAACCGAATCACCTCCCTCCGTCGCCCCCACTCACTCAAAGCGACCCTCTCAAGGCCACCACTCCCCTCACGCCCCTACCTAAAATCTCCATTCTTCGCCCTCGCCACTTCCCATCGCTTTATCCTTTCTCCAGCAAATTAACTCCCAGTTTTCACAAAACCACCTCCCTGCACCAAAAAACATATTAAGGACGAGACACCTGCGATAAGAACGGACACCTGAGGAAAGAGTACAAGCAGTCCGGCCCTGAGTACAAGAAGAAACACACCTGCGAAGCGGCTGACAAGAGGGCTCAGGCGTGATGAGAGCGGATACAAGGGTTAACAGACTGTTGACGTGTGAACTTGGCAGCACGAGGAGACCGCTCCAAAAATAACAAAAAGTGCCTCCTTTTCCAATGCTAATAATGCTCCCCGTCTACGGCAAGCAGTAAATGTATGGTGTGTCATTTTGTCGTGCATGGTATGATGTAAGGCATCGCACGCCTGCCAGACAAATAGTGCGAATGCATGCACAAATCAAAAAGCAAACAAGCACTGAAAATGCAATAGGACGCATATTTAAAGGAGTCCTATTGCATTTTTAACAAAAGTGCAGATGTAAAAGAAGGCACGAAGGAGGGGGTGAGAAGGTGTTGGTGGTCGAAGAAGTCACGGAGTATGGGAGGGAACAGGGAGAGGCAGGAGAGCAAAACTGTCTAGGAAGTAAAGGGGCTGATAGCAGAGAAAGGGAAAAAATTGACAACATGCCCGTCAGGAGGCGGGATTACCAAGCCAAACATCAATCACAATGCTGAAAATATGATGAAAGCCAATAACAAATAAGCCTAGAAAGTGGGTGGAGCTTCCCCCACTATTCCTCCTACATACACAAACCATTGCAATGTGCTTTTTCCACGTGTGCTGCACAAGGCAGCAAATATGAAAAAAACACAAACAGGGAGAAATAAAGGATTTCTCCTTGTTTCGCCTCTTTAAGATCAGGATATTCTGGGTCCTAATTTTGGCGCTGCCTCCTATTTACTCTGCCCTTGTGAATAGGGAGCAGTGTCAAAATCAATGAAAGTTGCGATAGTACCACCCATTACCCTTCCCTTTCACACTGAATACAGCGAGAAAGGAGCCCTTATTCACAAGACAGGGTTAGGCTATGTTAAGTGGCTTAACACTGCCTTGTGAATAAGGCGAGGCCCCTATCGCCATCACAACGTCACTGAAAGTGGTGTTGGGGTGGCGATAGGGGCTTGTAAATATGCTCCATAGAGAGCTATAGTTGTATAATCACCCAACATGCACTTCCATACAAGCACTGGAGTGGAAGGAGAAAGGTACACCCAAATAGACAATAACATTAGGTCAAGAGATGAATACTCGAAAGGGGCTGAGTTAAGGTGTGATTGACAAGGGGAGGCGAGGAAAAGTGAGAAGAAGAGAAGAGGACAGATGAGAATAATATTTGCTCATGTATGGCTACATATAGCTTCTGTTGTTCTTGACATGGAAAGTCAGGCGATAAACCGAGTCTTTGTCTGACTGAGTTTATGTACAATTGTGAATCACTTTTGCTATTGAAATTAATGGTTTGGCTGAACCCTCTCTGCAGTAAATATCACGGACCGTTCGTATTTTGAATCTCACGTCCGTTGTCCGTGATGATCTCTTTTACGGACACCTTTTGTCCGTAATTTTGGGCATTGCAGGGAACAGCACTGTTCCTTGCAAGAAGCCTAACTCCCTGATGGGGCCGCCTTTCACTCTTCATCTGAGCACAAGAGCAGCCCCACACCACCCATTGTCATTCTGTATGCCGGCTGATTGCCACATACAGAATGACAATTGGCTTGTCTGGGCTGTTATTTATTTCTTTTATATTAATAGCTTATAAAGCACCCAAATCACCCCATAAGGGTATTTCTGCGCTAGGACCACCTAAGGAGCAGATGAAGGATGATTAGAACAATTATGTTTTCAGCAGTTTTCTAAATGCTAGGTAGTCCGTGCATTGACGCAGGTTCAGGGGGAGTTCATCCCAGTAGTGTGAGGCCAGATGGTAGAAGGCCCTACCACCGTGGCAGGTGTTTTTGAAGCGCAGGACTTGGAGCAGAGCTTTGGCTCCAGAGCAGAGTGGTCTGGAGGGAACATAGTTAACAAATGTATCATTTAGGTAGCTGGGGCCAAGTCTGTTAACAGCTTTGTATGCCATACAATAGATCTTAAATTTGATCCTTTTCCATATTGGTAGCCAGTGTAGTTTTTGAAGCAAAGGGAGGGAAGCGGTTCTTGGAGGGGAATTGGTCACCAGTCGGGCCGCTGTGTTCTGGACCACTTGTAGTCTGTTTATGGCACTTTTATTAGCTGAAATCAGTAGCGCATTACAGTAATCCGGGCGATTTTGGATTACCGCCTTATTCAAGGTTTTACAGGTAGATGAAGGCAGGAAGGGGGAGATTCTTCTGAGCATGCTGAGAATATGAAAGCATGGGGTTTCTCCATCCTGCTATGGTCTAGGTAGGGCAGGGCATTCTGTCAGATGGAAGTAATGTGCAAATATGCCAATGCTGCTACATAATTCAGTTCAACGAAAGAATGTTGTGAAAAAAATGAAAAAGAAGGGGCTAGAGTTCTTTCACAGTCTCTCATCATTTTAGAACTGATGTGTTTTCAATATTATATTTAACGAAGCCATGATGGCTGCTTTTTTATTTTATGCTGCTAACAGCCATTGACAAAGCCAATAGTTCTGGCTTGTTGTAGGTGTAACAGTACTTGTTATGTTATATATCTGGATACAATGACAGAAGACGCAAAATACTAGTTGGGCGGTACACTATACTGAGCACAGATTTCTAAGCGTGGGTGTTTTAAGCCACTCCCTGAATTACATCAAACACCCCCTTTTGGAGAGACCTCAGTATTTTCATCCCACTTAAAGCCCTGGAAACAACACCATGTCACAGTCACCTCATGGCCTGGCACTGTGCATTATGCTTGACTCATGACTTTCACTGTTTCAGATTGCCTATGTGAAGGGGTGCAGTGAACCCACCCCCACCCCTTGCTTTAGGAACTACATGGGCTTCTTCTGTCTGCAATTCTGCAGACAAAGGCTCAGCTCATAATTAATATGAAAAGGTGGGTGAGTGAGTAAATGAAGGGATGGGTGGATGGCAGGATGGATTAGTGAATGGGTGAATGATTGAATGAATGAAAGGGTGAATGGATGTATCTGAGAGAAAGGATGGATTGATGGATGGATAGGTGAGTTGAAGGATGGATGAGAGAAAAGGTAAATAGATGGATGTATGGATGGATGAGTAAAAGGGTGGATGGATGAGTCAAAGGATGGATGGATGAGTCAAATGGTGGATGATGGGCGAGTGAATGGGTGGATGGATGAGTGAAATGATAGATGATTGATATGTGAACGGGTGAATGGATGGACAGATGAGTGAAAGGGTGGATTTAAGGATGGATGGGTGAGTGAAAGGGAGGGTAGATGAACAAAAGGATGGATAGATGAGTGAAAGGATGGATGAGCGAAAGGATGGATGAGTGATAGGGTCAATGGATGGATTTATGAGTGGATGAGTAGATGGATGGTGGGTGGATGGATGGAAGCATGGGTAAGTGACAGGGTTGATGGAGAGAGAAATGGAGGATGGATTGTATTGGTGAAAGGGTAAACGGCTGGATGGCTGAGTGAATGGATGGATGGGTGGCGGAGTGGATGGATGAGTGTACAGATGGATAGGGTGAAAGGGAGAATAGATGGATAATGGATTGATGAATGAAAGGGTGGATGGCGGGGTGGATGAGCGAAATGATAAGAGGTAATGCCCAGGAAGGCACGCACCTCCCTTTGTGTGGATGGTACAGACATTTGTGCGATTGTTTGAATTCGTTCTGGGGTCAATCATCTTCCCTCCCTCAACAAGAGATGACCTAAATAGGTAACCTCTTGGCGGCAATATTGCAATTTAAAGGGTGACACCTTGTGATGCAGGTCAGACAAATGAAGCAACAGTGAAACAGGCACATCCTTACAAACATCCTCTGAATCAGCAGCAACTAACAAATCGTCCACATACTGAATAAGAGTGGCACCTGGGGGCAAAGTGAAAGCATCGAGCTGAGATTTTGGAGGGACTCTCACAATAGCCTGGAGGCACACGTTTGAATCGGAAACTTCAGCCTCCAAGAGCGAAGCCAAAAATATCCCTACTTTCCTCAGCAATAGGAATACTGAAGAAAGCATTTTTTAGATCAGTAACCGAGAACCATGCCGCCGAAGCGGGTATTATAGTAAGCAAGGCAGTGATATCTGGGACAACAGGAAACTGGGGAACGACAATCTTGTTGACCTCCCGAAGATCGATCACAAAGCAATATACAGGAGGCTGAGAAGGATCAGTGCGTTTAAGGACAGGTAGAACAGGACTGTTACAAACATGACCTCTCGTCTCTTCAACCACACCCTTCTGAACCAGATCATAGATAATAGCCAACAAAGCTCGTTCACCATCATTGGAAATCTTATACTGAGGAATGCTTGGTAATTTAACATTAGGCTTAATAGTAACCATGTAAGGCGGAATCTGGAGCACACCAACATCATTCGGACCTGTAGCCCAAAGTGTAGCAGGAAGAGACTGTAATTCAGGTGGGAATTGGTCCTTAGATAAATACATAGGAGAAAACAATTTCTCACCTAAAGTAAGATGCACACCAGAGGGGGAACAACACAACATTGCATGAAGATGTTTCAACAAGTCCAAACTCAACAAGTTCTCTCCGCAACCAGTTGTTAAAATAAGCGGAGCTTCCAAATTGTAAGGACCAATCGAAAGAGGCAAAGGACAAGAAACCGGGTTAGTAACTGGGGCGCCAGAAAATCCTACAGGAACATTAGTTAAGCCAGACAAAGGTGACCCAGGGAGTTTGGATTGAATGATAGAACTTCTCATTGCACCAGTATCCAAAAGAAATGGCTCTGCAACACCCAATGCAACGACTTCAACATAAGGCCCATTCTGATCCACTGGAACTGATACGACTCCCTTACTTTGTCCATGGCTATCCTAACTAGAATGAAATTCCTGAACCTCACCCTCAACACAATATTCCTCATTATAATATTGCGCAGACTGAGTATTCTGCTGATCAAAATAATTCATAGAATCCTGAGGGGGAAAGGAACGCTGCCTTTGAGGCAACGCACCTCACCTCTACCTCTAGGGTGCTGATTGAAAACCACCACGGCCTCGCGGCCCTTGGAATCCACCATTACGCTGCAATAAAACCGGACAGCTATTATTAAAATGACCTTCCTCTTTACAATAGGCACATTGATTAGGACCTAGCAACGGCGCGGAACAAAAGGTTCAGGTTTTTGTAACAACCTCTGAAGCTGGGGAGGCTGTTGAAACTGGCGCTGGGCAGAACGAGGGGGATGTCTGTTGCAAAAGAACCTTTGTTTTTAATTCCTTAGTCTTCTTCTCAATCTTATCTTTCTCCTCTTTATCCCTATTCTCATAATACTGAGCAGTAGCTAATATCTGTGCAGACGAAGAAACAGCCCACAAACTCTCTGAATCTTTCAGCTTATGCGATAATTCTGGAAGCAAATTAAATACAAATTCATCCACAAACAATCACTGTCCACCTTCAGTACTCATATCTTGACCACTATGGTCAATAAACGTCTCCTCAAAACGAGTAAAGAAATCGGAAACACTCTCATCTTTCTTCTGCTTACATGCAGCTAACTTATCCCAGTTAACACGTAAGGCAGGCATCATCATCTTCATCAGAGTGATGATTCTACCAGGCAATTATGCAATCAAATCATCTGGCTTAGCACCACCTACTTGTGCTGCATCTGCTGCAGTTATAGCAGCCCAATTACCACCTAAAGCTTGGTTGTGGTCCTCCCTACGAATCTGAGCCCAAAACGCTTGTGGAACTACATTTCCCATCAGCATATAAATATCGGCCAAATTAATAATACACGCATCAACAGTCTGGGACAGTTCTTTATAATATCCAGCAGGATTTTTACAAGGGTCTGGTAAAGACTGTTTGAGCGCCAGAACTTCAGATTGTTTACAGGGGACATGTGCCCATATACGCTGGAAATGAGCAGGGATAGGCGGAACAGTGCCTGCCTTTGTAACCGCGTCCCTCCATACTGGAGGAACTTCCCTCATAGGATAATGTTTCATTTTCTGTCTAACTGCAGGATCAGGATCAAGAATAGTCTGAGAAGAAAATAAAGACCTGAAAGTGACAAGTGTCCTTACAGCGTCCTCAACTTCGGAACCCACAATAAGTCCTTTATCAAACTTATCCTGCACGTTCAACAGACCCTGAGGGGTTAAATCCAACTCCATATTTTCCCATCCTTTCACAAGAATATCACACATGACATTAAAAACATATCTCTGCATGGGCGCATTCCACTGGAAAAAGGTACACAGAATATCAGGTACACTATACTGTGGACCACTCATGATCCATTCGTGAGCAAGAGAGTCCAACGCAACTCGTTCGTCAGAATCTGGGATTTGACTACGGGATTGCCTTCGAGAAAAAGCAGGAGTCCAATTAAAAGACCCAAAGAGGAGGGAGAAAAGACCAGAAACCGTATCAACCAACCATTTGCGAGTTGAGGAAGAATCAGACAGTAAAACTGGAAACACGGTATTAAGCAAAGGAAGAGAAGGACTAGTCGCGACAAGAGGAACCGAAGATGAAGGAGACTGAGGTACAGAAGTTAGTGGCAAAGGAGACGGGGTGGCAATGCAGGAAGAGGCAATTGCGGAAGAGCCGGACCAACTGGCTGAACAACAGGTTGCTGGACAGGTGGCAACAATAAGGGTGCATTAGCTCCTGGTACATAAGGCGGAGGCAATCTCAACAAATGGTACATTAAGGGATCTTCGTCACGATCCTTATTCTGTGGAGAAGTAGGAAACACAGGGTAGCATCTATCTATTGCCATACGATGTTGTCTGTCTGAGACTTCCATCGCTCGATCAATCTCATTGTCTTTAAACTGCTGGGCAGCCTGTATGATCGTCATATCCTTCGCTTTTCTATCTCTTTTTGCCTGCTTAATTTCTCTCTGCTTGGCTTCTTTACGCCAATAGCGGAAAGAGTCAAACATTGCCGCCCGAGCTTTTCTTTTGAAAAAAATTGCTTCCAAATTGTCTAATATATCAGGCTCAAAGCTACCATTTTGTGACCACTGCAAAACACCATCTTTCTTCGTGTATCGGATCCATGCCTCATTAAAGGCAATGGGACCAACACCATGTTTAAAATCGAGCTCATAAGTGGGAGTTCCAACTGGAGGAATCGGACAATAGTCCTCGAGCCAGGAATCCCTATTACAACCGAAACAACAAAACTTCCTAAATTTGCTAAAACCAGGCATCTTAAATTCACTGGTCCGTTTACCAGCTTCAATGGGTTAAAGCAAATAACACAGCACAAACGTACTCACACCTTGGCTTCGGCTATTGCAATGGTCGAATAACAAAATTCAAAAACAAAACAAAGAAGTGAGCGCTACCCACGAATACTTAACTAAATGGTCTCTCACGCCAACAGAGGTCCGTCTAACGTATCGCGATACCAATCATCACCAAAGGGACCAAGGCAGGGCGGCAGTCAGGGCAGCAGTCGTCAGCAGCCATCGGAAAGGAGTAGCCGCACTGCAAAAGACCTTCGGTCCACTTCGACATACAGGGGTCGCTTGACGTGGTTCGCGAATCCTCCGGAATTTTCTTGCGAGGCTTCTCACGACCCTCGGGCTTAACCGCTACCACTGAAGCCACCCCACATTGGGCGCCAGTTGGAGAACCGGGCCTTATGGGCCTGGTGGAGCAGGGCACGCCTTAAATCCCCGAGTTCACCTGGCTTGTCGAACAGAGACACAAGACACTCTGTTGTGCGTAGAAAACCATGTTTATTAGCTGCAGCCAAGCACAGTTGTCCCAGTAGTACGTACAGAGTATATTCTGAGGAGACTGCCACTTTAGTCCGTGGCGCACAATCTATTATAGCACACATTCTTACAACATTTACTCCCTGTACATACAGAGCTAGCCAATAGGAAAAGTTGAAAAACAAGCTATCAGGTGTCCCAAATACGCCCCTCTCTCAAACAATGTGTGTTACCCCTCCCAACAAATTAATCAGTGCTAGTACCGACAATTCAATTTGCAGGTGGCAGGACGTATTTGTGTGCCTCAAAGGATAGTTGTGTAACAAGAGAATACAAGGAGAGAATAGCGAAGGCCAGTCGGATAAGATAATGTAAGGAAAGAATAGGAGAAGCCAAATAGTCAGTCGAGATAGGGATCAATCAACCCAGACATGGATTAGTGAACTCGGCCAGACCTTGACATCGGTTTCGTAAACAAGGTCAGGGGGTTACTCTTTAATCGAAGAGACACGGAGCAGCTGATAAAGGCAAAAACACTCCGTTCGCCATGCTGCCTGAGTGAGGCCAACACAAAATGGCGACGAGACACAAAATGGCGGCTAAATACGGGACAAAGTCAGAAACCGAAGAACCTTAGTTCGGGCTTGACTGTTCCAATTGGGCGCAAGGTCAAGACTGATTTGCATATGGCTGGGTCCAAACTGGAATGGCATGGTGAGCAAAAAAACTATAGATTTAGGTCCAGATCTCTGTACTGGGGTGAATGTATGACATTGTTCTGCATTCGTTCTATCAATTGTTCTTTTTGCATTTGTTACCCTGAGTGGGACGGGTATACACAGATGTGGTTCCTGTGCTTTCCATGCCACTGGAGTCAAGCTGGCTGATGAGGGCTGAAAGCCTGAAACCGGTCCTAGGATGCTTGTCTCCAGTCCAGGGACGACCTAGCCTGGCAGGTCAGGCTTGACTATTACTATTGGGTGCAGGGACAAGACTGATTTGCATATGGCTGGGTCCAAATTAGAATGGCATTGTGAGCAAATAAACAATGGATTTAGGCCCAGATCTCTGTACAGGGGTGAATGTATGACATTGTTCTGCTTTTTGTCCATCAATTGGTCTTTTAGCATTTATCTACAGCTTGAGACATCAAGGAAATAAGGACTACTTCCCTACTAGCACAGGCTACTATTATCTGAACAGTGACATGTTACATTAAAATGAACTATACCAATACGTCAGCTACTGCTGCTTATTGCCCTATCAAAATAAACCACTTGCCTGGCCTAAACCTTCCTTTTTAATATTTATATGGTACCCATAAGGTAGCCCTAAAGGCTCATAGGACAGAGTGAATTTTGTTTGAAAAGTAGGACATGTGTGCTTAAGTTTACATGTCCTGGCAGTCAAAGACATTTAAAACGGGGGAACACGGTTTTATTCTTGATGTCGGCTCAACATCCGGTGATTCTGGACAAAGCACTTAATCTCAGGATGCCTAAATAAAAATGCTACAAAAAAACTGTTGCAAGGCCTATCTCTCCCACTGACTAAGTGGGTTCCTACATTTATTAAGTGATAACTTTTTCTTCAAAGCACATAGAGATATGCGGTTTATACTCAACTGAATTGTAACTTAAACTACTCTGTAGTATGGAGTCCCCGCTAGCCGGGAACTCCAACATGGAGCCCGGCGCTTCGACCTGCGACAAGGCGGTTAGCCGTCTAGTGGAGGAATGGCATCCTCCTATGACGTCAGATGCCATACTTGAAAGCAGGGAGGGACTGGGACTCGAGGAGAAGAAGGACAAAATAACGGGAGACGAAGGAGATCGAGGACTGACTGTGGAGCAAGAAGAACAGAATGGGAGCGCGGAACAAGGAGATCCGAGATGCAGGAGAGAGGAGGACACTGGCGTGACCGGAGAAGACCTTGGTGGAGCCTTGCGTCCCGAGCAGATAAACGCTGAAGTATCAGGACGCCCTAAGGAAGGAGAGGATGCCCAATACCCCCTACTGCGGTCCTGGAGGACCGCAGCCGAGGCAAGCGTACGGGGTACACGTTTTGAGGAGGCTGACTGGGCGGGGAGCAGTATATAGAGGGAGAACGACTAATCAGAAAAAGGAGGGAGGGAAGGGAGCACCGAGCCTTGATCGTGCCCTCACGTTCTTTTTTTTTCCTCACGGTGGTGGCATCATTTAGACTGGTGACGGTAGCACTGACAAGAGGAAGTAAGTGCCAAAACCAAAGTCTGTTCTTTCTTTTTCTTTTTATTTGTTTTGTTTGCTGGTGCCTTTCCTCTACTTCTTGAAACAACAGAGCCCAACCTCAAGCCAAGAGAACCCAGAGGAAGAAGAGGAACCAAAAGCCAGGGTCCCTTCCATGAACAAGAGACATTGGAGATCCCCTCCTTTTTCTTTGAACTTGTATGAAGACTATTTATTTTTGTTTGCTTACCCTGTCTTCAGATACTGTTAGGAAATAAACAGATCCTAAGGCTTGAATTGCCTTGTCACCCAAACAACTAGTTTCTTTTGCCTTATTTGAACCCCTTTAACGCCCAAATCCTACACCTTCTTTAAGGGTAATGTTGGATTTTAAGTCATAATTCTGAAAATGCCACTTTTTGAAAGGTGTCCTAAACAATGCCTTCTGCCATTGTCCTAAGTCACATGGCTGTGAAAGGCTCTACTGTTGGGGATTGTGTAATGCTTTTAGACAGTGAAACTAAGGGGAATTAGGTGTGGACAAGATGAGCCATCCTAGCAGGATGATTGGGTGAGCAACACCCAGTCCCACTTGGACTTCAAATGCTCTGGCTCACACACACACACACACAAAGGAATGACACCAGGCCTGCACTGTCTTTTGTCACCGCAGACTTTTCGGAACCTTGATAGGGGAAGGGAAGAATGTTCCAGACCCATATGTGGGGCAGCATAGGCAATGCCCCTACTCCAAAGGCTGGCACCAGGTATAAAATATTGGACCTCAAGAGCCACACTTTAGTACAATCCAGAATCTGTGGACATTACAGAAGATGGACCGCCCTGCCACCTGAGGACTGCCCTGTTACCAGAAGACTGCCCTGTTCTATGAGAAGGAAGGCTGGCCCTGCTCCCTTTATACCTGGTTAGCCTGAGTGGCTAACCTGAGTTGCCTGACCTTGTGCCTGAGGTACAGGGATACCACTGACGCCAAAGTCCTCCGTGCAACAACCCAGATGACCTGCTGCACTGGGCCTGCAACTGGACCTGCCTGGGACCTTTTAACCTGTGCTAGAGTGAGTACCTGATCCCCAAGAGGTGCCTGCCCAGGTCGTGGGCCCTTGGATGGCATCCATGGAGCTCTTTCTGGCATAAAAGGTGAAATCCTGAAGTTTTGGGTTCTTTGTGACCACTAATGGACTAATTCACAGCAGGACTCTGCTGGCCACAATGCCCACCAAAGGGAAACTCCTGAGAACCCAACTCCATAATCTGCAGGCACATCTAGCGACGAACGTCAATAAGATCTTCACATCACGCTACAGCATCGACAGCCCACAATGATGGCCAACATGAAGCTACAGCAATGACTATCTCCGACACCCAATTCAATCAATCAATCAATCAACCAATCAGCATACTTGTAAAGTGCGCTACTTACCCGTAAGGGTCCCAAGGCGCTGAAGGGAGGGGCAGGGGATGCTGCTACTGCTCGAAAAACCAGGTCTTCAGGAGCCTTCTGAAGGTGAGAAGGTCTTGGGTCTGCCGTATGTGGGTAGGGAGGGTGTTCCAGGTCTTGCCGGTGAGGTAGGAGAAGGATCTGCCACCAAAGGTCGTTCGTTAGATGCGGGGGACAGTTGCGAGGGTGAGGCTGGCGGAGCGGAGCTGGAGGGTGGAGGTGTGGAAGCTGAGTCTGCTATTCAGGTAGACTGGTCCGGCGTTGTGGAGTGCTTTGTGTGCGTGGGTGAGGAGCTTGAAGGTAATCCTTTTGTCGACGGGGAGCCAGTGTAGGTCTCTCAGTTGGGGGTGATGTGGCTGCGGCGGGGGACATTGACGATCAGTCGGGTGGAGGCGTTTTGGATACGTTGTAGTCGTCATAGGTGTTTGGCTGGGATTCCTGTGTAGAGTGCATTGCCGTAGTCCAGTCTGATGCTGACGCGGGTCTGCATCACCGTTCTTCTTGTTTCAGTGGAGATCCACTTGTAGATCCTGCAGAGCATGCGGAGGGTGTTGAAGCAGGAGGAGGAGATGGCGTTGACTTGCTTTGAGATTGAGAGGGAGGAGTCAAGGATAAATCCTAGGTTGCGTGCATGGTCGCTAGGTGTTGGTGCTGTTCCCAGTGTGGTCGGCCACCAGGAGTTGTCCCAGGCTGAGGGGGTGGGTCCGAGGATGAGGACCTCCATCTTGACCGAGTTCAGCTTCAGATGGCTCATCCACTCGGCGACGGCCTTCATTCCCTCATGGAGGTTGGTTTTGGCGGTGTGTGGGTCCTTGGTGACGGATAGGATGAGCCTGGTGTTGTCGGCATCGGAGATGATGTTGAGGTCGTAATGGCGGGCCACTTGTGTGAGGGGGGCCATGTAGGCGTTGAACATCGTCAGGCTGAGGGATGAGCCCTGGGGGATGCTGCAGATGATGTCAGTGGCTTTGGATCAGAAGGGTCGGAGGCGGGCACTCTGGGTTCTTCCAAACAGGAAGGACGTGGTCCAGTCAAGAGCCTTTCTTGGATTCCGGCTTCTAGGAGGCGTGTCTTTAGCGTGCGATGGCAGACTGTGTCGAAGGCGGCTGACAGTTCCAGGAGGATGAGGGCTGATATTTCGCCGTTGTCTAGTTGGCGCCTGATGTCGTCTGTGGTGGGGATGAGGGCAGTCTCGGTGCAGAGGTTTAGTCTGAATCCGGACTTGGATGGGTCCAGGATGTTGTTGTCTTCCAGGTGGCGGGCCAGTTGCATGTTGATGATTTTTTCGATGACCTTTGCCAGGAACGGGAGCTGGGAGTTGGGCCGGAAGTTCTTGAGGTCCTTGGGGTCTGCTTTGGGCTTCTTGAGGAGGGTGTTGATTTCGGCGTGTTTCCAGCTTTCCGGTAATGTCGCTGTTTCGAAGGAGATGTTGATGACCTTCCGTAGTTGGGGTACGATGGCAGCGTCTGCTTTGTTGAATACGCGGTGTGGGCATGGGTCAGACGGAGATCCAGAGTGGATGGAGTTCATGACCTTGCATGTCTCGTCGTCATTGACGTTGGACCAGGAGGTCAGGTGGTTGGTGCTGGTGGTGTTCACAGGGGTGGTGGTGTCTGGAGCAGTCGGGCGGTTGTGGTGTTGAAGCTGCCATGGATGTCAGCGATCTTGCGGTGGAAGAAGATGGCTAGTGAGTTGCACAGTTCTTGTGAGGGCGGGATGTTGTTGGTGTTGGCGCTGGGGTTGGAGAGTTCCTTTACGATGCTGAAGAGCTCTTTGCTGTCGTGTGCATTGTAATCCAAGCGGTCTCTGAAGGAGGATCTTTTGTCTAATCCGGTGAGGTGGTGGTGTCTGTGGGTGGTGTCCTTGTGGGCTGCTTGGTTGTCCGGTGTGCGTTTGTGGAGCCATGTCTTCTCCAGTTCCCGGCATGCATGTTTGGAGGCCTGGAGCTTTTTGGTGAACCAGGTGGCTCTCTTGTTGGCATGGCTGTCGGAGGCTTTCTTGAGTGGGGCGAGGGTGTTGGCGCAGTCGTCGATCCACTGTCTGAGGTTGCGGGCTGCGGTGTCTGGGTTGGTGGGGTCGGTGGGTGGGTTCTTGGTGAGGGAGGTGGTCAGCTGGTCTTTGGTGACTTTGCTCCAGCAGCGGCGAGGCAGCTGTTGAGTGCAGTGGTGCGTGGTTGGTTTCTTGAAGGTGAAATTGATGCAGCAGTGGTTGGTCCAGTGGAGTTTGGTGGTGTGGTCGAAGGCGACATGGGAGCCTGTGGAGAAGATGGGGTCAAGCGTGTGGCCAGTGGCGGGTGGGTGCTGTGACGAGTTGTCTGAGGCCGAGGTTGGCGAGGTTGTCGATCAGGGTGGCAGAGTTGGCATCGTTGTTGTTCTCGATGTGGAAGTTCAGGTTCTGCAAACTACAGTGATGTATGCCCATGCAGCCTGCTTTTTTGTACTACTGTGATAACCATCCACAACGCTGTCCTTGCTCCTCGCAGCCCACTCAACCACAAAGTGTCACAATACTAGGGGGCAAGAATACAAACTTGTATATATATTGACTCCACAATATCCAGTACCAACATCGCCTTTAACCCCTTCGATGTTGATGACAAGCTCAGCTCATCATCAGCCACGGGTGACGTGTGCGGATGATGAGCTGAGCTCGTCATGTATCGCGGTAATTTCAAAAATGCCGCACAGCGCAAAAATCACCGCAGCAGCAATGCGGTTAAGGTAAGCTTACCCAGCGAAATATCGATTTACTGTTCCCACTGCCACATACACTTAACTTCACAATACATTGGCAGCTGACATTATGGAGCCCATGTCAGAGCCTGTAGATTTTTTTTGCTGTTATTGTCTTAGATTTGTCTTGTTTCCCATAGTGTTGTATTGTACCCACATGTGTATCCGAATTCACTGGAAACAAGTGTTCGGTCTGGTGCTTGGCAGTAAGGTGTAGCAGTGAGAACATAGCACAGTCCCCGTTGGAAAGGGAAGATGAGTGCTGCTGATATATTACTAGCCCTGGGCGTAGTGGGCGTAGTGGGGCTTCGCGGAGCTACGTGAAGTGGGCGAGAAACTACGCCCACCTCCGCACTCAGCATAGCCCCACTACGCACCGCAGGCCTCCCTCCCTCCCGCCCTCCCTAAATACTTTAATTTAAATGTTAGAAAGAATTAAAAGGCACTTACCTTGCCCGCCGCTGCCCGCCGCGTCTACGGGGCTCCCTCTCTTCATCGCTGCCGTCTTGGGTACTAATGCGCATGCGTGGGCGGCCGCGCATGCGCATTTCTCTGTTTTAAGAAGTGTTGTCTGCCTGAGATCTGGTGCAGGAGATCTGACTTGTCACTCCATCTCGGAGCAAGTGAAAGATCTTCATCTCACCCGCTCACAACTAGAGGGGAGGAATACAGAGGGAGAAGGGGCTACAAGGAGTTGAGAAGAAAAAGAAAAGAAATAGGAGAAAGGAAAGGGAAACAAGAGTGAGGAAATTTATATAAATCTTGTGAATCGAGATAGCTGGATGCCAGCACAGGTGCCCAGGTTTTGTTGCGCCATTCAACACAACCCAATGCGGTAGCCATTTTATAGCCAGGTTTTGCACACAAGCCCCAACTAAACCATTATAATCCAAACAAAAGCAAAATAGATTGCGTTATTTGTGGGGGCATGGCTAGGGCGCCGATGGTGGAGGTCGCCTGAGCGCTCGGCTCCGCGATCGAGCCGCCATTAATCCTGATTCCCGGACGACAAGGGCTCCCCAGCCCTCAGATTGTTGAGTGAAGTGGGTGCTGAGCCGGGGGGCGACTTTGGAGAACCGCAGCGAGGCACGGTTGAGGTGAACGAGGACCGAACGAGTGCCCACAGACTGAGCTCAAAATGGCGCCGTCTCCGTTTTAATGATCCTGAGGCAGTCTGCGGACCTAGGAGGCCGGTGACTCCGGCGCAGCCTTCTTTCTCTTTCCCCTTATGGAGGAACGACGCAGATGCCGGCTGCCTGAGTGACCGACAGCACTTGTGAACTTTCCAAACGGTGCCCATCGAGACCGCCGCTCGGCTGGACCCTTAGCAGGCTGCGGAGCTGCGGAGGGAGCTGACCCAAACCCCGTCATACTCGGGACGACGCCGGCCCTAGCCGCCTCGGACCTCAAAAACGTTGGCACGTGTGCCCACTTGGTCCTCGCTGGAAGGGACCCAGGCCTGGCGCAGAGAGCTGGAGGCCGGGAGAGTGGCTGGAAAGAGACCGGCCTAGCCATCGAGCCTACGAGGACCGATGACGGTGAGAGGAAAGGCCTACAGTCTGTGACGAAGGTGGAGGTGGCTCGAGACGATCGAAGGCCCCGACGGCACACTACGAACTGATAGTGACCCTTCTCCCCCCTCTCCGCACTTTTGCTTTGAGGAGGTGTGCTGCAGGCTTCCGCTTGGCCCCTTACTACCGCGGCCTGACAAAAAGACGATTTGAAGGAGCCCGCGCCACGTGGTATCTAATGCGGGCGCCATTGTTGCCTAATCCACACAACCTCGTCGCAGCTGCAATGACCCACCAACAGCTATCATTGAACCCCCACATTCACTGCGAGCGGAGTGACCCGATTGGGGGAACGCCTGGTTTCTATGCTCCTGGACTGTGAGCGGTCGTGACCCACCCTGCCGCCATATCGGGGACGGGCCGACAGGTCGCGCCGATACAGGGGCTGAGGCGGGGGCTGGCGGCACTCCGGTTGACGCCCCCTGACTGGGCGATCGCCAGATCCACCGCTGGAGATCGCGGCCACCATGGTGAAGCCGAAGGGCACTAAGGGTGGTGCACAGGCCGCCTCGGACGCGGAGACGCCGGACAAAGAAGACCAGCTGGGCCCGGAGACGTCGCGGGACCCACACCTCCAGCACCGACTGGACAAGATTCTGGCGGCGATAACCGATACGAGATCGGCACTCCAACAAGATATTGCCCAGGTTGCGACGAGCCTGGGCTTGCTCAGAGCGGACCACGGTAAGCTCTCGGACAGAGTCAAAGAGGTGGAGAGCTCGGTTGGAACCCTAGAGCCGGCGCAAAAAACATTAGCCGCCACCATGAAGGACGCTCTGACTCGGATAGATGCTCTAGAGAGGAGGACAGAGGACGTGGAAGGACGCAATAGAAGGAACAACATCCTTGTAGTTGGCCTACCGGAAAAAATCGAAGGTGGGGACATGGTGGTCTACTTAGAGGATTGGCTCAGGACGGTGGTGGCAACCGAGGGGCTCTCCTCTTTTTACACCCTGGAACAGGCGCACAGGGTCCAGTCCAAGCCACCGCAGCAAAGCCGACCTACGCGTCCGGTGGTGGCGCGGTTGCTACACATCCGAGACAGAGATCTGCTGCTCAATAACGCCAGAATGAATGGACCATATCAGGTGGCAAACAGTAGAGTGAACATTTTTCCGGACTACACCTATGAGACCCAGCGTAAGCGAGCCTCCTTCTTAGCAATCAAACGTGAACTGAGAAGTGAGAGCATCCAGTATTCATTACTGTTTCCAGCGAGGCTCCGCATCATACCAGATGGCACAACTAAATTCTTTGATACCCTGGACGAAGCGTGTAGCTGGTTGGAACTGTATAGAGCTGGCAAAGATGGCCCTGGGTCTTCTTTTTCGACTACCTCGGAGGTCGGACTACGGCGGAGGTCTAAGAGGATCTGGAATCGCCGGGGCAGACTTGGCCGTCCCTCGACTGTGGAGACTACAGCGGAACGGCGAGGAGTGTTGGAGATGGTATCCAGTATGTCAGGCTCTCAAGGTTGACCCATAATTGAGGATTCACAACCTGGCGGTGGTGAGGGCCGCATGGACACGGAGGACTCAGAGACTGATAGTGTGAACCTCCCTGTGATAACCCCAGAGACGGCAGAGGGACTGCTTGATGGCCAAGGGTGATTCCGGGTGAGCCGGTTCCAGCGGAGGGGGGAATAGTTGGGGAGGGGGTGAACCCTCGCGGGGACTATTGGGCAATTGGATGAGGGGTGGGCTGTGGACAAGTCCTGTATTTGCCCTCGTTACTTATGGCTCGATCGCACTTAGATGGCTTGGACGTGGGGAGACCCCCTTTCATTGCTCGACCCCCATACTGCCCTTAAGGCATGCCTGCGGTGGCTACCGTCAGGATAGTTTTTGGTTTTCTGGGTACAGTTTGGATGGGAACTAGATGGCAATCTTTGGGACCTGTTCTGGGGAGGGTGGGGGGCACATGGTTTGGGGTTGAATTGCTGTTGTTGTGGGGGGTACGCCATCGGTGCAGGGCAATCACTGTGTTTGCTCTTACTCGAGCACGACTGGGAGAGACTTGGAGAGACGCAATGGGACAGTGGCTGAACTATCCACTTTGAAATGCATTACCTGGAACGTGCGCGGGCTGCATTCCATGTCCAGGCGCCACAAGATACACGCTTACCTAGTGCGTAGAGGAGTACAGATTGCCCTTTTGCAGGAAACGCACCTTACGAAAGCGGAGGGACTAGCCTTACAGCGCAGGTGGAGGGGACAGCTATACAATACCACATACTCAGATTGTGCTGGAACCGCGTGCAACGCAAGTCGGGAATGACACACCCCTATACCCCCGAAATCCCATTGGGAATGCTCACAGCATTGCCACATGGTGGAGACTGGTCGCAATTACAAGTTTGGGAGGACGCAGGCATACAGGTTATCGGCGACCTCTACGAGGATGGAGTGCTACTGCCCTTCCAGGCAATTTTAGACCGCTTTGACGTCCCTCTGGGCGATTTCCTGCTACACGCGGCAGTCACAAGGGCACTCCAGGTGCACTGGCGGAATGGTCTTGAAGAACCACAGACGTCTATGGCATGTCAGTATGTTATGATGGCAGCGGGAACGGTTAAAGCTGTAACGTGCCTATACTCCAGGATGGTTAACGAGTGGTTACCTCCATTGGAGACACTCAAGGCCAAGTGGGAGGCAGACATAGGGAGGGACATCCCGGAGACCACGTGGGCCCAGCTGATGCGCGGGCTTGGAAGAGCACGCGCAACGCTCGGTTCCAATTGGTCCACTTTTATATCTTACACCGTCACCGAGCATACCTGACCCCGGAGAAGATACAAAAGTACTTCGCCTCTGACACTGCGGCCTGCCCTAGGTGCCGGATGATTGGAGCTGACCTAACCCACATGTTGTGGTCCTGCCCCGCTTTGTCCTCCTACTGAACGTTGATTGGGGACACCCTTAATAAGGTCACAGAGCGGACACTACAATTCGACATTGCAGTAGGGATCTTACATTGGTTCCCACATACCCCCAAAAACAAAGTTACCAGTACATTTATTGACATGGGACTGCTCCTGGCGAAACGGGAAATAACACAACACTGGAAGGCACGAGCTGGTCCAACGGGCACTAAATGGCGCAACGAGTTTCCTAAGTGGGCTGAGGGAGAGAGCACCCTGAGATATCAACTAGCGAGGCGGCAGCAGAATGAGAGGGTGTTGGAATCAGCGCAAGCATGGGAAGCATTAGTGCAGGCCTTACGCGATCACAGTACACCTAGCGACACTGATAGTGATGCCAATGAGCAGCCTGCATCACCGTAATGCAACAGATTCACTGCATTCCTTCCAGAATGCGAAAAGTCTCCTGCCAAATGCTCTCTGATAATCTACATAAGCACCGATGGCGTGGGGGGCAGGGGGATAGAGGGAAGAGGGAGCGCTACAAGCTTCCTAATAAACTCTTGGGACTTTGAACCTGTTGCTTGGACACTGGACCTCTGGGTGAGTTTTGTTAAGTTGAAGGGGGGGGTTCTTTATTTTAGAAAAGCAGATGTGAAATTCTATTTTATAACTGGTCGTATTTGGATGGCCGCAAGATCCAAGCTCATCATTTAGATACAAATTGCCGCCCGACCCCCGGGTTGTGGGCTGAATGGCCGTGTAACAGTACTACCTCACCATCGGTGTTACCATCACCGATTGCCTTATCGTTGACCAATTTACAACTGCAACTCGTATCTGCAATAAAAAAATATTTACAAAAAAAAAATAGATTGCGTTATTTGTAAAACCAATGTATGACACAAAGAATTGGATGTGAAAAACAGTCTGATGTACTCAATGCAATCTTCACACATAAAATGGCCTTCATACATCCCAATGGAGGCGGAAGGATACATACAAACAGCCAATACCATGTTGGCGAGACAAAAATATTCCTATGTGCAGGTCCAATATCTGAGTGACAATTTCTCAGACCTTTGGCTGAAGGTGGCTAACCCAAAGTGATCTTTGTACTATTTGAACACAAGAGGGCATATTCACAGGCCTCTTGCACCGCCGGCACGTCACTTTTATTATTGGAAAACATGACGTACCAACCTAGTTAGAGGCTTGGAAATAAGTCCCAAGAGGTTTTGCTGGCATCGCCAGGTCAAAAAAGTAAAATATTTCAAAGGCTGGAGTGACACATGGGGGCATATGTACAAGAAATTAACACTGCCATAGCGTCAATTTTTTGAGATTACAGCAGCTTTTTTTATCACCTTATTTACTGCAGTTAGCTGCACTTTTCCAGTGAAACGTGATTTTTAAGATTGACACTTCTGTTAGAGGGACTTAACGAAAATTAGATGCAAGGTGGGCATTCCCGTGCAAAAACTGCTGCTAACCCCATTTCACTATATGTACAATGAAATTCCCATATTGCAATAACCCCCTAAAACTGCCGCTAAGTCCAGTTAGAGGCAGTTTTTTATGACCAGAAAATAGCTGACCTTAAAATTGGTGCAAACACTTGGGTCCACATATTAGATGCTTGGGTGCTGGACATCGCTACAAGGAACAACGCTGAGCTGCCCTGTGCCCAAAAAAATGGACAGGGATGCGCCCTATTAATCAGATAGGGTGCATTCATCTGCCCCATTCGTAAAATTGTTGCATTGCTGTGACAAAATAGTTCTGCGACAATTTTCACTGTGCCCTCCTTGCGACACCATAGATGCGCCGTATTCAATGTATGGCACTCCAAGTCGCAATCAATGACAGATACATCTGGAATCCTGCGTGGCTTTGCTACACAACTGTAGCAAAGTCACACATTGCTACAGTTGCGTTGCAAGCATGATGCATCTCCAGCAATGCATACGGCCAGCCTATCCCTTTGGCACTGCGTCAACCTTACACCTGCCATGAAACAGGCGTAAGGTTTTGACACAGTGGCGTCCTAGAATTGTCGCAGTGAAATCTGAGAGACTTCACTTCACCAATCCTACAAGGCTTTGTTGTGTGGGAACACCCACCCTGAATACATCATACATAACGCATGTATAATGTGGCACGGGGCCTCACACGGTCGCGCATATGCCCAGATGTGTCACTTTGTGAATACGCTGCAACGGGGTGCAAGATTCACGCTGCAAGTATGTCAAGAAAATGATACACCAGGGGTGTTAAACTGCGGGAAGGGGCTCAGGATTAAGCCCTCCTGTCTCTTTCCCTATGATGGCGCACAATGGCTCAATGCAGCAACGTAGACACCCTTGCGCCATGGTGCCAGGGTGACTGTTTTGCGGAGTTGGTTGATGTTGTGGCTCCATCTCTACTCGAGATGTCTGAAGGTGCATCTGGACTAGTGGAGGACAGGAGTGAACCAGTTGGCTTTCCTAGAGTGTTATTTGACTGGTCTTTTCTTGAGGGTTACCAGGGTGTCGGTGCTGTTGGAGATCCATTGGGGGAGGTTGCGCGCAGCAGTGTTGGCGTCTGTAAGCGTTGGCGGAGTGGTGGTGATGAGGGAGTTGACGAGAAGTACTTCTATGGCCTTGATACAGCTGCAACGTGGGTGAAAATGGTGGTGATGTACGGTTAGCATGGTGAATGAGTGAGGTATACAATGATGGGCTGTCCCGGAGAGTTCGTGGTGTCGCTGTAGTTAAAGTTCTCGCTGATGGAGAAGACAAGCTTGAACGTGTTTCAAGCTATTGGGGTGGTGCAGTGACTAGCTGCTTGAGTCCAATATTGGCGAAGTTCCCCAAGAGGGGGGTGGTGTTCTGCTTGGTGGGTTGTCCAGGTTGAACCTGAGGTCTCAGAGTAGGATGCAGTCGGTGGATGGAACAGCCTCGGGTGCGATGAGGTCTACAATGGCATTGGTGAATGGGGGTTCATGGCCCAGGGGGCCTGTAGATGAGGGTGTCACGGGTGGTGTTGGGTTTGGTCCGGATCTGGAAGTGGAGATGTTCCATGGTCATTACAGTGCGTGGTCAGTCGGAGTGTGCTTTTGTATACAATGTCAATGCCTCCTCCTAGATTGTCAGGGTGGTCCTTACAGGTGATTTTTTTGCGGTCAGCGATGGTGATGTCCGGTCCGGAGCAGAGGTTATTCCAGGTTTCAGTGAAGAAGGCAATGTCTGAAGAGGTGGCATCACATTTCTCCGGCGTATTTGTGGAGGGACCACACGTTGAGGAGGATGCAGTTGAGCTGGTCGGTGTGCTGTTGGTCAGCTGGGCGTCAAGAGGCGCTGTTGTGCTGATGTGGCAGGAGGTGTGTTTGCAGTTTTGGCAGGCGCAGGGTGCAAGGGTATTCATTGAAGATCCTGTGGATGCTTTCTCTTTCATCCCGCAGAACTGTAGTCCAGGCGCTTGTAACATCTCGCCTGGACTATGGCAATATCCTTTATTTGGGCGCAGATAAAGCCACCTTACAGGTGCTACAGGTAGTGCAAAATGCAGCTGCACGCCTTCTTAAGAATGTTCCCAGACGCTCCTCAGCTAAGGCCGCCTTACATGACCTTCACTGGTTGAGCATCCCTGACCGTATCAAATTCAAGGCACTTTGCTATATGTTTAAGGTTAAGCAAGGCAGTGCCCCAGCCTACCTCCAAAAGCTGATAACACCCTATAAACCCTTACGGCCACTAAGGTCATCAGACATGGGAAATTTTACCATGCCAAGATGGAAGCTGACAAAGATGGGAGGTCGCTCCTTTTCCACCCTGGGACCCAAATATTGGAACTCACTCCCATTGGCTCTAAAATTAGAGACCAATTTGTTCCGCTTCCGTAAGGCCTTAAAGACACTGCTTTTCACTCAACGTGCCTAATAGTCTGCTGTAGCTCAATCAGGTGAAGCTGCCTCCTTCTTCTTTAGTCTTTCCCTTGCGCCGGGAAACCCACTGTGGGTAGCTGTGCGCGATACAAGCTTAAATAAATAAATAAAATAAAATAAAATTGGTGATTCTAGATAGCAGGCAGTATGGCGTCCAGGGTTGAGGGTGAGGAGGGTGTTGGGGATTGTAGCTGTGGAGTATCCTAGGGGCAGGGTCCCTGGTGCTGTGCACGGTATAGGGGCAGACACACACTGAAGGACTTGCCTTCGGTGACCCAGTGGCACGCCTGCACCGCATGGCCGCACAGCATCTGCCATTAAGTAGTGCTGCAGAAGGGCTGGATAGCAGGGAGCGAGAAACGCTGAATAGGACACTCAAGGGTGTGGGGACGCAGGGGATCACAGTGGCAATGAGGAAGAAGATAAGGAAAAAGGAACTTCAAAAAAAGCACAGGAAAAACAAAGACAAACAAAGCAAAGATAAAAAAGACAAAGGTAGAAAAGCAACGTAGAAGAGCAGAAAGATGAACAGGAACAGTAGAAATGAGAGACAGGAAGGCAGTCAAGCTACAGAGAAGTGACACTCTACCATTGGACCACCAAGGATGAGGCGCAGACAGGAGTCTGCGGGTGGAGGAGGGACTCAAACACCTGAACTACGGGTCAGAGGAACCAGGAGCAGTAGATGCGGACAGCAGCAGCAGCAACCAGACGGCACATCGCTGTGGGAAAAGGATTTCACTGAGAGTTAGTCCCCCGTACATGCAAAAGCAAACTAACAGGGGGCAAGGAAAAGCAGCACCACCCGGTTGCCTCTTCTGATCTAACAGTGGTAACCAGATTCTGGGTTCTCCAGTGAGTAATGACGGCTCAAGCTACATACCCAAGGGCCTAGGCCAACACCGGCTCCAGTGCCCCTGGCACCCACTGCCACCAATGGCCAAACTCAGCGACTTGAGACAGTTATTGGAGTCCCCCATAAGTCTTGTGCAGTGCCCTCGGTGAAGTAGGTCAGCCAGAGTGCAGGGATTGCTCAGGGCATGGTGGCATCATCCACAGGTACTAGGCTTGGGGCCAACTGGCCCTCAAGCCTCCTCCGCTATGCGCCCAACTTTCTCCTCACCTGCACATTGACACTAGGCTCAATGCACTGCATTGTCTTCAAATGAGTTACTCCACCAGCAGGAGCCTCAGCCAGGTGGTATTTCACAAGCCTGGGTACAGCAGTCACCGCCAATTTCACTAGGGAACCTCCTGATGCAAGTCATCCAACAGGGCCCCCTCAGTCACGAAGTTGCAGCACTCCCGCCACACAAGTTTGACGCAGATTATGGGCCTCACCCTCCACTGCGTCCGGCCAGTGCAACATCCTCTAGCCTGGGATTCAGAGAGGCGCAGCCCAGCATTGTTAATTTCCTCCATGCACGCTGGTGTAGTGGTGGCACCTGGCATGCAATGCAAACCTCCCTACGTTGGTGTGCAGCAGTGCCTCTACCGTTCACAGCTCCAAGGTGCGCCAGGTGATCTTCCCACACAGGTCAGCAATGTGCCTCCATGCAAACTATATGTCAAACGGAGGGGAGGTAATGGATCAAGTTAGGATCCAAGGGCTCAGATTGCCATTCACGGAAAATTGAGAATGGGAGGTCCAGCCACAGTCAGAGCCCCAAAGGACAGTAACTGACAAAGGCGACTAGGCTGTTCCTAGGAGAAAAAAGAAGAAGGGAAAGAAGAGGTCACGGGAAGGGCAGGGGTAGTGCTCAGTGGAGGGATACCCTGGGTATCCAATGTGTTGGATGTAATGGCCTCACACACCCTTGCGAGTGTCATGCTTCATCATAGGCAATGCTCCTCGTTGGGCAGGCGTTGCAATGCCCAACGGGCTCACCTCAAAGAGGGGCTCTTTTGCGGAGACCTTTTATCCAATTGCCTATGGGTGAAGTGAGGGTGAGGGGCCAGAAGGGAAGGGATAGTGTAGGTAAGTGAGTATAAAATGTAGCACAAGGTACCGGAGATCAATTTATTCTGGTGGTCCCCTGCCACAAGTAAAAACAGTAGGTAGCCTGTGATCAAAGGAAATTAGGATTCCACGTCACGATCCAGGGCTACATTGCATATCGTGAGGTCAACATGTTTCTCGCCTTCGCACACTGGCTGCGATTCTTCAGGACCTAATTAGTTACTACTATCTCTAACAAACATGACCTAGTAAAGTATCAGTTTATATTTACAGTTGTACTACCTGTATGGTACTGCTCTTGCCTAGGGAAGACAAAAGAAATCGTTACCAAAATACAGTGACAACAAGTGCCCTTTTGTGACCGTGAACACGCAGTGTTGATGTGGATAAGGTGACATACTAATGGTGATGTACTAGTGGTGACTGGTGAACAGTATGTTTTATCTTATATCACACATTTAAAAACACAGCATACATAAACATGAACATATAAACAGTTGCAGCAGTTTCTTCAGAGCACCCGGTCTATATCCTGTAGCTAGGGTAGCATGTTACTCACCTAATGGTCAAGGTGTAAAGGTGTCAACAGTACCCGGTCGGTTTGACATCAAGGGGGGAACCATAGGGGTTTAAGGCTATGAGGGAAAACAAGCAAAAGTGCAAGTTGATTGGTTTGCTCGTATATTTAACAAAGGGTGCCTGCTGATGCGATAATGAGCAGGAAGGATGTATCTGGTGCTTAGTTGAAAAGGATGTCATGACCATATGAGGGGAATAATCTATCTCGTGGGCCCAGAGACCAATATGTGATGATGGCGTTGATATTCTGGATCCCAGAAATAGTAGCTATAAAAAGGGGGGGTTTCCCAGTGTTCTCATGGTGCAAAGAACCCAATGCGTGGTTCGTTTACTGTGAAGTACTGAATATGGGCAGTGCCGGTCGTAGAAACGTGTGTTAATTATCCCTGGCAGCTACCGCTTGCTGTTTATCTAGGGGGAGAAGGGACTGTGATCGCTCCCCGCCTGTTCTTAAAATAAGAATTAAATTGAGATTTTGTAAGGCGGCCTGCATACGGTCAAAAGTAAATAGAGCCCCCTCGCAGTGTCGGTATCGCGTTAGGAGGTTAAAGGCTATGTGACCCGGACTAACGGAGAAAAAGGTCAAAGGAAGCACCTCGCCAGTTTAATGAAAGCGGCATTCGCATAGCACGCCCTCGTGATGTTCGCTGGGTTTGGGTGTAGCCCCGGGGAGAATCACTTACTTCTCTCTGCCTCTGTCGGCGCCCGTTGTGCCTACCCATAACTACCGGGTCCGGATAGTGCTGTAACCTGGCGTGGTGGTCTATTAACAGTTTTTGGGGGCGTGGCCAGTGCTGGAGGGGATCCCTCCCTGCGCGTCACGTGATTTCGGCCGTGACCGTGGTGGCCATCTTGGAAGGGACCAATATTGAAAGATACTAGTATTGGTATTGGTGTGACGTGTACAGAGGTTACAGTAAAAAAGGGATGAGTACCGGTTAGCCATTGGGATCTTTTGTATATTGATGCATTCTCATTATTGTGGAGGCTAATTCACCCCTCCATGCAAACTGCCAGACTTCACCACCAGGTAAAGGCGATCGCCAATGCCTCAATGTCTACCCCCAGGGCCCTGCAACTCCACAGCACTTTTGCCTCCCACTGCGTGTCACAGACGCAGGCCCAGAGAGGCTTCCGGGCCCTGGGGACTGTCTCCACTTTCAAGGTTTTGGCTGCCATGGTGTTGCAATGAGGGTACTATGAAAACTGATGCATCACTGGTTTTTCCCAGCGATGCGCCTTGTTTCATACCTGTAGCCCTGAATGTGCATTTCCTCTTCCCCTGGGACTCTGGTTGGTCATCATGTTGAGGGGGTTGGAGGGGTAGTTGTTGATCTGTGCTGCACTTGGCCCTGACTGCTCCATTCTGCATTCCATTGGTTTTATTTCCTTTTTTTCATTGGAGGTGGACTTATTGGCTATTTTCACCTCTAGAGGCAAAAATATTCACGTTGAGCTAACTAACGTGAGTTTTTTTTGCCGCTAATGAGCTTTTCGTCACTTTTCTCTCGCTAATGTCAAAACGTTTATCACCTTGAAGCTAGTATTAGCACCAGTTTATACTGCAGCTACCTGTTGCTATTGCCATGGAGCGACGTATTGTAAATACATCGCTAACAGGGTGATAGTTTTTGGTGATAGTCCTCATTAAGAAAACTGCAGCTAACTAATGCTAAGGCTAGTTACCGGCAGTTCTTGTACATTTATTCCATGGTCTCTATTCGCAAGTAGGTATTCCACTTTAAATAAAATAAACAAACATACTGCAAAGTGTTACAATTAGAGGCTGACAGATGCCTGTGTGTCTTTCTCAATATTCTTTTAAGTTTTTGAAACCTAGGAGGTATTAAGCGACAAAGAAGATTGTCAATGTTAACAAAACACACATGGAAATATGTACCTTTTTACCAATTGTAAATAATAAATTACCACTTGACTAAAAGACATCCTTCCTCTCGCATGTATTAGACTATAGGTGTTTTAGATTTTAAACATCGATTGTTAAATACCAGTGCACCCCCTGTTTAGCTAAACATTAATCTCCGTATCAAAAATACCACAGTTCTTTGATGCCACTGAATTTCTTATACATAATCGATCAAAGTACAATATTCAGCATTTTGAACTCCAGTGCTTAATCTGAGCTAGTGGATTCCAGTGCTGAGCTTCGGCACTTACTCATCAACACTACTGTTTTTCAGGAGCAGTGGTTAAGGACACATTCATTTATGATAGGCACAGGAAGATTAAGGGCCATATGTGGGTGGCCCAATACCGGTCGGTAACAGTGAAATTCGTTAAATTTCACCATTAGAGACCGGTATTTAGGCATTTGAGATATAGGGAGGATTCGGTATTAAGGAATCAGTAAATACTGATTCCTTAATACAGATTCCTTATGGCCTTGCATTTAACGAATCAGTAATACCCATTCCTTAAATGCAGAAATCGGTAATACTGATTCCTTAAATGCAATGTAGGTAGCACATAAAAAAGAGCACCTCAGCCTTAAGGAATCGCTATTTACGATAGGATCGAGACACAAGAGGTGGCAAAAACAAAAGGGGTAAATGACCAAAAAGGGGCAGGGTAGACCCCCCCTGGCCACCTAGGTTTGATGTGGGGGCCATAAAAGGGCCCCGCGGGGCAAAACAACATTTTTTTTTTGATTTGCGCGGGGGAGCGCCCGGTGCGCGCACCGGGGAGCGTACCATGGGGAAAAAAGAATGACAGAGTTCTAAAAAAACGTAGCTTATTTTATAAATTGGAGATAGTTCTAAAAATAACTGTTTTTTTCTTCTTTTTATTGTTTTATATTTTTTGAAATTTTTTTTGAACATTTTGTACTTTTTTTGGCTTTTATGAACAATTTTATATTTTTTTGTTATTTTTATAGGGGGAAACAAAAAACAGGGAATTTTAAATAGCTCAACTGGAGCAAAAAAAAAATTAAGATTTTTGGGGGCAATTGTGGTTGTCACCAGCATGGTTGATGAGCTTTGCTCACCATAGGTAATTGTTTTACCACAAAATATACAAGTGATCTTGTATTGCCCAAACTGGGGTTGTATGTTTGGGACCATCTCCCTTGTCTCTGGACCCGATGGAGTGGGTTGCTTTCTTTTGGAGGTGCTGGGTGAAGATTGGGGAGGGTTTCTGGCCAGTTCTCGGACCTCTGCCGCAGCATAGTTGTTAGGATGCCAGCGTTGGATGTGGCGAATCATGGTGTTATTGCCAAAAGAGTACTTCTTGTTAGGGTTCCCCCTTGAAAGTTCAGTGCCACAGATTAGGCAAGTAACCCTTGGCACATTCACTTTTTTGAGGTCCTTTTGGATGGAAAAAAACTCCCAGATAATGTGCTGCTTTGGCCTATATGGGGTATTATCTTCTGGCAGGAACGTCCTCCTCCCCTCCTCCTCCTCCTCCTCCTCCTCCTCCTCCTCCTCCTCCTCTTCTTCATCTCCACCACTGTGGTGTTGTGGTGGTTCTCTTGGTGGTGGTGGTGGTGGTGGTGGTGGTGGTGGCTGAGAAGCTCCTGCTGCTGCTGCTACTGAAGCCATTTTTCAGTCCAAAAAGGTACAGAGATGTCTTTCAACAGGTCTTCTTCACTCAAAGTACAAAGTGAGAATGAGGAAAAAAGGTGGGGACTTTCATCATTAGGAAAAAAAACTGTCCTGAACCAATGAAAAGTGTTATTTTCAGGTCACATGACCAGGGCTTTCATCATTTGGAAACCAAAACTGTCCTGAACCAATTAAAAGTGTTATTTTTAGGTCACATGACCGGACGCGCTAACGTTACGTGCCCTGGGGCGCGTCGCCTAATCGCGTCGGATGCTTACGTTGCGCGATCGTATGCGCTCAAGTGCTTCCGTGTGCGTTTACGCCGTGCGTATCACGCGGACGCAGCTACGCGATATGTCACGATGATGTTTTCGTTCGCGGCAATAGCGCTAATGGGACGCTCACCAGTACGCGCCCTGGGGTGCGCCGCAAGACTGCGCTTACTGGTGCGCTCACCGGGACGCACACCGTGAGCGCTCCAGGGCAAAAAAAATAAAAATAACATGAACAATATACATAAAAAAAATAGTATTACATAAGTATACAATATAGGATTCATTATAAAAAATATTACATTTCATAGCTATAGAAATTTGCTATTAAAAAACCCCACTACGCACAGGGTTAATATATATATATATATTCACTGAAAAAACCATAGGTTTCACACCAGTTATAGTTAGGAATTAGCATTTAAAAAAACCTATGAAATTCACTGAAAAAACCATAGGTTTCACAGCAGTTATAGTTAGCTGGAAATTTTACTCACATAAAACCATTGAAATTCCCACGTTATAGTTAGTTGGACTCACTATAACTTGCGCGCCTGCAATGCACTGCTGATGACGTCACATATTACTTCACTCATGACATGGTCAGTGACATCACTCATGACATCACTGATGACACCATCCTTGTGACAGACTGACAGACCTCCTTTCAGTGTAATGTAACCCTTGAAACACATATTCAAAAATAGAAACTAACATTTTCAAAAAAATTGAGATACCCACACCAGTTACAACAACCAATTCAGTAATTCCACCATCTATATACACATCATCACATTCAGCAACAGTTCTATATAGTCACTCATACATATATTCACTCATCATATGTAGTGATACACCTATACATCCTGTTACACACCGACAGTCATCCAAAAGTTACTCACACACATACTCATACATGTAAATAAACTATTGAACATCCATGTATTTGCATATACAACTATACACACACTACCACCTTACTTCTAAGGAAACTTACACATACTTACTCTCTTAAACAAACACTTATAGAAACACATACTTATTTAAACAGGAACTCTTACAATCTCTCACTCTCACATATACTCACGTATAAACATCAATACTCACATATACTCGATTAAAACATATGTAGTTACTCATAAAGACACTAGTGAGGCAGGCATTCACTCACTAACACACACATATACACACTCATCCACCCTTACAATCCTACACGTATGCTGTCTTCAAAACACATACAAACAGTGAGTCAGTCATTGATGCATCTATGTGCTAAGTAATACTCCCACCAAACCATACAGACACTCATACTGATACTAAAAAAAACATCTAATAACCCATCGACACACACATGTAGGTACTCACCAACCCATGCAGCCACTTATACACAAAGTGAAACACTGATACATATATTTAAATATTTAAACATTACTCGCTAATATATGTATTCACTAAGATACACTTAGTAAGCCAGTTAACCAATCAATTTAAAAAAAAAAAACATCCATTTAGAATCTTATTTAAACATTTATTCTTCCATCGACCTTTACATATACATATATAAAACATATTTATTTTTCAGAAAGACACACATTCACTGGATGGTGTCATCAGTGATGTCATGAGTGATGTCACTAACCATGTCATGAGTGATGTAATATGTGACGTCATCAGCAGTGCATTGCAGGCGTGCAAGTTATAGGGAGTCCAACTAACTATAACGTGGGAATTTCAATGGTTTTATGTCAGTAAAATTTCCAGCTAACTATAACTGCTGTGAAACCTATGGTTTTTTCAGTGAATTTAATAGGTTTTTTAAATACTAATTCCTAACTATAACTGGTGTGAAACCTATGGTTTTTTCAGTGAATATATATATATATATATATTAACCCTGGGCGTAGTGTGCGTAGTGGGGCTACGCGAAGCTACGCAAAGTGGGCGAGAAACTACGCCCTCCTGCGCACTCCGCGTAGCCCCACTACGAACCGCATGCCCCCCTCCCGAACATACCTAATTTAATTAAATGGGCACAAAAAAAAATACACTTACCTTGTCCGCGGTGTCCCGGGGCTCCCTCTGCTCGTTCACGCCGCCGTCTACTAACCAATGCGCATGTGCGGGCGGCTGCGCTTGCGCATTTCTCACGAGACATGCGCATTCACGGCTTCCCGCGCATGCGCATTGGTTAGCAGACGGCGCAGTGAACGAGAAGAGGGAGCCCCGGGACGCCACGGACAAGGTAAGTGTATTTTATTTATTTTTTTGTGCCCATTTAATTAAATTAGGTATGTTTGGGAGGGCGGGAGGGAGGCGAGTGGCGGGCAACTTCGCTGCGCCCAAGGAGTCGGCGTAGTGTTGCCTGCTTCGCCTACTTTGCAAAGGGCGGAGTAGGCGACACTACGCCCACTTCGTGGGAGTAGGGAAGTTGCCCGCCCAGGGTTAATATATATATACTGGCGGTAGTTATAGTTAGGACCTATTTTCCATAGGAAATCCGCAACATTCTATTTGGAATAACTTCGGCGCCGGTTGACGAATCTTCGCAAAATTCTCAAAACTGGTGGGGCGTTCCGGTCCGCTCCTATCCTAGAAGTATTGGGGTGATTCGTGAATCGGGGCTGAGAAAAAAGGGGGTCCCAAAACATATTTTCCCCCATGCAATTTTCAATAGGAACCGTTCATCGCGACTACAGCCCGAACGGCTGAACGGAATTACACCAAATTTGGCAAAGTGGTAGTACTTGGGCCAGACTCATGCCTTATGCTTATATGGTTTAAATCCATTCAGTAGTTACTGAGAAAATAACAAATAAAAGTACATATATATATCTATGGCCTCAGTGGAGCCGCGCATCTTGCGTGCACTATAAGTGCACTGACCCAATCACGCGCTGAATGCTAATTGGCTGTCAAGTGGTTGTCAACATTCGAAACCAGGAAGTGTTGGCAGAAATGTTGTGCCTCAGTAGAAGCAAGGGTCTAGAAATTAGTGGAACAAGTGTTCAAAACGTATAAAGGGGGCAGGTGAGAAATATTTTGCCCCTCTAGACCTGCTTAGGGGGTCCCACAAGCACCCCTAGGGCCGCCCAATTTTCTTTTTTGATAAAACAGGAAAATATGTGCTGGGTGCATGGATCTGCCGTAATAAAAATAAAAACGAAGCGTGGGCTCCTGTGCTTGTTTAAAAATTAGCTACCTGGGAGGGCCAATTCCCGGGGTCTAAAATATTACATTTGATGGGGGTACCGAGGGGCCCTGTAGCCCGGGGACTGCCATTCCTCGGTGCTAAAAAATAAATGGTTTAGGGCGCTCAAAGGTCTGTCTAAGCCCCGGGTATTACCACCCTCTGGGGCTTTTTATATTTTGTGAGGGGGGCCTCGTGGTCTGAATTATGGAGCAGTCGAGAGCCTTGGGGAACATCACCCCCTAGGAGAGGTTCCTGCTGTGTCTCGGGGTATCTACCCCCCGGAACACTGCTGTTTCCTATGGCAAGGCGGGAGTCGAGCTTACTGCTGTGTCATATCAAACTTTAGGTCATATTAACAAGTGTCATTTCGCCACAATTTTTTTTTAAAAAGCCAACAATGCAGTGAAAACGATATACCCTATTTACTAAGCGACGCTAAGATGCATTAATGCATGTTAGCAGCCGGTTTGCTAAGAGCTCACCACGTATCTCCAATGAGTTGCAATGTAGGCGTTCTCAGTGTCAAGGTAGGTGTTCCTATGACAATATAAAAAGGAAGAGGGAGGTATGACAACAGCGTTGTATTTACAAGGCTGCCCTAGATTTGAGGACCAATAGCAAAATTCTTGCTACTTGTGGTTTATGTCGGATCCTACCATCTGTTCTGTAGTAGATTTAAGCCTTTTTAATATGCGAGGTGGATTGATATGTTTAGTCCACAGTCTTATATTAACAAGCTTTTCACTTGCGAACATGAATTATTGCAGTTTTTCTCGCGATATTGGGGGCATATTTACAAGGACACCGTTAAAATTATTGTTGCTTTAGCGTTCAGAAAGTGCTGTTAAAGTGGCCATAATGGGCTTAATAATAGGCTTTTGAGAATTCATGAGAATTCCAATAGAAGCCCAGGTTTACACCAGAATATTTTAAGCTGTCTTTGTAAATATGTCCATTATAGACTCCTAATTTTACCATAAAAAATATCACTTACTATTAATTTTTTTTCTTCCTCAGGCTCCCATCCCATGGGATACAACGTTGGGGACTGTGGGTGGAGGCCCAATATCCATGCGTCCTTCAGAAGCCGCAATTACTTTTGTACACGGGGACCTGCTAATATTTAGCTCCACGTGGGGAAAAGACTTCTGCTTTGCATTTTAAAAGAGAGAGTAGGTGTTTGTATTCTCTCTGTCAAAATGCAAACCAAGTTTGCTCTGGCATGGCGAGAGCCTTGGCTCTCACCCTGCCATAGCAAACAGCAGTGTTGAAAAAATCTTCTGGTAAGACAACAAAGGATTTTGAAGTCCATTATCGCCGTTTTAATTGTAGTTTGCTGCCGTTAAAGCGCCGATAATTTTAACACCGTCTTTGTAAATATGCCCCTAAGTTTTGTAATGTCGACAATCCCATCTCCCATTTAAATAGGCACAAAGTATTCAGTGAAGTGCATTGTGAATCGTGAAGCAGCACTGTCTAAATGTGAACGATAAAGAATTCGAAGAGTTGTGTACTTCTTTTGCTCGTAATGTACATAGGGGTAGATTTACAAATCCCTTGCGCCACTATTGCGTCACTTTTAACGTGGAAAAAGTGACGCGAAAGTGGTGCAAGGGGCTTGTAAATCTGCTTTACAGTGTTCATCTCAGTTTGCTTTCCCCTCTGTCATGTAGAGGCTCCTGGGTAAATATAATGGTTTCTGTACAGCCAGTACCTTTCAACCCTACCCCAAACTTCTTACTGCCTGTTACCATAGTAACAGTTCATGGAACACTTAAGTGAGCACACAGGTCACAAATTCACCACACAATGTTGCTAATCCAAACAGTAACTGTGCTGGAGTTTTTAAAATGTTCCATAGGAACCGTTAATTGCAGCTACAGACTCTGGTAAAGAGCTGGTAAAGAGTTAGCGCCAAGAAACCGCGTGGTGTATGTGCGCTTTATAAATATTGTAATTTCAATTTCAGTATTATACTAATATAAACATAATTTCTACTTTAATTGTTAAATCTTCTCGAAGCATATGATTATCATACTAAATAATAGTGAAATGTTGTCAAAAAAAAAAGACATATACACTTTTTTTTAAATTAACTTTTATTACAACAAAAATAAATAACTAGAAACATAACTTTAACATAACAATATAATAAATAACTAGAAACATAACTTTAACATAACAATATAATAAACAATATGTGAGATGGACTCCAATGGTAGGAGGGTAGGTAACCTGCAAAACAAAAATGAAAATAAGTGTTTAAAATTAGATCGATGTGACTGAATGAGGTAAAGATCACAAATTAACATAACACGTGGCAATATTTGGTTATTTGCACGTCTACAGTGTGCCTGATACATCCCACCCTTCTCATAGTCTTTCGTTGAAGAAGTGTCTGTAGGGAAGTGCCTACTGCGTCAGATCTACAGTATGGTCCCGCAGGTCTGGGGTGATTTTCAATGGTACCTGTATCCTTCATGGCCGGGCTCAGCTCCGCTGCAATGCCGCAGCACCAGCAGTAAAGGGCCGGGCCTTGCTCCGCCTATTTCCCGGCCGGGCTTGGCTCCGCCGGGCCCCTCCCACCACCAGTGACGCCCTCAACAGCGCCAGGAGGCGCATAAAGGCAGCACCAGGGCCGAGTCCTGTGGGGGTGATTTTCAACGGTACCTGTATTCTTTACAGCCGGGCTCAGCTCCGCCGCAACGCCGCAACGCCGCAGCACCAGCAGTAAGGGGCCGGGCCTTGCTCCGCCTGTCTCCCGGCCAGGCTTGGCTCCGCCGGGCCCCTCCCACCACCAGTGTTGCCCTCAACAGCGCCAGTCCCTCGTCCCGCGGGACGCGCCGGGCTAAGCCCGGGAAAAGGGTGGGCCCTCTGTGTCCCTCAGAGGCCTGAGGAGACTGGACTGGGCCAGGGACCCTACACCTTTTAATCGGGACCTTTATTGTGTATCATTCACGTGAGACTTTATTTTTATCTTTGTGTACTTCATATGAGTGTGTAGTGGATCTTATACGACCTTGCATATTGCTTTCTATTTATATAAGATGTCTAAAACTAAAAATGATAAACCTGCAATAGGCCCCGGCACCATTGACAACTATATGGTGAAGAAAGTAAATCAGATTAATAATGAAAGACGTGCTTCACTAGGGAAGGGGACTCCGATACTGGATTTACCAGAGTTGTCTCTGCAAAGGGTGATCACAGAGGCTGAGGCAAATACGTGCGGAACCGTCATAGTAGATCCGCAGACGCCCCTACGGTGAGTGTTGAGGTACATTTAGTCCAACACGCCCTGTCAAGTGAGGAAACAGGCGAAGCTCCGCCTGTCATTAGGCCGATGCGAACCTGCAGGATACCACATCAAAAACGGGGGGGGGAAGCATAGCACTAAAAGAAGGGATCTGGATGGGAAAGATATGTTATATGTTATGTTATGTTATATATTGATTTATAACGCACTCCGTTAGTCGAGACTGTCCTGGCGCGGGGAAGAAACTGAATCAGAATGATTAGGGCAGCAGCTATTCATGGTCTATACAGAGGTGAGCTTTTAGCAGTTTTTAAAAATTGATCAGGTTGGGAGCATGTCTTAGAGCATCAGGAAGGGCGTTCCACATCTGAGCTCCCCTTACCGTCAGAGATCGTCCCCCCAGGCGAACTCTTTTAAATCTGGGGACGACCACCTGCTTTCTGGAGGCAGATCGCAGCTGACGGGTCGGTAGGTAGAAGGTAAATCTTTTAGCAAGGTAGGGTGGGCATGGTCCATGCAGGGCTTTATAAACGAGGACCAGAGTTTTAAAGCGTACTCTTTGGGCCACTGGAAGCCAGTGAAGCTCCTTCAATTGTTTGCGAACGCTGAGTCTCCTCGGGATGTTATAGATGAGTCTCACCATTGCATTCTGGACTACCTGAAGTTTTATAATTAAGAAGTCAGGTGCCCCGATGTAAAGTGCGTTCGAGTAGTCCAGACGGGAGAGCACCAGAGCTCTGGCTACGGTTTCTTTGGCCGTTTGTGGGAGAAGGGGAAAGAATCTACGAAAAGTGGTCAGGGTTTCAAAACAAGTCCCAGCCAGTCTCGAGATCTGGTCACGAAAACACAGGTCGGCTCCGAACCAGATTCCCAGATTCTTTGCTATCCCACCCTCTCCTGTGGGGCAAGTTGATTCACTGGGCCAAATGGACTCCTTAAAGTCAGTAGGAAATTGGCCGTAGAGCGGGATTTCTGATTTGTCCTCGTTGCATTTGAGGCATGCTCTTGCTAGCCAAGCGAATACAGAGGATAGGCATTGGCGGACTCCTGAAGTACAGATGTTCTCCTTATTCCATGTGAAGCGAAGTTGGGTGTCGTCGGCGTATGCCATAATCTTAGCAACAAGAAACAAATAGCCCTGTCATAAACCCCTTTGTGTTCACTGGAAATAATGATAATGGTCTTAACTTAAATGCTGAACAGTTTGCTTCTCTTATTAAAAATCTAGAAGCGAAATTTGTAGCGAAACTAGAGGAGGTGATTAAACCACTGACCATTCAGATAGAGAGCCTGGTCACGGAAGTGGCTAGGCTGGGCGGCCTGGTGTCTGTACACCAGGATGCACCCATCAGTGGTAGGGTTAAGGCAGGGGGAAGAGGGCAGGAGGTGACGAGTGTTAAAGACCATCAGAACACTGGCAATACTGTTGCAGTAGTTATTACTGTGAATGATGCACTAAGTACATCAGTCGTCCCAGTAGCACCTGCTTTGTTGACACAACCCAATTTAGCCCCACAAAGTGGATCAGCTCCAAGGCCCCCCAGGAACAATCGATACTTGAATCTACCACCTGAGTGTGCACCGTTTGTGGCGGTATTGACTAACGTTCCACCATGTGGTACTCATCCCGCCTCACCATATGATGAATCTCACGCATCATTGAAAAATAAGACAGTAGCATGGCTTAACAAAAAGGAGGGTGAACTGGGTAGGCACGTCCAAAAAGCTGGGAAGTGGGGATTGTATTGTTGTAAATTTTAAACATCCACAACATGTGGCAACTGTTCTCTTAAGAGCATCCTCACTAGTATACAATGAGAACAGCATTTGCGTGCGCCCGCTGGGGTACTTCTACGCACACTTGTGCAAACCCACCCCCCAACAAAGGATAACTAGGCGGGTGTTTGAACCTCAGACCCCAGCCATGGATACACAATTTATATATAACATTACTAATCCATGTGGGCCTGGAAACTTGGATGAAACCTACAACAGGATTACTAGCGCTGTACGCTATCACCATGGGTCTAACATCTACACACAGAACAGGTATGATGCTTTGTCTGGACTTGAGATGTGTGATTGACGGGAGGTACCTGTGACTCAGGGCACTGTGGCTTCAGGTGAACCAATACCCGTAGAGAACTCACTGGACATAATATCTGGATGTTTTGTTGTTTCATGGAATATTGCGGGTTTGGCAGCCAAAATGGCTGATGAAAACTGGGTTAATTACATCAAGCAATTCAAGGTCATCTGTCTACAAGAAACTTGGCTGGTTGAGTATGATCTTTTCCTGGAAGGGTACAAGGCCTTCTATGTGCCTGCCACTCCATCTGTAAGGGGTAGACCAAAGGGGGTACTTGTGATTTTTGTTTCTATTTTAGTCCCTTGGAAAATGCGCAGAATTGAATCACAGTATTCTGGAGTGATGGGCTTAGTTTTAAATGGAGAAAACTGTCAGGCTGGTTTGGTGAATTTTTATAATGCAACTAATGATAGTGCAGGCTTCAATCAAATATCGCTATTGAACTCTTTTATTACTACTTCTATGAAAGATTTTGGTCATAATCTTATGATCATGGGAGATTTTAATGTGCATCCTTGTGGTGATCCACTGAAAAAATGCTTGACTGATTTGTGTTGTGAGCGCCTGGGAGGTATACACATGGAACATACAGTGGATGGGGAACTTTGTAATGATCTAATGAATAACTTTGACCTCTCACTGGCTATGACACTCAGGGACTTGTTAAAATGCTTTGACATTCCTACTTTCAAAGGGCATGGCAGGGGCACTTTTATTTATTATATGTTAGTCTCACTGACGATGCAGACTTTTCTGGATTCGTTCTGTATTGAGCAAAGTGAATTCAGTGACCATAACCCTCTAATATTTCGTCTGTAGGGACCTTGGGTTAACAAGGGAAATCAGATCTTCTTTACAAAAATATTGTGGATAAATGTACTGAGGATATTAGGAACTGTACACACGAGGGGGGAGATCCCAGGCAGGTCCTTATTGCCTATCAAAACTTGTCGGAGAAGGTGTCAGAACTCATGACGCCTCCGCAAAGAACTTGGTGAAAGGGGGTCCCAGGTGGTTTAACCACGATTGTACTAAAGCTGCACCTAATCTCAGGTTAGCTCTGTCAGTTACCCTGAGAATCCAGGAGGGTGTAAAACTGTGTCGGAAAGAATACAAGTCTGTTATTGAATCCCGTAAGGAGTTTTTAAGAAAAGAGGCTTGGGATGAACTACTTGACCCCTCCACCTTAAATAGTAGCACTAAATTCTGGGCTTTAGTTAAAAGACCGTTCCTGGTAGAAGACCCGGGTGATGGACTAGACTGCTGCATAACTAAGGAGGAGTTGGAACTTCATTTAAAAAAATTGTATCATTCAGCGGACCCTGTAACCGTTTAACCTTATGCTAGGGGAGGTACAATTAAATTTGATATTAGCGAGGTAATGGACGCCATAGAAGGACTTACAGCTAGGAAGGCCCCTGGACCTGATGGAATCCCACCGGATCTTTATAAACCAGATCCAGGTTTTTGGGCGCCCATCTTGGTAGCTGTATTTAATGCAGCTGCTATAGTGGGCTGTCCCCTGTCCTGGGGTTTATCAACAATTGTCCCTGTGTTTAAGAAAGGAGACAAGGGCAGCCCCCTCTGGTATCGTCCGATTTCACTAATAGATTCCATGGTCAAGATTATGAGGAGGATCTTACTGCAGCGCATATCAAGTTGGAGGTCTGACAATAACATTATGTCCATCTCCCAATATGGTTTCTGTAGTGGCCGTTCCACCATAACCCAGTGCCTCAACCTTTTCCTTATACTGAGCAAATATACTGTTGTGCGAAAGGGAGCCGTCCACCTTGCCTTCATGGATCTGTCATCGGCCTTCGACTGTGTCAACAGGGGAAGGCTGTGGCAGACCATGCAGGAGAAAGGTGTGGACATAGGGATTGTGGATTTTCTGGTGGACTTGCACAGTAACACTAGTGCAAATGTTAGGTAATCAACAAATAGGCACTTTTGAATGCTTTTAATATCTTTATGACCAACAGAGACCTATTGGTCAACAATTCTAAATCATATATAATGCATGTTGGCCAACAACCAAAAAAGAATTTTATTTTTAAACCTGATGATGCTCTGATCCCCATCACTCAAACATTTTCATATCTTGGTGTCTTATTTGACACAAAGCTCACCTAGGGCCCTCATGTGGCAAGAAAGAAAGGGGAAATGACAAGGGTAAATGCCTCTATTTTTAATTTTGCTACCAAACTAGGGAAGAAGCCACATACTGCAATGATGAAACTCTATAATGCAAAATTGATAGCTACTGCTGTATATGGCAGTGAGTTATGGGGCTATGTAAGTGGTGAACAGTTACAGGTTACTGAAAACAGTTTTCTAAAACGTCTCCTCTGTGTTCCAGCCAGCACATCGAACTTAGCGGTACACGAAGAACTGGGAACTCAGTACCTATCCGATATATTTGCGCTAAGACCACTGACATGCTGGGTAAAATTGTGGTTAAATCAAGATATTCCGCTTACCCACTGGATTGTGAAAGACCTTGTGTCTCAGGACAACTCAATGTGCGTGCCCTGGTTAAAATATCTGAAATCTTGTTTTTTGAGGCTTGGATGCTTGAATCTGTTTGAAAACCCTTGTGGGATTGTAAAGGGAGATGTGGCAGCAATTAAGCGGGCTTTTCATATGGACAGGAGGGCCCAAAGAGAAGGGGAGGAGCTCAAGAAACCTAATATTAGGAAATATGTTATGTTAAAAACCTGTGACACCATGGAATTATATTTAACATGCACCTTCACTTCTCATGAGAAATTTCTGCTGACGAGGTTCAGGTTTAATATTTTTCATCATCTTTTAATTAGACCTAAGTCGAATGTTTTTAAAACTGCTGCTCCCTGTGGCTGCGACGGGAAGTCTCCACAGGATATGCTGCATTTTATATTTTTATGTAGGTTTTATGAATACCCACGCAGACGTTACCTTGTTGCTCTTTTAAAGAAACTGAATTTTAACCAAATAAGACCAGCACTTATGTATTTACAGCTTTTGCACAGTGACAGTGTTCTTCATATCTTAGACTTTTTAAAATTAACTGTCAAACTGAGAAAGTGCCTGGATCAGTGATTCCACACCTCTGAAGGATGATGTGCATATTTAATGAAAGATCTTATATCATGTTGTAAATCCAGAATTAATAGCACTTTATTGTTGATTTCGCCTACTTACTCATTAATGAAATACGTATAATATGTCCTTTTGTAATTGTGATTTTAAATATGAAATGTTCAATGTTTTTTATATGTGTACTTTTTATGGTTTGAAATATAACCGAAATAAAGACTCTATTGAATTGATTCAGAGATGAGACAGAATTAGGTCAGAGATCACATCATTATGCAGGATAATATTGTTTATTTGCAACGCATTTAATTGGAGGCATTGTGTATCTAGGCCGCTCTGCTTACCTTTTGTAAACACTGCGTCGAACAGAGTTCACAACTTGAAGTCTGCTTTTTTTCTACACTGCAGACTGTATTAAATTCAGTCTTGATTTATTTATCTGCAGAGTGGACAGCAGCGTCCATAACTTGAAAAGAGAAAATGAAACAATGTGACAGAGAGTGAGAGAGAGAAAGAGAGAAAAAAACAACATTGAAAGTGTGAGAGAGAGAAAGTAATAGATGGAGCAGGAGAGGCAGTGTTAATTCTGGAGAAAATCTTCGAAGCTCACCTTTTTGCCTCAGTTGTGTGTCCAAGCACGTGCCGGTTCATAGTGCACCCTCAAGTTTAGTGATCTGAAAGATAGTATAGAGTTAGAAGTAGCAGAGTACATACAACTGCACAAGTATATTTCTGATTCATGCCTTTGGACACTCAGTATACTGTATTACATTAACTTCCACTGCAAGGTAGTATCTGTGCACTCTTTTTCTCCCAGAGTACTATACCCATGTACTCCCACTGCATAGCGGTGAGTTCTCATTACTGTGTACCCAGACTGTTGCACCCCATTGACTCCCAGAGTCTGGACGTGAGTGCCTTTTCGTGCGCACCCAGACTGTTCCAACCTATCCATTCTCACTGCCCGGAGGTGATTGTGCATTCCTACGCAGTCAAACTGCTGCACACCACCCACTCTCTCCATCCACAGGTGATTTCTCGTTGCTTCAGAAACAAGCTTCTTTGCTCACCTTGTGCCATTGGCCTGATTAAAAGAGGGTGCACCACGTGTCGAAGCAGCCTTCTCAGGCATTTTTACGATGGCCACGCATCATCGCAGAATCCTCAAACGTTGAGCTTTGGAGGTGTTGCGGTGGATGCCAATTTGTGAAACACAACCTGTTAGATAAAACAGAAGAGAAGATTGTGCGCCATTTCTTTATCAAAGGAGAGAGGAAGTGAGAGAGTGACTGAAAAGAATATTCGCAGCGCACCTTTCTGTCACCGGTGTGTCTTTCACCACGTGCCGGGACATAGTGCACCCTGAAGCTCTATATCTAAAAGATAGTAAAAGAAAGATGTTATGATTGGTAATTGTCACTATCTTAATGTGGAGTAGAATAACATCACCCTTTCAAACACCTTCCCTCCCGCATTTAAAATACAACTATTTGTACAGTTCCAACTTGTGTTATGGGCTTAGATTTATGAAGAATTAGTAGAGTAGTAATGTTTTCCATCCGGTTGTGAAAACAAGTAGTGTGCAGTGATACACTTGGTTTTAATCATCACAAGCGACGGACATTTGACCGACTATAAAAACTTTGCTGCTATTGAAAAAAAATACAAATGCAATAAGATACAGTATATAGGACTGTGTACACCTAAATTGCTGCATCACCTTTTTGTATCCAGTCTGCTACACCCCATCTACTCCCTCCGCTGCGCACCCAGGCCTCACTGCTCACCTTTTCGCGGACAGGGTACGTTCTACATCATGCAATCCCGCTCTGCCACCAGGAAGCCTCATATTTGGCGCTGAGTCTTGATATCACTATGGCAAAGGACATACTCGTTCACCTATCTTCATTGCAGGTTCCTCACCGGCTCAGTCCTTACGGTACCACTAACTCAGTGACGAAAGAGGCCGTGCAAGTGGTATTGGGCCCCCCTGTTCGGTAGTTCAGGCCTACATGAGGCGTTCGAACCACTAAGATGGCCTATCACAGCGCTTGCGATGGGAGCAACTCTAAAATGGCGTAGAGCATGTGTGTACCGTAATTATTATTGGTAGGTTCACGTGTGTAGTAATGCATGTGCTGGATGGGTGTGGTGTGGGTGTATACCAACCATGAGGGAGTGTGTGTGTGCCGACAACTAGACCTGGAAGTAAGAAATCACTACAACATCTTGGACCCGTCCCAGTCGGATTCAGATGAAACCACTGCACCGAGACAGCCCTCACCGCTGCCACAGACGACATCAGGCACCAACTAGACAAGGGCGAAATATTAGCCCTCATCCCCCTTGACCTGTCAGCCGCCTTCGACACGGTCTGTCATCGCACTCTAAAGACACGCCTCCTAGAAGCCGGAATCCAAGAGAGGCTCTTGACTGGACCACGTCCTTCCTCTCCGGCAGAACCCAGAGCGTCCGCCTCCCACCCTTCCGATTCGAAGCCACCGACATCATCTGTGGCATCCCCCAGGGCTCATCCCTCAGCCCAACGCTGTTCAACATCTACATGGCACCCCTCACACAATTGGCCCACCATCACAAGCTCAACATCATCTCCTACTCTGACGACACCCAGCTCATCCTCTCCCTCACCAAGGACCCACACACCGCCAAAACCAACCTCCACGAGGGAATGAAGGCCGTCGCCGATTGGATGAGGAGCAGCCATCTGAAGCTGAACTCGGACAAGGGGGAGATCCTCTTCCTCGGACCCACCCCCTCAGCCTGGGACGACTCCTGGTAGCCGACCACACTGGGAACAGCACCAACACCCACTGGCCATGCACGCAATCTAGGATTCATCCTCAACTCCTCCCTCTCCATGTCTAAGCAAGTCAACGCCGTCTCCTCCTCCTGCTACAACACCCTACGCATGCTCCGCAGGATCTACAAGTGGATCCTGACCGAAACAAGAAGAACGGTGACACAGGCCCTCGTCAGCAGTAGACTGGACTACAGCAACGCACTCTAAGCAGGAATCCCAGCCAAACACCTACGATGACTACAAAGCATCCAAACGCCTCTGCCCAACTGATCGTCAACGTCCCCCACCGCAGCCAGATCACCCCCCACCTGAGAGACCTACGCTGGGTCCCCGTCGACAAGAGGATCACCTTCAAGCACCTCAGCCACCCATAAAAAGCACTCCACAACACTGGACCAGCCTACCTGAACAACAGACTCAGCTTCCACACCCCCACCCGCCAGCTCTGCTCCTCCAGCCTCGCCCTCGCCGCTGTCCCCTGAATTCAACGAACGACCTTCGGCGGCAGATCCTTCACCTACCTCGCCGCCAAAACGTTGAACACCCTCCCTACCCACATACAGCAGACCCAAGACCTACTCGCCTTCAGAAGACTCCTCAAGACCTGGCTGTTCGAGCAGTAGCAGCATGCCCCCTTCCCTCAGCACCTTGGGACCCTCAGGGGTAAGTAGCGCACTTTACAAGTACTCTGATTGAGTGAATGATTGATTGATTGATTACAATGGAAATCTGGGCCAGGTAGCATTGTGTTTTCCTAATAGCGTAAGCGGAGTGGGCTGGCCTGACGTATGCCAGTGCTGCTTGAGGCTGTGAACGATGACTCCGGGGCTATGGGCGTGGTTCCGTCTTGAGATATATGAGAAATCAACTGATTTGGGTGTCTGTGTTGGAGTGCTGCCGTCACCCGGGTCTTAAACACACATGTGTCATTATGTTTGTAAAGTCCCACAACATGGCAACATGGCAACATGGACGGTATGGGGTATCAGTGACCTTATATTCATCCATAGTTGCATACATAAAAGATGGTGAATATGACGCATTTCTGTGAATATGAATGTTTATGTACATTCAGTGGAGTGTTATAGCTGTAGTAATACAGGGCTGTGAAAGCTTTAGGGTGCAGTTTTTGGCACATTGAGGGCAGTCAATATATATGTTCGTATGTGGTAATTCGGGTATACTGTCGAACTTGGTGCTGGAAATCAGTGTTCGAGGCGCGTCCACATCCTGTTATTTTAGTGAAATGACGTAATCTACGAGTGCCTGAAAATGTACTGTAAATACGGTGCTCATGTAAATTGCTGATATAGTGATATAGTTATCCTATCCTGTAGTCCCCAAAGTGGAGACATAATTACTAGTGGACGGCTTTGTTTCTTGTTCCGGCATTATCCGTCGCCAGAGGCACTCCTTTTGATTATCTACAGTAAACACTTATGTGACAAAAATACAGAATTCCTGAGGAAGGCACACCCCGAAACGGGTTGAATGGAATTTTGGTTCTGTATATGAACATTGATTAATGAATTGTATTATGCACTTTTTGTAATCTCTCTGCACTGAGAATGTATTTATGTACAGCATAATGATTGTATGAAGAATTATTTATTGTGAATTTGATACTGTAAAAAATGAAAAAAATCTTGAAAAAATACTCCAAAAATAACAATGCAATAATAATAAAATGAAAACATATATCATGACAATTCACAGTGGTATTTAGTCAGTTTCTACAACGTCTAGTTCGATGCTTAGAAATATGCACAGAACCTGGTGCTAATTCTCTTCCTTCCTAAGATCTTAGGCTGCACTGCATTATCTGTAATCACCATTGAAATAAAAGATGAAACATGTATGGAATACATTGTCGAAATGTGTATGTTTCAGGGACATTATAGTTCAAGGTGTGACCTGTGCTGTTCGCTGTGTAGACTGCCATTGAGAGTACCTTTGCACTTGCAGGGTGAATTTTGTTTTTCAACTAAACCTAGAGCTGATATAAAAGAAGTTTTTGAAGAAAGCATAGTAAAGGGATATTGTATAGGGTTTGATAGATGTTTTACTTAGTTTGGTACTTCACTCTGCAAATAATGAAGGAAAGGTCAGTTGAATTCTGCCTGAATACGGCCACGTGGTGATGAATTATGGTGCACTGAGTTAGTAGTACCTTTGGGACTGAGCGTGCATGTAACCTGCAATGATGCGTGGTCCGGACTGGCCGCACTGGGGGTAATGTTTTTTGACTACTGAATGTTTGTCTTAATAAAGCCACGTGGCGATTATTTATGGTGTGTCTGGTGTTAAGTATGTTCTCACTCTGCGATGATGCGTTGTCTGAACGGGCTGCACTCAAAGCATTAAATGTTGCATACTGGATTGCATGTACTTTGATGGGAAAAAACTACCATTGATGGTTATCAATTGTTCTGCCAACTAGGTCTACTGATTGCTCCCCATAACAAATTAAACAATTGCACTTCACGCAGTGCATTCTAACTTTCTCAAAATGGGTACGTATGTCTGGTGGTGATGTTGCAGATTGGGAGCATTTGGTTTTCCTAACCGATTATAGTCTCTTACACAATTTGCATCAGTACTAATCTTGAATTGTGAGCCCTACTGTTCGCAGTATAGACCGGAGACAGTCACCAGGAAGGGCCCACAACCATATGGCATTGACTTGAGCTGTATAGAGTTAGTAGTAGGTGTGGCTCTCAGTGTCTACGCAGCCAGCGATGATGCGTTATGTGGGCCACCCGCACTGGGAGCAAAGTTGTTTGCCTAGTGAATTCTGTCTTAAAAAGGCCATGGGGAGAAGACTTGTGGTGCAGTGAGTTAGTGGTACCTAAAGAACTCAGCGTGTGCGCACCCTGCGATGATTCGTGGTACGGGCGAGTCACACTGGTACAATGTCTCTTACCTACTGGAATGTGTCATGTGCAATCGCCATTTCACCTGCATCGTGAGCCTTCACAATGTAGATCGAAGTCAGTAGTCAGTACAGACATTGAGAAATATTTTTTGTTGCATCCTTTGACAAAATCTGAGGACATAGAGGACAATTGTCTCTGCCTTAAAGAAAGCAAGGCTGAATTTCATGCTGTCCGTAGTGTAGATCCAAAGCTGAATTCAAGTTGTGAACCCTGCTGTCCTCAGTGTAGATCGAAGGCAGTGGTCAGGACAGACATCAAGGAATGCTTTTTGTCACATCCTTTAACAAAATCTGAAGACATATAGTACAATTGTCTCTGCATTAAATAAAGAAAGGCTTAAATCAATGCTGTCCGTAGTGTAGATGCAAAGCTGAATTCAATTTGTGAACCCTGCTGTCCGCAGTGTAGATAGAAGGCAGCAGTCAGCACAGTTATAGACAAATGCTTTTTGTCACATCCTTTTACAAAATCGGAAGACATAGAGTACTATTGTCTCTACCTTAAATAAAGCAAGGCTTGATTCAATGCTGTCCGTAGTGTAGATCCAAAGCTGAATTCAAGTTGTGAACACTGCTGTCCCCAGTGTAGATCGAAGGCAGTAGTCAGCACAGCTATAGACGAATGCTTTTTGTCACATCCTTTTACAAAATCGGAAGACAGAGAGTACAATTGTCTCTACCTCAAATAAAGCAAGGCTTGATTCAATGCTGTCTGTAGTGTAGATCCAAAGCTGAATTCAAGTTGTGAACCCTGCTGTCCACAGTGTAGATCGAAGGCAGTAGTCAGCACAGTTATAGACGAATGCTTTTTGTCACATCCTTTTACAAAATCGGAAGACATATAGTACAATTGTCTCTGCCTTAAAAAAAGCAAGGCTGAATTAAATGCTGTCCGTAGTGTAGATCCAAAGCTGAATTCAAGTTGTAAACCCTGCTGTCCGCAGTGTAGATCAAAGGCAGTAGTTGATACAGACATAAGTCTGTGGTGCTGGGGCGCTGAGTTCGCAATGGGCCTGTATTGAGGAGGCTCATGGTTATGGTGGCAGCCACGTGGCAGGGTAAGAACCTTCACTGTGCCAGAGTCTTTTGTTATCACACAAGTGAACCACGCCCAAGGCGAAGCCTATGTATTTATACTCTTACGCTGGAGTTGTGTAGCCCTCTCCGCTTCTGCTTCAAGGGGGGGGGAGACAACACAGCTACATGACCGAGATATTCCCCAGAGTCAGAGATAATATGGTTGCGTCCACTGTGCAGTACACTACACGTATCAATAGTATATCTACACTCGGAAAAGTTTTTGGTTTGTATAGTGAGTTGTGTATAGCATATCACCGGTATTGTTAGCATTGTGCACATTATTGTTGATGTGCGAGTTCCTTCCTTCATACATAGTAGATTGCCACATCTCTGAACATTGAGCTAGTGTGCTGTTGCGGGGATATATTATTTTAGGAAGGTCCGTTCCTGTTTTGCACTGCCTCTGAGGTAGTAGAGGGGGAGGGGTCAGGAGGGGTGGTTGTAGTGGTGGTGGTGCTAGGTGTTGTGACCCCCCTGTCTTTAGATATCAATCAATCAATCAGGAGTTTGTTAAAGAGCGACAACTTACCCGTAAGGGTCTCAAGGTGCTAGGGGTGGGGGGAGGGGGGATGCAGGTTCCATTCCATCAAGGAGGGGGTCTGTCAAAGAGCCAGGTTTTGAGGTTTCTTGCAAAGATGGGGAGCAATGTTGTCTGTCTGAGGTGGAGCGGAAGGGCATTCCATGCTTTGGCCGCGAGGAAGGAGAAGGAGCGGCCTCCCGATCTGGTCTTTCTGGTGCGAGGGACCAGGGCGTAGGAAAGCTGGGCTGATTGTAGGGTCCTTTGGGGTGCGTAGAATTTGAGTCGGCTGTTCAGGTATGCTGGTCCGGTGCCGTGGAGGGCCTTGTGTGCATGGGTGAGCATCTTAAAGGTGATTGTCTCCTCGACGGGGAGCCAGTGGAGTGTGCGCAGGTGCTGGGAGATGTGGCAGTGTTTTGGCAGGTTGAGGAGCAGTCTTGCGGCGGCATTCTGGATGTTCTGTAGCTTGCGGATGAGGTTTTTGTTTATTCCGGCGTAGAGTGCGTTGCCGTAGTCGAGTCTGCTGGTGACCAGGGCAAGAGTGACTGTCTTTCGGTGTTCGAGGGGGATCCATTTGAAGGTCTTACGAAGGAGGCGGAGGGTGTGGAAGCAGGAAGATGAGACAGAGTTGATCTGGTGGTCCATTTTGAGCTCGGAGTCCAGGATGATTCCGAGGTTGCGTGCGTGGTCTGTGGGGGTTGGCGGGTTTCCGAGGGTGGTGGGCCACCAGGTGTCGCTCCAGGAGTCGGGGTTTGGGCCCATGATGAGTACTTCTGTTTTGTTGGTGTTTAGTTGTAGGCAGCTGTTTTTCATCCATTTGGCGACGGCTTCCATGCCTTCTCGAAAGTTGTGTCTGGCGGTGTTAGGCTCGTTGGATAGGGAGAGGATAAGCTGGGTGTCGTCTGCGTATGACACAATGTTGAGTCCGTTGGTTCTAACGATGGGGGCAAGTGGAGCCATGTAGACGTTGAAGAGCGTCGTGGTGAGGGAGGAGCCCTGGGGGACTCCGCAGGTGGTAGGTGTGGGGTCCAAGAGGAAAGGGGGGAGTCTGACCCGCTGCGTCCTGCCGGAGAGGAAGGAGCAGATCCAGTCAAGGGCCTTGTCCTGGATTCCTGCAGTGTAGAGTCTGCGTATTAGGGTGCGGTGGGAGACTGTGTCGAACGCCGCTGATAGGTCGAGGAGGATGAGGGCTACTGTTTCTCCTTTGTCCAGTAAGGTGCGGATGTCGTCTGTTGCGGCGAGGAGGGCAGTTTCCGTACTGTGTTTTTTTCTGAAGCCGGATTGGGAGGAGTCGAGGATGTTGTGTTCTTCAATGAATGTGATGAGTTGGCTGTTGATGGCTTTCTCGATGACTTTCGCTGGGAACGGGAGCAGGGAGATGGGTCTGTAGTTTTTGAGGTCGGTGGGGTCCGCTGAGGGTTTCTTCAGGAGGGGGTTAACCTCGGCGTGTTTCCAGTCGTCGGGGAATGAGGCGGTCGCCAGGGAGCGGTTGATGGTGTGGCAGAGCATGGGTGCGATGGTGTTGGCGGCTCTGTTGAAGATGTGGTGGGGGCAGGGGTCCGTCGGGGCCTCTGAGTGGATTGACTTCATTGTCTTCAGTGTGTCTTCGGTGGTGAGGGCTGTCCAGTCATCAATCGCTGGTTTCCGGGTGTTGGGGGTGGTTGGTGAGGGTTCAGTGTGTTGGTTGTCTTTGTCGAAGTTGTCGTAGATGCTCTTGATTTTGTGGTGGAAAAAGATGCTGAGTTTATCGCAGAGGTCTTGTGAGGGAGGGATGTCGATAGACTTGCTGGTGGGTTGGGCAAACTCCTTGATGATGCTGAAGAGTTCCTTGCTGTCGTGTGCATGGGTGGAGATTCTGTCTTGAATCGCTTTTTTCCTCGTTTCTCTGATGAGTTGATGGTGGGCGTTGGTGGCGGCTCTGAAGTTGTTGTGGGCTTCTGTGGATTTGGTGTTTCTCCAGGTCTTTTCGAGGCACCGGCATGTGCGCCTGGACTCTCGAAGTTCGGTGGTAAACCATCTGGCTTTCTTGGCACGGGTATTGTTGTTTTTCTTGAGGGGGGCTATGGTGTTGGTGCTGTCCGAGATCCATCTATGCAGGGTTCGGGCTGCGGTGTTGGGGTCGTCGTTTTCCGCGATGGTTGGGGTGGAGTTGTTGAGTGAGGAGGTGAGCTGGTCATCAGTGATTTTGATCCAGTTTCTTTGTGGAAGCAGGTGCTGGTGTCTGTGGATGGTGGGTGTTCTGAAGGTGAAGTGGACGCAACGATGGTCGGTCCATGGGAGTTCGGTGGTGTGGCTGAAGGTGATGGAGTTTCCTGTAGTGAAGAGGGGGTCGAGGGTGTGTCCTGCTGAGTGCATGGGCTCGGTCACTATCTGGCGGAGTCGAATGTTGTGGAGGTTGTCCAGGAGGCATGTGGTGTTGGGGTCCAGTTGATTGTCGAGGTGGAAACTAGGTATGTTACTGTTACATCGCAACTTTTACATCGGAATGCTGTTACAACGCAGCTTTTACAACGCTGGTTCCATTACATTGGATGCCATTACAACGCAGGACATTACATAGCAGATGCTATTACAACGCATACCATTACATCGTAAGTATTGGTAAGTATATAAATTTCTTTAATTTGATTTAATATTATATAATTATTTTAATTAATATTAATTATAAATAAATATATTTATTTATGTTTTTAATATTATAAATTAAATATATTCATTTAAGTAATTTTTAAAAAAAGTATGAGTATAAGAGTATATGTTTTGGGTTACTGAGGCATATGTTTTGGGGTGTTTGGGTATTTTTAGGTTTTAGGGCTGGGTTTAGGTTTTGGGGTACAGGGGTATTTTTAGGTTTTAGGGCTGGGTTTGGGTTTTGGGGTACAGGGGTATTTTTAGGTTTTAGGGTTGGGTTTGGGTTTTGGGGTACAGGGGTATTTTTAGGTTTTAGGGCAGGGTTTGGGTTTTGGGGTACAGGGGTATTTTTAGGTTTTAGGGCTGGGTTTGGGTTTTGGGGTACAGGGGTATTTTTAGGTTTATGGGCTGGGTTTGGGTTTTGGGGTACAGGGGTATTTTTAGGTTTTAGGGTTGGGTTTGGGTTTTGGGGTACAGGGGTATTTTTAGGTTTTAGGGCAGGGTTTGGGTTTTGGGGTACAGTGGTATTTTTAGGTTTTAGGGCTGGGTTTGGGTTTTGGGGTACAGGGATATTTTTAGGTTTTAGGGCTGGGTTTGGGTTTTGGGGTACAGGGGTGTTTTTAGGGTTTATTATTTTTAAAGTACGACTTTAATTAAATTAAATTAATTAAATTAATTGAATTTAATTGAATTTATTAAATTATATTAATTACAATTGTAAGTTTTATTCAATTATATTAATTAAATTAAATAAATTAAATTAAAATAATTACAATTATAAAATTAATTAAATTAAATTAATTAAATTATAATAAAACAATTAAATTACATTAATTCCATTTTTAAATTTAATTAGACTAAATTAAATAAATTACATTAATTACAATTTTTAAATTTATTTCATTATATTAGTTAAATTAAATTAATTAAATTAACTTAATTACATTTTTTAAAAATAGATATACTTACCTATACTTACGATGTAATGGTATGCGTTGTAATACCATCTGCTATGTAATGTCCTGCGTTTTAATGGCATCCGATGTAATAGAACCTGCGTTGTAAAAGTTGCGATGTTACAGCATGCGTTGTAAAATAACGCGTTGTAACATCATAGATCCGGAAGTTGAGGTCTCCCAGCAGGGTGTAGTTGGTGAATGCGATGGCCTGCGGGAAGATAATGTCTGTGATGGAGTTGGCGAAGGGTCCGCGGGGTCCAGAGGGTCGGTAGATGAGGGTTCCTCGGAGGGCAGCGATGGGGCTGGCCAGTATCTTAAAGTGAAGGTGTTCCATCAGTTTTGTGGACTCGTCAGGGAGTGTGCTCAGGCGGAGGCTGGATTTGTGGACAATGGCGATTCCTCCTCCTGGGTGGGTGGGGCGGTCCTTCCTGGAGATCTTGTATCCTTGGGGGTTGGCGATGGCGATATCCGGTCCCGAGGTGGTGTTGGTCCAGGTTTCGGTGAAGAATGCTACATCTGGGGTGGTGCTGTCGAGGAGGTCCCAGATTTCTGTGGCGTGTTTGTGGAGGGATCGGACGTTGAGGAGGATGCATTGCAGGGTCTTCGGTTTGGTTGTGTTCTTGTGGACGGGTTGTGCTGGATCCGTGTTCTTGGCGGTGTTGCAGGTGTGCCGGCAGTGGTGACAGCTGAAGGGTCCATGGGTGTCGGCTGGTGATGCTAGCTTGCAGTTGTTGTTGCAGCCTGGGTTGAGTGCGTGGAGTGCTGCTGGGTCGTAGCGTTGGCCGGGCGGAGGTCCAGGGTTCCTGGTGCTGGTCGCGGACGGGTCGCAGACGGGCTTGCCTTTGACGCGCCTTCGGTGAACCAGCGGCGCACCCGCAGCCGCCATTAAGTAGGGGTCGGGGAGGGCTGGACAGCTGGGAGGCGGGAGCGGGGAGGGGAGCTGGATTGGGCTGGTCGCGCTGGGGGGGAGGGGCCGCGGGGGCAGCAGCGGCGGGGAAAGGTAAAGGGAGGAAAGAAGGGATAAAGAAAAAAGGGAAAATAAGCAGAAATAAGGCACAAAAGAGCAGAGATGCAGAAAAGAGCAGAAAGGTGAAAGATAGAAAGGGTACAAAAACGATTGGTATGGGTGTGAGTTGGGTGTAATTCACAAAGTACATAGTCGACGTCCTTGCACTAGTTAAATGTTGATATTAATTTATTAGTGGTAAATGGAACTATGCCTGTTATTTTAGGTACCATTGTAGATTTGGTTTGTTGTTGAAAGTATGGGAAGTGGTGTTTTTTTGTTTTTTTTCTACGAGAACGCCTAGTTTGTATATTATCAACGTTATTTGTGGTTCTGGTTTGATGGATTTTCTTGGAGAAAGGAATAAATTGAAGAGTGGTAATATTTGCAATTTTTACTATGTTAAGAACGGGATGATAATTAAAAAAGATAGAAAAAAACAGATATGCTTAATGAACATTATAATTAGGAATTATCATTTAAAAACCTTTAAAATTCACAGAAAAACCATAGGTTTCAGGCAGGTTATGGTCAGGAATTATCATTTAAAATACCTTTGAAATTCACTGAAAAAAACATAGGTTTCAGGAAGGTTATAGTTGGGAATTATCATTTAAAAAACCTTAGAAATTCACTGAAAAAAACATAGGTTTCAGGGGTGTTATAATTAGCTGGACATTTCACTCATACAAACCCATTGAAATTTCTCTGTTATAGTTAGTTGTACTAACTGTAACTCTCGAGCCCGCAATCCACTGGTGATGATGTCACATATTACATCATTCATGACATGGTCAGTGACATCACTGATGATATCACTGACGACATCATCCACGTGATAATCAGATACACCTCATCATACACTAGTATAACCTTTCATCACTCACTGTAAAATACAGAGTACCATATTTGAATCCATCGACACAGAAATACAAGTATCTAAAAACCCACTCAGTGATTCCTAGATCTACACACACATCTAATCAATTACCTATAGATTCACTCGTACATGTTGTCAATGATCAATAGAACACTATGAAATATACTTATACACCTATATTGACATTACACACCAGCACACATCCTATTCAGTTATGCAGTCATCCTACTCACTTTTGCAAACAATGTATCATATTTACATTTACTCAGCTACACACTTATACAAATAGCACTTCATTTATTCATATAGATAGTAACTCATACTTAGTGTGTTATGAAATCTCTATTACAAGTATACAGTTCTCCATACAGTCACTCATGCAATCAATTAGTCTAATGTATACTTATTTATATACAACAACTGTCACATAAACTGTCTTTTATTTTTTCTACTTTGTTGGACATGTACTATTGAGAAATATATTTGCTCATCACAACACCCATACAGATATTCACTCACCCACACATCTATTATAACACGTAGTCTTAACATCATACACCTACTGAATTAACTATTCACATATCTTTGGGCAGTCACAGATCCCCCACCGAACCACACACACATTCACTCTCCCATACAAATAGTCAATTAACTAATCAATAACTAATAAAGACTTTCACGTAGCTAGTAACCAACTGGTGCACAGTTTACACAACAACTGACAAAGTAATACAGATATTCACACTGTTTAGTCACTATCCAATATATTTAGTGAGACACTATAAATTAGTCAAGTAAACAGTCAATCACACTGCTACTAAATCCTCCCTCAAGATAGGGATATAAATTCACTGATTCTTAAATGCAGATTGCTATATATATAATAAATATTTAAATAACAAACCAAACCGCACACACTGGATGATGTCATCAGTGATGTCATTTGAAATGTCATCAGTGATGTCACTGACCATGTCATGAATGATGTAATATGTGACATCAAACATCATCACCAGTGGATAGCAGGCGCAAGAGTTACAGTTAGTTCAGCTAAGTATAACGGAGGAATTTCAATGGTTTTGTATGAGTGAAATGTTCAGCTAACTATAACACCCCTGAAACCCATGTTTTTTTCAGTGAATAATGTGTGTGTGCGACACACACACACATTTATACATTTATATGTACCTATATATATGTACACAAGCATATATATTTTTTAATGGGGCGCTCTGTATCTTTAAAAACTGGAATCTCATTTACTTTACTTATAACGTTCTTTGTGACAGGCCTGGCAAACACTGGGCTTCTTTTGCAACTCCAGAGAAACTCTTCCAATTACCAGCTCTTGATGTTGTACTTCCATTTGCAGAAGACGAAAGACACTAATGACTCAAGAGTCCTGCTGACTTCAAAGCATTTTCTTTGTGCTCCATATACACCGCACATAATTACATTTCACTACACCACCTTACCTCCTTTCTCCTAGCACTGTGCCTGCCGCTCACCCCAGCTGTGATAACAGCTGTATTTCTCAGTGTCAGTGGTAACATTTTTGACATGTAGCTGCATTTTCAATAATATGATTTCTCTCTCTTTGATGGAGAACAAGATAGGAAAGATTTCTTCTTTGGCAGGAACTGTGGTCATTATGTCTTGTGTGGAATGTAGAAGCTATCAGAGAGATAGACATTTCATGAAAACATTTCCCAGATGGAAACATACCAAGGGTTCACCTTTCACACAAGAGAGAGAATACTTTCATCTAAATAATTTGACCGTAAGTGGGTCCATAGTCCAATCTTTAAGATTCTTTCACAAAAAATACAAGTAGAAAAATTGTCTAAAAGCAAATTAATTGCTGCAATTTTAGCAAAAAAGGAAATCATATAAAACACGTCTCTAAAAATTTTAAAAAATATTTTCCAAATACAGTGCAAAGAAATACGTTATGCAGTTTAGTTGAGTCTGTATAACTTTGTAGCAAATTAGTTGGTTAGTTCTAGGGATATTTAAATGAAGCCCTTCAGTATTGAAAATGTTACCGTTTAAAAAAAAGCTAAAACTCATGTGCCTCGTTTGCAACAAAATGACGCAGTGCAGCCCTGCAAGTCATTTCGCTGCGCTGCACGGTGTCATTTTGAAAGCACAAGGATGCATTGTATTTACACCAATACAATGCATTTTTGTGGTTTTCCCTGTGCTGGTGCACAATTGTTTACCATGATATAATGCAGGCACACTTGCACCATGGTGCAAAGGTGCAGGCGTTGTGGAGATGATTATTGTTGCTGCACAAAAATAATCATTGATGGCATTCTTTTTTCCAAGGGTGCAGCTGAATGCAGCATGCATCGAAAGAGGTAAGGAAAAAATGAGGAGAAATTATTGTTGCGCCTCCTTACTTTGGATTCTAACGCATTCCTAGGGTTGCAAATCATTGTAAATCTGGGAATGCGGCAAAATCCATGATTGTTGTGTGGAAACACCCTAAGCAACACCCTTGGCATGCCCTCTTCAAGCAAAGTAATGCGTGAAAAGGGGCCATATTTACAAGGCTATGAATAGAAACTCAGGCAGTAGAAGTCGGTGGTGGAAGTAGCTGCCAGGCAGTGACGTTGGGATGGGGAGGGGCAGGGTGGAGTTGTAGTAATCTATGGATTACTGAGGATTACAGGTAAGTAAACATATAAATAAATAAAATGAATTTTGTTGCGCGCACTGCATCCCCAAATGTGATGCAGTGCACGCAACGAAATTCGTTTTATTTATTTATATGTTTACTTACCTGTAATACTCCATAATCCATAGATTACTACAGCCCACCCTTCCCCTCCCCTCCCCACGTCATCGCCCGGCAGCTACTCCCACCACCGACCGCTACTGCACGCAGGATGGTATTGTGTGGCCTTGTAATATGGGTCGGGCACACTGCGCTGCCTGTGCATCAAAAAAAGTAACGCACCGGTGGCGCAAGGGGCTTGTAAATAAGCCCCTGTGCTTATGCCACAAACAAAACAAAGAAACATGTTGGTAGATAGAAAAAAGTTGAAAATGGAGAACGGTATATTGAAAAACCCTTTTTAGTGGGAGGAAAACTCACTGGGGAAATACAATTTTAAAGCATGGTGAGCTGCTTGCAATGGAAGGCCTTGTGTGGGAACAATCAATGGAATATCATTTTGGGGTTATGACTACTGCTATTTGTGAAGTGCAGTCGACAAACTCATAGGACACATTTAAAGGGTCTTTTGTCAGATTGAATATTTAATGTAGAATGGAATGGAAAGACTTTTGTATAGCGCATGGCCACCCGGGGGCATCCGGGTAAGTAATGCTGTGGAATTTTGAATATAATAAAAGTGATACGTAGCATATAAATTTATGTCAAACTCGATAGAAATATGAGTAAATACATGAAGTTAAATGCACTTTTGGATGAAGTTGCATACAAAGATATTCCCACAAATAAGATTGGATTTAATGTATGCAACAAAATAAGATGTAAATGTCAGAAAGACACACTTCACAGACAGATCTATTAGTCTCAATTGAATTTTCCAATTATGAAAACAAAACGGTAAGTTTGTAAGTTTGCTAGGATTCAGCAGAGGGTTAAGCAACTGAGGCACACACAACTCAGCACTGCAACTACAATGACAGGTTTGTTCGGTACAGTGCAGCACATATGGAAAATGGGAAAAGTTATTTCTTCTTTTTAACTCCTGCTTCAAAATGTCATTCATTTTTGGTGCAATGCTCTGTCTACTATTGTTAGTATACAGGGTTTTCTGCCAAAACCTCTGTGTGGTTACATGGGGATGCCCAATTACCAGCCATGGAATGCCCTTGTGACATAGAGTGATGCAAAATAGTGCTTTGTGCTGCTTTGTGTTACTTTTTCAGGCAGCTTTCAAAGAAAATTCAACTAAAACACTCTACACAGGTTTACTTCAATTTTGGGGTGTAAACACAGCGCAAAAGGTTTGCGGATCTGGCCCTGTTCTTGCCTGATCAATGCTCATTACCTTGGTTGTTCACAATGTCAATGGGCATTTCTGTAGTTAAGAGATTCCTATATGATGTGTTGGTAGGTGTCTGAATATTGGTACTCACATGTGCACCTACATTGCACACAGCAAGCTTTAGGTAGGTCTATCAAATTTTGACAATAAGTCTCTGACATTCTTGGCCTATTTCAAATCTGTGTCCAACCTGTACTTGGGAAGTTAGCTGAAATTCCTCTTTGCAATTAGTACGTTGCATTTTTTTTGTGTTCAAAATAGTTTATTACGTTTTCATAATAAACAATAAACAAGAGACAATACAGAAAATAGTACTGAAAAAGTACCCAATTACAATTAAGAGATAATGAAAGAGCATCCATTAAATTACAATAGATAAAAACAATGATCATAATATTTCTAGAAAAACGAAAAGGGAGGGAAAGGAGCAAAGAATGAAGCTATATAATAATGATATTATAACGAAGCAACTATAATATACCGACTAGATTGTTGTAATAACATCTAATACCTGGAATAAATGCATATTTAAAAAGATAAATATAAATCAGCAGGTTTCCAAAAGGAATTATAAGAAATAGAATTATGATTAATAAAATTTAGAGATAACTGAGCTCCTCTTCTAGTAAAGATAATCCATGACCACCAAACATGAAAAGATAAGAATGATGCATCTTTCCAACATGCTGTAATGGATTTAAAAGCTGCTAATAGTAAAAAATTGAAAAGTTTACCTTCTAATGTATTTACTTTTGTGAGAGAAAACAGATTTACGGATTAACAGTTTGAATGAAATATCATCATGAATATGAAGTACTTTTTTTATAACATCCCAAACATCAGTCCAAAATCTAAAAACTATAGGACAATAATAAAGCATTTGTTGTAATAAACCAGTTAGTAGATTACAGTGCCAACAACTTGAAGACTGCAGGAGTTTTGAGTGAAATAAACGTAGTGGAGTCCACAAACAGTTATATAAAATGTATGAATTAGTTTGATGGAGTGAAACAGGTAACCAACCAGAAATACTATTAAGCCAAATATTTGTCCATATGTCAATAGAAAGAGGTTGAAAGTTCATTATTCCAAAATGTTGAGATCATATCAATATTAGATCCTTGAGAGATAGACATTTATTTTACAAAATACAGAAAATGTACTCAAAATGTTGCAATGTGCCGTTTTGCAAAAAGGATAGCAACACCATTTTTTTGCCATTTGCAGGAGAAGAGACACTACTACCAACCCACTTTTTTTTCATATAATCTAAGATTTTTTCATCAATATGAGTTTCGTGTATAAAGCAAATATCTGCTTTGCAACTACCTTAATAATCTAAATTGTTTTGTACGTTTAACTGGATGGTGTAACTCCTTGACATTTAAAGAGACTATCTGAATATTATGAAACTTAGCCATAAAAAAAAGAAGGAAGAAGAAGGTCAAGAAGAGTAGAATGAAGTAGAGAAAGCGTGTTAAAAATAGTAGCTCCAGAGATAAGTGAAAGGGAGAGAATAGGTAAAAAGAAAACAAACAAAACATGGAAAAACGACAAACAAGAAACTTTAATAACAGGAATGAAATGCACACACGCTTTTCAAGGATGACCAGAACCGTTGGAGCCCTATGAGTACATAAACCATCATTTTGTCAGAATATACATAACAATAACATAAAAGTAGCAGAATCGTGAGTATCCATTGAATGCTGTGAATGTTGATCCAGAAACAGTCTTAGTTCTTCAGGACGATGGAAGGATTTAGAGAAATTATCTTTCCAAATGTGCATAGTTGATGGATCAAAAAGACCATATTTAAATCCAAGATTTCTTAGTTGAGGACGAAGAGCAGTGAATTCCTTGCAAATTGAAACTGTCTCCTTGCCAAAGTCTTGTTGGATAAATATTTTATTTCCATAGACCATCAATAAAGGAATTTCTCGTGCTGTTTTTCTGATCAAGACCAAATGGTGGTGGCAGAGAACTTTGAAAATCATTTGTCGAGGCTTAGTATAATGAGAGTTGTGATAAGAAAGAATCCTGTGTGCCTTATCAATTTCAGGTTTTTCTGGAAATGTGATGTTTAGGAGGCCAGGAATCAGATTTTCTAAATGCAATCTGCAATTGGAACCTTCAACATCTTCTGGTAAATTGAAAATGCGCAGGTTATATTGTCTATTACCATTTTCCATATCTAAAAGGAGTGTAGACATAGGTGATATTTTCGTGTCAATTTTAACTTTATTATTTTGTATTTTAATTGAATTATCAGAGATTTTCATTGACAAACTAGCCATGTCTTTGCACACATTTTTAATCTATGATGGAATTGAATCTGTACTAGAAGAAAGTGCTTGAATTTCATTAAGAATTAATGATAATGAAGGCTCGGTTGACTCTACCAATTAATATTTCACAGTGGTGAAAATTGCTGTCTCCTTGTGTTATGAAGAGAATGCACATTTTTTTTTCCATTTTCTGGTAGAAAGAATCAACATTGTAACAGAAAGTAAAGTTAAGGAGAAAGTAGAGTGCTGCTTGAGTAAAAAGCCTGATAATGACTGGTGCAGCAGCTAAAATGGACTGTGGAAGTAGTTAGGCCAAAGCCAGGCCCTTTCTTGTTTACTCACTCCGCCCCCCCTGACAGACAAGCTGGTTGTACCTCAATGTAGAGCTGGGTGCTGAAACCAAAATGAGGAAAACACAATTTCTGCTGACGAAATACGCAGGAAACACCTCACAGCAACTGAACTGGTAAAGGCTTTTAAATCATAGCAACCTTAAAATTAGCAGGATTCTGACAGAAAATCAGCGTTTTTTTGTTGTAAAAGGGGCGAAAAGCAGGCTGAGCTCACCTGGAGGTGGCCATCTTTGATCATGCGCTCGCGCGTCTCCAGTACGTTGCATTTGCAATTTTTAGTACAGATTTTTTACGGGTCTTGTGTTTTCTATACTCCAGATTTCAGGGCTGCAAGACACATCCCTGCAAACAGTTAGGGTGCCCCTTGACCCCTGGAAGCCCCAGCACCCATCACTGGTCTGGGAAGCAACAGGGCCCCTACAAACAGTTACAGGTGCAACTTTTATCCCTTAGAGGCCTCAGCACCCATCACTGCACTGGGAATGAACAGCACCCCTGTAAACCGTTCAGGTGCACCTTGATCCTTAGAGGCCCCAGCGTCCATCACTGGACTGGGAAGCAACAGCACCACTACAAATAGTTACAGGTGCACCTTGTCCCTTAGAGACCACAGCACCCATCAATGGACTGGGAATGAACAGCAACCCTGCAAACAGTTACAGGTGCACCTTGACCCTTAGAGGCCCCAGCGCCCATCACTGCACTGGGAATGAACAGCACCCCTGCAAACAGTTACAGGTGCACCTTGCCCCTTAGATGCCCCAGCAAACATCACTGGACTGGGAAGCAACAGCACCACTACAAATAGTTACAGGTGCACCTTGCCCCTTAGAGGCCCCAGCAAACATCACTGGACTGGGAATGAACAGGGCCCCTGCAAACAGTTACAGGTGCACATTGCCCCTTGGAGGCCCCAGCGAACATCACTGGACTGGAAAGCAGCAGCAGCCCTGGAAAATACTGTTATACCAGCTCCGTATTGTGTGGAGTGAATGGGCAAGCCTGACTACCAAGTAGGGTATATGGGGTGTTTCCCTAATAAAAGTTTGAAAGACACATTTTCTAACATCTCACACTGCACCCTGAACTCTAAGGATAGTAAGTGGAAAAACATATTCATACATATCGGTGGGAAAGATGCAATACACAAGGCAGGAATGTAAACACAACAAAAATGCATTTGTAAGTTAAACAGAGTAAACGAAGTGCTTTAAAATCACTAAACGTTTCTGGAAACTACAAAATTAAAAATATTTTAGTTGGCCTAAGTGGAAGAAAGTTTATATAAAAAGTGTTCAAATGAAACACGCTACAAATAGGGCAAAACTTTGGTAGAAAACATCATTGCACGTGCATGTTCCTCAATAAACATCCATTGCAGCAAAATACTTTTAGAAGTTAAATGATCAATAATAATATCTGCTCAGTCTGATCAAAGTATATTGATGGACTTAGGCTCCTGTGAGTGAAAGCGGGATTCAAATCCAGATTTCTTAGAACCAGCCCGCTAATGAGCAGCAAAACTATACCCACTGATGCCACAGCGTCTGATACCTTGGAACAGGCAAGAACAGTAAGTGCACTACATGTCAACCTTTAGAAAATTGACAGACTAGCTAAAAAGGATGAATTTGTAGACTCTTCTCAGTATTAAAGTTATGAAAAACAAAGCATTGTTCAGGAAGGCCACTTTGCAGCAGTTCTGTGGAGTCCATGTTTCAGTCTTGGCTGTGAAGTCAGACATTGTTTGTTAACATATCTTAGCCATTGGAAACAAACTGTTAAATGCAAATATAGTCTTCTCAGTTTAGACCTATGTTTATTCTTTGCTTCTACATTTCAAACCTCACACTCACCTGATAAGGGGTGTTATAGGGCAATATTGGGTCCTGGGCATAACCCTTATATGTGTCTGCATCATCTTTGTCAGAAAACACATTTTGTACTCTTGTTTTGTAAAATGAAGTATTTTTAGACACCGCTATTTTCTGTAATTTCTGTTGTGTATACCCATGATGCTGAGGTGTTAACGAATGAGCCCCATGGCAACGCCCACAGAGCTCCTCGTGGTGCCCCATGGAGTGACTCCAGAGCTGCAACACCCCACAGAACTCATAAAGTCATCACACATAGGGCTGTTGCAAGATCTCCACCATGCCCCTGCACACAACAAACAGAGTTCCTTTAGATACATAACACAACAAATGCAGGCATCCAAATGACCTTCTGAAGATACCCAACAGGGACCCCCCAGAGTACCCCCCCCCAGTGAGGACATCCACTGTTTGCCCAACCCTGTCCTCAGCTCTTTACCTTCTTCAGGATTTCACTTCTCATCTCCTCTTCTGTTTCATTCCCCTTCTGATCGGCTCCATAATTGTCCCTTTTCTGTTGTATCAATATCTATGTCCTTCCTTTCTCTCTCCTTCTTCGTTATGTTTAATTCATTCATATGCCATTGCATCCTGTAGTGGCGGTCTAGTGTTCCGTCTCCGGAACAGGAAGTGCGGGAGCAGGAAGCGGAAGGCGGCCATCTTGTTATTGGTGCCGACCGCAAGAGAAAGCAGTCACGGCTCCCGGCGCTCCAGTAAATAAAGAAGTTGAAACAAATATCTCGAGTCCGTGTAGTACAATTTACATTCCCACAATGGCGACGAGGCATGGGCAGTAGATCCCGCGCACCACGAAGCGACGCATTAAGGCGCCACCAGCGAGATGTACTACCGCCGGCACCCGGAGCGTGGCAGAGGACCCGAGGGGCACCAGAAAAAGAGCGCGAAAACACGCTAGCGCTCCAGAAGAGCACAAAGGACCTAGAAGTAAGCCGGCTAATAACCTTTCTGTTGAGAGAGGCTTGGGGGGAGCCAGTCAAGTACAGAGCAGCGTAGAGAGCACAAGCAGGAGACACAGTGCCATAAACGTGGTGTGCCTCACCCCTGGCTGAGACGAAGATGTGCCCGGCAAGCTGGCGGAGCGGCGAACAGGCGAAGAGGTGCCTGGCTCGACAAACCTAGCCAAGGGGGTCAACCTGCAGGCTCTACCCGGTCCCTCAGAGGTGTTAAAAGGGGAAGATAGCGAAGGTGATCGCGGCGAAGGGGACACGGCCGAACAGCCTACGCCGGGGAGCCCACCTGGTCGGGCGATCCCTGTTCTTGCGAACCAGAGAGGTACAAACAAGATGACTGCCCAGTCCTCCTCCCTCACTCAATTGGTGCCATTCCTGACAAAGAGCGGAGAGCCTGAGATGCAATGGGAAGACTGGAAAAGGTACTTCCTTAACTACCTCGATGCATTGGAAGAGGAAGGTGATACTCCGTTCTCTAGCAAGAGAAGAAAAAAAATACTGTTACACAACTTGTGCCCGGAAGGGATAAGGGTATATGATACCATAGTCAAAGGCAAGAGGGACGCTACGGACACGGACGTCTTCAGCCACGCCATTGCGGACCTTGACGCACATTACAGGCCAGTTGTGTGCGTCACGATAGACAGACACAACTTCTTTCAAAGGAAGCAGAAGAGCGGGGAGACGGTGGACGTGTGGAATTTTAGTTTACGATCTGAACATCATCTGCGCCAGCTTGTCACCTATGCGCTACGTGCATGGCAGCCATTTTAGATATCATGGTCTCCCTGTCCACGATCGATCGCCAGCGCGCCCCTGTGACCCAGCAAGCATCCTCCGCGCACCCTGGCTCCCCCTCCCTCCTCTTTATGAGCATGACCCTTCTGCATGACCCTGTCCTTGGGAGTCACGCCAGCGCCTGACCAACACCTCCTCTCCTCCCATGAATGCCCCTCTGTTGATAAACCTCCCCTCTGCGCTGGATTGTTCATGCGGCATGAATACCACTCCATTGATGACCCCTCACCCCGTGTCTGACTGTCCACACAGGTCCGAGGCCACTGCCTAAGCCGGGAGATATCATTTACTGCCCCTTATTGCACGAGGTCGCTCTCCTTCAAAGGACCCTCTATTGATCCAGGGCTCCCCACCCCCCTGTGACATAATCAGGCGCACACATCCTAAGACTCGACGAAACACTCAGCTGCGTGATGACCCTCTCTCTTATCAGCAGGTTGAGGACCTCCATTGTGAATGTATATGGGGGTGGGATTAACACGAGGATTACGGGGATGTCTTTTCCCATGCCTTACAAAGTTGTGATTGTATTAAAGGAAGGTCACATGCCATAAACCAGTGTATAAGAGGCCAGGCCTCTGAGTGGCTGTTAGAGCACCTCGAGACGATACCTTGTTGTCTGATCTGATGTGTTCTGCTCCGTCGGAATAAACTTCTGTTTCCTGCCTTCTGGTCTCCGGCGCCTGCCTCATTGCTTGGTAAACTTGAATGGTACAAGGGCGGTTAGCGCCGGGCAAATCTTGAGAAAGGTCCTAGCCCTACCTTTTTCTACAAATTGGCGTCCCAAAGCGTGGGGCCCATCAGCGACACGTGGATCCAGTGGGAGAGGTCCCGATGACAGAGTGAACGACTGCAACGATCGGGAAGAGCTCATGTCCGATAGACCCTCGTCTGACAGCCGATCATCCGACCTTCACTAGTTCTGAACAGACCTCTCTCGAGTGATCTACGGTCCTGACTGGGAACCATCAGGAGTGCCGCGAACATCACGAAGGAGAGAGGACGATCGGGCGCTGGATCCAGAGGACAGGAAACCGTCCATGCGGTCCGGGTAAGGTCGTGTAAACACGACGAATTGAGGAAAATTGTTTTTGTTTGGATAATACTAGTATTACGCTTTGTTGAAACCTCTGGAGATTCGCTGTCTGCAAACGGGGAAAAACAAACAGGCTCTCTCTTTGCAAACAGTGAAGGATAGGTAACGCAGACTTTTGTCCCCATTGTAATCCGTCGTGCCTATCTTCCTCCCCCACTGTTTCCCGAACTGTCGTTCGTGGATTATTGTCTGGAGATTCTTTGTCTGCAAACGGGGAAGAACAAGGTCTCTCTTTGCAGGTAGAGAAAGAGTGGGTAGCGATAACTTTTCGTGCCCACTTATTCTCCCCACTGAATTGTTTGATTGGCCGATTGTTCGGTATTGGTTCGTTTGAGGTATTCACCGCCGCCAAACAACGGAGAATAGAAATATTCTGCCTAGTCTTTGCCCGCTGTGATAAGATAGGTAGTGCAGATTTTTGTCCCCGGTGTAAACCGTCATGCCTATCTTCTCCCCACTGGTTGGTAGCCTGTTTAGCCCGGACCGCTTATTAGAGATGAACCATCCAGCTCCACTGGAGGGCACCCCTAATAAGGACATGTTCACTAAGTATGGACTAGTCGCTATAGCTTACACTAGACTATGGCATAAATACACGAAAAAGAACCCTGAAAGTCAGTGGCCACTGATAGGTTCCTTTAGTGAAAATAAAATAAAAACATTAGAAATAGCGCTCCAGAAAAATAAGACCACGCCCACCATGCTCGACAGTATCGGCATGTGGCGCAAAGAAGCGGAACAACGAAAGAAAAGAGAAGAAGCAAAAGTAGGGAAAGAATTACGAAAGGCAGCCCACCTAGCCGCAAAGCAACTAGAAGAGGAAATAAAAGAAAGAAACGAAGCTACACAAAACCAAGAATCAGGGTCAACAGGCCAATGTCCTGTTAGGACCCCCTCTGCGCTCTACCCTGAACTACCCTCCAAACAACGGGCAAACGATGAGTTATTGCTAGGTCCCCCAATCATCTATATGCCCCCTCCATATGCTCCCAGCCAACAAAACCTGCAAGCCCCGAGTGTGAGTGAAAGTGACCCTAGTGCTAATGCACCGGCCCTCACGGCCTCCGCACCAGCCGCATTAACAACTTCGTTAGGCGACCCCGAGGCTAGCAAACAATCATCAGCCAGGTTAAATAGGTTAAGCAAAGATGAGCGGGATGGGATCGACAAAATAGCAAAGACATTGGTAGAACGAAGGGAGAGCGAAGAATACACAATGAGCGTGTATAATTCACATGCCGACAGCCACAGACGGCATTTCATTTTGCGGTTCAGCTTCCACACCCTGAACGCGTATGAAGATAGATATCAGGGTAAGGGTCCCGCTAAACTAACAACACTGTATAGGAAGATTGATGTCGGAGATGGGACTGAACGTGAGGCGACGGAGCTCTTCATGCACATGCTTGAGGTCTTCCGCCACCTCGCAGAACAGAAACCAGAAACCAAGGTTACGGCCCCTGAAACAACCTCGGCAGAAGTAGCCAATACTATGATGCCTATCAGAGAAGCGGCTCCTTACTGGATCCCGCCACGGGGCCAGGGAACGAGCGATGATATTAATAATGAACATGCAAAGGGAAGGGTTGTGTACAATTGGGTTTACCAACCATGGGACCGACAAGACATCCTAACCTTCAAGCAAACCTTGCCCGACTTAAGAAAGAACCCGACGGCATTTTATACTGAATTAGGCACAGCCTTGGGTTCGACAATAATGACTTTAGCAGATATTGACTTGTTCTTTGGGTTATGCCTGCCAGCTGATGTGTGGAAGCAAATCCGGAAAGTCGACCACACGGATCTGTTTGGACATACCTGGGACCAACTCGGTAAACTAGATAGACAGCGAGAGCCGGGGAGTAAACCAGTGAAGGACATACTGGAACTCCCAGACAAACTGGTCCAGAAGTTAAAAACCCTGGTCCCGGAAAGAAAAGTAGACTGGTCGATAGTCACGGCTTGTCGACAGAAACCCCAGGAGGATGTGTCAGAATACTTCTCCCGATTCGAGACAGTGTTCTCCGACTACAGTGGCCAAGACATGACCACCGCAACCGGACAACACCTGTTTGTGCAAAATTATGTAAAGGGACTAACGCAAGAAGTCTCCCAAAAACTGCAGACGAGTGAGAGTAGTTGGGGAGCCTCCAAACCCGCAGCCATCCTTCAGATGGCTCAGTATTACGAGCACCAAAAGAATGAGAATGATAGGGCGTCCGAGAAAAAGAAGAAAGATTTGAAGGAAAGGGTAATGATAGCCCAGATACAGGGTATAGCGCTAGGACGGGAACACCAAAGGGGGAACTACCAATCAACCACCCCCAGAGATCTACCTCCTAAAGATCACACCCCAGCACCCCACACTGGACGTAGAGACGTTAGCAATGACCAATGCGCCTTCTGCAAAGGGCTCGGACATTGGAAATTTCAGTGTCCAGTTCTGATAGAAATGAACAGAAATAGGGAGTCCAGGGATGTAGCGGGTGGTCCGAGGAATAGAATACAGGGACGAGGGAGCCCCAACGACGCCAATAATGACAGATCAGGAAGACTGAACACATTTGACCGTCCCCGACAGAACCAATATCAGCTATCCGAAGGTGAACATGCCCCCGACTTTGCATAGGACTGCCAGGGGCAAGGGAGGGATCCAGTCGAGCTCTGTGTTGACCAGCAAGGTCCTTATGTCACCGCTAAGGTCTTGGGTACAGAGTCTCCATTCTTGGTAGACACTGGGGCGACACGTAGTGTGTTATCAAAACGACTGATTCCAAGGGCACCCTTGTCTGGCTCACACATAACGTCGATAGGTTTCGATGGGACGCCCTCCACTAACCCCCTGTCCGTACCTATTACCTTTGACCTAGAAAACAACACTACTGGCGCGACATTTCTCCTCTCCTCCAACTCCCCTGACGCCATTATGGGCATTGACTTACTGAAGCATTTTCGAGCTACCATTAGGTGTTCCCCAGATGGAATACGAGTCATCCTGTACGACAACCCAGACATGCCCAGATCCCGTCCCCCACAACACATGTGCTCTATAACTGACGCTGACCTATCCCTGCTTGACACCCTACCCTCGTACCTGTGGGCCAAAAATGACTCTGATGTGGGGCGAATGATGATTGACCCTATTCACATAACTGTACGACAGGACGCTATGCTCCCGAAACTCCCGCAGTATCGGATATCGCCAGAGGGTGAGAAGGCACTGGTAGCGATCATTCAGTCTCTGGTAGACGCAGAAGTGGTTGAAGAAGTGGTTAGCAACGTCTGCAACAGCCCAATCCTACCTATTGTTAAGAAGCAAGGTGAAGGAGATGAGAAAGCGTACCGCTTCATCATCGACCTGCGAGAGATTAACAAAGTGGTTGTACCCCAATATCCTGTGGTCTCCGATATCACCACCATTCTGACCCTCATCCCGTCCACTGCCACCACCTTCACTGTTATCGACCTTAAGAACGCGTTTTTCTCTATCCCCATCCATCGAGACAGCCGTTATCTCTTCGGCTTCACTTTAAAATCCTGTTCGTACCGATTCTGTAGAGCTCCCCAGGGGTACACTGAAAGTCCCAGCATTTACAGCCAGGCCCTCAAAAGACAGCTGGATGCCTTCCAGCTACCAGAGGGAGTGGTGTTGATCCAATATGTCGATGATATCCTTTTGGCGGCTGACACCACCCCGCTTGCAACGACAGCCACCGTTCAACTCCTACACTTTCTTGCAGAAAATGGCCATAAAGTCTCCAAAAAGAAGTTGCAGTTCTGCCAGCCACAGGTGACTTACCTAGGCCATCTTCTGTCCAAAGAAGGGAGAAAACTTACGCCCGACCGAATCCAAACCATCCTAGATACCCCCATCCCGAAAACACAAAAGCAGGTCCGCTCTTTGGTTGGCCTAACATCTTTTTGCAGACAATGGTTGCCTAATTACAGCCTCATTGTGAAACCATTACTTGCCCTACTGACCAAAGATGTCCCCTCCCCGCTTCCTTGGACCACTGAGTGTCAAGCCTCCTTTAAGGAATTACGGGATGCGCTCTGCTCAGCGCCCGTCCTCGGAACGCCGGATTACTCCAAACCCTTCTCCCTCTTCACCCACGAAAGGGAGGGATGCGCATTGTCTGTCCTAACTCAATCAATTGGTCCTAAGCAGCGCCCTTGTGCCTACTTCTCCGCCACTCTTGATCCTGTAGCCAGAGCTTTGCCTGCCTGCCTTCGAGCAGTAGCCGCCGCTGCTGTCTCTATCCATCAGAGCGAGGGAATTGTACTTTCCAACTCCCTCACAGTGCTAGTACCCCATGCAGTCGACACCCTCTTGAATCAGACAAAGACCCAACACCTGACTAGCGCACGACTGACAGGGTATGAACTGACGCTACTTGCACCCCACATCACCCTAAAAAGATGCACGACTTTGAATCCTGCCACATTGTTACCCCTGCCTGAAAATGACCCTGACATTCCTCCCATCCACGACTGTGTGACCCTCACGGACGAACAAACTAGGAGTAGGATTGACCTCCGAGACACTGCTTTCCCTGACCCCGATGGAGAGCTATGGGTAGACGGCTCTTGCATCAAACTCCCAGATGGCACCACTTCAGCTGCCTATGCAGTAACGACAGCCCGAACAGTAGTTGAGACAGCCTGCATCACACAACGATCTGCCCAAGCAGCAGAGCTGATAGCCCTCACTCGAGCATGCATCATAGCCGCAGGGACCACCACGAACGTATATACGGACAGCCAGTATGCCTTCGGAGTGGTCCACCATTTTGGGCTCCTGTGGAGGGAGAGGGGATTCCTGACGTCCCACGGCACCCCGATCCTCCATGGAGATTTAGTCTCCGCCCTGATTGAAGCAGTTCTCCTCCCCAAACGATTAGCGGTGATAAAATGTCAGGCACACAAAAGGGTGACAGACTTAGTTGGACAAGGGAATGCATTGGCCGACATTACTGCACGAACCACAGCCGAGAATAGGACGGTGACACGCATGTACGTGACCAGGTCACAAGCAGAAACATGGAGTGACACAAGGACAATGATCAGAGACATACAATCGGCCAGCACCCCTCGTGAGCTGACTAAATGGGCAGGGGTGGGTTTGAAGGACGAGGAAGGCTGTTGGCGAACGAAGGATGCAAGCAAATGGATGCTGCCCGACTCATATCTGATTCCCATACTGACCATGGCCCACTCCCCCGCACACATAGGATCTGCACCCATGATCGAACTCATTTCCAAAGTCTGGCATAACGACAAAATCCCTGACTCAGACGCCTAGTTCAGCAGTGCCTTATCTGTCTGCAACACAACCCCGGGAAAGGGACTGTAGTGCCCCGGGGAGGGTTTGGGACCCCCAATCACCCCTTTGAGGTCCTTCAGATGGATTATATCCAACTAGAGAGATGCCAAAACCTGAAGTATGTACTAGTCATCGTATGTGCCTTCAGCAAATGGGTAGAGGCCTATCCAACCCGTGACAACACTGCCATGACTACTGCCAAAGTACTACTGAAGGAATTCTTCCCTCGCTATGGCCTTTGCCGAATTTTATGGAGCGACAATGGCCCCCACTTCATAGCTGAGGTTATCCAACTAATCCTGAAGGGGTTGGGGGTGAAGCAACGATTTCATGCGGTCTTCCACCCCCAATCCGCCGGTCTAGTGGAACGCCATAACGCCACACTGAAGCTGAAATTGTCAAAAATCGTGGCCACCACTGGACTTAACTGGCCGGATGCCCTCCCACTGGCTTTGTTATCAATGCGCTCCACTCCCACCAAGCACCATTTGACCCCCTACGAGGTCGTGTTCGGGCGGCCAATGAACCTCTGGACTGCCCCCAAACCGACCTCCATTCATGACGTCCCAGACGTCCTACTATCTGATTATTTGTGCAAGTTGACTAAGACGTTGTCTGTCATTCATCAACAGGTGCAGCAGGCCATCCCCGATGCTTCCAGGGGCCCCGGTCACGACATCCAACCGGGAAATTTCGTACTGATACGAAATTTCCAGCGAACCAAGAGTCTGGAACCTCGGTGGACGGGCCCCTGGCAAGTGCTGATCACCACCCGAACGGCACTCCGAGTGGAGGGGAAGAAGCACTGGCTGCACGCGCATCATTGTCGGAAGGTCCCTGCAAACCTGGCCACGACAGAAAACGTCAGCACCCAAGAAGAGCTCTTGAACAAAGACCGACCGATATTGGACTGTTATCCAGATACTGGGGCACTCGAACTTGCAAAATTCTCTGATCCTACTGTGCCATCCAGAGAAGGGTATTTCCTGCGTCGAAAGGAGGGAGTCTCGGCTAAGTAGGCCACGGACTAAGTTAAAATCTCAGAACGGTGACCTACACACAATCAAGGGTTGCCGGGAGAGAAGCTAAACGAAGTCTGTGGTTCTGCCCACTACCGAGCCCCTTGAAGGTGATGGAAGCGCCAAATAAGAAGATGATGGAAGCGCCAGATAAGAAGATGATGGAAGCAACGGGAAATACCCAGTATAGAAATCCAAAGACTGACAACCTGCACAAATCGAAGACAATTGCACTCTTCATTGTCTTCCTCTTCTGCCTCCTTCTCATGACCTCCTTCTGGATTCTGGAAGAGAGCACACCGGCTCATGAGACATTGCTACCTACTTCACAGCCAACACCCCTGAAAGAGCATCACCTAATCTCTCTGTCGCCTCTGCTCCGAGAAAGGCGCAGGGAATTCTGGAACAATTCCTTCGTGCAACTGTTGCACCAACATAACCTTGCTGCAAATGCTACGAACTGTTGGATCTGTGGGTTGCTCCCGCATGCCACTGGACACTCCATCCCCTTCATCCCTTCACCCTTCTCAGTTCATGGCTCTTGCCTCGCCTGGTTGATCCTCATGCAAGAGAGCCACAGGGACAACGCCACCTCCAGCCGGACAGTGTCACTCTTCTACTCTGGGTTCTGGCTGAACAAAACAGGAAAGACTCCAGCTGCCCTGTGTCCTGCGCTCGCAGGCACCACCTTCATCAAAGACATTCCAGCCAAAGAACGAGTCGAAGTACAGGTGCTCCACAATCCAGCCAGAACCACCTTCTCTCATCTGCAGAAACAAACTACTGCCACCCTGACTGTGGCTCTGTCCGTGATCAATGTCACTGGCCTTGTGTGCCTAGAAGGCCAGGGAACGCAGCTGGTGGGTTACAGCGCCTGCCGAGTCACCAGAACATTGGACTCAGCTGAACCCCCTTCTTTTGTTGCTTCTCCAAACATGTACTTTGTGTGTGGCACCAAGGCTTACACCTGGCTCCCGAAAGGCTGGAAGGGCACCTGTTATATTGCCTTCGTTCTTCCACCCACATATGTAGCCCCTGCCAACCACCACCGGCAGAGGCGTGCAGATGACCTTGGGCAAGCCGACTCCACTGGAGCACAGTTCCTGGATGCAGCGAAGGGACTTGTTCCTCTGTGGGGCCCAATGGCAAACAGCCGTGCTATCCGACACCTGACCCAGGCAGTAGAAACAACGATCAACATCACGGCTGGCATCCTCGCCAACAACACTGCGGAGCTTCAGGCGGTCCGCCTCGTGACCCTCCAAAATCGTCTTGTCTTAGACGTGGTCCTGGCCGACCGAGGAGGAGCATGCCGCATCATCGGATCCAGCTGCTGCACCTACGTGCCTGACAACTCGCCTTCAGTCTACAAAGCCATTGAACACCTCCACAGACTGTCCTCAGAGGTTCACCAAGAACAGGAAGGATGGTCGCTTGGGAGCTGGTTTTGGGACACTCTGAAACAGTGGGGTTGGAAGTTGTTTTCCTTCGTGCTGGTACCTGTTGTGATATTATGTGGGTGTTGCCTAGGTATCCAATGTCTGCCACCCTTGTTCGGCCTTGTTTCTCACTGTATGTGCCCAAAGACTTTGGACTTCCGAAATGAGCACATGAGCCCCCTCTATGAAGTAGAGATACGTGGTCTTATGGGGATAAATCCGAACTGACAAGTTGGCGAGATATGTTAAAAGGGAGGACTGTGGAATTTTAGTTTACGATCTGAACATCATCTGCGCCAGCTTGTCACCTATGCGCTACGTGCATGGCAGCCATTTTAGATATCATGGTCTCCCTGTCCACGATCGATCGCCAGCGCGCCCCTGTGACCCAGCAAGCATCCTCCGCGCACCCTGGCTCCCCCTCCCTCCTCTTTATGAGCATGACCCTTCTGCATGACCCTGTCCTTGGGAGTCACGCCAGCGCCTGACCAACACCTCCTCTCCTCCCATGAATGCCCCTCTGTTGATAAACCTCCCCTCTGCGCTGGATTGTTCATGCGGCATGAATACCACTCCATTGATGACCCCTCACCCCGTGTCCGACTGTCCACACAGGTCCGAGGCCACTGCCTAAGCCGGGAGATATCATTTACTGCCCCTTATTGCACGAGGTCGCTCTCCTTCAAAGGACCCTCTATTGATCCAGGGCTCCCCACCCCCCTGTGACATAATCAGGCGCACACATCCTAAGACTCGACGAAACACTCAGCTGCGTGATGACCCTCTCTCTTATCAGCAGGTTGAGGACCTCCATTGTGAATGTATATGGGGGTGGGATTAACACGAGGATTACGGGGATGTCTTTTCCCATGCCTTACAAAGTTGTGATTGTATTAAAGGAAGGTCACATGCCATAAACCAGTGTATAAGAGGCCAGGCCTCTGAGTGGCTGTTAGAGCACCTCGAGACGATACCTTGTTGTCTGATCTGATGTGTTCTGCTCCGTCGGAATAAACTTCTGTTTCCTGCCTTCTGGTCTCGGGCGCCTGCCTCATTGCTTGGTAAACTTGAATGGTACAAGGGCGGTTAGCGCCGGGCAAATCTTGAGAAAGGTCCTAGCCCTACCTTTTTCTACAGACGAGTATGTTGTGGCCCTACATAAGTTAGCCCTCACGTGTAAGTTCGGCACGCTACACGATGACCTAATCAGAGACCAAATCATCATGCACACGTCTAGCACCCACGTCCAAGAAAAAATGTGGGTGAATGGGGACACCCCCTTAAAGAAATCTGGGCGATGGTGAAAAGGGCTGAATTATCCAAACGATGTGCGCAAGCTGCCAGGAAAGAAGCAGGTGGAACGCAAACAGTATGCAAGATAATGACGCCGGTGAGAGGCGAACGACCGTGGCAGAGAGACCAACAGAAGAATCAAGATGGACGATGACCTGCCCAAACCAACCAAACGGACCAGAGGACGAACAAAGGGGGACGACCAAGCTGCTACAGGTGTGGTAGTACTTCACATCTAGGTAACGACAAAGCGTGTCCTGCGTTCAGGGCGAAATGCTCATACTGCAGTGTGTTCGGACACTACGAGAAGGTGTGCTGCCAGAAGCCAGATATGTAGACCAAGAGCAACAAGACAATGCAGAACACCAAGAGGAAGATGAAGACCTGGAAGAGGTCCTCTACATTGATGTCCAGGTATTGTAAATGGAAGGTTCAGAGTCGGACAAACCCAGACTGGTGTGGAATTTGACTAAAAAGCTCCCTTTTTCTCTGGTGTCCCAACATGCACCCTATCCACTCTGACATCGACCAGGCAAGCCGATCCTCCTATGTCAAGCACAAATCCCGTTGTACCCCCTCTTGCCTGCTCTCTTTCTCATAAAGCTGATACATGCTAAAAATAATGTCCAGCTACCATGTAACCTACAGGTTTCCGTCCCGTTCGATGTTTTTCCTTTAGACCAGAACAGAGTCGGTCGGATGGGTGACTCGGAAACCCCCCCCCCTCCCTAACTCTGTCACCGAACGAGCAGCTCTCGCTCGTCAATGATTTCCTAGTTTGCGAGGACAGCCACGGGTTGGGTTAACAACCAAGGGAAAACATAATCAAGCACACGAGACTGCCACGAAGAAGAATAGTTTACTACAGCCCATTCTCCTTCTTCCCCGCTGCACACACATACCATTGTGAGACCTCACCGCCCTTGTGTACGAAGCAAAGAACGCACAATGCCTCGTCCTCTTTACCTTTCCGACAGAAATGACCCTGTGACAATGCCTCGATTCTCTGTCCACAAATACTAGCAACCCTGTAACTTGTTACCTCAAACATCCCGATGTAATATGTTTGTCTATGTGTAAATGCTATTCAGGTTATTCTTTAAACAAGAACAAGTATGCTATGTTTTCTGTATGATTACATCATGAATGATTGAATCGAGTCTAAGGGAAACTCCTTCTTTTTGATTGTACTCGTACTGTATATAAGTGTTGTTATGTTTCAAGCAAAGTAGACTACTCCTGAACCCGCTTGGTGAAGGAGCTCTCCCTTAACTCGAGTTCTGGAATAAAACTCTTTCAACTCGAAGACCACGGACTCTGCTCCTCATTTCATGCATTACCATTTTCTTGGGTAATTATAGAAATTCCGAACGGCGTAAATAACTAGCTTTTTATTTACCACACTGGACATGCACATTGGCGGGATCCCCATAGAGATGATTGCGGACAGCAGAGCACCCATCTCCATCATACAGAGACGAGTATGGGAGGAGAAGTTCGTCTCCAAGATTGAAGAGAATTTACACCTAATGGACTTAAGACCGGTCACATACACAGGACAAAAGATTCCCATGTTGGGGTACTGCCCTCTCCTGTTCGAGTTCAGAGGCCGCCACGCAAATTGCAAGCTGTACATCGCTGAGAAAGGCCCTTCAGTACTGAGCTGGAAAGACCAGGGAGCGTTGGGAATACAACTCAATCCAGGAGGCATTGAAATAATCCTACTAATGGACATGGAAGGGAAAGATGAGGTGGAGTCATGGCACAGGGCATACCCCAAAGTCTTCAATGGACAAATTGGAGAACTAACAAAGTACAAGCACCTCATAAAACTGAAGGAAGGAGCGAAACCCGTGGTCCACAAGGTAAGGAACATCCCGTTCCGATGCAGAGAAGCAGTGCAAGTGGAATTGGACAGGCTAGAAAAAGAAGGAGTGATCAGAGCCATAGAGAGTGCGGAATGGCTTTCACCTCTGGTGGTAGCCCAGAAACCCAATAGCAAGGTACGGCTGTGTGTCGATCTCAGGGAACTGACCAAAAACATTGTGATCAACAAATTCCCCCTGCCCCGCATAAATGAGATGCTGGCAAAGACTAAAGACATCAAGTGGTTCTCCACAGTGGACTTATCGTCAGCCTACCACCAAGTGAAACTGCATCCATCATGTAGCCATCTCACGTCTTCCATCACGCTCTTCGGCTGCTACGAGTTTGTGAGAATGCCGTTTGGCCTGGCCTCAGCAGCTGCAGTCTTTCAGAAGATGATGCACAGAATTCTGAAGAACGTAGAGGATGTACAGTTCTTCCAAGACGACATCTTAGTCATGGGAAGAACCAAACAGGACCACAACGAGAAACTACACAAAGTTCTGCGCACGTTACAGGACAATGGTCTAACAGCGGAATGGTCGAAGTGCAAATTTGGAGTGCAGTCCGTCAAGAACCTAGGTCACGAGGTGAGCGAAAAAGGGATTGAGCCAAAAAGGGCCAACATGAAAGCCATTCTGGAAGCCCCCACTCCGAGCAAGAAGGAGGATGTTCGGTCATTCCTGGGAATGGCCGAATACTACATTCCCCACTTCGCCAAGAAAACGCATCTCTTACGCCAGCTACTGAAGGAAAAGAACAAGTTCCTATGGAGCCAGGATGAACAGATTGAATTTGACGCCCTTAAACAGGAGATGAGTGCTATTATTCCCCTGAAGGGATTTGACCCAAGTGCGGAATCAATCCTCACAACGGATGCCAGTGACCGTGGCCTAGGAGCGGTACTGATGCAGCAGTCAGAGAATGGTGAAACGTCGACGGTCAGCTTTGCCTCAAGGTCACTTGCGCCTAACGAAGAAAAGCAGCGTCATTGAAAAAGAGATGCTGGCAGAGGTATGGGCGATGGAAAGATTTAGGCAGTACTTGTGGGGAGTGAAATTCCTTGTGAGAACGGACCACAAGCCCTTAGTCAGAGTGCTGACTTCCAGTGGCCATGCTCATGCAACCCCTAGAATCGCGAAACTGACACTCTAGGCTGTTGAACTTTGTGTATGATGTGGAACACATTCCAGGGCCGCAGAACAAAGTGGCAGACTTCCTCAGCAGGGCAGCGGCCATGGAAGAGGCGGATTACCAAGAGAAACAAAGATGGGAAGGATACGTCGTAGCCACCATCCAGGATACAGAGAAAGTAATCAGTGCCGAAGAATGGGAAGAAGCCTACAAAGAAGACGTCGACTTGGAGGCCATCAAAGGATATGTGGTCCTCGGGTGGCCAGAAAAGACACACCTCAAGGAAGAACTTAGGAGGTACTGGGAAGTAAGAGATGAACTGTCGCTGGCGGAGAACCCGACATTCCAACTGAGAGGTGATAAGGTGATCCCACCGCAAGGCACACTGGATCATTTGATGACTTTATTGCATGAGGGGCACCAGGGCATCACAAAGACCAAGGCCCTGGCCAGGCAAGCGTGCTGGTGGCCAGCCATTGATGCTCAGATAGAACGATACTTACGACAGTGCGAATCATGTGCCAAGGCAGACAAATCACAGAGCATGTTAATGCCACCGCTGGGAAAATCTCATCGACAAGTATTCCAAGTGGCCAGAGGTAGAGGTGACGGAGAACGTGGACACGGAGGCAGTGGTGAACTTCTTACGCGGCACGTTTGTCAGAGAAGGAATCCCAAAAATCATCACGCACGATAATGGGCCGCAATTCACCTCTGCAAAGTGGGTTGCCTTCACAGCCAGGAATGGAATAGAAGTTAAACATACGCCCATCTACCATCCCGCTGGAAACGGTCAGGTGGAGCGTTTTAATCGAGTGATAATGGGCACCATTCAAGCGGCCATTGATAATGGACTGGACTGGGAAAAGGAATTGGAGAAGATGATCTGGGCCTATCGGATCACCCTGTGGGAGCACGGGTTACAGCCCATTTAAGGTGTTGAGAGGAAGAGAAGCCTTCACTAAGGACTACACGGCGTGGAGGAAATTGGTGGAGCAAAGTAAATGGTCACCAGCCGTGGTCAGAAGAAATCTGGAGAAGGCACAAGAAGTATACACGACATACTTTAACAAGAGACGTAACGTTCAAGGAGTAGAACTGGAGAAGGGCGACTGGGTAAGAGTGAAGCTGGCTATCCTCAAGAAAAAGGGAGAAAGCAAATTTTCACCACCCCTGCAAGTGCTGGAGCCCTACGCCCGGTCTGCCCTGCTCAGTGATGGGAAAGTGTGGTCACAGGACAGAATGGCCAAATGCAGCAAGATCCTGAAGTGGGGAGATGAGACAGAAGAAGGAGCAGAGTATGTAGGAGATGAAGGTGAAGAAGAATGTAGTGGAAGGCGAAACGAGAATGTAGAAGAAGGAGTGCAGCAAGTGGAAGAAAGCAACGGAGAAGAAGGCATGAGCGAAGGAACGAGGAGCTGGTGCAAGGAAGAGCGTAGTGAGGACGTGATGGACAGAGAAAGGGAAGTTGCAGGGAGAAGGTTGGACAGAAGGGAACCGGAAGAAGAAGGAGGTGTTGGAGTGGTGAAAACCAGAGTTGGGAGAACTGTGAAGGTACCTGAGAAGTTCAAGGACTTTGACAAGAACTGGAAGTAAGGACAGTATTGTTTAATGTTTTGTTATTGCATAAAGGGGGGAGATATGTAGTGGCGGTCTAGTGTTCCGTCTCCGGAACAGGAAGTGCGGATCAGGAAGCAGAAGGCGGCCATCTTGTTATTGGGGCCGACCGCAAGAGAAAGCAGTCACAGCTCCCGGCGCTCCGTTAAATAAAGAAGTTGAAACAAATATCTTGAGTCCGTGTAGTACAATTTACATTCCCACACATCCTACTGTCACACTCATAGCAAACCTGTTTCTCCATCTCCAGTTTCGTGGCCCATTTGTTCCTTTTTTTATTCTTTGTTTATCCTTTATAATGGTTACTTATTGGCTTCACTCGCTCACTTCGTCCTTATCAGTCTTTTTCACCCTTTCTCACCCTTTTTATACAGTCATTACTCTGTTCTTACCATACTTGACAGCCTACCTCTTCCCACTTCATCTGTTCTCCTTATCTCCATTCTTCCTCACTTTCCAAGTCTGTTTTCACCGGAGTTGGAAGCTAGGTGTTGTTTGTTCTATGACCTAAATTCAACAGCAGAAGGTGCCACAACTTCCTGCCCACTACTTCTTGATTCATCAGCAGCCATCTTGTATATGCTTCCTTGGATGCCCGTTATACAGTTACTTAGAGGTGCACCTACTCTACCACCTGGCCATACAAATTAACTACTTGGAGATCAACCAACTTTAACTGTGGTATAGATATTGGTAAAATCTGGAACTGGATTCACAGATGGGAAAGGACATTCACTTTCAGACATGGATACGAGGTAAAGAGGATACAAATGATGGGTGTAATGCAAATGCATAAGGTCCTCTGAGATGTGCCTATGTAACTGTGGCTAATTCACTAAGTGCCAGCCCTCCAAGTTGCCTCTCAGATTTTGCCCCAATACCTTAGCTTCACTGGTACCAAGTCAAGGGGCAGCTTTGATTAAGGGCATCGACCCTGCCCTCTGGGATTTATCTAACTAGAATCTCGAATTTTTGGTTGTTAATCAGAAATCCAGAGATCTTCTCCAAGTAGTCCAATAGGTTTCAATATTGCAAGTATTGATTACTCTTGCTCTGTTATCATGAACACATCATCATCAAAAAGACATAATTTGCACATTCCTCAACCAAGATCAATTCCCCTTATAGGTGGGGGGTTACTTATACCTATAGACAGTAGTTCTACCGCCCGGGTAAATAGCAACTGAGACAACAGGTCTTCTTGTTGGCAAGAGAAAGCTGTCCAAGCAACTCCCGTTAATGCACTAACTAACGTTCAGAACCACATTGCTGGGCAAGACCAGTAGATAATCCTGGGTCCCAATCCTGTTGATTTATTAAAACACCGTCTCAGCCTTGAGGGCCATCAGTAGCATTGAAATAGCCCTTCCTCTTAGCTTTATCCGTAAGGAGTGCTACTCTCCTGATGCTATCTCTTCCCTGCCTGTGCTTGATGAACACCAGCTAGTCGTAATAGACTAGAAAGTGTATTAGATTGTCGAGTTGGCTGGCCAGACTTATAGTGAAGAATTTGATGTCTGTATTTACAAGAGAGATTGGCCAAAACAATGCGCATTCTTCATGGTTTTTACCTGGTTTGGGGGACTCGAGTCATGTTTGCTACCTTCGTCGACTATTTCACTCCCTGATCTTCTGTGAACGGTTTAGATAGCCACATCAACTTTGCACTCTGGTGTGGGAGAAGCACTCTATAGCCTGCCAGTATCTTCCTACCTGAAACTGGTGACTTGTGGAACTTATATTTTTTAGACTGAAGATATTCTCAGCTTGCTTGATGAGCACTTCAAGAAGGTCCTCCAACTCATTAGGAAGCATCAGCACTCCAGAGGATCAAACTGATTGCGTATCTTCGACAAGACTCTCTGCCTGCTACCGTAGAGAGAGTAGAAGAAGGCTTTAAGGAGGGCTTGCTTCTCATGTTCCCTTAGCGCCCCATTCACTTACTGGGTGCCTGAATCACATGATACATGCTCGCATTCTCTGTGTGCAAAGTCTGCCAGCCATCATGAGATGCTCCTCGTTCACGGTTTAGTTTAACATGACTTTCAGTTTCAGTAAGGTCAGCTCTGCCTTGCTTGTCCTGAGCACCAACGCTTACCTTTTCTAGATAGTGAACCGAGTATGTGTAGAGAGGATGAAGTGTGCTATTTCAATTCTTTCAACGAAGTTTAGCTCTTCTGTCAATTTAGTCTCCATGAGATGCCTATGCCTCACTTACCTTGCTGATATCGCTATTGTTACATCAATTATTGTTTAAATGCATGCCAGGGGTTGCCAGGTAAGTGTCTTCTTCTCCATTCATTTTCAAATACTACTATATTTCTCTAGCCATTTAAGCCCTGCCTGTTGAGTCTCAGATTAGACCATAACTAGGCCCAGATATTCTAAGATTTTGTGTCATGGTGGCGTCATTTCTTTTGGCAGAGCCTGCCATAAAATCTATTTTAAGATTTACAAAGCCACACAAAGCCCCATTTGCGGTGCTCTGCAAAAGCTAAAGGAAAACAAGGCTGCGCTATACGCTGCCGTGTGTTATCTTTTGTCACCTTACGTCAGTTAGGTATAACATGGGTGAAGCATGGGAGTTCCTGTGCATCTCCCCATATAAAGTGATGCAAACCTGCATTTTCAAAGACTTGCAAACATGGGTTTGCACAAACATGATGCGCATACCCAAGGGTGGCATAACAAGGAGAAATATTGTTATGTCTCCTCAGTACTTCGCATTGGCATGTGTGCATAAATTGGCTGCATTCATACATGGGGGAAAAAGCCTCAAACAATACGTTTTGTGCTGGAAGTTATCCATTCCTGCACAAAAACTATTCTGACCACAACGCAGGCATCCTTGCAACATGATGTAACAGTGTCTGTGTTAATGTTAGGCAGTCTAAAGTGCACCAGTGCTAGGAGAATACGGAACTGCGTCCCATATTTGTAAATATGGTCAGTGAGGAACTGGGTTATTGGTTGACTGTTGTGGTGAGCCCTGGTCAAGCAACAGCCACAATCCTTTGTAGGCTGAACCACAGAACGTCACTAAATTAACCTGTGCTTAATGCTGGGTAGATTCGGGCAAAAAGCAGTCAGGCTTACCTTAGAGGCAAAGTGTAAAGTAATTAAGAAGCACACAAACAGTAATGAAGTGACAACATAACACAAGACAAATCCCAAAACAATTGTAAAAAATAGAGAACATTTTAATAAATATTTGACACCAAAACAACAGAAATGTAATCAGTAGAATTTGAGTTATAGATTGTTAAAGTTTTTAGTAAAAACTAATGCAAAACGGATCACAGCACCTACCGCAGACATCTAGTCCCGCGAAACTGGGTCAAAGTCAAAAGAATTTGTCCGATCGCAATGGAGCATCTTTTGGATACAAGAAGTGGATTGGGCCCAGTCAGTGCTTACCTTTGGACTGAAAAGAAATTCTGACAAAAGTTGTCTTAGAAGGTAAAGTTCAGCGGGCAAAGGATGAAGGAGATGTCTGTGGAGATAGCGCCGTCATCGGATGGCCTTGGGTCAAAGCCACAGGGAAGATTTCCACGTTCGGACATAGTTGTCAAAGTGGGAGTCAGAAATCTCCAATGGGATGAGGCAGAGGACTGTAGCTGAAGACAGATATTCGAGGTCGGACACCCCTTGGCAAAGGACCTGTGAAAAGGATTTGCTGCTGCAAAAAAGAATGTAGCAGGCGAAGCCGCATAGTCAATCACACCTTGGGTCTATAGACAAGCAGGTTGGTCCTGGTCTCCTCCTGGCTCTCAAAGCAGGTTTTAGCCAACATTCCACTGAGTCCTCAGTTTTGGGATTTGGCCTCTAATACCAAAGCCCTTAGGGCATGTGTGTGCGCAACATGAAACTTTGAAAAATGCACAAAAGTGCATTTTTCAAAGTTTTTGCAAATTACCATGAAGTTATACTTCGTGGTAATTTGCGTGCCCTATTAGCGAATTCGCTATTTTTGATACTTTCATGCATTGCATTTAAGGAATCTCAATTTGAGATTCCTTAAATGCAGACAATCGCAATTTAGCGAATTCTCTATTTGCGATTTTTGCATTTGGGATGATGCATCCCAAATGCAATAATTGCACTCGCAAAGGGCCAGATTCTGAGAATCTGGCCCTTTTGCGAGCGCATTTCGCTTGATGCATCTGGCCCTAAGTGCCTTCTGTGAATACTAAAATGAGTAAGTGCCTTCTGTGAATACCAAAATGGTAGTAAGTTTAGGATTTTGTCTTAAGTTAGTTCTGTGAATCGGGCCCATAGAGTTTCATTTAGCGAATCCTAGGGGGTCATTCGTGCATGCTTCGTTTCACCAGAGGTGCAGAGAAATAGAGAGACAGACGTTTTCAATAAAAAGGGTTTTTATTGAACAGTCTTCTTTCTCAAGCATAAGAAATGAACTGCTACAATCGCAATACTTAGCATGAAGTAAAGAACGTACAGTAAAAAGAGTATTACAAAATATTATTGTAGTTGCATGATATGGTTTCTAAGCCATAGAATACCTAAAATGCATTAAATACATACAGTGATAAATAATGACTAAAAGTACTCAACTGGCGCTTCTAAAATACGCCTACCCCGGTGTACCTAAACTAGGTCTAGCACGAGGGAAGAAGTAAGTGAGGTGTAGCTTAAGTTTAGTATTCTTTTGCCAAGAATCTAATCCTAGAATTCTCTAAGGGTCTAATCAGCTCTGTACCTTGGTTTTAGAATGAAGGAGGTCTTCTATCTCTCTCTGAGGACTCGATTTCCCAGCTACCCGCAAGGGTACCCTGGAAACACTGCAGCTGGATTTCTCAGCAAGAGAAAAGACAGCGTCTCTCAGTGCGTCAGCTGGAGGGTCGTCTTCCTTCGGCACTTGCTGCTGCAGGCGTCGGGCAAGTAGATAGTTGATCTGCTCCAAACCACCGTGTGTTTTTCTGGGCAAATGTAGTCATATTTATACTCTGAAGGTGCCAAGTTTGACGTATGATTGGACTTAATAACGTCATTGAAGACTCAGTTCTTTGAAAACTCCATGATTTCCTAGATAAATTAGTATTCAGGCAAGGAGATGTCCCGAGCTGCTGAAGGCGGGTTTCTCTAAGAAATCGTTGTTGATTCTCGGAACTTAGTGGAAGTAGCCATGCCGTATTTGGACTGCATAGGCTCAGTCTTAATATGGTAATGATTTCTATGCCTATATAAGGATAGGGTAATTTATACCTATATAAGGGCATGAATCGGGAAAATTACACTAGTGTCCTAGATTCATTTACAACAAGACAGAAAATAGGCAGGTCTTTATGGCCCTACTGAAGGCCCAGTGATTCTGGATGCACCTAATAGATAGAGAGAGTGTTCCAGAGAGTGGGAGCCTTTGCAGAGAAGGAGCGCCTTCCAGCTTTTGCTCTTCTCACCTGAGGAACATGGGCTAAATGGAGCAAGGCACCAGAAGGGGCATAGGAGTGCAGCAAATTAGCAAGAATATGGGGACCGTGACAGGAGAGAATTTTGTGAGAGATACAAAGGACCTTAAAGAGGATTCGCTGATCCACTGGGAGCCAATGCCGCCAGTGGATAAAACAAGTGATTGAGCAGAACTTTGGAAGGGCAAAAAGGAGCTGCAATGCAGCATTCTGGGCTAATTGAAACCTTTTGACACTGTCTTATTAGATCCAAAGAACATCACATTGCAGTAATCCAGCCTAGAGAGTATGGTGGACTGGAAGTCAGAGGTCTTTGAATTTAAAATCTGGTCTCTTTCTCATGGCTCCTTAAGGGTATACATTGTATAAAAGTGTGTGGTGAAGGGGCAAAGCATAGGTTTTTCCACTTAAGAATGTATAAGTAAAAGCCACAGGCAGTGAGAGAGGTGTGGATACCCATCACTGGCCAGCCAAACATTCATGTATACTTTGCATGTTCTCTACCCAGGCTGTATTGCAGACTCGGTGGAGAATATGCCCAGGCTCCCACTGCCTGTCCGATCCCCAAACCACGGCGCTCAGACCAATCACAATGCTGGATTGCAGCGTTGAGATTGGCTGTGGGGTGCCTGGGTTTGCTTCCTGTTCCAGTTGGAGTGAAGAACTACAGAGGAGAGACACAGCGAGAAAGTGGCAAGAAGGTATGTTTTTTCTTTCTCCTTTTTTTGTTTTACACCTGCTTCTCCACGCATTCCCCCCTTCTGCCCTCACCCCCACCCCCAATCCGTGCCAGCTGCCACTGGCAGGAGGACCGCATTTAAGAGCTCAGAGCAGGGGGGCTGGGGTGGGATCTTTACCACACATATACCTTTACCAAACATACCTTTACAACTAAATTCCTTGTAAAGGTGTGCGTGGTACAGATGCAGTCATTGTAAAGACTGCATGGTTAAGGCATTCATGGTTTAAGCATGCACGGCTGTGACATGCAACCACTCAGGACAGTTCTAGCACCCAGCCAGGGCCATCACGTCAGCAACTCAACATACCAAAGCTATGCAGGACACCTGCAGTGTTCACTATAACATTAAAGCATGCTAGAATTTCATCCAAACATACATGTGCCATTGACACCTTCAGATTGTGCTGATATTTATCACAAACAATAATTCCAGAAGCTGGAAACCATAAACATAAACCGGATAATCGAGAACCTGACAACCAGGATGTAGCCTCCTAGAACCGTCACACACAGCACAAGGTCTTCACTACGTCCTTCGCATGCAAGGTTCAGGGATACAGCAGACGCTATGGCTGTCAGTCGGGACAGAACTAGTGACATCAGTTCCAGGCGCAGTGGACTGAATGTGGCTGTACACCCAAGGACCACAAGGACATGAAAGTTGCCAAACTGCTACATGGACTGCTTTAGGGTTTGTTGGCAACAGAGTGCCCTCTCCTCCACCAACCCGAAGGTCCACCGGCCTCATTTAGACCTTGGACAGACCTTGGCTGCGTCGATGTTGGAGACTAGTCTGCCTCCATCACTGACACACACCTCCAACGGCCTGACAGAGTAAGAGCTGTGGGAGGTAATGACAATTGTCCACCTTCTCTGTTTAGTGTGGGAAAAGAAATGGAAAGTTGTTTATCACTGTCCGTCACTGCCAGGTAAAAACTGGTGGTGAGAGGGGCAGTGAAACCTCCAAGTCATGGGAGAAAACTTTCAGGGTAAAGGTGGGTGAGGGGCGTCATTGTTTTTCTTATTTTCAAAAACAAAATCCCGCCTTGGGATTTTGTTTTGGAAAATAAAAAAAAATGCATTGAAAGTTTGCTGTACGGCTTCATCATGTTGACGGAGCCATCCATCAACTTTCAATGCATTCAGAGGAACTGCCATGATACAGATATCTGGAAATGCAAGAGACATCCCCTGGGCTGCAGACATTTCCGAATTTGGCAGGTAGGCAGAGTTTCATTGCCATGGAAGGAATAAAGTACCCCACCATGGCAAAAGTACATACTCCATTGCCCAAGTTTAAATTAGGCCCAAATGTTTATCTTTGCACAGGAGATAACACAACATGTGAAAGTACCAGTCAGACCCATCACGGAAGCAAGAGACTTCACAAAATGAATGACGTTGTACATTTTGCACTCCTAAAAGAACAAATTACAGACGTTTCTATGGTAAAAAATAATAAGGGGCGTGCAGGTGGTCAGTGAATAAAGTAAACCATAGTTCTTCTGGTACACCTTAAGGAGCAGAGGCTGTATGTGCTGACTCAACGATCATCCAGGAACATAACACATTATGGAAAAATGCAGAAGAGGTACCACTTCACAGCGAGGGCGCGGCTCACGTCACCTTGCTGCGCTGCCATAGTTCACTGGGAAAGGGCAGAAGTGCTCGATATTTATCCAATCCCAGGCGTCCCTGTCCTTTTCCCTTGAGCTGGTGTCATTTGGCAGCCGAGCGCCAAAGAAGGCATCCTTGCACTTTTGGGCAATGGTACCTCCATTGCATGCAGTGTTGTTTTTGTGCAGGAAGGTGCCCCTTCCTGCACAAATACAATCTTGAGAGGGTTTTCCCTCTTTTTATGTGGGCTGCAGGATGCATCACACCTAGAAAGAGGAAAGAAATGAGGAGAAATAAAGATATTTCTCCTTTTAAAGCCTCACCTTGGAGGCGAAAGATTTTGACGCATTCCCAGGTTTACAAGTCCTTGTAAATCTGGCACTGAGTCAACACCCATGAGGGTTGCGTTGGAACACCCACCGCAGCGCCCATGGAACGCCTCCCTTGCGGAGAGTAAGGCAACGCAGAGATTTGTTGCGGAGGAGAACAGCTTTACCTGGTCCTGAACACTTTGGGGCAGATTTACAAACCCCTTGCGCCTCTTTTGCGCTGCCGTTGCGTCACTTTTGTGACCCAGCGGCGGTGCAAAAGATGCGCCATGGTGCGGGCTATTTACAATGTGACGCATCTGAGAGATGCGTCACGTTGTAAAGCCCTGCGCCTTAAGGAGGCGTTCTGGAGCGGGGGGGGGGGGGGCGTTCCCGCGCAGGAACGCCTCCTAAAAGTGGCTGAGTGAAATCTACAAGATTTCACTCAGTCACTTTTAGGCCAATGCTACGTCAAAACCCTGCGCCTGATTGAAGCAGGCGTAAAGCTTGACGCAGCATTAGTAGAAAGGTCCTCCCAGAGCATTGCTGGAGCTGCGTCGCGCATGCGACGCAACTTGATGCATGACGCATCTGTGCCGTTTTTTACCCATGGTGTGCCGCATTCTAAATGCGGTGCATCATGGCTGGCGGAGGCATGGCGCACAATTATTCATGCCTATTTACTGGAGCGTCACCTTCCTCGACCCTAATGTCACATTATCCTCTATCGAAAGTGCACTTTATAACTCAACGAGTCCGTTAGTCATGTGTCTGTGTACCAGAATGTGGGATGTCGACTCTTAAAAGGACTTACTTGTGCACCACACTGAGTGTTGTGAAATATGCATCATAATAATCTGCATAGATTCTTAAATTAAGGGAGCTAAAACCGAGTGTGGAAGGTAATTGCAAATGAAAGTGTGGCTATGCTTCTGAAGGTCAAGTTAAGGTCGTGGAGAAGGCAGCATGGCCTAACCAAGCATAAGAGGCCGCTCGCTTGATGCTCTGTCTGAATGTGCCTTGTTCTCTTTGATTGCTTTGTTCAGTATTTACTCCTGAGGGAGCAAAGAGCTTAGAATAAATCACCACACTGGGTTGACCCTTTTAATGCTGCTCATGCATTTTTTATTCACGTTTGATGATCTGTTCTGGTCCACTGCACCTTATGTTGCATGGAAAAAGATACTGTGTTGTGCTGGGACCTGCATAATCAGAAGGGAGCTCTGTCAGGCTGGCCTACTAAATGTTTATCTTTTTTCATGTCAGAATCCAGTGGCAGAAACCAATCTCTCCCCCGGTCCTCAGGCTTGCTTTCCTAATGCCCCACAGCCTGTCAAGCCTCATTGACTGTTCTTTAATCAAGCCTCTCGTGCTGCCACCCCCGTGTGTGTGACCTTCCTGCGGCTCAATGTCCCCTCCTGTGTGGGATGCTTCTCAGAGGTGACATTTCATCCGCTCTCATCTGCAACCCTTCAGGTTGTTTCATCTGCAGGCTGCATTTAGAGTTACACTGTCCTGTGCACTCTCGTGCAGTCTGCTTCTTGGACTCTGGACAATTAACCCCTTCTTCCTGTACTTCATGCAGAGCAGCTTTTCCCCAATCTATCCATTCTTTCTTTTTCGCTAGTGAATCACGCGAAATAAAACAGGAATTAGTATAGATTAATGGGAAATTAGTATTTTGGGACTGAGCACAATGCTACTGGCCTTTGGATTTGTCGCAAAAGGATTTATACAGCCCAAAAGAAAGAGGATTTACAATCTCGAACTAGGGCCCAATTCAGTGCTTAATTTGTAAAAGAATTATACTCCCCTTCTGCAAGGAATCTGCCAAAACCCCGATTGGGTTACAGCGTTCACCAGCAAAGTGCTTCGCCAGCACTTCCCAAAAAAAACCCTGATTGGGTTCTCGAACCTCCCGTCAGAGAGCTCTGCAGCCCTCTGATCTTAGTCACCTATTGAGTGCGTTGGGTCAGTGACAAGGTCAGTTATTCAGACAAGTCGGACAATTTCTCTAGCTAAACCTACGCTAATTATACTGTTTTTCAGGTCAGTGTACCACCCCTCACTCCCCAGTGTTGAAAGTGTAAGGATCCCCAATTTTGATTGGACAAAATGAGGACGACGGGACATCACAGCACCTAATATTCTGAATTGTGTCATCTCCTATTCAAATTTTGTTCCCGCCCATCAAATTCATGTTCTCATGACATTTTCCTTCCACTCAACAATGGTGAATTTAACATTAAATACATTGTAATAATTTTAGTACAGTTCAGCTTCTTCTAACAGGTTAGGGTTCAGCTTCCCAGGCGCATCTTGGCTGTGGCTGTCATCTGGCACGTGTTCAATGACACAGGGTTCATCTTCTTGCTGCAGACTGTCATGCGCAGAAAAGACTTCCAAGATGGAGTAATAAGCACCTCCCAGGCCCAAAGATTGCGATACATGAAAAGTAAAAGGAAACAATTTAAAACACAGAAATAAATGATTACACTGTATACCATGAATTTCTACACTATACCCATTACTTTATAATAAACTATAGCAGAAGAATTAGGCAGAACGAACAGCTTAGCAAAAGCAGCAATGCAAGCCTCTTGCATGTGAGAACATAGAACAGCCATTCTAACACTAGTGCTCAGATGCAACAACTTCCCTCCACAACTGCGAGTACGTCACGTCACGTGGGTATGACAGACGCATGCGCAGTAGAAATTCCTGCGTAGCAGCAGCCATTTTAGTTTGCAAGCATTTTAGGATTAGAAAAATACATAAGCAAGCTTCGCTTGGATACCCCATGTAAATGTAAGATGTGCGAAATTAGTAAAACAAACAGGTTGGTTGCGAGGTTCATGAGTATGAGCAAGTCGCTTCATATGCGAATCCTTGCTCCATCACAGTGCTCAGTCAGGGCTGGAGTGGTGGGTATGTTCTCAGAACAGGCTGTAATGCTGCTTGACTGGAGAAGGAGAAAGTGCGCATGACTGGTTTGGGAGGCCTGAAAGGGCCGGCCAAACAGTCATTGCGCACTCAGGAGTGGGCAAAACACTCCTCCCCCTGCCCTGCTCCGAGAGCAGTGCAGTCCCGAACACCCGCCCGCCCGCCCGCCTGCAAAGCAGCACAGACATAAAATACTAATTACTGAAAGGAGGAGCTGCCACTGATAATTTGAGCAAGGAGGAGGCGGGTGGGCCACACACACTTACACACACACTCACGCACACCCATACATGTGCACGTGCATGCACATACACCCATTGACAACACTCACTCACAAATATTCATACAGACACACATGCATGCACGAGCACACCAAATATTTAAAGACATAACACTTGCCTGATGCAGCTTTTGGGAAGGTAGAAATGTTTTAAGGCATGGCCCCAGCTTTTCAGTGCAGCCCTGGTACAGCTCATTCCAAGTCCTGCCCTGATGACCTTGGATGATGCTTAGAATGGATGATTTTAACAGTGGTGCCTGGCATGGATCGGGGGAGGCACGGCGGAGGAAGGGAGGGTAAAGAAAATAAGAGAAAACGTACCTCCTCCCCACTCTCCCCTCCATCATCTCTCTGCGTCATCCCCCCGCTTCCCTGATCAATCACAGCTCTGCAATGCAGCATTATGATCAGTCTGAGCACCATGGTTAGGTGCTTAGCCAGGGAATGGGACCTTGGGCATCTTCTTCAGCCAAGCTGTAATGCAGCCTGGGTGAAGAACATTTAAAGTGTGCATGACTGTTTGGCTGGTCCGAGAGGGCTGGCCAAACAGTTAATTGCAGACTTACAGAGTGTCCACCACTCCTCCCCCTGCTCTGAAAGCAGAGCCACCCCATCCCCAAGGATGCCGCAGCAGGAACAAATCAAATGATAATAACAACTAGTTATTATTATTTTATGTTTCCTTTCTTACACTGCTGAAAGCAGTGCGGCGACGATCCTCCACCTTAGCGGAGGAGCCACCACTGGATTAAAGTACTGTTTTCCTTTAATTTATTTTTAATACGGGTAATGTGTGGGAATCTTCTACAGCCATTTTACACATAAATGTATTAATGTTTTACAACAGCCTGCAACATCCATCAAAAAGTTTCAATTAAATCAAAACAGGATCTCACATACTCGAAACAGGAGGGGTAGTCACAGAGATTATTTGCAATAATATTAGTGTGCTACTGCTGTATTACAATATCGAAAACACACACAATATTAGGTTGAAACACTTTAGAATATGGATCATTGTGTCTGTCAATGTGTTGGGGACCTGGCCAAAGAGGGCATGAATGAGCTGTAATTAGATCATAAATTCAAAGCTGTTCTGAAATAGGGCTCCCAAATCACTTTTGTCCCGGGCCACGAAAATCCTTAAATGTCCCTGTGCAGAGGGAAGACTTGAAGGTTCTAGGAGGGTTGGGACTTCCGCCTCTACTCATTGGCAGACCTCTCACTCGTCACAGAGTGGGACGGGTCAGTGAGACTTGCAATTCTAATCCCTCCCCACTCTGTGACGAGCTATCAGTGAAAGACAATTGCCCTGGCCATTTGAGGGCTTAAAACTAACCCTGGGCGTAGTGGGCGTAGTGGGGCTTCGCGGAGCTACGTGAAGTAGGCGAGAAACTACGCCCACCTCCGCACTCCGTGTAGCCCCACTACGCACCGCAGGCCTCCCTCCCGCCCTCCCTAAATACTTTAAATTGCATCTGTAAAAGACTTAAAAGGCACTTACCTTGCCCGCCGCTGCCCGCCGCTGCCCGCCGCGTCTCCGGGGCACCCTCTCCTCATCGCCGCCGTCTTGGGTAATAATGCGCATGCGCGGACGGCCGCGCATGCGCATTTCTCGTGAGAAATGCGCGGCCGCCCGTGCATGCGCATTATTACCCAAGACGGAAGCGACGAAGAGAGCGAGCCCCGGGGACGCGGCGGGCAGCGGCGGGCAAGGTAAGTGCCTTTTAATTCTTTTACAGATTTAATTTAAAGTATTTAGGGAGGGCGGGAAGGAGGCGGGTGGCGGCCAGCTACGCTCCGTCTGCGGAGCGTGCGTAGTGCCGAATTCTACGCCTGCTACGCAAAATGCGTAGAAGCCGGCACTACGCACACTCCGTGCACGGAGCGTAGCTGCCCTCCCACCCTTACTTAAAACTGAAGCTCCCAGGTCCGATACCGTCTGTTACGCTCCTGTTTATCATGAAGGGAAGGCCCTTGAGGCAATTTTGCCAGGTCGTGGAGGTCACACACACAGGGTTGTGAAACCCTCATCCTGCAAAGTTCAGCTCAGGCATTCAGGAGCCTGTCCTGTGCAAGTGCAAGTACAGCTCCTGGTTTCCTGATCTGAACAAAAAGAGTATCTGTCGGGCCGAGCAAAGGTCAGCCTGACAGGCCCCCTTCTTGTCAGAAAAAAAGGTGGATGGACCCTCTGCCCGTAAGGATGGGCAGCGGCTGCAGGAGTAAACTGTAGATGCTGAATAGTGTGGAAAATGCCTGTTCGTGAATTTGTGACATCTGGTTATGTTGTCTGCTTTTACACAAAGCTTCCATGACCACTTGTCTGACATGCCCTGGGAACATCCATAAATCTAGATTAAAATTGGTACATAAATTACAAATACAATACACACTCAGATGTAAACTACATATGTCTAGTGTTACACCTTAGTATACAAAACATGACATACTATTATTTATTTAAACCTTAATCCAGATGTTTGCCCTCGAAAAATCAGTTGAAGATTGAGCATTCATGGCATAGGACTTTAGTTAGAACATTGCTGGACATATTCTGGACATATTCTGCCGCTCCTTTTGCTCAAATGATAGGGTTTATCTAAAAGTTCCTGAGTCACTGCATTAAACATTACATTTCTGCATGTCCCATTTTTAAATACTCAGTGCTCTGCCTTGTGGCCTATAGACCTACAAAGGGGTAACCTAATAATATTCAAAGGGGGGGGGTTGTCAAAAGCTTTATTTTGACAGGTCATCTGCAGGTTTAAACTGCTGCAGTCAGGTGTAGGCCTCCAGCCATGTTTTCCCTGTCACCTTGGTGGATTGTGCAATAAGTGCTGCAGTCACAGGTGACTTGTCACATTCCTTACCATCGGTGTGGTAGGCACACCATATCCAATGATCTTAAAAGAAAGCTGAGTAAATCAATGAGGGATTAGCTACTTTTTACATGTTTTAGGGGTAAGAGCACATACACAGGGCACTGGACAACAGTGCTCTACTGTGCAGAGGCTAAAAACAACCAATAAAATTCAGCAAAAATTGAGGTGACCATGCAAAAAGGGGTATTTTCTCAAAGTCATACAGAAGCTTTTCCTGATTAGCAGAATCAAAGACATAAGGGCTGCTTCCTTAAAGGAAAGGATTTAGCTTGAGAGAAGATAGTTTAGAAATTGTTTCCCTAGAAGACAAGATTAAAGTTTTTTTCCAGCAACACACTGGAAATTTGGACTCCATCCTGACGCAGATGTGGCACGCTAGATTGCTCCTTCTCTTACAGTTATATCTGTTCATGGAGCAGCTCATCTACAAATATGAACCTCCTACCCCACCCAACCACCATTTGAAGAGTATTCAGTGTGACCCAGCTTGTTAAGATTTTATGTTGGTTTCATTTTTGTACAACTCTCCATCTCTCTGAAGCTAGTTTTGCACTTTTTTGTGCACCTACATACATAGTAGTTGCTGTTTACAGCACCCAAAACTCCTTTGCAGACCTTGTGATTTTACCTGGGTTTATGACTAATATAAACTATATTTTAATAAAATGGTGCATACTTGAATTTACATACACATACATGCATATGTAATGACCTGATACTAGGATTAGAGGTCATGTGATATAACATACTATGATGACTTTGGATCAGAGGACAAGTGTCCCTGTCATGTATATTGTCTGCACCACTTGCCACACCTGCTGTATGGGGTCAGGGGTCTACTCAACACACTGCTTTTATAATTTGACGAGGATCAGGCAAATCAGTGTCTGCATGTCTGGGTCATGATGCACAGCACAATATAGTCTTTCATGCTTGCGTTACTTTGTCCGTCGGGGGTATAACAGGCAGGCATTTGCAGGTACTGGTTAGTCTTGCTATATCTTGGAATCCATTTTGTTTCAGGTCCCATATAAACACGCACCTGGTTTTGCAAATCTCTGCTTCTCTTGTGGACGTCTTACGCCTCCTGTGTGTCTGAACAATGACTGACGTCCTGCGACTACCTCAGAACTCGGGACACAGGTAAGTGTCCACCATGCTTCGGACCTGGTTTTGTAAATATTGCACCCATGAATTCATAGCTGTAGCTCAGAAATATTATATCCCTGTATGTAATTCTACATGTGCTACCTGACTGGCAATTTCTGTGATGTCTAAGCCAACAGAAAGTAAAGCAATAGAGGTTTGTAACCAGTGGCGTAGCTAGGGCTTATGCCGCCTGTGGCAGCCCCTTCTTTTGCCGCGCGCGGCGGGCAAATGTAGGAGCGGGTAGGGCGGAGGAAGGTAAGAGAGGGGGAGCCTGCCTCCCACGAAACCCGTGCCGCCCCCAACACCCCTTGCTACAACACTGGTCATAACTATCCTGTGTGAGCAGATTCAAGAAATGCATCATGATTACAAATGTGTTTAAAAAATAAGCTTGTAGTATACCGTCTGTTTTACTCTATTTCTTTAATCATTATTGAGATATATACTATGAATATTTTGATAATGACCATATGTTGTAACATTTTTTTTCTTTCATATATATTGCTATTTTTTCTTTACTAGTCTTATTTGATTATTAATTCCTGACTGAAAGATCCTCACTCATTTAACTTAATATAGGCTTTACACTGAAAAAATGCAGTTTTTTTTTAATCTAATCACCTCCACTCTTAGAACATTTAGTCATTCATCACCGTTGTCAGTAAGGCGCCTGGCTGCACTGCCCTATGCCAAAGTTAAAGGACAGGAATGCACCGAATTTAAGCAATACAGCGCATTCAATTTGTGGCCACTGCAGGTAAGGACAGTGGGGCGGGGCAGGGAGGGAAGTTGACATACGCCGGAATAGGTAAAATAAAATTAAAAAAATTATAAAACCACTTACCTTTTGCTAGCTGCATCTCCGACTCAGCAATGCAGTGAGCACAAGGTGGGTGGTTTTATTTTTTTTCCCTAGTTTGTTTTCTGTCATCTCCCACCCTGCACCGCCCTACTGCTCTTACCTGCACCAGTCACGCCTGCTGCATTCCTGTCCTTTTTGCCTATTTTGGCGCCGTTTTGGTAGCCTAGCGCCAAGTTAGGGACCATTGCACCATGGTCAACGGGTGCCTCCGTTGCATGCAAAATTTGCGCAAGATGCCTTAATCATGATTTATGAGGCCACTCAAAGCCATGCCTCATGAGAGTTCTGCGTCATGCATGTACCAATTTACATGCTGCAAAAATGATGCAGGGCTCTCATAAATAAGCCACTATTGGTGCAAGATTTTACTTGGCAAGCTTTTTTTTTTTAAACACATTTTTGTGGTTTTTGAAGTTTTATATATCACATACCATTACGTTACATACTTGTGACATTAAAAGTGCTCACTGTATGTCAAATACGTACATTCGCAACATATTCCTGCTGCAGTATAATTGTCCATAATCAGTCTATACAATATTTGCAACAAGTCAATTTTTTTTCTTTTGGGTTAGCAATCCCAATTGATGGTAGTACATTGTCACATTAGTACAATAAACAGTCCCCAACTCCCACCTCCTGTCCCTCCCCAGTCTCACGCATATGTCTGAGTCTTGTGCATTGTGCATCATCCGGTGGATGTACGACGTTACAACGGATACTTTTACCACGCATACCATTACAACACGGTTTTTACAACGCATACCATTACAACGCATAGCGCTTTGGGGTGCTGGATAGTGAATAGTTTAATTTACTATTCCAACTCCAGTCCCCGTGGACACTAGGGAAGGTGTTGGATAGTAAATTAAACCTATTCCCTATCCTAGAGCGCCCCCCAGCGCAATGCATTGTAATGGTTTGCGTTGTAATGACTGCGTTGTAATGGTAGTGCGTGATAAAAGATTTGTTGTAACGGTTGTATACCCATCCGGTAGATGCTCACGTCGAATCCATGTGTGCTCAAATTACATCTCCCTGCTTATGCGTTGTTAACCAGACTTAGGTCTCCCTCTGCGTAGTCAGTCGTATATCCTGCTTAGGGGCTTAAACTTCATCTACTGATTGTATGGCTTCCAGCATCACATTCCATTCCATTGCTATTGGTGTTTTTCGCAGGCCCTTGAATTCTTCTCTACGCAATACTTGGCAAGCTTTGCTTATTGGGTCCTCTCAGTGAAGCCCAGATAGTCTGTGTCAGGTTTAAAATCCGGTACTCACACCATTCCACCTGGGCAGCATGTGAGGGGGTAGTCCTGGGAGAGGGGATGCCACCGCTGGTTGATGAGAGGATGGAACAGTGTTCTTTTATTGATCACCTCTACAGCTGTTTCTAGAGCCATCCTGGGATGCTAGTGCATAGTCTTTTGTTGTGACCTCACACAGCGCTTTATAACTCCCTCTGAATGGGTTCATTGTGCCTTAGCATAGGGACTGTTTGGAGGCCTCATTTATCTACAAGGAACATTGCTCCGCCCACTTGAATTCGAAACCCAGAGAAATGTGAATATCTTGCCTTTCTGGCAGGTGTGTGCTTTTGTGGTTTGACTCTTGTTAACAAAAAGTTGCAGCGATAAATAAAAGCAGTTTAAATTCAAATAAAAGAATCGCTCAGGATAATAACAAGCTTTTTTGTACAGATTTTGAACAGCAGTTTTTCTCCTAGAACTTTTTGATTTGCAATTACTACTAAGCAATGTAGCCCTGATGATCGACCTCGGGAGGATGAACATCTGAGGTGGCCATGACAGACTTGCACACGTGTAAGTAAGTAAGTAAGTAAGTAATCTTTATTTGGCATAGTTACTTAAAACCATTGCAATATAAAAATGGATTAAGAGCAGAAAAAATAAAACTGCAGTTTTAAAAGAATCAGAAATTAAAATGTTCACATTTCCTTTTAACAAATGTGCATATATTTGGACTTTGTATTTATAAGGAATTGTTCAATGTCCTCATGAACTCATGAAGTCGGTGAAACAGTCAGCAGAGTGATGTCAAATCAATTGGACTGGGACAGTTGTGGGTTAAGTTTTTTGGCATCTTCTTTTCAACTGCCTTCAGAAATTTTACAAAACTGCAATTCAAGCCAGGGTCATTAGGATGAAAACAGGCAAGGACCGCCGTCCTTCTTGTACGGATCCCTTGCCGATTAAAGTGGTGTTTTAGCCAGCTTTTCCGTTTGTCCCGTAGTTTTTCACAAGAGCATATCAAGTGCAGCATGTCCTCTTGTGCCAAGCCACACTGCCGACAAAGGGGGTCAGCTTTGATTTTGAGCCAGCGTGGAAGATTTTGAGTACATGGTAGCAGGCCCAGCCTGTGCCTTAGAAAACACATCTTGACACATTTTGAGTATCCCTCGGCCAGATAGCACTGTTGTGCTTTAGTTGTGTACGAATTCGGGGTCATCCAGCCATGTGTCCTTTTCGAGAGGGCTTCCTTGTCTTGCAACCATGATTGTAATTTGATTGATTTTTTAACTAATTGTTTGAATATTGTATGATTGTTGGAGTATTCCATAGCTGTTCTAGACCTGTATTCGTCAGGCTGCCCGTGAGGTACTTAGCTGCTGCTGAGGAAGGATGCTGTTCCTTCCACAGGTATTCATTCAGGGGGCCTTGTTTTGATTTCCTCACTTTATCCCAGGCTATCATATAGGCCCCTGCCTTGCCAGGACTTGTTGGTCAATGCCGAATTCGAGCCTGATTTGAGCAGGTAAAGTTTGCTTGGGTAGGCTGAAAATGATTCTGTATGCAGCTATTATGGTATTGTCAAGGGTCTTGGCATCCCTTCCTCTGAGTGCCTCACTCCCGTAGGTAATTGTTGGGAGAAGTTTAGCACAAATTACTTGCGTCAAGGGTAGGAGAGAAGGGCCGGAAAGTTTATGATTTAGCGACTTCAACGAAATTGCTAGCGAAAGTCCTCTCCCTCGTATGCTTGCTCTCTGGACCGAGACCTGCCCACCGTTGTCGATCTTCACTCCTAGGTATTTGTATGTTGAGGTGTCTTCAATTCTTGTTGTATTCCAATGCCATGATGTTGGTTTCCTTTTTTTCTTGCTAATGGTCATTGTTTGGGTTTTCCCCAGGTTTATTGTGAGATCGTTCTTACTTGAATACCTTTGTGTTGCATCCAAAAGATATTGAAGTCCTACCTTAGTTTGGCTTATTAGAACGATGTTGTCTGCGTATAGTAGGCAGGGTAACTGGAGCCATCCTAGTTTATGGGCATGGGAGTTACAACCATTTAGTATTGGGACAAGGTCACCTAGGAACAGATTGAAAAGCGTGGGGGCCAGGACACAGCCTTGCTTTAGGCCCTTTTTGGTCTGTATGGGCCTTGACAAGGCAGATCCGTCCCCTATTTTTATTTGTACCCAGGTCTCTGTGTGCAGGTTGATGAGCAGGTCCAACAGGGGTCTCGAGATCCCCCAGGTGTTCAATTTAGACCACAAAAGCTTTCGATTTATGTTATCGAAAGCGGCCTTGTAGTCGATGAAGCAGAAATGGATGGGCATTTTGTTGGATTCTGCTTTGTCTATGAGCATGCCCATGCTCAAGATGTTCATCATCGTACCTACTAACTTAGCGAATCCTGTCTGGTTGGCTGGGATTAAGGATCTCTCTGTGGCCTAAGCTGTCAGCTCTTCAAGTAGGGTACCGGCAAAGTATTTTGCTTTGTTATCAATTAAAGCCACCAGTCGATAGTTGTGTGGGGAAGCCTTATCTCCTGCTTATAAATTGGGGAGATGATAGAGCCCCTCCAGGACCTTGGTATGATGTTAAATTGTCTTATTTCCAAAAAGAGGGGTTCCAGGGCTGCTGCCCAGGCTGGCACATCTTGTTTGTAAAGAATAGGAGGGATACCATTTGGCCCTGGCGCTCCTTCCTTTCTTCCTTTTTTAATTTGACGCTGGATGGTGCTTTGTAAGTTCGGCAAGTTCTCAATATCATTTGAAGTGTAGCATTCTGTGGGCCTTGTGTCGTTAGTTGTTGTTGGATTTTTATAAATGGCAGGCTCGTAGTGCTGGTTATTTCCTTCAGCCTGACTAAAATGGGTGCTGAGGAAGCTTGCCCAGATGTCCTCTGAGATGTTTGATGAGACCCCGTGGTGCGCACGTCTTATGAAAGCATTTATTGATTTCCAGAACCTTGCTCCATCGTTCCGTTTGATATCGGAGTGAAGTCTCGCCCATAAATTGTTTGCTTCCCATTTCAGTTTTTTTAGTGTTGATTTTAGTTTGCGTAGATGGTCTTGCTTTGCGATGTCTATGGGTTTCCGTTGGAGCTCTCTCATTGTACGGTAGATTGAAGTCTTTATGTCTTTGATTTTCCCTTTGTCTTCTCGAGAGAATTTACAGAAACTTACATCCACCAATTGTGACTGAGTCTTGGGTCTTGTAGCATACATAGACCTGGTACTTGTAAAGTGTTCCCATTTCGAGATTTCACTATTCCCGGAGCGGCTCTCAAAAAGTGCTGTTTTGCCCTTTCCGCTAGCGTTCCATCTGTTGCTGATGAATATTTAATTTTTTTAAAGTTGATGGTTTGGGTTGACTCTTTTGGCACTTTTGATCGCTCAAAGTTAGGTTTTACGGTCTTGATGATAATTTCTTGGGGGCAGTGGTCGCTATCTCCACTGCAGCCGATCCGGTATGATTTTAAGGACTGGTAAAAGGATAGTGCACACGTGGCTTCCACCTTAAGCCCATATGCCAGGAGTGAGTGCTTAGCTTAAGGCGTTTTCTTAAAACAGTTTTGCAGGGTATAAAAACCAAAGGTGTCAAATAAATGACTGGATAAGAAAACAAACCGTAGATGAAGAGATGTACAGAATGCTGTCTATAGGAACACATAAAAAGACTGACTCTCATGGGCTGCAAAATAGAGCAATCCGATGCAAGTTTGGCTTACAGAACTGTTTTGACGTCACATTCTATGACGCCACTCCCTACGACTTATTGGTGCATTTTAATTATCTCCCCTGTATTTTTCAGGACTTTTGCCCTGGTTGTCCCATCCACACTGTCACCCATCAAATAAACACCACATATTTGACCTTTCCGGGCTCAAGTTAAAATGTTTCAGAAGAAAGCTGCAGACAGCCGGAACAAAGAATGTAGTCACGTGACTCCTCAGCCCACTGATGCAAAATGGCACTCCATCATCAGAGACATGCATATACTGTGCAGGCAAGGGACAGACTGACAGGCTGTCACTTTTATGTGTGAACTCATTACTCATTTTGGACATTCCTTCCTTTTCGTTTGCTTCCTTGGCTGCACAATTATAAAGAAAAACATGAAGTTTCAAACATAATTGCCTTAGTACACCGCACCTCCAGCCTGGCTGCTGGGCCATTAAGAGCTGCCCCTCGTCACCGCGGTTACCTGCATTCTCTGCACAGAACAGGGGGGGCATGTTAACCCATCCGGCAGCAAATCATCTGTTTCCCAGTGTCAAACTTTGAAATGTTTTGGCCTAAGAATGAGGGTATTCGGCACTAACTGTCCACACATGACACTAAGATTTTGAAAGCAGGGTTCACTTCTGATGTCTGCAGGCACACTGGCTGAAAACCAAGTTTACATTTTTTAACCCCTTTGTAGCAGTAATTGGCGTTAGCATTTGGAGCTGGGCGCAAATTGCACTCACTTTTGTGCTAGAATGTGCAGCTACCACTAAAATGAATACTAGTGATATTCATGTGCAAAATGCGTGTAAAAACCATTTGCGCACATATTTCCAAATCTGTGCAAATATCCGACAGTCCAACAAATGTTATTTGCACCTTGGTGTGTTCGTTCCTGACTTTCCACCCATGTCTACGGTTTAAATTGAAGGGCCAGTCTCTATCACAAGGCTTATTTGTGTTTGTTCGTATTACTTCCTCCCAACTTTTTCACCATTCATTATTACTGAGGCCACAGTGCCTCACAGACAAAACCCCTTTAACCGCATGCGCGCTAGCGGAATTCGGCTCCTGTGCTGAGTTTTTTAAAACCGCACTTTACGTGACGAGCTGGGCTCGTCATCAGCGTGCGAGGAGGCTACGCCATGACGAGCCCAGCTCGTCATCAGCGTGGAAGGGGTTAAGTAAAAAAAACCACTTCCTGTTTTAGTTGTGTCTCTACAGATACCTATGGCCAAGGAGTGATGGAGCCTGGGCCCACTCAAGCATTATCGCTTAATCAACGGTCTTTTTGTGTGACATGAGAGGGGAGGGAAAACACTTTCAAATTGATAATCAAATACAGGGAAGTTCCCACTCGGGCGGCTGCCGGGGATTCCGTGGGGGTCATGTGTGCCTGTTTGAAATCGTGAAGGAGCATGGTCCACTCCATGGATATAGGGTGACACTGCGTTCCGCGTGCCTCCTCTAGTCTGATTGCGTCTTCTACGGCTACCCATTTCATGACTGCCCCACTCATGCTTCTATCGGAGGACCTATATGTGAGAGCCAATGTAATTCACTCAATAACCACTCCACGCCATTAGCTTAGCGTAAAAGGCCATTTATTAGGAAAGGTATGACAACCAAATTCAACATAACCTCCATAACAGTTAGCAATCCCCCCAACATCATGCCTTCCAAACATCATCCATTCCCATACTCCAATACTCACGTCCAATTCACACCACAACCTCTTCACGTATACCATTAACTTCCCCTTTCACTTTCATACTCCTCCAGCATCTCCAGCCATCGCACTCCCGTCTACCACAACCCCCATCCTGCACCTGTAACCCCCTCCCCGGAAGGGTGATTCTGCCCGTCATGGACTCCCCACCCCTCCCAAGTTCTGCCACCCAAGGAACCCGCGGAGGGCAGTTACCTGCCCCACCAATCGTGCACCTTTCATACTCAATCTCGCCTACACCAGATAGACTCATTCCACAACAGACTGATAGTGTCCCGCATTTCCATTAGATAATAAGCATTTTCAAGGTACGAAAGGTGCACTCCGTCGTCCCGAAAGAGAAGGGGCTCCTCCAGCCGGAGCCCTACATGAGCAAGCACTTTGATACCGTGGTCAGCACAAAAAAGTCTCATAGCCCTATTTAATTTCCGCCTTGCCCTTTCGATGGTTGCAGACTTAAGTACCCCCCTCCAGATCCTTCGTGGTATAAACTCAGTCCAAACAATACAGGCGCCAGCCAGATTGCTCCTCATTGCCTCCTAGTCCCGCTGCATCAGATGTAACAAGGACACTCCTGACTGCTTTACTAAGTCATTTTCCCCCAGGTGAATAACAATCATGTCCGGGCAACCCAGCTGGGATACCTTCTTCGTCAGCCACGGCAACAACTCGCCCCATCGCATCCCACTCTTACCCCACCAATGGACCTCATAATGACTGCTCCGCAGGCCCAGGCTATGACCGTAGGCCTGTCTGTCTGCATACTTTGAGGCCCAATGTACAAAAGAGTGTCCAACAATCAAGGTAACCGTCTTGGCCCCCGGCCCCCGAACGCAACCTACGAAGAAAAAGAGATTAACACCACAGCAAAACAAAAATTCACCAAACAACTGCAGCAGCCCTGCCTACACCCCCACGCTGCCCCCCCCCCTTTGCGCACATAGCGTTCACAGCGGCGAGACCTCCAACGCTCAATCCTTCTGATCTTCTCCCACGACCAACCTAAACCTGCTGCCGCCGTAGCTGCCCCAATCCGAAACGAGTGCGTGCCAAAGCACGCTGGATCCCTGCCAACCCTCCTCAAGGCCATCCGCAACACCGCCAACAACTGAAAAGACGTCAAACGCCTCTGTGAAGCATGCATGAAAATCTCCCCCACCAACCTCTGCACCCGGCCACCAAACCCCATCCACTCACGCACCGGGCACACGTCCGCACATCCACTCTCCTTAAGCCACACCCATTTGCCCCGACCAGCTTGGTCCGTCTTTGAACACCTCAACCATATACAGAGCCGGGCCCCATCCACCCGCACATCCTCAAACAATCGTCCCAGAGCCCCACGCACTCCCAACAATTACGACACCGGAAACGCTCCAAAAAACATCCAAACCATGCACAAACAGAACAACGCCACCTCACCACCATCATAACAGCAATGTGGTAACTCCCCCAGCACTCTCCCCAACAATTCAAACGTGATCGCCTCAAGAGGCAACTGCCCCCTCCCCCCTCCGCCCTCACACGTCCCCAACCTTTCAACATCCGACTCAACAGATCCGCCCTGTCCGGATCGAAACCCAAGTAAACCATGCTGTAAAAAGAAATGCCAGCCAGCTTGCCAGCTATCGTAGTCTCTGACAGTCCCCTGTCCATGCAATCCAGCACAAAATGCACCACCCCTGTTCACAGGCACTCTTGGGCATTTTCCACGCATCCCTGCTCCAACCCAAAAAGGCTCCAAACTCAGACCATGCCAACCGGTACGAGCGTCTCGTGGATTCAGCAATAGATTTTTCCACCAAACCACCAGCCTCCTGAAACGCTGCCACTGCGAATGAGATAACGCATCCGCAATTTCATTACTCGCCCCAGGCACATGTTGCGCGCGGAACAGCACATTTAATCGCAGTCAAAGCAGCATGAAACTTCGCAGCAAGCGCAACACTCGCAGGTCCTTTGCTTTTTCATTGTTTACAAGGTCCACCACGGTCATGTTGTCAACGTGGAACAAAACCGACCAGTTCTGAAACTCAGGACCCCACAGCTACAACCCCACCAACAAGGGGAAAAACTCGAGAAAAGCAATTGCCCTGCCCTGCTGCAGCCAATTAGCCGGCCACTGTTCCGCACATTAACGCCCGTCCCAGAAAACTCTAAAACCTGCTGCACCCGCCGCATCGGAATAAAGCTGTACTTGCCAAACCATCTTGTCCTGCGCAAAATCCAGGGACACACCGTTGAATTCTTCCAAGAACACCAGCCAATCCCGCGAATCCGACCAGACTCCAATCGTGACCCTGACCCAGTGGTGAGGGATTATCGCCATGGCCATGCTGAGGAGCCTGCAAAACGTCCTTCCTGCCCTCACGACCCTACAAGCAAAGTTCAACAATCCCAGAAGGTGCTGAACGGACCTCAAATCAATCTTGCGGGGACCGAGCACCTGCTCCAGAACCACCTGCATCTCCGCCACCTTCTGCACCGGCAACCGCACCTGCCATGCCACCAAATCCAACTCAAATCCCAAAAAGGTCAAACCCTAAACTCCTGTGCCAACAACTGGAAATGTCCCAGAGCCACGCCGCACTCTCCCGTCAGACCCTTCCCGACAAACAGGAAATCATCCAGGTAGTGTGACACCAGCCGGTGCCCACTCCTTTCCACGAAGGCCCACTGCAAAAAGGAACTGAAGGTTTCAAACAACGCACATGAAATCGCACAACCCATTGGCAGCACCATGTCCACAAAGATGGCCCCCTCAAACTGCATGCCCAACAAAGCAAAATCCACCGGGTGAATGGGGAGGAGGCGAAAGGCCGACATGATATCACATTTAGCCAACTCTGCCCCCTGCCCACAGGCCCTTACCAAACCAATGGTATCATCCACCGACACATACAACACACTGGAATCTTCCTCTGCGATGAAATCATTCACCGAACTCCCTTCCGTCCAAGACAAATGGTGAAGCAGTCTGAACTCCCCTTGCTCCTTCTTGAGAACCACCCCCAACGGTGAGATGATAAGATCCGACATAGGCCACGCGTCAAATGGGCCAGCAATCCTGCCTTCCAACACTTCCTTCTGCAATTTGCACGCCACCACCCCTGGCAATTCCTGAGCCGAGCACAAGTTCTCAGCCCAACGCCTCTCCGAGGACCCTGATAGCCAATCCAAAATCCTTCCACAAAACCCCAGTGCAGCTTCAGCGCAGCCTCTCTATCAGGGTACCGAGAGAGCCCTGGACCCATGGCCTCCACCCTATCCTGATTAGGGGCCTTTGGCCCAGTTTGTCCCCTGCCTTTTGTAATTTTCCACTGTTCTGAGGGTGTGGCAAGTGTAAGGCATTGCGTGACCGGGTGGCGTCCCCCACACTTGGAACACTCATGTTTAAACTTACAGGGATGTCACTTGCAGAATCCTTTGTTAAAGTTCCAGCATGCCCCAGTGTTCCCAGGCTTGTACTGTTGTCCAGCTGCTCCAGTCCATGTTCCCTTACTCCCTGCCCGCCTGAAATTCCCTGACCACCCGCCCCAGACTGGGCGGGACGCTGCTGAAACGGCCGATATGCTACCGGGAGACCACTAGCAGTATGTGTAGATGCCGCCGCCTGTGTAGAGGACATCCATTGCACCCAAAGCTCCTGATCAATGTCCCCCCAAGGCTTGTCTGGATTAACACTAATCCTCGCCCTAAACTCCTCGTCATAACTCAACCAAGCAAATCCCTAGAAAAAGGCATCTGCGCCTCCCTGATCACATCCATATATTTAAACAGTGCTATCGCCCAGTCCGCATGCTTCTCGCAATAGATACTCGCATAGATCAAGAACGCTGAAGTCCAATTCTCCATAGTAACAGGCACCCACGGCGGCCTGGTCAACTCCCATTCCTCCTCATTCGAACCCTCCTTCGCCTGAATCTCCCTATGTAACAAGCTTGAACACGTCCACATACTCATGCTTCCAAATCCTGGCCCTTGTCTTCTCCGACAAATGCAACCCAAGTGGCATGGCCATACCCATGTAAGGCAATTTCTTCCGCAATTTGTCCACACTGTCCTCCTTCCCCCCGATCCTCTGTCTTGTCCATCTCACGCTGGCCGTCGTGACCTGCTTCTTACCTTCGTTTGGCAGGGGCCCAGCCCCACCCGCAGGCCCCACAACCCGCACAGATCCATCCCCCACACCCACCGACCGGCAGGCCTTCTTGCACCCCCCTCTAGGACCCTCATCCCATGTGTCCCACCAGGCGCCCTCACCTGATAAAGTCGCTGGAGCTACCCGCTCCATCCACCCAGTGTCCGCTGGCTTCTGACTCCCTTTGGCCGCCCGACTAGCTCCGTCCTGTGCATCCTGGAAAACACCAAACTTGCCTGTTACCGTTCTGCACCTCACCCAACTCTCATCGTCACGTAACTCACCCTCGTCCAAATCCTCATCCTCATCCTCATAATCCAACCGCTCCTCATCCACCTCAACTGCCACAGCTCTCCGCTCCTCACTCACCACTCTCTTTGCACCTTTCCCATTCACTCCAGGCACAAACTCGCATTCCAACATTTCTGCTGCCCTCACCCTCGGTGGAGGGCAGGCCGCCGCGGACCCCCCTGCTGCTTCGTCCCGGTGTTTGGAGGCCGTTTTGCGCTGCCCACCCCTGCCTCTGCCAGTGCTCACTGCTGGCCCGCTCCCGCCCCCCCCCCCGAGCCGTCTGCGCCCGGGGAGGCCCCAGTGCCACCAGGTCTCTGCACCACCAAAGCAGTCCCTGCCCCCTCTACCCATACCTACTCACCCCAGACCCCAGGAGTCCCCCTACCTCGTCCCCTGCCAGCTCCAGCCACATGCGCAGGTGCCAGGGCCCCTATGCCCCCGGGCACCCCACCCGCTTTCGCCTCCCTGGCAGCACATAAGCGCTGCCACGTCTGCTCCGACTCCTCAATGATGCGACGTTGGTCGCGCATCCTCTCCTCTTCTGTCATGAATTCCCACCTCACATACCATAGGCTTAGACCAGTTGACTCCCCCAGTGACCCCTCCCCCCGCGGGGGGCTGAGAGGCCCCCTTTTGGGGGCTCCCCCTGGCTGCTGTTGGTGCAGTAACTTCAATGGGCCCTTCCCTTTGGATTCCTGTGCCCTCACTATGCCTTTCTTCCCACAGGAGAGGTCGACTGGCTGCTAAGCTGGAGGGCCCCCTCCTCATCTCCAGACTCCCTTCTGACAGTAACAGGGTGAAATCCTCCCCGGCCTCCACCTCAGACCCACCCTCACCCTCCCCCCTCACTGGCCTCACTGCTCTCCTCCAACCCATCATCAGCTCCCCCCCAGGCCCAGCCCATCTGCCTCTGGATCCCCGTGTACCGGGCTGCCTAAATGCATCACCGGTGGCCCATGGGACGTGTGAGTTGCCCCCCCTCCACAATGTCCAGGTCCCCCCCACAGACACCTCCATGAGCCGCGCGGGGAGGCTATGACGCCGCCCCCGCGCTTAGGGGCCTGCTGCTGTTTCTTGCCCCGCCCCTGCCCGACATACCTGCTCGAGCAGGTGGCGGCTCGTCTTTGCACGCCGCCACCACTGCTGCCACCCCTGCAGATGCAGACCGAGGTGTTCGGGTCATCCCGACCCACGCCTGGTCCAGGACTCCGGGCTGGAGGAGGTCAGCCCTCCCCGCCCGGCCAAGCACCAGCAACGCTGCAAGGACAGCCTCCGCGTCGGGCGCTGCCATGTCTCTGCCTGCAAGCTTTTAATGTATTTCGCGGGCAAAAGTGGAATTGCGACCTTCTGCCCACCAGGACCGCTCACTGAGGCACCAGCGGTGTCCTGTAACCAACTCCTAACACGCTAACTATCCCTAGCTTGCCCCGCTAACCTATACAAAAACTACCTATTCCCTGTGGCACAGGGGACAGGAAGAGGAAGGACTTCCTCTCCTGTCCCCTTAAGTAACCTCCCCTAACCCCCACCCCTTAAACCTACCCCCTAACCTAACTCCCGCCTGCCTGTCCCTGTCTCATGCGAACACCCCAGGGGAAGACTGGTCTGTCGACCTCACTTCCCCCGGGGGCCGCATTGATGCTCCGTTTCACGACAAGCAGGGCCAGTACCGCAAATCAGGTCTCTATCTGTTTCGTTTTCTTGCGTTTGAACATCCCCAGGGCGCTAGCCTCCCATGTGTCGAGGCCCTCCAGGCCTGTGATTGTCTGTATCATGGTGTGTACTTCTGACCAGTAGGTCTGCAATGTGGGAAAAGTCCATAGTATATGCACAAAAGTGGCATTGGGTAGGTGGCAGGGTATACATTCAAACTGTGTTGCGGCATAAAATCGTTTGAGCCGTGCCGGTGTAAGATACGCTCGATCTAGTATGTTGAACTGAACATTTTTTAAATGCTGGTTGCGCAAAACTTTCTTATAATGCTCTAGGGCTGAGAGCCATTCATTATCATGCAGTGCCCGACCGAATTCCTTCTCCCATTTTGATCAGAGCTGTGTTAGTGGTTCGTGAGGTCTATGATGGATTTAAAGATCCAGGTGATAAGGTTGCATCCTGCGCCCATGTTCAGTATCACGTGCAGTAGGGTGCGTTTTTGGTTCACCATTCGTAAAGTCCCATGTTTTCCTGCAGTCAGATATTAGCTGTATGTGAAGGTGGAACTGACCAGCAGGGAGCCTGTTTCCTTCGGTCAGGCCTTCGAAGGTCAGCTGTACTTCCATGAACAGCGATTCCACGTCCTTGAGCGTGTATTGTGTCCAGTTTTGCATGTCCCTGGATGTATAATGATGCTGCACCTTGGAGAGGCCCACCATTGGCAGTAGTGGAGAGTATAGCGGTGTAGAGCAAGAGAGACGATGGAGTCTTAGCATGCAGGATCTGCCTACCTTCACCTGAATGAGATGGGTTGGATTCGGTTTGATACCCGGGATGAAGGACTGGGTTTTTCTAAGACCCAGCGATGCCAGGGATAACACCTGAAACCTTCGTGGGTTACCTGTTCTGGCGTACAAATGACAGAGACACAGGACACTTCCTTCGGCGTCAAAGATTCGAGGTTTATTTACTGCAGGGAACACAGAAGTCACGAGAAGTACATAGCATGTAAGTTCACGGAGTCTGATTCAAATTGTATCTGTAGATCGCTCCTTTTATACAGTTTTTCGTCATAGGATAACATAACAGACAAAAGGTTACAACCCGGTTCCCACAGTAAATGTCATAGGGGGTCGCTTTCATGTATTCAGGGCCCGGAACATAATTACAGTAGCATTTGGCAGTTACCAACTGTAAAAGTACATCTTCCTACCATTAGTACATTCCGTTCGGCTGTAAACAAATCAAGGAAGAGGCAGAAACAGGTGCAGAGGAAGACGAGGATGGCGAACAGATCGAAGAGAGTGTAAAAGGGGTGGTATCAGGAAACACGATTGCAGGGATCAAAGGAGACGTGCCTAATGAATGCACAACTGAGACATTAGACCAGCACGGCAAGATGAGCCTCGAGCGGAGCCATCTGCCTTAGAGTGTCATCCCCCTCATCACACCCTCAAAGGAACACGTGTCTTCCGCAAGAGTTTGGGAATCCCAGGGTCACGAAGCGGACAGTGTCCGTTCGCTGGCCACTTGAGGGCAAGAAACAAAATGGATGCCATATCTAAAATGGAACCCGTGGGTTCAGGTGAAGAAACCCACAAAACAAACGAACGATTTAGGCTAGCGCAGCAAAACCGCGTACACCCACTAAACTCGTCATTTGCGGTTCATAGATACAAGACTCGACCATATTCGGGCGAGTCGAAAACACCACTTACAATTGTCACAGAACCTCAGACGCTCCTTTTTCCCTCATGTAAGCAAGCACTAGTCGGAATCAGAATCGATATCGATATTCATCAGACCATCTAGATGTTGCTGCAACATTATTCTATCCATCAGTGCTTCCTTGGTAACAGGTGGCCGCCTTATACACGGCGTAGCACAGAGGCCACATAAGGCAGGACCACACTGCACACAAAGACAACACGTGAACAGAATTGCTACAACAACCCCAATGATCATCAGAATTTTCCACCCCCACGTCGACATCAGGCCCCAAAACCACCCTAGTAGCGTCCAATCCCCTACGTCCACGTGTATGGACTCGGAGATCTTATGCAACTTCGAGATGGCTTGATAGACAGTTGGAGCGTTGTCAGGAATGAAAATGCAGCAACTCGAATGGATCACCTTACATACTCCACCTCTATCTGCAAGGACAGCATCTAAAACCATACGATTTTGTAACGTCATAAGCCTGTCCGCCTGAAGCTCTGCTGTGATATTGCCAAGGACGCTCGCAGTGATATTAGCGGTCGATTCCACCACTCGAGTCAACTGTCTCAGGTTCCTACTATTGATCATAGGTCCCCAAAACGGCAAGAAACCCTTAAAGAAGTCTCCTGCCTCTTGACCGGCAGTGTCCTCTTCGCTAATTACGCCTCTCACAACTCTGGTCTTGTGATAATCCGACCCAACAGTAAAGGTCGGCGGCAACAAATTCGCAATATAACATGGGCTTGAGAAGTCACGAGGCAGCCATGTATATGCGCGGTCGTAACAAACAAAGTAAGTACCCTTGGCAGTCAGAAAAATCGGGGAAGAGAGCATTGGCATAACATAAGTGTCAGTACAGGCACTCCTCCCAAGCTGAGCTCGCGGGCTTCGGCCTATGCCTTTCAGACAGAAATTACCGAGATGGGGTACGATCCAGATCGGAGACGAGCTTTTAAGCTGCCGATCACCCACTGACATGCTATACTCAGCCTCACTCAGATCTCGGTATGCTCGCACCTCCTCCTCTGGGATAAGCGATGCGTCAAAGATATCCCTATCTAAATCGGCAATCGCCCTTGCCAAAGGCTTGTGGTACGGGCCAGGACCATGATCTGCAGTGCGTGGCTCTCGATGGGGGTAAGAATCTAGTGCGCTACGAAACATTGTTTGGAATGCTCGAGCTGAAACCTGGGAACTGTAAGGAAGGACCAAGTATGGAATTCCCCTATCAGTGGTATGCGGCATTAACCCACACACCCAACAATTGGTAGTGTTCATCACCAACTGATGCTGATGAAGGAGCTGAATGAAGGAATTATTCATAAATTCCGCACGTCTAACCTGCTCGTGTTGGGGTAAGATGTGGAAGGAATGAGGAGAAACAGTGGAAGTAGGTGTAGGTTCAGAAGAAGGGGTAGGTGAAGCAGAAGGCAATAATGACTGTATCATATAATACACTCCACCCACCAATAACGAAGAAATAGTTAGGAACAGAAGGAACACCTGAAACATGAAGCATTTAGTACGTGCAATCCTATGGAGTTCGAATCTTTGAGATTGAGTCTTTTCCAATTCCGACAGCTTCGAGAAAGCCATCCTCTAAAACCGTCCGCAACTTTCTTGACGCACTTGGTTCTGTATAGCAATAGTCAATCCCCAGGAGTTCCTAGGAATCGACGGTCTCCAACCTAGTGTCAGGACCTACTAAACAGAAGGAAGTACCCGCACGGCCCTACGGTCCACCCGGATGTAAGGTTCTTTTTTAATTAAACAATATATATATGTATACAAAATCTCCTAGCTGTGGAAACAAAACACACATATGCGGAAAAGAACTCAGAATTATTACAAAAATTACAGTTATTCAAAAAATGTTCAGAGTGATAATGGGGTAACGTGAATGTCAGGGGAGAAAGCAAAAATATTTTTTTATTAGTCTCTAGTGTTGGAACGGAGAAAATATCTGCTTCTCCCAGGACGAGTCTTATCTTCAAACAGTTGGTCAGATGACGAAACAGAATCCTGTCGGTCAGACAATAGTTCAGATCTTGGGTTCTCCAATGACAAAGGTTCAACAATATCGTCCGGCTGCACTGAAGTCTCTCCCACAGGCTGAGCATCACTGAATGGTACAAAGTTCGGCAAAACCTCAGTTTCAGATGAGGCGATGCCCTTCCTCACCCACGAGTCCGCTGGCAAAGGTATAGGTACCTTCTTGGTGTGGGTGGCATGCACCCAGTGTTTGCGGCCCTCCAAACGAACAGCAGTTCTCGTGGCAAGGAGCACTTGATAGGGTCCGATGAACCTCGGCTCAAGATTTCGTTTTCGGCCAAAATTCCTCGTAACCACCCAGTCTCCGGGCTGGAGCTGGTGGCCTGGACCCTCCGTCTGTGCAGGCAGTGCTTCAAAGACCTGTTGATGAATTAACCTCAGTTTAGCAGTCAGATCATGCAGGTAATCAATCAGCATTGGATACTCAAGATCAGCGAACACACTGGGTCTAGGAACCCCCCAAATATTTGCAGGGCGGCCGAACACAATCTCATATGGGCTGAGCCCTACTCGAGAGTGTACAGTCGCCCTAGTTGACAGAAGAGCCAAGGGCAAAGCGTCAGGCCACGAGAGACCAGTCGTAGCCTGAATCTTTGCGAGTTTTAGTTTGAGAGTACCATTGTACCCCTCAACCAAACCTGCTGACTGGGGATGGTTGGCACTATGGAATTTTTGTGTAATTCCAAGGCCCTTACACACACTCTTCATCACACTCCCCACAAACTCACTTCCGTTATCAGACCATACAATCTGTGGCATTCCATACTGAGGAAAGTATTCCTTCAGCAGGACCTTCGCTGGCAGTATTGTCTTTGAGAGGGTAGGCTTCGATCCATCGGGAGAATGCGCAAACCACAACCAAAACATATTTTAGGTTATTGCATCGCTCCATATGGATGAAGTCCAACTGAATCACTTCAAAGGGACATGAAGGAGGAGCAAAATGGCCAGGGGGTGTAGGAGTTCCCTTGACAGAGAATATGTTCCCCCTTGACCTCTAAAACTTTGACGGTATGTATCCAATACTTTAATTCTATTATTTTCATACATAAGGGCAAACAACAAGAAAGGTTTTTTTTATAACTTTATCATTTTATTATTTTTTTCTTTTTAGTTATATTTCTTAGTACAAAGATTATTTTTCCATTTATCGTTTTATCACATCAGTTAATATATTTTATCAAAAAGCACATAGTATAAAACACATCATTTTCTAATATCATCAGTAAAAAAACTATTTACTGCAGGGAAAACAATATACAAAACAATCAACACTCTCACAAGTACATACATCCCTTACTTATCATACATACTGCATTCATTCTTGATTCTGCGTCTGAGGGATCGCAGGTGGAAATGCAAATTAATACGCAAGGTCGACGCGTTTCGGCAGTGTGGACCGCCTTCCTCAGGACCTGTCTTGCAGAATACTCAAACACAAACAATAATTTTATGGCCCCTGCATAGTTGAATATCTGTAACGATAAATGACATACATTGCTTTATTTGTTCTAATACTTTTTTCATTATTCTCAGTTACGTTGCCCTATGTACAACCAAGAAGACATAATTCATTTACACATTGTAATTACTCTGACTCTCTTGTGGTTGGACCTGAACTGAGCAGCAGGATGGCATCTACGTGACTCTCATAGTCGACACAGAACTCCAACCTAGTGAGTTTTCCTAGGGTTAAGTTTACCTGAAAACTCTAGTACTGTTGTTAGAGAAAACTTGTTAGAAAAGGATTCACTATCATATCCACAATTTTTCAAATGACAGTATTTTTCACTCAAGACCTAAGGTGATGTCAATAGATAGGTATAATTGTATATCTATCTGCATGTTTAAACTGTTTTAAGACTTGTTCGCATGTGAGATACTTTTTGCAACATGACAGATCTCATACTATGTATCTGTTGTTCTGGGAAAGGATTCCTGTCAAGCTGCAAGTATTGACTTCAGGATTTATTTTAGTAGTACTTCCTGTATAAGATTAGGAACAGAAACTGTCACTGTTCTGTGATGTTATCTTTATAAAGGAGAAGTTTATCAGGTAATTATTGGGCAATAGCTTACCTATTTTATCAGATATTATCTTTTTTCTTCCTTCTAATTGTTGGTGCAAAGGCTTGTTTTTTATGGATCCGGTGTTGGACTGCAGAGACCACAAAAATAAACAAAGGAACAACCCCTTACTTTCTCGTGCTTGGAGTAGTTGGAAATGTATTGATTATTTACTCATGCAGTCTCTATGTTACTGACCTTAATGTCACAATAACTGGGACTTGGAGCATAAAGTCACTCTCTTCGTAATTATGAACGCGAATAACCGCTGAGTTGTTATTTTTGAGACCGATGTATGTCTGCAGAGGTGTTGAGAAAAACATAGATTTAATCTTACTCGTTTTTTTCCCATTATAGAGGTCTTGAGAGTATAGTGGGTATGTCGGATTTTACCTTATCTATAGGTCTGACGCGTCTCTCCTGAAAACCGATCTCTAGCTGCAGAACGTACAGGCGATATGAGGCAGAGCTCCTCCTTGCATGGTTCAGAGAAACATTAGTTTAGCTGCTCTAGAGGTGGATAGAAAAAAGCATCCTCGTCAAGACTATTTTCTAACACTCGCTCGGTTTTTATCAAATGCTATCATGTGTAATAAGTTGCCGTCTATGCTGTGCTATAAGTTGCCGTCTACGCTGTGCTGTACTTACTTAAATTCCTCTTTTGTCCGGTCCAAACGTTCTCACTCGTACTGCTACGGAAGCCTAACATATGGGTGTGCTATCTGTTTCTTATATACGTCATTTGCGCGCCATGTAACTGATCACATGGTCGGAACCAATACCCAATGATGTTCAAAGTTCCCGGTAGTCGGGTTTCGTACCTGAACGGGAGCGCCACGAATGCGGTCACGTGATTAGAGTACCGCGGCGGCCATTTCTAAGTGGGGATATGATTATCTTTTTGCGTGATATAAACAAAGTCTTATGTCACTATTTACGTGGTGGACTTAAATTGTGGCATCTGTATGTTCGATTTCTTAACAGATTTAATGCCAATACTCGAAGATGTAAAAGGAGGTAATAACTCCACTCTGCTATCGGGTGTATATTAATCATTAGGTGTGCCTCAAATACGGTCACATGAATAAAAGGACACGGCGGCCATTGCTGAGTGGTACTATAGTTGCCCTATTGCACAGTATGTGATAGAACTTAGTCTTCTCAATGGGATTGAGATTTTGATATCTATGTGTATGTTCATATGAATGAAAAGACACGGCGGCCATTGCTGAGTGGTACTATAGTTGCCCTATTGCACAGTATATGATACAACTTTGTCTTCTCAATTGGATTGAGATTTATGTATATGTTTTATTTACAAAATTTATTGTGTCACATACCACGAGATATTCTCATTTAGGCCTCTTTTGACACTGTCAAAGTAAAAAATCCAAAAACATTCCCGTTTTTTCCTAGTTATCTCTGGTGATTCTCCTTTCCTGTATTGGATTTTTTCCAATATACACCCCTTCAACTCTGACTCATGATGATTATGATCCGTACAGTGTTGGGTCAGAGGTGATGTCAATTTATTGGTTCGCACTGAAGATTTGTGTTCGCTAAATCTTAGCCTAAATTCGCGTCCAGTCTCGCCTATGTATGGCAATCCACAAGGGCATACAATATAATAGACGATGTTTTTGCTGCGACAGTTTGTGAAGGATCTTAGAGTAATCATTTTGTCATTGTGAGATAGACTATTGCCTATGATTGCAGCATCACACGCATGACAATTACCACATTTGTGATTACCTCGGATAGTGTCTCCATTTGTTAATGTCGTTTGTTTCTCTATTGTGACCATTTTGCTTCTGGTATGGACCAAACGATCTCTCAGATTTTGGTTACGTCGGTATGTCACCAACGGTTTTTCTAGGTTTGTTTCACCTTCAACTTCCAGTATCCTCCAATTTTTGTTAATTATGTTTTTAGTTTTGTAGTTGAGTGTGGAATGATTTACAACACATACAATTTTGTCTTGGCTCTTGTTTCTCTTGTTTTTTAAGAGGGCGTCTCGATCAAAAAATCTCGCCCTCTTGAAAGCTTGGCGAACTAAACGATGAGGATACCCTCTTTCCGTTAGTCTTTCACTTAGATGTCTGCTATGGTGATCATAGTCTGTGAGGGAGGTGCAGTTTCGCCGAATGCGAAGAAACTCCCCGAAAGGAATAGAGTCCTTCTGGCAATGCGGGTGAAAACTTTCAAATTGCAAAATGGTGTTCTTTGCCGTTGGCTTGCGAAATAGGCTTACCTTTAGTGTGCCATCCTTCCCTTCAATCGTGATGTCCAAATATTCAACTTTTTCATGGCTATGGTTGGAGGTGAATTTAAGGTTTGTATCACTGGCATTAAGCCAGAGAATGAACTCTTGTAATTGTGTGAGTTCACCATGCCATACAAAAAAAATGTCATCGATGAAACGTCTCCAAATGGAGACGTTCTCGAAAAAAGGTGCATTTGAATTGAAGATATTTTTTATCTCCCACTCACCCATGTAGGTGTTTGCCACCGAAGGGGCACAAGAAGCACCCATACTTGTACCCTTTACTTGCTTGAAGAGGGTTCCCTCAAATTCAAAATAGTTGTTCATGAGTACAATTTCTAAGCATTGTATGATGAATACATCTGGTCTATTCTGGGGGTATCTCTGCAGCAAATCGGAAACTGCCTGTAACGCTTGACATTGAGGTATGTTGGTATACAACGCCTCAATGTCAAGCGTTACGAGAATGTCCAAGTTGGGATCAAATGCTAGGCCCTCGATTTTGTTTATCATATCTCCTGTATCTTTCACAAAAGACTCATATTTCTGAGTTAAGGGGCACAAGAAGGTGTCTACGTATTTTGATAATGGTTCGGTGTTAGAACCAATAGTTGATATAATAGGACGTAGGGGTGGGTTGATTTCATTTTTGTGAGTCTTTGGGAGACCATACATAGTAGGTGTGATGGGGCAGGTTTTGTTCAGGAATTGCAATTCCTTCTCACAGATGTATCCGTTGGTAAAAGCTACTTGTGTCATTTCATGGATTGACCCACTTAGTCTGTTTAGTTCTCTGGCAGTTGCTGGTCTATAGTGGTCTGTGTTCGATAGCATTTCTCTCATTCTGTTATTGTAGTCCACTTTATCAAATACTAAGATACCACCCCCCTTATCACAGGGTTTTATTACCAAATTGGTGTTGTTCCCAAGTTCCTTTAATGCCAAATTTTCTTGTTTTGTTAGATTATATTTATACTTCTCTGGTCTAGTTAACAATCTGTTTACATCTGCCAGGACCTGTCTTTCAAAAATCTGAACTTCTGGGCCAACCATGTCCAATGTGGGCGAAAAAATGGAAGGGGGTTTGCAATTAGAAAGATTTTCTTCTACATCACTTAGTTCTCTCTCCTGAAAAAAGTTTTTTAACCTTACCTTTCGAAAGAAGGCATGAAGGTCAACATGTAGTTTAAATTTGTTCAACGCAGTAAACGGAACAAACGAAAGACCTTTACTCAAAACTGACGACTCCTCGTCTTTTAGTTGGCTAGATGAGAGGTTATAAATAGGCAAAGTACTCGTCATTGGCCCATCTTTTTGAGTGTTCTCTACCACCAATATTGCTGGTTCCTGGTTTTTACATACCGTTGTTGTTGAGGTTGTGGGGTCGAGGTCTGTGCATTTCCTCTGTGTTGTTGCCAGTGTACTTGTCTGCCCCTGTAGGGGCCCCTCGATAAAAAACCCCTGTTATGGAAGTTACGTTGTCCTTGTCTTCCTTGGAAAGGTCCAGGATTATATCCCCCTCCCCCCCCACTGGGGCCGGGGTTGCCAAAGTTCTCACTATCAGATCCTGATGAACCAGTATCTGAAAAATTCGTGTAATTTCTTCTAGGTGGGTAGTTTGATGGAAACTCATTAGGGTTACTTTGGTAGTAGCCTGGATTTAAAAAGGGATAGATTTTCTCTTTAGAGAACCACCATACGTCATTCTTCAGTTTCTCTGTTTTCTTATTTGTTAAGTATATATCAAAGTCTTTCATTTCAGTTTGTATTTTTTCCAATTTGTCTTTGGCTTCTTCAACTGCATCTGACGCTTTCAGTTTCTCCTCTAATTTTCCAATTTCTTCATTAAGTGTAATAAGGATGTCTCTAGCTGTCTCTATAATAAGTAGCATCCAATCTCTGGAACAACGATTGGATATCAAAGACCATCTTTCTAAAAATTTACGTATCTCGATGAATAATGCTGGAGCATTCCTAACATGAAGACCGGTTGGAATGACTCCTGCTACTAAGTATTGACGCATGTAGTATGCATGGGATTCAATGCGTTTGGCTCTTTTTCTGAGATTAAGCAGGTTCTGCCATTCACTGTTATCACTTAGGGTGTTGCTGGTGGTGTTGTTTTTATCTACCACATGGCCTAATAGTGAATTAAAATCGTCTTCCGAAAACCCAAAGGTTTCCATATTTTTAGTTTCTACAAATAAGGCTTAATTATCAAACCAAGATGGCAATCACTTTTACCTTTTAACAGTTGTTTTTACAGAAAGTTCCCTTGCCAGGATTGTACATCATACATATCATACAATTCTTGACCAATCTCTCAGCACACTTGGCAATACCATCATTCTTCCATACAGGGGACAAAAACTTACAAATACCTTTCGCACTAATATGTGCCAAACCGTGTGCCATAGTCACAACAGCTAGCACATATGCATCCGGCAACATCCACCTTTTATTCTCCGACAAATCAATCCAACAGCCATTCGCATCCAGCTTTCCCGTACTCTCTTTCCACTTGGTCTTTTCAGTCTCGGTGGCCTCATTCTGAATCGCTTTCACACTTTCAATAGTATCCTCACACATACCAGTTTCTGCAGGCCACCTTACCGAACTCGTCACATACATTCTAGTTGAAAGGTTTCGTGCAGTCTCGGTAGCAATCTCATCAGCGAACGCATTGCCCCGACCAACATCATCCGTTACCTTACGATGTGCACTACATTTAATAATCGCCACCTGCTTGGGCAATGTAAGTGCATCTAAAAGATCATTCACAAGCTGTCCATGCTGAATCTTCGTACCATGCGATGTCATAAAACCTCTCTCTCTCCACAATCGTCCAAAACTATGCACAACACCAAACGCATACTGACTATCAGTAAACACATTCACCCGTTTCCCTTTCGACAACACACATGCTCTGGTTAGGGCAATCAGCTCTGCCGCCTGTGCAGAGTTCTGGTTCAATCTTGCAGTTTCCACAACCGTACTCAACGTCACCACAGCATAAGCAGTCGTCACATCACCATTCGGCAACTTAAAACACGAACCATCCACATACAAAGTACCATCGGGTTCTTCCAATGGAGTGTTTTTTAGGTCAACACGACCCTTTGTTTCCTCCTCAGTTCGTAAGTAACAATCGTGTGGCGATACCTCATCTGATTCCATATTAGTTGGCAACAAAGTCGCCGGGTTTAGGATATTGCAGCGCTTTATTTGAATTTGACTTGCCAGAAGCGTCAACTCATAACCAGACGACCTTGCACTCGTCAAGTGTTGGGTTTTCGTACGATTCAAGAGAGTGTCAACTGCATGCGGAACCATCACCGTAAGCATATTATCCATGACCAATCCTGCAGATTGTTGGATGGACACCGCAGCCGCCGCTGTTGCTCTCAAACAACTCGGCAATGCTCTAGCTACTGGGTCCAAGGTCGAGGAAAAATATGCACATGGACGCTGCTTACCGCCAAATTGTTGCGTCAAAACACTCAATGCACAACCTTCCCTCTCGTGAACGTATAGTGTAAACGGCTTACTGTAGTTAGGAGTACCTAACACAGGGGCCGAACACAACGCATCACGCAGTTCAGAAAAACTTTTTTGACATTCTTCCGTCCATGGCAAAGGAGTTGGAACATCCTTGCACGTAAGAGCTACCAATGGTTTCGCTAACAATGAAAAATTTGGAATCCATTGCCTGCAGTATGACGTGATACCTAAAAAGGCACGCACATCTCTCTGAGTTGTTGGCACAGTCATTCGAGCGATCGCTGCAATTCTCTCTGGGGTCAACCTTCTTCCCTCCTTTGACAATAAGTGACCTAAATAGGTTACTTCTTGGCAACAATATTGCAGTTTAGAAGGTGCCACCTTGTGATGTAAGTTACAGAGATGCTGCAACAACAACACCGTAGCAATTTTGCAAATCTCTAGTGTGTCCGCAGCCACCAATAAGTCATCGACATATTGGATCAAGGCCGCACCAGCCGGCAACACAAACGCGTCCAGTTGGCTCTTCAGGGCTTGGCTGTATATCGATGGACTCCCACAGTAGCCCTGGGGAGCGCGTTTAAACCTAAAGCTGCGGCCACCTAAAGAGAAACCGAACAGGTCCCTGCTCTCCTCAGCAATCAGAATGCTAAAGAAAGCATTCTTCAGATCAATCACTGAGAACCAGGACGCAGATGCTGGAATCAGAGTCAGTAAAGCCGTAATGTCAGGCACCACAGGGAACTGAGGAATCACAATTTTATTCACCTCCCGTAAATCAATGACAAAACGATAAACAGGAGGCTTAGATGGATCAGTGCGTTTCAAGATGGGCAGTACAGGGCTATTACACACGTTTCCCCGAGTCTCCTCGATAACATCTTTCTCGATCAAATCATAGATGATCGCTAACAACGCTCGCTCACCATCAAGGGAGATACGATACTGGGGAATACGTGGTAATCGCACATTTGATTTCAGATGAACAACATAAGGGGAGATGTCAAGCAGGCCCACGTCATTGGGACCTGTTGCCCACAAAGATGCAGGAAGAGAACTAAATTCCGGTGGGAGCCTATCGATGGACAAGTACATAGGGGAGATTACTCTCTCACCCAATGTAAGCTTTACTCCCGCAGGAGAACAATACAAAGTCGCATACAGACGTTTCAGCAAATCCAGGCCCAAAAGATTCTCACCACAACCAGTAGTCAAAATCAAAGGAGCTTGCAGCTCACGAGGCCCAATTGTAAGGGGCAAAGGGCGAGAAACCGGATTGCTAACAGGGGCGCCGGAGAATACAACGGAAACATTTGTTAAGCCAGACAAAGGTGCGCCAGGGAGTTTCGAATGCATGATGGAACTTTTCGCTGCACCAGTGTCCAACAGAAAAGGCTCAACTACGCCCGAGGTGGCAACTGCGACGTAAGGCCCTCTCTGATCAACCGGAACTGATACTACGCCCTCTCCTTGTCTATGGCTATCCTAGTAATTACCGTCGTCAGTACCCTGATCGACGTAATAATCATCCACATTGTACTGTGCGGATCTACCTGATGATGACCCACGCTGATCAAAACAATTATTAGAATCAGAGGAATTATTAGAACGATCATTTTGATTCTGCGTAACACCACGACCTCTACCTCGTGAAGCCTGTTGAGGACCACTACGGCCTCCTATAGATGAATTTCCACTATTTCGATCACGCAAAACCGGACAATCAAATTTCAAATGACCCTCGCCTCTACAGTAGGCACACTGATTGTACCCAAGCATAGATCTCTGCAAAGAAGAGTCATTTCGCGATTGTGACCTAGCAGGCTGTGACTGCGATCTATTCCGTTGCTGAGAATCGTTTTGATTCGAGCGCGGAGGATATGCCTGCTGCAACAAAACTTTCGTTTTGAGCTCTTTCGTCTTTTTGTCTGCACAATCTTTTTCCTCTTTCTCTCTATTTTCATAATATTGAGCCGTAGCCAATATCTGAGCAGAAGTAGAAACAGCCCACGCACTCTCTGAATTTTTCAATTTATTGCTAAGGTCAGGCAACAAATTCGACACAAATTTGTCCACAAACAATCTCTGGCCTCCCTCAGTACCCATATCTTGACCACTATGATCGATGAATGCCTCCTCAAATCTTGTAAAGAAATCGGAGACACTCTCGTCCGTCTTTTGCTTACAAGCAGACAATTTGTCCCAGTTAACTTTCATAGCTGGCATAAGCGTTTTCATAAGGGTAATTATTCTTTGAGGCAAAGCCGTAATTAACTGGTCAGGCTTAGCCCCACCGACCTGCAAACCGTCCGCGGTTGTAAGCGCAGCCCAATCACTACCTAATTCAGCTGCATGATCTTTGTGACGGATTTTCGCCCATACCGGTTGCGGTACAACATTGCCGAACAACATATCAATGTCGGCAAGATTCATTACCGTCGCATCCACTAGCTGAGACAATTCTTTATAGTACCCTGCAGGATTTTTGCGAGGGTCAGGCAAAGATTGCTTCACCTGCAAAACTTCCGATCGTTTCCATGGAAGGTGTATCCAAACTCTCTGAAAGAATGGCAGGATTGGAGGATTAGCACCAGGGTCACCTGGCATATACACTGGTGGAATTTCACGCATGGGATACTGACCAGGCGTTGACATCCATTCCTCATGCTCATCTTTATATAATGCACGAGGCATGATAGTAGGACGAAAAGATAGTAGGTGCTCGACTGCACGTTGAACATTGCTACCCACTAGTACACCACTCGAAAACTGAAGCTGAAGTTCAGTCAGAGCAGCCAGTACATCATCTGCAGCATCAACTGATATCTCATCGCGTAAGAGTTTGCACATTTCTTCAAACACAAACCTTTGTGTCGGCTCATTGAATTGAGAGAAAGTGTCAACAATTATACGTGGAGGATTCTTAAGGGGATACCTAATCCAATTTTTCGCCATTTTATATAGCGTGTCACGTTCCCTACCACCAGGAAGCTGACTTCGTCTTTGGGGAGCTTCAGATTCATCAGAACTAAGAATCGGTCCAAAAGGAGAATAAAGATTAGCAACAGTATTAGGAATGCGTCTGCGAACAGACGGAGAAGAGGAGTACAGTACAGGAGCAACGACATGAGGGCTAAAGACAGGAGCAGCAGGAGCAGCAACAAGAGCAGAAGTAGCGGGGACAACAGCTTGAGAAGGTATAGACGGAGGAGCAGTAGGAACAGGAGCAGGTAGAGGAATAGGAACAAGAGGATTTGCAATGGCAGGGCCAACGACAGGCTGGTTAACAGCCACCGGAACAGCAGGTTGAGGAGCAGGAGGAACCACAGGAGCTGTGGTGCCCTGTGCATACGGAGGTGGCGACTTCAGTAGATAGGACAACAAAGGATCCTCTACTGCTTCCTCTCCCTTCTTATCCGTACCCGTCGGTAAAGCGGGGTAACATTTATCCACTGTCATACACTGCAATCTATCAAAAATTTCCTTTTCCTTCTCTTCTTTGTCTCGCTGAAACTCCTCTGCATTTCTCATCGTTGTAACAATACCTTCTCTCTTATTACGTTTAATCTGCTTGATTTCTTTCTGCTTGGCTTCTTTACGCCATAACCGAATGGAATCAAACATGGCCGGCCTTGCTTTTCTTTGGAACAATTTAGCTTCAAGATTATCTAAAATCGGGGCCTCAAAACTACTAGTATGAGGTGGCCAACTAAGGACACCGTCATCTTTGGTGTAGCGAACCCAGCAATCATTGAAAGTGATAGGACCAAAACCATGTCGACTATATAATTCGTAAGTTGGAGCTCCGACGGGAGGTATCGGACACGAGTCCTCCAACCGGGAATCCACACCACAACCTCTATAGCAACTGAACAAAGTACTACGGCCAGGCATCGTGCACACTAACCAAGTTTCACAAACGTCAAGGGTTATTGGATTACAATGTCCCTGCAAAAGTGCAAAAACCCTCGGTTTTTGGCGACTGCAGACGTCAAATAGAACAACTATGAACAGAATACAAAGGACCACAAATGCAATGGAACCATGCAACGACTAAGCACCCACAACAACTAAGGATTTTGGGAGCGACCCACAAATACTTAACTCAAAGAACAATGGCGTCACCAGGAAGGCCCGTCAATCGTCTCGCTGTACCAAGGTCTACGCCAGGCGCCAAAATAGGTCTACAGTCAGGGCAGCAGTCCGTCGCAGCCGTCAGGAGGCGGGGATCTTCGCGGGAAAAGTCATCGGGCCACTTGTTTCGACAACAGGATCGATGAAGCGGGGTGCACCTTCCCTCGGAGATTTCACACGAAGTTCCTCACGATCGTCGGGCTTTGGACCGGTACCACTGATGCAGCCCCACTTTGGGTGCCAACTGAAGGACTGGGTTTTTCTAAGACCCAGCGGTGCCAGGGATAACACCTGAAACCTTCGTGGGTTACCTGTTCTGGCATACAAATGACAGAGACACGGGACACTTCCTTCGGCGTCAAAGATTCGAGGTTTATTTACTGCAGGGAACACAGAAGTCACGAGAAGTACATAGCATGTAAGTTCACGGAGTCTGATTCAAATTGTATCTGTAGATCGCTCCTTTTATACAGTTTTTCGTCATAGGATACCATAACAGACAAAAGGTTACAACCTGGTTCCCACAGTAAATGTCATAGGGGGTCGCTTTCATGTATTCAGGGCCCGGAACATAATTACAGTAGCATTTGGCAGTTCCCAACTGTAAAAGTACATCTTCCCACCATTAGTACATTCCGTTCGGCTGTATACAAATCAAGGAAGAGGCAGAAACAGGTGCAGAGGAAGACGAGGATGGCGAACAGATCGAAGAGAGTGTAAAAGGGGTGGTATCAGGAAACACGATTGCAGGGATCAAAGGAGACGTGCCTAATGAATGCACAACTGAGACAATAGACCAGCACGGCAAGATGAGCCTCGAGCGGAGCCATCTGCCTTACAGTGTCATCCCCCTCATCACACCCTCAAAGGAACACGTGTCTTCCGCAAGAGTTTGGGAATCCCAGGGTCACGAAGCGGACAGTGTCCGTTCGCTGGCCACTTGAGGGCAATAAACAAAATGGATGCCATATCTAAAATGGAACCCGTCGGTTCAGGTGAAGAAACCCACGAAACAAACGAACGATTTAGGCTAGCGCAGCGAAACCGCGTACACCCACTAAACTCGTCATTTGCGGTTCATAGATACCAGACTCGACCATATTCGGGCGAGTCGAAAACACCACTTACAATTGTCACAGAACCTCAGGGAGGAGGAATCGATGAATCACTGGATTGCCAGAGGCCCTGATTGTGTATCTGTTTCCTCCCAGTGTTGCCCGGCAGTCCAGCCATCCAGCGTGTGAGCCATTGCGGCTGCGCTGCGAGAAAGTAGGGTTCAAAGGAAGGGGCACTTAGAACCCCTCGGGCCTGTGGGAGTTGCAGTGTCGCTCAAGCCTCTCTTCCATATCAGCGATATGAGGAAGGAATTTAACTCTCGGAAGAAGGCTTGTGGAGGGATCACTGGGACATTTATTGAGTAGTAGAGGAGATGGGGTACCACTACCATCTTTGATAGGGCCACCATCCCTATGGGGGCTAAGTGCAACGTGCACCAGAAGTTATTCTGGGTATTAATGCTTCTCAGGACTCGGTAGTGATTGCCCTCAAGGAGATCTCTTAGGGTGTGGTATAGTCTAATTTCCAGGTATCTTGGAGCGTCCCAGTTCCACACCATTCTTGCCTCCCCTGCATTTATTTCCCGTAGGGGTGCATCCGGGTGAAGGGGGTAGATAGTAGATTTTCCCCAATTCACTTTCAGTCCAGCCGCCTTCATGAAGTCATCCAGTGTGGCCCAGAGCGGAGTGAGCTCCATGGTGACGTCCATAATATAGATTAGGAGGTCATCTGCGTCTAAATATACGCTGTGGGTACGGTCCTCTAGTGGAATGCCCCAAAGTTCGCCTCCATCCCTGAGCCTAATTGCTAGCGGCTCCATTGCGAGGGCGAATAGGAGAGGGGATAATGGTCACCCCCATGACGTGTCCTGTGGGTCACCCAGAGAGGGAGCGAGATGTGTCAGCCTATACGGACCCAGGTCGTGAGGTCAGTCATTTGCAGTCATTTTAGCACTTGGTCTGACTTTGCAGAGGTAGTGGCCATCAACTTAAGCTAAATCTTCTAAACAGAGAGCTGTTTGTTCACCTGTTTTTCTAGAATTTTGGATAGGGCAGGCATCAAGTAGATCAGCCTATAATTAGCTGGAATGATCCACTGCAGGTCTTTTCACAAGTGGAAGAATCTTTGCTTGTTTCCACACACTGGGAACTGTGGCAGTCTTTATTGATGCATTAACAATCAAGTTAGCCACAGGATTAATGATGTCAACCCCTGACACAAGTTAATTAGGGGGACAAGTATCTGTAGGAGAGCTCGATGTAATGACTTTCAAAGCCTGCAGAGAGTAATCCAGTAAAATAGGCTCTAAGGGACTCAGTTTTCCCTTAAAAAGAGGAAACTTGCTGGCTTGCTGTTTCATCCATGAGTCTTCGTCTAACCTTATAGCTGATGATAAACTGCCTCGAATACTTAAGATCTTTGTATTTTTTGCTCAGGTGGCAGGGCCCAGTTTTGAATTAGGTTTACTTAATTTGTAAAAAATATAAGTGCCAGGATCCTCGTCAGGATGCCGCTGCTGCGTGCACCACACATTACCCCTGCAATGCTGGCAATGATCGTAACAACACAACTACTAACCATCACACTCCTACAAGTGTGACAATTCAGAATATTTCAGGCTTCAAAGCTATAAGAATGGCTTTGGCGGGAGCTCATAGTCATTTTAATGTATATTGAATTAACCCCTTCGATGCTCATGACGGAACGGGTCCGTCATGAGCGTTCGTTGGCCTGTGCTAATGACGGAACCGTTCCGTCATGATCCCGTTGGCTCATTGGAACGTTCAGCACAGCGCAGGAATCTGCGCCACGCTGATGTGGTTAATATTTAACTGTTGTTGTGGGCATTTCTAAATTAGCCACACAGTTCCACCTTGTAGCAGACTGTCACAAGCGCCAGTGTTGACAATTAAGTGCCAGTGCCAAGAACTGGAAATCATTGGCTCAAATTAAGCACTGAGTTGGGGAGAACTGCGGGTAGGTCAGCAGGAGTGCAGTTAGCCTACCTACTTGAGAAATGCAAGGAATTGTAGTCATTTTTCGAGTGCACAATGCTGTTAATTTAATTGCCAAATCTCTGTTCTTTCAACACTTTTATGCAGAATGACCCCTCTACTCATACACCTCCGTCTCTGTTCTCTGACCCTTCTGTTCACCAGTGGTGCCTGGTGATCTTTGAAAGGGGTGAGTTGTAATGCTTGCCCTAAATCAAATTAAAGAACTGCAGTGAGTGAGTTAGACTCCTTTTACGAGTATTTTGAGGATTCTCCGTGTGAGATAATTAAAAAATATATATTTGGTCAAAGAATGCATTTTAAAATCACAATTTTCACACAAGTTTACTAAAAGGCAGAGTCTCTGAAAGGCATGCCTAAAATATTCCAGTACTCTAGGTGTGTCAAGGAAGCCTGACCCTACCCAGGAGCTGGCTCTATTTTTCACAAAGCTTGCAATAGGTTCGATTCATATGTCTGCAATTACTTCCAGTACTCCAGGGCCAAAAGTACCATCAATATGCCATGGGGAGCATTTTGTCACGGACTACCCACTTATCCCAAGGACGCCAAATTTATGATAAGAAATACACAAAATATATCAGTGCCAGCATGTTTGTATGGATATCTTCCAAATGCCACTGGTTCCTCCAAAGGACAAAAATAACCTCTGGTAATCAAGAGCCAGCATTTTGCCATGTGTGTCCCCATAGCATAGATACGCTCTCTTATGCCATGAACTACGACTAATAATCAGCAGCAGCACTTTACCAAGGTTCCCTCATATGCTAAGAATTACCTCCAGCATGGCAGAGCCTGCATTGTACCATGGGGAACCCCTCCGCCCACATGCCATCAGTGTGCTTGTTTATAAGTCAAGAATGATCTCTAGTATGCCAAATAAACACACACACACAAACACATATGCTCACGTATTCTCAGGAACAGACTGTATTACACACACTTTGTCACATTTATTCACTCCCTAGCAGATCACATGCACATTCTCACTTTGTGTGTACACACACACAGACACACACACACGCACGCGCGCACACACACATACACACACACACACACAAACACACTTTTCTCATTGGCCAGTCCGTTTGTGTTGTGTTAGAACGGCTTGCGCAGCTGCTGCACATGTTATACATGTGTTTCCAGTTAATGGAACAATGGTAACATCTATTTCTCAAAGCACTATTCAAAAGTTTAAACAAATGTCATTTTCAACACTTGCTTTCAAGTATTATATGTATGAAATAGTGTGCTTAAAAAAGTAGAATGTGATTTCTTTTAAACTAAAAAACCTAGGAAGTGTGAAGGTCAACCACATTTGAAGGACCATCATGACTGCCTGGTTATTTCCCAAGATTGAAGTTGATGGATCATAGATTCCATATTGCTGAGTTTACATTAATCAAGTGGAGACCCAATCAGGCCAGATACTGAAGAGCATTACTCCCTCGACTGAAGTAATGGGTAGTAGTGAGAAAAGCTTGAAGAAATGCGTGCTGCTACCTGGGTGTCCATCTGAAAGATAGAATCAATAATTTCACCTAGGTTTTTGCCCACCTTAGAGGAAAAGGGAATTGGTCCAAACCCATCCAGCTACAAATCGGGGTCCAAAACACCTGCATTCCAACCTGCCACCAGAACTATTGCCATCTCTCCATTGACCTTTAGACGTGGTTTACTTACCCATAATCTAAGCAAGGTCCAAGACAATTGGATATCATCGCCTCAGCTAAATAGGTGTAGAATTGTAAACCAAGGTCTGGTGGCAAGGTAGAAGAAGCACTGGTAAATGCATTAGGCTTCGCCTATGTGATTAATAATAAGCTGTTTTTGTTGTAGGTTGTAGGTTACTGAGTAGTTGTACAATCTAAGTTGCAGAAAGTCTTATAAAGTGCTATGGCTGTTTAGGTACAAAAAGGCAATGTATTGGGCAGTTACCAATGGTATAGTGCGGGTAAGTAATAGGAACATTTTGAAAAATGAAATGTAAGAAAGACATAATAAAATTAGGTGATGTAATAACAACATTATGTGTTTAGAGGGGTTCTGACAACTTTTGTGCCTGGTGTCAAGCACCTGCTGCACCATTCACATCATGCCCATAGAGCCTGCAAGATAACTGCATTTAAGGCTGCCTGTTTAGTGGTAAAATATAGCAATATTTGGTGTTTAGAGAAGTTATGACAACTTTTAGACCTGGAGCCACTGCACCTCCTGAACCATTGAAATCATGACCCAATTGCCTGTAAGGTAACTGCACTTGTGGCTGCCTGTTTAGTATTAAAATATAGCAATATTTGATGTTTAGTGGAGTTATGTCAACGTTTGGCTCTAGTGCCAGTTCTTACTTGCTCCGGCTGCACCATTTAAATCAATGTCCTTTCAACTGCAAGTTAACTGCAAATTGTGGCTGCCTGTTTAATAGTCAAATGTAGCAATATTAGGTGTCTTGAGGAGTTTTGACAACATTTTGGCCCATGCCACTGCACCTGCTGCACAATTCAAATCATGACCCTAGTGCCTGAAAGATAACTGCACTTGTGACTGCCTGTTTAGTTGCAAAATAAAGCAATAATCCAAGTTTAGTGGAGTGCCTGGAGCTTTTGGTCCCGGTGCCACTAACCTGCTGCATTATTATTTTTTTTAATAATATTTTTATTATTAATTATTAAAGTCATCACTAGCATAATCACAGTATTACACATTCTTGTACGGACTTGAAGATGAACAATGATGTGCACAATGTCGCAATTAAACATTACTGTTCCATGGCCCCCTTTGTGACAGTTCCAAGTTCCACTGTTGGTGAGATACACAGTTCACCACAATATGCATTCCTGGCACCCCATTTTCTATTCCACTTTTTAGGACAGGTTCTGGATTTGTAAACCTTCTTTTCGGCCACCATTCTTCTGTCCATTTCTGCTACCTGCCACTCACCCAGTCAGTGGGCGATCAACTGCCCCCCATTTCATATCAATGGCTCTTTTCACTAAGGTGTATCCCAGGGTAGTGAATTGTTCCTCTGTGTCCGTTAGATCAGTTGCTTCCCAAATATTCAGAATCCCCATTGAAGGTGTTAAAAGGAGTTTTTTTTTCCCCAGCCCATCCTCCATTTCCCTGTGGCACAATTTCTTAAGTGTCGAATCAGGAGACAGTCCCATAATATATGGTAAAATGTGGCTGTTTGATTACATCCACGCAGGTAAAGTGCATCTTGCCTGGTTCCTACCTTGGCTAAGGTCACACGAGTGAGATAGTTCTTATGTAATACTTTTAAGTGGATCAGCCAAAGCTATGGTTTATGGCCCCATCTCTTGGGGACATCAGGGCGGTTTGCCAGTCCTCGTCCTCAATCTTCCCCAAGTCTGTTTGCTATTTGTCCCTGAGAGTATGAGAGGGGTCTGGTAAGTTATTACAAAATTTACGGTATGTAAGGGAGATGGCCTTGGTATGGAGAGGTTCTGATAAGAGTCGATCCTCCAGGGGGGATGCATCTGGTAGGATGTATGACGTTACAACGCATACATTCACAAGGCATACCATTACAACAAAACGTTTACAACGCAGGATCCATTACAGCGCAGCTGCTATTACAACGCATGCCATTACAACGAAGCTGCTATTACAACGCATGCCATTACAACGTAAGTATGGTTAAGTATTTTTTTTTAATTAAAGGGAATGTAATAGTAGTGTAAGTGTTGGATAGTGTAGGGGTTAAAATTACTATTCTAACTCCAGTGGGGCGTAATAGTAGGGTAAGAGTTGGATGTTTTTGGGTTAAAATTCAAATAAATACTTACCCATACTTACGTTGTAATGGCATGAGTTGTAATAGCAGCTGCGTTGTAATGGCAAGCGTTGTAATGGCTTGCGTTGTAATGGATCCTGTGTTGTAACAGTTTCGTTGTAATGGTAGTGCATTGTTTTAGTTGCGTTGTAATGGCTGTTTCCCCATCTGGTATGGTTGTCAGATCTGTAAGGGCCGAATTAAGCGCATGGTGGATTTGTAGGTAGCGAAACATCTCCCCCTGCGCCAATTCTTACTTAACTTGCAAGTCTTTAAAGGTAAGAATCTTTCCCTTCTGTAGGAGATCGCCAACAGTAGAATTTTCTATGGTGTCCCACCTATCAAAACCCGTGTGATAGCAGAGCTGCCCTAATTGTTGAGAAGACCATAGGTGTTGCCTTTGTCAGCTTTCCAGTCCAACCCAGGCGTTTAGTAGCCTTATGCTAGATAGAGGTCGTGTGGGCCATCGGTCCCAATTATCTCCCTTTGCGGAATCTAGTACATAAGGCTCCCAGATACCCCTCTTGACCGGTCTGATACCACTCCAACCTGTACGCCAGGTCCGTTGGAAGGATGTATAGCCAATGATTTACCGCTACCAGGTGGGACGCCCAATAAGAAGGATGCAAGTCTGGGAGTGCAATGCCTCCATCGTCCCACCCCTTCGTCAGTTTCCCTGGGGCAATCCGTGGTTTTCTACCATCCCACAATAGAGCCCGAACCTCCGCCTCAACACTGTAAAAATATGAGTCAGGGACACAGTATGGACAGTTCTGTAGCAGGTAAAGGAATCGTGGCAGTGCTAGCATTTTTAAGCAGGGCGCCCGACCCAGCAACAATAGTGGCTGTGACCTCCAATGCTCAGCGTCTTCCCTTAGTTTATGTAGGGGGGGCTATGAGGTTCTTGTCATAAAACATTTTTGGATCCGAAGTGATAAATATCCCTAAATATCAAAAACCTTCACTAGTCAATTCAACATTACATCCTCTGGGTAGCCTAGGCGTAGGGCCGTGAAGAACAAACAGTACTGATTTTTCCCAATTAATGGCGTAGCCCGAGTATTTGCCGAAATTTGTAAAGATATTTAATAACCTATGTATCGAGGTGTAGGGGGAGGCCAGGTAAATCAGGATATCATCAGAGTATAGCGATATACTGTCCTAAGTTTCCTCCTCCCATTTGAGGCCTCTGAAAATACCATCTCAGCTCACCCACGACGCCAGGGGTTCCAGAACAAGGGCAACCTGCTGCATTATTGAAATCATGACCCTAGGGCTTGCAAGATAACTGCACTCATAACTGCCTGTTTAGTAGTAAAATATAGCAAGTGTAGGTTTTTATTGGGCTGCCTAGAGCTTTTGGACCTGGTGACACTGCACCTGTAGCACCATTGAATTCATGACCCTGTTGTCTTCAAGGTACCTGCACTTGTGATTGCCTGTTTAGTTTTAAACTTTTGCTATAATCTGGGTTTAGTGGGGTTCCTAGAGCTTTTGGCCCGGTACAAATGCACCTGCTGTACCATTCAAATCAAGTCACTTTTAGCTGCAACATTATGTGTTTAGACAACGTTTGTGCCCAGTGTCATTGCAGCTGCTGCACCATTCAAATCTTGCCTCTAGAGCCTGCAAGGTAACTGCAATTGTGATTGCCTGTTTATTAGTCAAATATAGCAATACTATGTGTTTAGAGAAGTTCTGACAACTTTGGGGACCTGCTGAACCATTCAAATAATAATCCTGTTGACTGCAAGGTAGCTGCACTTGTGGCTGCCTGTTTAGTAGTATAATATAGCATAGATTTTGTATATTAACTTTATTTTTAACGTGCAATGTTTATTACAACATTTAGGGCCCGATGTAGGTAAGTTCATTTTACCACTTCTTAAATACCGAATCATACAGATTTGGTATTTAAGAAGTGGTCAAATGGAGGGGGGGAATGTAGGTATTTCAGATTCGGTAAATACCGAATCGTTAAGATTCGGTATTTACCGATTCTGTAAATACCGAATTGGTAAAGCCCATTGATTCCTATGGGCATTGAAGCCCATTGGAATCAACGGTCATTACCGAATCGGTATTTACCGATTCGGTAAATACCGATTTTTGCAAGGGTGCAGGGGGTGTCACTTTGACACCCTCTAGCACCCCGAATTCAGGCATGTGTGCCATGTGGCACACAGACATGCCCTAAGGGCCCTTATAGTCTGTCAAATGGCACAGGTGTGCATGCACACATGTGCATGCACACCTGGATTCGGTATTTTACCACCCAATTGGATTGGGTGGTAAAATACCGATTCTGTGAGGCCTGTGGGACTCAGAAGAGTCCCACCTACATTAGGAAGTTACCGAATCGGTATAAATACAGAATCAGTGTTTTACCGATTCGGGAAATTTACCGAATCGGTAAAATGGGGCCCTACATCAGGAAGGACCATTTACCGGTCGGTAACGGCCGAAATAGTCCGTTACCGGTTGGTAAATGGACTCCTACATCGGGCCCATAGAGTTTGATTATAATGACCAAGTAGATTAAAGGCCAAATGTAGCAAAGGGTTTTACCCATTCTGTGTCTATGGGAAAATGTGTTCCTACATATGGCCCTAAGTTTAAAATATCAATCCGATAATGCCTACAAAGTGCAAAGAAAGGTACTGAGGCATGAGTCGAAAATGCCACAAGCATTCTATGGATTAGGCATCTGCTTTACATAACTAAGTAATAAAAAAGCAAGCATTCTAGCATACCTTTAGAGGCTGTCTCTCTTTTCCGTGGGAAGAGGTCTTATCTTGACAGTGAATGCAGCTTAAACAGTGTGAACAGCTTTAGTAGGAATATTGTAAATCCATCCAGGCACGGATAGTCAAAAGTGAATGAACACAGTAATTAGGGAATGGAAACTGTTAAAAACAAGAGATTCACAAGCACAATGCAAGCACCGGGCATGCAAATCCTATAAAAAAGGACACAAATACTTGCAAAAAAGCTTGCCAAGACCTCATGTGGAACTGTATAAAAAATGTGAGCCCCCGAAGTCTCAATTTAAGAAACTTCTCTTTTACTCTAGGCTGTTTATGGCTGGCTTGTGTCTTAAAAATGTTTTTTGCAATTTTCACCCCGAGTGGGCTGGGTATGCTCAGACGTGAGTCCCAGGCTCTCCACATCACTGGAGTCAAGCTATCCAGGATGAAGAAGGCTGATAGCCAGAAACCGGTCCTTGGATGCTTGATTCCGGTCTAGGAAAGACATGGCTTGGTAGTTCGGGCTGGACTGTTCCCATGAGGCACAGGGTCAAGGCTGATTTGCATATAGCCAGTGTCTGACCTAGGGTGGTGTGGAGTGCAAACAAACAATGGATTTAGGTCCAGATCTTTGTACTGGGGTGAATGTAAGACATTGTTCTGCATTCTGTCCATCAACTGTGTTTTTTGCAATTTTCACCCCGAGTGGGCTGTGTATGCACAGACGTGAGTCCCAGGCTCTCCACATCACTGGAGTCAAGCTATCCAGGATGAAGAAGGCTGATAGCCAGAAACCGGTCCATGGATGCTTTATTCCGGTCTAGGAAAGACATGGCTTGGTAGTTCAGGCTGGACTGTTCCCATGAGGCACAGGGTCAAGGCTGATTTACATACAGCCAGTGTCTGACCTAGGGTGGTGTGGAGTGCAAAAAAACGATGGATTTAGGTCCAGATCTTTGTACTGGGGTGAATGTAAGACATTGTTCTGCATTCTGTCCATCAACTGTGTTTTTTGCAATTTTCACCCCGAGTGGGCTGGGTATGCTCAGACGTGAGTCCTAGGCTCTCCACATCACTGGAGTCAAGCTATCCAGGCTGAAGAAGGCTGATAGCCAGAAACCGGTCCTTGGATGCTTGATTCCGGTCTAGGAAAGACATGGCTTGGTAGTTCGGGCTGGACTGTTCCCATGAGGCACAGGGTCAAGGCTGATTTGCATATAGCCAGTGTCTGACCTAGGGTGGTGTGGAGTGCAAAAAACGATGGATTTAGGCCCATATCTTTGTACTGGGGTGAATGTAAGACATTGTTCTGCATTCTGTCCATCAACTGTGTTTTTTGCAATTTTCACCCCGAGTGGGCTGGGTATGCTCAGACGTGAGTCCCAGGCTCTCCACATCACTGGAGTCAAGCTATCCAGGCTGAAGAAGGCTGATAGCCAGAAACCGGTCCTTGGATGCTTGATTCCGGTCTGGGAAAGACATGGCTTGGTAGTTCGGGCTGGACTGTTGCCATGAGGCACAGGGTCAAGGCTGATTTGCATATAGCCAGTGTCTGATCTAGGGTGGTGTGGAGTGCAAAGAAACTATGGATTTAGGCCCAGATCTTTGTACTGGGGTGAATGTAAGACATTGTTCTGCATTCTGTCCATAAACTGTGTTTTTTGCAATTTTCACCCCGAGTGGGCTGGGTATGCTCAGACGTGAGTCTCAGGCTCTCCACATCACTGGAGTCAAGCTATCCAGGCTGAAGAAGGCTGATAGCCAGAAACCGGTCCTTGGATGCTTGATTCCGGTCTAGGAAAGACATGGCTTGGTTGTTCGGGCTGGAAAGTTCCCATGAGGCACAAGGTCAAGGCTGAGTTGCATATAGCCAGTGTCTGACCTAGGGTGGTGTGGAGTGCAAAAAAACGATGGATTTAGGCCCAGATCTTTGTACTGGGGTGAATGTAAGACATTGTTCTGCATTCTGTCCATCAACTGTGTTTTTTGCAATTTAAAAATGTGAAGAGCTGAAACTGCACTCTTTTACCATCTTAGATAGTGATAAATGGTTAAAGGCAAGTGTTGTATTTGCCTAAAAATGTACCAGCATTTGTTGACATTGCTAAAATATCCAACAGAACAAAACACAATTAAATGCAAAAATAGTAATATACATCACACTTTAAAAAAGCGATAAAACAACAAAATACTAAAAACGCGACTTCCACACAACCACCGTACAACACAAAAACAACAACTTCAATAATGCTGTGCAAAGGCATGAGCAACAACATAGCACATCACCACCACAAAAAAATGCCGCAGAACATGCACTATGATTTTTGCAACCTTTATTACCACCTCTTGAAATCTACTTACAAAATATAGTATTAAAGATGCTTGCCAGAAGCACTACCTTAACTTACCACCAAGCACTTAAACCAGCACCACTCAAAAACTGGTGCTATGTAAAGCGCTCTGATACCCGATTTGGGTCGTGTTTGCACTATATAAAACTCTGTAAAATAAAATGTTTTGTAATCTAGTTCAGGGAGTCAGAAGATAGCAGAGATCCAGATGTGAAAGTCAGCAAAAAGTAGCAAAGGAAGTCTAAGTACATAAACTGAAACATACTCAAATAACAATTCAGCATTCAAAGTAACTAACATCTAAAGCAAAGGAGATATACAGATAACAACATTAAAAGTAAGGGGTTTTTGGAGGAAAGCACTTGGGAGCTCTACAAACTTCTGTATGTCCCTAGATACTGACTACACATGTAGTATACACATGCAAGAGCAGAGTCTATGGAGGTGATAATTTCTTTGTTATAAGATGTAATGTAATACAGTACTCGCAGAACAAGAGATGCATCGCCTAGGTTGTCAGCTACATATAGCAGGAATGGAATAGTGATTAAAAAGTAATGAACAATACATAGCACTTGGCAGTATGGAATCTAACATATTGCACTAGGAAACTGGGAACTAAGGCAGCAGAGAAAGTAAGGTTAGCACACTAGAAACTCAGGAAGAAGACAAAAGAAGGGGAAGTGTGTTTAAAGAGTAACTACAGAAGAAGTGCAAGTTCAAGCATTCAAATTGCATCAGCTGAAGAAAGAGGAAAACAATGCAAACAGTGCTAACTCTGGAAACATGTATACACTATTATAAAGTGAAAGTTCAGAACAAGTGATAAACTGCAAGATGGTGAAGGCTCATAAAGCAAGGAGAAACTGCTAAATAGTATTAGGAAGCAAGTTTTTTTTTCTACAGCACAAGAATCAGGAATCTTTGGGAAAAGGAGGGCCATCCAAAACAAGAGCGCTGCATCAATGACCAACTCTGGACTGAAGCAAACCGAGACTTTAAAAGAGTTCACTAATGATCACGTCTTTGGTGAGATCAAACTATAGTGTGCTTGACGCCAACCCTTGTTAGCCTACAAGCTGGAACGGTGAGCTCCGAATTGCAGCATTTGCAAGTTGCAACAAAACCCAGTATGCATCTATCATGCAAATCTCGTCTTGAACATATTCCACAAAATTTGAAATGAGGGGTGGGCGAAATTAGGGAAATTAGGGGGCATATTATCAAGGGGGTTTATATCCGCTTTTTTGTCTTTAAAATCCAAGAAAGCAGAGATAAAATGATCTCTCTATTACCTAGCTGTCGCTAACACTAGTTAGCGACAGCTAGTAGGAGATAGCGACCATCTTGGGCCCCACTTTGCATGTCAGTGATATTTATCACTAATGACATGCGAAGTGGGCGTGCCAAGATGTTAGCGACTGGAAACAGTCGCTAACATCGCTATCTCCTATTACCAACTTTTGAAGATATTCGCGCTAACCGCGAATATCTCCAAAAGCTAACACCTGCCCTGAGAAGTTCTTAGCTATGTTATCCAATGGGAGGTGGATAACATGGCTAAGAGCATTAGCTCAGTAATGCATGAATATCGCTGACTTTTCAGCTATATTCATGCATTGCATCTGATTTTTATCGGATTTGCGATAAACCTTGGTAATACCAAGGTTTATTTGCGATAAAAATTGCCGCAGCTCAGCGGTAAATGTTTGTCTCTATCCAAGCAATAGCGATAATTATCGCTATTGCTTGGTAATATGCCCCTAGATTTCTTGTTACCGCGTGAAATTTCTGAAAATTACTGCAATTTATACGTAATTAAGCAAAATGCAAATCCGTCATTGAGAAGTACTTTTTAGCGTGAAATGTGCTGCTAGCGACAGATTATAGCATGTAAAACACAACTGATGTGAACAACAGCAACACGTTTTCTGGTTGTTCGCGTTGTTCTCAAACTATCATTTTGCTGTGAATTGTGCATAATTATGCAATGTGGTAGAGTGGCATCATTTTGGTATTTTATGTAACGTGTAAAGCGAAATTCCCAAAATGACATGAATTACTCCAGAGCAATTGAAATTTTGTCTGGGTATACTGAAAATCATTATTGGAACATGCCACAGAGTCAAAGGTTTCTGACACTGAAGATTTTAGAATGAAACAAGTCCTGACTATCACAATGCCTGACATGGGTCAAAAAGGAAAGACAAGTTCCAAATATTGTCCAACAGGATGGAATACTGTACATCGTGTCCAACGCCAGAATGTCTACCATGCAATGCTGCTTAATTGCTGGCACGAGAGCGCAGGAAGGAAATTGTGACATACCACATGAAGGCTAGTAATGGAGCAAAGGAGACATTGAATAGGTACAGGGAGATTGCAGACCCTTATAGAACACCTCAATAAAGGTTTGCGTTCCTGAATGGAAAATGGCTCAATGAAAATCTGTGGATATGGCATGTTAAAAAACAGAGACTCAGCTTTTAATAGACCTTCTCGGCTAACCTCCTTTAGTATGCGAGCAAGAGGCCATGGTCGACAGTGTCAAATACTTCTGATAGACCTAGCAGAGTCAAAGCATTGATGATGTTTTTGTCAGCAACCAAATAAGGACCAACAACAACAATGATCACCATAGTCTGAGTGTGGGGATGTATGAGTGTGGGGATGTATGACATTACAACGCATGCTTTTACCACGCATGCATTACAACGAAAACCTTTACAACGCATAGCGCTTTGGGGTGCTGGATAGTGAATAGTTTAATTTACTATTCCAACTCCAGTCCCTGTGGACACTAGGGAAGGTGTTGGATAGTAAATAAATCTATTGCCTATCCTAGAGCGCCCCCAGCGCAATGCGTTGTAATGGTTTGCGTTGTAATGGTTTGCGTTGTGATAGTTGCGTCGTAAAGGCACTGCGTGGTAAATTTTGCGTTGTAAAGGATGTTCCCCGAGTGTGGCAACCAGAATTCAATCTCCCCTAGATATTATACAGACTATTGTTAGATTTCAAAAAAGTGTTCACTTGGACTGTAACATGGTGTTCCAAAATGTACATTACTAAAGGTTGAAGTGAAATGTGCCGGTATTTTGAAGGGCTGGCAGAGTTAAGTCCACTTCTTTGTTATTGTAATGTAATGATGATACTTGTAAAGCGCACTGTTACCCCATCTCGGGGTGTCCTGGCGCTGAAGACCGCTGGGGAACCCGTCCTGGCTTTCCCTGTGAGATGGTCCCTTCTGGGTATCTCCAAGGTGAAACCAGGCATCCCCGGCGTCTGTGGGGGGCCGTTGTAGAGATGAGGCAAGCTTAATGCCCAGAGTTATCCCTGGTTAGAGTAGGCACTGAGGCGAGAATTATCGAGTCCGTTGACCCTGGTCCACGACCCTGCCGCATCGGGAATTGAACCCTGGTCCCGGGCCGTTCTCTGCTTCCGGGTCTGCCGCCTCTAACCAGTGAGCCACACCACTCCACTACTTATCCTTTGCTCAAGTACAGAACTGTGCCTTCTTTAAGAGAGGTTATTAAAGATGGAGTGTAGAAGAGACACAATGGTTCAATCAATCAAGGTTTGTAAAGCATGGCTACTCACCCATGAGGGTATGAGAGAGTTTGGGGGTGGGGTTGTGGGGAGCTGCTTGACCGTCTGAGCGCTGGGGTTCAGTCGAAGGACCAATTCTTGAGATCCTTTCCTGAATTGGGTCAGCAATGGGGATTTTCTGAGGTGGAGAGGCAGGGTATTCCAGGTCTTGGTGCAAAGGTAGGAGAAGACTCTTCCTCCGGTTCTAGTCTTGTGGATCTGAGGGATAGTGGCCAGGGCTAGAGGGGTGGAGCTGAGGTGTCTGGTGGGTATGTGGAACGAGAGGAGGTGGTGCAGGTATGCAGGTTCTGCATCATAGAAGGCTTTGTAGGTATGTGTGGGGAGCCTGAAAGGAATTTGTTTTGTTGACTGGGAGCCTTTGGAGTTCTTGGAGGTGTTCATTGACAAGGCTGTGTTGGGGGATGTCGAGGACAAGTTTGGCTACAGTATTTTGTGGATTTCTTGGGGACCCATCTGAATGTCTTTCGAAGCAGACGAAGCATGGGGAAGCAAGATGAGGAGATGGCGCTGATCTGGTGGTTCTTTGTTGGAGAGGAGACCAGTATGATAGCGAGGTTTCGCGCATGGTCCATGGGGGTGGGTGGGGTTTCCAATGCAGAGGGCCACGTCGTCCCATGCTGAGGGAGTGGGTCCTAGGATGAGGACTACAGTCTTGTCCAAGTTGAGTTTGAGGCAACAGTTTTTCGTCCAGGTGGCAAAGTCCTTCATCCCACTGTGGAAGTTGTTTCTGGCAGTTGTGGGTTCATTGGTGAGGGAGAGGATCAGTTGAGTGTCGTTGGTATCAATCAATCAATCAATCAATCAATTAAACAAATTTGTAGAGCGCGCTACTCACCCACTAGGGTCTCAAGGTGCTCGGAGGGGGGGTAGTCTCTACTGCTCGAACAGCCAGGTCTTGAGTTGTTTCCTAAAGGAGAGGTGGTCCTGGGTTAGCCGTAGGTGGGTGGGGAGGGAGTTCCATGTCTTGGCCGCCAGGTAAGAGAAGGATTTTCCTCCGGCGGTGGTTTTGCGAATTCGTGGGATGAAAGCGAGGGCGAGGCTGGCCGGTCGGAGCTGGCGGGTGGGTGTGTAGAATGTGAGGCGGTTGTTGAGGTATTTGGGGCCCATGTCGTGGAGAGCCTTGTGTGCGTGGGTGAGGAGTCTGAACGTGATCCTCTTGCTGACGGGGAGCCAGTGCAGGTCTCTCAGATGGGCATAGATGTGGCTGTGATGGGGGATGTCCAGGACGTGCCGAGGTGTTCTGTATGCGCTGGAGTCTTTTCTGGAGTTTGGCTGTGGTTCCAGCATAGAGGGTGTTCCCGTAGTCCAGACGGCTGTTGACGAGGGCCTGGGTGACCGTCTTCCTGGTTTCGGTGGGGATCCACCGGTAGATCTTTAGGAGCATGTGCAGGGTGTTGAAGCAGGATGACGAGACGGGCGTTGACTTGCTTGGTCATCGTGAGGGAGGAGTCCAGGATGAAGCCCAGGTTGCGTGCGTGGTCCGTTGGCTTGGGGGCGGTGCCCAGGGCTGGGGGCCACCAGGAGTCATCCCAGGTAGAGGGGGATGGTCCCAGGATGAGGACTTCCATCTTGTTTGAGTTCAGTTTCAGACAGCTGAGTTTCATCCAATCCACAAAGTCTTTCATTCCTTCCTGGAAGCAGGTTCTGGCGGTGGTGGGGTCGTTGGTGAGGCAGAGGATCAGCTGGGTGTAGTCTGTTGGTAGTTGGTATAAGAGATGATGTTGAGTCTGTAGTTCTTGATGATGGCCGCAAGAGGGGCCATGTAGACGTTGACGAGGGTGAGGTTCAGGGAGGCTCAAGGAGGAGCCCTGGGGTACTCCCAGCTGATCTCCATGGGTTCAGATAGGAACAGAGGTAGTCTGACTCATTGAGCACAACCGGTCAGTAAGGAGTGGATCCGGTCCAGGGCATTTTTGTGGATGCCATCGTTTTGGAGTCTCGTGATTTAGGTACAGTGGGAGACGTGTCAAAGGCGGCCAAAAGGTCCAGAAGGATGAGGCCTGCGGTTTTGCCCCCATCGAGGAGGGAGCAGATGTCATTGGTGGGGGGTGAGAAGTGCAGTCTCGGTGCTGTGGTTACTTCTGAAACCAGAATGAGAGATGTCCAGGGCGTGGTTTGTTTCAAATGAACTCAGAGAGCTGGGTATTGATGGCCTTCTTGATGACCTTGGCTGGGAATGGGAGCAGGGAGATAGGTATGAAGTTTTTGAGATCTGTGCATGGTTTATTTAGCAGAGGCTAGTTGTCTGGGAAGGTGGTGGTCTCAGTGGAGCATCAGAGTTTCATGGTCGATGGGAGTGGCTACTCTATGGAAGATGTGGAATGGTTATGGTTCCGAGGGGGCTATAGAGTGGATGCTCTTCATGGTCTTGAGAGTGTTGTCTGTGGTGAATGGGGTCCGGTTGACCAGGGTCTGTTGGGTTGCAGTGTGGTTGGGTGCTGTGGTGTCAGGCTTCGTGGGAGGCTCTTGGGTATGGAAGATGTCGTAGATTGTCTGATGTTGTGGAAGAGGAAGGTGCAGAGTTTGTCACAGAGGTCTTGAGAGGGTGGGAAATCTGTGGCCTCGCTGTTGTGCATGGCAAATTTCTTTTGTTTACTGTTGTGTGCATTGATTTTATTCTATCCTGGAGGGCTGTTGTCATTGTGATCTTGAGAAGGAGGCGGTGTGCGTGATTGCAGCTTTGAAGGTTGTGTGAGTTTCTGGGGTTTGCTGTTCCTCCGTTTCTTCTCTAGTCATCTGCAGGTTCATTTGGACTTGTGGAGGGTAGTAGTAAACCAGCTGGCTTTCTTACAGTGTTGCTTGCTGTGTGCCGTGTTGAAGTGTGCCAGGGAGTCGGAGCAGTTGGAGATCCATAGGTGGAGGTTGCGTGCAGCGTTATTGGTGTCGGAGGCTGTCGGTGGTGTAGTAGTGCTGAGGGAGGCAGCTAGCTGTTCTTCTGTGACCTTGTTCCAGCAGCGGCTAGGGGTGGCTCTGGTGAAAGCGAAGTGCACACAGTGTTGGTTTGGTCTAGAGGAATTAATTGGTGGCACAGAGGACAAGGTCAAGCATGTGTGCTGCTGCATGGGTTGAAGAAGTGATTAGATGCTTGAGTACTATGTTGAAGATGGTTATCTTGAAAGGTATGGAGTGTTCTGATTATTGGGGTTGTCCAGGTGAAAGGTTGTCGAGTCGGATGTATTTGGTGGATGAGAGAGCCTGGGGGCGATGAAGATGACCATGGCTTCAGTGAAGGTCTGTACATGAGGGTGCCGTGGAGGATGATGTTTAGGTTGGTCTGGATCTGGAAGTGGAGGTGTCCCTTGTTGTCATTGGGTTGTCACAGTGGGTGGTCAGGCAGGGGATGTTTAACTGGACAATGGCAATGCCTCCTTCTTGTCGGTTGGTGCAGTCTTTGTTGGTGATCTTGTAGCCATTGGTGATGGCGGTGGCAATGTCTGGGCCAGAGCTGCCGCTTGTCCAAGTTTCCATAGGGAAGGCGATGTCAGGCGAGACAGAGTCAAGGATGTCCCAGATTTCTGTGGTGTGTTTGTGGAGGGAGCGCACATTGAGGAGGATGCAGCTGAGCCGGTCAGGTCAGCTGTTGGTCGGTGGGAGGAGCTGGAGTGCAGTGGTGGGACAGGGTGCTGCTGTAGTTTTGGCAGGAAAAGGGACCTCGGCTGTCCTTCGACGATGCGAGGTTGCAGGCAGCATGGCATGCAGAGTTGAGGACGAGGAGGGTGCTGGCATTGTATTGGTGGAATGTCCGAGGACGAGGGTCTGTGGCACTGTCACGGTCCAGGTGTTGATGTATGCAGACATGCTTGCCTTTGGCATTCCAGCTGTGCAGCCATGCACAGCGACCGGAGTTAAATAGTGTGGCTGAACAGCTGGAAGGTGGGAAACATGGGGAGTGGGAAAGTGGGACTGGAGGTGGTGGGCCATGGGGGATCCCAGCAGCAGGGACAAAGTGCAGCAAAAGGGCACAAGACAAAAAGAGGAAGAAGATGCAAAAAGAGTGACAGGGACAGAATAAAAAGGCAGAAAACCACCTGAAAATAGAGAGACAGAGGGCAGTCCAGCAGTAGACCACCAGGGATGAGGTGCAGACGGGTGCCTGTGGGTGGAGGAGGGCCTCAAACCACTGACCCAAGGGTGAGAAGATCAACAGCAGGGAGCTTGGGGGAACAGTTACCAGGAGGAGCTCCGCAAGGAAGAGATCAGTCCACTGAAAGGTTTGTGGACTGCACCTTCACCGTGCAGCAGGTGCCATAAGTAGTGTGCAGGGGGCTGGACAGCTGAGAGGAGGAAAACGTGGAGAGCGGGGAGTTGGGACTGGAGGGGGTGGGGCAACAGGGTATTGCAGCGGCAGGGGCAAAGCGTGGCAAAAGGGCAAAAGACAAAAAAGAGGAAAACAGGAGAAAGGGTTAAAGAGACAGAGAAAAAAGGCAGAGAAAGCCTGAAAAAGCTGAAAAAAGAAAGGAGAGCAGTCCAGCATCAGAACAGTGACACCCTTCCACCAGGCCACTACTGGGAATGTAGGAGAAAAGCAGTAAAAAGCAGAGAAAAAGAGGAGAGAAAGGCAGAAAAAGCTGAGAAAAACAGAGACAGAAGATCATCCAGCAGTAGAAAAGAGAGGCTCTACCACTAGACTACCATGGAAGTGGGAGAAAATCTGTAAAAAAAAAAAACAGAAAAAGCATAGAGAGCAGAAAAGAGCTGAGAAAAAGAAAGATAGAGGGCAATCCAGCAGCAGAGCACTAGACCACGAGTGATGCGGGAGAAAAGCAGTAAAAAGGCAGAAAATAGCACAGAGAAAGGCAAAAAAAAAAAGCAGAAGAAAAGAGAGACAGAGGGCAGCTCAGCAGTAGCACAGCAACCCTCTAGCACTAGACCACCAGGGATGCGGGAGAAGAGCAGTAAAAGACAGAAGAAGCGGAGAGAAAGGCATCAAAAAGCTGAGAAAAATGAGAGACAGAGGGCGTTCTACCACTAGACCACCAGGGATGAGGCGCAGGTGGGTGCCTGCTGATTGAGGAGTGCATTGATAGACTGACCCAAGGGTCAGAAGATCAGCAGCAGGGAGCTCAGGGGCAGCAGCAACCAGGCGGAGCTGCAAGGAAGGGAGCAGTCTACTGAAAAATTATGGTGTAAGCTTGGATAAAAGGTGAATGTTTTACCCAGTTTTCAAGTTAAAACAGACCTTATCAAGTCCTTATGACCCACACTTCCAAAATAATTATTTTTTGTTAATGTTGGTGTTGCGTGTTTATCTAGGTTCCTGATCGATACTGTGACCTTATGCTATTCGGCTATAAAACCATTTATTCCCCATATTGGCATAACCGTTAAAGTGCGATTTTCTGAAAAGTCATCTCTGGCCTCACACGAACAGAGCCACATTCCAGCATAGTTCCCTCTGCCACTTCCTTTGCGACCAATTAGTGCAATGACAGAGCAGAAGTCACTATCTGATATTCCTAGATAACACTCCGAGTTCTTCAACAAGATAAAAACTCAGCAAACCTGGAAATCCCCGCTTGCTGTGTTTTGATTAGTAATGGAACTCTAATGAGCAACTGATAACTATCACTTCCGAGTGACATCTTTAATTGACGTCTTATGTCCAACAAACTTGCGTCAAACCCGGCACCTGTCAGGTATAAATATTACCAACGTTGCCTTAAGCAATGCGAGCTACTGTTGCTGATGCCAGCTGCCTGCAAGACCCCGTGTTGGTAAATCTAGCACTCTGTCGCTGCAGCCTGCTGTCCCTGTGGTGGTGAAGCTGCTGATACCATTATCGCTGCTAGAGCGTGAACTATGGTGCAGTACGCTTAAGGAGCTGAACAGCCGTCCCTCTGCGAAGACATCCAGCAGATTCCAGCTGCCCGCGGACGCTGTCCCCCCTCCTTCCTCGACGCGCTGAAGAGAAGCCGCTGCCTTTCTCCTGCAGAGAAATCCAGCCACGGCGTTTCCGGTTTACCCTCGCAGGTGATTGGGATATCGAGAGAGACCCCTGAAGGAGATACCAATCCTCCATCATTCTATTCAGAGGTATGGTGTTGACTAAACCCTTAGACGAGAATTCTTGAAAGCAAACCTTGGCAAAACCAACTTAACTTAAAGCTACTTACTTACTCCCCTTCCACGTGTTAGGCTTAGGTCAGGCACACTGGGGTAGGCTTAGTTAGAAGCACCAGTTGAGTATGTTAGCCTAATGTATATATGACTGTATATATGTTTTATTACTTTTAAACCATTGTATGGCTAAGAAACCATATCAATGCTTTTACAGTTCTATTTCGCAATACTTATCTTACTGTACGTACTTTTTATAATAACAATTATTGCAATTGTGGCAATACATTTCTCTTGTACGAGAAGAAAGACTGTTCAATAAATGTTAACCCTTTATTGACAAACGCCCGTCTCTCTATTCTCTACATCTCGTGAAAGTAAACTGTACTAGACTGACTGAGTGAAATACATGTCTATTGTTTCACACGACCCTAGAGATTGACTCTTGATCTGAGGAGCAAAGTTGTCATGTTGCACGGTTGTTGGAAAGCTGAATCCCTTCTTGTCTGTGCCAAGGAAGCTGATCACTTCCTATGCAGAGAAGAAAGTTTCCAGTGACCTCTGAGCTAGTTGGTAACACAACCCAATTAAGTTTAGCATAGTCAGTGGAGGCCTGGAATATCCGCAGTTCCACGTCGATACTACTGTTTATGTTATTCCAATGCGCAGGGCCTAGTGGGAAACTAGGAACTACACTACATGGCGCCCTAACGTTTGGTAAGGCGATAAACTAACGCAAGACTTTTAGAGTAACTCAGTCGTGCATATTTCACACCGACCCCTTTCTCCCGTAAAATACTCCAATAGACGTCTGGAGTGGGTGAAAGGTTAAAATCCGCCCGAACTTAGTAGGAAGAGATTCCTATGTAAAGCTCTGGTTTATTCAACGTTGAAGGATACAGTGTTCCAAAATATTGTGCACCTAATCTTTGTCTCCTTGGAGACCTACTCTGCAAACCTTGCATTTTTACAATGCCAGAAAACGGAACCTCTGGAGCCGCAGCAGATGCGACTCAGCAAGGTCCTGAATACACAGACCGGGATGCTATTATCATCCCGGTCCACTTAAGAAGATCTATAACTTTAAAACTTATAGAAAACGGACTGACACCTCAAGGTGGTACAGTAATTTTCGTGATAGAGGCTCACGAATATCGGCAGACAGAGGTATTCTATTCATGGATAAACTTTCCAGCGGTAAACGCTAGAACAAAAGAGTTTCACTATTACAAAATAGAGAAACCTCCGGAAGAGTACGCTCCTTTCGAGGAGATTGAAATTCCACTTAAATTTCAAGAGCACCTGCTCTGGTTTAATGGCGCCCTAAAACACAATGATCACATTACCAGGCTCGGTCCACTAGGTAGACCAGGAGCCACGTGGCCGGTTCTAGCCAGCTACACACCACATCCTGACATTGTAAAAATGTCTAGAGAAGAGCTGTTAGTACAGTTAAACACATTAATAAAAATACATAGGCAATTAGTCCAATATGTAATGCGGACTGCAACAGTCCAGCCAGCTGTTAATGTACCACAGCTGACCCCTCATCAGGGGAACACTAATAAAATTACACCACAGAACATACAGTCATGTCTTGGTAAAACACCCGTAAAACGGGAACAAATTCCTTTCTGGTTAGCACAGAAAATCACTCAAATAGAGGCAGTATTTCTTGATACTACCCCTATAGAGAAACACAGAATCTTGACCATCTGCCTTCCTATGGGAATCGCACCACACGTGGAGGACTGCGACACTTGGGGTACAGTCTTTGCTTCCATTTACACAAAAACACACGGTGTTCCGTCTATGGCGGTAATACCAGAAGTGCTAAAACAGATTCAAAATGAATTCGGTCCAGAGCCCGCTTTAAATCTAGGTATGAAATTACTGAAAGACTTCAAGCAGGTCTCGGCTATATTATTAGCCAATATAAGAGGAGAAGCAGCATCTGTGGTGATCCGCCAGAAGTTGAAGGAAACAGATATAAAAGATCCTGTTGAGCTTGCCAAAATCATAGAAAAATGCTATGAAAAATTAGGTAGAGACAGCTTGGGTGGGAAACCGGTAAAGCCCCAACTGCTCGAAAATCCTGAAAAATTATTTATTAAAAATAATTTAAATACTCCTAAAAAGAGCTGGGATGGAAATAAACAATCCACTCCCAAGGAAAAAGTTTTCCAGTCCAGAGGAAGGTCTCCTCGACGGAGGGAAAGAACTCCGACTCGAGAACGCCAGTCTCCTCAGAGAGAGCCCTCTGAGAAAAGATATAACCTTAGAAATAGGGATAATCTAAAAAAACCTGATAGATATCAAAGTATTGATACACGTCCCTCTCGATCTCTTCCACAGAATTCGGAAAGAAGAGGACGGTCAGACCCAGGAGAGCACACCAAGTCCAAAGACAAGGAACCTGCTCAAAATAAGAAATCTCAATTTCAGAAAAAGAAGGTAGCCAGTATTAGAGTAATCAACCATGCCGAGAATACTGAGGACACAGTTGAGAAACGGGGAGTGGGCATTGACAATGTTGGACAGTGCTGCAGAAATCAGTATAGCGCGCAAGATCTTGATGAGTCATCTGGAGACAGTGGACACAAATGAATACATTCAGGTTGAAACTTCCGACGCCAGACTTAGCGAGCCCCATAAAATATACGAAATAACATTGCGTATAGAGGGTGATAAGACTAGGAAAATTAAGGGTCTATTTTGGGATAAGCTCTCAAAAGGCTATGATATTCTGTTAGCTGAAAAAGATTGGCCCCCAGAGTTTGTCAGGGAGTGCCCTCGTGGCGAAGAAGTGATTATGCCTGCCTTCTCGAATCACATTCCGATTCACAAAAAATATACATATGCAAGGAAATGGGCAGTGGCCCAGGCACCTGCATTATATAAAAATCATGTAGGATGGGATGAGGATTCACCGCCTCACAAAATCCAACTAAAAAGTGAACCAACTGCCCAACGGCAGTATCCCATAAAGCAAGAAGCTAAGAAACAAGTCAGGGAGATCTTAGATCAACTTGAGTACCAGGGGGTGATTGAAACATGCACCTCTCAAATGAACAATCCTTTGTTTCCTGTCTCCAAGCCAGACAATTCATATCGTCTAGTTTTGGACTACAGACACCTTAATACATGTTGCAAAACTTTTGCAGTACAAAACTCGCATAGTGCAGCCCTAATGAATAACATAGTTAGGAAAAAATATAAAACGACATTAGACATTTCTAATGGTTTCTATTGTCAAAACATTGCACCAGAAAGCAGATATTTGACCGCTTTCTCTGCATTTGGGTCACAGAAAAAATTCTGTCGACTCCCACAGGGGTTCAAGAACAGCCCAGGACTATTCTCAGCTAGGGTAACAGAGTTACTACAAATCTATGATGATGAGGCATTATCTTACGTAGATGATATTTATCTCACAGACGACGACTTGGATACTCACTTGAAAAGAGTGAACACCATTATACTTGGGTTCGCAGAAGAGGGTTACAAATTCAACTTTAAAAAGTCCCGAATTGCCCATCTGACGGTACTGTTTTTAGGGTACAAATTATCAAGTGAAGGGAAAAGCCTAGCGGACAACTTCTTAGAGAAGTGCGCTGTACTCCAAGCTCCAAAAACGCTGAAGAATTTACAATCCATTCTAGGTTTTCTGAATTTCGGAAGAACTTACATACTAAATTACGCAGAGAGGGTTAAACCTCTCTACGAACTAATTAAACCTGATTTTAAACAAATCAATTGGACTCAAAAACACACATAAATTTTGAGATCACTGCAAACAGACATGTTAGCAAAAACAAAATTAGATACACGTGACAACACACGTGATCTTGTAATCCGAGTCATCCCAGCAAGATGCGGATTCACGTACCTAACCTCTAATGAGGGAGAAAAGGTACCAATTTCAATTAAATCTCACTTGTACACACAAGCAGAAAAAGCATTCAGTCACACAGAAAGAACTGTGAAAGCAGTACAAATCGCATTAGCAAATGAACGAGAACTAGCACACGGCAAACGGATTAATATCCTTACAGCGGAATCCGCCTTCGAGGCACTATTCAGCCCAGTAAACCTGCCTACAGTGTCACTGGATCCGAAATGGATACAGGGTTTAGATTCTCTAGGAGCGGAAGATGTGAAATACTATTTCGCCCCGCAATTTGAAGAACTGAATGATTTAGAGTATGAAGAAGAATATCCTCTGCCAATCGAAATTCTGCCTCTCCCACAATACGCCTGTATAATCTATACAGATAGCTCTGTACAGCATTTCAACGTAGAGAGAAAATCCTACGATGCAGCATGTGCGATTACTAAATGTCGTTGGCTGTGCGGTAAAATTACACCGAAAGTAACAAAAACCGAATCTGTAAGAAACTGTTCGGTTCAAAGAACTGAAATCAGATCTTTAAAGATGGCGCTCGAAAATGCAGAACGTGAATTCCCGACACTTATAGTGTGCGATTCTCATTTTTGCGTCAACTCTTACAACAATAAACTGCAGAGTTGGATCGAAAACGACTACAAAGATGACACAGGTGCCACAATAAATAATAAATTACTCTGGAACGAGGTAGCTCTTTTACACAAAGAACTACAAAAGACTCACGTGATTCACGCACAGAGTCTTCAACAAGATGGCGTTCACGTTGCAGGGAATTCATTGGCTAATACAGCCAAAGCGGAAGCAACTAAACCGGCTTCCGTAGCCACAAAAAAGCGTACAGATAAATACATAGACGGGGAAACCATGCTGGCAGTAAAAACGACCGTAAAAGGCGACTGTGCAGCACTACCCATGAACTATCCACTCAATTATGCATACATAATCGATGCAAACTCCGTTCCTTTTGCTCGAATCCCTGGAGTGGGGGACAGAGTAATTCCAAACATGAACAGGAGAATATTTTTAATAGCAGACGCACACATGGGTTTGGGTCTTAGGCACAGAGAGATCAAGGAATCACTGACTGAATTACAATCAGTATTCTGGTGGCCGGGAATGAGTGTAGAACACCAAATATATGCAAACAACTGTGAAAACTGCAATAGGGATCGCAGTAGCGAACCTTGCTACCGGCTACCAGTCAGAAAGAGCGTAACGCTGCCTACACCCCGTCCTGCGTCCTATTAACAGTTAAGACGAAAAGCACTTAAAAAATGAGGCCCCCAGCGCTCGGCTGACGCTAGAACGGTTATAAAAGATTTGCGAGTCTTTATCGGCACATACGCAATTACCACGTTCCATTCTGACCAGGGTCCTGCTTTCAGCTCTCGAGCCTATAAGGAGGCCATGGCCAGCATGGGAATTGGGTTGCGGTATTCTTGTCCGTCATACCCCGGAAGGGAACAGTGTGGTAGAAAGAAAAAACCGTGACATAAAGCAATCTATAACAGCGAAGGTATTAGGTTCAAGCGCTGGGTGGGTCAAACATTTAATAAGTGTCCAGACTAGTCTTAACAACATGCCAAGAAATTCTCTAAAAGGTTTCAGCCCATACGAACTATTGTTCGGAATTAGAATGCGAGTTCAGGACCTCGATAGTCAGATGTCAGTGGTACAAGAAAAAACAACAGACTTTGACATCAAAGATCGTTTGGCTGTTTTACAGGAACTGAATGAAACAAGAAAATCATTAAGCAACACAAAGTTAAAGCAACAGCCAAGTACCACTGACGAGGCACCACCCGCAACAGCCCCAGCAAGGCCTGTCTGGATTCCAAAGATTGGGGATCTAGTCAGAGAAAAGATCGCGGTTAAGAAGGAATTTGGGCCTTCTTACAGAAAAGCAGTACCTGTCTTAGCAGTCACCGGAACAAGATCAGTTGTGCTACCGCCCCTTGCTGGTAAAAAGGAGAACAGAGTCGTGTCTATCGATCTGGTAAAACCACAAGCATGTGGCCTATAATCAACAGTAGGCCCAGTGGACTCCCAAGAAACAACAGAATACCCAAACTTGCAACAATCCAAGAGGTTCAAACTGAAAGACTAATCACATTCGATCAGCCTGCAGTGCACAATGAAGGACTATGCAATAATGCCATGGAACTCGTGCCTCTTGGGACACAGATTGAAACAGTTCGTCAAGAAACAACACCAGTCTACAATGATGTGGCATCAGAAAGTGCTACCGAGAGACAGATTGAAAGAACAATCCCATCAATTGACAGAACTGCCTCTGGTTATTTCATCAACTTCGACAACTTCTCTGAAGAGTTTAATGACCCCGAAGTGATGCCAGAAACAAAAAAGACTTTTAAAGAAAAAGCAACAGAACTCTTTCATCAACTAAAGGAAATCTACCTTATTTCCCCTTGGCTAGAGTTCTGGTTCGGTCTAGGTGTATTTTTCCTCCTGCTTTGGCTCATCATGGTACTATGTTTGGGAAAATTCATTGAAGGAAAATATATTACAATGGACACAGCAAGTCAGAACATCAACCTAGTCCTGAAACCACACATATCATCCCACGTGTAGAAAAGAGAACTGTCAACAGTAAATGTCACAGCAATTCCGATACCTGGTGGGGTAGTATGGGAGAAAACAGACTATGAGATATATGGTCCGGTCGAAATCCTGAAGTATCCTCATCAACTAAAAGTTTCCTTAAGTGACTTTGTGACACCTAGTACATTCTCTGATGATTGGGACTTTAACAGTATTAATGACATGATGTCTGATTTAATAATGTCAGCTAGATTCACAGATCATGATTATTTACAAGGTTCATCTAGTTATGAGCAGTTATTCTGTTACACCCACTATGGGGATCATTACTTGCATAAATCTGCACAGCCTAGAAATGTTTTTATGTATAATCATTGGGAACATTGTTCTACACCACCTAAAAGCAGTTCTAAAGCATTTTTTGAGAAATTCAAATACTTCTCAGGGTTTAATACCAGTGATGCAGAAACGTTTTATTACAAACTGTTAGATAAAACAGGAATGAAAACAATGCTGACAAATTCTAAATTGATATATTCAGAAGCATTTTATGACAAAATGATGACATTTGGTTTTGATTATTGGAAAAATAATATTGAAACGAAAACAATTTGGGGTACAAAAGATTGGCAGGTACAGGGCATTGAAGCACTATTTAGAACCCGCATGATACCAGAACAAATGTTATTTTTAAATGACACAATACACCAAACATCTTGTCTTGGCCTAGCTAAGATCAAAGACCTTAAAACACCGTCTATACCAAAGCCAATACCTGAAAATACAACCACAGATATTGAGTTAGACGTGTCACAAATTTTACATTTCAACAGAACACATCCTGATTGGAAAAAGTGGTTAATCTGGCCTACAGACACAAATAGCTGTCAAGATAGATTCCTGAATAAAACACAGGGGTTAAAAATGACCAGATTAGACCCAAGATACTCCCAGAGACAACATCCAGGGATAATAACAACATACAGTGTAGGGAAACTCTGCCTTGAATGGCTAACAACATCCACACTGGCTGAAATTAAGCAACACTTGTCTTTATTAAAAGAGGGTGCTGATTTGCGCGATTTCATTCATGGACCACGCAAACAGCGTCAAAAGCGTTTCATAGCGACCAGTATCTATGCTGCTTACAACGAGGCTTGGAAAGTAAAGCAAATTGAAACTGCTGAAAAAATACGAGAAATTGATCGTATTAATTTGGAGAAATCACTTTCTGTGGTAGACAATGGGTTAATGACTCTGTCTTCCAGAATATATTCGTTGGACAATATGGTATCTTCTGCCTTTGATGTGATAGACAGAGATTTGCTAATGTTACAACATGGCCAGTCTCAATTACGCTCTATTATAGAATTAGGCTGGACGCTGCAAAATTTTCGTTCAGGCTATGTGCCTTGGCGTTTAATCAACACGACGTCATTATTTTCCAGTTTTAACCTTACTGATAAACAGATCAGTTTGGCACAGAAAGGAGCAGACTATACAATCCTGAGCATCGAAAAACTCGAGAGATTACCATTGACAATGTCAGAGAGTCCTGTCATTGAATGGATAATACACGGAATTATCACAATTCCGATAACAACTTTCCGATTTAAAAAGTGCCTTGAGTACATACCTGCTGGCCAGTATGAACAATTGGGTAAAGGATATGTAAAATCCGAATGGAAATTACCATACACTCATTCTTGCTATAGTGACAGCGACAAAAATGTATTTCTTAGTGGTGAGAATTGTAAACATTCACTAAGCGGTATACTTTTGTGTCAGGGTATTAATTTACACGGAGCATGTGATGGAAATTCAAACAACCTTTCATGCCACCAGCTAGTCACACCTGCAACTCAGATAGAGCCCTTCTTTATGCAACTCGCAAACGGGAGTTACATTCTTAGAACGGATCACAGATGTTGTGGCCTCGTGCCAGGGAAAAGTTATCTAGTAGAAGTAACATCCATGGTCAAATGCTGTATGCAAGCATTGTTTCCGAGTGGGCCTCCAGACATAGTGACTCCCATCTGGCCTCGTCTGAATCTCTATTCTATACGAATTGATACATTAAGCAAAATGAAATCTGTACTTTTACAGACAACAGTGCCTATAACGTCATCTAAAGAGACGTATGATCTTCTAGTTGCAAGGACAGCTACTGAAGTTCATGACTTTTTATCAAGAAATTGCCCCGTGCATTTCGTAGTAATGTTCAGCCAACTCCTTAACATGTCTAGTGCAACAAGCATCCCAGGCATATTTAAGACAGTCTTTTCGGGACTGCTAACACCCTTCCAGGCAATTTTGGGAATCTTTCCTAATTTTGTGCACTCCATTTTTGGCGGCATACCATTATTTTTGGGACTCGTCGCAGGGATTCTATTTTTGACCCTCCTGCTTCGTTATGGCAAGCCTCGGCTCAGACATAGCTCCCATGGGAATGGAAGAGACAATCCTAGCAATGCGCTACCGGGACAGGATAACTAACGTCCTTGGATTGGCCAGGCTGAGAGATCTAAACATGACCTGGTTCCTTTCATTCAGACCGATATGGCAAAATTGCATTTTACCTGTGCTACGGTGTATGCTTTGCGGCGATGAATGCGTGTTGGACATCTGTCTTTCACTTCCATCAGCAGTACCAATGGACGTCGATACTTTGCTCAGTCCAATAACGGCTCACGCATTGTGTTGTCCCCAGCGGCTACCAATCCTGATGACGGCATTCGTGGAGACTCCTGTACTACAGCCAAGTGGTAACAGTGGAGCGAGAAACAAAAGCAACATCATCCAGGTACAACGTTCTGTGAGCATTGCTGGTCCCGACTATGATGACAGCAATCATTCTCACACCTGCCAAGTTACAGCGCTATCTAATTTGGTTGAACTATCACCTGAATTTGTAGACCAATTCTTTGAGAGCCTGTCTGATACGATGTTCTCACCCGTACAGAAACAATAACTTTTAGAAGCTTTCCGACACACAGCGTTCCCATGAACTCTGAATTCGGCCTTCAGTTTTGATCAACAAAAACTGCCAAGAACTTTGGAAATCTATTTTTCCCCCGTTCAAGCAATAATTCTTTGAATTGGACAATTTTTTCTAATATTGACCTTTTTTGGCACGAACAATTTTCTGCTTAACGTAAAAACTATTCTTAGAGAACAGAAGCTTCACACTTCTATTTCTAAACACATCTAGAGACATAACAACATTACACCAGCCTCTAGCACACATGTTATTACAATGCATTTATATGTGATGATTTATCTCGCTTTTCTTCTGTCAGAGATACTTCATGTGTAATTCCTTTTGCATAATCGTTCATTGATTTCATATGCAATAATTTTTAGAATGATTACTATGCTTTAAAAAACGTACAGTACTTAAAATTCATGTATTACAAGTACGCCTATTTCGAATGCATTTATGTATTTTGGGGTGGGCAATGTTACACATGCATCTAATTGCTTTAGTTTTAGTAATTTTGATGGACATTAACCCGTGGAGTGGGTGTTGCGTGTTTATCTAGGTTCCTGATCGATACTGTGACCTTATGCCCCTATTCGGCTATAAAACCATTCATTCCCTATAATGGCATAACCGTTCAAGTGCGATTTTCTGAAAAGTCATCTCTGGCCTCACACGAACAGAGCCACATTCCAGCATAGTTCCCTCTGCCACTTCCTTTGCGACCAATTAGTGCAATGACAGAGCAGTAGTCACTATCTGATATTCCTAGATAACACTCCGAGTTCTTCAACAAGATAAAAACTCAGCAAACCTGGAAATCCCCGCTTGCTGTGTTTTGATTAGTAATGGAACTCTAATGAGCAACTGATAACTATCACTTCCGAGTGACATCTTTAATTGACGTCTTATGTCCAACAAACTTGCGTCAAACCCGGCACCTGTCAGGTATAAATATTACCAACGTTGCCTTAAGCAATGCGAGCTACTGTTGCTGATGCCAGCTGCCTGCAAGACCCCGTGTTGGTAAATCTAGCACTCTGTCGCTGCAGCCTGCTGTCCCTGTGGTGGTGAAGCTGCTGATACCATTATCGCTGCTAGAGCGCGAACTATGGTGCAGTACGCTTAAGGAGTTGAACAGCCGTCCCTCTGCGAAGACATCCAGCAGATTCCAGCTGCCCGCGGACGCTGTCCCCCCTCCTTCCTCGACGCGCTGAAGAGAAGCCGCTGCCTTTCTCCTGCAGAGAAATCCAGCCACGGCGTTTCCGGTTTACCCTCGCAGGTGACTGGGATATCGAGAGAGACCCCTGAAGGAGATACCAATCCTCCATCATTCTATTCAGAGGTATGGTGTTGACTAAACACTTAGACGAGAATTCTTGAAAGCAAACCTTGGCAAAACCAACTTAACTTAAAGCTACTTACTTACTCCCCTTCCACGTGTTAGGCTTAGGTCAGGCACACTGGGGTAGGCTTAGTTAGAAGCACCAGTTGAGTATGTTAGCCTAATGTATATATGACTGTATATATGTTTTATTACTTTTAAACCATTGTATGGCTAAGAAACCATATCAATGCTTTTACAGTTCTATTTCGCAATACTTATCTTACTGTACGTACTTTTTATAATAACAATTATTGCAATTGTGGCAATACATTTCTCTTGTACGAGAAGAAAGACTGTTCAATAAATGTTAACCCTTTATTGACAAACGCCCGTCTCTCTATTCTCTACATCTCGTGAAAGTAAACTGCACTAGACTGACTGAGTGAAATACATCTCTATTGTTTCACACGACCCTAGAGATTGACTCTTGATCCGAGGAGCAAAGTTGTCATGTTGCACGATTGTTGGAAAGCTGAATCCCTTCTTGTCTGTGCCAAGGAAGCTGATCACTTCCTATGCAGAGAAGAAAGTTTCCAGTGACCTCTGAGCTAGTTGGTAACACAACCCAATTAAGTTTAGCATAGTCAGTGGAGGCCTGGAATATCCGCAGTTCCACGTCGATACTACTGTTTATGTTATTCCAATGCGCAGGGCCTAGTGGGAAACTAGGAACTACACTACATTGGTGTTTGGTATAGAGCATATGTCACTTTGGGTTACTGTAGAGCACTCGGCGACCGTGCAATGGTATGTGGAGGAGATAAATTGGGATGGGGCAAAAGTAAAAATGTGCAGAGAACATCAGTGACCTAGCAGTAAAGGTGTGGTCCTGGGGAAAGGGGACTATGGAAGGATTTTCTTCCACAGATTAGAAGAAAAGGAACATGAAAAGGGAAATCCATGATAGAAATTGCAAGGGAGTGGCTCCAATGAGACATCCGCATCAATCTTTGATTTCTCTCTCTATCTGGCTTGATTTATCCTCTAACTTCGCTTATAGTCCCTTTGCATTCCTAATGGTTCAAGCATCACAATTACATAACCTCATTTAACTCACTGTGCCCCATCGCCTCCTCTTTTCCCTTATTATCTTTCCCTATTTACTGACATCCCCGTTCTCTCTTCTTTTTACTAGGCTGGGTTGAACTTTGTGTTACCACGGTACATTTAGCTTACAGTTGGTATTTTTTTTAGATTTATTATACAAAACTCCTGAAATTATGGTATTATGACACATCACGTAATTTCATCCAATTTATAGTAACAATTTATGGTGAATGTTTGTGGGGAAATTTTTCCGCAAATTCATGGGAACAATGCAAATGACAGAACGTGAATGGTTGTTGTTTACAGTGCTTTTGTTTTTTGCTCTATTTTTTAGTACGAAATGCATCCTCACATCCAAAATGAATGTGAGTACTCGTTTTGTGCTAAAGTACAGTGCCAAATGCCATTTTTGCATTTAACGTAATTATTCGTAATTTTGTATATTTTGCCAACATTTTGTGTAAATATACAAAAGCAGATTACGCGAATGTCACACAACCCCACTTTCCACCCACTCTATACATGTTAGCTAGCACTATTTTCATTTATTCTCTTCTCCCCTTGGTTTCCATGCCCTTAACATGCCCTAAATTTGCCAATGGTGATGTGTGTATTATAGTAAACACCAAAACAACAAAAGTATGAACACAGTTTGGACGCATGGTCTATCCATCTTCGTGTTGGACTGAAAATAGGTTCATGGCCATTGCTGCACATGTCTACAGTGCAGGGTCAGACTGGTCTTTAGGGCAAACAGGCAGGACCCAATGGGCTAGTCTCACAGATCTGTGAGTGAGCAGCTGTTTTTTTAGTAGTTGTGGGCCGGCTATATGACCACGTGGGTCGGTTTCACTGTTGAATTCCCTGATAGTACCACTTTTTTGGATATTTCTGGATATTTGCTGAGTTAATGAGGGCTACTTTTATTTTGGTACATAGGCCTATTTCTTTTGTCCCAGTCCGACCCAGCTGCAGTGCATCATTCTGAAATAACCGTATTCCATAGTACATTACCTCAATGTCATAACTCTAGATGGTAAGTACGAGCAGTATTAGAAAGGGGATCACACTAAGTGAATGTGTCTATTTTGGAACCAGGAAACTCTAGTTCTAACCTTGGCTTAATGGTGTGATCTTGGGCCAAACATGTAATTTCCCTTTATGTCAGGATCCCTACTCGTGAAATCTGGGATCTTTTAGAAGAAAACCAAAATGACGCAATTAGTTCACATGGAAAATTGAGAATTGTTGTTTAGGCTTATTATAGCTTTTTAAAAAGTACGTATCTCATTTAATTCATTCCAGGTGTTACAGATGCGAGAAATGTCTCAGCGGAAAGTCTTTGTCGCTAGGAATATGGCAGCGCAGACGGCCATCATTTAAACGGAGGAGCGTCTCTTGAAACTCAGACCATATGATTCCTCTGGCACAAGTCCTGTAAAAAGTGCTGATGGTCTCTCTTAAAATTAATTTCAGTGGGATTGCAAAACCCATCAAAGAATGAAATCCTAATGAGCACAAATTACTTCACCCTTTGAGCATCAACGTAGAGTGCCATGATTGAAGCTCTAAGTAATGTGGTCTGTTTCTGAATCCACTGTAATTGAAGAAGCCTTCTAGATAAATGTAGGAAGTCAGCTTCAAGCTTGCACATTTCTACACCATCATTGAACAACTATAAACCAAATCACATCATCAGTAGAAAGTTTGTATGTGGGCCTGCCTCGCAGATAGCTTCAAAATGCACTGGCATGGTTATTGACCTAATTATAAAAGGTTATAAGCAGAATCATCCCTCAGTTATTAGAGGAGAAAGAGTAGCGAGAGCGCTGTCAGGGATGCTCTGTGATCATCTGTGTCATTCAACCCCTGGAGGAACAGAGAAGGTACATGGTGAACCCTGAGGATCTGAAAGGAAGTAGACAGAAAATCAAATGGGACCTGATAGTGGAAATGCATCCCACTCATCCCCTGATTCAGTAATCATGGACAGCAGCAGGGTCCACACAGGCTTAGTTCAAAATGGTTTTTCATTGAGTTTTTTTAAGTTTGATTTTATTGAAAATAAGAGAGAAAAGGGGGAGGGGAAAAGGAGAAGAAACAGGAAATAGGATATGGTAATAATTACAATTTAAGGACAAGCACATTGGATATTACAATAAAATCTCAATATTCTCATAAAAAGGGAGGAAAATCACAGGAGTTATTATAATAAAAATTCTTAAAAGGCAGATAAAATGAGCATGAAATAACATGAGCAAATAAGGTAAAGAAGATACAAATGCAATATGAGATAATAATGGAAAAAAAAACAAGTAAGCAAAAGGCAAATTAAATTCATGGTGGTTTACGGACTTCAACAACGTCAGGAGCCAAGGAGGAGCATGCAGGGGCAGTGGAGGAAAGATATGTTACCAAAGGAAGCCATAAAAGATCTTGTTTAACAGCCAGTGAAACTGGAGAAACTAAATTGGTGTCTAACCGGTGATGGTAACAAACTGCATTCCACCAGGAACGATAAGACACGTTTGAGGCTTGTTTCCAGTGAGATGTAATCGTGTGGAAAGCAACGGCTATTTAGAGATCAAAGAGATGGTAATGGTTAGCGGGCTGAGGAAGGTCAGGAGAAATGGAACCCAGAAAAACAAGAACTGGGGAGAAGGGGATCTGCAAATGGAAAATCTTTTGAATTTGAGCCCATACGGAATTCCAGAACATGGAAATATGTGGACAATCAAAAAGCATGTGTTTGAGGTCAGCTGAGGGAAAGGGGCAAGACCAACAGGTAGAGGGTGTGTCTGGAGAGAAGCGTGAGAGGGAGAGAGGGGTAAACAAGAGTATATTATAGATAAAATATAAAGTTTGGGTAGTGTTAGCAGCTCTAGAGGTCTTATGAAGTTTGGTCTAAATCTTATCCCAAAGAAGAACGGACCACTTTTGAGAAAGATCAGACTCCCATGCAACTTTAAGTTTAGATTTTGCTCGATCAGCTATGCACCGGAGAGAATTATAAAGAGAAGAGGCGGAGGGGCAAGACTTTAGCAAGGAGGAAGTGGATTTACGGGCGGCAGGTATATCACTGGAGAATGGCAAACACTGGAGATAAGATCCGAGGACAGGTAAAAGCGAGTTATATTGAGAACGGGCACTGGAGGGTAGATGAAAGGAGGACTGTAATTCCGAGAAAGACATAGGGACGCCGAGAGTGAGCAATTGAGAAACCCAGCATAATCCACAGGAATGCCAGACTTTCCAGTAAATAGTACGATTACGGATTTGAAGTCGAGAGTTAAACTAGATAGGTTGATCATGAGAAGATTGAAGAGAAGGGAAGGATGAAGATAAAAAGGGAAGAAGAAGCGCACGACAATGTGAGATGATAGGGGTGCGAAGGCGAGCAGGGCAGAGTGTAAAGGATAGAACTTCACGGAAAGTGAAGGGAGAGAGAAAGGAAGATTCCATAGTCAACCATATGGGTGGATAGACGGGAGGGTCATTCGAAAGCCATCGAATTGTGTGCTTTATAGAAAAAGCACGATGATATTGCCTAAAGTCAGGAAAGCGTACACCAGAATGAGCTTTATCTTTCCCTAGAGTAATGAGGGCAATCCTGGGGCGCTAGTCACGCCAAAGGAATTTTAAAAGTAGAGAGTCGATCTTCCTGAAATATGAAGCAGGAATAGGTATTGGAAGCATGGAAAGAGTGTAGAGAAGGAGGGGGGAGAGCATAATTTTGATAGAGTTAAGTCGGCCCCACCAGGACAAAAAGAGTGGATGCCAACGTGTAATATTTGTCTCCAGTTTTTTAGTAAGATAAGCAAAATTAAACTTTTGAGTGTCAGAAAGAGTAGGCGCGAATAAAACACCTAAATACTTAATTTTGGATGGTTGCCAAGAGAAGCCAGATTGAGCGAAGTGATGTTTCTGACAGAGAGAGTTCAATGGAAGGACTTCGCATTTATCAACATTCAAGCGGTAACCAGAGACTGCAGTAAAAGAGGAGACTTGTTGTAAAAAGGAAGGTAAAGAGGCGAGAGGAACGGAGCAATAAAAGAGGATATCATCCGCATATACCGAAAGTTTAACCTGTTTGGAACCAAAGTGATACCCAGATATTTTATCATCTTGACGAATTTTAGTGAGAAAAGGCTCTAAAGCCAGAACAAAAAGAAGAGGGGAAAGTGGACAGCCTTGACGCACTCCCCTGTGAAAAGAAAAATAGTCTGAAGTCATTCCATTAACAAAAATGGAAGCTTGGGGATTAGAGTAGAGTAAGGAGATGAGAGAAATAAATTTGGAAGAGATGCCAAACCAACGAAGGGCTTGAAGTATAAAGTCCCAACCGATCCTGTCAAAGGCCATTTCCGCATCAAAAGAGATAGCTGCGAAAGGGAGATCCAACTGAGAAGCTCTGCTGATAATATTAAGAAATACATGAGAGTTGTCTGAAGAGAGACAACCTTTCACAAACCCAGATTGTTCAGGGCCAAGGAGATCTGGTAAAAGGGGATCCATTCGAAGAGCGAGAATCTTAGCTAAAACTTTATAATCAGTATTGACCAGAGAGATCGGGCGGTAGTTCTTGCAGTGAGAGTGATCTTTATCCTCCTTGGGGATTAAGCAAATTAAAGCTTGTTGAAAGGAACCGCTCGAAGAGTTTGCTGCAATGAAGGATTGAAAAAGAAGAAGTTTAGGGAGAAGGAAAGAAGCAAAATGTCTGTAAAACTCGACGGTAAAACAGTCAGGACCAGGAGCTTTCCGTGACGTAACTTAGAAACCGCAAGAGAAATCTCGGAAAGGGATATATCAAGATCTAAAGAGTTTAAGTTGACAAGAGAGATTGGAGGAGAAGGGAGGGATTGGAACTAGGAAGTGAGATCTAAGGGTGTGGGAATCTGTTCAGGGGTGTATAGGGTATCATAAAATTTGACAAACTCTGAGAGAATTTCCCTATCTTTAAAGCAAGAAGAACCTGAAGAGGTGCGTATAGATGCAATCTTCGTACGCTCTCGGCGGATCTTTAAATAATTGGCAAGGAGTTTACCCATTTTATTTTTACCACCGTAGTATCTCGAGTTACATTTTAGTAACTGGTTAGAGGCTGCCTCAGTTGTAAATTTGTTGAACGAGATCTTTGCTTCAATTAGTTTTTTAAGCAAAGAGTCCGAATTTGAGGAGTAATATTCATGTTCTAGACGTTTAATTTCAGATAAGATTTGATTTGATTTAGCTTCTCTAAGTTTTTTCCGCCTAGCCACAAAGTTGATAATAAAACCTCTAGAGGCTGCTTTAAAAGAGTCCCAAACCATGACAAAGGAGGAATCAGGAGTGTGATTAATAAGGAAAAATTTGTCGGCAAAGGTAGAGAAATCAGAGCAAAAAGTGAGATCCTGGAGCAATGCATTATTGAACCTCCATCTGCCCGAGGGAGGGGAAAAAGGAAGGAGGTCCAAATCTACAAAAACAGGGGCATGGTCAGAAAGGAGAATGGAATCTATTTCGGAACGAATGGCATGTTGGGAGAGGGATTTGCTGAGGAAAATATGATCAATGCAAGATTGGGATTGGTGAGAGGGAGAGAAAAAACTATATTCCCTAAGGTCTGGATTGCATAATCGATAGATGTCCACTAAAGCATTATTTTGGGAGGTTTTAACAAATTGGGAAAGCATCTTGGAGGGTAAAAACTTAGTTTTAGAATGACGATCAAGGAAAGGGTCCATCATTTGATTACAGTCTCCACCGAATACAATATAATCCCCAGAAAGGTAAGCAAGCTTGTCGGAAATAGAGGGCCAGAATGATTTGTCGATTCAAGTAGGAGCATAAACATTGAAAAGGATGAGGGGAATATTGTCAATCAACAGGTTAACAAGGACCCAACGGCCATTAACATCACAATCATGAGAAACTGAAGTAATATGTAACTTTTTATGTAGTAGAATTACCACCCCATTTTTCTTATCAACAGTAGGGGAACAAAAAACATGACCCACCCAACAACGTTTAAGCTTAAGAGCTTCTTCCTCCAAAAGGTGAAATTCTTGGAGGAGGGCAATGTCAGTATGAAGTCTAGCAAGGTGTGACAGTACCCTTTGCCTTTTAATGGGATTGGCTAACCCCATAATATTCCATGTTGTAACTCGGAATGAAACAGTATATAAAAGTGAATAACGATAACATGCTCATTAAATGTAAAAATCGAGAAGAGAAGAAACTGGTAAAAAGGAGAAAAGAGAAGCGGATTAGAAGAAGAAAGAAACAAGTTCATTGAGTCCAGAAGTCGGAGAAAGAGGGAGAAGAACATTGCTAATTCCGAAAGAAAAGAAAGCATGGTGCAGAAAAAAGAAAGGAAAAGAAGAAGAAAAGAGAAGGGCGTAGAAAGGGTGAAAGAGCTCAAGAAGAAAAGGACAGAAATAGAAACAAACAAGAAGACAGTACACGTTCGAAACGAACGACTGAAAGACATACTTACGGAACGAAAAAGCTCAAGAACGAGGATGAGGTGGTGGTGCCAGGAGACAGCGACAACAACACCCAGAGCAAACACCAAACCTCAACTACCATGGAACCAAAACGCAGCATATAAAGACAATATGGCACATTAGGGTAGGAGGGAGGGAGTGAGGATGCATCTGTAGAAAAAAAAAAACAAGAGAAATGTACAAATAAGTGAATAGACGTGTCATAGGGGAACAAGAAAAAACAATAACACTGTAGATAAACTGTGTAAGGGACATATGAGATTAAAACAACCATCAGGAGAATAGACAATAGGGGATACACAACATCAGCAACAATGGAGAGACAACAAAATCATGGCACAACGGAACCCAAGGAGAAGTAACAGAGCCTGTCAGCCAGGTCCGGACTCATCCATAACATCCAGGCCCTGCCTTCGGAGGAACGCTTGCAAGGCTGCAGGGTCTTCATATGTGGTTGTTCTGTCTTTATATGTAACCTTGAAGAGACAAGGATGTAGTAGACCGTATCTTGCATTCAGGGCCCGGAGCTGAGGTCTCATGTCCAAAAACTTCTTTTTTCGATCTGCAGTGGCCTTGGAGACATCCTGCGACAAATAAAGGCGATGGCCCTCCCACATAATTTGCTTTTTGAGCTTGGCAGCTGAAAGGGCCTGCAGGAGGTCAGTGTATTGTAGGAAGAGCATAATGACACCTCTAGGTTTGCTGGTGACCTTCGGTCCAAGGCGATGAGCCCTTTGGATGTTGATGGAAGTTAAAACTGGAGCATCTAAGATCTTGGCAAGGAAGGATTGGAAGAAGACGGTTGGGTTTGATCCCTCCGTAAGTTCTGGAAGCCCGTAAAGACGTAGATTGTTCCTGCGATTTCTATTTTCCAAATCCTCCGTCTGGCGCTTGAGTAGGAGTATCTCCGGCTCCATTGACGGGATATGAGAACAAGAGGTTTGTAAGGAGTCTGCAGAAAATTCCAGGGAGTGAACTCGGGCGTCCAGGGATGACCATTTATCTTGCATAGCCTGCATGTTCTTTGTGGTGGCTTCCATAAAGGGCTTGAATGCACGAAGTTCCTCCAAGATGAGATCCATAGAAGAAGATGAGGAGTCACTCCCTGGTGATGGTGGGTCTTTCTTCAAGCGCTTCGAGGAAGCTAGGGTAGACGACAGCTTGCCTTTGTTACGCGCCTTCGGGATAGCTCCACGTGGAGACTCCGATTTTGAGGTCATGTCATCAACCAAGTCCTGAGGAGGAGAGTCTGACTCTAAGCCAACAGGCAACTTCGCAGCAGCGGCCAGTAGCAAACCACAGGGTTCCTCCATGAAAGAGCAAGATGTCATATGAAAGAAAGCGAAGTGCTAGTGATGAGGGAACAGGAAATCCATCAGCAGTAGACCAAAATGCAAGGCCAGCGAGGAGGGGAAAAAGCAGCAAAAACTCCAATTAGGTAGTTGTGGAAATATAAAACAAGGCACAGGAGAAGAGTCACAAAAGGAAGCAAAAGCAGCAGCTGCACAAAACTGTGTTTAAAGATGTAAGAGCCTCCTGAGGGAAAGGACGCAAAGTGTGAAAAATCAACATATTATGACAGGCTAAGCATTTGTTCTCTGCGAGAATTGTAGTCTCCGCACATGCCATAGAAGTCTCGCGGCCCCATGAGGGAACCACGCTGAGGAATCCACAACAGGTAAGGTGGAGATATCCACAGGTGGAGGGTATTTAATCGCCACGGGCAGAAGACATTGCGAGCGTAAGAAATAGTCCAGAAAATAGAAGCTGTTATAGCGGTTGAGTAAGGATGTTGGGTGACAGTCAATGCGCTGAGCTGACTGAAGAGAAAAACTCCACAAAATGGCGGCCCCAGCAGCACTTAGTGGGTTGCGACAGCGAGGGGGAAGAGAAATGGCCAAAGGTGACTCATGAACCCCTAGGAAGGCTCACCTTACTGAAAATGTCCGTCACAAGAAGATGCAGGCTCCGCATAAGTGCCGCGGTAATCCTTCAGCCGGCTGCCGTAAGGGAAACGCGGCCGGCAATTGAAATGGCGGAATGTGACGCGGAAGCCAGTGTCGCCGAACAGCATGAAAGAAACGCAGAACCGGGAAACAATGAGGGCGCGGAGCTCACCTCATGTTCCGGACCGCGTATCAGCTGCTGTTACGACGAAAAACCTCCAGCTGCTGTGGGAATGAGGTGCTCAGAGGAGGCTTGGTCCGGAGCTCCGGTATTAAGCTGCCATCTTGGCCGGCGGTTAAGCCACGCCCCGGTTTTCATTGAGTTGAAAGGCAGATCCCACTTATTTTTCTAGAGTTGGGCAGCTCTGCAGCAGCCCACCGCCAGACTCAGTCAATTAATCATTGCAAGTTAAAATGTTCAGCCAATCAGGGAAGTTCAGAGTCTCCAGCAACAAAGAGGAGTGTGGGAAGATTGTTTTTCCGAGAATATACTGTAGTGGCCATTGCCACCTTCAGATGAGCTGCTTCCATAGGCTTGCTCTGTGGAGAGTCTCTGTGTATCCTGCCTAGACATTCCATGAAGCAGAGGATGAAGAGGTGGGGCATTGGATTGTCCTCTGCAGGCAGCATTCACTTCACAAAAATGCCATTCTTACAGAAAAGTAAATATTTACAACCAATGGTGACTAACCATAATATTTGCCAACATTACATGTATACAAAATATGCAGGCGCCCCATTCGTACTAAAGAACTGGAATTTATTTTCGAGGGAATCCTGTCGACAACATGCTGGGTGCAATTTAAAAACTTGTCATGAATATTACACAGGTTTTGGTTCTGGGCTTATATAGGAATGCCATATTGATTTGCAATGGGTGAAGGCTGTGCCAATGGAAGTAGAACATACATTGGTTTAAACAGGTTCAATAGACGATGAAAGCTGAGGTCATAACCCAGACACCCCAAAATAAAAGAAAACCGGATATTTCTAACATAAAAGTCAGATTTCTTTACAGCTGGTTCATTTTGATGCCTCAGTAATACAGATTCTCGTGTCAATGATTCTGAATGACCGGGCAGGGCTATATTCTTTGCAATCACTCTCATCATTTAATTCATCCACCCAGTGCTGAGAAACTGAGCTCCCATAAGCAAACAACTAATTTTAATGCCACCACTGCCCATGGTTTGCTGTAATATTACATTGTCCATGTCAACACTTTGAGGCCATCCTTTTGCTTAAATGCAAGTATATTGTCAGTACAGATTAGTTGAATACAGTCAAAGAGCCATCAACTGATGTTAATACTTGTTGATAAGGGAATATCAGGAGAAGCCTTATCCTGGTTTAAGTCCTTTCTAGGTGATCGGACCTTCCAGGTCTTTAAAGGAACCTCTGTATCAGCAACCAAGTCCTTGGGCTGCGGGGTGCCTCAAGGCTCCTCCTTGAGCCCTACGCTATTTGATGCGTACATGAGACCACTGGCTGGGATTGTTCGTCCGCATGGTATTAAGATCATCACATATGCTGACAACACCAGCTGGTGGTCTCTCTTAAGCATAAGAACGCCCACCAACCTCAAACCAACCTGATTACCTGCCTGGAGCAGGTGAAGAGTTGGATGACAAAGTTATGCCTGAAGCTCAAGGGGAATAAAACTGAGCTCAAGCTTCTTGGCCCGTCAGCTCCTTCCACCTTGGAGCTGTCATGGCCTACTAGTTTAGGTGCACCCGCCACACCGAAAGAAAACATAAAAAGCCTCGGGGTGTGGCTGGACAAATCCCTGACCTTTGATTCACAAGCAACTAAATTGTCAGCCACTTGTTTTGGTCTCATCAGAATGATGAAAAAAATCCTCCCGCTTCTACCCTTTGATACCAAGCAGGTAGTTATTCAGGGCCTAATCCAGTCCTGTATTGACTTCAGTAATACCCTGTATTTAGGGGCGCCTGAATACTGCCTGCAAAAACTGCAGCTGATCCAGAACTGTGCAGCACGCACACTCCTTGGAATCCCACGCAGAACCCCGATAGAGCCGGGACTGAAAGCTCTACGTTGGCTCCTCGTCAGAGAAAGAATTAAGTTTAAATCCATATGTATCACCCATCAAGCTTACTGGAAAGTTGGCCCAACAATTAGCCACCCTCTAATCACCCCTTACTATCCAAAGAAAGAGCTTTGCTCTTCCCATGCCTTTCTGGCAACAGTCCCTCGGATCCGGAGATCCAGTGCAGGAGGCCGCTCTTTTTCTTACAATGCGCCCAGGCTATGGATCTCACTCCCCCTACACCTAAGATCTAACCCCAACTTGCTGACCTTCCGAAGACAGCTCAAAACTTTTCTTTTTAACTAACTAAGCCCACCCTCGGACCGACTCACCGGAAGACTCAATCTAGTTCCTAGCGCCTGGACGCCTTAGGGCAGCTGCTGCGCTTAATAAAACCTCTTTTCATTTCATTTCATAAGCCACAGTTGGAAAAGTAGATGATTTTCAGTTTTCTTAATATGCATCCATGGCTGATCACTCTTAAATTATGTCATTTAACTGTATGTTCTTCGTGGACACTTGTCTATTCCATTTTCTGCCATTGGAAAATATCTTTGAAACGCTGTGCCACATATATATGTTGCATTTTAATCCTTCTATCTTTTAATGAAGCATGAATAACATCACACCGGGTTTTGTATTGTATCGATAGTATCTGTAGATGCATAATAGTAGTGACAATATGTTGAATGATGGGTAAAAAAAGTAAAATTGATCAAAAATAGCACGTAAAATCTTTGTCACATGAGGAACGAAATGTAGATTGAAGACTAAAGGCCATATTTGGAGTCTGGTGGACAGGGAATAACCTGCCACTCTTAGAACCAGAAAGATGTCAGAGAATCGATGGATTTTACTGTATATATATATAAAGGGACCCACAGTCAACCCTCAAAATCAATACATAAACCAAGCCTGTTTGTAAATAATTATTCGCATATTTATGTGCTAATTCTATGCAATTTACATTAATAAGAATTACTGTCATAATAATGAGCACAAATGATGACTAATATTCGGATGAATAAAACATATACTTCAAACATTCATCACACATTCTTAACTAGTTAGTCTAAACCCTCTCTTGCCTTGTGATACCATATTAATATTCATCGTGTTGCTTAGCAATATATGTGTTCCATGTGCCTTTTAATCAGAGGGTCGTCATCTAAGTGACCAGACAGACATTTTGCCTCCAAACAAATGCTTTAACTGCCCCTCTCTAGCAAGGGGAAAATTATAAATATTATAAATGAGGCCCAACAGTGTTTGTGACATCAAGCGAAAACAATTCTTTCATTTGAATAATCTTTGAGGGAAGAGAAATATTAGTTCTTGTTACTTTTGCACCCCATTAGCACAGACGCTGCAGCCTACATTTTGCCTCATGGCCACAGGCACAGCAAACATTCAGCTAAAAGGAATATTGGGGCTAATTTTCAAGACCCTTGCCACACATTTGCGCCGCCGGAACATCACTTTTGTAGTGCATAAGAGGCGCAGTGTGCAGACCCATATTTACGAGGCCACGCAAAGCCACTTTGCGTGGCTTTTCATGGCCTCATAGATATGGTGTATGGCAACGCAGCGTAAGTCGCGGCACTGAATTACACTGAATCAGGGAGGCGTTCCATGGGCATTGCAGTGGGTGTTCCCTCGTAACACCGATGAATTGTGACGCTGCCTTAGATTTACAAAATCAGGTAGACAAGGAGAAATTAAATGTTTTCATTTCTCATTTTTACCTCTTTCTGTAGCACACATAGAACGAGGAAAAAGCCTCTATGGTGTCTCTTCTCAATTATGTCAGCAACGTAGAGATGCACTAGGGTGCGTGTGTTAGCTCTCAGCTGCAAATAGGGCGCCGGCGCTGGCTGAAAGGACAGGAATGCACCATATCTTGTGAATGCACGGTGGGGCATATTATAAAGGGGGGGTGATAGGAAATTATTGCTGCTTTAGCAGCTAAGCGGCGATAATTCTATTGCCCTATTAGCAAGCTGTCGCTAACAGCAGTTAGCGACAGCTTGTAGGTGATAGTGAGGTTTTTGGGGCCCGCTTTGCATGTCAGCGATATTTATCGCTAATGACATGCAAAGTGGGCGTACCCAACCTGTTAGTGACTAAAAGCAGTCGCTAACATGGCTATCGCCTATTACCAACACAGGCGTAGCGATGGAAATATTCGCGCTAAGCGCGAATATCTCCAAAAACTAACGCCTGCTCAGACCAGTTCTTAGCCATTATATCCAATGGGAGGTGGATATAATGGCTAAGACCCTGTTAGCGATAATATGTGAATATCTCTGTATTCTCAGCGATATTCACGGATTTTGCCGCTATCGCTGGGAATTTGATGGCTTTTGAGATAAACGTTGCTAATAACACATTATCTCAGCGATAAAATTCGGTGATGCGCGGCGATAAAAAAATTGCCGCTAAGCCTACTTAGCAATAAATATCGCTATTTGTTGATAATATGCCCCTGTATTCCTGCCCTTTCAAATTGGCGTAGAGCAACACCAAAATGACTTGTGGCGCTGCACTGTCCATTTCTTTTTTAATGAGGCTGTTTATCTTAGCTAAAGTAACATAGAGCAGATATCATTCTGCACACTGAACACAATCAATCCATAAGCATGCTCAAGCATAAAGCTTCCCCCATTCTCCACGGAGAGACGAGCAACGGCTGGACCCTGCACCACCAGATTGAAATATTCAAGGAATTTATTGTGTGATATATCCATTATGATGTACACTAGAGAATTTGACGGAATGTCTCTAAGAAACTGAAGTTAGCCTTGAGAAAGCCCTGGCGCAACTCGCCACAGAGGGCTAAACACATGTCGGCTGTCTATGTTCAATCTTGCATCAATAAAATTCTAGGCAGCATATTACCAAGCAATAGCGATAATTATCGCTATTACTTGGTTAGAGACAAAAATTTACCGCTGAGGTGCGGCGATTTTTACCGCAAATAAACCTTGGTATTACCAAGGTTTATCGCAAATGCGATAAAAATCGCCGCAATGCATGAATATCACTGAAAAGTCAGCGATATTCATGCATTACCGAGCTAATGCTCTTAGCCATGTTATCCACCTCCCATTGGATAACATGGCTAAGAACTGCTCAGGGCAGGTGTTAGCTTTTGGAGATATTCGCGCTTAGCGCGAATATCTCCAAACGTTGGTAATACGAGATAGCGATGTTAACGACTGTTTTCAGTCGCTAACATCTTGGCACGCCCACTTTGCAGGTCATTAGTGATAAATATCACTGACATGCAAAGTGGGTCCCAGGATGGTCGCTATCTCCTACTAGCTGTCGCTAACTGGTGGTAGCGACAGCTAGGTAATAGGGAGATAATTTTATCTCCGCTTTCTTGGCTTTTAAAGCCAAAAAAGCGGAGATAAACCCCCTTGATAATATGCCCCTATATTTTTTCTAAAATTGGATCGACCCTATTTTTTGAGTGAAAATTTGAATCAATGATTACAGGATTCAACCTCAAAACACTACGCATATAAACCTGGAAAACATACTCTCCTTTTCTAAAAATAACGCATAAAAACTCACCTATATTTTGTGGTCTGATTTTCTGGCCTGGTGCTCTCTTGCTAAGTGACAATCACATGCCCTGGACACACATTAAGGCCTCCAATGCAGATTGTCACTGCCAAACAGGAACACATGAGTGTTGCACGTGACAGCAGGTGCAAGGCAGCTCGTGCCAGTGTGAGCTTGTTGATGTATATTAAAAGAATGCAAGACCTGGCGCGGGTCAGAGCAAAGAAAAATTTTAAAACTTCAAAACTAACAGTTATTAAAAAGGACGCCTCCAATAACTAAGCCCACAAAATCAATTGCCGAAAAAGTCCACTAGTAAAAGCAGGTTTTATTGGAAGTTTGTCTGTCGCAAGAAACTGCTATTAGTAGTTTTTTTTTAAACCATTGCAAACATCATAAAGATGATGAACTTTGGGAACGTTTTGAAACAGCTTCACTTCTGGTTCCTAAAACCGAATTTTGTCATCCTGTAGTAACAGTGATATGTAGGTAGCTACGTCAAGCTGCTGGAGCCATCGGTCAATTCTATGAGTCTGTTCTTCTCACGGAATTACTCTTCAAGTTTCGAACACACTTTTTTTGGGAGCGCACAGGAGATGTTACATTTGAGATTGATTTTAGAAAAGGGTTATGGGACAAATAAGCTGGTGTAATTTTTTTTGCAGGCACACTCATACACCTTCCTTGTGCTGCCAGTAAAACAACATATAATTACTACAGATATTGTGGAAATTATAGGGTCAATTAGAACATGTAAAATTTAAAGTCAAATCTGGCTGTAACAAGAATAAACTAAAACAAGTTGTTTTGTCAATACCGTATTTTAAGATGGTTCTGAATGTAAGAAGGTAGGAACCTGCACAGAGGCAGTGGGAGTATAACCCCATCTTCCAGCAGCAGCGTTGGAAGCTCGTGATCACTGGAGGTTAAGGTTATTGTCCCATTACTTACCAGTAATCTTTATTACCCCGATTAAGGTTCTCATTGTCCCAATCATTTACACTCCCCCCTTCTTTTGTTTTGTCCGGTCTTTTTACTAACAGGCATGGAGGCGGATGGGAGGGGCCTTTATTCAATGGAAAGAAAAGAAATACTAGCGTGTTAGAATGCCTGTCTGGAGGTTGAACCGCCTCATATTGTGATGACTGGGACGAGGAGGACCTATGAGGGGGTAATGCTTTGGGCAAAAAAAGAAAGACTTGGTGGGCAGAACATGAAAAATACCTGGAATTCGGATGTATTACATTGTGCATAATGAACGTTGCCTTGAAACGACCTGGCTGTGAATCTGCAGCCTGGACTCCTCCCTCACGATGACCAGGAAAGTCAACGCCTTCTCGTCCTCCTGTGAGGTGGAATAATGTAGCCACGTCCAGAAAGACCTGTCATCAAGCGTGCTTTTTACATTCTCCACCAGTCGGAGCTTTGCTCCTCTGTGGAGACAGAAATTAGTTGAGATCGATGGCTGGTTAAGAAAAAGGCTGTCTGGAGAATCTTGTAAGTGTGTATCTGCTGAGATTGGATATTGAGACAGTAGGGTCAAGCACATGAATAATCACAATAGAAACCATTGTGTGATAATCAAATGAGCATTGTACCCAACTTGACCAAAGAGCTCTGACCAGAGGAAAGTGTTGTAAAACGATATTCGAAACTCTCTTAAATCCATTTAAATAGCCCATATCACAAAAGAAATCATTCCCAAAGTAGCTAGATTAAGCAAAGTTTACATTCTGCACCCAACATTGTCTCCCATCCTGCAACATTGCTGTGCTTCTAACAACACAGATAGACACACAACAAATAGTAGTCAGTGGCATAAATTATGTAGGAATTGCAATTCAATTCAATTCAATTAAAAAAAGTCTTTATTGCAATTATTCATCTTAAAAGACAGAGGATATAATAAAAACAAGATACAGCTGGGCACAACCATAGCTACACCATAAAATCTGTCGTTACAAGTTTACCATTCATTATAAAAGCATAAATGCATATATTTACAATTTTAAGAACGATTCATAAGACAGGATTAAATATATCACGCGCACAAGACTTTTCATCTATATACAATCAGCAAAAAGTAACAAGCATTTGCAATGCAATAGGTCTCGCATTATTTAAGTTTGAGCTATTAGCATTGTAAATGGCAATTGTTTTTTGCTTTATGCTATATATTTTTTTTACATAAAAAGCTTCATATAAAATATGTTTTATTAAAGTTATTTATGCAGTATCTAAATTTTGTTTGCATAAAACAGTATAATAATATCTTAGTAAAAAAGTCAAATATTTTAATGGAAATTCACCAAACGTTCATTTATGTGTTGGTTTTGAAAATAGCTAAATTAATAGCTTTGTCATTTACAATGCCAGTAGTTATAACTTTCGCAAATGTGACACCTATAGCATTTGTAATGCAACATTTGTATTTACGTGACTTAGATGTATTGATATTACAAATAACAATGGCTTTTAATTTTTTTTAATACTTAATAAAAGTGATTGTAATTTATAATGGCAATAGCTTAAACTTTTGTAAATAACTTTTGTGAAGATTATGTTCAGTGTATTTTATTGTAACAAAATCCAAGAACAGAAGTGAAATATTAACATCTTTTTGTGACATTTGTAATAAAGCTTGAAACATTGAGAGAACATATTTGTGCTGTGGTGGTGCTGAGTGATGCTGTGGTGGTGCTGAATGGGGCTGTGGTGATGCTGAGTGATGCAGTGGTGGTGCTGAGTGGTGCTATGGTGGTGCTGTGGTGGTGCTGAGTGATGCTGAGTGATGCTGTGGTGGTGCTGAGTGGTGCTGTGGTGGTTCTGAGTGATGCTGTGGTGGTTCTGACTGATAATGTGGTGGTGCTGAGTGACTGTACTCACTGTCACTCTGCACTCACTGTCACTCTGCACGCACTGTCACTCTGCACGCACTGTCACTCTGCACGCACTGTCACTCTGCACGCACTGTCACTCTGCACGCACTCTGCACTCACTGTCACTCTGCACTCACTGTCACTCTGCACTCACTGTCACTCTGCACTCACTGTCACTCTGCACGCACTCTGCACTCACTGTCACTCTGCACTCACTGTCACTCTGCACTCACTGTCACTCTGCACTCACTGTCACTCTGCACTCACTGTCACTCTGCACTCACTCTGCACTCACTGTCACTCTGCACTCACTCTGCACTCACTGTCACTCTGCACTCACTCTGCACTCACTGTCACTCTGCACTCACTCTGCACTCACTGTCACTCTGCACTCACTGTCACTCTGCACTCACTGTCACTCTGCACGCACTGTCACTCTGCACGCACTCTGCACTCACTGTCACTCTGCACTCACTGTCACTCTGCACTCACTGTCACTCTGCACTCACTGTCACTCTGCACTCACTGTCACTCTGCACTCACTCTGCACTCACTGTCACTCTGCACTCACTCTGCACTCACTGTCACTCTGCACTCACTGTCACTCTGCACTCACTGTCACTCTGCACTCACTGTCACTCTGCACTCACTGTCACTCTGCACTCACTGTCACTCTGCACGCACTCTGCACTCACTGTCACTCTGCACTCACTGTCACTCTGCACTCACTCTGCACTCACTGTCACTCTGCACTCACTGTCACTCTGCACTCACTGTCACTCTGCACTCACTGTCACTCTGCACGCACTCTGCACTCACTGTCACTCTGCACTCACTGTCACTCTGCACTCACTGTCACTCTGCACTCACTGTCACTCTGCACGCACTCTGCACTCACTGTCACTCTGCACTCACTGTCACTCTGCACTCACTGTCACTCTGCACTCACTGTCACTCTGCACGCACTCTGCACTCACTGTCACTCTGCACTCACTGTCACTCTGCACTCACTGTCACTCTGCACTCACTGTCACTCTGCACTCACTGTCACTCTGCACGCACTCTGCACTCACTGTTTCTGCACGCACTCTGCACTCACTGTCACTCTGCACTCACTGTCACTCTGCACTCACTCTGCACTCACTGTCACTCTGCACTCACTGTCACTCTGCACTCACTGTCACTCTGCACTCACTGTCACTCTGCACGCACTCTGCACTCACTGTCACTCTGCACTCACTGTCACTCTGCACTCACTGTCACTCTGCACTCACTGTCACTCTGCACGCACTCTGCACTCACTGTCACTCTGCACTCACTGTCACTCTGCACTCACTGTCACTCTGCACTCACTGTCACTCTGCACGCACTCTGCACTCACTGTCACTCTGCACTCACTGTCACTCTGCACTCACTGTCACTCTGCACTCACTGTCACTCTGCACTCACTGTCACTCTGCACTCACTGTCACTCTGCACTCACTGTCACTCTGCACTCACTGTCACTCTGCACTCACTGTCACTCTGCACTCACTCTGCACTCACTGTCACTCTGCACGCACTCTGCACTCACTGTCACTCTGCACTCACTGTCACTTTGCACTCACTGTCACTCTGCACTCACTGTCACTCTGCACTCACTGTCACTCTGCACTCACTGTCACTCTGCACGCACTCTGCACTCACTGTCACTCTGCACTCACTGTCACTCTGCACTCACTGTCACTCTGCACTCACTGTCACTCCGCACTCACTGTCACTTCGCACTCACTGTCACTCCGTGTGTGTGTGTTTGGGTGTCTACATAGAGCCTCTGAACCCCGGCACCAATGCTCCTGCTGCGCTAATGGAGGCTACGGCTCTGGTCGGTGCATCTGATTAACGAAGGAACTGAGATTAGAGAAGGTTTAAACCTAGTTCATGGCTCTGGGCCCACGGCAATGGAGTACTGTAATGTTGCTGCAGCACCTGGCCTCGCGCTTGTTACATTAGGGACAAGCGTACGTTTTCCGGTCCAAGGTGCTTGAATGTGCAGAAATGGAAGCGAGTGACAACGAACTTCTGCTGCATGTCTAGCTGCCACAATCTGATCCGAGGATGCATGTCCATTTTTCTGTACTACACCGGACACTCAACACTCCTCACTGGAAAGCACAGGGAGCACATTTCCTTAAATAATGTAAGAGCAGAAAGGTATTCCATCATCAAACCTGCACCATTAAAGGCCCTTCCATGATGTTAGCGTTTCTGACTCCCCTAGCTCCGATACCCCTGTGTCACATCCTGTTCGGTGACACACTAGCTCCTCCGAGAAGAACAGATTTTCCGGGAAGTATTAAGGAATATCTGGTTCTAGACAAGAAAATATACAAAGGTACCATGTGCAGCAGACAGCCGCCTTGTGCCCTACAGCACATTACACTCTATGACGCAATGCAAAATGGAGGGGGCCCACAGGCAGAATTTGAAGAGGGCCCCTGAGTCTCCCGTATCTCACAGACAAATCTTGGCCTTCAGTGTGGGCTCACTGGAGGATTTGCAGTCACTCTGCACCAGAATTACGGCAGGGTGTACTTTATGCCCTTTTTACATTAACATAGTCCCTCATATTCAAAACTCCCTCTCCGCCATTCTTCATGTCTCTACATGAAGGAAATGATGTCTGGTGAATGTTGGAGCTGTTCAACAGGGCCTCAAATCACAGCAGCGCGTATATTGTAAAAGCGGTGCCAATTCTGGAGGATTGCATGCAATACGTGTCCCCTCTTTTTGTTGAACACGGTCCTCTGCCTACCTCCTTTAATCCCACTTGTAAAAGAAATATGTGCTGTTAACAGTGAAAACGAAAGCCGGTTGTGACAGTGACTGTAAGTGCTCAGAGAAAACCTGCATTGCAGCATCAGTGTTCTGATGCACCGAGTCCTCTCAGCACCTCAGCCGTCCCCGCTGCTCCAGCCGGATCGTGTTGTTAGAAAGATGAGCTCCGGAGCTCATCCCTTGAAAGGCCTTGCCTGATAATGCGCAGGTAACACCTAGCGTTACTGAAATCCGGAAGTGAGTTTGATCGCAACACAAGGCAATCCGCAAGTCCTTTGGAGAGGCAGTAGTGGCTGGCCACTGAAGCACACATAGAGAGAGGACATTTCTGCTCTTGCCCGCATCCAGAGATAGATGCACACGTATGCATGCACACCTCCGCGCCAGTCAGACGTGCGTACATTCACAACTACAGGTGCAACGTCATATACACACATTAACACACACACGGGCCACCTGTGAGGGAATTAAACTGTGTCAATGTCCTGAAGAATAGGCTCAGGGAGCAACTCTAACGTGTGTTATATAATGAGTTGCGAACTTACAATACAAACCAAATGGGCACCAGGGGCATAGTACAGGCCCCTTCAAGCGGGGGAGGGGGCACGGTTGAGGGAGGCAGGGGGCTCTACTCGAAACTAAATTAAGCGAGATCACGTCCCTCGCCTCACACCCCCACCACCTCCTTGCGAGCCGCTTACCTTGTGCATTCCCTCTGCTGGTCAGCACCGCGATGACTTTACCGGCGCACGAAAGATTCTTAAGACACTTTTTGTCTGTCTGTTTGCCATGAACATTCCGTGTCTTCTACCAGGAAGTCAGGCAGGCCGGGCGGGACAACCGGAAGTAGGAGGGCGGGAGCCTACCCCGCCTCCCACGGAAGAGCCGCGATTGTTTGGCGCACCGGAGCAGGCAGGAGCCTACCCTGCGCCCCGGTGCCGAAGAAGGGAAGAAGAGTCTTGCTGCCGGTGGGAGCCGCTGCACTGAGGATGCCGGTGAGTGGGGCGTCGCCTTGTTGGGGGGGGCGGGGGGCATCTGTGTGCGCGCGCGCGGCGGCGGACTGTGTATGTGTGTGAGCGTGCATGTGTGTGTGTATGTGTATGTGTCCTGGAGTCTGTGTGTATGCGTGTGTGTGAGGGGGGGGGGTTGCCTGTCTGGGTGCCTGCGTGTCTGTGTAAGTGTAAATGCGTGTGCGTGTGTGTGGAGCCGAGAGGAGAGGGGCTGGTGTGTGTGGAGGGGTCTCTGTGTATGCGTGTAGGTGACGGGGGTGTGCCTGTGTATGCGTGTGTATGTGCGCATGCGTGAGTGCTGTGTATGCGTGTGGCTGTGATGTGCGCATGCGTGAATGTTGACGCGCGTGCACGCAGCTCAATCCACGCTCGTCACAGTTTTGTGTCCCTCATTCCCCCGTGTCAGCCGACTATAAGTCTCCGCCCTGGACGCATCCTTCGGATGCGAATTCCAGGGCGAGACCTAAAAACCAGTAAATTTCCATTTTATACCATACTATGCTGAGTAATATCTATAACGAGCTATTAGGACCCCCGTTTTTACCCTGAAGGGTTCAGGACCAGCTCTGGAACTTAGCCACCGCTATGACTGTAAGGTCATTGCAACCAGTTTTCAGTAGCCTTTTAGCATTCTGCGCAGAGCTAGTTCCCAAGGTTCCGCATAAGGGTTTGAGCCACATACTACGAGGTTGTTGGTAAGCAGGGCATACGTATAGCAGATGATCAATATCTTCTATGCTATCCAGACAGAATGGACATTTATCTCCAACACCTGAAGACCATTTACATGTAAACTTCCTTAACGGAAGAGTCTCAACACGAAACTGGTGGTAAAGCTTGCGATCTCTGGGTTTCGTTATTAGATCCCAATAGCTTTCCATACAAGGTTCATCTTTAAACTCACAAAAATCTCTAGACAGGGATGAGCTAATGAAAGCAGAATACCTCCTAATTTTAACTACTTTCCAATAGGCTGCTCTGTATATTACTTTTGGTGGGAATTCAGCAGACTCTGGATTATCCCACAGATCCCTCATCCCCATATCAGTGAGCATAATTTTAATACTAGTTAACCATGTAATCTTGTTTGAATGATCCATCCCCTTACTTCAATCAGGCCCCTTGCAAACAAATGGAATTCTGGAGTAGTCCAGAGCCTTCTCCAGAAAGCCAACATCCTAAACCGTGCAATATCCTCTATTGCATGACAGCCAAGATCTAGCAGGAGGGGGATGCGCGGGGTAGATTTGGGGAGGCCCACAATTGATCTTAAAAATTTGTTCTGGGCTAATGCTATATTGGTTGTTACTAGATCCCAAAATTTCAGCACCATATAAAATTGCTTGAATGATTTTCGCGGAGTACATTTTAACAACAGGGGCTATAGGCTTAGTCTGTGATTGCCTGTGTTCCTTTATCAATGCTCCCGCTAACTGAGAGTGTTTCAAGGCAAGTAGCTTCAATTGTGGAGACCAGTTCAATTTTTCACCAAAGGTAACCCCCAGGTAAGTAAAAACATTGGTCTGCTCCAAGAGTTTTCCACTCATGAAAACTCTTGATGTGACAGGCCTGGCCCCATTAAGTACCATCAATTTGGTCTTCTCTACATTGACCACAAGTTCATGATCTCAGCAGAACTCTTCAAAACGAGACAGAGCTAGCTGTAGCCCCTGTCTCATCTTAGATAGAATGAAAGTATCACCTGCGAACATGAGCAGGGGCACCCTTTGGCCAGCTAGCGTAGGTGCGTCCATAGGGTAATTATCGAAGTACTGCACCACCCCATTTATAAATAGTGAAAATATGGTGGGAGCCAGCACGCACCTTTGACGGACGCCCTTCCCCACTGGGAATTTCTCAGTGACCTCCCTCGGTTTCCCCCAGCGGACCTGGGCGTAATTGGAACTGTGGAGTCTTACCACAAAGGCAACCAATTCCTTGGGCATCCCCAATCCAAGTAATACATCCCACAGTTTAGATCTTGGAACTAAATCAAAAGCGGATTTTAGGTCCACGAAAGCAGCAAAGATCATACCCCTGCCCAACAAAAACTCCTTCCAATAGAGCAGAACAAATCTAAAGGCTTGATCCAAAGTCCCCATATGAGCCAGAAACCCTGCCTGTAATGGGGAAAGGATATTCGCTTCAGACATCCAACACTGGATCCTACCCAGTAGGACTCGTGCTACAGTTTTTGCAAAGCATCGAAGAGCTTATTGGCCTATAATTGGCCGGTACGGAACGATCACCCTTCTTATAAATCGGGATGATTTCCGCACCGAACCAAGATGCAGGTATTGGGGCTCCCCCTGCTAATGAATTACTTAAGTTCGTAATAAATGGAATCCAAAGGTCGGGGTCCTGCTTAAAAAGATCAGCTGGAATGTAATCAGACCCAGGTGCCTTACCACTTGGGATGATCTTCAAGACTGCCTCAACCTCTTTAGTGCTAATAGCAGAGGCACGTCTGAAGTAATGTGCAGATCAGGGGCGTTGCTTTCCTTATCCCATCGGACCCTTCTCAAATCGTTTGCCAGAATTACTTGGTCGGGCAGGTGTCCCCATCCGTAGAGGGCGTGCCACAGAAACTCCTGTCATTCAAAGTAAGTACCAGGGGGTTATGATCGCTTTCGGGGCGACATTTAACTTCCATATCTAAATCTAAGGGCCAAATCTCCACATTCACTAGAATGTAGTCTATGCGGCTTTTAGAACGTCCATTATCAAAAGTCACCACACCCATGACATCAGACGTTGTCCTACCGTTAACTGCCCTGAGACCCCGTTCCAGGCACAATCCTTTAACCTGGAGGGCTGCCTCGGTCCATTTTTTAATGGGCTGGAGGTCCAACTGTGGCACAACCCAGATCGCATCCACCTCATCACCAAGCCTGCCATCTTCGGTGTCCAGGGGCTCAAAGCAGGTATTAAAATCTCCTGCAATAATTACATTTGCATTAAGTGCACCTTCAATTAAAAACGACTCAAGGGCTGCAATGACCTGAGAACTCCCATCGCCCGGTTGGCCCCTAGCATAAACATTAAACAAGAGTAGATCTAGACCTCTTGTAGATCTAACTCTAATGGCCAGGATATCAGGGCTATCTAGATTAACCTCATCGACGGTTATCCCCTTGGTTTGCCTTACCCAGCAGGTTAACCCTCCCTGTGATCTTCCCCTAGGGCCCCTTATTGCAGGTTAATAGAAATTTAAGAAACCAACCTGGAACACGTTTCTTGAAATGCCCAGATATCTACGCCTTCAATAAAGGATATCCAATCGGCTGATACAACCTTTGATTCCAAACCCGCTATATTCCATGAAGCAATAGACAAGGGATTCTTCTGAAGTGCAGAGTCATAACACCCGATAACAGCTACTGTTTCCAAAGAGTTGTTATCTGGCACCAATGCCACAGAAGTATGGGGGGGGGTTTGGGTTTTAACTACTGCTAGGGGTGGTGGGCCGAACGTCGTAGGGACCCCTACACCCTCCTTAATGCCTCCTCTAGCTAAACCCCCTGTGCATCCATCCCCAGTCAATCAAATTCTTCGAGTAAGGAGAAGGCCTCAAAACGATTATTGATCTGGATAGTAAAATAGGGCCTGAGGCAATCCCCTTGTAAGACTTGAGTATCCCTCAGTCTAGGCTGCAAATGCTGTTTGTAGAAATAACCAAGGGGGAGTATGCCAATGGTAGCCCTATCGAGTGGGTCGTGACCAACCGTCTCAAAGATATGACGGACCAACCAGGGTGACCTGAAGCTCAGGACCACACAGTCTCCAGGCATGGTTTTGGTGGAGTGTCCAACCCATTCAATACGTCTCACCAGTTTAAACTCCTGTAGTAGGACATCCCCGATGCTAGTCTTTTTATTCAAATAATGAAGGGCCTTATTTTTGAGGGATGACCAGTGCTCATAAGAACCCTGAGCAAGGGGGGGGGGGACATTCGCTAGAATGACTGTATAGGGGGTTGCTTCGGGTGACAAATGTAGGTAGGGATGCTTCTCTAACCGACCATCATTCCATTTTCATCCAGCCTCCGTGTACCCTCTATCTCAAGGGCCCTACGTTTGGGCAAAATCTTATTAATACTTCGAACAACAGCTGGAATGCTCCTAGTACTAGTACTCCCAGCAGTGTAAACCCCTCCCTCTGAGCATTCGCCTTCCCCCTGAGGTTCCGTGACAAGTATAAGTGGTGTTTTCGACTCGCACGAATATGGTCGAGTCTGGTATCTATGAACCGCAAATGACGAGTTTAGTAAGTGTGCGCAGTTTCGCTGTGCTAACTTAAACCGTTCGTTTGTTATGTGGGTTTTTCATCTGTACCCACGGGTTCCATCTTAGCTACGGCATCCATTTTGTCTCTTGCCCTCAAGTAGCCAGCGAACGGACGTTGTCCGCTTCGCGACCCTGGGACTCCCAAGATATTTGCGGAAGACACATGTCCTTTGTAAGTGTCTTTATGATGAGGGGGATGATACTGTAAGGCAGATGGCCCCGCTCGAGGCTCATCTTGCCGTGCCGGTTTATTGTCTCAGCCGTGCATCTCATTAGGCACGTCCCTTTGATGCCTGTATCTCGTGTTTCCCGATACCTCCCCTTTTACACCCTTTCCGATCTCCCCACTGTCTCCATCTTCCTCTGCACCTGTCTTTGTTCCTATTTCGATCTGTTTTACTGCCGATTGGAATGCACTAATTTTGGGAAGATGTTTTTTTTACAGTTGGGAACCGCCAAATGTTTCCGCACTTATGTTCCGGACCTTGTGTGTATCAAAGTGACCAAAGCGACCCCTCTGGGGGATAATTGTGGGAACCGGGTTGTAAACCTTTGTGTATCATGTTGTCCAATGGGTAAATTCTGTATAAAAGGAGCGATCCACAGAACCAATTTGAAGCAGTCTCCCCAAGTTGCACGTGTTGTACTTGTCGTGACTTCTGTGTTCCCTGCAGTAAATAAACCTTGAATCTTTGACGCCGAAGGAAGTGTCCCGTGTCTCTGTCATCCGTACGCCGGAGCAGGTTACCCACGAAGGTTTCAGGTGTTGTGCCCTGGCACCGCTGGGTTCTAAATAACCGAGTCCTTCAGTTGGCGCCCACGTGGGGCTGCATCAGTGGTACCGGTCCAAGCCCGACGATCGTGAGGAACTTCGTGTGAAATCTCCGAGGGAAGGTGCACTCCGCTTCATCGATCCTGTTGTCGAAATAAGTGGCCCGAAGACTTTTCCCGCGAAGATTCCCGCCTCCTGACGGCTGCGACGGACTGCTGCCCTGACTGTAGACCTGTTTTGGCGCCTGGCGTAGACCTTGGTATAGCGAGACGATTGACGGGCCTTCCTGGTGACGCCATCGATCTTTGAGTTAAGTATTTGTGGGTCGCTCCCAGAGTCCTTAGTTGTTGACACTTTAGCGAGTGTTTTTGTTGTTGACGCTGTGTGAGTGTTTTTGTCGGTGACACTTTGCTAGCGTACTTTGTTGTGTTATTTGACGACTGCAGCCGCCAAAAACCGAGGGTTTTTGCTCCTTGCTGGGACTTGGTAAATCCCGTAACCCTTGAAGTTTGTGAAACTCGGCTAGTGTGCAAGATGCCTGGTCGTAGTACTTTGTATAGTTGTTTCAGACCTTGTGGTGCGGATTCCCGACTGGAGGACTCGTGTCCGATACCTCCGGTTGGAACTCCGACTTATGAACTGTACAGTAAACATGGGCTAGGCCCGATTACCTTTAACGATTACTGGATTCGCTATACAAGGAAGGATGGTGTCCTTAGTTGGCCACCTCATGGTAGCTTTGAGACCCCGATTTTAGATAACCTAGAGGCGAAATTGTTCGAGAAAAAGTCAAGGCCGGCCATGTTTGATGCCTTTCGGTTGTGGCGTAAAGAAGCCCGACAGAAAGAAATCAGACAGACTAAACGAAATCAGAGAGATAGTGTTGCTGCCATTGTAAAGAAAGCGGAGCAATTTCAGCATGATAAGGAGGTTAAGGAAAAGGAAGTGTTTGATAGATTACAGCGTATGACTATAGATAAATGCTATCCTACTTTGCCTACGGAGTCGGAAAAGAAGGAAGAAGCAGTTGAGGATCCTTTAATGTCCTATCTTATGAAGTCGCCACCTCCGTACGTACAGGGTGCCGCAGCCCCGGCGGTTCCTCCTGAGCCTATCCTTCCACCTATTCTCCCTTTGCCTGTTCCTCAACCTGCACCCGTTCTTCCGACTGTTCCTGATCCTTTGCCTGTTGCTATCCCTACTGCTCCTCCGCTTCCACATACTCCTGCTCCCGCTACTGCTCCTGCTCTGTTAACTCCTGCTGTTGCTTCTGTTTCTACTCCTTCACTTGTTAGTCCTGTGTTTGAAGAATGCGTTCTTCAGCATTCCCATTGCAGAGGAGAGTAGAGACCTCTTCGGTTTTTCTCTTGGTGGACGCAGCTTCCGGTTTAAACGCGCTCCTCAGGGCTACTGTGAAAGTCCATCGATTTACCGTCAAGTCTTGAAGGGTCAACTGGATGCGTTTAGGTTGCCGGCTGGTGCGGCCTTAATCCAATACGTCGATGACCTATTGGTGGCTGCTGATACTCAGGACATTTGCAAAATTGCTACGGTGTCGTTGCTGCAACACCTCTGCGAGTTAAATCACAAGGTGTCACCTTCTAAACTCCAATATTGTTGTCAAGAAGTAACCTATCTAGGTCACTTAATGTCAAAGGAGGGAAGGCGGTTGACCCCAGAGAGAATTGCAGCGATTGCGCGAATGGCTGTGCCAACAACCCAAAGAGATGTGCGTGCCTTTTTAGGTATTACGTCGTACTGCAGGCAATGGATTCCTAATTTTTCATTGCTAGCGAAACCATTAGTGGCTCTCACGTGCAAGGATGTTTCAACTCCTTTACCATGGACGGAAGAATGTCAGAAAAGTTTTTCTGAATTACGTGATTCATTGTGTTCGGCTCCTGTGTTAGGTACTCCTAACTATAGCAAGCCGTTTACATTATATGTTCACGAGAGGGAAGGTTGTGCGTTGAGTGTCTTAACGCAACCTTTTGGTGGTAAGCAACGTCCATGTGCATATTTTTCCTCGACCTTGGACCCGGTAGCTAGAGCATTGCCGAGTTGTTTACGAGCAACGGCGGCAGCTGCGGTCTCCATCCGACAATCAGCAGGATTGGTCATGGATAATATGCTTACGGTGATGGTTCCGCATGCAGTCGACACTCTTTTGAATCGTACGAAAACTCAGCACTTGACGAGTGCGAGGTTGTCTGGGTACGAGTTGACGCTGTTGGCAAGTCACATTCAAATAAAACGTTGTAATGTTCTGAACCCGGCAACTTTGTTACCAATTAGCTCAGAGTCAGATGAAATAACAGAACACGATTGTTATTTGAGGACAGAGGAGGAAACAAAAGGTCGAGTGGACCTTAAAAACACCCCATTGGAAGACCCAGATGGAACACTGTATGTGGATGGTTCATGTTTCAAGTTGCCGAATGGCGATGTGACTACTGCTTATGCTGTTGTAACATTGAATACTGTTGTTGAGACTGCGAGATTAAATCAGAATTCTGCCCAAGCCGCAGAGCTGATCGCTCTCACTAGAGCGTGTGTGTTAGCGAAAGGGAAACGTGTGAATGTGTTTACCGACAGCCAATATGCCTTTGGCATTGCACATAGTTTTGGACGGTTGTGGAGAGAGAGAGGTTTTCTAACATCGCATGGTACGAAGATTCAGCATGGCCAGCTTGTGAATGATATTTTGGATGCACTTACATTGCCTAAGCAAGTGGCGATTGTCAAATGTAGTGCGCATCGTAAGGTGACGGATGATGTTGGTTGTGGTAATGCGTTTGCGGATGAGACTGCTAAGGAGACTGCCCGGAACCTTAGTACTCGAATGTATGTGACGAGTTCGGTTAGGTGGCCTACAGAATCGAGTATGTGTGAGGACACTATCGAGAGTGTGAAAGCAATTCAGAATGAGGCCACCGAGACTGAAAAGACGAAGTGGAAAGAAAGTACGGGAAAGTTGGATGCAAGTGGTTGTTGGATTGATTTATCGGATCAGAAAAGGTGGATGTTGCCCGATGCGTATGTGCTGGCCGTTGTGACAATGGCGCATGGGTTAGCACATATTAGCGCGAAAGGTATTTGTAAGTTGCTGTGCCCTGTGTGGAAGAATGATGGTATTACGAAATGTGCTGAACGCTTGGTTAAGAACTGTATGGTGTGTATGTTGTACAATCCTGGTAAGGGAACCCCAACTCCTCCTGGCAGTTTTGCTCCCCCTTCATGTCCCTTTGAGGTGATTCAATTGGACTTCATCCATATGGAGCGATGCAATAACCTGAAATACGTTTTAGTTTTGGTTTGCGCATTCTCCCGATGGATCGAGGCCTATCCTCTCAAAGACAATACTGCTTTGTCTACTGCGAAAATCCTACTGAAGGAATACTTTCCTCGGTACGGAATGCCTAGAGTTGTGTGGTCAGATAACGGAAGTGAGTTTGTGGGGAGTGTGATGAAGAGTGTGTGTAAGGGCCTTGGAATTAATCAGAAATTCCATAGCGCCAACCATCCCCAGTCAGCTGGTTTGGTTGAAGGGTATAACGGCACCCTTAAACTAAAGCTAGCAAAGATTCAGGCTACGACTGGTCTCTCGTGGCCTGACGCTTTACCCTTAGCATTACTGTCAACTAGGGCGACTGTACACTCCCGAGTAGGGCTTAGCCCCTACGAAATAGTGTTCGGTCGTCCTGCGAATGTTTGGGGGGTTCCTAGGCCAGGTGCGTTCTGTGATCTTGAGTATCCAATGTTGATTGATTATCTTCATGACTTGACTGCTAAACTGAGGTTAATTCACCAACAGGTTCACGAAGCACTGCCGACGCAGACGGAGGGTCCAGGCCACCAGCTCCAGCCCGGAGATTGGGTGGTAACGCGAAACTTTTCGCGCAAGAACAATTTGGATCCCAGGTTCACTGGACCCTACCAGGTCCTCCTTGCCACGAGAACTGCAGTTCGTCTTGAGGGACGGAAGAATTGGGTGCACGCCACCCACACCAAAAAGGTCCCTATTCCGTTGCCGGCAGACTCGTGGGTGAGGAGAGGCATTGCATCAACTGAAACCGAAGGATTGCCGGCGATTGTACCTTTCAGTGACGCACAACCTGTCGGAGAATCCTCAGTGCAGCAAAAAGACACTGTTGAACATTTGTCATCAAAAGACTCAAGACCAGAACATTCAGCTGATCAACAGGACGCTGTCCCTTCGACGGATCCTTTGTTTGACGAACAGACACGTCCTGGGAAAACCCGATACTTTTTGCGATCTAGCACCAGAGACTAATAAAAGATCCTGTTCTGTCCCTTGACAATTGCATTATCCCGTTTTCCACGATCAATTTGAACATTTGTATCATTGTGATTATTTTTGTATATATTCATTGAGTTTCGTTCCTTACACTTTTTGCTTCCACAGCTGAGAAACATTGTTTTCGCATATATATATTTGTGAAATAAAGGCCGTAGGGCCGCGCGCGTACTTCCTTCTGGTTAGTAGGTCTTGACACTAGGTTAAAGACCGTCGGTTCCTGGGAACTCCTAGGGATTGACTACTGTTACACAGAACGAAGTGCGTCAAGAAACGTTGCGGACGGTCGTAGGGGATGGCATTTTCGAAGCTGATGGACTTGGAAGGAGCTCAAGCGCAAAGATTCAAGCTGCAGCAACTTAGTCGTACCAAATGTTTTATGTTCCAAATATTCGTATTGTTTTTGACTGTTTCTGCATTATTGGCGGGTGGGGTGTATTACACGATGTCTTACTTCTTACCTTCTGCCATACCTACTCCTACCCCTGACCTTAAACTCACCTCCAGTGCTTCTCCTCATTCTTTTCATATCTTACCTGAACACGAGCTAGACGTGCAGAATTCCGCAATAATTCCTTTATTCAGCTCCTTCACCAGCATCAGTTAGTGGTTAACACTACTAATTGTTGGGTGTGTGGGTTGATGCCACATACTACGGATAAGGGAATTCCATATCTGGTGTTACCGTATAGTTCCCAAGGGTCTGCTCGAGCATTTCAAACAATGTTTCGAAGCGCACTAGGTTTCCACCCCATTCGAGAACCACGTTCCCCCTACTCTGGTCCTACCTCGTACCAGAAACCTTTGTCTATAGCAATTGAAGACTTAGATAGCGATATCTATGATCCCTCGCTTATTCCTGAAGAAGAGGTACAAGCCTATAGGGTCCTGAGTAGAGGCGAGTATAGTGTGTTCACTAGTGAAAAACAGCTTAAAAGCTCGCCTCCGATATGGGTCGTACCCCACATTGGTAATTTTTGTCTAATAGGTCGTGGCCGAAGATCGAAAGCCCGACTTGGAGAGAGTGCTTGCACTGAAAATTACATTCTGCCGATGGTCTCGTCCCCTGTGTTTTTGGCTGCCAAGGGTACATACTTTATCTGTCATGATCGTGCGTATGCATGGTTGCCCTCTGACTTCATGGGCTCATGTTTTATCGCAAACTTGTTGCCTCCGACGTTTACTGTAGATGCAGATTATCACAAGACTAGAGTTGTGAGAGGCGTAATTAGCGAAGAGGATACTGCCGGTCAAGAGGCAGGAGACTTTTTCAAGGGTTTCCTCCCGTTTTGGGGACCTATGGTTAATAGTAGGAACCTGAGACAGTTGACTCGAGTGGTAGAATCGACAGTTAATATTACTGCCAGTGCCCTTGGTAATATCACCACTGAACTTCAGGCGGATAGACTTATGACGTTACAAAACCGTATGGTTTTAGACGTGATCTTAGCAGATCGAGGTGGGGTATGTAAGGTGATCCATTCGAGCTGCTGTATTTTCATTCCTGATAACGCTCCGACTGTCTATCAAGCCATCTCGAAGTTGCATAAGATCTCCGAATCCATACACGTGGATGTAGGGGATTGGACGCTGCTTGGATGGTTTTGGGGCCTGATGTCGACTTGGGGTTGGAAGATTCTGATGATCATCGGAGTCGTTGTGGCGTTCCTGTTCACGTGTTGCCTTTGTGTGCAGTGCGGTCCTGCCTTATGTGGCCTCTGTGCTACAACGTGTATAAGACAGCCACCTGTTACCAAGGGGACTCGGTTGGACAGAGCTATGCTACAGCAACATCTCGATGGTCTGATGAATATCGAATATGATTCCGACTAGTGCTTGCCTACATGAGGGCAAAAGGAGCGTCTGAGGTTCCGTGACAATTATAAGTGGTGTTTTCGACTCGCACGAATATGGTCGAGTCTGGTATCTATGAACCGCAAATGACGAGTTTAGTAAGTGTGCGCAGTTTCGCTGTGCTAACTTAAACCGTTCGTTTGTTATGTGGGTTTTTCATCTGTACCCACGGGTTCCATCTTAGCTACGGCATCCATTTTGTCTCTTGCCCTCAAGTAGCCAGCGAACGGATGTTGTCCGCTTCGCGACCCTGGGACTCCCAAGATATTTGCGGGAGACACATGTCCTTTGTAAGTGTCTTTATGATGAGGGGGATGATACTGTAAGGCAGATGGCCCCGCTCGAGGCTCATCTTGCCGTGCCGGTTTATTGTCTCAGCCGTGCATCTCATTAGGCACGTCCCTTTGATGCCTGTATCTCGTGTTTCCTGATACCTCCCCTTTTACACCCTTTCCGATCTCCCCACTGTCTCCATCTTCCTCTGCACCTGTCTTTGTTCCTATTTCGATCTGTTTTACTGCCGATTGGAATGCACTAATGTTGGGAAGATGGGTTTTTTACAGTTGGGAACCGCCAAATGTTTCCGCACTTATGTTCCGGACCTTGTGTGTATCAAAGTGACCAAAGCGACCCCTCTGGGGGATAATTGTGGGAACCGGGTTGTAAACCTTTGTGTATCATGTTGTCCAATGGGTAAATTCTGTATAAAAGGAGCGATCCACAGAACCAATTTGAAGCAGTCTCCCCAAGTTGCACGTGTTGTACTTGTCGTGACTTCTGTGTTCCCTGCAGTAAATAAACCTTGAATCTTTGACGCCGAAGGAAGTGTCCCGTGTCTCTGTCATCTGTACGCCGGAGCAGGTTACCCACGAAGGTTTCAGGTGTTGTGCCCTGGCACCGCTGGGTTCTAAATAACCGAGTCCTTCACCCCCACCCTGATTCCTGTGGATTTCCCCCACACTAACTGGAATAGCGCTTATTGGAGCCTGCTTACTAGGCTGAACCGGGGTCGCTTGGGTCCGGCGTGCCAGTGCCACTTCAATCTTTGATAGTCTCAGATCAACCGAGTATAATCTTTTAAGGAATGGCTCAAGGAGGACTGATAGGTGCTCCTTTATTATAGTACTGATGTCACTACTATTCAATGGAGGGGTAGCGAGAACCATAGTCGGATTAGTGCTAGATTTAGTGTTACCAAAAACAAATACCCCACTCGGGCCACAGGGAGCTAAAGGAGACTTTTGTATCTTGGCACCTCGCCCCTTCCTTTTTTTGTTTGGAGGTTCTTTGTTAATGCCACCCAAAGCCTTCATCCCTCTTGTCATTAGCATAGCCGGGCTACTCACGCTACTCTGGGACTGTAAGGAGGGCTGTTCTGGGCTAATGGGGAGCAAGCTTGGTGACCTTGGCGAGGGGTGATCATTGGAAGCAGCTACATCTGGTTTTAGGTGAATAACTGGTAACTGAGCACATGGCAATGATACCCTACTTAAGAGAGTGGGATCAAGGGAGAGTCTACGTTCCGTAGCCTCAATCTCATGAATTAGTACCGATTCCACTCTTATAAGAAAAGCGTCAAGGGTACCCACCACCCTGCCCCCCACTTTCCTTTTGTTCATAATAAAGTTTTCAATCAGATACTAATAACCCACTGTCAAACCCCCTGCAATCAAATGCATCAGTGCAGATTAAAAGAGCTTATAGTTCGAGATTGGAGAAGTCAGTAGGGTGGCCCAGCCGGCCTCTTCTGGCCTCTGACGGTCGCAGGGGGCCCCGCCCTTGTACCGAGCTTCTCCTGGAGCTGCCCGCGCGCGTCCCGCATTGCGTGGGGGAAGACAGCGCTTTAAGCGAAGGCAATTCAAACCTGATCATTATTGAAAATGATTTGGAAGGGTCATCTTGAAAGTATTAGATCACACCATTGCTGGACCTATTTATGTGCTGATAAGCATTAATTCAGTTGAAATACCAGAACTTTGGGAGTCCTGGTGACATTAATAGCACTTGTGATGATCCAGAAGACCTGATTGCCTGATGATGGTGAGTGTGGTTCCAGAATGTTACTATCAGAGGCCAGTTTAAAAGATTTTTTAAGCATATCACTATGGCCCCCACTATGCACGTGGAATGGCATAGAATAAATGTCTATCAAAAATTATATAATCTTAAAACTATCTTTAGCAAACAAGAAGTGGTGCTATTCACACAAAAAAAAATCAGCTCAGCACTTACCTCGGTCTTTCTCAGTGAGGATTGTTCTCTCAGGGAGCAAGGATATGACCACAGGTTGCAAGTGGCGTTCTGCACCATAGACAGTCATTTGTATCATCAGTATTTCAACTTGCAACTTGTTTGGAGAATAAATAAGGCTAGACAAAACATGAAGTGATGTTTCATGTAGCAGTCTGGTTTTAAATTTCGATGCACAAAAGTACATTTTAACCTAACGTTTTCTTCTATGGAGAGATCCAATGATACCACTCACTTTGATCGATTGTCCAGATCAATATCAGCTGGATCTTGAAGCATATTATAGGTGGTGGAAGCCATATCCGAGTCGCCTCTCCGCAGCTGCACCTTTCTCCAGCATTAACCTTTTATTGCTCCAGAGTCTTGCAAAGAGCCTTGAATTGACTCACATATAGCCACTTCGTCCAAGACAAGGCTATCATTTTCACTGTTGAAAAGTCTTCTCCACCCATAACACTTTATCCAGGAATGAATGACATGAGCTATTCACGGTTACTGGTTATTATTCTAGCTTTGTTCCAGATCATAGTTCTAGGGTCCTACAAGTGTCAGAGTTGCCCTAACCTGGTGACCCGGATCAAAATGGAGCGACACTTCCCTGAACCTTCTTATGATCAGGCAAAGGATACTTACGCTGGTCAGCAGGAGACTCAGGAAAATTAGAATGGGACAAGAGAGAAAGAAGCAGAGACACTGGACAGCTTCATCAGCATATGTAAATCAGCCTTGGGCCTGCTCCAATGGAACCAGGCATTTTCTGATCAGGAATCGCAGCAGCCCAGACCATTTTCAACCTATTTCTTTCTGATATGAATTCATCAACAAACAACATCATGCTTGCATTGTTTAATGAAATGTTAACAATTTATTATCAGAAGCAAAATGGTCTATCATGTTCATCATTGTGATTTACAAAGATTTCAGAAGATCCTTGCAACCCAAAGTATTCATTAATCAATCAATCAATAAGTCAATTGTAAAACACACTACATACCCGTGAGGGTCTCAAAGCGCTGGGAGGTGGGGGGGCTGGTGGGAGGGCTACTGATCGAACAGCCAGGTCTTGAGTATCCTCCTGAAGGTCTGGGTCTGTCTTAAGCTCAGTGGGAGTGTGTTCCATGTCTTGGCGACGAGGTGGGAGAAGGATCTCCCACCGGTGGTTGTTCTTTGGAAGCACGGGACGGTGGCGAGTGAGAGGTCGGCGGAGCGTAGCTGGCTGTTGGGGATGTAGAAGGAGAGCCGTCAGTTGAATTAGGCTGGGCCGGTCTTGTGGAGTGCCTTGGGTGCATGGGTGAGGAGCTTGAAGGATATCCTCTTGTTGACAGGGAGCCAGTGCAGGTTTCTCAGGTGGGAGGTGATGTGGCCGTGGCGTGGTACGTCGAGGATCAGTCGTGCCAAGGCGTTTTGGATGAGTTGTAGTCGTTTGATGAGCTTGGTCGGGGCTCCCGTGTAAAGGGCGTTTCCGTAGTCGAGTCTGCTTCTGACAAGGCCTAGGTGACTGTCTTTCTTGTACCTGTCACGATCCATCTGTAGATCTTGCGGAGCATGCGTAGGGTGTTGAAGCAGGAGGAGGAGACGGTGTTGACTTGCCCGGTCATTGAGAGCGTTGAGTTGAGGATGATTCCCAGGTTGCGTGCGTGGTCGGTGGGTGTTGGGGCTGCCCCCAGTGCCGTCGGCCACCAGGCTGAAGGGTTGGAGCCGAGGATGAGGACCTCCGTCTTGTCCGAGTTCAGCTACAGACGGCTGGTCTTCATCCATTCGGTGATGGCCTTCATTCCTTCGTGGAGGTTGGCTTTGGTTTATGATTAATATTATTATTATTAATAATAATATTGATATGAATATGATTATTATCTAACGTTTTCCATCAGAGCGTATTGGTTCTATCCAATTACCTGCCTTCTAGTAGACATTTTTGAAAATATATGCCCATTTAAATGCGTACAAAAATTATCTATGCCCTGAAGAAGCCACAAAGAAATGTATTGCAGTGATGAAATATGTTGGGTATTTTCTGATTAATAACTGCATAATTGCCATTACATATCTAGGGCAGTAATTGTTTTGTGAACCTATATTTTGTATCACTCAACACACTTTTAAACTGAGGTTTCACTTTGGAAGCAAACATGGAATTATTGTTAATAAAAAAATTAACTACAAGAAATAGAAACTTTTTTGCCTAAAGTGAACTCTCAAATCATGGGAATAAATTGCCGCAATATCTCTGTTTTTCATTGGCATCGGTTTATTCTAGCGCTTTTCAAAAATATAAAATTCACTTAAATCCACCGCACTCCTAACCCTTACGCCCACGTGAATCCCAGTTCTAGATTCTCATGAATGGGGAAAGGTTTACAAGGAAAAGTATTTTACCAAGAAGAATCTCCTTGGAAAGCCACATACAATCAAATTGACATGACTGTCCCCGAGGTTGGATTTCACCTTAAAAGATCAGTCTGTTTTCTGGCGACAAAACATGGCGCGATTTTATCATATTTATTTAGTTTTACCTGGTTGATCCATGCATGCTCTCACTCGAATAAAACATGCTTCATTTTTACATTGCTCCGATAGATTTCTGCAGTAATAATGTTTTACGGAAGTAATTATGTGCGCTTAGTTATAATTCATGACGAAAATGCAAATGCAGCCTTATTGAAATTACAAATACATCTGGTTGCAAAAATCATCGGTGACATTTATTGGATGGCTTTGTTTTTTGTTCTTTTATTATTAAAATGATATAATCTTGTAATTATGAGCAGTTAGACCTTTGCTGAGAAAGTCGTGCTGGAAAGTTAGTTAACCCCTTCATTGCTTGCATGATATTATCCCCTCTCTGTTGATTTCACCTTTTTATCATCGCCATGTTGGAAAAAGTCAGTAGAGATAGATTCATGTCACGCCAAACTTCTCTCATACAGAGCTCATATTTCACGTGCATGGGCCGTTTTTTATGAAGGACTCCACCTGTCAGAGTTGCTACTTTAGGATAGATCATCAAATGTGTTCTGGGTCACCAATGGTCCAAATTTCTGACTGTTTCGAATCTTCTGATTATTCCAAGGCTGCATGCAGCGCTGGTGCAGCACATTGATGTTACTGCTCCGCCGCTAAGTTACTCCTGACCGTGCAGCCAACTTCATTAGTTGACCGCTCTCTGGGCCATGTGATGCTCTGTAGAAAAATTGGCAATCGTGTTTTTGTTATAGCTGGAGGGTTTTCATTTCACCAGAATCACCATCTTGTATCAAACTTTTATTGGCATCATTACCCCTTTCCCCGTACCGGTCCTTACACCATGATATCTCCCTGCACTGCCTTGCAGCTTTAACTGCTTTCAAACCTCTCCAAGTGAGCCTAAACCAGTCAATAACAGTAAGAACCTTAACAGGGATGGCTCCTCTGCTAAGGCAGAGGAGTGTCCCCCCACTACTCTCAAAGAAGTGGAAAAGGGCTGGTGTCATAGGGAGGAAGAGTGGTTCATGCATTTAAGTACGCATGACGGTTTGGTCGGCCATCTTGGGCTGGCCAAAGTCATGCACACTTTGCATGTTCTCCACCAGGCTGTAATGTATGCAGTACGAAAACAGCAATACAGTCAAAATGCAAAACAATAACAATTCCAAACTGAATCAGAAAAATAGAGAAAAATCTATTAAATTAAAATATACCAAAATGACAAAAATCCAATAAAGAGATACGGAGATAGGGATAGCGCCAAGAAGCACAAAGAGCAAATGACATTTAATGGTCACATTATATAGGGACCTAAGCACAATGTAACACTGACCGTGACAGAACATGGGTCAGATCCACCAACCAGGTTCATCCTGGTCAAATATTTTATCTTTCCACTTCAGTCCATTAATTCCCACTCTGCCTCAATTGTACACTTTTATAGGACCTCATAGAGACTCACCTGGCAGGAGCTGGTGGGTGGGCGGAATGACACCTTGCCCTGCCCTAACCAATGAGGTAAAAGTTTCCTGGGGCAAACCTACTCACTTTTGGAATTTTCAAAATGGCAAAAATCTGTGGCCACAAACAAAGTGGCATCTGAAGGCTGAGTTTGTGGTTGGAGAGTGTACTAGGGTATCCCTAGTTTCCTTCCACATGTAACACCAAGATTCAAGTCAAAGTAGCAAGTGAATTGTAGTTTTTACTCTCAGTCTGGAGACAATGGTAGACTTGAAGCCATGTTCACCTGGTCCCTGTAGTGGATGGCACAATGAGTGCTGCAGACCACTAGTGGCATTTAACTTACATGCCCGGGTACATTTTGCACCATATACCAGTGTTGTATAGGTAAGTTAAATATACCAACCAGGAATTGGCCAGCCTGAGTGTTAACAGGGTAAAATGCAGAGTTCTAAGAGACATTTTCAGGGAATATGGAATGTGCACTGTTGGCACTGGGAACAGATAAAACAGTTATTTAAGGGCCTCTAATTTCTGGAGGAAAAGAGTTGATTCCAGAGGAGAATCCAGCCATTACATTCTCTCCCCATACTATGGAGTAAAGTTCATTGTAGGAGAGTAGGATCTGCTTACTAAGGTTACTACCACTTTTTGCTGGTGTTCCACTGTTTCTCAACCTTAGCCTGACTGGGGCCCTGCTAACCCGGACCCCGGCCTAGCTGCTTCCTCTCTAAATTGATTGCACGTACATTAGGTACACTCCAGATTGGTTACTGGGTGTCCCTTGTGAGTCCCTAGTATATGGTACATTAGGTACTAATGGCATAGGTACCCCAGAGGCCTACCAGGAGCTGAAGCATGTATTATGCCACCCCTGGGAAGCTTCCAAAATGGCACCACAGGTCTGCTACTGCAGCCTGGGTAAGCTGGTGCATGCATCCCTTACTAATATATAGGTTACCTATATCTACCTTTAATCACTGACACATATAAACCTATAAGTCACTCCTATGGCAGGCCTTATCAATCCTGAAGGCAGAGTGCTTGGTTTTGTGTGAGAGGGAACCCATGCATGAGCTCGGACCCTATGCAGCTTTCGGAGCCTATTCTCTGAAGCTGTTCTGTGATGCAGCCAGAACCACTCTTAAGTGCATTATAACCTCACAGTAAATGCTAACTTTAGAACAGCTGCATGGAAACATGTTGTGTTTGGTGTCAATTACTTTGGAATCCTACCCCCATGCCAGCGGGGGTAGAATTCCACCCTTCTAGAGGGAGAGACATGTACCCACTGACCTAACCGGTAATAGTCTAAAAGTACCCTAGCATCCAAAAATGGATGCTGCAGCCACAGACACGGGTCTGACTTCCTGCTTCTGGACAAAACTACAGCAGGGGAGGCCTGGACAATAGGTTTCCTGTCCCAGGGAGGTATTACCACCTCCCAGACAGGCTTTAGTGTATTGGGGCATGGTGGGGGGACTCTGAGAGTGCTTTTCAGACAATGCTGGGGCACACTTGGTGTCCCAGTGCATACCTCAGTTCAAACCAGTTGCAGGGGTACTCAGCCCCTGCTCTGGCGTGAAACTGGACAAAGGAAAAAGGGTGTAACCACCCCTCTCCTCTGACCCTACCATAGGTGGGTCCCCAGAGTATGTCCAACCCCTTTTACTAGTATAAGTATGGTATCCCAGTCCTTAGGACATCAGATTACACCTGGATGAACTATGCGACATATATCCTGGAACTTCGACATTCTACATGCCTAGAAGACGGAAGAATCTCCCTTGGGGTCAAGGAGTGACTTTCCTGTTCAAACAGGCATGAAAGCAGCATCTTGCCGGTTTGCATTTTCAAAACTCCCGCCGGACTCAAAAGTATTTGTGACTCAGGACACAGACTTCCAGACTTCTCATAGGCCGACACGAGATCCCAGAAAAGCTGAGACCCGCAGCTCTCACGAGTCACGTGGGACCGGAACTCCTGGACTGTGTGCACATTTGCTAGTGCATCAACTTCCTGAGCTTTCCTAAAGTTGTGCATTGGGCTACTTGCAGTCCAAGCCCTGAGCACCATCTGCACCAAAAGATTGTGTGCCTACACTCCACGAGTGTTCCGTGAGCCCGCTTCTAGCATTTTAGCTTGAGGCCCCTTCGCGATCCCTGGTCCTTCGACTCGTGGGTCCCCACGAAGGTAACTCTTCACTCTCTTGGGCTTCCCTGGTTGCTCCAGATGTGCCCTGACTACCCACCAAAAGGTGAGTCCATCAGACCTTGCTGGTCTGCAAGAAAGACAATCTCTGCTTTCTGCGTGGGTTGCTGTTTCCAAGGCTTGTTGGGTCCAATCTGGAAACCGACACTGCAGCACTCGACATCCTTCATGGGACAGCTCGATTCCAGCATCTGGTTGTCGTTGAAACCTCCTGGTCCTCGTGACTAAAGAGTTAAGCTTCACCTTCTTCACATGAAATCAACCAACATCGTTGGGCATCCGCTCATCGCCTTTCTGGTCACTTGCAAGTGACCCAGACTCTGCCCCCTCTGCTTTCAGGTTCTTCCCATCTCCGATCCACCCTTGGATCCACCGGACACTTTGCACTTGGTCACCAGTAGCATTTTATAGCAGCTCGCCATAGAAATCGACGACGATACCCGACACAAAAAGAAACCTATGCACCCGGCTTCCCTGGGTGAGGTAACTCGAGTACTCCAGTGCTCCCGTGGGTATTGACTCTGGAACTGCCGAGTTCTAAAGGGGTGTGCTCCAAGTCCTCTTCTAAGTGTCCTTAATCTGTAAATTTCCAACGGCGACTTTCCCCAGAGAAGATAATGGTGATTCGCGGCTGTGTTTAGACACTGCACGCGTCCCCTGTGGGTCCCCTGTGTCACTACCATGGGTGGTTCCTGATGGCCCCAGCAATTCTACAGGCTCTAGGTCTGATCTCTATGTCGGTCATGGCTCTTATACTACTATCCAAATATATGGTTTGGTACGCCCCTATGGCTCAACGTATGTTGCGCTAATTTATTGTGTGCTAATTAAGTTTACTGAAAGTACTTTTGCCTCTAGCCTCATAAAGATACTAGAGGGATGTGTTTAGATTACATGTATTTTATATATATACCTGGGGTGGTTCTCCTTTCATTTGGTCATTCTCGAGATTATATTCTGGTAAAACAAGCTGCTTTACATTCCTCTAAGACTTAGCCTGAAGGCTGCTCTCCACAGCTACCACTAGGTTAGCTTTCTATAAAAGTTGTCTTAAACCTACTATCAATAAGGGTCATTTGGACTGGTGCAAGGTACCCACTAGAATAGTGGACAGCATATGTCAGGGCAACTTCTCACATTCCTCACTTGATTTTTCCTTTACCACTTAGCACTAAACCAAGCATTGGTTACATTAGGTTTCTCTATTTTATTTCCTACTAGCAGCCTGTCCCGACGTTGTCCGGGTATGAATTGTTGCCGGCCAGTAGTATATTGTTTTGTAGGATTTCGTTTTGATAGCATTTCTTATCTGTGACAGGCCTGTGAAACGCTCCGATTCACAGTGCACTGCTGATGCACTTAAGAATGTGCGTTCAGTAGTGTGTGAACGCGAGTTTCCCTACTTTATTTTTCCCTGCAATATTATATAGCCCGAACTCGACAACATGGCATGAGCACAATTTACATTACAGAAGAACACATTCATTTGTGTTAGGCACGGGGAGACAAAGCGATTTGCCTGGAATCACAGGATGTTGAGCTGATGCCGAGATTCGAACATAGCTTCCCAGCTCTAAAGTTCGCAATTCTAGAACTTGTGGCGGGAGGTGTGTCTAAAAGCATATGTCGGTGCTGGCCATCAATGAGAGAGACCTGTGCATTTTTCAAGTGGGTGGTGAAAAAATATGAGTATGTTGCTGGAGATGTGAGCCGCCGTGCCACCAATGTACTTACACCCATTATTCCGCAACTTTCTTTCTGCATACCATCACTCTGTCCAATTTCTAGGACTTATATCTTCTCTGTATTCAATTTTAAAAAGTTCAAATTCATCCACTGCATGACAGCCGACATACAGCAGGCGAAATCAGCGGGTTTGAAGTCTACAGAATGGGACATGGAAACTATCAGCTGGGTGTCATCAGCGTATGACACCAGCTTAAAGCCCAGGTTCTTTATTATCTTGGCCAGAGGGGAGACATAAATATTAAACAGGGTAGGTGATAACGCAGAACCCTGAGCAACTCCTCCCGGCAGGGTAAAGTTGTCCAACTGATGGCCGTTCCAGGAGACAACTTGCTCCCTGTCCGACAGGAAGGATGAGAGGAGATCTAACGCTAGGACCTTGACACCGATATCCTGCAGCCGTTGGATAAGTACCTCATGGTTTACGGTGTCAAAGGCCGCCGTGAGATCCAGTAAAATCAACATGACCCTACCTCCCTCATCCATTCCCATCTGGATTTCTTCCGCTGCCGTCAGCAGGGCAGTTTCCGTGGAATGATTTGCCCTGAAGCCATGTTGAGTGCTATCAAGAATGTGCCATGTCTCTAGATGTGCGGATAATTCCACGTTCATGGCTTTTTCCACTAGCTTGGCTGGCAGCGGCAGGCAGGAAATGGGACGGTAGCTCTTCTCGTCTGAGGGGTCTAGCTTGGGCTTCTTTAACAGAGGCCGAATACAGGCCTTTTTCCAGGTTAGTGGAAAAACTCCTGAGCTCAGGACCTGATTCAAAACCGGCAGAAGTAGAGCGCTTCATTCTGCCGGTGCCAAATGAAGCACAAAAGGTGGACAGGGATCCATTGGAGAGCCTGATTTGGTGTTCAGCAGTGAATCGGCCAGCATGTTAACATCTAACGGGGAAAACGATTAATTGTGCTTTACATACACCGTCACCCCTGCTTTGCTCTGGCAGTATCCTATCTGCTGATGTAGACAGATCATTATAAATAGCTAGCACCTTATTCTGGAAGTAGGTCGCCATTTTATCAGTAAATGCCTTATCAGGTTGAAAACTCTCACTCTGGGGGCAGCTCAGTAAAGTATTAACTGTGGAGAATAGCTCTCTACTTGAGGGTCCAGGTCTTTAAACACACTTACCTGCTGAAGCAAGTGTTTTCTCTTTCTCCCCTGTCACCCTTATACTCTGGCTATCTTCAATGTTCTGAAGTTTTACTCAGAACATGCATTGACCCTCCTGGGCGGAAGTAGTGATTTACCATGGTGTCCTGCATTCGCTAACATCTGGGTGTTAACAGACTGTCAGACCACCCCTATTGATTCTGAAATCACTCCACTGGAGTTCTTGGCGCAAGCAATAACAAAGATTTAGTGTTAATTTGAAGTCACTCGGTGAGAGTAGTCAACCCTTTTAGAGACAATTAATCAGATGTTAGGAAGTCCTCCTACTAGCTCTTCCAGAGGTAGGACATACTTGGCTTCTATGACTCCAAGTTCTATAGGTTGTTAGGAATCTAGTTCTGGTAACGCCATGCCAAGGTTTCTCCCAATGTCAACAAAAGTTCACTCAGGGATGGCACCAACTGAAAAGTTCTCTAGTGATCCTTGGTGTATTAGGTTGGCCCTTACACAGCCGTGAGATTGCCTACTGCATATTGTTTGTCTTTGTACCTTAAGAGGAGCCGAAAGAGGAATCGCCAATGAAAAGGATTCTTTTCTTTTTCGCAGGTGTTTGGGCCGGGACGTCTTGGAAGAGTAGTATAGTATCTCCCCTAAATATTATGGGGTCACTCTGGCGAGTCGCCTGTAAGATTTTTTCTGTCATGTGAAAGTAGTGAACCATAGTAAGGACGTCCTAAGAGGAATTATTTTGCTACTGCTATGCAGATTGGACCCTTTGGGTGCAGTCCAGGAGGATCAGGCTGTCTTCCGTCACGTGAAGAATGTGAGCAAAAAGGGTCTGGACAAGGGCCTCGACATCTACAGGAGGGATTGTAGATGTTAGGTCCCTAATGTTCCATCTGGGGTGGTTTTCCAGGTCATCGAGTTTATCCTGAAATGAGGCATGATCTGTTCAAGCTTTTCGAGGTGGCCAGTGGGATCCATTTTGCCTTGAGTCTGGTTAGCCACTGTTGTTGTTCTAGGCCGGAGTCCGTTTGGCATAGGGAGTGGCCCAGTTCATTCAGGGCCCTAATCAAGTTATGGCGGAGAGATGCACTGTCCTTGCTAAATACCAACAGCAGCCTCTGGGTGTCCTCTCTTGTTGTCTGGGACTTGGAGTCCGGGTTGCCTCGACCTGAAGCCCGAGGTCGAGGCATTGGACTTCGAGAGTAGGTCTCGGATGGAAGAGGGACAGGGGTTTTTCGCTCTGCTCTCCGCCATTGCTGCTGGAGGTATACATGTCCGCAGCCCTCCTGTAGGTAGTTCAGTCTCCAATGGCACCCCCAGGGTGTTGACTGCATTCAGCCTCCATAGGAGCGCTCTGCTGTATGCCCTCTCAGGTTCACCAGCGGTTGGTGTATGAGTGAGAAGTTTATGGAGACAAGAATGGCACCCCACAAGGTGCTCTGTGCCTCCCCTGTTAGTCACCAGAGGGGCCCTGAGATCACTTATTTAGGTTGGGCCTCAAGGTGAGGGGCCGCTGCAGTCTCTCTCATCTTAAGTTATCCAGGCACTTTCCTAGTTACACCTTCCGGGCCCCTGAAATAGCTGGGCTGTTGACTCCACTTTGAAGCCTCCTATCTGTTGTTCTCGTTGTCCACGTTGTTCCACAGCCCTCCATGTCAGGGGAGGCCCCAATTCCTAGATTTGACTCCATAGAATGGAGTCCTTCATGTTGTCTACCTTCGGGAGTCACGACTCGCCACCAACGGTCTGGGTCATATAGCCTCCTCGAGAATTCCATATCTGAATCAATTATAGACATCTCAATGCCATCACTATTCGCCGCAAACATCTCTCACCACTTATCTTCATATTACTGGTGTTGGAACTGGCCCTTTTTGCAGGGTCATCCCCAAACTTTTTGCTTCTTCCTCCCTTATTTTTCCTGACCCGTGGTTGTTGGCAATAGGACTCTGCGCACTTTACCACTGCTGATCAGTGCTAAAGTGCATATGCTCTCTATGTAAATTGTTATTCTGATTGGATATACATGTTTGGCACATTTGTATCACCATGAAGTCCCTAGTAAAGTGCACTGGGTGTGCCAGGGCTGGTGATGACAAATGCTACTAGTGGGCCTGCAGCACTGATTGTGCCACCCACAGGAGTAGCTCCAAAATGGTGTCTCGGGCCTGCCACTGCAGCGCCTACGGGCGGTTTAGAACTGCCATGTCCTCCTGGTCCGCGTCCCCGCTGACCAGGCCTAACCCTTCCCTTTTCGTGCACACCAGTCACCCCTATGGAAGGCCCAAGGTACCCCCCTGGGCAGGGTGCAGTGTATGTGAAAGGTAGAGCATGTACTAGTGCAGGTACCATGCTCTGGTAGTGAATCACAGCCATTTTCGTTTTTCACTATTGTAAGGCTATCTTGCTCCATAGGTTAACATGGGGGATGCTGGCTACAGTGGTTAACAGCATTTCTTCCCATAGGAACAAGATAGGACATAAGTATCTAGTATCCCTGAACTCAGAATTTAATAATACATCTTTTAGGGAAGGTGGTTTTTAAATCCTGTGTTTGAGAACAGCACTTTTAGAAAGTTGCTGTTCTCTTGTCTGACCCTTCTGTGTGCCTGGGCCTGTTTGTGTATTGACTGTCTGGTTTGTGAGTGACAGGGGCTGGGGAATTCCCCCAGAGGCTGGATGAGTCAGCACTAGGCTGAGTGGAGCAATTGCTACCTGAGTGGTGGGAGGGGTTAGCACCTGGGCTGAATAGGGCTGTGCCTGCCTGCCACAATGCTGGCTCCACCTCCTGCTGGGCGGCTGAGGACTCTGCCCCTCGCTCTGAAAGGAAAGCTGCAGCCAGCAAAACAAAGTGCTCAGGATCCTCCCAGAACTGGTTCAGACCGGGCTCAGGGCCCACATGCACTGAGAGAACAAAGACTTTAGGGGTATAAGTACAGGACCCCTGACAACAGAAGATTAGATCATCCTGGAAATCAAGAAGGAACCTCTGCCAAGGAGAAAGCTGACTCTGAAGAAGGAAGACTGTCCTGCTGTTGCTCTGCTGGACTGACCTGCTGTTGCTTTGCTGCCAAGGAGAGGGGAAGGACTTTGCTGTGAGCTGTGTCCCCTGTCTTGTAAGGAATCTCCAAGGGCCTGAGAAGAGCTGGCTCCCTGTTTCCGAAGTCCCAGGAACAAAAGGACTTCACCCCCAGTCTCCCTGAACTCTGCTGAGAGAGTTCTGTCCTTCCTAGAGTGCTTGATCCAATTGTGGGGCCTCTGGAAGTTGAACCTGAGCTGGGAAGCTTGAGACTAAGCTGAGAACTTGTGAAGCTGAAAAGTGTCGCATCGCTCGCTTGCGGAGCGCATCCCCGACAGTGCGAGAAGTTTCCCGCCGCTACGAAGGTCGAGATCGGCGCAGCGTCTGACATCGCTGCCGGAGCCGTCGCACCCTTCGTTTGCGGAACGCACCAGACCGGTGCGGGAGAATCGAACATCGCTGCGAGTGTCGTCGCAGAGCCTGTCGTCGCTGGGTGAGATCGCCGCACCGCTTGCTTGCGGACCGCATCACGTCGCTGCGAACATCGTCGCAGAGCCATCGCATCGAGGAGCTGCGAGAGAGAGGGTCACCGCTGGACCGCGCATCGTCGCCCCGGAGATCGTCGCAGCCCCTACGAGATCATCGCATCGTGCCTTTGCGAGAACAGACTTCCCACGGAACCTACGCACCGGAATCTACGCAAGCTGCCTTCCTCCCCATACAGATCGGATTCGTCGCCACACGCCCGCTGCTGCAGCGGGGCTGTCGCATCGCCTCCCCAGGGTCTCAGGAGTAACGCATCGCTTGTTTCCACCGCACCAGCTTCCTGCTTGTGGAACTTTGTTGCATCTAAAAGGTACTGTGAGTAAACGTGACGCAACTGTGAACTTTTCACGCATCTGTGGATTATTTTAACGCAACTTAAAGAACTTTGATTGCAACCTGAAGAACTCTTTTGAAACCATATCCTTGAACTGTGTATGTTGGATTTTTACCGTTTTGGTCTTGTGTAGTTTAGAATAAATATCTTTATTTTTCCTAAACTGTTGTGGAATCAGTTTGTGGTGTTTTCACTGTGTTACTGTGAGTGTTGGTACAAATACTTAACGCATTGCCTCTGGTTAGCCTAGACTGCTCAGGCCAAGCTACCTTGAGGGCGAGCAGGGGTTATCTGAGAGGGTTATCTCCTTGTCCTGACTAGAAGCAAGGGTCCCTATTTGGACAGTGGTACCTACCTCTGCCAACTAGAGACCCCCAGTTCTAACATTGGTGGTCAGGCGGTGGGATTTGAACTTGTATTTGTACTTGACCCACAGTAATTGGTGTGCATCACTAGTGAGTGCAGACCATTACGCCACCGCATACTACTGGTTTTTGAGTTCTTGAATCCTGTTGTTGAGTAACTCTTCGGAAAGCATCATGTCTCAGAATGGGAAGGCACCCAGTGAGAGGGCAGAAGAAGCAGAATTAGAATTTTGCATTGAAGATTTGGGTTCATACAAAGTTGAGCAACTAAAGTACTTCTGCCAGCAGTTTGAGTGCCCCATAAAAAGCGCCTACAGAAAAGAGGAGCTACAGAGAATCTTGAGAGCCCATTGGGAGGCACAAGAGGAAGATGATGTGGATGTAGAAAATGCTTTTCAAAGCACAGATCTGCCAGTGGGCAGAGTAGGCTCAGGAGCTGGCAGCAACCACTCCGGTAGGGGCCTCACCCCAGAAGAGTTACAGGAAAATCAAAGAATAAGAGAGTATGACTTGGAAGTCATGAAAATGAAACTGAGGCAATTGGAAATGGAAAAAGAAAGGGCAGCGGAGGAGAGCAAACATGCCCGTGCCCTGGAGGAATTGAAATTGACCTTGGCCCATGAATTAAGAATGAGGAAACTTGAGATGGAGCTCAAGAGGCGTGAGGCTATGAGGGTCTCAGCTGAAGAAGAAACATGGGTAGCTCAAGAAGTGAGCTTTGCTGAGTTGGAGGTGGAGTCCAGCTCAGATGGTGGCAGCAAGATTATAGTTTCCAGTGCTGAGAAAAAGGTACAAACACCCAGAGATGTGGCGCCTGACTTGAGGGAGGGGGTCAACATACACCAGGGGATTCAGGTTTATGATATAGTTCCAGTGGAGTGCAGTGTCCCTGAAGTATATTGGGGGACTGGCACAGGGGACCATATCCCTAGTGGTGGGAGGGACACTCTACTGACTCTAGATGAGAGGTACAGGGAGAGGGGTTCCCCCATGGTAGAAACCTTGGTGTGTGTGTGTGAAGACCAGCCAGAAGAGTGTGGGTTGTGTGACAGAGGCAGTCAGATACTGTCTTGCCAGTCTCAGGAGAGTGGTGTGGGGTACTTGTGTGAGGCACTGGAGGGTGAGGCAAAGGGTAGCTTGGTTGACAACTGTGGGGGGCTGTGTGATTCATTTGATGGAGAGCATATTTTAAGTCCCTGTTTTCCAGAGCTATGCCAACACCCGGTGGAGTGTGAGTTCTCTGACCCCAGAGAGCTTGCGTTGGAGGCAGACCTCTTGGTGAATTCCAGAGAGTCTGAGGAGGCATTGGGGAGTGATCCCAAAAGGAGTGGCTTAGATATCTTCCAGACCTGTGAGGTGGAAGAGGTTCAGTGTAGCCCGGTTAGGTCCCAGTGTAGTAGGAGGGGTGTAGGGGCTCATGTCCGGTCTCAGTGGAGAAGGAATGAGTGTGGGACGGTGTGTCTCACAGTGCCCGAAACCCAGTCTCAGGGCCTGGAGGGTTCCTTAAGGGAACACCAGGTTGGGGACCTAGACTGTACTTGTAGGCCATTTGAGGAGGATCTCCCAGTGTCTGTTGAACGGAGAGTGCCTGTAACCAGGCCTTCATCAGTTCTGGTGTTTGGCAGTGCCGCTCCCTTTGGGAGGGTACAGAAGTCCAGACTGAGGGGTGAGAGGGGGAAGGAGTCCCCAGTGGGTGAACCAGTGGGTCAGGGACCAGTCGGAAGGGCTGAGTCTCCCAGGAGTGACCATGGTGACACCACTTCTGTCCTGGGGGATCTTCCCGCACTGTCAGGTGGACAGGGGCCGGGAGATCTGCGCCAGGCAGACTGTCACAGGACACCTGAGTTGTGTGTCACCCTCAAGGGGGTACTATGTGAGTCCCCAGAAGTCCTGTCGTGCCAGGCGAGTGTTCCACTGCAGGGGCTGGTCCCTGGGTGGGGAAGCCAGGTTCAGGTATTGTCTGACCTGGAGGCATTAGAGCCTAGGTTTGAGGGCCAGGTCCGGGGTGTCCCCCCTGACCTGGAATACCAGTTGCAGGATAGCACCCCTGAACTGTTGGATGAATGGTGCAGGGTACCTGCCACAGGTGCCCTGACTATTCTAGAAGGGGGTACCGCTCCAGGTGGGAGGGTACAGAGCCCCAAGGAAGAGGAGGACCAGGTGTGGGGAAGCCCACCTCAGCCTCCTGTCCAGCCGCCGGATAAAGGTCCGGGACTGGAGGGTCAGTGCCAGAATATCAGCCCTGAACTGACAAGAGGGAGAGTGGACAAAGGGTGTCAAGCACCTGGGGCTACTGCCCCCCACCCTCGAATGCCACAGGGGTTTGAGAGCCATGAGAGGCATGAGGCCTGGGTCTCATCCCTGATCACTGTTGGTGGTCACTGTGGCTTGCTGTTGGTCTGTTGGGACACACCTGTGAGGAAATTAAGGTTAGGTGCTGCACAGGTGGTGTCCACAGGTGAGGTGAAAGGTTCCACATGGATTGGCATGGTGGACCCCGAGAGTATGGATAGAGTGATACAACTGGGTTTAGGACGGCGTAGAACAGGACTGCCCTGCTTTTTGGGCCAGGTTCCGTGTTCTATCGCCTTAAGCAGGGAATCCCATCGAGGTATCGTTTGGTCTACCCTGGCTTTAGGCTGGAAGGGGGTTGTGTTGGAACTGGCCCTTTTTGCAGGGTCATCCCCAAACTTTTTGCTTCTTCCTCCCTTATTTTTCCTGACCCGTGGTTGTTGGCAATAGGACTCTGCGCACTTTACCACTGCTGATCAGTGCTAAAGTGCATATGCTCTCTATGTAAATTGTTATTCTGATTGGATATACATGTTTGGCACATTTGTATCACCATAAAGTCCCTAGTAAAGTGCACTGGGTGTGCCAGGGCTGGTGATGACAAATGCTACTAGTGGGCCTGCAGCACTGATTGTGCCACCCACAGGAGTAGCTCCAAAATGGTGTCTCGGGCCTGCCACTGCAGCGCCTACGGGCGGTTTAGAACTGCCATGTCCTCCTGGTCCGCGTCCCCGCTGACCAGGCCTAACCCTTCCCTTTTCGTGCACACCAGTCACCCCTATGGAAGGCCCAAGGTACCCCCCTGGGCAGGGTGCAGTGTATGTGAAAGGTAGAGCATGTACTAGTGCAGGTACCATGCTCTGGTAGTGAATCACAGCCATTTTCGTTTTTCACTATTGTAAGGCTATCTTGCTCCATAGGTTAACATGGGGGATGCTGGCTACAGTGGTTAACAGCATTTCTTCCCATAGGAACAAGATAGGACATAAGTATCTAGTATCCCTGAACTCAGAATTTAATAATACATCTTTTAGGGAAGGTGGTTTTTAAATCCTGTGTTTGAGAACAGCACTTTTAGAAAGTTGCTGTTCTCTTGTCTGACCCTTCTGTGTGCCTGGGCCTGTTTGTGTATTGACTGTCTGGTTTGTGAGTGACAGGGGCTGGGGAATTCCCCCAGAGGCTGGATGAGTCAGCACTAGGCTGAGTGGAGCAATTGCTACCTGAGTGGTGGGAGGGGTTAGCACCTGGGCTGAATAGGGCTGTGCCTGCCTGCCACAATGCTGGCTCCACCTCCTGCTGGGCGGCTGAGGACTCTGCCCCTCGCTCTGAAAGGAAAGCTGCAGCCAGCAAAACAAAGTGCTCAGGATCCTCCCAGAACTGGTTCAGACCGGGCTCAGGGCCCACATGCACTGAGAGAACAAAGACTTTAGGGGTATAAGTACAGGACCCCTGACAACAGAAGATTAGATCATCCTGGAAATCAAGAAGGAACCTCTGCCAAGGAGAAAGCTGACTCTGAAGAAGGAAGACTGTCCTGCTGTTGCTCTGCTGGACTGACCTGCTGTTGCTTTGCTGCCAAGGAGAGGGGAAGGACTTTGCTGTGAGCTGTGTCCCCTGTCTTGTAAGGAATCTCCAAGGGCCTGAGAAGAGCTGGCTCCCTGTTTCCGAAGTCCCAGGAACAAAAGGACTTCACCCCCAGTCTCCCTGAACTCTGCTGAGAGAGTTCTGTCCTTCCTAGAGTGCTTGATCCAATTGTGGGGCCTCTGGAAGTTGAACCTGAGCTGGGAAGCTTGAGACTAAGCTGAGAACTTGTGAAGCTGAAAAGTGTCGCATCGCTCGCTTGCGGAGCGCATCCCCGACAGTGCGAGAAGTTTCCCGCCGCTACGAAGGTCGAGATCGGCGCAGCGTCTGACATCGCTGCCGGAGCCGTTGCACCCTTCGTTTGCGGAACGCACCAGACCGGTGCGGGAGAATCGAACATCGCTGCGAGTGTCGTCGCAGAGCCTGTCGTCGCTGGGTGAGATCGCCGCACCGCTTGCTTGCGGACCGCATCACGTCGCTGCGAACATCGTCGCAGAGCCATCGCATCGAGGAGCTGCGAGAGAGAGGGTCACCGCTGGACCGCGCATCGTCGCCCCGGAAATCGTCGCAGCCCCTACGAGATCATCGCATCGTGCCTTTGCGAGAACAGACTTCCCACGGAACCTACGCACCGGAATCTACGCAAGCTGCCTTCCTCCCCATACAGATCGGATTCGTCGCCACACGCCCGCTGCTGCAGCGGGGCTGTCGCATCGCCTCCCCAGGGTCTCAGGAGTAACGCATCGCTTGTTTCCACCGCACCAGCTTCCTGCTTGTGGAACTTTGTTGCATCTAAAAGGTACTGTGAGTAAACGTGACGCAACTGTGAACTTTTCACGCATCTGTGGATTATTTTAACGCAACTTAAAGAACTTTGATTGCAACCTGAAGAACTCTTTTGAAACCATATCCTTGAACTGTGTATGTTGGATTTTTACCGTTTTGGTCTTGTGTAGTTTAGAATAAATATCTTTATTTTTCCTAAACTGTTGTGGAATCAGTTTGTGGTGTTTTCACTGTGTTACTGTGAGTGTTGGTACAAATACTTAACGCATTGCCTCTGGTTAGCCTAGACTGCTCAGGCCAAGCTACCTTGAGGGCGAGCAGGGGTTATCTGAGAGGGTTATCTCCTTGTCCTGACTAGAAGCAAGGGTCCCTATTTGGACAGTGGTACCTACCTCTGCCAACTAGAGACCCCCAGTTCTAACAACTGGATCAAATATAATTTCTAAAGATATTTTTGTCTGAGAATGCCCTATAAACTAGTAAGACTATATAAGGTTGATGAATGGAATTAATCTGCATTCAACAAAAGATACAGACATTTTGAGTACTTAATGATGTCGTTTGGCCTATTTAAATGTTTAGCCACGTTCTAATATTTACTACAGGGTTCTTCAGAGACACATGGACACACACATGTAATCAGTATTAATGGTATGCTTGCTTTTCTAAGACTTTAGATGAATGCAGTTCGAATGTGAGGCAGGTATTGAAATACATTCTATTTGCAAAATTGAAACGAATAATCTTTGAAGTGTCACAAGTGGTCTTACTGGGGTTGACAATATCTGAAAAAAGTCTCCATATGGATTAGAGAAAGATGAAAGTTGGGCAAACGTGGTCATTGCTAAGGTCCATTAAAGATTGAATGCGTTTTTGGGTTTCTCACTTATTACCATCACTTTGTGGAAGGCTTTTCTGACATTACATATCTCATATTAAAATGGCTTCTCAAAAGAATCCCATTCAGCTAGGTTTTAGAACAAAAAAACTGTTTTTCAATGACAAAACTTCACTTTCACGATAGCTCCCAATTTGAAACATACAAACTATTAACCTATTTTCACTTATAAAACAGACGCTACTCCAAGGAAGTGTGAGTCTTTCTTTTTCAAAGAGATCCTAAAACTAGAGAAGTGCATCATATGACATACTTTCCCAGAATATTAACATCTTCATAAACCAACTTCGTCATCTGTGATTGAGAGTTGCTTACCATGAACTAGACTTTAGGACATTAGAGGCACAATTTGGAAGGGGGATAGTATTGTAATTTGTATCACCATTTGGACTGATCACAAGAATCTCAGATATTTGAAATCAAAGGAATGCATGAATCTCATGCATGCAAGATGGTCCCTTTTTTCTAGATTTCACTATCAGATCACCTACCTATCCTGGAATCGTATGATAAGTCAGTGCCGTTAGTAGTCATAGATACCCTCACTAAGGGGTATAGTCACTAGAAAATGTTGGAGCGTGGAGCTGCGCCAAATTTTGCAGTACGATGCTCCACCATTTCCAAAGCGCACGGATGTGCTGCATTTACAGCATTACGGTGCACCACTGTATTTGCACCGCTGTATTTTCTCTAGCACTGGAGCTAAAGTTAGCTGCCTAGTGCCAACACAGGCACCCTTGCACTATAGTGCAAGAGTGCCTGAGTTGCAGGGAATTATCGTTTATGTGCGTGAAGGTGTCGCTTCCTGCACATAAACAATCCATGATGGCTATTTGTTACTTCTATGTGTTCTACATTCTGCAGCAAACATAGAAGTAGCAGATCGACGAGATCGTCATTATTTAATGATTGTTTATTAGCAGGAGAGACACCTTCCTGCACGTAAACAATCATTAAAGTCTATTTTGTCTTTTTATGGGTGCTGCAAAATACAGAACACTTAGAAAAAGCAAAAAACGAGGGGAAATAAAAGCATTTCTCCCTATGTGCCAATCTAACGCATGCTCTTGCATGGCATTATTTTTGGAGCTGTCACAGATTTACACCTCCTTGTAAATCAGTTAAGCATGGGCGGAAAATCCGTTACGCTCGCGGATTTTGCGGATTTTCAGTAAATTCGCAATCCGCGAGATTCGCGAATTTTCCGCAAAATCCGCAAATCCGCAAGCAGCGGATTTTATGGCTTGCTCGCACTGTTCGTGTGAGTTCGCGGCTTCCCAGTTCAACTTCGCGCCCCGCGAATAAGCGCTAAATTGCAGAAATACGATCTTAGCAAAACTGAAACGACTTACCAGGTTCAAAAGTTCAAGCTCATCATTAGTAGCCATTTCCTGTAGTGCTTCCTGAGGGGCCCCTCCAGAGTTCAGTTGCCTACTTGCAACTATTATGTGACCTTGCTCTGACCCTCAGAATAGTTACACAAAGGTCCTGAATTACAGCTAAGGCAGACAAGCAGGAGCCAGGCTGGAAGTTCAAATCCAGTGACACATTAATCAGCCCCTAATTCATTATTGTCAGTTGGGGCAGGGCAGGTGTTGTAACTAATTTTGCAACAATGAAAGCACTTAGCAAGTGCAAAAGATCACTAATCAGGAAGCACTAAGGAAGCAGGTGCCAGCTAAAAAAATATTCTGTGACACATTAATCAGCCCCAAATTAATTCAGGTCACTTGAGGCAGGGAAGGTGTGCTTTGCTTTGCCACAATAATGTACACTGGACAACCAGAGGGTGCTGTGATGAAACAGAGGGTGGCATGGGTGGGCCAGAGGGTGGCATGAGGATTCAGAGAGTGGCAGTGGTGACAGAGAGTGGCAGTGATGAAGAAGAGTGTCCCAAACAGGCTGGACACGTAGAAACAACAAGTTCGCAAAACTTGCGACCCGACAGGTAAGTTCGCGTTTGCGAAATTGTACAAAACCCTCGCGAACTGGCAGAAACCCGCGCGAACACAAAAAAAAATCCGCAAATTCGCGAGAATTCGCGGATTTTGCGGATTGCGAGTTCGCAAATCCGCAAAATTCACGAACGCGAGATTCGCAAAATTCGCCCATGCTTAAAATCAGTGCAGAGTCAAAAAGCAAAGGGTGTTGCGTTGGAATGCCCACAGCAACACACATTGCACACCCCTTTGTTACAGAGGAATGCAGCGGAAATGGGCATATTTACAATGTAGCATTAAGCTACGCTAGGTGGCTTAGCGCCACTTTGTACACATTGAAAATGGAGCTACGCCACTGGACTATCAAAAAAGTGAGGCTTTGGTGGTGATAGGGGCATGTAAATACGCCCGATGAAACTGCACACTTTGATCCTCTAGAAAGGATCCCTAAACCGCTGTTCTAGAGGTAATCGTTCTCAAAGATATAATCCACCTTCATGGTTTACCATCCATTATTATCACGACAGATGATTAGTTTATAGCTAGATATTGAAAAGCTTTATTGAAACATTTAGGAGTCATTCATTATTTGTCATCCCCAGGCAGATATAGAGAAAGAAAAACTTAATCAAATGCTAGAACTATATGTGCAGTGTTTCCTAATACATCATTCAGATCAGCAGGTCATGTGGATTCCCATAGCATGCTTTTCTGATAACAATACGTTCCACACCTCATTACGAAACCCCCTTCCATTTTTTCTAGTGTTTCACCCCCACATTTGGCTCTTGTTTTTACCTTTCCTTTTGTGCCTTCTACACGATCACCTTTCAAATACCCGATATATGACCTTTGCACAGAGACATCATAGTACAAGTCCAGTTTTCAATATAGAATGTGAAGTTAGGCTTTCCACACATTACCTGTCCATTCAGTGCCTCATCTCACATTTTCTTCTATGTATCTAGGCCCCTTTCCCATTATGAGATCAATAGAACAGACTACAGTAAATAAGCTACTAGACGGAGGATCCACCCTCTTCTCCATATATTATATGTTAAGAAGGCGATGTCTCCCATGCTCTCAGCACCTGCCCCTACTTTAGTGTAAAGTTCTCCTGAATGTAAGGTAGAGGGGATTCTATGCCCATGATGGCATAGGGAACAGTTGTAGTACTTAGTGGCCTGGGAATGGTGGAATGTATCATGTAATCTCTGGGAGTCATCATTTCTTTTTGTGTACCGCAATTAATTTCTGCCTTTCACAAACAAGTTTCAAATAAACCCAAAGCCAATAGGAGGGGGGTCTTTTTTTTGGAGATGGGTGGTCGGTAGGAGTACAGTTAGGTCTCTGGAGGTACAAAAAAGACATAATATGTGGAGAGGATGGAGAACAGGCCAGTGGAGACTACAAACATGCAGGACACACACTTTCAGAGCAGTGTAATTCACAAAACCACAGCAGCCACAAAAGGGCTGGTTAAAGGGCATTTCCAGGTCAATCTAGGCAGAATACTATAACACCCTTAAACTCAGTGAAGCAGGTGTCTGGCAATAGCAATTGTTACAGCTCCTTAGCTTTTGCTACAGTACGCATGGAGCCTTTCGTCCTTGCATCTTTGCTATTTTGCTCCCTCATCGGTTACCTCTGTCGCCATCTAAGAAGTGCTATGAGGCAGCCGAAACTGAGATGACAGAAGTATGATGTTGCTGTTTTTGTTTAATGAAGCACAAAGTACTCTGGGATAGATGTTGCATAAAACACAACTGTGAAACAGAAACCAGATCACCATTTGGTAACTATTAAGAAGAGAAGCTATGAGAACTTTAGTTTGATTTTCCAATAGGCTTTGTGAAAGAATGTAATCTATCTATACTACTGTTATAAAGAGAGAACACAAACCTTTTGGCAAGGTAAACTCGGGAACCACAGCGACAATCCATACACCCAATACATTGTTGTAAACCTCAGGGTGTGCAGATGGACATAGGCTATAGAAAATTTAAAAAAACGTAAATTTAAAAATATAACTTAAAAAAAAGGTAGTGCCCTGAAAGTAGCGCCGGCCACGACGCTGACGGCCACGACGTAGCGCTGGCCGCAACGTACGTGGTGACGAGGAGGAGCGGCGGTGAAGTGAGGAGCTCGGGGAAGAGCGGCGGCTCAGGTAAGGCTCTGGGACACGGGACGGGAGGAGCCGGTGCGGGAGGTTGGCCCGGAACAACTGCGGTAAGGCTCAGGGTCTGGGGGCAGCATTTCAGGCTTGCGTGCACTTCCGCCCTGGCCCCCGCCCGCCACAACATTGTACAGGACACAGACAATGTCGTGGCAGGCGGGGGCCGGGGCGGGAGTGCACGCAAGCCTGAAATGCTGCCCCCAGCCCCCTTCTGCCCCAGGCAATGCTGGGGCGGGCTGCTAGTACTAATATAATAAAAAGAGAGCCCAAACCTTTGAGGCGGGTAATCTCAGGAACCACAGCACCAATCAAAACACCCAATACAGCGTTGGAAAGGGCAGTTACAGCAGAAGGACATAGGATATGCAGACGCCCACCATATACATTTAAAAGGTAAAAGAACCGTGCCAGCAAAGTAGTTCCTTGTGGGCGTGTCTGTGTTGTGCTGTGGGCGTGTGCTGGGGGCGTGACAAACGCTGGGAGCATGTGTTACGTTCTGCCATTCATGCCATGTCTCATATTGTGTGCTGTGGGCGTGTGCTGGGGGCGTGGGCGTGTGCGGGGCGCGGGATTACGGAAAAAAAAGCGAGCATTGTGCCCAATATTTCATTGTTTTTTTTCCCCAGGTTCTGTACATTCCAGCTCCGGGTGTGCTTGCCCCGCGCTCCCAGTGACGTGCACCTGCTTTACTGTATGGAGGTCAGGCATGGCGCTATTCCCAAGGGCCGGAAGGAGAGCAATCAGGGGCCATTGTGCAGGAAATGTAATCTCGCCACGCACATCCGGACACAAGGCCCGCCTCCCCGGAAATAGCAAGAAAGGGACTATCCCTCCTCCGGGAATATGTGATGATATTCCGCAAACCAACATCCCGCATACCATCACTCTGCAATTTTTATAACGCGGGACTATTACTCCGCAAAGACATCATTTCTAAAACTTTTACAACGCATATGAGTTTATCACGCATGTTATTATAACGCAAATGCATGTGTGGTAAAGTCATATACATTGTAAAAGTACATTATTAAAGCATCAAATATATGTTTGTATATATGTGTATTACCTACTGACGGTCGCCAGTAGGTAGTTATAGTTAGGATTATTTTCAATGCAAAATCTCAACATTCTATTGTGAATAACTTTGGCGCCGGTTGAGGAATCTGCCGAAAATGTCCTCAAATTTGCCTCGCGGAGCCCCGGTCCCTCCCTGAAAGTTTGGGGGGGGATTTGTCAAGCGGGGGCCGAGATAAAAGGGGGGTCCCAAAACATGTTTTCCCCATGTTAATTTCCATAGGGCGGTCGACCTCACTTTTAGCCCGAACGGCTGAATGGATTTCCACCAAACTTGGCAAAATTGTAGGGACTGGTAGCCCGATGTGCCTTTGCTATGTCTCAAGATATGTGCTCCAGTGAATTTTGAGTAATTTAGGTTCAAAAAAATATATATATCTATGGCCGCGCCCCGGTACGCGCACCAGGGAGCTAACCAGCGCGCTACGCGAGTTGGCGCGTGGAAACCTGATTGGCTCTCGGGTGTCTGTAAACATTCCAAACAGTCCGGAGCGGCCGCCATCTTGTGTCTCGGTAGGATCGAGACACAAGAGGTGGCAAAAACAAAGGGGTAAATGACCATAAGGGGGCAGAGTAGATCCCTCCTGACCCCCTAGGTTTGATGTGGGGGCTATAAAAGGGCCCGCGGGGCAAAAACATTATTTTTTTTATTTGCGCGGGGGGAGCGCTCGGTACGCGCACTGCGGAGCGTACCGGGAAGCGTTCCATGGAAAAAAAGAATGATAGAGTTTTTAAAAAGTGTAGCCTTTTTTTATAATTTGGAGGTAGTTCTAAAAAGAACTGTTTTTTTCTTCTTTTTGTTGTTTTATATTTTTTTAATGTTTTTTGAACATTTTGTACTTTTTTTGGCTTTCATGAACTATTTTATATTTTTTTTGTTATTTTTATGGGGAGAAACAAAAAACAGGGAATTGAAAATAGCTCAACTGGAGCAAAAAAAAGATCAGGAAAAAATTAGGTTTTTTTGGGGCAATTGTGGTTGTCACCAGCAAGGAGGATGAGCTTTATACTCTGTTCACCATAGGAGATGGTCTTACCACAAAAAATACATGTAATTCGGAATTCCCCAATCCGTGGTTGTATGCAAGGGATCGTCTCCCTTGTCTCTGGTCCCGATGGAGTGGGTTGCTTTCTTTTGGAGGTGGTGGTTGTAGATTGGGGAGGGGTTACTGGCCAGTTCTCTCACCTCTGCGGCAGAATAGTTGTTCGGATGCTTGCGCTGCATGTGCCTAATCATGGTATTATTATCGAAAGAATAGTTTTTGTTAGGGTTCCCCCTTGAAAGTTCCATGCCACAGATTAGGCAAGTCACCTTGGGCGCATTGACTTTTTTCTTGCCCTCTGGGATTGAAAAAAACTCCCATACAATGTGCTGCCTTGGCTTGTATGGGGTATTGTCTTCTGGCAGCCACCTTCTCCCTTCCTCCTCCTCCTCCTCCTCCTCCTCCTCCTCTTCTTGACCACCAATGTAATGTTGTGGTGGTCCTCTTGGTGGTGGTGGTGGTGGTGGTGCAGATGCTCCAGCTGCTGTTGCTACTGTAGCCATTTTAAAGTACAACATTTTTCTCAAAGATGTTCAAACAGGTCTTCCTCAGTCAAAGGACAAAGTCAGAATAAGGAAAAAAGGTGGGGTCTTTCATCATTTGGAAAAAAAACTGTCCTGAACCAATGAAAAGTGTTATTTTCAGGTCACATGAACCGGGCTTTCATCATTTAGAAACCAAAACTGTTCGTCACATGACCCGACTCGCTTACGCGACGTGCCCGCGGGCGTGCCCGGGGGCGCGCCACGGGGCGCGTCGAGTAAGCACGTCAGATGATTAAGTTGCGCGATCGTATTCGCTCGAGTATTTCCGGGTGCGCTTACGCCATGCGTATCATACAGACGCGGCTACGCGATACGGCATGATGTTTTGGTTCGCGGCAATAGCGCTAACTGGACGCTCACCGGTGCGCTACCCGGGGCGCTCTGAAAAAATTCGCTTTCCAGTGCGCACACCGGGGCGCGCTCCGGGAGCACACCAGGGCAAAAAAAAGAAAAAATATATATATTATATAAATATGCAATATTGGATTCATTATAAAAAATATTACATTTTATAGGTTTCAGGCCCTATATATAGTTAGGAATTAGCATTTAAAAAACCTATGAAATTCACTGAAAAAACCATAGGTTTCACACCAGTTATAGTTAGGAATTAGCATTTAAAAAACCTCTTAAATTCACTGAAAAAACCTTAGGTTTCACACCAGTTATAGTTAGCAGGAAGTTTTACTCGCATAAAACCATTGAAATTCCCACGTTATAGTTAGTTGGACTCACTATAACTTGCGCGTGCAATGCACTGCTGATGACGTCACATATTACATCACTCATGACATGGTCAGTGACATCACTCATGACATCACTGATGACACCATCCTTGTGACAGAGGGAAAGACCTCCTTTCACTGTAATGTAACCCATGAAACATATATTGAAAAATATAAAAAAAAAAAAAAATTAAAATGGAGATACTCATATCAGTTAAGACAACCAATTCAATAATTCCACCATCTATATACACATCCACTCATTCACCAACAGTTCTATATAGTCACTCATACATATACTCACTCATCATGTGTAGTGATTCACCTATACATCCTGTTACACACCGACAGTCATCCAAAAGTTACTCTCACACATACTCACACATGCAAGTAAATTATTGAACATCCATTTATTTGCATATACAGCTATACACACACTACCACCTTACTTCTAAGGAAACTTACACATACTTACTCTCTTAAACAATCACTTATAGAAACACATAATTATTTAAACAGGAACTCTTTCAATATCTCACTCTCACATATACTCACTTATATACATCAATACTCACATATACTAGATTAAAACATATGTAGTTACTGATAAAGACACTAGTGAGACAGTCATTCACTCACTAACACACACATATACACACTCATCCACCCATACAGTCCTGCACATATGCTGTCTTCAAAACACATACAAAGAGAGAGTTAGTCAATCATGCATCTATGTGATAAGTAATACCCCCACGAAACCATACAAACACTCATACTGATACTAAAAAAACATCTAATAACCCATATACTTACACATGTACCTACTCACCAACCAATGCAGCCACTTAGACACAAAGTGAAACACTAATACATATATATAAATATTTAAACATTACTCACTAATATATGTATTCACTAAGAAACACTTAATAAGCCAGCTAACTAATTAATTTTTATTAAAAAAAATCCATTTAGACACTTATTTAAACATTTATTCTTCCATCAACGTTTACATATACATATATAAAACAAATGTATTTTTCAAAAAGACACACATTTACTGGATGGTGTTATCAGTGATGTCATGAGTGATGTCACTGACCATGTCATGAGTGATGTAATATGTGACGTCATCAGCAGTGCATTGCACGCGCAAGTTATAGTGAGTCCAACTAACTATAACGTGGGAATTTCAATGGTTTTATGCAAGTAAAACTTCCTGCTAACTATAACTGGTGTGAAACCTATGGTTTTTTCAGTGAATTTAATAGGTTTTTTAAATGCTAATTCCTAACTATAACTGGTGTGAAACCTATGGTTTTTTCAGTGAATATATATATATATATATATATAGATGTATATATATATATATATATATATATATATATATATATATATATATATATATATATATATATACATACACATTTTTTATTTAATTAAAACATTAATTTTTTTAAATTGCATTATTTATATTATTTGCATTTATTATTTTATTTTATTACCCTTTACACCCTAAAAACTAATCCCACCCTGCACCCCATAATCATAACCCACCCTTACTCATTAAAATACCCCAACACCCTTAAACACTAACCCATCTTGACCCTATGAATATACCCTGTACCCCAAAACCCAAACCTATCCCCAAACCCTAAAAATACCCCTGTACCCCCAAACCCAAACCTAGCCCTGAACCCTATAAATACCCCTGTACCTCAAAACCCAAACCTACCCCTGGCCCCTAAAAATACCCCTGTACCCCAAAACCCACACCGATCCCTAAACCCTAAAAACACCCCTGTACCCCAAACCCAAACCTACCCCTGAACCCTAAAATACCCCTGTACCCCAAAACCAAACCTAGCCCTGAACCCTTAAACTACCCCTGTACCCCTGAACCCAAACCTAACCCTGAACCCTAAAAATACCCCTGGACCTCAAAACCCAAACCTAGCCCTAAACCCTAAAAATAACCCTGTACCCCAAACCCCAAACCTACCCCTGCACCCTAAAATACCCCTGTTCCCAAAATGCAAACCTAGCCCTGAACCCTAAAAATACCCCTGTACCCCAAAACCCAAACCTAGCCCTAAACCCTTAAAATACCCCTGTACCCCAAAACCCAAACCTACCCTTGAACCCTAAAAATACCCCTATACCCAAAAACCCAAACATAGCCCTGAACCCTAAAAATACCCCTGTACCCCAAAACCCATACCTATCCCTAAACCCTAAAACTACCCCTGTACCCCATAACCCAAAACTATATCTGAACCCTTAAAGTAACCAAACACCCCAAAACATATACCTCAGTACCCCACAACATATACCCCTATACCCATATGGCTGAGATACCCGCCTCCCCCTCTCAACACAATCCCCAAGAATGGGAATACGGAAACATTTCTGAACTTTTGGAAGGCGGGAGGGAGTTACCCTCCCGGCCGTATTTATTAAAATATGAAACAAAAGTAAAACATTAAAATAACAGTTTCATATCATGTACAATTTCATTTCCACATTACGATGTTTTGGCTGACCTTAACACATTTCTAATACCAAGGTTCTCCTAGCCGATACTAACATCCTACAAATGCATTTTCAAATTGAAATTGTACATCCTAACGTTAAGGGCCAACGGCAAGGTCGTAACCGGTGTCAGATCCCTAAACCAGAACTCCCCCCTCACTTGTGAGGGGCGGCCGCACAGAGGACTGCACCTCATGTGCACATACCAATTTCCCTTTTCTTGACGGGGGCCCCAATTAACTCGACGCCATCTTATTGGTCGTCCGAGGACTCGTGTGAGGTGTCTAGACGGTAGCGTAGACCCCCCTCCCCACCCCACACAACTTACCACATCTGCCGTCGCAGATGTCCTGGCCCCGGGAAATTCCCAGGAGGGGCCCGTAGCCCCTCCTATCCAGGGAGGGGCCTTGACCGCCTTCCCTTTCCTTTCGGCGTCCCATCCTTAGAAGGGACCGCCTCCCCGTTGAGGGGCCAATGGCCACCTCCCCCCGGGCGCTCCCATCCGTAATGGGTGACACCCCCCCTAGGGATCTTCCAATTACTGCTCACAGATCATGACCTTACCGCCGACCAAATAATAAATACGACAAACTAAACTAGAGAGACTAATTACTAAAGAGGAAAAGACAAAAAGATCTTCAAAGTATGAACTGCTAAACATCACTGACCAACTCTGGTGCAAATACTTTATTCGATAAAACATACTGTAAAGAATTATCCACTTTATTGCATACTGAATCACAACTTTATTCAGAACAACCTGTAAGAAAAAGTGAATTACCACGTCAAATAACTTTATTTCAAAAACAACTTGCTGTCTTCAGGGGCTGGTGGGTGGGTCAAAATTGGCTCTTCGTTCCGTCTCGAGCTCACGTGCAGCGGGGAGGTGCAGCTTCAGAGCACAGGAACAAGAGGATGCTTCCATGGCTTGTCGCTCCTTTTATCCTTCTTCGGGCGGGCGTAAACCCGCCTCCGCCCGCCTCTGGGGGCGTGGCTGGCGGCTTCAGTGTCTAGGACAACCCACTCTTGGGCGGGAAAAAGCGCGCCCCGGCTACGCCGCTTTGGGCATACCAGCCGAGACTCGCCTCCCGCCCAAGATGGCTTCCCGGGGGGATCGGGGTACTCCACCATACGTTCGGGGGGACCGAGTGGTCGCCCCTTTCCATATGGCTGAGATACCCGCCACCCCCTCTCAACACAATCCCCAAGAATGGGAATACGGAAACATTTCTGAACTTTTGGAAGGCGGGAGGGAGTTACCCTCCCGGCCGTATTTATTAAAATATGAAACAAAAGTAAAACATTACTCGTGTGAGGTGTCTAGAAGGTAGTGTAGACCCCCCTCCCCACCCCACACAACTTACCACATCTGCCGTCGCAGATGTCCTGGCCCCGGGAAATTCCCAGGAGGGGCCCATAGCCCCTCCTATCCAGGGAGGGGCCTTGACCGCCTTCCCTTTCCTTTCGGCGTCACATCCTTAGAAGGGACCGCCTCCCCGTTGAGGGGCCAATGGCCACCTCCCCCCGGGCGCTCCCATCCGTAATGGGTGACGCCCCCCCCTAGGGATCTTCCAATTACTGCTCACCGATCATGACCTTACCGCCACAGGCCGGATAGTTGACCGGCTATCCGGACCCCCCACAAAACTCCTACCTAAAGGTCATGCTGTAAACCCTTTAACCAAGCTACGAGGTCTCCTATGAGTAAAGAATTCCCCACCCGGGACAAATGGACCCCATCCTCTAGATACATAAGGTCCCCCCTGATACACCCATGAGGAATCGAATGCAATGTACTTGTACGGAACAGTCTACCAAGCTTGTTATTCACCTTTTTCACAGAATGATTTATAGCAGACACTGAATTAGCCCCCTGCCACACCTTTCGTGGAATCATATGGGACCATGCAATCGTGCACCCTGGAACCCTTCTCGCCAACCAACTTACTGTGGATAGTATCGCCTCGAGAAGTAGTCGTCTACCAGTGGTCACCAAATCATTGCCCCCAAGATGCACTATGATTATAGATGGCGGTGACCTTGTCCGCCCTAACAAACCCCCGAAAAAAGGTTGAAACTGGTCAATACAGAGCCCGCCCCTTCCGTAGAAGGTCACCCTGTACCCGTATTCCCCAGCCATGTGAATCATGTCACCTGCCTTGAATACGTCCGCGGCACGCCTCACGTATGAGTGGCCCACGACCCACACCACTTTTTCCTCAGCCGGTGATCTTTGACCGCTGGTTCCCAGGTGTCGGGTCGACTGCACAGTCCGCCCCGCCTCGTAAGCTTGCGAAACTGAAAACCAAACAAAAACAAGAAGCGTGAGTACATGATATCAGCTTCACAACATGTGCAACCGCATATACCTTTTGTAACAATTCGAGGACCAACGCCCCAACTGTTTCACCTTTTCCACACTCAGACCCCTGGCTGTAGCCTCTGTAGCAGCCCCTATCCGGAAGGAATGGGTCCCAAACTCGCCCGGGTTCAAGCCCACGGCCGAAATTGCCATTGCAAGCACCCGCTGGAACTGAAACCTCGTCAGTGGGGTGGCATCAGCGTGTCTCAACAAGGTCCCCCCCCACGATGCCGCCCTCTGCGCCAAATATTCCTCAACGCATACGACGGGGCACATGGGAGATCCGGGAATCCGATGGACTACTACACTGTCCCCGATCGCACCCTGATCGGTCTTGGACCTGGCAAACGAGACAATCATCGTCTCCCCCTTAACTTGAATGTGCTCTCGACACAGTCCCCCCCCGTATCCTGCTTGTTCTTTGCCACTAGTTCGCTTACCCGCATAGCCCCATGGAATGCTAATGCAAAAGCGGCCCGGAATAACACTGTTTCTGACTGGGATGAACATGTCGCAGGGAGTACGGACAGTAACAGGGCCAACCTTTCCAGACCTATCGGGTGCCTTTCATCTACTCTGCGACCCTCAAGGCGTTGCCACCCACACAGCGCTTTCTGTACTACGAAAGACGCTGTAGGGTCCTGGATACCATGAGCCCGTGCCATGAAGGAAATGGCGGCCCGATGCCTCTGGGCCGCGGCTACCGATTTGCCAGCCTGATGTAATGACAGCAAAAACTTCACGACAAACTCTTCCTGGCCCCAAAGCTCCCCCCTAGCAGAACCCAAAAAGGACCAATAGGAACGGAACGCCCCTTCATATGCCTTCCTTGTCCTGGGTGCTAAACTCTCTCCCACGAGGTTTTGTAGTTCGGGGCACCGAGAGACCAGAGAGCTTCGGGAAATGGTGCCGCCACCGGGTCCGCTGTGGGCAGAAAACCCCAGAAGGCCTGCATACGGAAACGAGAAAGCGCATCAGCAGCCTCGTTCAGCACCCCTGGCACATGTCTCGCCCTAAAGAGCACGTTCAATTGCATACATAGTAAAACAATTTCCTTGAGCAATCTCAGAATCCATTTGCATCGTGCTGCCTGACTATTGATACACTCAACCACGGTCATGTTATCAGACCAGAACACCACAGAGTGATCCCGAAACCCCTCAGGCCATGTTTTCAAGGCCACCAGAATAGGGAACAGTTCAAGAAAAGCAATGTTACTTGTAAGCCCACACTCGTGCCACCATGACGGCCACGTTTGAGCCGACCAGTGATTACCAAATATGGCGCCAAAGCCTATACTCCCCGCCGAATCTGTCCACAGCCCCAACTCCTCGGAGGACACCGCCGGCTTGTTCCAGACAACCCGACCATTGAAATCCGCCAGGAATGCCAACCAAATGCGCATGTCCTGGCGAATCTCTGCCGAGAGCCTCGTGCAGTGGTGCCCCTCTTTAAGACCGACCATGGCTTGTGCAATCGAGCGGGAAAAAGGGCGGGCCATTGGCATTACTCTAAGGGCAAAATTCAACTGACCCACAGTCTGCTGCAATTGATGCAAATTCACCTTAGTCTCCCTCATACATGTTTCAAGCGAGGCCCTGAATTTCCTCACCTTTTCTTTGGGCAACCGGAAGCAACCCTCTTCGGAATCGAGCTCTATTCCAAGAAACTCGAGCGAAGTTGATGGCCCCACAGTCTTACCTGGCGCCAATGGCACACCAAACTGACTCATCAGACCACAAAATTCTTTTAAAGCCTGTGCACATTCTGTGTCCCCGGCTGCCCCCAGGAACAGAAAATCGTCAAGATAATGCATAACATGCTGAAACCCCGTCATTCTTGTGAATGCCCATTGCAAAAAACAACTGAATTTCTCAAAATAAGCACAAGATATGGAGCATCCCATTGGCATACATTTATCCATGTAATAACGCCCCTGAAACATAAAACCAAGGAGACGCTGATCGTCTGGGTGTACTGGGAGCAACCGGAACGCTGACTCGATGTCTGATTTGGCCATCAGCGCTCCGGGCCCCAGGCGATTCAACATGGCGACGGCATCATCGAAAGATGCGTACCGCACCGAACACACCTCCGGGTCTATCGCATCGTTCCCCGAAAGACCTCTCGGGGCTGACAAGTTATGTATCAATCTAAACTCACCCGGGTCCTTCTTGGGGACCACTTCCAAGGGTGAACAAACAAAATTAGCAACTGGTGGCATGTCGAATGGTCCGGCAACCCGACCCCGGGTCACCTCCTTCCCAATCTTCGCTTGTACCACCGCCGTATTCTGCAGGACCGACAGTTGGTTCCTACAATGTGCTTTACCCTGAAAATTCCCCACTGGGATGCGGAAACCATACGAAAAACCGTCTCGCAACACCCCAGCGGAGACATGATCCGGGTATTCATTGAGCCAAGGAATCATTGCCATGGTATCAACCGGGGTAGGTAAAGGCGCCCCTCGGACTGTTTCAGACCTGTTTGGCGCTTCCCCTACTTCCGTTATCACCCGTTTTGGCTCTGCACATGGTCTCGGGATGCGAGGACTGTCCACACCCCCCGCAGTCGTGCCTAAACTTGCATGACCCCTGGGGCCTTGTACACTTTCCCCTGTTAAAATTCCAGCAGACCCCTTTTTTACCTGTATTGCCATTCGACCTTGAGTGATGCTCGTTACTTGAACCCGCCCGAAAGGGCGCCCCAGATGCATGGCGGGAAAACTCGCCCCCGTTTCCCCCCAACAATGGCGCCTTTGTCATGCCTGATTTCTCCATTTTTTGCCAGGAAATGGAGTCGTACCAATCCCACGTCAGAGATGTGTCGTACTCCTTGGCCTTACGAAAAATATTATCATAACAAAACCACTGATTGCCCTCATATGTCTGAGAAAACTCCATAATACGTGTCTGGTACACGGGTAACTCGGCCAACAGTTCAGGCCTCCGTTCCCCCATAATTGAAGTGAATATGCCAAATGCTCTGCCCCAATTACCTATCGTCTCATCGACTCTAAAAGCGGCCATCTTGGCGCGCCAAACACTCGGGTGCATAACTCTTTTTGAGCTTTCACGTGCTCAATCTCGTAATGATCAGTTAGTAAAGAAAACATGTTTACATATTTCTCAGCCCATATCCTCTCCTTGATTTCCATCGGAATATGCTGAGCCACTTTCTCCCTTCTCGAGGGTACTGACCCCTCCCCCGCAATCGGCAGTAGCTGCTTACCTGCACCAGAAGCTGTAACAGTAGTCGCCGCCGAACTCACGCCCGCTGCGGGTTGACCCACTGGAGCCTGCGGGGGAACAAAAGGAGATGGAGCCTTTGCAGCCTCTCTTGATTGCTGCAACTGCCTCATTACTGCCCTGGCGTCATCTGCCGTAGCCCCCTCACTCCCTTTCCCCAACCACGCTGCCAGCTGTGCAGCCAACTCGGGAGGCATATCCTCCCTGTTCACAGGGGTGACTACAACGGGGATTGGTTGCCCCTCCTTCGGGACCGGGATCGGCGCCTCAGTCGGTGTATCAGGGTGCGCCGGCGGCGCCTCGGGAACCGGGGCCTCTTCCCCAGTTGCTCCCTTCTTGGCCCTTCTACTTCTCCCGTTAGGGACTACTCCCGGCAATGCTGGTCCGACGACTCGCTTAGGGCCCCCTACACCGTTCATTGCCGCCATCTGTTTCTTCATCTCGGCCATGTCTTTTACGAGCATGCGGAGCATCTGATCGGTTCCGACCCTCTTTCCGGCCTTCTTGCCCGGCATTCTCCAACGCTGATTTCCTGGAAGAACAAAGACAAGAATTAAAACGCTCAAAATTGGCTCTTCGTTCCGTCTCGAGCTCACGTGCAGCGGGGAGGTGCAGCTTCAGAGCACAGGAACAAGAGGATGCTTCCATGGCTTGTCGCTCCTTTTATCCTTCTTCGGGCGGGCGTAAACCCGCCTCCGCCCGCCTCCGGGGGCGTGGCTGGCGGCTTCAGTGTCTAGGACAACCCACTCTTGGGCGGGAAAAAGCGCGCCCCGGCTACGCCGCTTTGGGCATACCAGCCGAGACTCGCCTCCCGCCCAAGATGGCTTCCCGGGGGGATCGGGGTACTCCACCATACGTTCGGGGGGACCGAGTGGTCGCCCCTTTCCATAGTTACCTTATCCAAACATGAAAAAAACATGCTTTTACCATTCATGCTTTTACAATGAATTTCGTTGTAAATGTATGCGTGGTAAAAGCATATAAAATGTAATGCCATGCGTTATTATGGCATTGCGGAGTCATGGTACTTTTGTAATGAAAGTGATGGTATGCGGAAAGAAAGTTGAGGAATAATGGGTGTTTACCCTCCCCGGTAAGTACATTGGTGGCACGGCGGCCCACATCCCCAGCAACATACTCATATTTTTTCACCACCCATTTGAAAAATGCACAGGTCTCTCTCATTGATGGCCAGCACCGACATACACTTTTAGACACACCTCTCGCCACAAGTTCTAGAATTGCGAACTTTAGAGCTGGGGAGCTACGTTCGAATCTCTGCATCAGCTCAACATCCTGTGATTCCATGCAAATTGCTTTGTCTCCCTGTGCCTACCACAAATGAATGTGTTCTTCTGTAATGTAAATTGTACTCACGCCATGTTGTCGAGTTTGCGCTATATAATATTGCAAGGAAAAAAAAAATTGGGAAACTTGAGTTCACACACTACTGAACGCACATTCTTAAGTGCATCAGCAGTGCACTGTGAATCGGAGAGTTTCACAGGCCTGTCACAGATAACAAATGCTATCAAAACGAAATCCTACAAAACAATATACTACTGGTCGGCAGCAATTCATACCCGGACAACGTCGGGATGGGCTGCTAGTACTATATAAAATAGTAAAATAATGTATTGTTAAAATTACAGCAGCACAGATGAAATGGCAATGGAACACTTTGGCTAACCACGGTCTGAGTTTGCCTATCAATAACTGCTATGACGTAACTCCTTGGAAGATCAAAGCACACAGTAAAAGAATGTTGCTGAAATTATTCCTATCTTTCTGGTACATACAGTGTGGAGTATTTTATCTCCAACTGCTATATATTGAATCTATGGGACTAGAAAGGTATCCCAATGGCTAAGGAGGTTAGCTGTTTGTCACACATGGACAAAAGTAATCAAGTCAAGACAGGAAGACTGCAAGCTCTGTTGGTTTTTCTCTTCTGGAAATGGGTATTGCAGTATGTCCAGTGTACTGGGCATGACTTATAGACAAGGGGTAACTGACCATTTCTTCAGCTAGGCAAAGTAAGTTTCCTTCCTCATGCACGAAGGGGACAAAATGTCCTGTGAACATAGGACACTGGAGCTCCAGGAAAAGAGATTTGAGAGCCTTTTACAAGGGGACATTTTGCTATGTACCTGACTGGGAGATGTGAGGATCACTTGGGCTGTTGTCCATCAAGACTTTTCTGAATGTTTGATGATTTTTGGAGCCTTCAAACCTTTTCATGACTCGATGACAGGAGATGTTTCAGAGCTTACAAGAAAGAGACACAACCTCAATGACTACAGCGTAAATCTTTGTGCTGTTAAGAGCTTTTGACCATGAAATTTGAGCAATGCGAAAAAAGGTATCCAATTCGAGTAGTCCTGTTCAGCTAAAAACTTTAGCCTTTCAGACTGCTGGAAACTCTTATGAGTCCTTTAGAAAAACTTTTAAACAAACCTCATATGTCTTTTATTAAAACTTTGAAACAAACCTAATTGGTATCTGACTGTGGCCCATCACCATTCTACTTCACCCCATAGACTAACATAAATTTGCTGAAAAGTGATGCAACGGCGACGCAAAAGTGTCGCAAGCAGCTCATTAATAAGCCCCCGACTTTTTAAATGCATGGGTAGCCTGTTCCATGCTTTTCCAGTAGACAGTAAAAAGCTCCTACCACACTCAAGAGCTTGTTAAACCTTATGTTCTCGGAAAAGGTAGAGCATACAGAGCCTCTTGAAAGTGACTCATGTTTTTCACCGTCAGCCAGTGTAAGTCAACAATTGACTGAGAGGCGGACTGAAATTTGGGAATGTTTAATAGCAGCCGGTCAGCTGCATTTTGTAAGATCTGAAGTTTATTCAACAGTTGTTGTTGTAAGCCCATATATAAAGCATTACAGTAATCAACTTTAGATAGTAAAAGAGCAAGCGTTATCGTTTTTTGGAGTTCCAAAGGGATGAAGGGTAAAATTGTCCTCCGAGTTTTTAATAGATAGAAACATGTCGAAGTGACATGACTTATAGGGTCTGCAAAGGTAAGCATGGCGTCATAAAAGACTCGAAGGTTTTTAACTTTACTGACCAGACAGAACAAGTTTCCTAGATCCTGCAGTCACCACTTGGGGGGCCATAATGAAGTGTCATGACCAAATAGAAGCACCCCTGTCTTCCCTAAGTTGAGTTTAAGACAATTTTTGTTCATTTATTTTCCCACATCCTGCATACAATTATAAAAGCGTGTCGCTTTCCATTTCCATTGACCTGCTTCTGAAGCAGATCAGTGGAATTGGAACTACTTTCCGGGAGTCATCATCATAGGACACTATAGAGAACCCAAAAGAGCATATTAGCTTTGCCAGGGGGTAACCTAGACATTAAACAGTGTGGGGCTTAATGCTGAGCCTTGAGGGATCCCAGACGGAAGAAAAAAACGCTTAGAGACAATTTCTCAAAGTGACAGCTTGCTCTTGACCCGCTAAAACTGACCCTAACATAATAAGGGCTGAATCACCGATTCCCATACTCTACAAGTGGGCCAGAAGCACTTTATGGTTGAAGATGTCAAAAGCTAGAAGAATGAGAGCAGCTTTGCCACCATTGTCAATTATCTCTTGTTGGGTTGCATCCTTCTGGTGCCCGATATCTAAGAGCGCCAGAAGAATGCATGAAATGTTCGAGATTGGAGCATTCGGGGATGAACGGTGGAAGAGATTTGGTAGTTGATCTCCATGTGAGGACGTCACATTTTTTAGTCCTGCTGACTATTGAATAAATTAGACCTTTATACCTTCAACCCATGTGACAGCATCTTTATACTGGTGATGAGTTGTCAATCAGCAGGACACCCCATGCATTGTCTAGAGTCTGTGCGAAGATTCTTATTTGGACGGATACGAACCGTATCGCAGCAGCCTTCAAGTAGCCGTATCATCATGGTAAGTGCTTCCTGGTTCCCATAGCACACCTCTGAGGTACTTTGTAATTTCATTTTGTTCAGCGCCTCCCTTAGGGCTAGTCGTCCAGAGTGAGCTCCTCAGTGCAAGCCCTGCAGGAGACTGCCGGTCTCGCCGCACATCAGCATGACAACTGCGCACACCCTGCTGCCATTTTATATCTTGCCTAACTTCCTCATCCGCACGACTTCTGCCATGTATGACTGCCCACCTTTTTGGACCAGGTTGTGCTTTGCTCGACTTCCTCACCTGGCCAATCTGGCATGTGCATTCTTTAGTGTTTTGCACACCACATCTACATTTTCAAGTGTGTCAAATTATGGTGAGACACACCAGACCAGCACAATTCTACATTTCTTGTACAGAATGCATTTGCTCCCTGCCATGTGTGTGTTCAATTTTGGTGACAAGAACATCTATTCATTGCCTGTATAATCAAAATGTGTTCACTCTGTGGCCTCAAATTTTATCACACATGTATTTGTGTATTGTGCATACTATTTATTAGTGTCATCCATGGTGACACACACACACCTCATTTCAGCAGGTAACCACCACTGGCACTCAAATAATACTTCCTGCTTAGTGCCTTAGTCTGTTTACTGTGCCATGCGACAGCCATTTGTGCCACCGGTGGCAATCCTTCGTAATCCTGCTTCTCCTGAGTCTGATTGGGAGAGATGGAAAGAAGGTTTTAAAGCATACTCGGATGCCCTCAAAGGGGAATCCTTTACACATAGGAAAAAGTTTGTCATGTTCAGGCATTGCTTAAGTTCTGAAGGCTGCAATATGTTTAAACCCATTCCTCAGGTGTTGGTCCTTACAGTTAGAGGTGAAGGGGGTATGGAGTTGATGATGAGTATGTCACAGCCATCAATTCCCTTGATTCATGATTCTAGACATGTAAAAATGTAACTTTAGAAAGACAAAATTTTACAAAATTATACAGTTACCGGTAAAATATGTGTCCAGCTTAGTAGGTGCTTTGCACATTCTGACAGTCTCATATGAGTACAAGTCATTTGAGGAGGAATTGATCCAGCGTCACTATAGAAATTCTGTCTCACATGCGTCACCATTCACTACCTAATACTCACCAAACTAATCAATACCAAGGCCGAGACAGAAAATCATGAAACTGAATCATGTGGCCTAATTAATCACACTATCAAACCCCATTTGTACATATTTACAACTGCAGTATACCATTTATATTCATAGTTTATCAGGAAAACATTTAATTAGACCACTGAGCCAATGGAACTAAGCTAATGGTAACGACTAAATAATCAAGACCAGCTTGACGTTTTAAGTCTTTTATTTTTAAAAGTTTCAAAGTTTCAAATCTTTATTAGCATTTATTAATTTCAATCATTTTTATTAAATCAGTTTTAATCATTAGATAATTGGCTCAAAAGGTCTGGCACTTAGCATTGCTCAGAATAATGAATTAAAGTAAAAATAAAACCTAAACCCTATGTTAGCTTTCTGACCTGAAAAGGAATAAACATTTTTATTAAGCAATCATAGCTTACGCGTCCAAAGAAAAACGGACAGCACTTCGCCCTCAGGAAATAGTCAGCCCCGCTCCCCTCAAGAGGCCAGATTTTTATACCTTTCTTACTCACTAATCTAACTAAAAACGATATTTTTTAAAGAAAGCAGCAACCTAATTGGTTGTCACCCATCAGACCACCGAGAGGCCAACGCATCAGTCTCTGTGACATCATTATGTCATTGTCCATTGACACGAAGCAACATTGGCTTCCCGAATTTGCTACATTTAACTAAAAGTTCAGATTTTATTTCCTCCAGGATTTTAGCCAAGCTGCCTCAACACGCTTCCTTGGCCTTGACGCTTTTGCTTTCGGAGCTAGATGCACTGAACGTCCATTGTTTGAGCTTCTGCACGTTTCTGTGGAAGTCTTCCAATGACAACACGTCACTTGTCGCATTCTGCTCTTTTTGTCAGGCCAACCAACTTTTCATTAGAACTAGGCCCCAAACTTTTTTACTCGAGCTAGTATTTAAACAAACGCAAAAAGGTGATTAATTCAAGTAAAATAAACCCTTCTGTTACCCACCCTTCCATTGCTAATATTTTACCCATTAATAAATGTCACCTAGCAGAAGCAAACAGATAAAGCAGCACATTTAATATCTACCATTCTTCTTAATGTCCTGCCGGAATCTTTATGTATCTGAAAGAGTAAAAAGATTGACAAACAAAACATAGATAAACAGTCACAACATAAGACAAACACATAAGCACATATAATGAAAGCACATGCCATAAAATGATCAGCCGCATTAATAGTGACAAGGACAATAGGACAAACAAGACAATATTAACCGTGTGTTACATGACAAACTCGCAAATGCAACAAGAGCACATAATATTAGACCCGCGTGTTTGTGTGTATGCAATTTTACTCTAGGTTGAATTAATAATACAAATCATGCAACATTTCATTAATAAATTAGTTTATTTTACAGAGAATCAGTTTTACGAGTCAGAAAAAAAATGATTTCTGAAACTCGCTCCATCAACTCCCTCATCTGGTGATTTAATAATCACCAAACAACACCCAAAAATTTCAGGAAACTTTGAACCCAATTTAGAGACATCACACTTTGGATTCTCTCAGTATTAGTCTCCCTAAAGCTGTTTCTGCTGTCTGATCAACACTTTCAAACTGAGCCCTCCGCATCTCTTCTAACTCATATTCCTTCTCCTGTTCCTTTCTGAGTTTGTAAATCCTCCTCTTTTCTTTCTGATGCTTCTTCCTCTTGTGAATCATGCAACTAATTTTTAGCAGCATCATCACTATAACGATACCAATTACTGGATAGAGCACTTTGCCAATGATTGAACTACCAACTTCCGAAAACCATTCTTTTATTGCCTCCATTCTTTTGCCTATTCGTTCTGTGAAAGTTTCTTCTTCCAGGGGTTCTATTTCTGCATGAAACTCAGTAATGTTCTTAATAAGTGACTCAATATTCCGACTCTTGTCAGGAATATAAGTACAGCAATGCTGGACATGTAAGACCCCACAGACTCCTCCCTCTTTTGCAAGCAGAATGTCTAATGCAAGACGATTCTGCATAACCATGCTTCTGGTAGCAACAAGTTCTGTATTAACCAGTTGGAAACCACTTGCAGTATCTGTTGACAATCTATCTACGATTGTAGAAACCTTTCTGATTTTGATTGAATTCATGGTAATTCCTACCATAGGAATGACAGCACCAAAGATGTCTCCCAGGACTTCTGTAAAACTTTCTCTTTTGTACCTATTCAGATGTTCACCAAATTCAAAAGTACCCTTTTCATTTCTGTCAACATGAACATTTTTTGGAAAAACTAAACCAAGATAGCATTACCCATACCAATGGTCTGGGAGGCTAAAATATGCTTTATTACCACAAATAAAATAGATTCCAGGAAAGATTGGATCCTTACCACCTTTAAAACCCCATCCCACTATGATACGATAGGTATCCTCACATTGACTAGCACCCACAAAAAAGTTATCATAAAGAGTGTTATCTCTTCTAATGCAAAATTTACCACTAACTGGTTCATCTATATGTATAGCTGCATTTGTGTTAACACCATTTAGTTTAGCATCCTCCATTTGCCAGTACTTGGACTTAGCATGTTTAAGCATCTCATTTCTTTTGTAAACAGCCCTTCTCTCCTCAACCATGTTCAGGAAAGTCTTTTCTTCTGCTCTCATTTTGCATGTTAAATTATTTCTATAAGCATACTCATAGTTAAGTTCATTAGTAACTAAAAAGAATTCCCTCATCTGTTTCGCAGGTCTTACTTTGTTTAAACTATTTACAACTTTGAGATTTGCAAAAACCTCATCAAAGTCTGAGTAATAGTGCTCCAGGTGACCAGTTTGATAAAACAGGCTAGCAATTACACTGCAAGTAATGCCATAAGTGAGAGGTAACATATTATAAGTCACCCCCTCTGAAACAGAAGCAGGCAGGTTCACACAGACATAACAGTCTTTAGCATTCATTACTTTAACATATTCAGACAGAATCCTTGAAAATGAATTGCTTGAGAAATCTCCAACAGATCTATCTTGATGGATCTCTGGATCATGCTCAATAACTCTGCTAGACTTAGCAGCATGTTTCTCATGTTTAGTCTCTATCTTACTTGTTATGTTAGTCTTGAGTTTTTGCTTGTCAATACCAAAAGGGTAAACTACAGCTGATATTAACCAAACTAAAATTAATAAAACCACACAAATTGAAGTCATTTTGCAACATCTCCTTAAGATGGAACACCTTGAAGTATCTGAACTAGGCATTTTGAAAAACGATCAAAATTGAAAAACAAAAATTTAAAAATATGTGAGTTTACTAAAATATTACAAAAATTTTAAAATATGTGAGTTTACAAAAATATTAGTGTAAAACGAAACTATATCCCCCTTTTTAATTTTTTTTTAAAGAAACCCTAAACAGCTTTTCTTCGACCTTGCGTCACATGAATATGTGCTTTTCAACTAAACACAATTTCTTCGACCTAAAGTCACCTAACACATTTTCTTCAGCCTTGTGCCAGGAAATAAAACCCTTATCTAGAATTTAAACAACATCAATCTTTGTCACTAGCTTCTTCAAATCTTCTTGACTACTGCTGTCCACCTCAACAATTGGCGGGATTATTATATAGGTCCACTCTGGAGACTTATACTTCTGGTTTGGCTTTATTACTCTTTTTGTCTTTCGAGCGATGACTTTGATCTTTTTATTTTCGTTTTTCTTATCAGAGTCACCTCCCTGACTAGATACTTCGTTTATCTGCTCTTTTGATTTCTTCGCCAGTTTGAATTTCAAATTATCTTCAGGCCAAATATATCCTTTTCTCAGGATTTTCTTCTTTGGCACACTTTCATTACATTCAGCTTTCCAAGCTCTTTTTCTGAATTCTCTTATTTCAGATTTTCATCACTCTCATAAGTGTCTGTAACTGAGACTTCAAATCTGTACCTAGGAACTTCTTTACTCAGCAGCTTCACTCCATTAGGAACAATATCCTTACAGCTGGTACTTGGTAATTCTTGCTCTTCTTCAGGAATCACCTTCAGCTTCCCAGTTTCAGGCTTTTTGCTCCTGCTCACAGAGTTACTTCTTTGCTTTTCAATACTCTCCTGGACTAGATTTTCGTCTTGCTCAGAATCTTCTGCTTCTGAATCTCCCTTTTCTTTTTGAGATTCTTTTTCTAGCAGGTCTTCATCAACACCTCGATTTCCAGTTTCGATATTCAGATCTTCTTCATTCAAGTTCTGATTCTCATCTAGATTTTCTTGATGCTGATTTTCTTGCTGATCATCAGACTCGGGATCTTCTGGATCTCCTTCTGAATCTGAATCAGTTGTTTCTTCACTGTCTTCATCAGAATTTTCAGGAGGTGGTACACAAATTGTGTGGCTCGCATGCACCCACCTTTTCAGCCCTTTACACTTGACAGCATTTGTTGTGACCAAAATGACTTGTCTTGCCTTCTGCCACCTTGGTACTAAACAGTTTCTTCTCCGATGAACTTTAGTCCTCACCCAGTCTCCAGGCAACAAATCATGCACTTGCACTTTCTCTTTTGAGATTACATCTGTTCCCACCTGATGAAATACAGAATTAACTACATCAGAAAGATTCTGACAGTATTCAATGATTGCACTATCATTAATACTCAATATTTTTCCAACTGGAATAAATGCATGCCTCATTACTCTACCCATTAAAATATCATGGGGACTAAGGCCTGTCTTTTTCTCTGGAGTGCTTCTTAATGACATCAGAACAAGTGGAAGAGCATCTGTCCACTTCACTCCTGTGGCTAGACACATTTTTGAAATTCTGTTTTTAATAGTTCCATTTATTTGTTCAACAACCCCTGATGCTTCTGGTCTGTATGCACAATGCAGCTTTTGCTCAATGTTTAAAGCTTCACAAATCAATTTCATCAATCTGTTTTCAAAATGAGTTCCGCAATCACTTTCAATGGTTACTGGAAAACCGTACCTAGGTATGATCTCCCTCAAAAGAAATTTTGCCACAGTGACTGAGTCATTGTGACGAGTTGGGAAAGCTTCCAACCACCTCGAAAAACAGACAAACAAACACCAGCACATATTTTAGCCTATTGTGCAACGGCATCTCAATAAAATCCATCTGCAATCTTGTGAATGGCCCACCCTCCCGTCCTATGGTTCCCATGCTTACAACAGTTTTTCTATTTGGATTCATCTGTTGACAGGTCAAACATCTTTGACAAAGTGACTCTGCAATGATCCTAAATTTTGGATTGAACCATGTTTCTCTAAATAGTCTAATCATTGAATCTCTCCCTAAATGCCCTGGACCATGGTACATCCGTGCCATGTCAGCATTCATGCAGTTTGGCATTACAGGCCTTCCATCTTTGTAAACCCAAACTCCATCCTCTTCTCGCTGTCTGCATTCTGCTTTTAACCATGAATTTTTTTCTTCATCTTCTGCCTCATCTTGCAAATCTTTTACCTCCTGCCATGTTTCAACTACAGAAATTAGCATGAGAGAATTCAACATGTGACTTTTGTCTTTTTCCCGATTGATTGAATAATTGTTCTTTGCACAGTATCTTGCAATCTCGTCTGCGTATGCATTTCCTTTAGTGATGTAATCATCACCTTTATTGTGAGCTGCACATTTAACCACAGCAATTTGCTCTGGTAACTGAATGCCATCGACCAATCTCTTGATCAATTTTGCATTTCTGATTGGCGTACCTCCAGAGATTAAATAACCTCTTTGAGACCATAGCTGTCCATAGTCATGAACTACGCCATATCCATATTGACTATCAGTCACTATGGTTACCTTTTTGCCAGCTGCTTTTTCACAAGCTCAAATTAGACCAATTAGCTCTGCAATTTGAGCAGAACGAATTCCATCAAGGGGTGAACCTTCAACAACATCTGAAACTGTACACACAGAATATGCTGCTCTCAGAATCCCTTCATCAGTTCTCAAGCAAGACCCATCCACAAAGTAGACTAAATCTGATTCAGGCAAAGGAACATCTTTTATGTCCTGTCGTGGTTTTGTACAGTAATCTACAACATCCAAGCATTCATGATCAATATCATTTTCATTATTTACTTCAGTAACACCTCCATCTGGCAATAGTGTGGAAGAATTCAGATTCACACATCTTGCAATCGAGACATTATCTGATCCCAGAATTGTTTTTTCATATTTTGTCAGTCTGCTACTTGTCAAATGTTGAGTTTTACTTCTGGTAAGAAGAATTTCAACTGAATGAGGTACATATACCTTTACAGGAAATCCCATAATGATACACTCACTTTGTTACAGACTTACACTTGTTGCAGCCACTGCTTTTAAGCAACCTGGCAAAGCTTTTGCAACAGGGTCAAAAACAGCTGAGAAATATGCAATTGGCTTTCTCAACTTTCCATGTCTCTGAATCAACACAGACAATGCACATCCTTCCCTTTCACTTCAGTACAGTTCAAATTCTTTCTCATAATCTGGCATATCCAGAGCTGGAGCTTCACATAAGCTTCTTTTTAATTGTTCAAAAGCTTCCAGTTCAATTTTTGACAATCTAATTGGATCTTTTACGTCAGCTTTTGTTAGTCTTTGGAGTGGTTTTGCAATAACCGAAAATCCACTAATCCATTGTCGACAGTAACCAACCATTCCCAAAAACATTCTGACCTGTCTTTGTGTTGTCGGTGGCTGAATTGCTCGATTCATTTTAATTCTTTCAATTGTCACTTTTCTTGTTCCTTTTGCAATTCTGTGACCAAGATACTTTACTTCTTGTTTACAAAACTGCAATTTTGCAGGTGACACTTTATGTCCCTCATCTGCCAATCGATTTAAAAGAGTAATGGTATCAGTAACACAATTTTCTCGTGTTTTTGCTGCCACGAGCAAGTCATCAATGTACTGAACCAGTGTAGAATTACCAGGCAATATCAGATCTTCCAGAGACTTCTTTAATAACTGATTAAAGATAGATGGACTCTAAGTATACCCTTGTGGGATACGACACCATGCTAATATGCGATTCTGGAACCTGAAAGCAAAAATTTGCTGGCTTTCTGGATGCAATGGAACTGTAAAGAAGGCATTACACAGATCAATGACCGTGTACCATTCTGCATCATGCGGAATCTGATAAAGAATTACCGCAGGATTTGGAACAATTGGGCAACATGGAACAACAATTTGGTTAATTTTTCTCAGGTCCTGAACAATTCTATATCTTCCGTTTGGCTTTTTAATACGCATAATCGGTGAATTACATGGGCTACTCTCAATTTCTTTTAACACACCTTGGCTTATGAATTTTTCAATCACTGAAATGACACCTTCAATTGTCTCAGCTTTCATTTTGTATTGAGGAACATTTGGAAAATCTATTCCCTGTTTAACAGTAATTTTTACTGGATCTACATTTTGCATAAGACCCATGTCATTTCTAGTTAGGTCCCAAATTTCTGGATTAACTGGCTTTTTGAGCTCTTCTGGCAAATCTTTTTTATCAAAAACAGGAAACAGTAATGTCTTTTCTTCATCAACCATTAACATTGTCAATTTATAAAGCCCATCTTCTGCTGATGTTTGCATGTCAATGCCATCTGGTGAGCAATATATCTTGCAATTCATTATGCATAATATATCACGACCCAACAGATTCACAGGACTGCTGTCACAAACTAGAAATCTGTGTTTATCTTTGTAATTTCCAATTTCCACTTTAACTGGTTCTGTCAGGCTTGTTTTAATTTGCTGATTAGCTACACCTACAACTTGGATGGACTCACCAGAGAGAGGAAGATTTTCTATTTCTGCTGATCTAACAGTAGAACGGGTAGCACCTGTGTCCACAAGGAAAGTGATATCTACATCATTCACTTTACCATTTACAAATGGACCAGACTGATCTACCTCAAGAGTGGGTCCAAGCACACATTCTTCTTCCTCTCTCAGGCACCGTCATGAGTAGTCTTCTGATGAATCACTCTCTTCTTTATCTTTTAGCCAAAATTGAGAAGCATTTGACATGTTAACTTTTGACACATTATTTACCTGATTACCTCCACAGAAACCTGTTTCAGGTGTAAATCTCTGAGCATTAACACTATTAGGGAAAGGTGCTTGTGGTACCTGACTCTGCTGAATTTGGCTCTGCTGTATCTGGTTCTGCTGAATCTGGCTCTGCTGATTTGCTACCTGTCGCTGTAGCTGTCGCTGCTGACTTAACTCATTTAACTGTTGCTGTAGCTGTTGCTGTTGCTGCTGATTTAACTCACACTGCACCTGTGGATTCAATGAATTATTTTTAAAATTTCTGGGTGGGTTTTTACACTTGCATTTCCAGTGTCCAATCTCGCCGCAATTAAAACATGGGAGCTTTTGTTTCAGCTCTTCAACATTTACATTAAATTTAGGCTTGTTATTATTTTTGAAATTGTTCTTAAATTTTCCTTGATTCTGCTGCTGCATAGAAGCTAACTGCTGTTGTTGCTGCTCTGCTACCTTCACTTGTACCCACATTGCCTTTTCCTTGAGATTTTTCTGCTTTGCATCTATCTCGTCACTGCAATAGTTTGCCTTTCTCAGGATGTCATCAACTGAAAGTGATTGCCAGCACACAATCCCATTTTTAATCATCTCACCAATTTCAGGTCTCAGGCCATAAACAAATCTGTAAATAAAGTGGCTCATGTCCTTTTCACTTAATTTTTCGTAGCCACTGTACTGTTTGAAGACTAACAGTAACCTTTCATAAAATGAATGAACTGATTCTTTTGGTTCCTGGTTTGTTCTGTCAATTTTAACCCAGTGCACTTCTTTCGGGGGAATTTTCCCTTTCAGCCAATAGATTACCTTATTATAAATGTCCATGACATCTTTTGATGGGGCACCTGTAATTGTGTCTCGGGCAGGTTCTTCCTTTGGCCAATCCACAGAAATTTTGCATTCTGTCCAAAGATCTGATGGGACGACAATGTCAAAGAATCCATCCAGATCAATCCACAGAACTTTTGACACCTTTATAAATCTGTCTACCTGTCGATACCACTCAACTGGCTTCTCTCTCAAACGAGGGAAATCATTGGTAAACAAAAGAATATCCTGTCTGGACCAAGGAACATGTACATACCCTCCTCCTGCTATTTCCCTCATTGGAAATTCTGAAACCACATCATTTCTCAACCTTTTATCCTGTTCTTTATTCTTTGACCATTTTATTCTCCATTTACCTAATTCACCTAATTTTCTGAGAAAACTTATTAATTCTTTTATATGGGCCATCCTTCCAGCAGCTTAGAGATTGTCAATATCCCTTTCAGAAAAATCCACTCTGTAGTGTTTCTGCAAATGTTTTTGTTTACTCAAATCAATTTCTAATTCAGCAGCCATTTCTTACAGTTGTTCATACCTGTTGTTCGTTTTCCACTGAATGCTCTTGCAAATAAAAAGAAGTTCATCATCCTGATACAATTTCAAATTGTCAGTACCAATTGTGCCAATAATTAATTCTTCTAAATCAGCTTTTAATTTTGCAACATCAAGCTTTTTATAATCAAAAGCTTCTGGAGACAATGCATTTTGAGTTAAATCTATTCTATTTAGACTCCTCTCTGACAGACCTGGATCTGATTCTGCCACAGATGGTGTTTGTGACCCTGACAGACTTTCATTTAAAGTTAAATTTGGCATCATAGATTTTTCTCTATGTATCTCTGAAAGTTCCGAATAAAATCTCTCAGCCACTTTTTGAATTTCTGCATTTAATGGAACTGTCAAAGCAGAATGTCTATTTTCTCCTTGATCAAAAACTGGTACAACAGGACCAATAGTTACTGGCACTGTCACTGCTTCCATGCTTTTTGTCAATTGTTGAATTAAATCTTCCTTCGCTTTATTGTAACTGGAAATTTCTGGCATGTCAACAGGTATTCTTTCCTGATTTCTCACAAAATTATTTTCTTGTTGAGGAAATCTATTTTCTCTAGGTGTACTACAATTATTTATTGACCCTACTCTTTCAGGTAATTTTAAAAATCTGGGAGAACCTTCCTCAGCTTCTCTAGGAGGTGCACTTGGAGAAGTTCCTGTAGAAACTCTCGGAGTAGTTTGAGAACTTACTTGATAAGGTGGCGGTTTGCGTTTAGTAGCATAAATGTCTTCTAACACTGCATCATCTAATTCCTCATCAAGTCTTTTTTCAGCTTTCTTTTGTTCTAGATCTTCAGTAATCATTATTCTCACTGGATACAGACCACCATACATGTCTGCTTTTCTCCAGCGTCTCACTTTATCTTCATGTGTTTCTCTATTTAGAATATACTTTGAATTTCTGGGTGCCAAGCATTTGCTTTCATGCTCAAGTTCCATCATCTCAACCTCCCATTCAACCAATGCCTCAAATTGTGTAGGTCTAGGCTTCGGCACAAGATCCATCAATTTTCCTCTCAAGTTTCTCAAAACTTTCATATTAAATGACCCATCTTCCGGCCAGGCCAATACACCATCATTTCTAGTGTAATGCGTCCAATTGTCAAACCAAATTACAGTATGATAGCCATATTCGCCTTCCATATAGGCTGCGGGTGTTTTGTACTTATGAAGTAATTTACCACCACGCGTTTCAATTTTCTTGTCAGGTTTAAAATAATTTTTCACTTTCTGAAACCATGAAGGCTTCTTTATCTCACTATCGTTCCAATAACTCATGTTTTAAATCAAAATCGTTTATTCCGAAAGCTTCGAAATGTTTTCTTGGTGTTCCGCTATTCTAGCCAATCCGTGCGCGAAAGACACCAACAATCCAATCAGGTTAAGCTACGTCACCACCTTGCTCCACCAATATAAATACAGTATTCAGAACTGACCAATCTGGTACCAGCTCGTCACTGTCACGTGAGCCAATCAGTGCACTTTCTGTGACGTATGTTAGCCAATCACAGCGCGAACCGAAATGACGTACGCTGCCGCTTCTCTGCGTGTTACTCCGTAAACTCACCCCTCCTTCACAAAACTTTTTCACGGCGCCATTTTAAACAACAATTCCAATGAATTTTAATTAGTAACTACAAATAAACAAACCACTTGTCTGTTTCGCTAACAAAGCGATAGTTTTACAAACATTCAGAACTTTCTCCGCATAAAATAGACTACGCTATTTCTATACGATCATCCGCGCATTCATACGGAAACTCTAATCATACACACACGAGATCTTGGCAGGACTTGAACCAACCACAGAAAACGTCAAACGTTAATAAGAATAGACGACGCTATCTCACCCTTCTCTCAAGCTTGGATAAATCCTATTACTCTTTTCACAAAAAGTGTTAAAACAGGCTCACCAGGTCCCTATGCTTAATGCTACGATTTCATAGACAATCCTCACTATTACATTCAACCAGTCACATCTAAGGTCCCTAAACTTGTGTTGTACGTCCACAACACGTGATATATTCTATTCCACAATTTGAAACAGAACAAATGCACTGTGTAACTCTTCTAGTCACACTACTCTTTGCCGGCAAATAACCAGGAATTTTTCACACTGCTGGAAAAAATCCTTTCGACTACATACAACATGTGAACAAACCTAACAACAATTTTTAGACATGTATCCTATGTAATTTACATGTAACATGTATGTTACCATAGCAACCGGAATCTGCTACCAAAAGAATTGATCCATCGTCACTATAGAAATTCTGTCTCACATGCGTCACCATTCACTACCTAATACCTACCAAACTAATCAATACCAAGGCCAATGCAACCGAGACAGAAAACCATGAAACTGAATCATGTGGCCTAATTAATCACACTATCAAACCCCATTTGTACATATTTACAACTGCAGTATAACATTTATATTCATAGTTTATCAGGAAAACATTTAATTAGACCACTGAGCCAATGGAACTAAGCTAATGGGAACGACTAAATAATCAAGACCAGCTTGACGTTTTAAGTCTTTTATTTTTAAAAGTTTCAAAGTTTCAAATCTTTATTAGCATTTATTATTTCAATCATTTTTATTTAATCATTAGATAATTGGCTCAAACGGTCTGGCACTTAGCATTGCTCAGAATAATGAATTAAATTAAAAACAAAACCTAAACCCTATGTTAGCTTTCTGACCTTAAAAGGAATAAACATTTTTATTAAGCAATCATATCTTACGCGTCCAAAGGAAAACGGACAGCACTTCGCCCTCAGGAAACAGTCAGCCCCGCTCCCCTCAAGAGTCAGATTTTTATACCTTTCTTACTCACTAATCTAACTAAAAACAATATTTTTTAAAGAAAGCAGCAACCTAATTGGTTGTCACCCATCAGACCACCGAGAGGCCAAAGCATCAGTCTCTGTGACATCATTATGTCATTGTCCGTTGACACGAAGCAACATTGGCTTCCCGAAGTTGCTACATTTAACTAAAAGTTCAGATTTTATTTCCTCCTGTATTTTAGCCAAGCTGCCTCAACACGCTTCCTTGGCCTTGATGCTTTTGCTTTCGGAGCTAGATGCACTGAACGTCCATTGTTTGAGCTTCTGCACGTTTCCGTGGAAGTCTTCCAATGACAACATGTCACTTGTCGCATTCTGCTCCTTTTGTCAGGCCAACCAACTTTTCATTAGAACTAGGCCCCAAACTTTTTTACTCGAGCTAGTATTTAAACAAACACAAAAAGGTGATTAATTCAAGTAAAATAAACCCTTCTGTTACCCACCCTTCCATTGCTAATATTTTACCCATTAATAAATGCCACCTAGCAGAAGCAAACAGATAAAGCAGCACATTTAATATCAACCATTCTTCTTAATGTCCAGCCGGAATCTTTATGTATCTGAAAGAGTAAAAAGATTGACAAACAAAACATAGATAAACAGTCACAACATAAGAAAAACACATAAGCACATATAATGAAAGCACATGCCATAAAATGATCAGCCGCATTAATAGTGACAAGGACAATAGGACAAACAAGACAATATTAACCGTGTGTTACATGACAAACTCGCAAATGCAACAAGAGCACATGATATTAGACCCGCGTGTTTGTGTGTATGCAATTTTACTCTAGGTTGAATTAATAAAACAAATCATGCAACATTTCATTAATAAATTAGTTTATGTTACAGAGAATCAACTTTGCAAGTCAGAATAAAAATGATTTCTGAAACTCGCTCCATCAAGGAGGAGATGATAAGGGACTGATTGGTTGAGAAAACCAGTAATAGAAATGTACAGTAAGCCCTGCTATCCAAACCCGGCTTGACATTACAGAGAGCTTTAGAATTGAAAGCACAACGTCCTTTTTTGGAACAAATGTCATTGTCTATCTCTAAAGCACAGTCGCAACGTGTAGTGGTGGTCAGTAGCAAGTACAAGTAGATCAAAGAGAGGTTGGATTGAGAAAAGGTTGACAAGGATGGAAAAAGTGACAAAAGGTCAACTTACAAGCCGTTGGAGGGCTATAGATGTGGTAGTTTATCTTAAGTTTGTAATGCCAGGGCGTGTCCAGCAACAGATAAGACATGTGACAAATGCTTTAAAAAGGGGCACTTCACAAGGGTTTGCAGATCATCTGGCAAGGAGCCTTTTGGCAAGGACTCTTCCAGAAAAGTGCACAATGTAGAACAATTCACTAAGGGAAAATCATCATCCAGCGAGGAGGATCAAATCTTCACCATTTCTGATCGGTGGCATTTGGAAGACATATGTGGTGCAATTGCACAAGGATCCAGAAGACCTATGTGTTTGGTAAACATCAGTGGAGTGGATTTAGGTTTTGGCAAATTCAGGATCCCCATTCACCCTTTTGAGCGTGAATGTTAGGAAGGAACTAATCCAAGCTCATGGTATTGCGTTAAGAAGTTCTTCGATACGCCCTGTAGGCTATGGTGAAAAAGGCAGCAAATCAAAAGATTGTGGCAAGGGACAATGCATGCCTGTTGAGTTGGCATGACCAGGGACATTTAGGTATCATACTGGATCCCAGGAATTCCCATCAGGTTATCCTGAAGAGGAATTATTCCCAGTGAAAGAGAATTCATGAGAATCCATGTACCCTGAAGTTTACGGGAACCAACTGGGCTTGTTCAAAGGCTTTAAGCATAAAATAAGGTTTGTTGTAGGGGTTCATGCAGTAGTGCATAAGGCCCGTAGGGTGCCTGTGGCCTTGCAGGTTGAGTTGAAGCAGGAATTTGACAAATAATGTGCCAATGATGTAATAGAACCAATTGAATCCTCAGACTGAGTGGTTCCTGTGGTACTAGCCAAAAAAGCGAACAGTACTTTACACATTTGCGTTCATTTGTGCTTTTGCAATGAGCACATAAAGGTAGACCAATCCCCATTACCCAACCTTACGGATACGACTTCTAAACTAAAAGGGTCGGAAATGGTTTAGCTTGTTGGATATGATGTTGGCATTGATTTGCACCTTGGTTCTAGACATTTCATGGCATTCATTATCCTGGAAGGGTTGTTCCAATTGAAACGCATGCCCTTTGGACTTGCTTCTGCCTCTGCAGTTTTCAATATGATTGCGGAAAGCTTGCTCAAAGGGATGTCTTTGGTGATAATCTTTCAAGATGATGTGCTTGGGAATGGTGCTGATCAGGTGTTATCCATTGTAAAGTGTAAAGGAGTGACTCTCAGCCTTGCAAATGCAGATTGAATGTGCCCTCAGTGGAATACTTGAGGTACAAATTGCCCTTGTAGGGCGTGAAACCCAAGGCCAGCTTGAATTTTTGTACTCGTGGTGATAAGGATAATTTAAGATCCTTTATGGAACTGATTGAATTTTATTTATTTATTTTATTTATTTTAGCTGTTTTATAACGCGCTCCGTTACTACCAGAGTGTCCTGGCGCGGTAGGAAAAAAACAGGCATGTGGTCAAATAAAAGAGATTGAGAGTTAAACTAATAAGCAGACCTAAAAAGGTGGGTTTTCAGGGCCTTCTTGAAAGGGAAAAAATTCTGGATGGATCTCAAAGAAAGTGGTAAAGTATTCCAGGCGGAAGCGGCAAGAACGCCGATAGACCGACCACCAAGTCGGACCCGCTGAAAGCGCGGAACCTCCAGCAGACTCAGATCAGCCGATCGAAGAGCGCGATTGGGGACATAACGTCTAAATCTTTTCTTCAGATACGAAGGCCCCAGCTCATTAACTGCCTTAAATGCCAATGTCAATATTTTAAAAGTGATTTGTTGAGAGACTGGTAGCCAGTGTAGTTGTTTCAGATGTATTCTAGCACTTTCCCTGCTAGGCACATTACAAAGTAGTCTCGCTGTAGCGTTTTGAATGACCTGCAAACGGGAAACCAAAAAAGCTGTAGTCCCACTGAAGAGAGAATTGGCATAGTCGAGCCGTGAGAGTATAAGAGCTCTCGCGACAGACTCTCTAGCTGCGGAAGGAAGATACGGAAAGAACTTCCTCATAGCCTTAAGAGACCCAAAGCACATGCCCGTAAGTTTCTTTATATGTGCTTCGAACCTCAGATCCTCCCCAAACCATACACCTAGGTTCTTTGCAGGGATGTTCACTGAGCAAGGTTGGGGAAAATCGACAGGCCACAGGAGTTCTCTAAAATTTTGGGGGAATTGCCCATATAGCAGGATTTCAGTTTTATCTTCGTTACACTTCAGTTGCGCCGCCGCTAACCAGCTGAAAACTGAAGACAAGCAAGAGCGAATGACCTCCGTGCCAAGGGCAGCACCGGGCCAAGTAAATAATAATTGCGTATCATCCGCATATGCCATAATTTTGGCCCCAAGTTGTTCTGCCAACACAATGAGCGGAGTAAGGTAGACGTTAAAAAGCAGGGGGCTCAGCGTGGATCCCTGGGGTACCCCTGTCGTGAGTGGTTTGGCCAAAGAAGAGAATGGAGGAAGCCAAACCTGCTGAGATCTATCAGACAGAAAGGATCCTACCCATTGCTAGGTTTGTCCCCAAATGTGCCACAAAAACCTTCTACATTTGTGGTCTCCTCAAAAAGAACACCAGGTTTAAATGGGATACCAAATGTGCTGTAGAATGTGATCTGATCAAAGAGAGATTCCCCAGGCCATACCCCTCAAGCCCTCTGACACCAAGGATCAGACAATAATCATGACTGATGCCAATCAAAAAGGATTGGGAGAGGTGCTCATGCAACAGAGAAGGGGCAAGGAGGAAATATTAGCATTTGCCTCTAGAAGTTTGAGAGGAGCTGAAGCGATGTATTCCATTATTGAGCAGGATGACCTGGTCTGCTAGTGGGGAATTCTCCATTTCAAACCTTATCTATGGATTCGAGGTTCATTTTACTGGTAGATCACAAACCCTTGGTCCAACTCTTCACCACTAAGGGGTGAAGAAAATTCCACAACCAGGATTCCTAAATGACAATATAGACTTTTAGCGGTACAAAAGGGGGTGGTAATGGACGGAGGATCTGAACCAATCAAACACTCACACCCAGTCAAAAGATATGGGTTTAATCCATCACCGTTCTTTAGCCCACTCTGTCACCCCAGTTCAGACATGGCTATATGCAAATCAGTCTGACCCTGTGCCTCATGGGAAAAATCCAGCCCGAACTGCCAAGCCATGCCTTTCTGGACCAGAAACAAGCTTCCGAGGACCGGTTTCTGGCATTCCTGCCGTCTTCAGCCCGGCTTGCTTGAATCCAGTGGCAAAGTGAGCAAGGAACTCACGTCTGAGCATACCCTGCCACACTTATGGTGGCCAAAAGCGGTACAAAAGGGGGTGGTAATGGACGGAGCCTCTGAACCAATCAAACACTCACACCCAGTCAAAATATCTGGGTTTAATCCATCACCGTTCTTTAGCCCACTCTGCCACCCCAGTTCAGACATGGCTATATGCAAATCAGTCTGACCCTGTTCCTCATAGGAACAGTCCAGCCCGAACTGCCAAGCCATGCCTTCCCTGGACCGGAAACAAGCTTCCGAGGACCGGTATCTGGCATTCCAGCTGTCTTCAGCCCGGCTTGCTTGAATCCAGTGGCAAAGTGAGCAAGGGACTCACGTCTGATCATACCCTGCCACACTTATGGCGGCCAAAAGCGGTACAAAAGGGGGTGGTAATGGATGGAGCATCTGAACCAATCAAACACTCACACCCAGTCAAAAGATCTGGGTTTAATCCATCACCGTTCTTTAGCCCACTCTGCCACCCCAGTTCAGACATGGCTATATGCAAATCAGTCTGACCCTGTGCCTCATGGGAACAGTCCAGCCCGAACTGCCAAGCCATGCCTTCCCTGGACCAGAAACAAGCTTCCGAGGAACGGTTTCTGGCATTCCAGGCGTCTTCAGCCCGGCTTGCTTGTATCCAGTGGCAAAGTGAGCAAGGGACTCACATCTGAGCATACCCTGCCACACATATGGTGGCCAAAAGCGGTACAAAAGGGGGTGGTAATGGACGGAGCATCTGAACCAATCAAACACTCACACCCAATCAAAAGATCTGGGTTTAATCCATCACCGTTCTTTAGCCCACTCTGTTACCCCAGTTCAGACATGGCTATATGCAAATCAGTCTGACCCTGTGCCTCATGGGAACAGTCCAGCCCTAACTGCCAAGCCATGCCTTTCCTGGACAGGAAACAAGCTACAGAGGACCGGTTTCTAGCATTCCAGCCGTCTTCAGCCCGGCTTGCTTGAATCCAGTGGCAAAGTGAGCAAGGGACTCACGTCTGAGCATACCCTGCCACACTTATGGCGGCCAAAAGCGGTACAAAAAGAGGCGGTAATAGACGGAGCATCTGAACCAATCAAACACTCACTCCAAGTCAAAAGATCTGGGTTTAATCCATCACCGTTCTTTAGCCCACTCTGCCACCCCAGTTCAGACATGGCTATATGTAAATCAGTCTGACCCTGTGCCTCATGGGAACAGTCCAGCCCGAACTGCCAAGCCATGCCTTCCCTGGACCAGAAACAAGCTTCCGAGGACCAGTTTCTGGCATTCCAGCCGTCTTCAGCCCGGCTTGCTTGAATCCAGTGGCAAAGTGAGCAAGGGTCTCACGTCTGAGCATACCCTGCCACACTTATGGCGGCCAAAAGCGGTTCAAAAGGGGGTGGTAATGGACAGAGCATCTGAACCAATCAAACACTCACACCCAGTCAAAGGATCTGGGTTTAATCCATCACCGTTCTTTAGCCGACTCTGCCACCCCAGTTCAGACATGGCTATATGCAAATCAGTCTGACCCTGTTTCTCATGGGAACAGTCCAGCCTGAACTGCCAAGCCATACCTTCTCTGGACCGGAAACAAGCTTCCAAGGACCGGTTTCTGGCATTCCAGCCGTCTTCAGCCCGGCTTGCTTGTATCCAGTGGCAAATTGAGCAAGGGACTCACGTCTTAGCATACCCTGCCACACTTATGGCGGCCAAAAGCGGTACAAAAGGGGGTGGTAATGGACGGAGCATCTGAACCAATCAAACACTCACACCCAGTCAAAAGATCTGGGCTTAATCCATCACCGTTCTTTAGCCCACTCTGTCACCCCAGTTCAGACATGGCTATATGCAAATCAGTCTGACCCTGTGCCTCATGGGAACAGTCCAGCCCGAACTGCCGAGCCATGCCTTCCCTGGACAGGAAACAAGCTTCTGAGGACCGGTTTCTGGCATTCCAGCCGTCTTCAGCCCGGCTTGCTTGAATCCAGTGGCAAAGTGAGCAAGGGACTCACGTCTGAGCATACCCTGCCACACTTATGGCGGCCAAAAGCGGTACAAAAGGGGGTGGTAATGGACGGAGCATCTGAACCAATCAAACACTCACACCCAGTCAAAAGATCTGGGTTTAATCCATCACCGTTATTTAGCCCACTCTGCCACCCCAGTTCAGACATGGCTATATGCAAATCAGTCTGACCCTGTGCCTCATGGGAACAGTCCAGCCCGAACTGCCAAGCCATGCCTTCCCTGGACCGGAAACAAGCTTCCGAGGACCGGTTTCTGGCATTCCAGACGTCTTCAGCCCGGCTTTGCTTGAATCCAGTGGCAAAGTGAGCAAGGGACTCACGTCTGAGCATACCCTGCCACACTTACGGCGGCCAAAAGCGGTACAAAAGGGGGTGGTAATGGACGGAGCATCTGAACCAATCAAACACTCACATCCAGTCAAAAGATCTGGGTTTAATCCATCACCGTTCTTTAGCCCACTCTGCCACCCCAGTTCAGACATGGCTATATGCAAATCAGTCTGACCCTGTGCTTCATGGGAACAGTGCAGCCCGTACTGCCAAGCCATGCCTTCCCTGGACCGGAAACAAGCTTCCGAGGACCGGTTTCTGGTATTCCAGCCGTCTTCAGCCCGGCTTGCTTGAATCCAGTGGCAAAGTGAGCAAGGGACTCACGTCTGAGCATACCCTGCCACACTTATGGCGGCCAAAAGCAGTACAAAAGGGGGTGGTAATGGACGGAGCATCTGAACCAATCAAACACTCACACCCAGTCAAAAGATCTGGGTTTAATCCATCACCATTCTTTATAGACTTTTAGAGCACAACTTTAGTGTTGAGTTTGTATGTGGCAAAAAGAACCTGTTAGCTGACTGTCCAGACTGTCGGGAAGCGAAGACAATGGTGATTAACCCTGGGCGTAGTTAGCTTAGTAGCGCTACGCGGAGCTATGCGAAGTGCAATTTGCACTACGCGAGCTACGCATAGCTATGTGAACTGCGTAGTGTAAAATGCTGTACGCACTGATTGCACAGTGCTCGATACTTGTCTGCACCATGCAATCAGTGCAAACCGCATCTTGCACAGTGCAAGCGGTCATTTTCCACCGCTCTAGTACATTTCCACTCGAGCGACAGATTTCTCAACGTGGACTGGTAGTTTCTCATCGCGAGCATACAAGACCACTTGGAATGAGAAACCTGACCTGCCCGCATTGAGAATCTCGCCAAGAGGTTTATTTTCCACGCTCGCGAGCGGCAACTTGATGTTGCTGATCACGAACAAGGAAAAAGTCTCTGAAGAAGAGAATTAGGGTGAATTTCTGGTGGCCTGCTCTAGATAAGCTTGTGGAATACTTTGTGAGAGATTGCATGTGTTGCACCATAAGCGACAAGTCACGGGTAACAGTTCCCAGTCCTTTATAGGCTGTGGAAGTTCCCAGCAAGGCGTGGGCCAAACTGCCCATAAACATCACTAGGTGACACAATGCACACCTCACTTCAATAATTGTTTGTGTTTCAAGTGCTCAAAGGCAAATAATTAGGTGTGCAAACCCGATATTGACCTCTGTCCATGTACATAAAAAAGAATCCAAAGAAGCTGAAACCACCTCATGTGAACCAGACTCAGGATGCACTACTATAGAATAAATTTGCAATATGTTGAAAATGTACTCAATCAACTTCATCCAATTTAATCACATTTAATCCAGTCTTTGTTCAAATTTTTTCTTCCAAGTATCAAGTTCATGTAGACCGCTCAATAGTATTCCCATACAGGCTTTCCTCACAGCAGCATGTGGCAGTTCATATATCTTCATAATTCAACGTAATGGAAATCTACCCAATGTATTTCAGGCCATTGCTTTTCATCAGGGGAACTGTAGTACAAAAATATATATCAGAATAACCATTCATCGCCTGTTAATGTAGTTGTATACATTCTATTACACCTATTGATGTTTATATTATGATTCTGTCCTTCAGACAGGAGGCATAGTTAAGTATCAACTTTCTGAGTATTATTTACTTTTTTTTTATACCTGTTCTTTATTTATTTTAAAGGAGGAAGATATGTTGAGTTGCATCCTTCTGGTGCCCGTAGATACGCTAGCCAGAAGAACGATGAAATGTTGAAGCGCGGGTGCTCGGGGAGGAACGGTGGAAGAGAGTTGGCAGTTGGCAGTTGATCTCCGTGTGAGGAGGTGGTATTTTCTAGTCCTGCTGACTATTGAATAGATAAGACCTTCATACCTTCAACCCATGTCCCAGCATCTTTATATCTTTATGATCTTCTCGGTAGCTACAACAATGCCGATTTCATGCTGCAACTACCTCTAAAACCATGCTGAGGTGAATCGAGCAATTGGGTAGTAGCAAAGAAAGATGACAATTCTGTATTCATAACTTTCTCAGCTATTTTGACAGCAAACTGAAGTAGTGAGATTGATAGATAACTACTAACTTCCACAGGTTTTAATGAGGATTTCTTTATTAAAGATATGATTGAGGCCTTTTACAGGTTGTAGGATGGTATTTAAGAGTGTACAAAGCTGTATAAGGATTGTCATTGGGACCAGATGCAGGACTGTAGGCAGGGAATGATTAGTAGGTGCCCAAGATTAAGAGGCTGCAAACAGCTTAATTACCATTTCCAATGACAGCTAAGAAAATGTGTAAAATGTTCTGTTTGGTTATGATCAGTAAAGATCTTGTCAGATTAAAATAAACACCAGAAGACCCCCAATCCTGAATTAAACACGATTCTGTTAGAAACTACCTGTCCTCAAAGCTGATAAAATATAAGAAAAGATATTGCACATTGAGTTTTAATAAATGTAACCCTAATTAACTATTTTTTTTCCGCCTTTCACAATGGCACTTAAACTTAAGGACTTGGATCTCACTTCTCTTCTTCTTTGAATGACAGAAGGAAATTACCTTTCCACTTTTTCAGGATTTAGGACATTGGAATGAAGATGGACTTAAAGATCTTTCTGGTATATCTTATCTGTCCCTAGTTAATATGTAGAAGTATACTTTATTTAATTATTCATGTAAGCGCATGGAGCAGGTAGAAGCCGGTTAATGACAGGCTCCATAGAGCAGCTAAGGAAAAGAAAATTCAACTCACAAATGTATGTAATTGAGCTGAGTCACTTCCATGCTCTGCTCAACCAAAAGAACTGAACCATAATGGTGTAAATTCGAATATTCCTTCTTAATTATTTCTCGATAAATGCAAGTGCTACTCGAATAAGGATGCATAGAAAATGTTGTTGCGTGTTTCAATAATAATGATATCCTTCAAGGTGGAAATTCAGGATCTCAATATTGCTAAAAAAGGACAGTTTAATAGTAGATGATTCCATTGTAGTCTGACTGCCTCCAAATGTTCTTCCCCTTTGCCAGATATCTCAGATATATTCTTGACAACCATCCAATCTTCATAAATATATCAACATGGCTCAAAATGGAATCATTAAACTAAACTTATCTGCTGTATTAACCCCTTCTATCTGTACCATGGCCTCATAGAGGTAGTAAAACCCTGGTTATCATTAGAGTAGATCATGTGAATGGCTTCCTATCTAGTATCCCAAAACACATATTACTCCTATGAAAGCCTCCGTTCATGCTGCAGCTCACCTGATGTCCACCTCTTTATCAGGCTGTGCTCCGAAAGTGTGGAATTCTGTTCCACTGGCCATGCACTCCACGATCCCCAGGGATCCTAAACAATATCTTCTCAACCTTCCCATTTTTCTTCAGTGCTACTCTGATTGCTCATTTAAGATTGCGTCCTTTTAAAGGATGTGAGTATAGACGGTTATACCTCTGCATTACTTATTTATACATGTGCTAATTGTACTGTCTTCACTATGTACACAGCTGTAATTTGTTGCTGCTTCATGTATCAGTTATTTTGTAAATTTGGACAGGCACTATTAAAAGAACTCTATTGAGTTATGCAAATCCACTGTATGCAATAAATAAATTAGTAAGAGTGACAGAAACCATCACAATGAATTCACAGTTTCTATCTCACATGAACCAATCAAGTGACTTTCATTAGCATGCACAGCTCACAGCCCACGAAGAATTGATACCTATTATACGGATGTACGACGGTACGACGCATGTTTTTACCACGCGTACCGTTACAACGCGTTTTTTACAACGCAAGTCGTTACCAAGACTTGCGTTGTAGGGGTGCGGACTTGGGAATTTTTAAATTTACTATTCCAACACCAGCCTACGTTCAGTAGGGAATGTGTTGGATAGTAAATTAAATTATTCCTTGTCCTGTAGCGCCCTCCAGTGCAAGTCGTGGTTACGACTTGCGTTGTAAAAGACGCATTGAAAGGGTACCGCGGAGTAAAATCTGTGTGGTAAAGGATGTTCCCCCTATTATACAGTTTTCTTGTGTGCAATGGGTGGTCCCACAATAGATGCTAAACAAGAGTTGCTTAATGATGTTCACATCTACAAAAGAAAATGCATCTGTTACAAGACTAAATGTGGTCTGTCAATCAATTAATTGATCAGGGTTTATAAATCGCTGCTACTCACCCATTAGAGTTGTACAAAGCTGCCTCAGGCTAAGTGCTGAGTTCATCTGAAGAACCAGGTCTTGAGGTCCTTCCTGAATTGCGTCAGCGAGGATGATTTCCCGAGTTGGATGGGCATGTTATAGAGGCGAGGTAGGAGAAGAACATTCCTACGGTTCTGGTCTTGCAAATTCGTGGGACGGTAGCCAGGGAAAGCTGGGCGGAGCAGAGGTGTATGTTGGATATACGAATGTGAGGCACTGATTCGTGTGTGCGAGTCTTGCATTGGGATGGGCCTTGTATGCGTGGGTGAGAAGTTTGAAGATTATTCTTCAGTCGACTGGGAGCCAGTGGAGAGCCCAGGGATGTTGAGTGATGTGGCAGCAACGGGGGATGTTGAGGATTAGTCTTGCTTGTTCTGGACATTCTGGAGTCCTCAGAGGAATTCCTGAGTGACTCCGGCGTAGAGTGCATTGTCGTAGTTAACAACTTGCGTGCGGCGCCGATTCTCCCCCGGTGCTGAACATTCCGATCGCGGGTGTGGTCATGACGGAACGGTTCCGTCATGAGCACAGCGCGACCGATGCTCATGACGGAACCGTTCTGTCATGAGCATCGAAGGGGTTAATGAGGGCATGAGTGACTGTCTTCCTGGATTCAGGAGGATCCATCTGAAGTTCTTTCAAAGCAGGCAGAGTGTGTTGAAACAGGCAGAGGAAACGTGTTTATCAGGCTGTCCGTTTTGAGAGAGGATTCTGAGGTTTTGTGCGTGGTTCGTGGGGGTAGGTGGACGTTTTAGAGCAGAGGACCATCAGGAGTCATTCAAAGTGGAGGGGAAGAGGGGAAAGCCACAAGGATGAGGAATTCTGTCATGTCCGAGCTGAGCTTCAGACAGCTGTCCTTAATCCAGGGGGCGCCAGATTTTATTCCTTCGTGGATGTTGTTCCTGGTGACAGTGGTTTCTAACATGTTATTGAATCAAAATTTGGTTTTGTACATTAAAAATTGACATTTTGCAGTCACAAAGGACCAATTGACCTCATCAAAATAAGGCCTATGATCTATGTTAGCACAAAAGAAGAAGGAGGTAGAGGGAAGGAAGGGCATAGGCTCACCCTCCAAATACTTTAGTCAACAGCCCTGTGTTCGCCACTCCTTAAAAGTGCTACAATGAGCTAATAGGTGAAATGCTGCAATCGAAATTAGTGCATGCATGAAGTACCTACGTATTCCATTGAATCACGTGGTTCATGTAGTGGGACCTAACTGCGCCCCATGGACTCGAAGGGGTTCAGTATCCCAGCAATTGGCTAACAGGATACCTCCCTCATTTAGCACCTAGTCGCGCCTCTTCGTTCCGAAGAGGCGCGACTAGGTGCTAAATTTCGATGGCAGCATTTCACTTATTAGCTCATTGTAGCGTTTTTAAGGAGTGGCGAACACAGGGCTGGTCCCTGTGTAGTCCTGAAGAAGTGCTTGGGGTACGCACGAAACATGTTGACAGGAGTTGATAGGTACACCTAAATACATTGCTTTCGGGTATCCTAATATTTCCACCCCTTCTTTTAATGTTACCACCTGGAAGCAAGAATAAAATGTATTAAAAGCTTACTAGGCAGGTATTTTTAACCATTCACTTATACCACTCCATCACCACACTCGCACCACACATAGTCAAATAATAAGTGCTCCTACGTAATTCGTTAGTCGCAGCACGCCCCAGTCCGTAGCGGACTGGGATGGCCCCTATAATGAAGCATGTCACTATGGGGCAACCCTGGTGAGTGAGGGGACACCAAGAAAAAGAGCAATTCTCTTTTTCTATTTACTATACCCACCAGTCCAACTCCAATGAATGTTGTGAATGGTACTATAGTTAGTGGCTAGGCTTTTGATTTCTGTTCCCCAGAGATCTTCTGTTGACTATGATGTATGTTCTCATTAGAAGTGCTTCACATAAAAACACACCTGGTAGTACATGGTTGGTTAGAGGCAACTGAGGATCCAGGGCCCTCCAAGATTCAAGACCTTTCTGGTTAGTGAAGCAAAGAAGCTAAACATCAAGCAAAGGTTTTTGACCATAAGATGTAGCTGCTCTGTCAGAAGAAAGAGACAGGAGCTGAAGGGCGAGTATGCTCAGTGGGCCTGTGAAAAATGGATATGAAGGCAGGAAAGTGATTGGACGAGTCAATTGATGCCACATTGCACAGTGACTGGCTGGTTACAAGCACAACTAATGATGTTTAAACTTCCAGAAATAGGCAGAATCATGCAACTTACTAGAACCACTCTAGTGGACTTATCGCCCGAGCACACAATTGAAAGAAATCATAGTTAAATATATGCAAATGCACTAGCATTTACAAGGTACATTTAGCCATACTTTCTTTTATTGTTCATGGTAATAGGCTTTCAAAAAGAGGCATCTAAACCCTAACCCTGCCGTTCCAGTGAAAATAATCGTGGCCCAATAACATATGTTATTGGGAACAAGTGTAGTAATAAACATAAATTGCCTCTTATTATGACGGTATAGAGTAATTGGCTTTAAACATTATTAAAGCCACACACATGCCATTCTAAGATCTCATTACAGGAGAGATGGACTGCTGCTATGCTCACTCACCTCCAGTATGAATTACATATGAATTTGATCTGAATCAGTAGTCGAAATGTTTGAATTTCCGATATTCCAAAAGGTGTAATGAAAAAAATGCTGCAGTCAGATTAAACGCAGGCACCCCAATTTGTTTACAACAAACCACCGTCCATTAAGCGATCATGTGTGAGACATAGCAGCCTAAAATAGATTGCATCACAAACCCTCCTGTTTCAGATAATTCCATTGTAGAGCACCTAAATCTCAAGGAGACACAATGTTCCCACATAATGTGCATTCGGAATATCTATAATGAAGCACTAATAAATAATGCACATATTTAATCAACTCATTAAAACCCTTGACTTCTAATGTACGAAGGGCAATGCTCCAACTTCCCTATCTTTTGAGCAAGGTCAGCACTTTGTCACTGTGCCTGGCTCTGCAATATGTGTCAGTTCATGTGTAGATATACAGATTACTATCACCATGGTGAAACTGATTGTAATGATTCTATTCAATCACCGGTAAGTCCCCCTCTATAAAATGTGTGCCGCTTTGCATGAATTGTAGCAGAATACTGCTACCCTTCATGAGCAATTCACCTACCTAGAATCACAACTGAAGAGGTATGTATTATAATCCAATTTTAAAGAAATACTTGACCCCTTTTGTTATTAGATTGTATTGTATTGGCAGGGGCTTAGTTATAAGCCCCTTGCGCTGCCTGTGCATCACTTGTTTGTGGCGCTCCAGTGGCACAGGATCCTGCTCCATATTTACCAGGAAGCACTAAGCCACTTTTTTGGCCTATTGCTGCCTTGTAAATATTGTGCGCTTTATCGCAGCTTTCTGCATTAAAGGGGCGTGCAGTGGATGTTGCGCGGGGCGATCCCAGCAACATCCATGGCTTTTTGACACTGCCCCAGAATTACGAGATATCGTATAAGGGAGGCACAAAAAGGACAAATATCTTCATTTCTCCTCGATTTTCCTTTTGTTATTTGTGCTGCATTCTGTAGCACACAAAGAAAGAGGAAAAAGCCTCTTGTGATTGTTTTTGTGCAGGAAGGTTTGCCACGGTCCAAATGCCTGCTTTGGCGCATGACAGCCAAAACTGGAGGAAGGACCGGCATGGGCTGTATCTGATAGATACGATGCAATCCTGCCCTTTTCTTTTGCCGTAGGACAGCACAGCAGGAAGACCTGCAGCACTGCCCTATGACAAAAACTCATAAATGAGTCGCACAGTTTTTAACTGATTAAAACTATTATACTTATAGAGCACCAGCACTACTTATAGAGTACCATTCTTGCGCCTGATGGTAGCAGTGACCAGTTTGCAGGCCATTAAATATATTCACCAATGGTCAATTTTCAGAGCTAATGCAGTGGCCATGGAGGAGGGTTCTGTAGTGGAAATATCCTGCTTACGTCTACGGATAACTTGGTAGATGATGGAGACTCATTTGGCTTTGATGTGTCCTAGGAAGGCGGAGCCAGTGAAAGTCATTGAGTGTGCAAGTGATGTGTTCCTACGTGTTTTTTAACCAGTGAGCAGCCGACAGAGAGGATCATGACAGAGAGGATTTCAGAGTTTTGACGATCGAGTTTCAGAGAGAAGCATGAGCAGTAGGTGGTCTCCCTCATGGCAGAAAGGGGTGAGAGCTTACTCCATGATTCAAAGGTATGATTTACGTGGAAGCGTGTCTTGCCGGTGGAAGTTGGAGCTTGCACTATGTACTCTGTAGAGGAAAAGGAAAAGACAGGAGCAGAATACAGAGACGCGTTGCTGGTTGAAGGATGGTCAACCCGTGAACTGGTAGTCTGTGGAAGTGGAGGTGCTGGTGATGGGTACTAGAGGGACATGAGTGACACATGAGAGAATAAATGAGACAGAGTGGGTGTATATCACCACTAGTGGAGAATAGTTTCTTTCATGCTATTATCTGGGAGCCCTATCCTATTGTTGCATATGTGTTCTGAAGCTATTTCCTAAAAATCTGAATATCGAGCAGCATTCTGGTCATGACCCTTCCTTTAGTACTAGATCTTGAACCGAAAATGTGAACAAATCTGTTCCTATCGTGCACCAATCTCCTTTTACAAACTATTGAGTAGCTCTTCTGGTTCCATTTGTTCTGCCAAAGGGTTGTTTCTCCAAAATGCACATCTTAATAGGGTCAGAATATCATAGATATATTATGTTATGTTATTGCGTCTTATATAGCGCACAGCTACCCCAGCAAAGGGGCGTCCCGGTGCCTCTAGTTACGAAGTTTAACACACACAACAACCTAAAACCGTTTCAACCGCCATAACACCGCAAACTAGATTAAAGGAAAGAGAAAGGTTTTAACAGCTTTCCTAAAGGCGAGTAGACAATCTGTGCCACGGATCTGTTCAGGCAAAGAATTCCACAACCTAACTGCAAGGTAACGGAAGGACCCGCCTCCCGCATGGCTGCGCTTAACGCGCGGGACAACAACCAGCTGCTGCCCCGCCAAACACAGCTGGCAGGAGGGAACATAAGGAACAAGCAAGTTACTCAGCAAGTTGGGGCTAGCAAGTTTCACTATCTTAAAAGATAGGCACAGTGGATTAAATTGAATGCGCTTCTGCATAGGAAGCCAATGCAGCCTCCGGATGGTGCCATCAGCAGAACAGAATCGCGGGAGACCTACCAGGACTCTGGCTGTGGCATTTTGGACACGTTGCATCCAAAGTATTTCAGCCTTATTTGCCCGTTCGCGCTTTATAAGTGTTTTAATAAATAAATAAATAAAATAAAAAATAAATAAAAGAGAACTGGCATAGTCCAGGTGAGATAGAATGGTCGCCTGTAAAACCAGCTGACGTGTGACAGTATCAAAAAACTTAAAAATGGGCTTAAGACCCCGCAACAGGCCGAAACATGTGCCAGCCACTTTCCTGGTGTGATCCTGAAAGCTAAGAGAGGAGTCCATCTACACCCCAAGATTTTTGACCATAGTGTTTGGCGTGGGGACATCGCCCAAAACAGTTGGCCACCACTGCTCACTCCACAGGCTAGCGTTCTTCCCGACCTACAAAACATCAGTTTTGTTGGCATTAAGTTGCAGGCAATTAGCAGCCATCCATTCGGCTACAGCCGCCATTCCATCTCTAAACATAGAGGCATTCGGGGAAGACCCTTCAGCCAAGGTGATAACCAGCTGCGTATCGTCGGCATATGAGACTATAACAAGGTCGCATTGCCTGGCAACAGCTGCCAAAGGCTGGACGTAAAGATTGAACAACGACGGGCTCAAGGCCGAGCCCTGGGGTACCCCCTGGTCAATGGAATGGACCTGACAGAGAAACGGAGGACCGGACACTCTGAACGATCTTTCGGTCAGAAAAGATCTAAACCATTCCAGAGCCAACACGATCACTCCAGCTTCCTCAAGCCGCTGTAGCAAGATGTCATGCGAGACCGTGTCAAAGGCGGCACTGAGATTTAACAGGATCAGTGCCGCACTTTGACCAGCATCAAGAATGGACCTCATGTAGTGTCCAGGAGAGTAGTCTCTGTACTGTGACCCGGTCAAAACCCATTCTGAGATATATCCAAGATGTTATTGGATTTCAGAAACTGAGTAAGCACGTTGTTGACATGTGCCCTTGCAACCTTATCCACCCAAGTGAGAAGAGAAATGGGTCTAAAGTTTTCCGGTTTGGAAGAATCCAATGTAGGTTTTTTAGGAATGGGGACACCCAAGCCTGTTTCCACAGTGCAGGAACAATAGCAGTCGAAAAGGAGGAATTAACTATTTGACAGCGTGTAGCCCGAAAGATAGAGAGTGACTCTCTGAACTGCGTTGGCCTCAAAGGGTCAGCAGGAGAGCCCGTTTTAATTTTACCACTCAACCGAGTGAATTCCTCCTGAGGCATACAAGGGATGACTGCTAAGGTCGGCCGCGACCCAGTGCCCGGGGGCAAAGGGATGGAATGAGTAGAGACTTAAGGAAAAGATTGATAGATGGCGCAAACCTTTTCCACAAAAAAGGTAGCTAAATCGTCACACTGCTGCGCCGACGATATAGCAGACACCGTAGCTTTCCTAGACCTAAGGTCTTTAAGAATCTTAAAAATACATTTTGCTGGGTTAGGACTCAACTTGATTTCACTAGCATAGTGTGCAGCAGGAGCTTTACATATGGCTTTATAGTACTGCTTGATTTTAGCGAGATAGCATAGCTTTTTCTCGGAGTCATAATCCCTTCTTTACTCCCGTTCGGCTTTTTTACATGCTTTTCTTAACATGGTCATGGAGTCATTGTACCAAGGGCTAATAGTGGAAGATCGCCCCTTAAACCATTTAGCAGGGATCAAGGAGTCAAGACAATGTTTTATCCAGTCACAAAACGAGCCATAATCAGACTTAGAATCATGTAACGGTCCCAAAGGGTTGACAGCGAGGAAATCATGAAACTCCTCTAGCTTCAACTTACGCCATGGGCGTTTAAAGACCTGCTTTAGGATATCTGAATTATGAGGCTCAGTGAGCGGGACCGACATTACAACCAAAGCATGGTCAGTCCAACCCATAGGTATCGGCGTCTCCATCTTAGAAAGCTGAATATTAGAAAATATAGGGTCTAATAAATGCCCAGCTATATGCATAGAACCGGATACTAATTGGTTCAGCTGAAAAGCAGCCAATATACTATATTACTAGATACTATATCACTAATGCAAAAAAGTGCATTCATTTAGTTGAACTTTCAATATATGATACGAGGAGGAAAGGAGTGTGAGACTGGAAAGTTGATATGTGCACTCTCTCCAGACCTGATTAACCTTAATTTGCCACTGGTGGATTGGCATATAGTGAACTGGTGTAGAGTAAAGCCAAAGAGAGTAGAGTGGCGTACAGTGGAGTGGCATACAAACGAAGAGCGTATAGTAGAGTGGCATAGAGTGGAGTGGAGTACAGTGTAGTGGTATAGAGTGGGATAGCTTACAGTGGTGTGTGATACAACAGAGTTACATCCTCTGAATATTGTAGAGTGCATTGCCATACAGTGTAGTGGTGTACAGTGGTGTGGCAAACACTGGAGTGTTGTACTGTGTAGAGTCATATATTGGAATATCGTACATTGAAATGGCATACAGTGCTCTGGGATACATTACATTGTGGTAAAGTAGAGTGGCATAAAGTGGAATAGTGTAGACAGGAGTGAGGTAGAGTAGAGTGGAATACAGTGCAGTCGTGTACAGTTGAGTGGTGTACAGTGGACCTTGAATAGAGCACAGTGTGGTACAATGTAATGCCTTAAAGTAAAATAGCTTAGAGTGGAGTGGTGTATATTGGGGTGGCATACACTAGGTTCGCGCACAGCAGAATAGCATACACTGGAGTGGGGTAGAGTGTAATAAGTGCAGTGGTGTATAGTTGAGTACAATGGAGTGGAGTAGCATATAGTGGAGTATTAGTGAGTGGAATAACATTGAGTGTAGTGGCGTTAAGTCTTGAGACGTACAGTGGAGCGGCAAATAGTGGAGTAGCGTGAAGTACAGTTTCATACAGTGAAATAGGGTTAACTATTGAAGCGAAGAGTCTAGTCACGTACAGTGGAGTGACGTTTAGTGTAATGGGGTTGAGTGTACTGTTGTAAAGTGTAAAAACATACTGTGGTTGGTAGTGGAGTGGAGTGGCGTATACTCGTGTTGAGTACAATGGAGGGCTATAGCTAGGAGTGGCGTACAGTGGAGTTATGTACAGTGGAGTAGTCTACAGGGGATTGGCATAGAGTGTAGTGGCATACAGGTACAGGCGAGTGCTACAGACTGGAGCGTTGTACAGTGTTGCGATATATATTGGAACATCATATGTTGAATAGCTTACATTACAGTGGTGTACAGTGGAGTGTATTAGAGTGGAGTGACATAAATTGGAATAGCATAGAGTGGTGTACCTTGGACTGCCATAAGGAGGAGTAGCGGACAGTTGAGTGCTGTAGAGTGGACTTGCCTAGGGCAAAGTGAAGGAAGACTGTTGAGGCATAATGTCTAATAGCATACAGTGTAATAGTGTGCAGTCGAGTGGTGTACAGTTGAGGGGCGTCCATCGGAATAGCGTACAGTGGAGTGTGGTAGACTGTAACAGCATAGAGTGCAGTGGCGTACAGTGGAGTAGCATAGAATAGAGTAGCATACAGAGGAGTAGCTGGCAGTGGAGTCGTGTTGAGTGGACTACTGTTCCTTTTAATGGCGTTAAGTCTAGTGACATAGAGTGGACTGGTATGTAGTGGAGAGTACAGTGTCCTTCAGTGGAATAGGTTTAACAGTAGAAGCATAAAGTGGAGTGACTTAAAGTGGAGTGGCATTTAGTGGAGTGGTGTAGGATGTAGTGTTGTAAAGTGTAATAGCATACATTGGATTGTGGTAGAGCGTAGTGGCGTATACTGCAGTTGAATAGAATAGAGGGCCGTAGAGTAAGCATGGGCGGAAAATCCGTTCCGCTCGCGGATTTTGCGGATTTTCGGGAAATCCGCAATCCGCGAGATTCGCGAATCTCCCGCAAAATCCGCAAATCCGCGAGCAGCGGATTTTGCTCGCACTGCTCGCACTGTTCGCGTGAGTTCGCGCCCCGCGAATAAGTGCAAAATTGCAGAAATACGATCTTAGCAAAACTGAAAGTAACTACTTACCAGGTTCAAAAGTTCAGGCTCATCATTAGTAGCCATTTCCTGTAGTGCTTCCTGAGGGGCCCCTCCAGAGTTCAGTTGCCAGTTGAAACTATTATGTGACCCTGCTCTGAACCTCAGAATAGTTACACATATGCCACAAAGGTCCTGAATTACAGCTAAGGGAGACAAGCAGGAGCCAGGCTGGAAGTTAAAATCCATTAATCAGCCCCTAATTCATTATTGTCAGTTGGGGCAGGGCAGGTGTTGTAACTAATTTTGCAACAATGAAAGCACTTAGCAAGTGCAAAAGATCACTAATCAGGGCGCACTAAGGAAGCAGGTGCCAGCTAAAAAAATATTCGGTGACACATTAATCAGCCCCAAATTAATTCAGGTCACTTGAGGCAGGGAAGGTGTGCTTTGCTTTGCCGAAAATAATGTACACTGGACAACCAGAGGGTGTGGTGATGAAACAGAGGGTGGCATGGGTGGGCCAGAGGGTGGCATGAGTAGTCAGAGAGTGGCAGTGGTGACAGAGAGTGGCAGTGATGAAGAAGAGTGTCCCAAACAGGCTGGACACGTAGAAACAACAAGTTCGCAAAACTTGCGACCCGACAGGTAAGTTCGCAAATTGCGAAATTGTAAAAACCCTCGCGAACTGGCAGAAACACGGGCGAACACAAAAAAAAAAAAAATCCGCAAATTTGCGGGAATTCGCGGATTTTGCGGATTGCGAATCCGCAAAATTCGCGAACGCGAGATCCGCAAAATTCGCTCATGTTTACCGTAGAGTGGAGTGGTGTACCATGAAGTGTCGCTGAGTGGAATGGCATACTGTACAGTAGTGTAGAGTTACGTGCAGTTGAATACCATGCAGTTGTGAGGCATGCAGTGGAGGAGCATAGAAGTAAGTGGCTTACACTGTTGTGTCATAGAATCCAGTGGTGAACAGTATATTTGCGTATAGTAGTGTTGTGTTGAGTTGGGTGGCGCACAGTGGGATGGCATGGAGTACAGTGAGTCGCGTACAGTGGGTTAGCCTTAGCCTACTGTGTAGTGGCATATACTGGAGTGACATAAAGTGGAGTGGAGTAACGTAGAGTGTAATAGCTTAGAGTTGAGTAGCGAAAAGTGAAGTGTTATTTAGTGGAGTGACGTAGAGCGGAGTGTCTCTTTTAGAGCAGGCATACTGTGAAAGTGTGTGAAAGGATGTAAAGGTTATGGGGCCGGAATATACTTTATAATGTATAAATGTTCCTTTGTTGGTAGCATAAATAAATAGTGTAATTAGTGGTAAAGTTAAAGGTTTTTTAAAACATAGGTATATATTGGTCCATGGTATACCAAGTGATTATGTGATTGGCTAATGGCTGTGTTTACAAAAGATTAAAGGCAGCCATATAGATTTCATCACACTTTTGCTGTGTTCCTTGGTCTCCGTTTTGCTGTGTTCTGCCTTAGGGTCTAACATATAGGTAAGTATTAGGTAAGTAAGTAAATGTATTCGATCAAAAAAGAAATTGATCATTTACAGAAATAAAAAACATCATAATACAATATAAAAACAGTTGAATAAAATTGGGTGAAAACATCATATTCCAAATAGCAGCAATTACAATTAAAAAATATATCACATACTTTCAGATCAGGGTAAATTTAAAAAAAGCAGTAGTAACAGTTAATTTCAATCAATACTATTTTGCATGTTCTAGGGTTATATTGATAATAGCTTCAAACATTTTCGCCACGCATACAAGAGATACCTAGTTAGTGCAAATACAAGCCACCTGGTATTATCAGATGTAAATATCCTAATGGCATCAGAAGGGTGAATACAATATAAAATGCAGCACACAGGGATGATCCATTTTTCCGATGATCATTATATGCAGGACAGAAAAAGAGAAAGTGTTCTATAGTCTCTGATTTATCCAGACACACAGGGCATATAGGTGAAACGAGTGTGTTGGCCCAAGAACTTCTTCTAGTGTGTAATGGTAAAATCCCATATCTGAACTGCAAATATAAAGATCTGGCCTGAAGCTGCTAAATGTCATCTAAAAACTGTTCAAAGGCAAGCTTGCATTTAAAATTAAGAAAATTTATTGTAAGTGAGCCGTTGGTATTTTTTATCAAAAATTCATGGTCCATAAAAGCCCAGAACTTTTTTTTAAAAATCGGAATAGTCGACTTCTGGATAGACCCTGGATCATCCCATAAGTAACTCATACTAATCTTAGTAAACCAGTCCCTCAGTTGTTTGAGTCATTTAATGCGCTCCATTTTTTTGCGTAAATCAAGAAGTTCGCCCATAGCACATCTTAGTGGTACCTTAGTGCAGCTCACCCAAATTCTTAACCAATAGGTAAGAGCCCTTAAGATAGCGTAATGTCCTATACATCTTAACCCTAAATCAGATCTGAGAGGTATAAAAGGCGTGCACCCTGGAGGTTAACAATTGCCCTAGCAAACTTATTTACAGCCCTGTCAACTCTTTTACATTGTCCAAGCCCCATAAATGTGACCCATAGAGGGCCGCTCCTAAGCCCTCTGCCTTTTTAAATTCTAATACAGGGGATAATGGTCTATAGGGGGGAGTTCTAACCTTGCACAATAGCGCTCTATCAACATGTTGAAGAGTCAAAGTACTCTTTCTAATCTGATTTGACCAGGATACATCATCACTTATCCTGATTCCGGGCGTGGCTTGGATGCCGAGGAGGTAGGCAGCGTGAGCCCGGAGCTCCGCGCCCGATCCTGAAAATTATCCTGAATATCTGATCGGACCCCAACGAAACTGATATAATCCGGTATTGGAAGGCGTCACGGAGGGTCCGACGCCTGCAGCGGTCGACCCAAGGCCGTTCCCAGCCCGGGATTTGAATCTGAAAGTCTGTATCAGGCGTGAAGTCATTGAGCTAAGATGGCGGCTGTGGCCTGAAGCACGGGGACGACGGAGACACGAATCCGGATCCCTTAATGGGCTGCTATTCTTTCCCGCTGAGGGGGTAGGCGGACATTCCTAGCCTCTTTCGGGGGCCCAGAGCGGACCTTTCACGCACCACCAGGAGTGGATGGGAGCCGAGCCTTTGGTAGTGGAGGCGACAACATGGCGACAACCAAGTGACGATGGCCCCGGCTCTCTGAGCACGACTGGCGCCGGACGGCTCAGCGGCCCATTGGAGACTCTAACCCCAAGAGGCAGCTTTGGCAGCAGAGTTTGGAGTGGTGTTCGAGGTGTGGAACGCAGTGGGCCTTCCTACTACTGCTGTACGGGGACTTCCCGGAGGGCGACACCCTGTAGAGTGGGGAGCGGTACAGAGGCGGCTTTGGAGGCCATCACTCTTTCCAGCCCAGATGGGGAAGCCGAAAGGGAAGGGGGATGGTGCGACCGATACCGAGGCTACAGAAGGAGCGGATCGGGACCAGTCGGTTCTTCAACGTATGCAAGACCGGATCTTGGAGGCCATCGCCACCACAAAGGACGCCTTGCAGCAGGACATAGCTCAAGTGGCGACGGGCTTGGGCCTCCTAAAAGCTGATCATGATAAGCTTAAGGACAGGGTGAAGTCCGTGGAAATCACGGTTCAAGAATTGGCCCCGAGCCACGCAGCGGTGAAGGCACAGATGGCGGATGTGTTGGACCGGTTGAAGGTGCTGGAACGGAGGGCTGAGGACGCGGAAAACCGAAATAGACGCAACAACGTGCGCCTCGTAGGCCTGACGGAAAAAATCGAAGGAGATGATATGGTGGGCTATCTCGACAACTGGATACGGACTGAGGTGGCGCCGGAGGGATTGTCCCCCTTTTTCTCCCTTGAGCGGGCACATAGGGTGCCAGCGCGCCCGCCGGCCCCGGGCCTCCCACCTCGCCCGGTGGTGTTCAAGTTGCTCCACTACAGGGACAGAGACTGGTTGTTGCAGAGAGCGAGGGAAGCAGGACCTTTTCAGGTGGACAACAACAGGGTCACTATGTTCCCAGATTATACGTTTGAGACTCAGAAGCTCAGGGCCAATTTCCTGTCCCTTAAGCGGGAGCTCCGTGATGAGGGCATTAAGTATTCCCTGCTCTTCCCAGCGAAGTTGAGAGTGGTGGTGGATGAACAGACACTCTTCTTTACATCCTCGGCGGACGCCTGGGCCTGGTGGGACACCTATAAAGCGGGGACAGATGGCGCCAAGGCCAGGGAGGAGGCGGCTAAAGTGGCACAACCGATCAGGAAATCTCAACGGATCCGGAAGAACCGTCGGAGGACCGGCAGGCCTTCGGTGTCGCAGACGGAGACGGAGAGGCAGGCGGCCCTGCAGGCAGTGGTGAATTTATCCAACAACACCAGGAGCCAGTACTGGAAGGGTACGGAATCGGAGGACCCAGGCACGGGGTCGGAGACGGGACTCTCGGAATTTGGTGGAGCCAAAGGCCCTATAGTGACGCCACAGACTTCGGAGGAGATCCTTGAGGCGTGATACACTGGACAGGAGGAGCAGACTTGCTGGTTAGGCGCTGGGGCGTTGTGCCCGTGGAAGCGGGACACTGTTCATTGAGGTTTCGGGGCGCTATGATGTGGGGATTGTGGGGCGGAGTGTGCGGGACTGATTTGCTTTTACGAACCTTTCGCATCCATCCGCGCCCTACTGGCCCTTATGGTCATCGCAGTGGAGACTGCGAATTTCATTGCCTTTCTTTGAGGGGTAGATGGGTGTGCTAGTTTGGATGGGGGTACTTCCAATTGCGGGGGGGCCTGTCCTGGGGGGGGTGGGAATCGAGAGCAGTTGGGGTTGCTCTGGTTGTTGTTGTTGGAGGGGTGGTATGTTTTTCTGTTTGGAGAGGGTGGGGGGGAAAGCCCGTGGTCGAGGAGCGTGCATGGTCAATGATTTCTATTGTTCGGTCTGGATGGGCGAAGGGGAATGGCTAGTACTGGGGCTTTGAAATGTGTGTCCTGGAATGTGCGGGGTATGCAATCCATGACACGTAGGCACAAAGTTCAGGCATACCTCAAGCGTAGGGGGGTGCACATAGCGTTCCTGCAAGAAACGCATCTTAACAGGCAAGAAGGGATAGCCCTGCAGAGGCGGTGGAGGGGGCAGCTGTTTAACACGACGTTCTCAGCTTTTGCAAGAGGGACGCTGATTTGGATACGTGCGGGGGTCCCCTTCCAAGTCACTAGAACACTGGTGGACCCTGAGGGTAGATATGTGGCGGTGGAGGGGAGGTTGAGAGGCAGGGTAGTGTCCCTCTGTAGTGTGTATGCTCCCAACGTGGATTTACCCGCATTTTTGTCCACACTCTCGGGTAAACTGGCGGGCTACTTGGCGGGGCCGGTGCTCCTAGGGGGGATTTTAACTCAGTGGCGGATGTAGCTTTGGATAGGTCCCATCCCCCTCTGCGCGCGTCCCCAGCACATAGGGTGGCCAAGCGCAGACTGGAGTGGCAAGAGAGTTGGGCTCTTACAGATGCATGGAGGGCATTGCACCCCACCACTAGGGATTACTCCTTTCACTCGCAGTTGCATGATCTACATGTTAGGCTGGACGCGTTTTTGTGTTCTTCACATGTGCTTTCCGCAGTGGGGGGGGGCAGAATATTTGGCTCGGACGATGTCGGACCACAATCCTTTGTTGCTGTCCCTGAACTGGATGGTGGACGTTAACTGCGTGCCAACATGGCGCCTGCAACCCGACACCCTGGATGACTTGTTATTTAGGGAGGCCCTTGGAGACTGTATGGAGCGTTATTTTGAGGAGAACTGTGGCTCCGCCTCTACAAGGGCGGTGGAGTGGGATGCGTTTAAGGTGGTGGTACGAGGGCACTGTATTGGGCACACGGCCGGGGCTCGCAAGACTTTGATGGATGATCTAGATAAGGCGGAAACGCGGTTGAGGGAATTGGAGAGGGGTTGCCTGAGTTACAGGAGGGGCTTAGTGGTGCCAGGGAGGAGCTGGCAGTGGAACTGGAACGGTTGCGCAGCTTTGATCATAAAGCGTACATGACGAAGGCACATGCGGAAGGCGATAAGGCGGGGTCAATGCTGGCATGGCTTGCCAACCCAGTCAGGCGGGGTATGCCGATCATGATGATCCAAGAGGCAGGGGAGGAGCCTTGCCATACCCAAACCGGGATACTGAATAAGTTCCGGGCGTATTATGAAGGTCTTTATGAGAGTGGAGAGACAGGAGGGATGGACGAGCTGGGCGACTTCTTGGACGGGTTACAACTGCCGAGGGTGGAAGACTCGGAAGCAGAGGAGTTGGGTCGGCCCATTACGATCGGGGAGATAGGGTGTGCAGTAAAACAGATGGCCAGAAATAAGACCCCGGGTCTCAACGGCCTCCCGATCGAGTTCTATAGTAAATATCTGGAGTACCTTGCCCCCCAGCTGCAAGCAGTCTACAACGAGGCACAGTCGAGAGGTCGGCTCCCGGGCTCCATGTGTGAAGCCCTCATGATCCCGCTGTTAAAACCGGGCAGGGAGGGAGCGACTTTATCCTCCTATTGTCCGTTGTCCATGCTAACGACGGACTATAAGATCCTAAGTAAAATCCTTGCGAACAGTGCGGCTTTATCCCGACACGTAACACCACTCACAATATCCGTAGGCTCACGAGATTGATGGGGGCCGACTGGCCGGACGCCATCTCTCCATTTGTTCTCTCTATTGACATCGAGAAGGCCTTCGATAGTCTTGAATGGGGATACTTATATGAGGTGATGCGGCGCTTCGGGCTGGGAGATGGCTACATAAACTGGACCAGGGTCCTGTACACCAACGCGGTAGTTAGAGTCCGAGTTGGCACTTTGATCTCGAGGCAGTACCCCATCCGGCGTGGCACTAGACAGGGGTGCTCCCTCTCCCCTCTCTTGTTTGCCCTGGCGATGGAACCCTTTGCTGTGGAGGCCAGGTCGAGCCGCCACTACGCCGGATTGTTATATAGGGACAGGCCGCACCTTATCTCATTATACGCGGATGATCTGCTGATGTTCTTAGCAAACGCGGGCTCAGAGCTTTTAGGGGCGAGACGGTTGCTGGAGCAGTTTGGGCGACTGTCGGGCCTGAGGGTCAACTGGCCTAAATCATGCCTGTTCCCCATGAGATTGGGAGAACCGTGCCCACTCACGGCGCAGGAACTCCGGTGGGAACCGCGCTGTTTGCATTATCTGGGAGTCTATATCTACCACACCCCGGCGGATATGCTGGAGGGCAACATCACCCGTTGTATCAACGCTCTGAGAGGGAGAATGGATTTCTGGTCCACACTGCCGCTATCCCTGGCTGGTCGGATCTCCCTGCTTAAGATGGTGGCTCTGCCCAGGCTGTTGTATTATTTCAGGACGCTCCCGGTGTGGATCCCAAGCTCTGTTTTCAGGCGCCTGAGGTCTCTGGTCATAGCATTCTTATGGGGCACAGGGAGGAGGCGGTAGCGCTGGACGCCCTAATGCGCCCCAAGGATGAGGAAGGCTTAGCGGTGCCGGATTTTGAAGGGTATTATCTGGCGGCGCAGTTGCAGGTCTTCACTCAGGAGGTCGCGAGAGTGTATAGAGGCCCTGAGGAAGCAAGGGAAGAAGGTACCCCGCAACATGTGCTGGCGTATATCACATTGCACCAGAAGCTCTTAGTTAGGGACCTGACGGTGGAGGAACAGACATTCCGACTCTGCTGGAATCGAGCACGCAAACGAGCGGGGGTCCGCCTTATGTATGCTCCGGAAATCCCGTTGGGGATGGTTACGGCCCTCCCTCACGGAGGGGACTGGTCGCGCTTGCTGGGATGGGAAGAGGCGGGGATCCAAATGCTGGGCGACTTATACGAGGATGGGGTGCTGCTGCCCTTCCAGGAGCTGCAGGAGCGGTTTGACCTACCGCGGGGCGACTACTTGTTGCACGCGGCGGTCACGGGCGCCATGCAGGCTCATTGGGGGGAAGGCTTGCAGGAACCGGGCATCTCTATGGCGTGTCAATACACGATGATGGCAGCCGGGACCTTTAAGGCCGTCACTTGCTTATACTCCAGAATGTTGCGGGAAGCTCTGCAGCCTCTAGCGGCTCTGAAGGCTAAGTGGGAGTTGGACCTCCAACTGGAGATCCCTGATACGACCTGGGGCCAGCTGCTGCGACGAGCGTGGAAAAGCTCGAGGAATGCCAGGTTTCAGTTAATCCATTTTTACATCATTCATAGGGCATACCTCACGCCGGGGAAAATACGACAATACTTTGGGGTGGAACAAGCTGCCTGCCCCAGGTGCAACACAGTTGGTGCAGACTTGGGTCACATGTTATGGGATTGCCCTACCTTGGGGGATTATTGGCAGGAGATTGGGAAGGCCCTCAACAATGCAACGGATAGAGACATTCAGTACACGAAAGCAGTGGGGGTCCTCCATTGGTTTCCGCACACGCCTAGAAATAAGAACACCAGCAAATTCATAGACTTAGGGCTAATTCTGGCTAAGCGGGAGATAACGAGAAATTGGAAATCGAGGACGGGGCCCACATATAAAAGATGGTATAGTGAATGCTTGCGGTGGGCGGCATGTGAAAGCACCTTGAGGTATCAGATGGCATGGAGAACGAATGATGAGAAGGCTATGGAGAGGGCGACTGCATGGGAATTGATGGTACAGGCGCTCCGAGAGGCCGCCGACGAGGAGCAAGAGGAAGTGGAGGAGCTGGGTACTGCTAACCCCGTCACCTTACCGGGGGACACACCTTAGTGAATGTAGGAACTTCCTAAGCCACACCAGACGTTCTTTCCGACAGTGAATTGGCACAGCATGACCAGACCACGGGGGGGAGGTTGTTGGAATTGGAGGGCTGTTGGGGATCGAAAAAATTTTGGGGTGGGGGAGGGGCGAAAATTACAGAAGCAACCCATCTTTTCTTTTGCAGTACTGGCGTCAGACACTGTAAGACACAGCAAGGACTATTAATGGATGGAGGCCGAATTGTCCTTAATGAGAGGGCGGGCCGCCCAGTACGGGGTGCGGTGCACAATGTCACTTCTTGCTCTATGCTGAATTGCATTTTGTTTCAACTGTCTGTACAATTCTATTGGTGATGCAATAAAAACGATGTTAAAAAAAAAAATCACTTATCCTGATTCCCAGATAATCAAAAGCTTTAACCTTCTCCAGAGCCTGGGAGTCCAGAAACAAAGACCCTGTGCTTTTCTTATATGGATTGAAAACCATGTATTTTGTTTTACCACAGTTTATCATTAATCCTCCTCTCTGGCATGCCTTTTCAAATCTATTTAATACATTTTGGATGCCACTAGGAGTTTTTGCAATAAGTAGCGTGTCGTCAGCAAATAATAAACAAGGGATCTGTTGACCTGCCAGTTTTGGGGGTTCCCCACCACAATTAAAAAGCTCCTCTATAATACTATTTATGAAGAGGGTGAAAAGAGTGGGTGTCAAAACACATCCCTGACGTACTCCTTTCTGTATAGATATTTTCTCAGAAAGGGCGGCCTCACCGCTCCATCTCACCTTTGCATAGGTTTCATAGTGCATATGGATCAAGATGTTAACCAAATAAAGCTGCATCCCCATGTCCCTCAGGGTGGCCCACAATTGTTCCCGATTTATAGAATCAAAAGCGGTCTTCAGGTCCACGAACACAACATATAAGTGGCCCCTGTTGATGGTGACCTCTTTCCAGATCACCATCATGAACCTGAGGACCTGGTATGTTGTGCTCGTGGATTTCCTAAATCCTGCTTGGAGGTCCGACAGAATGTTTGTGTCATCCATCCAGTCTTGGATTCGGTTTAGGATTACTTTACCGAACATTTTTTGGGGGACATCTATTATGCTAATCGGCCTATAGTTCTCAGATAACCCTTTGTCCCCTTCTTATGGATGGGAATAATTTCTGCGCCCAACCATGTGGGTGGCAACGTGCCTCCTTTAAGGATAGCATTGAAGACTTCAGTCAGAACAGGGCCCCATACAACCGGCTCTCATCTAAAAAGGTCGCCTGGGAGTCTGTCAAAGCCAGGGGCCTTCCCCTTCTTTAAGGTTTTTAGAACCATAATAGTTTCACCAACATTAATCTCATAAAAATCCATTTCAGGATCATCTGAGGTCATTGGGCGTAAAGAGGAGCCTACTATTCCCTCAGAGTTTGCAAACAGCTGCCCATAATAGTCTTCCCATACCTGGGGCTGTAGGTGGGAGTCAGATTGAGCCACCTCCCTGGATGCACCTCTAGCTAAAAGGTGCCAAAAAGCTTTACTGTTCTTTTGGTGGGAGGTCTCTACCAAGACCCTCCAATTTTTAATCTACCAATCTTTCTTGGCCTCCTTTTGAAATTTTTGATAGCTTTTCCTACACTCTCTTATGATACAGGAAGAGCTTCCCTTAACTGCTGTGATCAGGGTTGCCCTGGCCATTTTGAAGGTATTGTTGAACCATGGGGCTGTAAATCTATTCAGTTGGGAATTACTAAGCGGTTTACAAAAGTATCCCTTAATATCATTTTTCAGGTTCTCAAAGATCCTTAAGGGGTCATTTTAGTATTAGGTTTTATTGTCATTGACAACATAATACCACTTTATTTAAGTGGTAATAGATTAGAAATTGTATATATAAATATCTATAAATTTTTGTAGCAGTCTAGGGTGAACTAAGTTTTTTCTTAAGTAGTGCAGTAATTTGTGGTGATGATAACACTACTACGTTGATTTTTTTGTGCATATTTAAATGTTACAAATAGAAAATACTCATTAGCACACTACATTTGTAAAATATATTGTCTTACAGTGTATTTACTATTTTGTAACAATTTATTTTGTACTGCGCTAAAATTGTAATACTTTGTTCTTTTTTTTTTAAATATATAGAAACATACGAATATTTTCCACACCTATTACCACTAAAGTGGCAATAGATATGGGAAAAATACCAAACATAATACTTACCTAGATTGGAAGGTGTAATGCAGAACACAGGAAAACTTGACACAAAAAAAAAAAAAAACAACATGGCTGCCTTTGACTTTTGTAAAGGCAGTCATTAATGTTATGTTATTTTTTTATTTTTTTTGTAACATAGTTTTTATTGCAGGGTTATGATTCATACATTGCAGTTATACATGTATTACAACCTTGACCTTCGCTCAAATCTGTCGTTATTCGGTTCCTTACACAGCCTTAGTGCCCAAAACCCTGAGGTCGGGCGGCATCGTACCAGAAGGTGTCGTAATCAACGTGTCAAGATATGTTTGCTTCAATTTCGCAAGTAGTTCACATGTCTGCATTTGGTTTCATACCCTAATTCCCTTCTGTCATTAATGTTATGTTATGTTATGTTATGTTATACTGCATTTCTAAAGTGCACAGCTACTCAGAGTGTCCCGGCGCTGCTACCCTGAGACCTCCACCAACTAACTAAGCAGGAAGAGCCTCTAAAAGAATGGGCTCAGAACAATAGTGTTTTTAAGTTTTTTTTTAAGACAGCCGGATCAGAAACCCTCCTGAGAGCAAGAGGAAGCTCATTCCAGGCAAGGCCTGCTTTACGGGTGAAGGAGCAGCCACCTAACCTCTAGCGCAAAAAGCGCGGGTTCTGGATGAGGAGTTGGCCCGAAGACCGCAGAATCCTAAAAAGGATATAGAAAGCAAACCGCTTCTGCAGATAGAGTGGGCCCAATCCCTACAAGGCCCGTTGGACAATAGCCAGCATTTTGAATTTCAAATGGGCCTCAACTGAAAGGTGGCGGAGATGGACCCGCACACTCTGCCTGGAAGAGAGACCCAACCGCGTTTTGGACTATCAGATAGCCTGGACATCCAACTAAAAGCACGTTGGAATAATCCAACCGAGAAAGGATCAATGCCCGGACTACTGTTTCTTTGGCCTCCGCAGGCAGAAGGGGGAGGAATTTTCGCAGGGTTTTAAGTATGCCAAAACAAGTCCCTGTCAGTTTTTTTACATGCGCCGCAAAAGTCAAATTTTCCTCGAATCAAACCCCAAATTTTTGCAGGGCCCTTATCTGATTGAAGGGGCGGAAAGTCCGGAGGCCACAGTCTGGCTCTAAAACCCGCAGGAAACGCTCCAAACAGGAGCACCTCCGATTTCTCTTCGTTGCACTTAAGTTGTGAATTGGCCAGCCAGCGAAACACCGCAGAAAGACAGCGCTGAGCCGTGTTGACAGAGTCCTCGCCCCTTCTCCAGGTCAACAATAACTGCATGTCGTCAGCATAGGCCATCACCTTAGCCCCAATAACTCCGACAGGTAAACCAGGGGAGTCACAAAGATGTTAAACAAAAGGGGGCTAAGGGAAGAGCCCTGCCGGACACCAGTGGAGAGAGGGGAGGGTGACGAGGCAAAGGGGGGCAGCCAGACTTGCTGTGACCTATCCTCCAAAAAGGATTGCAACCAGCTCTACGCTGTGCCCGCAATGCCCATGTCGGCAAGTCGCTCGAGGAGGAGAGAGTGGGGAACCGTATCGAATGCCGCCGAGAGATCCAGCATCACCAAAGCTGCTTTCCCGCCGGCATCCAAACAGTCCCTAATAGCCTTAGCCACCTCCAGCAGTGCCGACTCTGTGCTATGGGCGGCCTGGAACCCCGATTGCGCAGGATGTAGCGCGCCCGACTTCACCACATAGTTGGTTAACTGCGAAGTGACCGCCTTTTCGCAAACCTTGGCCAAACTAGGCAGGAGAGAAAAGGGTCTATAGTTGCCGGGAAGCGAGGGGTCGAGGGTGGGCTTCTTAAGTAAGGGGAGTAAGAGGGCCTGCTTCCAAGCGAGTGGAACATGCGCCTTGTGAAGCAACTGGTTAATCAGATTATTAACTTCCGGATTGACCGTGTCGGCTAGATCAGCCATCAACCGAGCCACGCAAGGATCGTTCGGGGAGCCAGATTTCAACGCCCCAAGGATTTTGCGGGAGGCCAAAAGGTCAATGGGGCTAAAAGCCGAGAAGGAATGATCCGGGTCCTTAACCCCTTCCATGCGGCCGCAATTCCCCTGGTGTGCTGTAAACAACACGAACAGGGGCGGGCCGTGTCGAACCCCAGCCGTCATCAGCACACGAGCACCGTAGTGCATGACGGCTGGGGTTCGTCATCAGCATGGAAGGGGTTAATCAATCACCTAATGACTTGTCAACGCTATGAACTGCGGTACTACTGCTAAATTCCCCAAACTTTTTACAAAAATACTGCTGCCACAGATATCAGTAAGTTGAAAACCCTTATAACTTACAAAACACTTACTGTATGTACCTGCAGTACCCAAAAGAGTTATCTGCGCATCCTAAATGTAAATGCTGCCAAATCTCAGCACAAAAAAACTTGTTGTTTGTGTGCTATGCGAAATACTAAAAAGTCCATGTAAAATGCATTTGATTTCAAGCCCGTTTTTTGGACTCTCCTTTTTTCTTTGCACCCCCTTGACCAAACACTGTAAAACTTTCAGTACTCTGACAATGAAACAGGTGCAACATCTCTGAAAAGGTTTGCAGACACATGTCAAAGGGTGCAAAGTTATTAAGGGAGAATTTTATTTTTAAAATCCCTATCTATGGTGACCCTAACTATAACAACAGAGTGGTTACCACCACCCCAGTGGTATGAAAATCAACAACATGTGCACAAATGTTGTTGATTTTCATGCCACTGGGGTGGTTGGGTCACATGGTATGGTTCAATCACATGGTATAATTTAGAAACACTTGATGCACCTGTGTTCTTTAAGCAGCACATTCACTAATGGACTGGTTAGTTGTGGCACAATTTATCACTAGATAAATATTTCGTTTCGTCTTTCTGTCACTGGTGCACCTAGGACATTTGTTTAAAGGTTGAGTTTTTGGTTTTAGCTGCATATAGTGGTATTCACACGTACGAGCCGAGCACTCTCTTGTTTTGTCATGGAGCACACAGTTTACTTTTAGCTTTAAACACGGGAACATTTTTAATCACATGATAAAACTTTATGTTTGTCATCACTGTTTTGCATAATATATGAAGGCTATTTTTGAGCTTGTTTTTGCATGCATGTGTTTTCTCATTCACTGAATACATTTGTTGGGGGGGTTGCTTTTACATAATTTACTAATTTAGTATAGCTTTAGGTCACAAACTCAATTTTAAAAATTGGTGTAGTATCTTGCTTTAAATATGAGGTCATCATCGTTGATTTTTAATTATTCTTTTTCTTTCAGTTAACCTGGGGAAGGGCATGTTGCCTGAAATGCATTGGGTCGGTTTTATCCATGTTGAGTCATGACGAATGGTGCACCTCCATGTGTTTTCGAGAAAAGCTTGGATAGGCACCTCTGTAAACTTTGCTTGTTGATATCCGGAAGGATGAAATTAATTGGATTGAACATGAATACTCATGGAGTTAAATGAATTAAAATGGAAGAAATCATTGGAACTTGTTGTTTATATTTATTCATTTCCACTGGCAGTGCATCTTGGTACTTAGGGACCTGATGAGGCTTCAGTTTTCTACAAACATTCGTGTGTACCAGAGGAGCACGGGTATACCTGCCCGCCCAGCGTTATTAAGCATTAGACTTTTTCTAATTTGGGGAGCATTCTACCATTTATTCTGTAATTGTAATCAGTTGCCATATCATGAAATTGTGTGCAGGTGTAGAATAGCCTGTGCAAGATCTATACCGTCCCACTGAGCAGGCTGCCAAGGCTGCATTCATTTGTTGATTCTGTAGTTTGCACATTTGCAGCTGGCACAGCATACATGGAGAGATGGACAGATGATTTCCCAACTATTCATGTTTCGATGCACCTGACCTTAGAATCATGACTGACGGGCGACCCATCGCTCCGGACTTCCACACAGATGCTATTTGCAGGCACGGCCCGTGCCGGGCGTTATACTGGGTCGGTGACGTCAGGCAGGGGAGGGTCAGGATGGGGGTTGTAAAATGTGGGATATGGACCATTAGAGGTAAGTACCGAAAAAACGAATTTCGTTGCCCACACTGCATCACATTTGGCGATGCAGCGTGGGCAACGAAATTCGTTTTTTTTCCCCGGTACTTACCTCTAATGGTCCATATCCCGCATTTTACAACCCCCCCCCCCCCCACCATGACCCTCCCTGGCCTGACGTCACCGCCCTGGTATAACGTCGGGCACGAGCTGTGCCTGATTATAGCCATCATTACGTTTTAGTCCCAATGCTTTGCACCATACAGGTTGAGGTCCAGTCCCCAGTGTTTAATATGTCATGGGTCGTCTGCAGCTGCAGAACCTAGCCAACTAGTGAATGGACCGCAGCTGATAGTACAATAGCATATCTAGCGCTGAAGGGGGTGTAGGGCCACACATTTGCTGGATCGTGTGAAAACTGTCTCCTGGGTATAGGTCCCAGCCAGTCGGGATACAGTTTGTTGGCGCACGCGCCTGCGCTTTGCCATCCATTAGGGGAGGGAACAGTGGGTTATTTGGCAGTGGTATGGAGGGGGAATAAAGTGTGTCAGTGTTTGCCCACTTGCACAGACCTCCCCATGCCCACTGTAGGGTTTCCGCGATGTCCACTTAATTGTGCGGGAGTTTGAATGTCTAGTAGATGGCTGTGTTTAAACCCTTCCATGCTGGTGACGAACCCCAGCCGTCACGCTCTGCGGCGCTCGTGTGCTGATGACGGCTGGGGTTCGTCACGGCCCCGCCCTGTTCTTTTGTTTACCGCACAGCGGCGGAAACGGCCCAGCATGGAAGGGGTTAAGGGAAAAGGTGCTACCTTGTCGATTTCAATTGCCACATAAGGTTGGAATGGTGTGGGATGTACCGAAAATTGTAAGTATTGTGCCTGGGCACTATAGGCGTAGATGGCAAACTCTGGGGCTCCCAGGCTTTCTAGTGCCAACGGCAGCATCAATATCTTCCAGGATACTCTGGGTTGTCTCCCCGCCCAAACCAGCTCAATCATGAGGGATCTGACGCGCTTGAAGAATTGCGCAGTAATCGGGATAGGAATATTGACGAATAAATACAACAGCTTAGGCAGGATGATCATTTTCGTAACGGCAATGCGGCCTACCAAGGAAAGGGGGAGTGCCTTCCATCTTTTCACTCTGTCCTCTATCCAATCTATCACCCTTCCGTAGTTGTCCGATCAGATTTCCTGCATGTTACTGCTTGTCCAAGTACCCAGATAACGCGTCGGACCGCATGCCCAGGCTATAGGGTATTCAGTGTCAAAGGCTTGGGTCCTGGATGTAAACAGAATGATGACCGATTTGCCCCAGTTAATCGACAGCCCGGACATGCCCCCATATTGCACCATGGTGCGAAGTTGTCACTTGGATTGGTCCTGTATAAAGTGTTGTCATCTGCATACAGTGACACGGTAAGCCACCTTGTGGTAGATCCGATTCCCCGATTTGTGTGGTGCTGCCTGATTCTGGCTGACATTGAGTTGTTTGCGATAGCGAACAATAAAGGTGACAGAGGGCAACCCTGCCTCGTTCCTCTGGTGATGGTTATGGGTTCAGCTATAATGCCATTGACTTTAAGGCGCGCTGTGGGTAGAGCGTAGAGTAGCTTAATCTGCTTGTTGAATAGGGGGCTCAAACCTAGCGTGTGAAGCAGTGGTTTAAAGTGATCTTCTTAAAATGCACCAAACGCACATGAGAAATCCAAGTAAGGGCATGTGTAACTCACTTTATTCAACAAAAAGGTGGACTAAACTAGCGCAATTTTGAAATTCTTTACATTTAGTACTTGCGTCTTACTCCTCTTACAAGCAAATGAAACAGAAATGGCTCGAGAAAGACACACATTATTATGAAAGCTCTTGTCTAGCAAACACGTAATCATTCAGGATTTTGCCTTGATAAATGTCATCCATCTAAGTAACTCACACGCAAGTCTTAAATATGGAAACATGTATTCACAGGAGAAAGCTTTGTGTATCATTTCTGGAAGTTCACAAGTAGTTCTTACCTAAGGCAGGAAAAAGCCACAACTCCTCTAAAAGCACAAAACTTTGTAAATGGACCCAGTGTATTAAGAGGTTGAGAATGAACGTGCGATCTAAATGCTGTCATTTATAGGTTACTCGAGTCATGCACAGCTTTCTTGTGACCAGCGGCGTAACGAATAAGACGGAGCCCCCTGCAGTATGACATGAAGGGCCCCCGTGGTTCCCATGTCTATAAAACATGCTTTAGCCTTGGGAGGAACAGTGTACCCCTGAAGGGTTGCGGACCCCATTAAAGGCTGCCCCCTCCTCCACCTTGCGCTTTATGCCCCTGTCTGTGACACGCCTTTCAGATTTTGAAATAAATATTATTAAATGGGAGGGGCAGTACAGTAAGAATAACATCCAAATCAAGAGGCTAAAAATTGAATTTAAGTTCCAAATGTCATGGATTTTATCCTTAATATACTCACTCTCCGTAGTGTTCTCATATAATTGCGCTGTTATTTATATTTTCCCTCGTTTCCGCGGAGCAGGGCCCCCCTTAGGCCCCCCCCCCCCCCCACCCTCCCTTGCCCCCTTGTAGGTGCTGGACCGCAGTAGGGTGACAGGCACAGCCCCGGTGCCGGTCGGGCGCTGACAGGCAGTCACACCTGCCTGCATTGCCCCCCTCAGCTGCCTGTCACCTCGCTGCAGCCCTCCCTCCTGTGAGACGTGCCCAGCGGCTCCAGGCGCTGCTATTGTTTGTTCATCCGGTGTTTTACAAATCCCTTAATCGGCTGCTTGATGGACTGAAATGTTTACAGATGGATCTGCGCGGTCGGATAGTCTCATGATGCTCATCGGACTCCTGACGCGTGCGCCCGGTGAAAGAGAAACGGCTGGTCTACAGCCCGAATGAGCCCGACTTTCTTCAAAGCTGGGCGGGAAGACGCGTGCACGCGCTCAGGCTTCCAGAAGCTTCCACTCATTAGAACTGGAAAGGGGAGTGTGTTCCTTATTAATTCTGCCTTTCATCTTTCACATTGGTTATCGGATGATCTTAATTCCGAGTTCCTTTGCCTCATTTGTGGCCATCCGACTGTAATTACTTTGTATTTGCTGGGTGGACATATTTTGCAGTCATCAGAGGAATGTTTCTCTTTGGTGGCCATTGTGCACAATTTGCGAGCTGTTGCTGTGATCCGCGCCTTTAAACACTCCATGGTAACTGCTAAAGTTATGATTCATCGTGGCGATGAGGTATGGTGCAAGGAATTGCATAGTGTGCCCTCTTTTTTTGCATGGTTCTTTGAGACTCTCTAGGTCTGGGGTTGTTTCAGATGAAGTGACCGCTGAGGCCCCTAAGTCAAGACATATGTACAAGGGAATAGCGCTACTAGAATGTCACTTTTAGTGATGGCCAGGGACTGGCGGAGGACCCCCAACCTTCCGTTAACTCACATTATTAACCAGGACATGAGAGGGATTTCTTTGGAGGCGGGGGGTCGTAACCCTGCGGACGTATTCATTAAAAACATACAAATAAATCAAAAATTGAAATAAACAATATTTACACAATCACGCAGAAAACATTCCATGACATTGTATTACAATTGATTTATACAGATGTTATATAGCTAACCTTAACATATTTCTAATACAAGGTATTTCCTATCTGAATCTAACGTAACAGACACATTATACAATATTTGTTTTCTGCGTATCCTATTTGGGCCTATGGCAAGGTCAGTAGCTGGTGTGAGATCCTTATCACTTATACCACGCCCTCCTGTTGGAGTGCGCATGCGCAGAGGGCCCGTTTACCGTGGGGGTGCACCCCCTCCCTGGTTACCCCCGTACGCCTTATTAACCACGCCCTCCTGTCGGAGTGCGCATGCACAGAGGGCCCTTTTACCATGGGGGTACACCCCCTCCCCGGTTATCCCCGTATGCCCTATTAACCACGTTCTGCCGTAGAAGTGCGCATGCGCAGAGGGCCCGCTTACCGTGAGGGTACTTTGGCCCTTGCATCTCTGCGCCATTTACTGGCGTCATTGTGCATGTGCGGGGTGGCCAACCAGCCTAGAGAAAGCGTGACTCTCCCCTTCCCCACACCCATGTAGCCAAAAGGCTGTAACTGCCCATGAGTTCTAGGAGAGACCACTTGTCCCTCCCTTTGGGCGACCCCATTCTAGAATGGCGCCGCCTCCTAAGGAACTTAAATTAACTGCTCACCAATCATGACCAGGCCAGCATAGTTGACCGACTATCTGGCCCCCCCTACCCTCCTACACTGAAAGGTCATGCCCTGCCTTAAAATTTCCCCTAGCCAAGCCATTATATTTTCCAGCCCAACTATCAGGCCCTACCAACTCACTGGAAGGTCATGCCATGTCCCTATATGCCCCTAACTAGGCCAGAAGATCCCCTGCGACGGCTTCATACCGGTGTAAACAAATGGACACGGTCTTCTTAAGAAGCACGGCTTCCCCGAGATCGACCCTTGCGCTATAGTCTGTAAGTGTCAAACCCTAGCTAGCCTCAGCAGTTTGTTACTAGGTATTTGTTTCCAATGGCCCAATGGCCTCACAGACTCACTTCCTACCATTGGAGGCTCTGGAATGTCTGTGTGTACCCTGGTGCACCAACATGTCGCCCCACTATACAACACTAACTGGGCCTAAAGATCTTTCCGAAGGTTTCATTCCCTACTCTGGATGGACAGACACCATCTTTGGAATCCCTGGAGTCGCTGTGACAGGGCGTATCTTGGCCCTAGACGTGTCAAAACCAACCTACTTCAGTGTTTCTGACCACCCAATCCCGCTCAAGTTGCAGGGTCATAATGCTGGGGCTGGCCTACTCATAGGAACTTGACACACCCTCTTGGAGCCACTACCTGGCCTCTGTCATTAGCATCATGGTGCACCGGATATGCACGCCTCCCCTGTCAATGCTAATCGTTGTTGGTGCAACTATACTATTCTAAGGCTAAACTTTGTGCAAGCCTACCTTTCATACTACAGAGCCTCCTAACACCACGCAGTGTCAATTATGAAGCCGACCGCAAGAACAGGCGCCGTCATAGCAGTAACCGTTTCACAACAAGGGTGTTGTTGTGACGCCTCACCCGTAATATTTGTGTTCCTGGTCAAGCTGTGACGGTATACACCTTTACTGCAGTGCACTGCCCATTTCCCACAACTGGCACCCCAAATGGGTAACAATTAGTGTAGTGTAGTTCCTAGTTTCCCACTAGGCCCTGCGCATTGGAATAACATAAACAGTAGTATCGATGTGGAACTGCTTATATTCCAGGCCTCCACTGACTATGCTAAACTTAATTGGGTTGTGTTACCAACTAGCTCAGAGGTCACTGGAAACTTTCTTCTCTGCATAGGAAGTGATCAGCTTCCTTGGCACAGACAAGAAGGGATTCAGTTTTCCAACAACCGTGCAACATGACAACTTTGCTCCTCAGATCAAGAGTCGATCTCTAGGGTCGTGTGAAACAATAGACATGTATTTCACTCAGTCAGTCTAGTGCAGTTTACTTTCACAGTATGTAGAGAATAGAGAGACGGGCGTTTATCAATAAAGGGTTAACATTTATTGAACAGTCTTTCTTCTCGTACAAGAGAAATGTATTGCCACAATTGCAATAACTGTTATTATAAAAAGTACGTACAGTAAGATAAGGATTGCGAAATAGAACTGTAAAAGCATTGATATGGTTTCTTAGCCATACAATGGTTTAAAAGTAATAAAACATATATACAGTCATATATACATTAGGCTAACATACTCAACTGGTGCTTCTAACTAAGCCTACCCCAGTGTGCCTGACCTAAGCCTAACACGTGAAAGGGGGAGTAAGTAAGTAGCTTAAGTTAAGTTGGTTTTGCCAAGGTTTGTTTCAAGAATTCTCGTCTAAGGGTTTAGTCAACACCATACCTCTGAATAGAATGATGGAGGATTGGTATCTCCTTCAGGGGTCTCTCTCGATATCCCAGTCACCCGCGAGGGTAAACCGGAAGCGCCGGGACTGGATTTCTCTGCACGAGAAAGGCAGCGGCTTCTCTCAGCGCGTCGAGGAAGGAGGGGTGACAGCGTCCGCGGGCAGCTGGAATCGGCTGGATGTCTTCGCAGAGGACGGCTGCTCAGCTCCTTAAGCGTACTGCACCATAGTTCGCGCTGTAGCGGCGATAATGGCAATCAGCAGCTTCACCACCACAGGATAGCAGGCTGCAGCGACAGAGTGCTAGATTTTACCAACACAGGGTCATGCAGGCAGCTGGCATCAGCAACAGGCAACGAACTCGCAGCTCGTATCTCTCATTGCTTGAGGCAACGTTGGTAATATTTATACCTGACAGGTGCCGGGTTTGACGCAAGTTTGCTGGACATAAGACGTCAATTAAAGATGTCACTAGGAAGTGACAGTTATCAGTTGCTCATTAGAGTTCTATTACTAATCAAAACATAGCAAGCGGGGATTTCCAGGTTTGCTAAGTTTTTATCTTGTTGAAGAACTCGGAGTGTTATCTAGGAATATCAGATAGTGACTGCTGCTCTGTCATTGCACTAATTGGTCGCAAAGGAAGTAGCAGAGAGTCATGCTGGAATGTGGCTCTGTTCGTGTGAGGCCAGAGATGACTTTTCAGAAAATCGCACTTGAACGGTTATGCCAATATAGGGAATAAATGGATTTATAGCCGAATAGGGGCATAAGGTCACAGGTACCTAATTCTTCATAGCATTTTTCTATGATTTTTGCAAGCTCAACAGGATCTTTTATATCTGTTTCCTTCAACTTCTGGCGGATCGCCACAGATGCTGCTTCTCCCTTTATGTTGGCTAATAATATAGCCGTGACCTGCTTGAAATCTTTCAGTAATTTCATACCTAGATTTAAAGCGGGCTCTGGACCGAATTCATTTTGAATCTGTTTTAGCACTTCTGGTATTACCGCCATAGACGGAACACCGTGTGTTTTTGTGTAAATGGAAGCAAAGACTGTACCCCAAGTGTCACAGTCCTCCACGTGTGGTGCGATTCCCATAGGAAGGCAGATGGTCAAGATTCTGTGTTTCTCAATAGGGGTAGTATCAGGAAATACTGCCTCTATTTGAGTGATTTTCTGGGCTAATCAGAAAGGAATTTGTTCCCGTTTTATGGGTGTTTTACCAAGACATGACTGTATGTTCTGTGGTGTAATTTTATTTGTGTTCCCCTGGTGAGGGGTCAGCTGGTGTGAATTAACAGCTGGCTGGACTGTTGCAGTCCGCATTACATATTGGACTAATTGCCTATGTATTTTTATTAATGTTTTTAGCTGTGCTAACAGCTCTTCCTTAGACATTTTTGCAATGTCAGGATGTGGTGTGTAGCTGGCTAGAACCGGCCACGTAGCTCCTGGTCTACCTAGTGGACCGAGCCTAGTTATGTGATCATTGTGTTTTAGGGCGCCATTAAACAAGAGCAGGTGCTCTTGAAATTTAAGTGGGATTTCAATCTCCTCGAAAGGAGCGTACTCTCCCGGAGGTTCCTCTATTTTGTAATAGTGAAACTCCTGTGTTATAGCGTTTACCGCTGGAAAGTTTATCCATGAATAGAATACCTCTGTCTGCCGATACTCGTGAGCCTCTATCACGAAAATCACTGTACCACCTTGAGGTGTCAGTCCGTTTTCTATAAGTTTTAAAGTTATAGATCTTCTTAACTGGACCGGGATGATAATAGCACCCGGGTCTGTGTATTCGGGACCTTGCTGAGTCGCATCTGCTGCGGCCCCAGTGGTGCCGTTGTTTTATACTGACATTGTATAAATGCAGTTTTTGCAGAGTAGGTCTCCAAGGAGACAAAGATTAGGTGCACAATATTTTGGAACACTGTATCCTTCAACGTTGAATAAACCAGAGCTTTACATAGGAATCTCTTCCTACTAAGGTCGGGCGGATTTTAACCTTTCACCCACTCCAGATGTCTATTGGAGTATTTACGGGAGAAAGGGGTGTGAAATATGCACGACTGAGTTACTCTATAAGTCTTGCGTTAGTTTATCGCCTCACCAAACGTTTGGGCGCCATGTAGTGTAGTTCCTAGTTTCCCACTAGGCCCTGCGCATTGGAATAACATAAACAGTAGTATCGACGTGGAACTGCTTATATTACAGGCCTCCACTGACTATGCTAAACTTAATTGGGTTGTGTTACCAACTAGCTCAGAGGTCACTGGAAACTTTCTTCTCTGCATAGGAAGTGATCAGCTTCCTTGGCACAGACAAGAAGGGATTCAGTTTTCCAACAACCGTGCAACATGACAACTTTGCTCCTCAGATCAAGAGTCGATCTCTAGGGTCGTGTGAAACAATAGACATGTATTTCACTCAGTCAGTCTAGTGCAATTTACTTTCACAGTATGTAGAGAATAGAGAGACGGGCGTTTATCAATAAAGGGTTAACATTTATTGAACAGTCTTTCTTCTCGTACAAGAGAAATGTATTGCCACAATTGCAATAACTGTTATTATAAAAAGTACGTACAGTAAGATAAGGATTGCGAAATAGAACTGTAAAAGCATTGATATGGTTTCTTAGCCATACAATGGTTTAAAAGTAATAAAACATATATACAGTCATATATACATTAGGCTAACATACTCAACTGGTGCTTCTAACTAAGCCTACCCCAGTGTGCCTGACCTAAGCCTAACACGTGAAAGGGGGAGTAAGTAAGTAGCTTAAGTTAAGTTGGTTTTGCCAAGGTTTGTTTCAAGAATTCTCGTCTAAGGGTTTAGTCAACACCATACCTCTGAATAGAATGATGGAGGATTGGTATCTCCTTCAGGGGTCTCTCTCGATATCCCAGTCACCCGCGAGGGTAAACCGGAAGCGCCGGGACTGGATTTCTCTGCACGAGAAAGGCAGCGGCTTCTCTCAGCGCGTCGAGGAAGGAGGGGTGACAGCGTCCGCGGGCAGCTGGAATCGGCTGGATGTCTTCGCAGAGGACGGCTGCTCAGCTCCTTAAGCGTACTGCACCATAGTTCGCGCTGTAGCGGCGATAATGGTAATCAGCAGCTTCACCACCACAGGATAGCAGGCTGCAGCGACAGAGTGCTAGTTTTTACCAACACAGGGTCATGCAGGCAGCTGGCATCAGCAACAGGCAACAAACTCGCAGCTCGTATCTCTCATTGCTTAAGGCAACGTTGGTAATATTTATACCTGACAGGTGCCGGGTTTGACGCAAGTTTGCTGGACATAAGACGTCAATTAAAGATGTCACTAGGAAGTGACAGTTATCAGTTGCTCATTAAAGTTCTATTACTAATCAAAACATAGCAAGCGGGGATTTCCAGGTTTGCTAAGTTTTTATCTTGTTGAAGAACTCGGAGTGTTATCTAGGAATATCAGATAGTGACTGCTGCTCTGTCATTGCACTAATTGGTCGCAAAGGAAGTGTTTTTTAAGCTTATACCATATAGTATGAGAACATGTAACAATTTGCTTGTCTGTTGTTGCTTCCAAGATAGAGATAAGGAGGCCTTTCTTAATATCTACTCGCAATACACCTTAAGAGTACTACAAACTACTGTTCAAAACTGGTGATTTATTCGCACCTTACTGCCGTGGTATAACAACTACCAACATTTCGTGGAGAATTATTATAAAGCCTGCCAGCTCTTCTTTGCGAATATGATGTATGTACTCACTATATATAACAATGACTATCAGTCCTTGGGGTGTGGATAGGAATGTTATTGTGTTTTCCTTAATTCCCCCTTGTGTGTATAATCCCAGAGTCGGTCCACCATCCCACACGGTAAACAGGAGTCCCTTTTTAGTGTCTATGGTCATGACAAAAGACCAGAGACCAAAGACCCGCCCATAGCCGGGGGCAGAGTCAGCACAAGCCGCGAGAGACGCGCCGCATGGGTAAGAATGGCGTTTCTTCGTCTTCACAAAGACATCAGGTAAGATAGCCCCTGTGACTAATCAGAGGCGCCTCTGTCTTTCATTTAGTAATAATCCAGCAGCGACCCTGACTCCCCGTTGAAGTCCGAATGTGGAAACAATAAGGTAACTTACTGGGTCTTGTATGGGGGTTACGTAGAAGCTTCATGCCGGTTATTTTTAAGCACAGTCAAAGAGCACTTCTAATATTATTATGAAGGTTTAAAAGTGTAAACGCAATATACTTGCAAACTTTAAAATCCACCTAATGCAGTATTAGGGTTTAGATGCCGGAGATATTTGTTTGCACCATGAAAGAGACCGTATATACAAGGTTGTAGTCAATGCATGCAAGTTCCGTGATTGAGCTGGTTTACTGATCCGTTAACTTATGAACACAGTCTAAAAACTCATGAGTTCGTATGGCAACACCAGACAGAACAGCAATGTCACTTTGTGCTTGAAATAACACCCACATTTTATTAACTGTCCTCCCCCCGATTTCCATCGGAACATGTTGATGGATGTTTCTTTGTGGCTCTTGTACTGACAGTTTGTACTACTCTTAGTTTCTGAGTTATTAACATTGTGTTTTCATAAAAATACAGATTATAATCAGGCTATTACCTGATTCTCGTCCTTAATACATTGTGGACTTTTCATGAGCACTCCCTTACCAGACCGCGTTGCTTCTCCCAGTCCCTCTTCCCTGTTGATTAACTCTACAAATGTGGTTAATCTTTTTTAGCATGAAATAATGCTTATTTGTTTGCTTTTGCTTGCCAAACCCCTACTACCGTACCAACTGACACAAGAATTTGTTGGTTTTCTTTACAGCTTGGAAATTCCAGTTCACTACTGCTGTAACTCACACAAAAGGTGTGTGTGTTAGACAGATATATACTTTTTTGTTTGTCCTTGTCATTGTCCTGACGAAAGCTCCCCTGACCCCTGTGGGCCCTGAGAGCTGAAACATGTCGACACTTTTGGAATGATATAGTAGTCCACTAACTAAACTACTTACATATCACAATGGTTCTTAATAATAGTGACTAGTCTCTTTCATACATTAAAGTTTTTCATTTTTGACCTAGTCATTATTTTTTAACTCCCTCCTTTTTGATTTCTGGACACTTCTGCATACACCAGAAGTAGCCTCGGGTGAGGCAGGCATCTTGCACGTTAATCGTAGACCCAATGACTATGCCAAGACTCCTGATGGGGCGGAAAAAAGATATACCGCTACGATCTTTTCCAGGAAGTCTATGAGGGTTTTCGATAAAAACTAATGGTTTTTGCAGATACCAGTGTCCATTCTCTTCTGATTATTAGTAACTTACAAAGGGGAAACGAATGGACTCTTTTTCCTCTTCCCTCCCTTTCTTTTTTGGTAGTATGACCTTCATTAAGGAATAAACCTGGGGTCTACAGTGAATGCCATAGCACTTAAGGACAGTACAAAGTGTGAAGTGCATTGAAAAAGCGCATGCATGGTTACTAAAAGGTATGCTGCCGCCAAGCACATTTCTTGCCAGGCTGATGCTATTGATATTCCCAAAGTCCGTCAACACATACATGTATGAGCGTATCTTTGTGATACAACACCCCCCAATAGCTTACGTGTCCCAGCACATGGTGCCTAGGGCTTTAGACACAGGCCCCAAATTCCTATGTACCACGGCAACTGTGCGCAGGGATCCCTTTGAAGGTATGACTACAGGGCCTGGGGTGTACTGTTTGACGTCATCCGTGTTGAGAGTGTTCCTGAGTGACCCTCCCAGAGGCCATTGCCAAGTAGGCCTGCCTCCACCCCATGTAAAAAAATTGCTGTAATCTGCTAAGCATACCTCCCTCGGTAAGTAACGACACCCTGTTGAAACCTGGAGCCTGCCCACAGAGGTAACCTATATGAAAAGAAGATTTGAGCCAATTTATTGGCAATTCACTAACTTCGTGAGCTGACCCTTCAGTGATGGGTCTGAAAACAAATTTTTTTTTCAGGACCCCCTGCCGGAGGTGCAAGCCCACTAGCAGCATTTGGCTTACAGGCCAGGGCACCCCCCCTTATAGCTCCATAAAAAAACGTAATCCTAGTTACTGTTACAATTTCCACCGAGGGCATATGCTGTATCTACAACGAATCAATAGAGCCTTCATGGTTACTTAAGGAAGGTATGGAGTATAAATTACAGCTCTTTCTTTGTCTTATTAAATATTCCCCCCCTGCTAAGCCCAGTCCCATTTTTATTACATGAGTAACATTGACGTCGTACTTTCAAATGAGAGTGCTTGCAATTAGTGTAGTAATGCGTCTGCTCTTTTCAGGGCTGGTTGACCTGAAGGTAAGGAACTCAGAGCGTTGTAAATCCAGCATGGTTGAAATAAGACATGATGTTGAGAGCCCATAACATATCCTAAGTGCATAACATGAGGACACATTTATATGTGTTTAAGCACGGGGAGATAATATACCATTGGTTTACGCGTAACATTTAATGGAAGCCCGTACTATCATGCTAGTTGCTGATGATTGTTTTAGAAAGGTATTGCTACCCAAAAGACAACCATTTTTTAGATGTCATTGTTCAAAAGCGGCTATGAAAGGGTGTATTCAAACCCGTTTCTCATAATGTTTACATGCATTAAAAACCAAAGTTTCCACAGACAAATAGGTAGCCATCTGTCAAACTGAAACCTAAAATATTTCGGAAGGAAAATATGCGGTACCAAACAACTTTAAAATTAACGTCTCCTGTGTCCAAACTGTACCATCACGTCCACCACCAGGACAGCGCAGAACTGGCCCCCCTTCTGGCGAACAGCCCAGGCACTTTGATTATAGCGCAGAACTGGCCCCTTTCCTGGCGAACAGCCCACTAATTCTATTTACAAACACAGGCACTTTGCTTGAATGCACACCCACCAGAGCATCATGACAATGTTTGCAAAATTTGAATTTTTGTTTGTCATCCCTATTAGTATAAATTATATTTCAACGCGCTTGTAATGTAATTTATTTCCCTTATCACCCATTCACCTATAAAAAATTGTATGCAGCTTCCTGTTGCCCTAGCACCAAATTCCAATTCTTGCATAGCCACAAAATTCCCTTTAGCAGTATCCTCTACCACATCCATTGAGCATTGCCGATGTTTGTGGTTGCAACATAGAATTGCATGAAAGAGCACGCGGGAGGCAGATGTGAAGAAAAATAACTGTTTCTGTCAATTTTTTCACGCCTCAGGCCAAGTACTGGTTGTGTTACTGCACGGAGGCTTTGTTTATGTGTAAATAGTGATGCCTTTTTGTCATCGGGTATGTCTTTAATGCGGGAAAATATTTAATGGCGGGTGTTCATAAGGTGACGCCTAAAAGCAGTGCGGCTTTAGCACGTGGAAGCTGGGCCCATGCCCGGGACACACAACTATGGCGGGGCGCAGGAGCCAGCTGGTTTCCTGCCAAACGTACGGAAGGGCCTGGTTTAATAGCACCACAATGCGCGAGGTAGGCGGGGTCAGCTTGTTTAATGGTACGTCTTGCTTAACTGCACCAGAGGGGGCGCTGTGTGAGAGTTAGGGGAGCACCTTATTTATTATACCAGAGGGGGGTGCACGTTGTTTCTGCCATGGCAAGGGTACTGTTAGAGGTAAAGGGTGCCACGTGTTTACCGATATCTGCGCGGCACTATGCATGAGGTAAGGGCAGAGCTAGGTGACGGTCATCAGGGTGGCACTGTGCAAGAGGTACTGGTAGCGCAGAGGTAGTGTGCAGGAGGTGAAGATGTAACTTGTTTTGAAGCGCTGTGCAGTGCAAGAGATACGCGGCGATTGAGGGGCACCGTGCAAGAAATCCACTACGGGTTGAGGGATCCCTACGTAGAGTGAGAAGCAGTGGGCAGGGTAAGGACACTGAGGCCAAAAACAACGTGCGGGTAGAAAGCTACAACTTAAAAAGCGCTCGTGAAAACTCCTTGAAATAAAATAAGCAGCAAACGCGGAAAACAACGCGCGGGTAGAAAGCTACAATTTTAAACAAGCATTACCCCTTCCTCCAGCGTTTCCGCCGCCTCCGTTGCTGCTCGTCGTGGAGTACAAACGAAACAGAAACCTACAAGGCACGCGTCGTAAGCTGTCTAAGGTAGAAACTCACACGCGTGACCCAATCCCAAGGCACAGGTCGGAATATGCCTCTGCCATGCTTCTCAATGCTGCACGTGGCCATCTCTTGTCCCTCTGCAGACTCCCCCTGCTCCCCGCTGCCCTTCCCACGCATGCTGACTAAAACCGAAACCTAAAGCATTCCAAAGTCAGTCACGTGAACTGTTCACGAGGCGTGCATCATGATCCGATTCTTTCTGCCATGCTGTCTACGGCAGAAGCTCACGCGCGCGACCTAATCCCATAGCAAAATGCTGCGTGTGGCCATCTCCTGTCTCTAGAAAAAGAAGAGGTAGAGGGGGGTCTGTGGGTTGCTTTAACGACCTAAATATCTCATAGCCCAATTAATAACAAGAAACATACAGGAGATACAAGGTCAAAATGTGTGCTGTACTGAATCTTTGAGCTAAACGGAGTCATGGAACACCCAGAAATTAAATGGGGCTGAAAAAATCCCATCAGACCACCATTATGGCGGAGTATCGTCACGTGGGATACGGATAGTAAATCCAAGTCTTACCCAACCCATCAGGTGATGGTGTAGAGATGGATTAAAAGGTGACCCTCTAGCCACAATGTATTTCGATATGGTGGTGATGGTGAGCAATGTGAAAAGGTGTAAAATTAAAATTAACTACTGTGACAGAAAATATGTTTAATAGGCACTGTTACAGTGTTAAGGCTAAAATGACGCCACATAGTATGAAAATATGACTATGTGAAAGCGTAGTGCAAAGTGGTCGACATGTTTCAGCTTAACGGATAAACTGTATCCAGCTTTCTTCAGGACCGTGATCTAATACAGACTGCAAATGTCAGTGAAAAACAACTTGTTAATAGTGAAGCAAGCAAATATCAAGTCAAAGTAGTCCTACCATGAACTTGGGTTCCCAATGTTGTCTGGTGGAAAAATTAGTAGATTATCCTCTCCCAGCTTTCTGTGGGAAGTCGCCTCACCTCACCCGGCACCCGCTCGGGAAAAATGAAGCCCCGCTCTCTCCGTTGGTACATCTCGCCTGCTTCCTCGTTGTCGGGTGAGCCGACAACTATAGTTCTCGCGGCGAGAACGCGCTTTTGCGCGCTTTCGCCAGGGCGAGACCTAAAATGGGGACTAAATGTCCTTTTTACAAACAGCTGTAATGCCACTAAAGCTCATTATTAAAATGAGCAAAAAATAGCAGTAGTATTGATAAACTACTATTGCCGACATCTTTATCCGATGAAACCTATCATTCTATCACGACAAAAAGTGTTGGCAACCCTTTCCTGTCTATGCCCTGTGCCCTCAGCCCTCTGAAGAACTCTGGTTGGTAGTACAGCCCGGGGCGTATTAATGACGTCACATGAGCATCCAAAGATCCTCGCGCCAGCCCTGACCGCTCGAACAGAGGCTGCGCTGGACTTCAACCAAGCTTACTGTCTGAACCAAGACTCTCAGAAAATATGTGCGTCATCTTTACCGACATCAAACGTGAACGTCTGATGTCCTCTACACGCAAAAAATTGAAGGAAACTCGTATCATCCCACCAACACACTGTGCTTGCTAACATATTAACTAAAACAAGCACCACAGGAGGCTCCATCATAAATAATCCTGTGCCACCACGGTAAAAGAAAACAAATTGTCTTAATTAAATATTGCAGAATGCTGCAAGCACCAACACACACCACTAACGTATAACAGATCACGGTTTAAAGGCTGAAACAACAGGCAAACAAATAATTACAGGCCATCAAGTTGCTCAACCCCTGTACGTGTGTGAGTGTCACATCTAATACAGTGCGACAAACCCTCTTTACCATGCTGACACCAAGAGCACCATCGCACTCACCCTTCCGATGCAGAGCAGCACACACATTATGCAGCACACACAGAAACAGCACTGGAGCTTTCTAAATGTGTGCTGCTTTTAGCTGGAGGTATAACAGCATTTGTTGACAGCAGAATATAACAAGATTGTGTATTTTGCTTATGCAGGGTAAGTGGTCTGCAGGATGAGAGTGGTACCAGAGTTAGGCACACGCCTGTGGGAATCCAGCGTGCAAGAAGATTCTTTTGATCCTATGTGCACAAACCAATGTAACAACATTAAAACTAAGTATCACAGCACAACAAAATGGTCAAAACAGAATGCGAGACAAAAATTGCAGTATTACGCATAGGCCGAGCTGCCCCTGGACGTACCTGCAACCAGTCCTCCATCTGGTCAAGGTCCTTGCCCACCCAGTTCCAGTGCCTTGAGGCCCCTGCCTTGTTTCACACCCACTCACTCTTGCTTTCTCGCTCTCACTCCCACCCTTACACCTTTCCCTGACCCACTGTGATCTTTTTGTACTTCTCTTCTCACTCCTTATTGACCCTTTGTGCCATCCTTTACTGTCTCTACATTTAACCCCTTTTATGCCCCTTCCTCTCTCTCTCTTTCTGACCTTTTTTGTACTGCTTTCCCTCTGACTCTCAAACTTTTGGAATTGTTTGTGCTTTCAATTTCACTATTTTCTGACCTTCTATGGCATTTTTCACTCTCTCTTTGGTTAATACTTTTTGTGCCACTTTTCCTTCCACTCTCTCTCTTTGGGACCTTTTTGTGCCTTTCCTCTCACTTTTTTAGGACCTTTTGCACCAACTCTTTTTTAATCTGATTATCCTGTCAGTGCACTGCTCCCTGCTTTTGTTGTTTGTGCCCACTTTCTCTGCCTATGTGCGCCCCTTTCTATGCCCCTTTTCCACACTCTCTGCTTCCACTTCCTCCTCCACCCACTCCTTGCCTGATCCGTGCCCCTTGCGGTGCTTCTCACTTGGCTGCCAACTGAGCTTTTTTTCAGTCCCTCCCACTTCCTCTTGCACTCCTCCACCTCTCAGGACTTACTTAGTGGTGGTCACAGTGTGTATGCACAGTAGACGTGACCCCGGAATGCCAAAGGCAAGCCCGTCTGTGCCAATCCTTACCTGGACTGCTCCCAGCACCAGAAACCCTGGTCCTCCACCGACCCACTGCTACCCCACTGCTATCCTTCATTCGCAAAACCCTGAATGCCTCTGTATTCTTTAGTGGCACTCCACACCACACAAAATGGAGGGAGCTTTTGTCGCTTACTAAGGGTAAAGCAGGAAATAATGCCCGATACTTGTACCCTTGAACTCACCCCTACGGTGCTCATTGGAGTACAAACAGTTCCACGGGTTTTAAGAACTTATATTATCACACAAGCGCCTTTTAAAAAAAATATTAGTTTCCCACAATCCTTTATTCAAAGTATTTCAGCACCATTGAACTCCAATTTAATAATCCTGTTTTTAGCAAAATACAGCCAACACGTATTTCGGGCCATCCCCTTTCTCAAGCTATACAAAGATAAAAAAAACTCTCTTGGGATCAATTTCCAAATAAGCTAATCAGTTTTGCTTCAATTTTCATCTGCATACATGTCCCTTCCATTGTACTCCCAAACCTCTTTTTCTTTCCATTTGTCTTCAGTCTTATATATCCTGACATATATGAAGAAATAAAATTATACATATATATTTCCCAGTGGCAGACACCACTGGTTATTTATACTTAGCTAGGATAGTTTTCCCATAGGAAATGTTGCTAGTTTGTACATGGAAAATTTTAGGGTTTTCCGTCAAGTAGTGGCCAAGAAAAAGTAGGGGTCCCAAAAGGCGTTTTCCTCATTTTCTTTTCATATAAACTTTAGACCTGGTAAATGGATTTACACCAAATTGGACCGAAAGCTAGAACTTGGTCCAGAAACAGTGCTTTTTGTGTCTTGGTGCACATTCATTCAGTAGTTTTGTAAAATGAAGGTTCAAATAATTGTTATAGGATCCGTGGAGCAGACACATCGAAAAGCAAAATCTGATAGACTGTCACCCCCTCAACTCGCAAAAAAAAGACGTAACTGGGCTGGGTACAGAATATCTTACCCCCAGGCGTGGGGCTACAAACTTTTTTTTTATTTTTTATTTTGTCGGACATTTGTAGAGGATCTATGTATCAGATACAACATAAAAAATAAAAAAAGAAGCGTGGTCACCTGTGCTCCTTTCTCAAACCTCCTGGGGTGGGCCAGGCCCCTGGGGGATGACACTATTTATGTTTTTGGGGAGGGGGCAAATGTGGCTCCCCTCCCTAGGCTTCTTTTAAGCTGGGGACCCCATACCGCTGGGACTGATGTATTCTTTAGGGGGGGGGGGGGGCTCATCCCCAAGCTGTCTTCAGTCCAGGGTACCCCATCCCAGGGGTCTGAAATATGTTTGGAGTAGAGGGAGTTGTGCAACCCCCCAAGCATCTATCGGTTCTAGGCAGCCAATATCCCATGGTCTACAGCGTTTTTTATCCCCAAGCTGTATTCGGCCTCAAGGACCCAATGCCCCCGGGCCCACTACATTTTTTGGAGGGAGGGGGCTGTGTGGCCCCCTCGCTGAGCCTGTAAAGGCCTGCCATCCCCTGGACTGCTCAACTAATCAAAAGGGAGGAGGGATGCACTGCCCCCTCCCTTAACCATTAAGTACCCCAGTAACCTCATCCCCGGGGCCAGTGCACTAGCTGTGTCATTGTGAGCCTACCCCCGGGACTAAGAAGTTTCACTGCACAAACCTGTGCTTGCTCCCACCTAGCAGGAGCATTTTTAAAACTCCCAACACACTGGAGCAAACACAAAGGGCCTCATTTATGGGGTTTTGTCTTGCTGCTGCCCTGCTCTACAGCAAAAGGAAAGGGCAGGAATGCGACGTATTTATTAGATGTTGTGGATTCCTGTCCTTTTCCCCTGCGCTGGTGCACAAAAACAATCACACGAGGCTTTTTGCTCTTTCTATGTGTGCTGCAGAATGCAGCACACATAGAAAGAGAAAAACGAAGAGAAAAAAGATATTTCTCCTCTTTATGCCTCCCTTACTCCTCCCCTGGGGAGGCGTACGTTTTTGGTGCTGCCTCAGACTTACACTATCTCCTTAATCTGTGGCAGTGTCAAAAAGCCATGGATGTTGCTGGGAATGCCCCCAGCAACACCTGTTGGAACATCCTTTTCATGAGGATTTCTGCGTGAAAATGCACATATTTATAAGGCTATAAAATGCGCCAGAGGCACATTGCACCGCCATAACACCAAAAAAGTGACGTTCTGGCGGTGTTCCAGTTGGCCCAAGGTCTTTTTCCAGCTGGCAGGAATTTTGAAAATGCTCTGCTGGCTGAGAGCAGACATTTGATCTATTTCCCTTCCTGCACTGATACAGGTAAGGAAATAGATCAAACTATTGCTCCCGTCTGAAGGGAACAGTGTAAGTTGTTTGTTCCCTGTGGTAGGAAGCAATGCCAGCTGCCGCTGCATGTGGGGAGCTGAATAGGCTCCCCCAGTGGCCCCTCAATGAGTGTTTGGTGGGAGACCTGGGTGGGAAGCCAAGTAAACCACCTTTAAGTAATGCGAGCCTCAGGAGATGGGGTCCCTCGGGCCGATAACAACTCAGGAGGGGGGGGGGTCACATGACCCCTTCCCTTTATTTTAACTAGTGGCCCTAAAAGATGTAATCCTCAGGGCCTAATAATGCTCAAGGATGGGGCTACATTACCTCCTCCCCTTTAAAATAAATATGGCCTTCGGGAATGGGGTCCCCAGGGCCTAATGAGGCTGGGGGTGGGGGTCACACACTCACACAAGCCCTGTAGCCAAACCCTCACCATGCACAACCGAAATTCCTGTGCATTGTGAAGTTTGCCACAGTCCGATCCCCCTCCATGCACTGTCAAATGCCGTCAATGTTGGGGCTTGGATTATGTTTGGTAATTAGATGTTACTTTAGGTTAAAAAAACAAAGGTTAAAGTAACATTATAGTTAGGTGAAATGCTCAGTAACAACATTTAAGCTCTTAAATCTACTGACATTCACTAGTTATAGTTATCTAAAGTATCTATAACTCCTGCCCTTAGGTAACTATAACTTGCGCCCTCACCTTGCACTACTAATTACCCCACATATTACATCACTCATGACTTCTTCTAGGACACCATTGATAATATCACTGCAACATTTGCAGTGAATTGTTTTATGAGAATACTGTGCAAGGTAGGGTGCTTGGGTTGTTGTTGCCTTAGAGCACGAGTTAATATCTGTGTCTGCATCTTGAACCCCGCAGAGAAACATGCACTGCAAAAACAAAAACACAAACCAGCCGGTATACAGAAGTTCTCAGAATGACTAAACAACACTGCAAATCATATCATATGTAGCAACATTGCCCCAACACCAGACCCCCTGAATCTCACCAAATTTCTCCTCGTGACATGCAAAGAAAGCACAATAACCACATGGGACAACATAAACACAGAGGAAATCTGAGCCCCAACAGACCCCTTCACAGGGACATCTTAAGTATTTTGGGGGCCCTGGGACTTACGTATTTTGGGGGGGCCTGTTTGGAACAGTTTTGAATTCATGATCCTGTTTCAGCCCTTTCATGTCCTCTTTGGCTAGGTCACTGACAGTGCACAGGCACACTGGTCCAAATTCCAAATGTGTTTACATTTAATATTCAAGGATAATAATATGTGTTTTCAATATTGTAACTCAGCAGCAGTTCATTAATATTACTGCGAATGATCTCTGTGACAACCACCAATTTCTCATATGTGCAGTGCGGTTTGTTCTAAAATAAACTTTTTTTATGGATGTTGCATGACACATAAACACATTTGTCTACAAAATGTCTGTAATAAACTCTCACACATCACCACAGTAAAAATAAATGAAAGGAAAATGCTTTTTAAAACCATCTGTTTAAGAATTATTCAGGATCATCAGTGCAATACTCTCTCCAGAACAGAGTTGGCTATATCAGGGAGGCCAAAGCAAAACAAAAGGGGATGATGGACGGAGCGAAGGGCGAACAAAGCGAAACAAAAGGAAGGGAGGCCCCTTAAAGGAGGGGGCCCTGGCCAGAGCCCACTATGTCCATGCCTTAAAAACATCTCAGCCACTGCATCTTGCTCACTTTGCCACTGGATTCAAGCTAGCCTGGCTCATGAAGGGTGTTACCCAGAAACCGGTTCAAGGATGCTTGTTTCAGGTTCAGGGAAGACCTGGCTTAGCAGTTCGGGCTGGACTATTCCCATGAGGTACGGGGTCAAGACTGAATTGCATATAGCTGGGTCTGAAGTTAGGTGGCGAAGTGAGCTAAAGAATGATCATGGATTCAACCCAGATCTGTGACTGGGGGTGAGTGTCTGAAAAGTTTCAGTGCTCCGTCCATCATCTCCTTGTGTTTACTTTGTTCGCCCTAAGTTGGCAGGGTATGCCCAGATGTGGGTTCATTGTTCACCTTGCCACTGGATTCAAACTAGCCAGGCTGATGAAGGGTGTTACCTAGAAACCGGTACCAGGATGCTTGTTTCCGGTTCAGATAAGACCTGGCTTGGCAGTTCGGGCTGGACTATTCCCATGAGGCACAGGGTCAAGACTGATTTGTATATAGCTGGGTCTGAACTTAGGTAGCGAAGTGAGTTAAAGAATGATGATGGATTCCACCCAGTTCTGTGACTGGGGGTGAGTGTGTGAAAAGTTTCAGCGCTCCGTCCATCATCTCCTTGTGTTTGCTTTTTGTTTCCCTAAGTTGGCAGGGTATGCCCAGACGTGGGCCCCTTCCTCACTTTGCCACTGGATTCAAGCTAGCCTGACTGATGAAGGGTGTTACCTAGAAACTGGTACCAGGATGCTTGTTCCCGGTTCAGGGAAGACCTGGTTTGGCAGTTTGGGCTGGACTGTTCCCATGAGGCACAGGGTCAAGACTGAATTGCCTATAGCTGGGTCCGAACTTAGGTGGCGAAGTGAGCTAAAGAATGATGATGGATTAAACACAGATCTGTGACTGGGGGTAAGTGTGCGAAAAGTTTCAGCGCTCCGTCCATCATCTCCATGTGTTTTCCCATCACACCTTTGTCAAAGGAGTGTCCCAGTATGTGAGGCCCTCACCCCCATCCTTAACATCTCCATTAGTGGCGCAGCCACCTCCCAGAACCATGGAAACATGCAGTCATCAACACCCTCCTAAATAACCCGTCTTGACTAAATTCGCCAACTTCCAACTGATATCCTTCTTCTCTCACCCAGCCAAATGCCTGTAAAAATCAATCAACAAATGCCGCTCCTACCACACAGCCAATCACGAATTTCTCAGTGCCACATATTCAGGTTTTAGACACAACCACAGCAAGAACACTGCCCTCATAGCAGCACCATATGTCATCAGTATGATCCTAAGCAGGGGGAACCGCAGCCATCATCCTCCTAGGCCTATCAGTAGACTTCAACACATCTCCCGCTCCATTCTGACCCAATGACTCAACATCGTGGGCATTCAGGGACTCATCCTGGAGTGGGTCTGTACCTTCCTCACCAGGTGAACCAAAACCGCAGGGCTCCTCATACAGTCAGTTGCTGTTCAACATATACATGACTCCACTGGCAGATGTTGACCAGACTCACAATATAAACATCCTCACATATGCAGACAACATGAAATTGATTTTGCCCCTCTCTGACAAAATACCCAAAACCAGAAACAAGTTCACTGCATGCATGACCGAAGTGGCCACCTGGATGAAGTCTAACTGCCTCAAACTGAACACGGGCTAGATCAAAAGAGTGGTATTCGGGAAAGACATTGGATTTCATCTTGCGGACTACAGATCTCAGCAAGAAACCTCAGAATAAGTATAGACAACAAACTGGACGTGACCACTCAAGTAAACACAGTTGTCTCATACTCTTTCAACAGCCTGAGAATGCTGAAGAGGATTTTCAAGTGGCTATCAGACAGCACTAAGAAAATGTTTACCTAAGCCCTAATCACTAGCAAGCTGGAGTCAAGATGGTCTGTGGTCCTGGACAGTGCATTTGGTTTTGCTTGATTTTATTCGATAATGAATCCTATTAATCAGTGGCCAGAAATTATAGTTTTGACTAACATACTGACTAACATATAATTAAGAAATAGGTTATATTGAAGAGTGGCCAGATAGATTTTGTGATGAATTAGTGTAGTTTAATATGTACTTGTTTCTGTATGCCACCGGATTTTGGCATTTATTTACTTTTGATGAGGTTCACCGCAGAGTAGCACATAGATAAAACATTAAAAGCTACACAAATCTGCATACTGCTTAAATATTCTTCACCAACTTTGCTAAGTGTGTGTTGAAAAAATTTAAAATCTGAGCTGAAAAGAGGCCATTCACAAAATCCACATACCATCTACCTAAGTGAGCCCAAATTTCTACGACACACATACCATTCGCTTCTATTGGAAGTCCAATGCAGGAGGGAGTTGGATGTATTGTTACTGAGCAGCACTTGCTGTGTTTTGCCACACCCACTCATGGCTAAGTGCAGCCATGAAAATAATTCACTGCAACATTAAATTCAATCAGTCTTGGGTAGGACATCTGGCATCAGGGATTGGTTTGAGTGACGTTAAGCTTTGACAGAAACTTTGCTCATATTTGAGAATCTTGAAGTGCACTGACCGCATCTTATTTGGGAAGAATTTAGTAGGCATTTGCTTATGATATGTCTTTTATGCAATTGTGTGTTCATGTCTGTGTGGTGTGCAATGCTGTGTGCATAATGGTGTGCAGACTGATATGCAGGTTGGTGAGAGAATAGAGTTGTATGCTGTTAGAAGCAATACCTCCACCCGCCTCACCACTCTTAGTGTATGGCGGCCACCAGTAGGATAGGATAGGATAGGATGTACATTTGTAGAGCGCGAATTGCTGCCCGGAGGCGTCCAAGCGCTAAGAGAACCGAATCCCCACACCCGGCTCAAAAGGAGAAATAAAGAGTGAAATTAACTAGATTGGCTGAAATAGAAAGGTCTTCAGTTGTTTGCGGAAGGTTGAGAGGTTGGGGTTAGCTCTAAGGTGCAGTGGGAGGGCGTTCCAGGCCTTGGCGCCGTTGTATGAAAACGTCCTGCCTCCGGATCTGGATCTTTTTATTTGGGGGGTCTTTGCAAGAATGGTTTGACGGGAGCGGAGGCATCTGTTGGGCGCATAATGAGTAATTAAGTCTCGAGTTATTTTGGGGCCAGTGTTCCAGAAGGCCTGGTGTGCTGTACACATAGCTTTGAACAGGACCCTCTGTCGCACCGGTAGCCAGTGGAGGGTAATCAAGCCTGCTCTCACTGACTGTCTGCGGGGGAGGTCTAGTAGAATGCGTGCTGCGCAGTTCTGGACTATCTGGAGCCTTCTCAGGGTAGATTCGGTGGCGCCAAGGTAAAGTATATTGTTGAAGTCGAGTAGTGACTGAATTAAACCTTGTACGGCAGTTTGTTTGGCAGTGAAAACGTTTATGAGAAAAACAATGCAAGCCTTATATTTCTAACACTAAACTAGGCTTTAACCATAGTTCTCATCCAACACTCAAGCATAAACCTGCCCCTAGCTCAAACCCTGGATTTAAGCCTAAACCTAACTCGGCCCTCACCTTATACTACAATTGTAATCATAAACTTACATAATTCATGACTTTAAAACTAAGCCATAACCCTAACCATAATCCAGTGCTTTACATTTTCTAAGTGATTTTAAAGATACTGTGAGAAAGTCGAGTATTAGTTTGGGTGGATGGTCGTCCACCAAAAGTAATAAGGTCACTATTCTTGTTAGGTCCAGTAAATGTTTCAGTAATGTAACCCTTTCGCTGCTGATGACAGCTCCCAGTCGTCATGAGTCACGGTGGGCATGTGCTGATGACGGCTGGGAGCCGTCATGATCACGCCCGCTATCGGAATGTCCAGCACCGGTGTGGAATTCCAGCCGCAGCCAAGGTGTTAAACCTGAACACGATCCCTAGTAGCTGTGGCACAGAACAGAGAGATTTAACTAAAGAATATGTGTCATGTATTTAGAAGTACCAAAACAGCAAAGAAGGTAAAAACACAAGCAATACAAGCCACACTTCAATTTAAAAAGATAGAATCGAATTCACTGAACATTATGACATAAAAATGACCAAAAACAATTTTTCAAGGTTGAAATAAAATAGCTCCAAAAAGAGTTAAGTGCCAACCACAGTCACCGTATTGAGATTGACCAGGCCCTAGATGCAATATAAGGCCATCCGAGATGGACCCTGGGTCATATTGAGAATCCTGGCGTGTCCCGGTCAGAAGCTTTACCTTTTGACTTAGTCTCTAAAATGGAAGTCAATAATCCTCAGCAGGCCAAGGCAGCAGTCTGTGGCCAATATGGGTTCCACAAAGTGGGATTGCCACCAGACAAGATCCCTTGGAAGCCATTAACTTTTGGGGGGAAAGTTCTGAGTGGGAGAAATTAAAAATTTGCAGCCAAAGGAGGTTCCCTCGCTGGCTGGTTACTTTTGGCCCCTTCCCCATGTGAAAATGTCTACCTTCAAACGTAGTCTCTTGTTTGGATTTGTCCAGAGACGCAAGGCAGCAAACTGTAGCCAAACAGGACTCCACAAAGCCAGATATTCTCTCTGCAACATCCCATTTAAACAGATTTTCTGCTATGGAAAAGCTTTGAGCTAGAGTAGCCTGAATATTTGTCCCAGCAGCAGCCCACCATAGTCATATTCACTTGGCAGGTTTTTACATCCCTTCCTGAGGTCTTTGGAGTTAAAAAGTTTCTATGTTCTAGGTGTTTTAGGATGAGAAGAGTACATTTTGACACAGTCCAAAGTCTCAGGACTTCAGGAACAACACTTGGGGTCAATACTCACGGAGTCCCGGGCATGTCCAGTTGGAACTGGTCAGCTGGGCTGCTTAGAAAAAGGGCACTAGCAGCTTGTTGTGTCATTGTAGCCTTACAGGACATCAGCTAACTGGCCTTGGAGTCCACTGTTTTTGTTCTGGGTACAGGTGGGAGCAATTCAATCCTCTCAGGTCTCCTCACAGGTCTAAAAAGCACCTACAGTCCTTCTTAAGTCTTGACAGGTCCAGTAGTGTTCTGAAGAGTGGTTCATAGGGTGTCATGTTTATTCATGACACTAGATTGTGAGAGGGGGTGACTCCTTCCAACTGTTAACCAATAGAAAAAAATGTGTCAGAGGTAACCCTACCCACTTTTGAAGCTGTTCCCGTGTGCCCTACTACAAACACTCCCACAGTGCCCCTCTCTATCTAAATCCAATATGGCAGAACCTTTCTTGCCCTGTGCCGAGCTCCAGTGCCCAGCCCAGAAGTATGGCCAGGGAAATAAGAACAACTCCTCCTCTATGGTCACTTAAAACCAGCTCTGGGGGAGTTGGATTTGGTGTCTGGCTGACTACGGGGACAGAGGATGGAGCAGACTCAGCTACATTTGCCTATGACAGGGTAGGCCTCTTTGAGCTTAATTAATTTTCTGGGCAGTGCCCAAGAAGGTAATCCTGTCATGAGACAGAACACCTTCCCAAACTCAAGGCCTTTGTCTCAGCTCTGAGAGTAAGTTCACACCTCATCCAGGACTATTCAGGTTCTGGGTGACAGTTGGAAGCACATGCAATTGGGCTTCTAGAGGCTTTAATGCTGGCAATAGGCAACTTTATAAAAGTACTTTTTTAAACATATTGATTACAAATCTGATTTTACCAATGAATTGGGCTTGTAATAACAATTATGAAAGTCTAAGAATTAACTTTGTATCCGTTAGAGCTGGGGGTCGCTAGTTGGCTGAGGTAGGTACTTTAGGCCAAATAGGGACCCTTGCTTCCATGTCAGGGAATGGAAGGACACCTCCTTAAATAGCCCCTACTCACCCCCTCAGTAGCTTGGCACAAGCAGCTAGGCTTATATTCAAGGCAAATATGTAAAGTATATGCAACCATGCTCTCAGTAACCCAATGATGACACCACAAATGGCCTTCACAAGAGTTTAATAAAAACAAGTATATTTTATATTAAAAGGTATACGATGAGACCACACAATATAAATCCAAAATATGCGATTTGTAATATTCCTCCTGGCTGGTTATTAGGCCAGCCAGCCCTTGTAGGTTCTGGCGATAATAATGAGCAAGTCTAGATGATCCACTGCAGTCCTAATGCAATGCCAAGCAGTTCGTAATGCAAGAATCAGTCACTTCGCAATGTAAACATAATGCAGTTCATTATGCAACAATCAAGCAGTTCGTTATGTCAAAATAATACAATGCATAATGCAACAATCAGGCAGTTCATTACGCAAAGTAATGCAATGCGTAATGCAACAATTAGGTAGTTCATTATGCAAAAATAGTGCAATGGGTAATGCAATAATCAGGCAGTACGTTATGCAGAAATAATGCAATGCGTAATACAACACTCAAGTAGTTTCTAATGCAGAAATAATGCAATGAGTAATACACTAATCAGTTAGTTTGTAAGGCAGAAATAATGCAATGGTTAATACACTAATCAAGTAGTTCATAATGCAGAAATAAAGCAATGCCTAGTACACTCCAGCACCGATTCCGGTGCTTTAGATAGTCTCTCCGCCACTCGTTCTGACTCATGGTCAGCTTCTGTCAACAGATGCCCCCAACACGGGTATGGTGTAAACTAAAGTACAACTCCGTACTCCGGCCTCGGTACTGCAGCTCCTCAGCAAATACGGGCCGCGATACGAGCTCAAGCAGAGGCTCACGCTGCAAGAATGGGAGAGACCGAGAGCATCCCTCTCGGAGCCAATCACACTGCCCCATGCGGTGACACACGTTACCTGGGGTGTGTGACCTCGCTCTCTTCTTCTCTTCTCACGACTTGGGCCTCGGATGCAACTTTGTGGATTCCGGGATGTTGGCGATAACGAAGATCTCAGGCTGCAACAGGGCACATGCACACAGCGCCGCTGAGACTCACTTGAGATTCAGGTGTGCACGGTCACAGGGCAATCCTCACGAAGGTCTCAGGCTGCAAGAAGCACAGGCACACAGTGTCGCTTGAGTTCCGGGTGCACACAATCACATGGCAACCCTCTTGAGGGTCCCAGGCTGCAAGGAGCACACACACATAATGTGGCTGAGACTCACTTGGACTCCTGTTGCACGATCACAGGGCAATCCTCACAAAGGACTCATACTGCACAAAGCACACGCACACAGCATCACTGAGACTCACTTGGACTCCTGGTGCACAATAATAGGGACATCCTCACAAAGGTCTCAGACTGCACAAAGCACACGCGCACAGGATCACTGAGACTCACTTGGACTCCAGGTGTTCACGACAACAGGGCAATCATCATGAAGGTCTAAGGCTGCAAAAAGCACACACACACACACACACAGCGTCGCTGAGACTCACTTGGGCTCCAGGCTCACACAATCACATGGCAATCCTCACGAGGGTCTCAGGCTGCAAGAAGCTCACGCACACCGCATTGCTGAGACTCACTTGGATTCTAAGTGCATGATAACAGGGCAATTCCCACAAAGGTCTCAGGCTGCTCAAAGCGCATGCACACAGCGTCACTGAGACTCACTTGGACTCCGGGTGCACGATAACAGGGACATCCTCACAAAGGTCTCAGGCTGCACAAAGCACACGCATACAGCGTTGCTGAGACTCACTTGGACTCCGGGTGTTCATGACAACAGGGCAATCCTCACGAAGGTCTCAGGCTGCAAAAAACTCATGCACACAGTGTCGCTGAGACTCTCCTGGACACCTTTGTGTTCCTGAGTGTCCACAACAGGGAGCCAGCTCTACTCGAGCCCTTGGGGTTCAGTTACTTCAGGACACAGCACACAGCAAAGTCCTTTCAAGCAGGGGGGCACAGCACACAGCAAAGTCCCTTTAGCCTCTCCTTGGTTAAATCAGCAAACTGCAGGCCATCCCCAAAACACACAGCATGGGTCAGTCCTTTCATTCAGTCTCCTCAGCTGGTTCTTCCTTGGCAGCGGTTCCTCTTCACCACAAAGTATTTCAATCCTTTTAATTTTTGAGCAATCCAATGTTCCAGGGTTTCAGCTCTCATAGTTATACCCCTAAATGTCTTTGAAGTCTTTGTGTTCAGGGGGGCACTGACCCCTGTCCAAACCAGTTCTGGGTGTCTCCCTGCCAGTGCTTCCTTTGATAGTGGGGGCCTGGATCCTGAATCATTCAGCAGGAGATGAAGCCATTGATTTATGGTGGAAGCCCATGCCTCTTCACCTCTAGGGGCTACTCCTCCCCCTACATCATAGATGCAGGTCAGCCTGTTGCCGTTTCACCACCTCCCCTGGGTCAAGACATTCCCCAGATCCTATCACTTTCAGATCCAAACAGTCAATCTAAAACCAGGCAGAGACTTACAGAAATGTATGAGCACAAAAACCCAATCACTTCCAAAAGAGCGGTTTCTAAACACACAATGCAAAAACCACCTGCACAAAAAGATGTGTTATTAAATTGCGAGTTCAGGAATACTAAACTTTACCTCTCCATCATAAGCCTTTTGGAAAGATAGACTGGAAACATTTTACACAGCCTCCTCATTTTATCCTTTGGGCATGATGACCTTTCAACAGTGAAAAACGAAATGGAGATTATTTCACTGTCAGGACATGGTACACAACTTAGTACATGTCCTACCTTTCACACACACTGCACCCTGCCCAGGGGGGTACCTCAGACCTACCATAGGGGTGTCTGATGTGCATAAAAATGGAAGGGTAAGGCCTGGCAAATGGGTGTGCTTGTCAGGACAACATAGCAGTTTAACAAACTGCGTGCAGGCACTGCAGTGGCAGGCCTGAGTTCTCACTTTTAAGGCTACTTGTCTGGGTGGCACAATTAGTGCTGCAGGCCCACTACCAGCATTTCTATTACCTGCCTGGCACACATAGTGCACTTTACTAGTGAGTTTACTAGTAAGGAAACCATACCAATTATGGACAACCAATTACCAGAACACTTTATACAGGGAGCACTTGCACCTTGACACTGATCAGCAGTGGCAAAGTGTCCAAAGCATCTAAGCCAGTCAAACGCAATCCATCCAGCATCAAAAATAGAGGAGATAGAGGCAAAAAGTCAGGGGTTTTCACGCCAAGAAATGCCAGGTCTAACAGTATCCATTTCCTAGGCAGAGACAAAATGATTTAATTTGAACATTATCTCCCAATGCTCTCCCATAGCACAGTTAACCCTGCTACAATGAAAAAAGTCTTTTTGGCATTTTCACTGAGAGGAGAAGTTTTAGATTAAACGTTTACATGTCCTAACTTTAAATACCATTCACCAACTCCTATGGGCATTTAGGGTAAACTTTGGGCTGACTTGTTAACATTTAAAAGGAGAGTTTTGGCTTGTCAAAAAGGGGATATATGTCGAAAGATCAAAATGACAGGGTTAAAACTGCAAAGACAGGTTACAGACTGCAGGAATGTTTTGTACTGTCACTCTAGTGGTAGCACAATGTGTGCTTCAGTTCACTATGACATTTAATTTACAGGCCTGGGATATACTTTATGCCATTTATACTAGGGACTTTTAGGTAAGTTAAACATGACATTACAATAACTGTAACTGTTCTGTGCTATATTTCCCTGTGCTAGAAGGTGGCTCCATGTAACCTGGAAACACTGTTTTAATTACTGTGCTTTTCTTTATATACAGTTTTCATACATATTAATCCGATTGTTTTTCCTAACCAGAATGCAGGACCTAGAACTCAGGAATGGCAACACAGTGTCCCAATGACATGAAGTCAACTGGTTACTATATATGTTCTTTTTTATGCTATCAACTTGTTCCCACTCTCGATGTCTAAATCAAGAGGTATCGCCAATTTGAGAGTTTGTGTCAAATGCATTATGGAAATCGATGAAAAGTGTTATGCAAAAGAGTATGCTTTAATAAGAGATGTGCAATCTCATCTTTTTGCAGTCTCATTTTTCTAGGTGTATAATATGTATTCCATACGGCGTTGCGCCAAGTGTGGCTTGCTTTAAAAGATTGACTGACTAATTGAGTTTTATGTAGCATCTCATGGTGGTTGTAATTGGGAAAGCGAGAAACAGTGCATATGAATACATCCATTATAAATAGCAGAGAGCTGAATTATTAAATATAGCATATTGGAAGGTTATAGAGTGTTTGTGGACAGAGAGAGTTGCACAGAACAGCCTGAAATCAATGTTCATCTAGGTAAAGTGGCCTTATTTTAGGACTGTCTATATACAAAGTCAGCAGTTTTTTCTGATTCCTAATATATAAACACTGACTGCTAAGAGGTTGCTATCATGATGTGGTTCCATTTTCCACAAAGCATAGCCATAGGATTCCTATCCAGCAAACTAGAAGCGATGAAGAATACCATCCATGGTCAGAAGACAATGCGAGTTGTACATTTGCAATAACAACATTGCAAAATTACAGATAGGAAATACATTAGTTTTCGCCTCCAAACTACTTCAGTTAAATGATACAAATTAAATTATTAAAATGACACAAACATGAAACCAATTGGAGGTATGAATCAGGAATTATTAGAAAACAAAGAGTTCCATAAGAAACAATAGGTCAGGTATAATGTATGCAGGGTGGGCATTTAGGTATTCATGTGCTTTAAAAAACTGAACTTTAATTCTGGTAGAACAGACAAATGTAGTGGGATATTGCAATATTTTACAGTGTTTATTCTTGCCACCAAGCATTTGGGTAACTTAAACTGCCTCTGTATTGAAGTCTAATTTACCTCTGAATTGGTAGGTTTTGAATTACACACCACTGAGCGTATGGAATCTCTCTCTGACTTTTTATGTCTTATTGCTCATAGATTAGGTATAATGGTTCCAGGATATTTTAATAACCACCTCATCTGTTAAAAAAAAACAAAAACTGAAAAAATTGCATCAAAAATGGTTCCTCAACATCAGAACAAAGTAAAAAGGATTGAATTCCCTCTTTGGTTTTGTACTTATTATGGAGAACATACCACATAATGTAGTGTAGCGTGGAGAAGTTGCACAACTCATAGTGTGAAATACACACAAAATATTGTACAAGTCATTGGAATCGTATGCCATCTCCAAGCCCTATCATCCCAAATGCAAGCAAGCTAAGCCAGACATGAAGTAGTTGATGGCTGAAGCGGTGTTGTTTTTGTGATAATTAGTAAAATAATTAGGGTAGATATGATTACAGAGTCGCATGGAGAAACGTAAGGGCAACAGGATTCCTTAAGACCAAAGGCAACTCTAAACAAATTCTAGATGATTTCTGATTTTCAGTTTGAATTGATCTTTAAGAGCAACCAAGAACCACTTCCCACCGCCTTACATTAAAAAACACAAGGAGCACATCTGATTATCATGAATTTGACTTATATTTTTAATAAACTATTTGTCTCAAACGGGTGTCCCACTGACTAGTTTGTATGCACCTAACAAATTGTAGACCATTTTCCCAGTCACTATTCCTAGAACAAGCTAAATAGAAAGGAGCAAATATATCCAACATCAACGTTTGTAGTAGATAATTTAATCAAAGCAAACCCAAAGGGGATGATGAACGAAGTGTTGAACAATGCAAGCAGATAATTTAATCTCAAACACTTTGCAGTTATGGCTCTGTTGGACTTGGCCCTTTTGGCAGGTTCACCCCTGAACTTTTTGCCTTTTAATCTGACATTATGGTAGTGATTTCTGGTCTCTACGCACTTCAACCCTATGGCCCAGAGTAAAGTGAGTGCACTCTCCGAGTGCGTGTGGTGAGATTGGCCCGCCCTCCCATAGGAGTGCATGGGGAATATGTGTGTCCATGGTAGTTCCTGATGTGTGGAGAGCGCAGGGGCGAGTTTGATATGTGCAAACTCGTAAGGTTAAATGCTGCGCGATGATGTGCACAGATCTATTGTGTCTAGTGTAGAAGTGCCACTTTTGGAAGTTGCCATGTCTGTGCAGTAAAAGTTAATTGACTGTCTGGCTTTTGATTGGCTGGAGCTGGCTGGTGTGCCTGGCTCCAGGAGTTAGGATGGGTCTGGCCGGTGGTGAATGAGAGATCTGCATGTTGATGGCAGGGAGGAGTGCACCTGGGAACTGAATAGGGCTGGACCTTCCCTCCACAATGCTGGCTCCACCCCCTGTGGTGTGTCTGATGTCCCTGGCCTGTCCTGTGAATAGGGAGAGGGGCTGAGCAAAAGAAAGTGCTCAGGAACCAGTTGCATCTGGTTCACCCTTTGCCTGCACCTTTGGAGACAAAGTAATTATGTGTATAAAAGAGGGGCTGTGATCCCATGAAAATGTTCTTGTTCCTGACTTGAATCTACCAGAAGCGTGCTGCTGCTGGGGCTCAGGGGAAGGCTTGCCTCCCTGGGCCCTGCCCAGCCCATGGATGCCCTGAATGCCTTGAGGACTTCTTATTGCTGGGAGCTGTATTGCTCCATCCTTTGATCTCCAGGATTTTTGGGACCTTTCTAGCTGCTTTTGCCCTTCCCAGGACCTTCAGCAGCCTTCTTGCGCCTTATTTTGGGCCTGGGCACGCTTTTTATTTAACTTCCCTAGGAAAGGGAGAGCCTGGGGGCTGAGCAGTGCCGCGCTGCAGCCCTTGCCGAGGGAATCCCCCTGCCTTGGGTTCCCCCCCTCCTTGTGTGCCTTTGCCGGTGCCCACCCCACTTATTGTGATATTTTAACGCCTGTGCCCACCCCACTTATTTGCGCCTCTTTACGGGTGCCCACCCCGCTTCTACTTTTATTTTTCCTGGCTGAGGGAGCCTACCCCTCAAATGGCCACCACAAAGGAAATGCCGCAGGGCCGCTGGACGGAAGTCCCGAGTGCGGCCGGAAGTGACGTTTCGAGAGAGGAGGTCGGGAGCCCACCACGCCTCCTCGAGTTCCGAGTCCCGGGGTTCCCAGGAGGGGGCCCGGGTAAAGAACTAAGGTGGCTGTGGCCACCACCAGCAGTGCAGGGATCCCAGGAGCGAAAGGAAGCCCAGCGCCGCGAGTGTCACTGTGGGTGTGCAGGGCTCTCCTAGTGAGGAGAGAGCTCCGCAGATGCCCGACACCAGCAAGGTCGCCCCACCGCATCCCAGCGACGAGTCTCCCGCTCCAACAGGTGAGTGAGGATGAGGGGAGACATTCCCGGTACCTCTCGCTAGAGAAGCCCCGAGTTGCAGAGGGCTGCTCCAACGTCTTGCCCAAGTGTTTACTCGTGCCCCGAGGGGCCCATGCTTCAATTTTTAGGGGGGGTGTTGTCGGGGCACGTTGTCGCCCCCCCCCCCCCCCCCGGAGCCCACACCACTGTGGTTGGCACCAGCCTCCCGAGGTCCAGGGGGCCTGTGTGCAGTGCACTCCAGTGTTTGGGGTCATGCTTATTTTAGGAACCAGAGTGCTCCAATGGACATTGCTGATTCCAGAGCCTAAAGGGCTCCCACAGGGGTAGAGTTAATTCAGAAGCCCCAGATAGGCCCCTGTCTTTCCCAACGCTCCATAGTATTTTGGGGGCCTGATTATTTTCAGAGCCTAGAGGGTTCCAAGGTGCACATTTTTTGTTCTAGAGCCTATAGGTCTCCACACCCTGTGGTGCAGTTGTTCCTGAGGGTCAGTGAGAGCCCATGCCACAGTTTACAGATCCCAGCTGCCCAGCAAGTAGTGGGCTGCTGCACCGTTTAGGTATTTCTTTCAGGGGACCTGTGCTTTTTATTCTAAAAAAGGGATGCACACCTTCACCCCTACCTTGGTTTTACACAGCTGCGCATCACTTAGTGACAGCTGCAGCGTTTAGGCCACAGTTCATTGTTCTCAGATGCCCAGCAAGTAGTGGGCAGCTGCAACGTTTAGGTTTTGGTGCAGTGGCGCCACCTTCACTTTCGCTGCCTAGGCAGTAGCCCTGACTCTCTGAACATAGGGCGTTGGAGCCCTCCTTATTTGAGATGGCCAGTTGGGATTGTTACACTTATGGGGTGCAGGCCCTAATGTGATTTTATGTGCTACAGTGATTTATGTGCTAAAGTTTTTGGGGTGCTAGGAAATGTATGGTGTATAGAATGTTTTGCGCACCCTGCTTCGATACCTCTAGATATGGTTTATGCATGGGAAGTTGTTTTACCTGTTTAGGTTGGTGTTATGGAGATTATACTTCCCTGTGTGATTTACACCCCTAGTGTAATTTTTACTTAGGTGGTTAGAGTCTAATGTAGTTAGACTTGTGTTATACTGTACATAATGGATTTCATGTCACAGACTGTTGCAAAGTACAGTGATTACCAGTGTTTACTGGTTGTACGTTTTCTGGCCTATTTTACTTTTAAAATTGATACTTGTATAGCGCACTACTCACCAGCAAGGGTCTCAAGGAGTTTGTACGAATACCGCTGTGGAACCCATCCTGGCTTTCCCTTTGAGGCGCCCACTCCTAGGCAACCCCAGGGTGGAGGCCAGGCATCCTTAGCGCTGTGGGGGCCGTTGTGGAGATTAAGAAAGCTATTGCCCAGAGTTGCAGAGTGGGACTCCATGATTGGAATAGGCACCAAGGCGAGAATTATCAGGTCCGTGGAATTTTTGAGCCCAAGACCCTCTGAGGCGGGGAATTGAACCCTGGTCCCGGGCCAGATCTCTGCATCAGGGTCTGCCGCTCTAACCATTGAGCTACACTTCTCCACTTTTACCAAGTTATTTCCACTTTTACCAAGTTATCTATGTTACTATTTCTTTACAAAGTGCTGATGCTGACAGTGGTCCATGTGGCCCTGTCAGGTGTACATAATCCATTGTAAATATTGCACGTGCCAGTTGGCACCATGTACATCATGTGTTTATTATGCTTATGTGTTGTGAAAATATAAAGGATATTTTTGATATAACCTTGTGTGGAGTTCCTTTTGTGGGGGGCCTGGGATGTTGTTGCTGGTTGGTGCGTGCGCAAATGCTTTACACATGGCCTCCGGGATCAGCCTTACTGCTCATGTCATGTTGCCAAGGGGGTTAGCAGGGGTTATCGTTGGAGTGTGCCTGGCTTTGGCGCAAGCCTCAGCCAACCAGAAATCCCATTTCTAACAGGTTCTAAATTTTGTTTTATCTCTACTAGAAGACTTGGATTTATCTGGAGATATTCTCCTAATACAGTAACTACATATAGTGTAGGAAAGCTATGCCAAAGATGGCTACCTCATTTGATTGCTTACATAGCACCAGTTGCATTACATGAGGACACATTAATTTTTTTTAGGCACAGGGATATTAAGTGATTTACCCAGAATCACAGGATGTTCAGCGTCATTGCCGAGACTTGAACCCTGTTCCCCAGATTCAAGGTCGACCGCCCTAGCCGTAAGGCCAACTCCTTTCCACATCTTGTACTAGAATCAATCCCTTAAAATAATAAAATATTTGTATATACCTGGATACATTTTCCTATAATTTAAGAGCAGTAACCAAGGTACACCCAATGAGCTAAGTAGCAACCTGGGGCAACGATAGTATAAAAAAACAGCAGATCACAGTAGACATTTTAACAATAGTATTTCATATTAAGAGGGCGCATAATCCATCCAAGGTTGAGCACAGTCAAATAGGCACTTTATGCCAGAACACATGTAAAAAAGAAAATGAAAACAACAAAAAAATAGAGTACTTGATAGTCATTTATTACCACAGATAACAATGTATTTGGTATGAAAGTGCTCAAACAATGATTACACGATGAAGAAAAAGAAGACAAGTGATAAATGTGTATACACAAAAGGACACATGACTCTTGATTGTTGGCGGTATTTTACAACTAGAGGTCAATAGAGACTGCATATATAGTCTGCTATGTTTTGACCTCAAGAGTTACTAGCAGGGCATCATCAAGACAAGGACAGTTTGTAGAGCACTCAGCAAAGCTCAACTTTCCTTGGCATTGGTAGTGGAGGCAGATTGATTACATAGAATACCCAATTAGATGATAAGTTCAACCTGACAGAGGAGTGTATGTAGGCAACAGTAAATGAGGGATTTTTTGCTGATTGTGTCACAGGGGAACAAAGTAAATGAAAATGTCAAAATGCACAGGGAAGCTTATGCAAGGTGCAATACGGAGTGGTGCCCCATCTTAAATAAAATAAAAGCAAATCCACAAGAATGAAGGGGACTTGAAATCGAGAGTTGAGTACATTGGGTTGAACACAGACCAGGAAGGAATTGCACCCATTCCGATCACAGTCTGCCTTCAGTCTTTTAAATGTATACCTGAATTTTCTACAACAAGCGCAGCCTCGAAAGCAAGAAATTAATACAATGAACGGGCACTACAAACTGTTAAAATGAAGCCTGCATCCCTTGGGTAGTGCAAAAACTGTACATAACACTTTTTTTGCAACATGTTTGCAAATGTATTTTCTGAATTCAGCTATTGGACAAAAGACAATTGTGTGTTCAATAGCACGTCTGAATGCACCAACCCGTCTCTCCTTTGTGATTCTATCACTAGTTAGGGCTTGTACCATTCTTCCAGGCACTGCATTTTGATTTTTCAGCGTCTGTATGATTTGGCCCAACTGGGGAATGCAAGAGCAGCTTTCTGCTCGAGAAGGGTGTTCTATTGTACATCAATGGCCTCGAGGGTGTGTTATCAACCTGTAGTGCTGATGCACCATAAGTGGGTAAGAAAAAAGCACCAGCGTTTCTCTATGAGGATTACATCGTTTTGCTTGGGAGAACACATAGGAGCCTCAATACACTTTTCCAGGCATTTGTTAACTTCATGGAATCTTTGCGGTTATCGTCAAATCACTACAAAACTTTCACTATGTTTTGTGGCTCCAAATCTGTGAAGATGAAGAGTGTGTTTCTGCTGGGCCATACTGTTGCTCCTACACAGGACTTTTCCTATTTGGGTGTGGTTTTTGATGCTATGGGCAGCTAGGGCCCCTGCAGATATAACCCCCCCCAAAGGTTTTCCAGTGCGGCAGGCTACATTTACAACTTAGCCCCATACATTGGTAAAAAAAAACCTGTGGCTCCTCTTCTGGAAGACTTTAGGAGCACATGTTTATCGATTCATGCCCATGGGGCTGGTATCTGGGGATATTCTAACACCACAGCCCGTTAGACAGACAAAAATAGGCTCTTACGACGTATGTTAGGTGTACCCCCCGCTTGTGTCACATACATTGTCCACCAGGAGTTGGGGGTTGAGTATGTTGAGGACCATGTTACATAGGTCCCTTGGTGTTATTGGGCAAATCTGCATGCAGGTTTTAATGGGAAGGTGAGCTCTGACTGCCTAGCCTGCAACAGAGGCCTGTCCATACCAGCCATGGCCCGTGCAGGTAGAAGCAGTGGGGCGGTGGGGCCGTGTGGAGGGGGTGTGGGGGGGATTTTGACAGACAATGATGGCAGTAAATGAATGATTTATTGAATTTTTCCTTGTCATCGTCTATCGAAATCCCCCCTGCCATCCGGACTGCTCTTACTTGCACGAGCCGCGGCTGGGCCATACCCTGGTTACATTAAGTTATGCAGGAGTTGCCTATCTTCGGGAGACCAGAGCTCTTTTCTTCCCTCTCTGTTAATATTCAGGCTGACACTACCGGGGTAAAAAAAGCATTTCTTGCCAGGAAAATGCGGCTTAGAGAGGTTGAGGAATTAGCAAAAACGTCAGTAAGGGAGTATGGGCCTCTGTAGGCTACCCCCAATGTGGAGCCACGACTGTCCTAGGTGGATGCCGCCTGCGACAGAGTTCTTTTAACTAGATTTAGACTTGGAATCATAAGGCGTCATTTGAGTTTTCCTGTGGGCCAGTTTGACCCCAATAAGGTGTTAATTTGTCCCTGTGACAAGTCTTCGCCCCAGAGTTTGCTTCATTCTGCCTTTTTTCGCAAAGTCTATCTTGGACTTTCCAAAAGGTTTTTAATACCTTGAATTCGAGCTTGTGGTACCAGAAGATGTGCTGAGGCCCTGCTCTGTTTGCACGGGTTACATTCTCCCACTCTTTGTATCTCTATTTGTTCCTTCTTAAAGGGTGCTATTACCAGGAGAAAATATATGTTTCTTTAATAGTTTGATCCTGCCAGCTTGAGCTGTTTATACGATGACTGAGGGGCACTGTGCCCCATGGGAGGATTTTCTTTTAATTTATTTGTTTGAGGGGGACTCTGATTGTGGTTTTAATGATTATTCTATTTGTTGTTATATGATTTGTTTTATTAAGGTGATCATGAGATGTGTTTTTAACAATGTATTTTATGTTTCTATCATGCTTTTATGGCTGTCTCACCACCGAAATAAATTTTTATCTGATCTGATCCTGATTCACTATTCATGCCATTTTTAACCCTTTGAAGGCCACCCTTGCTTGCAAACTCATGACAACACCTACTTCATTCATTCATTCAAACCAAACACTTCTAGGAAGTGGTTCATATTTGATTAGGACAAATTAATCTTGTTGTGGGTTGACCCTGTGTGCTGTATATGTACTTTTCAAAAATGGTAAAGTGCTGTGGTGTCACATTTTATTTTCCCCCAAAGAATAAAGCTTGAAAGTGTTCCCTGGAAAAGACTAGATATAATAAATATGCCTGTTGATACATTGAATAAGCCTGCTGCAGATCTGACACAGAAAGAGGTGCTTTAAGCTTTGTGGCGGAAACATTTGCCCTGAAAACATCCTGGGGTGTATCTGAAATTCAGAAGCCCCAGCAGACTTGTTTGCTAATTTAACGCACACTGTATTCTTTGCCTCCAACACGACATTCATAGTCCATATTTTTATATTCATGAGATCTGGCCTATCCACTGAACCAAAATGACTTCATCCAAATAATTTTGGCTCCCACAACTTTCAATTACTAACAGCAAGAACGTGTGAAATGTCCTCTATGCAAAGAGTCATGCACAAGAAATGCAACAGATCTAACCCCAAGTTAGATTTAAGATAAGGATGCATTGAGCCACTCACACCTGTGGACCATGGTGCTAGTAGAGCTGCTGCACTATTACCTGACTAACCTTGACCGACTACTAATTCATCAGAACTGTAACTTCGATCTGTTGTCTATACTGATGGCTCACTCCAACTTGACAAAGTCTAAATTATGGAGAAACTTACTTTTACATCACTTTTGAAGTGCCACCTCAGTGGCACTGGACAGAAAAAACTTGAGGCAAAGCTTTAAGTAGTAGTTTTGCGAAATGGCCAGTGGCAGGTTTCAATTGAAAAAAAAGTGCCTTGTTGGTATGAATTTGTAGGAAATCTTCAACTTGTATTGCAAAAGGTAAGAAAAGAGTTCTCCTTGCTTGTATTTCTGGAAAGGGGAAAAGTCTAAAAAGCTTCCCTATGCCCCTAGAGGATCTGCTGGCAAAGTGGGATGGTCTCCAATTGAGCAGGAATTTCAAAAGCTCCCCTTTTCTACCTAGAATCACCCACACTGCCGGGTGTAACGTAGTCAGCAGGTGGGTGGAGTAAGCCGGGGACCAGGGGAAGAGGAGGAGTGTAGGCAGGAAAGGGGCAGATAGAGTAGGGACAGAGACAGAGAAGGATGCAGAGAATAAAGCTCCTTGAAACATGTCCTGTCTTTCTTGGGTCAGGACACGACAACTGGTGACGAAGGTGGGATGAGCAGCCTGCTCTCCCTGAACCCTGGAAACAGCGTCCTGTCCCTGGGGCATCGTCTGGAGAGCAGTCGCGGTCGTAACACATATGCCCTGAGGAAACTGCTGCCTAAAATAGGAGGCCAGCAGCCTGTGTCCCAGCTCCGCGATTCAGGGATCACGTGGAGCCGTGTGAGAGGAGCGCGGTCGAGCGCTAAACCAAATTTTAAAACCGGCGCCGTTTCGCGCCCAAAAGCGGAAGTGAGCCTGGGAGCCGTGCGAGGCTAATGAAGAAACTGGGAGCCCACCCCAGACTTCTTGAAGAGTCCTAAAGGTTGAAACTGTCTGGAGAGGTGTGGAGAGCCGTGGGGAAGTCTAGAAAGCCCGTGTTGAGATTGCCGAAAGTCGGAGCTCACCCCCGATGTGTGAGGAACGGCATGCAGACAACTGAAAGAAATCGGGAGCTGACCCCGAGCCTACCTGAGGGTGTAAGAGGACAAGAAGCACAAGAGAGACCGAAGGAGACCTGCTGCCTGCCAGGAAAGCAGCCGGTGAGTGCCATGTGAGCCCTGTGAATCTGGAAGTCGAATGCAGCACCAAACCTCGTGGTGTATGGGAGTTTCAAGTGAGCGGCCATCTTGGAGTCAGGCCATCTAAAGGGACTCCCCCTGTGCAATTCGGGAGCGGCCATTTTGAAGTCAGGCGCTCCATTGACAAACAAGCATTGGTGCACATGAACTGTTGAAAACAAGCGAGCACAAGTTAGTGCAAGCGAGAAATAATAAACAAGCATAAGCCAAAGCAAGTAAGAAATAACAAACCAGCACGAGTACCTGCAAAGAAGAAACAATAAGTCAACCCAAGTCAAAAGGAAAGAAAAGAGAGGAAAGGACGTTCTACCACAATGGTGACTACAAACACCTCCCCACAACAAAACGAGGTCAAACCAATTATCATGGGGGTGTCACATCTGCGGCCTCCAGAACCTCTAACTCTGACCACTGGAGGGAGCTTGGGCCCCAGATGGCAGGAGTGGTTTGAGGATTTTGAGGACTACATTAAGGGATCGAAGGTGACAGCAGATGAGGAAAAATTGATTGCCTTCCGAAATCTGGCGGGCCGAGAAATTAGTAAGATAATCAAAGATCTTCCTCCTGCAGATGTAGGAACCTATGACAAGATGCGTGAAGCCCTGAACAAGAAATTCCTCCACAAAAGGAATGTCGATTATGTATGACATGCGTTTCATCAGGCACGTCAAGGAAAAGAAGAAGCAATGAGCACATTCATTACCAGACTGCGGCGATTATCGAGGCACTATGAGTTTGACACTTTTTCAACAGATGCTGCCATAAAATCACAGATCATCGATGGATTCCACTCTGAAAAAACATAATGAATTAGATGATATTGAAGAAATGACTCGCGTCTATGACCAGGTGGAAGAACATGCTAACAGCATTGAAACTGGACGGAATGTAAGCCGAGAACAGGTGTGTCGAGTACAGGCCAGCAGCAGCAGTCATCGAAACTCAAGGGAGAAACAATGGAGGCCCGGCCGTCGTCCCGCCAACGACACACTGAGCATAGGAGGCGTGACCCTGGTCGAAGGGAAAGGAAGCCAGAGAGAACAAAAAGGTGCTATAGATGCGGATACGACTATCCACACGTCGATGCATGCCCTGCCATGGGTCAGCGATGCCGAAGATGTGGGCGGACAAATCACTTTGAAGCGATGTGTGGGGAATATCAAAAGGAGAGACGGAGTGGAACAACGAGGCCATCTCGCTCTGACGCCATAAAACATCACATGAGAGCAGTCCAGGACAGACCGAAGTTGTCCTCGGGCTCGTCACATTCCAGTCAGGAGTCACAAAGGTCTCAGTGGGATTGGAGATCATCATCCCGAGACTCTAGATCAACATCCGGAGATTCTGAATACACAGTGGAATATGCGAACATGATTGCAGATCCTGACCAGCTCAAGAAATATCCACGTCTAGACATCAGTGTGGGGAACCATGAAACCAATTTTGTACTAGACAGCGGAGCTTCACTAAATTACATTCCGGTCACTGAATATGAGAGGATGAAGCCTCAGCCACCATTGACTCCTGCACACGTCCGGGTATTCACCTGGATGTCCAAGAAGCCACTTCCCTGCTTGGGGAAGTTTCCAACAACACTCAGGCATAAAACCGTATCCATACCAGCGTTCATCCATGTTATTGAAGGCCCGGAGGCCGACTATCTTCTCAGTATACCAACTGCAGAGCGCCTCCAACTTGTCAAGATTCTTTATAGGGTCAGTGATGATCCAGACATTATCAATAAATTTCCCAAATTATTCCACGGATTAGGGAAAATGAAAGGTTGCCAAATCCGTCTTCACATAAATGAACAGATCAGACCAGTGGCACAACACCCCCGACGTTTACCATTTCACCTCCAGCAAGCTTTAGAGGATAAACTTCAAGAAGTTTTATCAGCAGACATCATTGAAAGGACCGACGGTCCAACTCCATGGGTGTCGCCGGTAGTCATCGTACCGAAGAAAGGTACTCCTGGCAAAATGAGGTTGTGTGTCGACATGCGGCTCCCCAACACAGCCATTGAGAGGGAGCGTCACCCTGGGCCACATCTCAGCTACATGATCTCTGCACTAAATGGAGCGAGGGTGTTCTCAAAGCTTGACTTAAACAAGGGATATCACCAGCTGGAGTTGCATGCCAAATCTCGCTACATCTCAACATTCGCAACCCACCTTGGACTATTCAGGTACAAATGACTGAGCTTTGGTGTTTCCTCGGCTGCAAAAATCTTTCAGGAGGCAATTCGACAAATCATTCATCATATCCCCAACACTTTAAATTACAGTGACGACATCCTTGTGTATGGATCTAACATTCAAGAGCATGACAAGGCTCTAGATCGGGTGTGCCATGCCCTGCTAGAAGCCAATTTGACACTCAACAAAGAAAAGTGTGAGTTCCACCAATCCACTCTGAAATTTTTCGGTCACATATTCTCTGGTGCCGGGATGAAACCTGACCCGGAAAAGATAACTGCTCTGAATGAGACCAAGAGCCCTCAAGATGTTAGCGAATTGAGGTAATTCCTGGGCATGGCCAGCTATTGTGCTCGCTACATAAAAGACTATGCAACTATTAGCCATCCGCTTCGGGCTCTCACAAAACAAGGTGAACCTTTTACTTGGTCCCCCCAGTGTGAGCAGGCTTTCAGAGAAATCAAGCAGGCGGTGGAGTCTGCTGATAATCTCTCATACTTTAGTCCTCACAGGAAAACAGAGATAACAGTGGATGCCAGCCCCGTGGGCTTGGGTGCGATTCTGGCGCAGTACGAAAATGACTCTGATCAGAGACGCATTGTTGCCTATGGCAGTCGCAGCCTTTCAGATCGTGAAAAAGCATATTCTCAACCCGAGAAGGAAAGTCTTGCGGTGGTATGGGCGTGTGAACATTTTCATGTCTTTATTTATGGCAAGCACTTTACCATGATCACTGATCATCAGGCGCTGGTCACAATCTATGGTAACCCAAGATCCAAGATGCCACCGAGGATTGAGCGATGGGGTCTGAGATTACAAGAATATACGTTCACAATCATACATAAGCCCGGGAAATCAGAGAATCCAGCGGACTACATGTTGCGACACCCGCAAGCATCGTCTGAGTCCAAGCCCTCCATGGCAGAGGAGTATATCCACTTTGTGGTAGATCAAGCACAGCCACCCGCCATTCCCATGGAAGCCATTCAGGAAGCCACTGCACAAGACGTCATTTTACAGAAGGTGCTACGTCGGCTCCAGACAAACCGGTGGAGACATGAAAGTGAAGAAGAAGCTGGTGATCCGACTGTCAAGCAAGAAATGCAAGCTTTCCGACATGTCTGTGATGAACTTTCTGCTACCACAGATGGGTTGGTACTGCGAGGTCAGCGGATTGTTATCCCCAGGCAACTACGACAGGGTGTTGTCAACCTTGCTCATGAAGGCCACAGAGGAGTGGTGTCAACAAAACCAGCTCTCCGGGAACGGGTGCAGTTTCCCCTCCTCAATCAGATGGTAGAGCTAACCCTGAAGGACTGCCCCCAGTGTCATCTGGTCAACCGTGGAGATCCTCCTGCTCCATTGCAAATGACCACGCTACCTAGTGGGGTGTGGCAAGAACTCGTCATGGATTTTTATGGACCTCTGCAATCAGGCAAATATGTCTTGGCCATAATTGACGAATACTCCCGGTTCCCCATTGCTCAATTTGTGTCATCAACAAGTGCTTCCAGCACCCTCAATGTGTTGGATGAAGTGTTTGCGGCATGGGGTGTTCCCAAAGAGCAGAAAACATAAAACGGACCTACTTTCAATGGACACAAGTTCAGTGCCTTTACAAAGCATTTGAACTTCAAACATAGGAGAATCACACCTCTATGGCCGCAGCCAAATGGCACCATTGAACGATTTATGGCCACACTTAAAAAGACTTTTCAACAAGCCACCACTGAGAAAAAGGACTTGCAAGTGGCCCTGAACGAGGTCCTCAGGGCGTACAGAACAACCCCTCATGCCACCACTGGAAAATGTCCTGCCACGCTGATGCTAGAGCGACCCATAAGGACCCGCATACCGACGGAAGGAGCCCTGCGAGCGGTGTCGCCTCTCCGTAGTCATCAAGAGGTGATGGCGGCAGACAGTCGCAGCAAAGACAAAATGAAATCATACGCAGACGCAAGGAAGAGAGCGAGATCACCATCTCTACATGAAGGAGACTGTGTAATTGTCAAACAAGACCAACAAAGAAAGACTGATTGCCGTTTCTGAGCTGAACCTTTACTGGTCACCCAGCAGAAGGGCACCATGATAACGGCGGAGTCCGATCATCGACGAATTACCAGGAATATATCACATTTTAAGAAGTGTCCTCCGGACATGAGAGAAGCTCTCACAAAGATGACTGGAGCGTCGGTCAGTGAAGGGCATGATCGATCTGACCAAGAGAGTGGGAGTCAGACAAGAGATCCTCCAGTGGACTCTGGGACTTATACTGGAATCATGTCTCTGCGACCCCGCCGAGACATTCAACGACCAAAAAGACTCATTGAAGAAATTTGAGCCAGTCTATTATTTTGTTTATTTGTTAAGAAAGGGGGAGATGTAACGTAGTCAGCAGTCTAGTAGTTGGGTGGGCGGAGTTAGCTGGGGACCAGGGGAAGAGGAGGAGTGTAGGCAGGAAAGGGGCAGATAGAGTAGGGACAGGGACAGAGAAGGATGCAGAGAATAAAGCTCCTTGAAACATAAAGAAGTGTGTCTGTCTTTCTTTGGTCAGGACACAACACCGGGCTGGGAAGCCAAAGCAGCCCTGGCAATTTTGATAGGACCAGACCCAGGGGATGAAGTGGAGTGCAAATGCTTTTGGTAGTGGGAGGCGATACTGCACTACCGCTGCAAAACCAGCCCCTAGTAACTAAAAAGCTGGCCCTCCACTGCAGCAAAACTGGCCCACACCCTTTTAGCCTCCCGGGAAAGTGCCTGGTGCTCGCTTCGGCCAGTCTGGCCCTGATCACCAGTCACTTCCTATGACCCCTCAGCACCAAAGCACACCACATAACGTTGTCCTCTTTTAAGTATCTCCCGCTTGCTCCCTCCCATCATATTGAAATACTCCCCCAGGCTATCTCAGTCTCTTCCATTCTTCTCTCCACCACCAAAAGCAATCTCATTATCACATATAATGTGAACTAATGGTTATCGTGCACCCTCTGCTGCAGGCCTCTTTGGGGTTCTCTCATCTATAAATATACCCCCCCCCCCCCCTTGAAAGCTGTAGCCGCAGCCTGCCATTTTATTGACTGAGTGCACAGGCTATCTGGAGCACTAGTGGGTGGGTCATCATGAGGGTAACAGAAGGTAAGAAAAAAATTGTGATGCAGTGGGCCTGTGTATTTATGTATGCACATGAATGTATGTGTGTGTTTGTGTCTGTATGTGCGGCATATATGTGTGTGTACCCCTGCCAACCCCTGGTAAAATGCTGGCCCTGATATAATGGTGATATTTCTTGACACCTTGTGGGCATCAATGGGATGCAGTGGCCCAGCTATATTAAAATTATGGCTGTCTCATAATTGTGGTATTTCTTGGCAACTAATGGGTATCCATGGGCTGCTATCCATTCGACTCCCTGTTAATATACTGGCCCTGGAAAAATGGCAAGAATTCTTGGCAACTTCTGAGCATCCATCAGATAATGCCTATTACCCATTCCTTTCCTCATGGTATATTCCTCAAACCCAGGAAAATGCTGGCTACTGCATAATGATGTTAACACCTGTCATATTGTCGGCACCCATAGAATGGTATGATAATGGCTGTCTCTGGCATAATAATAATCCTGACAGAATGGTGGTCATTCTTGTCGCAGAATGTGTGCCCATGACATAGTGGTGCCCAGTCATATCTTAATGGTGGTTCTAGCAGTGTGATGGCAATTCTTGCATAATATGAACATCCATTGCAGAATGATGCCCAACTATGGCATAATTCTCACCCTCGCACAATGATAGTAATGGCTGTAATCTTTTGCCTATCAAAGTCACAGTGATGGTTCTAGAAGTATGGTGGTCATAATGTGAACATCCCTATCTCGATATGGTCATTGTTAACATTCTGTGAACATCATGGCGTCCAAAAATGCTTTAATACTGCCCCCATCTTTAGGGGTCTAAATCATGATATATGGTGGACACAAATGAATGATGGTGGCCACACTAACTTAAAGCCGACCTTCGATAATTGGGTGGTAATTCCTGCCATATTGTCGGCAATCATGGTATGATGGTACCTAGGCATGGATATAAATAATTTTAAAATACATTAACGTTTTAGCAGGCTAGCGCAAGAGAAAAGCCAATGCAAGTGATATATTTTCTATATTTTAGTGTGCAAGCTTAGCCAAGCCTCTCTTTAAACATAGAACAAAATGTCTTGGCAGGAACACAGGTTGTATGGAGAGGGACGGGCAAGGAAAAACCAATTGCAATTGTGAATGCTTGTAAAATTAGACTATGCTGGCTTCACCTGAAAATAGTTGTTTAATCCATCCTATTGCATTACAACATTCTCAGTTTTAAGAAAGGAGGAGGTGGTAACAGATTTGCAAAGCAGAAACTGTTGTCATTGGCAGTAGCAGCTACTAAAGGAAACAGGTGGTGGGGCGGGGGGGGCCTGAAGGTCGGAATGAAAAATTAAAAATAAAAAGCCCACTTACCTGGAACGGCCAGACGGCCGGCTGCTGCCTCTCCTGCATCCTCCGTCATCTTCCTGCAGAGTAGACTCCCGGACAGCAGCTGGAAGCACCTAACACACTGGCTCCCCAGAGCCAATCACAATGCTGCGGTGCAGCGTTGTGATTGGTCTGAGCACCGTTGATCGTCGATCGGACTGGAACATGTGCATGTACATGTTCCTGACCAGGGTGTGTAATGCAGCCTGGTAGGAACATGCAAAGTGTGCATGAACTGTTTGGTCTACCTGAGAGTACTCCTTTTCTCCAGTGAGGCGAGCCTTAGCGGAGGCGCCGCCACTGCTCATTGGGCAGACTCCCCTTTGGCAATCATGTCGAACGGTTTTGGGTGGAGGAGACAGTGGTCCAGGGGTTTTCTGCCTGCTCTCTGCAATGTGATCCCATACAAGATTTGTTTTTAAACTGTACCAATCCCTTTTCATGAACAAGGGCTGCATCAAAAAAAGTTGTCCATTTGGGAGTATGAAGACGGGGATGGTGACCTTCTATTCGTTGCTTGCTCAATGATTAGAGCGGCAGACCCTGATGCAGAGGTCTGGCCCGGGACCAGGGTTCAATTCCCCGCCTCGGCGGGTCTTGGGCTCAAAAATTCCACGGACCTGATAATTCTTGCCTCGGTGCCTATTCCAATCATGGAGTCCCACTCTGCAACTCTGGGCAATAGCTTGCTTAATCTCCACAACGGCCCCACAGCGCTAAGGATGCCTGGCTTCCACCTTGGGGGTGCCCAGGAGTGGACGCCTCACAGGGAAAGCCAGGATGGGTTCCACAGCGCTATTCGTACAAGCGCCATGAGACCCTTGCAGGTGAGTAGTGCGCTATACAAGTATCAATTTACATTACATTACATTACTAGCAGTGTGTTGGAAGCCAATCACGTAGGGTTGAAAATATTGACGTGCCAACAATATATTCAGTAGGAAGGTAAAGCTGTGACACCCCCGCAACCAGAGATTTTTCACAGCAAGTTATTACTAAATAGTTTGTATGAAAGATTAGCAGCAAAAAGTTGGTGTATTGTTCGCACCATATTTTTGTGACTGGTCTATTTGTACTTAGCTGCACTATTCACATTGTATAAGTATTTGTTCAGTCTTACCATGTATTGTAAACAACGTCAAAACAAGATGCTTTTTAGCCTTCTGTGCTCATGTGCTGACACTGGACTGAGCTGGTGTATCAAATTATGGAAATTATGATTTGAGTAGGTAAAAGTTTAGGGTCGTATTTGTTGTCGGTCCAGTTATTGCAGTTAAAGTACTGATTATAAACATCTAAATTCACTAGTGGGCATCAAATGTTCTAGAAACTCCCATTATCCACTCATTAGAATGGATATCAAATAGTCATGAGGAGACATGTTTGACACTTTTGTAAACTCATACAAATAAATATATCTTTAAAATACTGACAGATTACATTTAGTGAGCTTGGAAGTCTGAATTGGACTTGCTGGGGCCCTAACACATATGCTAATAAGGTCATTAGGGCCGCTTGGTAAGACGTTAGCGCCCCAGCAAGACCAATTAGGTAGGCACAGGTCATTGCAGAGACCACTACATTGGACCTGATGCACAAACTGCACTTTTGAGTAGGTTTAGTACTTCTCGGTATTCACAAACTGCACTTCTGTAGTAACTTATAATTTTGTAGTAAGTCGAGTACTACAAATGGCCAACCACTTGTCCTGCAAAACCCTCTGCTAGAAAATAACAGAGGTAGGAACCCATAGGAAATAATCTTAAAATTAAATATATTATTTAAAATATTTATAAATATAAATACATATAAATTATTGTTTAAAAAAAGTGTACTGTTTTATATAGTGTTATCATTGTGAATCAGGCCTTGAGAGTATGACTGAAGTATCGAACTTAGTGGCTCAGTAAGAACAAATGTAAAGGCCAGTAAGGCAGTATGGCATTAAGCTGCGAACTCTATTCCTTTATACCATACTAGCAGCCTGTCCCGACGTTGTCCGGGTATGAATTGCTGCCGGCCAGTAGTATATTGTTTTGTAGGATTTCGTTTTGATTGCATTCCTTATCTGTGACAGGCCTGTGAAACGCTCCGATTCACAGTGCACTGCTGATGTACTTAAAAGTGCGCGTACAGTAGTGTGTGAACTCGAGTTTCCCTACTTTATTTTTACTTGCAATATTATATAGCACGAACGCGACAACATCGCATGAGCACAATTTACATTACAGAAGAACAGATTCATTTGTGGTAGGCACGGGGAGACAAAGCGATTTGCCTGGAATCACAGGATGTTGAGCTGATGCCGAGATTCGAACATAGCTCCCCAGCTCTAAAGTTCGCAATTCTAGAACTTGTGGCGGGAGGTGTGTCTAAAAGTGTATGTCAGTGCTGGCCATCAATGAGAGAGACCTGTGCATTTTTCAAACGGGTGGTGAAAAAATATGAGTATGTTGCTGGAGATGTGGGCCACCGTGCCACCAATGTACTTACCGGGGGAGGGTAAACACCAATTATTCCGCAACTTTCTTTCCACATACCATCACTCCGAATACTTTCATTACGAAAGCATGGCATGACTCTGGAATGCCATTATAACGCATGGCATTACATTTTATATGCTTTTACCACGCATACATTTACACCGAAATTCGTTGTAAATGCATGAATGGTAAAAGCATGTTTTTTTTTATGTTTGGATAGGCGTATATATTTTGGGGTCCTGAGGTATATGTTTTGGGGTGTTTGGGTATTTTAAGGGTTCAGATATAGTTTTGAGTAATGGGGTACAGGGGTAGTTTTAGGGTTCAAGGCTAGGTTTAGGTTTTGGGCTATAGGGGTATTTTTAGGGTTCAGGGGTAGGTTTGGGGGTACAGGGGTATTTTAAGGGTTCAGGGCTAGGTTTGGGTTTTGGGGTACAGGGGTATTTTTAGGGTTCAGGGCTAGGTTTGGGTTTTGGGGTACAGGGGTATTTTCGGGCTCAGGGGTAGATTTGGGTTTTGGGGTGCAGGGTTATTTTTAGGGCTCAGGGCTAGGTTTGAGTTTTGGGGTACAGGTGTATTTTAGGGTCAGGGGTGGGTTTGTGTTTTGGGGTACAGGGGTATTTTAAGGGTTCAGGGCTAGGTTTGGGTTTTGGGGTACAGCAGTATTTTTAGGGTTCAGGGCTAGGTTTGGGTTTTGAGGTACAGGGGTATTTATAGAGTTCAGGGCTAGGTTTGGGTTTTGGGGTACAGCAGTATTTTTAGGGTTCAGGGCTAGGTTTGGGTTTTGAGGTACAGGGGTATTTATAGAGTTCAGGGCTAGCTTTGGGTTTTGGGGTAAAGGGGTATTTCTACGGTTTAGGGATAGGTTTGGGTTTTGGGGTACAGGGTATATATATATATACGGTTAAGATGGGTTAGTGTTTAAGGGTGTTGGGGTATTTTAAGGAGTATGGGTATGTTATGATCATGGGGTGCAGGAGTATTTAAAGGGAGCAGGGTGGGATTTGCACACGATATGAGACATGGCATGAAGGGCGGAACGTACCACACACCCCCAGCGTTTGTCACGCCCCCAGCACACGCCCACAGCACAATGCAGACACGCCCACAAGGGACTACTTTGCTGGCACGGTTCTTTTACCTTTTATGGGGGGCGTCTGCATAGCCTATGTCCTTCTGCTGCAACTGCCCTTTCCAACGCTGTATTGGGTGTAGTGATTGGTGCTGTGGTTCCTGAGATTACCCGCCTCAAAGGTTTGGGCTCTCTCTTTAATTATATCAGTATAGATAACCATTATGATTCTCTCTGCGTTACTACGTTCTTTAGAATACTTCTAGGTGTTTTTCAAAAATTATCAGCTTTGGATTTACATTCGCTTGGTCGTCCTATTTATTAGACTGATGTAGGCTTAGGTGGCTGAAAGTTGTAGTTTGTGGAAATAGGAAGCAGTCCATCCTCTGTCAGCAGGTTTTATTGATGCTCAATTATATTTTTCAGTGGCACGAGTACAGGTTTGTATGCAATACACGGTGAAACATGATCTGGCAGTATTTTATGTCTGTTCTTCCCAGGGCATTTCATTTCTATGTTTTATCTCTCTATCTATTTTTGTGACCTTGTCTGATGAATCATTACTTTAGGGAGGAGAGGTGTTTACAGGTTTTTTGAATGGCTGTGATGGAATCAGTTATTGCTCAGACATGGCTATGATATATGTGTATCCTTTAAAGAACACCTTCCATTTGCCCATGATGTTTTATAGACACAGTTGGGTCGAAGAAATTGATTTAAGTAGTGGAGTGTTCAAAAGTGAGTTTTATGGATGACTGGAGTTTATTGAAATCTTACTGGGTCTTTCTTTTCATAAATCATCTGTTTTCATAACTCATCCAGACTGGGTGTTAGGTTTGCAGGCACCAGTTGCCACGGATTTCTACACAGGAGACGGTGTGATATTCGTAAAGTGTGATTCCTTGTAGGTAAAGTTTTTTTGTGTGTACACAAATTCACTTAGTCCTAATAATTATTGTGTCTGATTTGATTGAGTATGCCATTTTCAATGCTTTACAGAGTGCATTGACATAGATATATAAATAATAATAATGTCTAGCATATTGAGAACAATCTTCTTTTGGAATTTTAATGTGCATATGGTGGGGTTGTTTTCATTTTTGTCACTGAGGCCATTTTTGCTCTAAACAACTCTGTGGTTTGCATCTATAGTGACTTCTACGAGTGTAGGATTTTTCTCAGTGAGATGATATAGAGACAAGCAGTCCGTCTTACCAGGCTGTGCAACTGTGAGTACAAGTAGGTGAATCAAGTTGTGTCATACGTCAGGGACCAAAGCAGGGCTAATCTCTCAGCCGTGGAAGGGTGGATGAGAGGCGGGTATGTCAGGAGAGCACCCATACTGAAGTATGCAGGTTGATGGAGCCAGGGGGCATTATCTGCTCGCAGCACCATCATTTCGACTGAGAAACCCAGGCTCGATGTCTGCAGCCCAGGAATTATGGGTTCCGGAGTTTGCAGACCTGATCATTTCAGGCCTGGACACAAAGTAAAATATATAGTTGCCTGGACCAGTATCCCTTTGAGATACCGCTCTGGGCAAGTCGAAATGGAGCCCTTCCCTGTCAAATTATTTTTATAAAAAATTATGGAAACAGTGTTTATCAGCATAACCATTGAGGTGCTAATGGTGTCTACCTTAGTTCTGCAAAGTTCATCTGTTCCTGCCATTACACCTAAAACACCAAGAACCTGATTTGGAGTTTGAGGAGGAAGTGAAGTCCATCGGACAATTCCTCTGCTATCCTGCGAGACTCATCTCACCAAATGTATAGTTGTCCACTGGTCTTGCGGACAACTCTCTGCATTGACAGGACTACCTTCATGGCCTCAACCTGAGATTCCAATGGCTTCATCCAGTATAGTCTCTGCACTTGACTATAGCCTTGCCACTTGAAACCAAGCCATTGCAGAGATTGGGGCAGATTCATCTGTAGGTTGTGTTGCTGGTAATGATGGTGATAACTGAGACAACAGCACTGCCCTCTCTGGAGGTTGAAAAGATGCACCCCATAACCTTTACCCAGGCCTCTAACTTCCAGCGGTTCTTCTTCCAGGTCTCACATTTGGTCAACAAACCAAAGTGCCAGATGTACGAAGCCATTTACCATTACTTAAGATGCTGAATCGCTATTCCGGTCCATAAAGAAATGCTAAATGGCCTTTTAATATGTACACAGTAGAAATCGCTAATAGTGATTCCTATCAGGTGGGAATCACAAATTACGACAGCGATTTAGGGTATCATAAATTGGGATTACCTATTTGCGATTCCTAAAGCACATATATAAAGCATTAAATGCAAATTTGGAGGGGGCCGATTTACAAGCCACTTGCGCCTCCTTGCACCACCACTGTGTCACTTTTTTTAACGCAATGGCGGCGCAAACAATGCAGTGAATTTACAATGTGATGCATCCCAGGAGATGCGATACGTTGTAAAGCTCTGCATCACATTATACCTGCGCCAGGTATAATGTATGCAGGCTAGGCGTACCCATTCCAAACACCATGTTGGACAGATGGGGTAAAATTTCACTGCGTCACTCTTTGCCTTCACTGCTTCAAAATCCCTACACCTGCACAGAATGATGCAGGGCTTTTTGTATGGAACTCACCTATCTGTAGTGGAACATTGCTTGAGTTGTGTCACTTCATGAGCAACTCCAGCAATTCATCACTTTTGTGCCAACAGATGCATCAGTATTTCTGACGCATCTGTTAATCCTTGAGCCTTGGAGCACTGTATTTATACTAATATAATAAAGAGGGAGCCCAAACCTTTGAGGCGGGTAATCTCAGGAACCACAGCACCAATCACAACACCCAATACAGCGTTGGAAAGGGCAGTTGCAGCAGAAGGACATAGGCTAAGCAGACGCCCACCATATACATTTGAAAGGTCAAAGAACCGTGCCAGCAAAGTAGTCCCTTGTGGGCGTGTCTTCGTTGTGCTGTGGGCATGTGCTGGGGGCGTGACAAACGCTGGGGGCCTGTGGTACGTTCCGCCCTTCATGCCATGTCTCATATCATGTGCTAATCCCACCCTGCTCCGTTTAAATACCCCTGCACCCCATAATCATAACCCACCCTTACTCCTTAAAATACCCCAACACCCTTAGACACTAACCCATCTTAACATTATAAATATACCCTGTACCGCAAAACCCAAACCTATCTCTAAACCCTCAAAATACCCCTCTACCCCAAAACCCAAACCTAGCCCTGAACCCTAAAAATACCACTGTACCCCAAAACCCAAACCTACATCTGAACCCTAAAATACCTCTGTACCCCGAAATCCAAACCTATCCCTGAACCCCAAAAATACCCCTGTACCCCAAAACCCAAACCTAGCCCTGAACCCTAAAAATATCCCTGTACCCCAAAACCCAAACCTACCCCTGAACCCTAAAATACCCCTGTACCCCAAAATCCAAACTTAGCCCTGAACCCTAAAAATTCCCCTGTACCCCAAAACTCAAATCTAGCCCTGAACCCTTAAAATACCCCTGTACCCCCAAACCCAAACCTACCCCTGAACCCTAAAAATACCCCTATACCCCAAAACCCCAACTTAGCCCTGAACCCTAAAAATACCCCTGTACCCCAAAACCCATACCTATCCCTAAACCCTAAAACTACCCCTGTACCCCATAACCCAAAACTATATCTGAACCCATAAAATACCCAAACACCCCAAAACATATACCTCAGTACCCCAAAACATATACCCCTATACCCACTCTTACCTTATCCAAACATTTTTAAAAAAACATGCTTTTACCATTCATGCATTTACAACGAATTTCGTTGTAAATGTATGCGTGGTAAAAGCATGTAAAATGTAATGCCATGCGTTATAATGGCATTGCGGATTCATGGTACTTTCGTAATGAAAGAATGCGGAGTGATGGTATGCGAAAAGAAAGTTGTGGAATAATGGGTCTTTACCCTCCCCCGGTAAGTACATTGGTGGCACGGCGGCCCACATCTCCAGCAACATACTCATATTTTTTCACTACCCGTTTGAAAAATGCACAGGTCTCTCTCATTGATGGCCAGCACCAACATACGCTTTTAGACACACCTCCCGCCACAATTTCTAGAATTGCGAACTTTAGAGCTGGGGAGCTCCGTTCGAATCTCGGCATCAGCTCAACATCCTGTGATTCCAGGCAAATTGCTTTGTCTCCCCGTGCCTACCACAAATGAATGTGTTCTTCTGTAATTTAAATTGTGCTCATGCCATGTTGTCGAGTTCGCACTATATAATATTGCAAGGGAAAAAAAAGTAGGGAAACTCGAGTTCGCACACTAATGAACGCGCACTCTAAAGTGCATCAGCAGTGCACTGTGAATCGGAGCATTTCACAGGCCTGTCACAGATAAGAAATGCTATCAAAATGAAATCCTACAAAACAATATACTACTGGCTGTCAGCAATTCATACCCGGACAACGTTGGGATGGGCTGCTAGTTGTAAATAAAGCGCATCCATAGTGGCGCAAGAACATTTTGTACTGACACATGGAAACTGACGCATCTATGTAGATGCGTCAGTTCCTCATAAATCTGCCCCTGAGAATTTAGGAAATGCTATTGTCATCGACTCAAAGGCGATTGATAAACATTCAAAATTAAAATATGCATTTAAAATGCATTTTTTAATTGTGACATGAAACACACATAAGCCCCTAGGACAAATGTGCACTTACATGTGCCCCACAACTATTGGGGTGCCTCCAAGGAGGCTTTAAGCACAAAAGCATTCTTGGAATTTGATTTCCTATATTGCGATTTGCTGTTAGGAAATCACAATTTAGGAAATGCAAACCATTTCCTATTTGGGCCATAAGTGGTAATGCAATCTCATTTCCTACTTCTTAGGAGTCGCTATTAGGAAATTGCAAATTTTGTACATATCATTTTACATTTCCTAAATAGTGATTAACCTATGGAATCACTATTCAGGAAATACAAAATAAGAATGTTGTACATCTGGCCCCAAGTCTTGTATCGTAAAACAGCTCCTCCTGCAAAAGTTATGAAAGTGGGCATTATTTTTAGTACAGTGGATTATGTATTGTGGCATATATGTACTCTTTGGAGAACACAATCTCTCTTTGCAGCATCGTATTAACATCCACGCAAATTCTTAAGCTCTGAACCAACTAATATGCTTCTTAGTTCACACCGGAGAACGTTTGCAACACTGTTTTCAATTGGTTCTAAAGCAGATACAGCAATTGTATTGCATAGCTCATCATACTGTCCTCCTTGGTCACCTCCTGGTGTAATAATAGCCCCCGGGATGCGGGGCCCCGACGCGGAACTGTGCCCCTGGCCTTGGAGCTCCAGACTGGGGCTGGATCGTGGGGGCCCCCTCCATGTACTTTACAGTTTCATTAGGCCACTGTGCTGACTTGCTGTGTAAAAACCTCAAAAATAAGTAGCATTTGTGTCGGACATTTTACTAGCCCCCGTTTGTCCATCTCCATGGTCATGCTTTTCTCAGTTGCATCCCCTTCTCTTGGAAGGACACAACCGGTGATTGGAATGTACTGCTCCAACAGACATTGCAACATGTAGTAGATTGAGTTACAATGTGAGGGCATTAACTGGTACTATATTAGCATGCTGAATGATCCTCAAGTGTTTCCAAGATTTGAAAGAATGACTGAAATGAGTGCTGAATCTTCAGCAGGTGGCCAGTATGTTGCTGACTAAGTCTTCTTTTTTGAGAAAGTTCAGCACAATCAGGTCGATGCAAAGCGTCAAACACAGGCCCTTTAAATATCCAGGATTTTCTATGGACTTCACTATATCACTGCCATTGTCCATGGCAACAAGTACAATTCTGACATTTCTGGGTGGAAGCCATTGAAATACCTTCATGTTAAAGTTTTCAAAGATGTTTGCAGGTGTATGAGATTCCTCAATGGTGAAAATAGCTTCTGTTGCATGCTGCAGAATGCCCTTAAAATGTTGTCGAGCACTGAGACCTAAATTTAACTATTGCCTAACCCCATCAAAAGTGATCCAGTGTGCAATGATGCCCATGTAATCAGTTGTTTTACAACTGGCCCACATATCTATCATCAGGTGGGTAGTCTGAACAGCACTCTGCTGCATTCAGTGGCTAAACAATTGCAGCACAGCATGATGGTGCACTGAAACAGCAACTCTGGCAAAATAGGTACAGTTGGAAACCTTCCATTTTGGCTAGATGCTCACTAGAAATCCTATAAATCCCACTACTTCTACAAAAGATCCAGTGCATTTTGGCCAGCTTCCCATTGTGTAAGCGTGCCATTGAGTGGTTGCGTTCATAAGGACCCTCATGCAAAAACATGCCCGCAATAGTAGCTTGGAAATTTTTCTTTTGTGCTGCCATTGACAGAAGAGACCAGCAGGTTCTAGACTCAATGTTTGTCTTGGGAGGATCACTGTTTGTGACGGAGGGTCTGCATCTGTGTTTCTTGCCATTTGGAGGTTGCTAATGCACGTAATTCTGGTAGGCTACAGGGGACAGTCCTGCTTTGTGTAATGCTGTCACCCTTTTATTCCTCATGACTACCTTCTTCTTCTACTACTGTGCACTCGGCTGTTTCCCCTCTCTCATTACCCCCACTGCCATCAGCTATCGTTTTAAAGGGCTTCTTCCAATGGACTGTGTGGTGTTTTTTCAGATGGGACGTGTTAGAAGCCGGAGTTCCCGCGCACACCGTTGTTGTCAAGTGCACGACCTGGACCCCCCACTCCCACGTTAGGCCAAAAAAGGACACCGTCTGAGACAGCCCTGCTCACCCCCTTAGTAGCTTGACCCGAGCAGCCAGGCTTATCTCCAAGGCACGAGTGTTCAGTATGTGCAACCCGCCCACAGCAACCCCAATGGACTCCACACAAGTTTGTATAAAACAAGTATACTTTATATAGAAAGATATACAAATTGACCACACAGTACAACTTCCACACATATACAATGGGTAATATTGTTTCTGGTGGGTTGGGCGGTTCTAATCCCCAACCACCGGTTCTAACGAACAGTTACACTGACTGTTAACCGTTCTGAACAGGTTAGGTGCGTCGTATCATTAGAATCACACAGGTTGCAAAATATAGGAAATACTGCACTACTTAACGATGGGCTCCTGTACAGTGCCACAGTGAAACAGTCAATGCGTAGTGCCATGATCATTTACTGAGTCAACACAAGATAATGCAACTCGGTTCGCTACCAGCATGCACTGTTCAAAGAAGAAATACAGCAATGCGTCACGCTGCAATTATGTACAGTGCGATAGGAAGATAATGCAATGCATATCGCCACCAGCATGCCCTGTGCAAGGAAGGAATAAAGTAATGCATCACAATGCAATTCAGTACAGTGCAGTAAACAACCAATGCAGTGCGCTACATTAGGATCCTGTATCCTGATAGAGAAACCTAACTTAGTGCGTAGCACACTAACCCCTGAGTTCGTTAAGCACCGCTAGTGTCAGATGTTGTCCAATAGTTTGATAGTTTGTTAGCAGCAAACATGCAAAGTGTTTTATAACTGGTTTTAGAAGTTATGAGACCGGTTGCCCCCAACATGGATCAACAATCACACCCAAGTTCCACTCCCGGGCCCTGGCCCCTGTACTACCCTGTCCGGGACCAGCACGGACCAAGATTTGGCCTGAAGCAATAGGCCCAGACAGCTGCCAGCAACGAGAGGCCAAGAGAGTGTCCCTCTGGGCCCACATTCTGCCCCAGGAGATGCTCCACTTTACCTGGGGGGACCCGACCACAGTCTCCTCTCCTGCAGCAGCGGATTGGCCTCATTCCAGAACCTGGTCACTACGGGCAAGGTGCACTCGGGCCGGTAGTTCAGCTCCTGCTGGGCTGCCGGTCCGTGCCGCCAATGTTTCGCACAATGTCCTTCCACGAAGCTCCCTGCTCCCCGGTACTCCTCACCAGCACCTCCGGTGTCACCTTTGACACGCACCCTAGGCGCCTCTGAGACTCACTCCTCCTCCGGCCTCCGATGACCAGGCGTACCTCACTACACCTCGGCTGGCACTTTGACACGCACACGATCTTCAGGCACTCTCCTCTAGTGCCGCAAATGCACTCCCACACACACCATGCGTGCTGGAGACCCACCATGTTACTTGGTGGACACGATGATCCAGGCACTCTCCACTAACGCCCCGGTCGCACTACGACAGGCGCACTGCATGTCTGAGTCTCACCTTTCCTCTTGGTGCACACGAGGTACCAGGCGATCTCCACTAACACCCTGGTTGCACCACCACACGCTGACCTGCTTGCCAAAGACTAACTCCTTCTTATTGCCCACGATGTCCCAGCACTCTTCACTAGTGCCTGGACTGCACTGTGACACACACCCCCTGCTCGTCCCGAATCTCGGCTCTCTTCCATGATACTCACAATCCACAGGTGCTCCAACACCTGTAGCCGCACCAAGACAAGCACCCTACGCGTCAGAGTCTTGATTCGCTTCGAGTGCCCACAATCACCTTAGGCGCCCCTTCGGAGGTCTCAGGCTGCCATGACACAGTCCCACCACCGCACCACTTGAGACTTGCTAGAAACTTTTATGTTCCTGTGTTTTCGAACAGGGAGCCATCTCACCCTGGGCCCTTGGGGTACAGGATGCAGCACACAGCAAAGTCCTGCTCAGGAAGAAGGGGGGCATGACCCACTGCAGCGCCCCTTCAGTCTCTCTTCAGTCAAGAGCTACAACCTGCCCACAAGCCCCAGATCACAAAGCAAGGGTCAAGTGTCTCCTGCAGCCTATTCAGTCAGTCAGTCAGTCAAAAAACTTTATTCGGTTAATTAAAACCATAAAAGCAGTACATGATACATAGAATCAGGTTAAAAAATACTATTAAACAAGTGTAAAGAATTGATTGCTACTCCTTCATAAAACACAATAAACGCGTTCTTTCTTTAAAAGGGATCGATAGATGTGGGGAACACCTGTATCAACATGTTAAAATACATTCTCACCAGGGTTTAAGCAAAAGTCAGATTTGGTGATTAGTTAATGCGGCAGCTCTTAGTTTGTTTTGTCTGGCGGCTGATACCAAAAAACAGGCTACACCATATGTGACCTGCACCGAGTTCAACATCTGGAGATATAATAATGCTGGCCGTACCTGGACTAAATTCAAATGTTTCAAGATGGGAACAAGAATTTTTTTCCGCGGCACCAGGTAGTGCTCCCAGAACATGCCCAGGTGCAGAGTGTCCTGTGTGGAAAAACAGTCACATGTACAAGGGGGAAAATTTTCTGGGGTACCCCATTCTGTGTGCGAGCCAAGGACAAGGTGGATCAAGTTGAATCTAAACCTTGTGAGCAGGAAGCGATGGTAAGGCTTTGTGACATATTTTAAGTAGGGTTCCATAGCTGTAGATGTGGAAAGTTGGAAAAGGAATCTCACCGTAGGTTTACAAAGTTCAACCGATTCTCTTTCACATTCCAATAAAGTTCGAAAGTGCTGCTTCACCCACTTTACATCCTCTTTTTTAAGATTTTGCGGTAGAGAGTACATTTCCGGACGCCCTAGCCTCGCGCATGCCGCTCTAACATACGCCAGCCACGGTATATTGTGAGCTTTGTCCAGAGACATACAATCTTTAGGGATGCAGTGATTCAAGCTGATTTCCTCGTTTGTCCAGGTTTTAATCCAGCATAGTACTGGGGACATTTTTAGAAGATCAGAGACATATCCCATGCCTATTTCATTGTGGATTGAATGTGTGGGAGAAGATTTCGGGAGTGACAACAGGGCCTGTATAAAATTGTTTTCAGCAATTTGTATGCCTGGGGTTGAGACGTAACCCCAAATGTCTGCCCCATAGGATGCGATTGCCACACATTTGGCTCTGTAGATCCTGGTCATGGCTTCCATAGGTCTCGAGCCCAATCTTTTGGAAAAACTCAGAAGTGCTGTGGTGGATCTAATGACTCCATTTTCCTTAAGTTTCATTTGTGCCTTCCAAGTTCCTCTCTCGTCAAAAGTGACGCCCAGGTAACAAAAGAAAGGAACCCTCGAAATTGGTGAGTTGTTACAGCTGAAGGATCTAATCTTCATATGTTTTTTTCGTGAGCCTACGACCATGACGTGGGATTTAGCGGTGTTAATCTTTAGGTCGAGGGCTTCCACGAAGAGGCCAAAATGGTCCAAAAGTCTTTGCAGGCCTGTGCCGGTCCAAGCTATAAGAACAGCGTCATCCGCGTATAGGAGGACCGGAATAGGTAACCCCCCCATACGCGGCATGTCCAAGGTGGCTGAGTTCAAGGATTTCCCCAAGGCATTGATGTACAGTGTAAAGAGGAGAGGGGCCAGGATGCAGCCTTGTCTGACCCCTCTCCCTGATCTGAACTTTGCTGTACACCTTCCATCCCTCGTTGCCCTAACGGACGCAAACAAATTTAGATGAAGGTCATGCAGAAAACTAACCAAGGTGGTGTCCAAACCCAAATTTCGTAAAATAGACCATAGTTTTGAACGATTGACCAAATCAAAAGCGGAAGATAAATCCATAAACCCCAAATAAAGAAGCCCCCCCTTCACCACAGTGTATTTGCTAATGATTAGATGAAGGTTCAAGCATTGATCCATTGTCCCTCTATGAGCCCTGAAGCCATACTGTAAATCTGAAAGGATCCCACTCTCCTCCAGCCAATCCCCCAGTCTATGCAAGATGACTCTGCCTAAGATCTTGACGGCAGAGTCCAGCAGGGAGATAGGTCTATAGTAGGCCGGGTCCCCCCTATTCCCTTTCTTAAATATAGGCACAATTATGGAGGTGGACCAAGAAGATGGGAAGCCAGCTGTGGGAATCGCGTTAAAAACGTTGGTTAAAATCTTTGACCAAAATTGTGGGTACTGGATATAGAGATCTGCAGGAACCCCATCGGGTCCCGGGGCCTTGTGTTTACTAGTATCTCTTATCGCCCTTTCAACCTCCATGGTGTTAAACTCCATAACCAAGTTGGATGGGTCATGGGTATTGGCAGGTAAGGCAGGGACTGTAGATTCATAGATTTTTCCAAAATGGGCTAGCCATCTGTTGTCCTCTATGACACAGTCTAAATCCGATGTCCCATTGTCAGAGAAAAAGGGCTGATTTACAATGGCCCAAAACTTTTTACTGTCTCTCAGCACATCCACAGATAAAAGGCTATCCCAAGCTTCCTCCTTGATTTGGGTTTTACGATTAAGGACTACGGTTTTATATTCCTTCCTTAACTTGGCCACTATTAACCTATCTCTGGGTTTTTGTTTAATGGCTTTCATCAGGGCGCTATGTTTCCTCGAGCATTCATTATTAAACCATTTATGGGTCTTCGTGTTCCCTTGCCCGACTGTCCTTCGTTCCAAGTTCTTGCTGATCCTTAAACAAATCTCCTCATATGCAGCCAAAACCTCGGGGCCCTGGGCGGTTGGATCCAAACACACTGCCATATTGGCCTCAGTCTCTTGGGCAAGTGAATGAAAGAATTCGTCTGGGACAATCATCTCCCATTTTAGGCGCCTTCCCTGATCTTTGGACTTCAGATCCTTTGGAGCTGCCACGCCTGACAGAATGCCTGTCCGGAAGCAGTCTAGGTCCAAGGTCAGGAGGACAGGATAATGATCACTTGAAATAACAGTGACCACCCTGTACTCGCGTGCCTTTGCCAGGGCCCCATTTGAAACAAAAATGTAGTCTATAACGGTGTTGGCATCTCTCCCAACGAAGGTTGGGGCTCTAGGATCATTAATACTTTGGTCAAGTTCATAGAGGTTTAGATTAGCTAGAAGGAACTCTAGATACTCGCCCTCGGTTGTGTGCTCGAAGTGAGGAATCGCATCAGATAGTATGCCCCCATATCTATCATTAAAACAACCACCCTCACAGGGGTGAATATTAAAATCCCCCAGAATAACCAGCTCTGGGATGGTAGTGCAATCAAGCCTATAGACTGACAGAAAATTTAACAAAGAAATCAAATGTTCGTTCACGGTGGCGGACTCCTTTGAATTATAAAAATGAATCAGCAAAAAAGTCTTTGAGTCAGGGAGGGCCCACTCCACCGCAAGCATGTTGGTAGGTGCAGTATCTAATTTTTTAAAAACCCCTGCTAGATCCAGAGAACACAATGTGAGTAAGCCACCCTTTGCTCTCCCTCTTACACCTGGTACTGCTGGTATAGAAAAGCTACAGAAACCATCCAAAGAGAAACTAGATGTAGTATCCCATGTTTCTTGGAATCCTAGAATATGATGTTGCTTAATGAATCCTTGCCATCTTGGGTCTAAAGCCTTTGCATTTAATCCCGCCACATTCCAGGTGAGGACTTTACATAGTACTAGGTCTGTGTTAGGGGCAATGGACGTAACCACGCCCCGATTCTCACTCCCCCTCAAGCTGTTTCCGGGTGTGGGGGATAAATTAACTATGGTCAAGTCCACCGTGGCGGCATCCTTGCGAGAAGAGGTTGGACTAGTCCAGGTGCTCCGTTCCCCTGGGGAGCCCTGAGTATGTCAGTCCACCCAATCTGTAGTTGACAAACAATCAAAGCGATTTGCTATAGGGAAGTGCAGGGGGTTGGATGGGCCATTTAGCGGCTGCTGGTAGTAATAGGGTTGGGTGAGATGGGGACCGTAAAAGGGGCCACCTTGACGTGGTCTACCTCCTCTACTCCTCACCAAGTTCCATCCCCCATCCCAGCCCTCCTCCCTGGCAGGGGGTTGTGTATCCCAGGGGAAGTTAGGCCTCTGTCTGGGTATGCGGTCGTGTGAACCTTTAAGCCAGCTCCAGCGATTATCCGCTTGATTGTGGGGGAGATAGAAATACGAGAGAGGTCTGGCGGTCACCGTACTTGCCTGATATCTTGGGGCCCCGCTATTGCAGATAAAATCTACAACCTCCGGATTCTCGAAAGTAACCACCACACAGTCCCCTGGCAGATTTTTTCTGTTGCCTCCTACCCAAGGGGCCCTCTCTATCATTAAGATATTGGTAGGTATGTTTGGCGGAAGGGGATAATTGTTAGCTAGCCAGTGGCATACTTTATTTTTGAGAGCCTGATATGATTCTTCTTCTGGTGAACGAATTTCGGTGACTCCAGTCAGGATGACCACGTAGGGCGCGGCATCCGGGGGGAGGTGAATGTTTCTACGCGCCATGTCCTTAGCTTTATCGTGTGTATCAAGTTTGGGGGCCTGAGATAAACCATCGCTGGATGTGGGCTGGGGGGTTATATTTTTTTTTGGAGGAATCAATGTTGTATCTGTTTTCTTAGTTTGCTCTACTACAGGGGGTTTAGATTTAGAGCCAGCCTGATTTGGGGTGTTACTGGGTTTCTTAGCCATCATTTTATTAGTCTCCAACACTTTATTGGCAACCACCGGGGTCTTTGCGGGTTTAGTTGGATTAGTGACCTGTGTGGGTTTATTATTTAGATTGAAGCTGGGGGCACTTATGTCCTTATGTATATTTTTTAAGACCATTTCCAAGCAGCGTAATCTTACCTCTATGGGTTCTAATACTTTTAGCATGTTAAAGATTACTGTGTTATTTATACTTGAGCCGGACTCATCCTGTGGTGGTGTTATTAATGGATTACCTGTGGTTCCACTAAGTTGCAAAATTTCTTCCAGACTTTGGTCAATTATGGTATCGTCTGGGAGACTCAGAAGTAAACCGGGGTTGTTGAGAAGTGAGCCCACTGCGGAAGTAGGCGGAGCGACTAGAGGTTTTTCAGTGTTAGGGAGATTGGGCAAAGTAATGGCCTTCTTTCCTTTCACAATAAATGATTTGTTGGTTTTACATTTTTGCTTGGGGATTGCCCCTTCTAGCCGGGCCCTTTCATTTATGATGCTGTAGAGTTACCGATGTTTGACTCACTAGATTGCGTTCCACTCTCAGTCAAGATGTTGAGGTTGGGTGAGGCCTCCAGGTCCTGAACAATATTTGAGGCATCCAAATCCCCGTTACCTCCGGGATGATGTACTAAGACCTGTACATCTGCCCGGGGATCAGTTTTTGGTGTCTGAGCCTGAGCAATGAGACCAAGGGAGGAACGCTTGGCCATGGCCAGGTCTTGAGAGACTCTCCTGTCCATAAGTATAATCCCTTCGTCAATTAGTGCGTGTGTACGGGTGATGAAGTCATCCAAGGTCCCTGTAAGCTTTTTTGCTCCTGCGGCGGCCATGCTTCTAGCTTCACGGCAGGACATAACCCGTGTATTCTAGATGGAATGAAGGTTGGGAGCTATATATGCCCAGCCAAGATTTGTGGCCCAGTCCAGTCTCCTCGGGCCTCTGAGGGCCACAGAGGGCCCCCCCTTTGCCCGGGCTTAGCCCTGGGCGCTCCCGCGTGCTCCCGCGCGCTCCCGCGCAGCGCGGTTCACCGCTTCTTATAGGCGTTGGTCTGGTTAGGCTGGGCGGGGCGGTCAGGGAGAGCGGGCCAGGTGACTCGGCCTCAGGATTGCCGGGACTCCTGGGAGAGCGAGTCCCGGTTCCAGCGCTCGCAACCCTGTCTCACGCTCACTCGCCCAGCAAGTGCCTGCACCTCCGGTTTCAACGACGGCGATGCGGGACCCGCGAAGCGGGTTCCGCGAGTTGTGGCGTGGTCCTTCCTCTAGGAACAGCAGCAGGGCAAAGGTAAATTCGGCGTCCCAGTAACTCTTCCTGAGGCAGAGGTTTTCTCCCCGATCGCAGACAGGTCCAAGCCACCAGAGTCTCGACCAGTCTGCAGTGTCTTCAAAGCGACCCAGCACCTCTCCGATTGATATTGAGACCGTTCTCAATGACATTGTCAACATAACCAAAGTCTTGGGGTAATACCCATCATTGTCTATGACGTTTCCTTGTGCTCAGGAGTCCCCAACCCCTCCCTAAATCAAACTTGTGTATCTCCCTCCCAGTGTCACCGTCCTCTCTTTGATACTGGGGTTTTGGATCTTTAATCACTCAGAGGGAGATGGGCCTATTGTTTTATGGCTCTGACCCAGGCCTCTTAATCTCGCAAAGCCTCTCCTTCTCCCGCTCCAGGTGCAGGGCAGCCTAGCGCCCTCTCAATTCCTCCCCTGGGGCACGACATCCCTCAGCCTTTCTCACCTTTCCCAGATCGCCTGGATCACATTCTGCTGAGACACACAACAAGGTCTACAGCACAAACTCGGCCATTTTCTCAATCAGCGGTTTCTGGACACTCAGCGACAAAATAAATCTACCCAAAAAGATGCGTTATGATGCTGTGAGCTCAAACATACCAGACATACCAAACTTCACTGTTCCATTTCAAATTATTGGGAAACTAGTCTAACAATACCACACCCAGCCTCCCTCATTCTGTCCTATGGACAGGATGGCCTTTCACCAGGGAAAATGAAATGGAGTATTTTCCACGGTCAGAGCCTAGCACCCACACTGGCACCGGTCCTGCCTTTTACCTACACTGCACCCTGCCTAGGGGTTACCCAGGATGTCTCACAAGGGTGCCCTATGTGTATGCAAAAAGGAAAGTCAGGCCTGACAAGTGGTAGCACCTGTCAGGCCAACATGCTAATTTAGCATAATGTGCGCAGGCCCTACACTGAAGACCTATGTTCCCTCTCTGTGCATTTCTTTAGTACTAACCCTGGCATGCACAGTGCACATCACTTAGGGATCTAGCTAGTAAGGCACACTTACCAACCAGAGACAACCAATCACCACTACAATTTATACAGGGAACACTGATTAGCAGTGGCAAGTACCTACAGCATCTAACTTTACAAGAGGTAGAGGCAAAAAGTCAGGGGGTAATCACACCTAAGCTATGCCAGGTCAAACAGGACGCTTGTCCTCAAGTACCATATGGCAAACCTCGCTTGCCTTGACAAACACTTGTGTGACAAATGGAACATATTGCAATGTTAACCTCCTGCTTGCTAATCATAAAGAAGTCCCAAACTGGGGAGAATAACTTTTTTTCTGTGTGTTACTGCCAATGCCTGAATAATTGGAGGTGGGTGGCAGTGTTGTTTGCCTATCTGTAGGGTGTACTTCGACAGTGGTAGTGGTTGATGCAGTTCTTGGCTAGGTTCTTACAAATATGGAAGCCGGCGGCGGTGGAACTGCATCCTTCTGAGCAGGTTGAATAGGAGGGTTGAACTCATGTCCTCTGTGCTAGGCTCCATACTGGCAATCACTGGCTCATCCTCATCACTGTCACTTTTCAGAATTATAAGGCTTTCAGGAACTTTCCTTTTCCCTTGTCTCTCGGACGGGTCTTGGACTGGGGAGGGGTCCATTCCATGTCCAGATCACCAGCAGCGGGCCTTGGAAAAGACAATGGAGAACCCTTTCTTTGTCATGCTGGAGATTGTGAAGCCAATGATTGAAGAGCAAGCTCAACTTCCTGTTCTGCTCCTACTTCACTGTTGGTGCCTGTGGATCCTGTTGTCCACTTACCTGTGACAATTGGGTACTAGTTTGCATCTGAAACAAATCCAGTTCCGTCTCACTGCTCGTCGCTATAACTGCAGTGACTGCTTCCCAGAAATACATGGGTTTGGGTACAGCCTTAGGTTCGGGTGGTGATGGTAATGATGTGGGAGTGCAGCTCCCAGCATTTTCCACTAAGAGGAGGGATGCAGCAGATACACCACATTTCCTGAAAAAGATGGAGGGTGCCACACCAGTGGTGGAAATATCCTTTTTCTTCTCCTCCTCACTGGCCACTTTCTTGGCCTGACATCCTTCTTTGGTGCCATCTTCAAGTTCGTTCTTAGCTCTGGTAGTGGCCATGTACCTGCACAAGTGGAGGCAGAGGAGGACTCAGGTGATGTGTGTCACTGCCTGCCTTTTGCCTGGCTGTGCTGTGTGTAATGATGTTTATTGTGCACCTAGAATCAAACAAGAATAAAATTCAATGAAATGTGTCATTTGCAGTTTTAATCCAGGAGCGGCCCGTGCAAGTAAGGGCGGTGGGCCGGGTTGGGGGATTCGACAGATGTCCTCGAGGGAAAAATAAATAAATACATAATTTCCCCTCATTGTTGTCTGTCAAAATCCCTCCCAACCGGCCCCACTGCTCTAACCTGCACAGACTGTGGCTGTTTTAATCTGTTGCACACAATGTCATTTAGTGATGTCACGTTACAACTAATGAACAATAGTGCATCTATTACAAAAAATGACATAATATTTCAATAACATACAGATTGAAAACCTTACTTTATGAGATGCCTGTGGCAGAGTGGGGGTGCAGAGGGAAATTGGAATAATCCTTAAAAAAATGTGTGGTGTGCACGATGGCAGGCAGGGGGCCTAGGCGGAAAAGGGAATAATTCTTAAATCATTATTGCTTGTGTGCACCTGCGGCCTATGGCAGACAGGAGGTGCAGGGAGGTAAAGAGGTGCTGGGAAAAATGGTATAAAAATGCATAACAAAACACTGCACATACATACTACAATCATCTTCAAGCACATTACTCACCTCAGGGAAAAAACAAAAAGATAACAAAAAACAAAAAAAGCATAGGCCTCCGCTATAAATGTCCAAACAAAATGGCTTTGAAACCTGGAAGAAAGGGACCATACAAAATGACCGCCCAGGCACATGCCCACCAAGTGTGAAAGCATGGACAATAAAGTACCCATGCAGGCCTATGGCAAAAGCAAAGCACACTGACGATAAAATGGCTATCAGTCGCATGTCCACCAAAGGCATGGTCAACAAAGTACACATGCAGACCTATGGCAAAAGCAAAGCACACTAACTACAAATGGCCACTGTACTGATGAGCACCAAGGGAAAAGGCATGGAAAATAAATAACACATACAGACTTATGTCAAACAGCACTCTGACTAATCGAAATAAAATGGCCTCCCTGCCACATGGCTTGGAGAACAAAGACAAAATGGTGGCCAATGGCAAGCAAACACACACATTCATTCAGGTCACACAAAATAATGACCACTTGACCAGCAAAGAAAGGAGGCATTGCAAGGAAAGAAACACTATCATTAATTCAGCAATGTCAAAAATGAAATTCACCAACCAAACATATCAAAGGCATCAAATATTACCCCACCAAAGTATGTTCGTAGCAGAAAAATGTAAAATGCAAAAAAAACCATTCTGCATTTATTACAAGGCAATCCCTAAATCAATCAATATTTTGAAAAACCTATACCACATAAACAGTTATCTAATATATACCCAATGCCTAGTAATAGCTGGCTGGCCATGGTCTGTGGGCAGACTATGCACAACAGTAAAATAGGCAAAATAGTAGTGAGAAATTCCATAACAACACAGAAGAAAATGGAAAAAAGTGCTTTAAAAGTTTAAAACCAGGCCCAAGCTGTCCCAAACCTGTGCAAACTTTTTTCCTTACAAAAAACAAAAGAGGTTATTGCAAAATAGGTCCGCACTGCAACTTCAGGCCACCTACAATCATATTTTACAATTGAAGAAAAAAAAGGTAACAAAATGCTGATGCACGACCTCCATCAAAGATCAAACTTATTCAAAAGTTCTTTAACTTCTTTTTTTCCTCAAAAAAAAAATCAGATGGTATATGCAGCATGGATTGCAGACAAAGAATAGAGTGATCCTTTCCCCACAAATTCCAAACGAAAAGTGACGAAGGGATGGACAAAGCACTTGGGGGATCCTTCTGGACAGAAAAAAGAAGTTGGAGCATCTGTGTCACCTCCTTCCTGTTTAAAAAAAAGTAAAATACAAAGAAATGTAATTTGCGCACAAAAAAACGACCTTAACTATCCATTCCAGTAGAATAGTTACTCAAAAATCCAATTTCAAGTTGATTTTGCTGCTTCTCGAGTAGGAAATCTACTTGAGTAGCAGCCCTCTTAATGACACTGCTCACGACCGCCCTCATTAGAAAATGGTGGTGGAAGGCTTCCTAGTGACCTTAAATCATGCTAGGGGACACCAAATCTCACTCGTGCATTCCAACTCAATTGCTGGAGCCTCACGTTGTTCCCATTGTCATCACATTGCTTGAAAGGGAGCGAAATTCCTCCATTCAGGGATTGGCGGAATTTAGTCTGATTTCCACGTAATAAGAGTGAAACACAGCGATCATATTCTACCAATCCTATGAGCAGAATCAGATTTTCTGCACGAGCTTACATTTCAGCTCCTTTGTATTCAGTTTTTCGATGAGGAAGGGTCCCAGATATAATGTTATAGTCTAAGGGCCAGATGTAGGTGGCCGTTTGAGGCCATTTACCGAGCGGTAACGGCCGATTTTGGCCATTACCGATCGGTAAATGGGTGACAGGTATGTAGGGGGCATTATTTTACCGAATCGGTAAAATTACCAATTCGGTAATTTTACCGATTCGGTAAAATAAAAAATCGGTAATTTTACCGATTCTGAGGCACCCAGATGTAGGTGGGACTCTTCAGAGTCCCAGAGGCCTTACCGAATCGGTATTTTACCATCAAATCCAATTTGATGGTAAAATACCGATTCCGGTGTGCATGCACATGTGTGCATGTACACCTATGCCATGTGACAGGCAGACCTGCCCTTATGGCATGTATGCCTGCCACATGGCACCCAAGCCTGTTTTGGGGGTGCCAGAGGGTGTCAAAGTGACACCCCCTGCACCCTTGTGAAAATCGGTATTCACCGATTCGGTAAATACCGATTCGGTAATGCCCATTCATTCCTATGGGCTTCAAAGTCCACAGGAATGAATGGGCATTACCGATTTGGTATTTAGTGGAGAAGTGTGGCTCAGGGGTTAGAGGCGGCAGACCTGGAGCTTGAGTTCGGCCCGGGACCAGGGTTCAATTCCCCGCCTCGGCGGGTGTTGGGCTCAAAATTCCACGGACACGTTAATTCTCGCTCCGGTGCCTTCTCGACTCACGGGTTCACACTCTGCGACTCTGGGCAATAGCTTGCTTAATCTCCACAACGGCCCCTCGCGGTGGGATGCCTGGCTTTCACCTTGTGGATACCCTGCCAGGGTTATCTCACAGGGGAATACCAGGACGGGTTCCCTAAGCAAGCGCTGAGATGCCCCAGGGTAAGTCGTGCGCTATATAAGTTTCATTCATTTCATTTCATCGGTAAATACCGAATTCTTCCAAATCAGTATTCCAGCACATCTGGAATACCTACATATCCACCCCTTACATTTACCGATTTTTAATTACCGAATCGGTAAAATTCGGTAATTAAAAATCGGTAAATCTATTTTACCTACATCAGGCCCTAAATCTTTATGTATTAGTTGTTCACAAGTTCATGGAATAGTGGATGTCAGATATTTACTCTTTGTCCCAATGCATTTTGGGACATGAGCTTTAATCATGAGGCTCACATTCTCCACTAAAAGGTACATACTTTTAAATGCAAGCAAACAAACACATGGTATTGGCAGAAAACTCCAAGAACATGCCTGCATGATTTCTAAGTGATTACATGATTATTGCGATTACAAAATCAGTTTATGCAATTAACAGCCCGATTCATGAAACGAAATTGCGCTCGCAAAGGGCCAGATTCTGAGAATCTGGCCCTTTGCGAGTGCGATTTTTGCATTTGGGATTCATCATCCCAAAAGTAAAAATCGCTATTTGCGAAATCGCATATTTGCGAGGAATTGGATTTAAGGAATATCTAATAGAGATTCCTTAAATGCAATTCATCACCCTATTTGAAATTGCGAATTCGCAATATTTGGTCGCAATTTACCACGAAATCTGACTTCGTGGTAAATTGCGAAAAACGAGTAAAAAGCACTTTAGTGCATTTTTTTCTTTTGCATGTTACACACACACATGTCCTTTGGACATGTGTGTGCGCAACACCTGTTTGAATTTGCATTTAAGGGGTGCTACAGGGTGTCCTTTGGACACCCCTGGCACCCTTTAAATCGCTATCTTATTTGCGATTAGCAATTTGCTAATCGCAAATAAGGAATGTGTAGGAATCGCATTTAATTTTGCGATTCCTACATGAATCCCGTTTTGCGAGTCTGTAATAGCGATTCCTTAAGAATCGCTATTACAGATTCGCAAAACGGGTCTTTGATGAATCTACCTCTAAGGGTTTTGCCCAGCTCTAATCATGCAAGAAAACAAGCAGCATGGTCTTAAGTAGATATAAATCCTACAAACTTTAATTCCTGCAGGGCAATGAATGGTAGAACTAATTGGAAATGCACACTGTTCTAGTACGACTTATCGGGCGATGGTATTGGGCAGGGCTCGGGTGGAATCTGAGCGTCATTCAGCATTACAAAGTAATGATAGGACAGACTCGAAACACATCAACAAGAAATACAATTATAGAGAATTCTGAACAGGAAAATACATTTACAGAGAAATTGAACCCGAAATTTTTTTTACAATGACAAAAATCCTTAAATTACGACAGCAAAAAATAAAATCTGAAAAAAATATATTTTTAGTTAAGTTAAAACAAATATTGGCAAAGGCAATAGGTCACCACTATAAAAAGTGACTGTGAACTATTGGCTGGCAAAATGAAAACAAATTCAAATGACCATTGGAGTGTCAGGAGGAACGCTTGCACACGTGCACACTTGGGCCGCTAACTTGGAATGGCTTTTCTTTTATGAGGAAAACATTCTTAGAGGCCTCATTTTATATTACAATGCACGCTCATGCATGGTTGAATTGCCTGGATTTTAAAAAAAATAATTAAGACACACATTCAAAGATGGCTGCTGATGCTTGTGAATGCTTGCATATTTGTTTTGATGCAACGGCAACAATGTTTTAAATTATGATTCACCATTCCAGGATGGCTGAAAGTACATTAAAATAAATAGGTATTGTTGCAAATCTGTACAAGGAAAAAGAAGTGAGCTGCCCAAAAGAAGTGTGCAAATGCCTGGCTCTCACAGAATGAATTTGCAAATAAAATCATGAAAATTAAGAATGAACAGTGTTAGAAATGGGGGTCTCTTGTTGGCAATGGTTTGCACCTTTGTCCAAGTAGGGACCCTTCTTCCTAGTCAGGGTAAGGGGGATACACTTCTAAAATAACCCCTGCTCACCTTCTTGGTAGCTTGGCACAAGCAGACAGGCTTATCTCAGAGGCAGTGTGTTAACCATGTGCGCATTAATACAGTAATACAGTGAAAACACTGCAAATGGACACCGCACCAGTTTAGACAAATAAGTAATCTTTATCTAAACCAAACAAGACCAAAACAACAAAAATCCACAATACAATAAACAAAAATAATTTTTTGAAAGGTAGAAACACTTCTGTCAAAATACAGTTGCAACACTTTCAACGCAAAGTACCTTGGATGCATCACAGTCACAAACAAAAACGGCACAGGGAAGGTGATGCGCAGGTTCCTTACTCCAGAGGAGGTGATGCATTGGTTCCTCACTGCCACACAGGGGAAGTGATGCATTGGTTCCTTACTGAAGGGGAGGTGCTGCATCAGTCTTTTGCTGTGTGGGGAGGTGGTGCGTCAGTTTCTTACTGCTGCCCTGGTGTTCTTGTAGACGTGGCACCCTGGGATGATGCGTGAGGATGGGGGATGTGTGGGTTCTTAATGCGGCGGCAGCTACCGCACTGCATTGGTTCTTGCAGCCGGACAGCAGGGCCTGTGTCAGAATCAGTGCAGTGATCTTGGACTTCAGAGATTGGTGCATGTGATTCGGTGCGCGGCGATTTCTCCAGCCGTGGGAAGGTGCTACGTTCATTTCTTCGATGTTGTGTCGGAAACAGGTGCAGATGCGTCAAGCCCTTGAAGTTGCATTGCTCCATCAGCTCTTAGCTACAGGAACAACCTCCAGAGGCCCAACTCAGCCAACACAGCCACCTCTTGGCAGGTCAGAGCTCCCAGCCAGGAGGTTCAGGGCAGTTGGTGGTGAAATATATGTATCCCTGGAACTTAAAAATAGGAGAGGCAAGCTCTACTTCAAGCCCTTGGAGATCTTCCTCAAGCAGGAGACACAGCACACAACAAAGTCCTTATCCTCTGCTTGACAGAAACATCCACTTCAGGCCTACCCCGGACAGCACACAGTAAAGAGGCAGTACTTCTCCTTTAGTTTTCCCAGCTCTTCTCCTTGGCAGAGATTCCACTTGAATTCCAGAAGTAATCTAAAGTTCTGCTGTCTGGGCTCCGATATTTATATTCCATTTCTCTTTGTTCTCTGGTATCAGTCAAAACCAGTTCTGTCCTCTCTGATGCAGCTTCCCGGCAGAAGTAGAAGCAGCATTGTGTAAGGAAGACCAGGCCCACACAGCTGAAAGGAAATCTCCTCTCCCTATTCTAAATGCAGCCCAGGTCTATTCAGCCCCGCCCTGACTCATCCAGGAAAGGCAGGACCACCTAAACCTCCCCAGTGGCTGTCTAGAGTGAATGCACACCCCCAGCCCCTTTCACTCCAAAGCTAGGCAGCCAATTCACAAACCAGCCGAGGCACAGAGGGTGGTTAAGCAAGAAAATACCCACTTTCTAAAAGTGGTATTTTCAAACACAGAATGTAAAAATCATCCTTACTAAAAGATGCATCTTTATATTCTGAGTTCAGGCATGCTAAGCTTTACCTTCCTATATTGTCCCCATACCTTTCACAGACACTGCACCCTGCCCACAGGGGTACCTTGGGGCTACCTTAGGGGTGACTCATATGACAGAAAATGGAATGTTAGGGCCTGGCAATTGGTTGCACTTGCTAGGTCGCCATGGCAGTACCAAACTGCTCACAGACACTGCAGTGGCAGGTGTACAAACCTATTGCCAGGCTGCATCTCTGGGTGGCACACTCAGTGCTGCAGGCCCACTAGCGGCATTTGACTTACAGGCCCTGGGCACACACAGTTCATGGAAACACCAATCCATATTCACACTTTGCTCAGAGAGGATGTGCACTTTAGCACTGATCAGCAGTGGTAAAGTGCACAGAGTCGTAAACCCAACCAAAATTGGGTCAAAAACAGGAGGCCAAAAAGCAAAAAGTCTGGGGATAAACCCATTGGAAAAGCCAGGTCTATCAGACAGCAAGGTGAGGAGTGGATTCATTTGCTGCAATGATAAGTGAGTGGCACAGTAGCAGTGTCCATGTTCTGGTTCCTTACACAATTCGTTATAAAAAAAGGAGAAACAAATCACATAAAAAGGAAGAAAGTTACAGGGTGGAGAGGGATACTGATGTTGATGACATAGCCATTAAAGGATGAGGAAGGGACTGACCCAAAACCCTTAAATGTATTATTGTATTGTAGACATTAGATCTTCAACCAGATCTACAGCCATGTGTAGGTGATATCTAGTGTTTGCATAATTGATATGGTCAGAATTGCAGTTTTTGGTGCAGGCAAGCATCTCACGAATATTATATGGTAAAATTTGCATGAGGAAAAAAATCTGTACTTTCACACAAGTTAGAATTCTGACTCAGACACAGACTCGTGGATTACCGCTGGCATCAGAATGATCCTGTTTGCCTCTGTGTGACTTTTTATGGCTTAATCTAAGATCCACTTCAGGCAACTGTGGCCCGTATGTGGCCCGTATTTGCTCATTTTTGGTGTGGGGCAGTGCTGCAAGCCTACCTGCAGCTGCAGGGTGGGGGTTTGTGGCTTCGTAAATATGATTGAGAGGCCTGCATCATCTGAGTTCCGGAGGCGCAGGCCTGCTGTAAATGAGCCCCTGCCTGGCTCTTTTAGGCATTTAAACAACAAAAAAAAATATATATATATATATATATATATATATATATATATATATATATATATATATTCACTGAAAAAACCATAGGTTATAGACCATATATAGTTAGGAATTAGCATTTACAAAACCTTGAAAATTCACTGTAAAAACCATAGGTTATAGACCATATATAGTTAGGGATTAGCATTTACCAAACCTTATTTTACTCACACAAAACCATTGAAATTCGCATATATAGTTAGTTGCACTAACTATATATCGCGCACCCGCAATCCACTGCTGATGATGACACATATTACATCATTCATGACATGGTCAGTGACATCACTGATGACATCACTGATGACATCATCCAGTGACTGTATGTTTCTGTAAAGTTAAAATATGTCTTACATATTGAAGAATGAGTGGATGAATAAGTGTCTGGATGAAGGATTTAGTAGGTGCATGACTGACTGTATGAGAGAGTGATTAAATGTGTCTCACTGAGTGCATGGGTTAGTGACTAAACTGTCTTAATTTGTGCATCATTATATCTGTTGTTCTGTAAACTGCTGCATGTGTTAATCAGTAGCTATATGAGTAATTATACGGGTTATTGATTGGTTGCCCAAGTATTTGAATGGGAGAGTGAGTGTGTGTGGGGGGTGGCTGGGAGGTGTGTGACTCTGTGCATAGATGTGTGAACAGTTGATTCACTAGATGTATGGGTTCAAAACTGCATGTGGAAACAGCTGTATGGGTGGTTGACTGTGTGCATGAGTGTATTGGTGAGTGAATGGATATCTCAGTGCTACATGTCAAAGTAAGTACATATGTAAAACACAGTACATGTGAGAGTTGACATATATTAATAACTGTGCATAAGAGCCAGTAAATGTGTGAGTGGCTGTATGGATCATTGTGAACTTGTATCAGGGATTGTATAAGAGAGTAAATATGTGTTAGTATATGTTTGAATAAGTAAGGTGTGTATAACTGTATAGTTGAGGAAATGGAGGTGTGATTGATTCTTTGCATGACTGACTAGGTGTGTGAGTAACTCCATGGATGAGTGACAGTCTGTGAGTGTCTGTTTACACCGAGTGTATGTAAGGTTATATCAGAGTATGAAGAGGTTCATCGTATTATCACATGAATGATGTCATCAGTGATGTTGTCAGTGATGTCATTTTAGTTGTCAACAGTGATGTCATCAGTGATGTCACTGACCATGTCATGAATGATGTAATATGTGACATCATCAGCAGTGGATTGCGGGTGCGCGATATATAGTTAGTGCAACTAACTATATATGCGAATTTCAATGGTTTTGTGTGAGTAAAATAAGTTTTGGAAATGTTAATCCCTTACTATATATGGTCTATAACCTATAGTTTTTTCAGTGAATTTTCAAGGTTTTGTAAATGCTAATTCCTAACTATATATGGTCTATAACCTATGTTTTTTTCAGTGAATTTCAATGGTTTTTTAATAGCAAATATCAAAAGCTGTAAAATGTATTCTTCTTTTAAATGAAAAATATATTTTATATGTTTTAATTATAATTGTTTTATGCATCTGCCAAACCCTGACCTCTTAATAGTGCACTGTGGTGGAAATGATTTGGGCACCATGACTGGGGTTGGTCTGGAAATGCTTTTAAAGGACACCTTTCATCAATTGATGACACTTTTCCCCCAAACTGCCTTGGTATATTCCAATATATGCAAAAGACGGAAATGGAACTGGTCCAACCAATTTTGTCCACAATTTGAGAAAGCACGGAAACATGTGAATAAATCTTTTTCTGCTTACATGAGAGACTTTAGAATGGGTTCAATATACAACAATAACTTGCATTACAACATGCAAGACATCTACAGAGGAGATGGTGTGCACTTCTCAGATGAGGGGAATAGAATATTCCTCCTGAATTCAAAACTGTGCATTGGAACCTACTTGTAGGTACCTAAATCAGCCACAGAACCCAATAGCTCTTTTCAGAGCTACCCTACCTCTGATCATTCTAAACGTTAATCTTTTTCTAACTTTTTTCACTATTTTTCATCAAAGTACGCTCCCCGGTTCGCTCACCGGTGCGCGTACCGGGTGCTCCCCAGCGAAATATGAGCCTATATGAGCGTCCTAAGCCCCCCTCAGAAAACCTAGAGGGTCACAAAGTGTCTACCGTGCCCCCTTCTACCCATTCCGAACATTGTTTCCCCTCCATCTTGTGTCTCAATTCTACCGATACACAAAGGGGTCGATTCCGATTCGGGAAAAACCGCTCCGAATAGCCGTTCGGAGCGTTTCTCCTGTACGAATCGTACCCTGCAACGTCCCCCGTACGTACGACGAAGTACGATTCGTACCAGGAGCCGTACTCCGTACGAGTCGTACAAGATACCATACGACTCTAATCTCCGTACGATTCTCCCTCGGAACCTGCTGTACGTAACATCTGTACGGTTCGCGGCTGGTTTTTACGACCCAGCAAGTACGATACGTGTCGGGTACGCACCGTACGAGCCTTTTTCTACGGGAGCTGAAAACAGCCGTAAAAGCAGAGTTCGTGCCGAAACAGGTACGGAACGGCCCCCCCGGGTACGGTGCATACCCCCCATGATCGCAGGGGTACGCACCGTACCCCTGCGATCATGGGGTGTACGAGCCGTACCCCATGTACGATCGGTGTACGAGCCGTACCCCCATTGTACGATCGGTGTACGAGCCGTACCCCCATTGTACGATCGGTGTACGAGCCGTACCCCATGTACGATCAGTGAACGAGCCGTACCCCCATTATACGTTCGGTGTACGATCGGTGTACGAGCCGTACCCCCATTGTATGATCGGTGTACGAGCCGTACCCCATGTACGATGGGGGTACGGCTCGTACACCGATCGTACATTGGGGGTACGGCTCGTACACTGATCGTACATGGGGTACGGCTCGTACACCGATCGTACAATGGGGGTACGGCTCGTACACCGATCGTACACCGATCGTACAATGGGGGTACGGCTCGTACATCCCATGATCGCAGGGGTACGTGTCGTACCCCTGCAATCATGGGGGGGTACGCGCTGTACGGGGTGTATGTAATCGTGCGCTTTTCCGTATGAATCGCCCTTACCTGACGTGGACCGTACGAATCGCGTCCTGATTCCCGGGTCCGGATCGTACTCGTCAGGTCGTACGGCGTGTGTACGGGTCGTACGGTTCACAGTCTCAGCCTTGCAATACGTACGGATCGCGACGATTCGGACGGATTCACGGAATGCGGATCGTACTACGCGACTCGGACGGACGGGTAAGATTCTACGGAAAGGGCTACGAATACGAATCGTACGGTGGATTTTTTTACCGGATCGGAATCAAGCCCAAAATGGTGGACTCCCGTAACGCTGCCGGTTCGCGTACCGGTGCGCGCACCGGTGAGCGCTCGCTAAAAAAAGGTGGGAAAGTAATTTACAGAAAAACCACTGGAGACACTTTCATCAAATATAGAATAGGCCCTACTACATAGCAGTCCCTACCATTTACCCAAATTTGATGGAATTCCATTGAGAAAATTATGCTGTAGGACTGACTAAATATCCTGAGGTAAATTACCTGACAGAAACACATATTAAGTGTTAGAATTGACAACCAATTAAAATGTTACTTTCATTTTCTACTATTATTTCATGACATTTGATTGGTTATGTACCTGAATATATATAAAGAAAGAGAGAAAAACACAGCTATTTTGACTACTACTTCCTGAAGTACATTTCAAGAGCATTTTGACTGTGAACTTTCACTTCTTTTTCAAAGGTAAGATATAATTTTAAAATTTTGAAAGGAGAACTATGTTATTCACTTTAAATTAAATAAGGAAAACGTTCAGATAGTTACATACTGTCCCTCTATAAGAGTTAGTCATTGAGAAAGACTTAATTATTTAAATTATTGATTGAGTTAGGCTTCTGTGGTATAATTAAGAATTTACTTAGGCTTCATCACAGGCACTTTTTAATAGTTTTACCTACTGCCTGAAACCATGCACTGCCCAAAGATTACTTCACTGTTAAAAACTCACAAGCACCTGTGTGAACTTAAACCCAACAGTGCCCTATCTCCACTGATATATATTTTTTAATGCAATTTACAGCAAGAAAATGGAAGCACAACAGAAAGAAAATAATATTTCCTTTCAAATTAAGATTCAAAACAATCCAAAGGAAGAAAATGAAGAAATTGACTTTTTGGATGACACATTAGACAAAGAATTAATTAAATGTGCTGAAGAATGTGAATGTGATTCTTGGAATGAAAAGGAGGACATTCCTGATGATTTAATGCTACAAATTCTCTTAGATTATGAAAAATCAGAACAATAAATTTAAATTGTAAAAGTTAAAATTGTTTGAGACATTATTCTTTTTAATATGAAAATTATGAAATAGTACCCAAAAAGATAAAATATAAACAGACTTAAAATATACTGTGCAACTTTTTTTGTGTTACATAGTAAGTTTGCTCATAGTTACTTCCTTTCTCCCACTATATCATCTCCAATGTGTATTTAACATCTCTTTATCATCTCCTGCCTCCATGTTCTTTCTGCTTTCCTCACAGACTATGCTATGAATTCCATATACCACAATAACTTCTGAAACAACATGCAAGATATCTCCAAAGAAAACGGTGTATATTTATTTTTAGACTCTGCATTGGTACCTACATGTTGGTACTTAAATAAAAAAAATAAAAAAAAATACAACAAAAAGAACAATCAATAAACATACAATATTTGAACATTCTTTCATTCTTTTTTCCGTATATTACGCTCCCCGGACCGCTTCCCGGGGCGCGTACCGGGCGTACCCCCCGCAAAAAAAACGATAATAAATGTATTTATTTTTTGCCCCGCGGGGCCCTTTTAAAGCCCCCTCATCAAACCTAGGGGGTCAGGGAGGATGTACTCTGCCCCCTTATGCTCATTTCCCACTTTGTTTTTTCCACCTCTTGTGTCTCGATCCTACCGAGAGACAAGATGGCGGCCGCTCCAGACTGTTTAGAATGTTGACAGTCACCGGGGAGCCAATCCACTTCTCCTCGCAAAGTTCCGTTACGCGCCAGGTACGCGAACCGGGGCGCTAACCGGGACGCTGTCACAGATATATCTGTTTTTTCAAATGTTAATTTCCCAAAATCCACTGGAGCACGTATATTGAGACATAGCAAAGGCACGTCGGGCAAACCAAATCTACAATATTGCCAAGTTTCGTGTAAATCCATTCAGCCGTTCGAGCTAAAAGGGATTCCAACCGCCCTATGGAAAAATGAATGGGAAAAACGCGTTTTGGGACCCCCCTTTTTTCTCGGTCCCCCCTTGATGAAACCCTACAAATTTTCAGGGGCTGCACAGAAACAAAATGTGCCATTTTCCTGAAAATTTCAGCCTATTCCGTCCACAAATGCCAAAGTTATTCGACATAGAATTTTCAGAAATCCCATAGGAAAAAAATCCTAACTATATATACCTACTGGTGACCGCCAGTAGGTAATATATATATACATATATATATATATATATATATATATATATATATATATATATATATATATATATATATATATATATATATATATAATTTCGCAAACATGTCATACTCAGGTCTGGCTGCAATACCTCCCAATGAGCATGGAGGGGATAGGAAATTGCAATTAAGAAGACTTGAGTCAAAATTAATTATGAAATTTAAAACTATACAACCAATGGGACTCAATACAGATGCGGAACTTCATGTACACCTGTAATAGATTGGACTGATGCTTGTATAATTCGATGTGCAAAATTGCCCTGTCAATAATCTTGAATTGAATCTCACACAGCAACATAATTCCAGCCACTAGTGGTATTTAGTAGCGGTGGACAGGGCACTCAGCCCAAGAAACATGGAACAACACCCAATTTGCTAATTCACAGTAGTTGTCTTATCAAGAGTGAACTCATTCACTGCACAACACTGTAGACACAAATGAGCACATAGGGCGAAATCCTCACCGCTATACCACACCAAGCTGGAAAAATGACTCTCACTGATACACTATATGGCAACATAAACACCATATGCAGGGCATTATAAAGGCCCTTAGTCCGATAAATTATGACACAAATAACATTATGACGCACTAACGTCAATACAACCTATACACAAAGAAACACAATTTAGTAATTGGTTGTAAACTGTATTTTAGTTAAATGATGTTAATTTAACTACAATGCCCATAATGCATTGCGTGTAAAATGTGTATTTAATGCAAAAGTGAAAAGGGACTCACTGTTTGAAATGTTACCGTAAACAAGAACGAAATGTTCGAAACACGTAGGTCATCGCAGCTAAGAAATAAACGCTGTTGAAAAGTCCCCCGAGTGGAGTGCCATCATTTTTGTACTTGTGTGGATATATATATATATATTCACTGAAAAAAACGTAGGTTTCACACCAGTTATAGTTACCTTGAAAATTTACTGGCATAAAACCATTGAAATTCCCACGTTATAGTTAGTTGGACTCACTATAACTTGCGTGTGTAATGCACTGCTGATGACATCACATATGACATCACTCATGACATGGTCAGTGACATCACTCATGACATCACTGATGACACCATCCTTGTGACAGAGTGACAGACCTCCTTTCACTGTAAAGTAACCCTTGAAACACATATTCAAAATAGAAAGTAACATTTTCAAAAAAGTGGAGATACCTATACCAGTTACAATAACCAATTCAGTAATTCCACCATTTATATACACATCCACTCATTCACCAACAGTTCTATATAGTCACTCATACATATACTCACTCATCATATGTAGTGATACACCTATACATCCGTTAACACAACGACAGTCTTCCAAAAGTTGCTCACACACATACTCACACATTCAAATAAACTATTGAACATCCATTTATTTGCATATACAGCTATACACACACTACCACCTTACTTCTAAGGAAACTTACACATACTTACTCTCTTAAACAATCACTTATAGAAACACATACTTATTAAAACAAGAACTCTTTCAATCTCTCACTCTCACATATACTCACTTATATACATCAATACTCACATATACTAGATTAAAACATATGTAGTTACTGATAAAGACACTAGTAAGACAGTCATTCACTTACTAACACATACATATACACACTCATTCACCCATACAGTCCGGCACATATGCTGTCTTCAAAACACATACAAACAGTGAGTCAGTCATTGATGCATCTATGTGCTAAGTAACACCCCCACCAAATCATAGAGACACTCATACTGATACTGAAAAAAAATCTAATAACCCATATACACACACGTAGCTACTCACCAACCCATGCAGCCACTTATACACAAAGTGAAACACTGATACAAACATTTAAATATTTTAAAAATACTCGCTAATATATGTATTCACTATGATACACTTAATAAGCTAGTTAACCAATCAATTTTTTTTTTAAAAACATCCATTAAGACACTTATTTAAACATTTATTCTTCCATCGACCTTTACATATACATATATAAAACATGTTTATTTTTCAGAAAGACACACATTCACTGGATGGTGTCATCAGTGATGTCATGAGTGATGCCACTGACCATGTCATAAGTGATGTAATATGTGATGTCATCAGCAGTGCATTACACACGCAAGTTATAGTGAGTCCAACTAACTATAACGTGGGAATTTCAATGGTTTTATGCCAGTAAAATTTCCAGGTAACTATAACTGGTGTGAAACCTATGGTTTTTTTCAGTGAATTTAACAGGTTTTTTAAATGCTAATTCCTAACTATAACTGGGGTGAAACGTATGGTTTTTTCAGTGAATTTCAAAGGTTTTTAACTGCTAATTCCTAACTATACTGGTGTGAAACCTAACTGGTTTGAAACCTATGGTTTTTTCAGTGAATTTCAAAGGTTTTTTAACTGCTAATTCCTAACTATAACTGGTGTGAAACCTATGGTTTTTTCAGTGAATTTCATAGGTTTTTTAAATGCTAATTCCTTTCTATATCGAGTTTCTAACCGATGTTTTTTTTTACAATTTGCTGTTTTGTGTAAGTATTAATAGTTTTTTTTAAATCATTTTTTCCCGGGGCGCTCTGGGTGCGCGCTCCGGTAAGCTCTCCGGAAAGCGCACCCAGAGCGCTACTTTCGTTTGTGAAAAAAATATGAATGAAAAGTTAATAATAACGCAAAACATTACCATACAAATAAAAGCAGTTTTTTTAAATAAGGAAATGAAAATGATTCTGCATTTCCGTAAAACTATGAAGACGTCACTTCGGCACCCAACGTAAGCGCCCCAGGAAGCGCCTACGTTCGCGCCGCATATGTGCCCCCGGAAGCGCCTACGTTCGCGCCGCGTATGCGCCCCGGAAGCGCCTACGTTCGCGCCGTGTATGCGCCCCGGAAGCGCCTACATTCGCGCCACGTTTGCGCCCCCGGAAGTGCCGACGTTCGCGCCGCGTATGCGCCCCGGAAGTGCTCCAGTTCGCGCAGCGTCAGCGCGTCAAGTCATGTGACCTTAAAATAACACTTTTCATTGGTTGCTAACAGTTTTTTTTTTACAAAGAATGAAATCCCCACCCATTTCCTTCACTTCTTCTTTCACTTTTGTGACTGAAAGACCTGTTTTTGCTCCTGGATCTTTCTTGGTTTACCATGGCTGCCAGAGAATCCAGCAGTGATGAAGAACCTGATTTCATCAATGAAGAGCCTCCTACCCCAAAGGTGAAGGAACATTTTATTTGGAAATTTTTTAAAATACCACCTAACCAAAAAAAGGTGAATGCTCCAAAAGTGGAGTGCAGGATCTGCAAACAAGTCCTGTCCCGGGGTGACCCCCCAAAAAAATACTCATTTGGGAACTTTACGATGATCCGGCATGTGGAGAGGGGGCACCACAGAATTTTGCCCGGGAAAGTGTCAGGGCTCTGGCACAAGAGGTTCCCGGTGATGGGGCCTCTACATCCACCGGAGGAGCAACTACTTCTGGGAGGGGGCAATCGCAGGAGCTCGTGCCAAATATTCAACCTGCTTTTAACCATGGTGTCCTGAGATGCAGATACTGCAATCAACTCCTTACCTTTGGGGAGCAAAGTGTCAAGCTCATGGTTCGAGCATTGGAAAACCATCACTGCCCTTTCCACCCCTAATTTTTTTTTGGTTTTTTTGCTCCTGTTGAGCAGTTTCGATTCCCTGTTTTTGTTCCTGTTTTAAAAAAAGAAGAAAACAAAAAGTTCTTTTCAGAACTACCTCCAATTCTCAGAAAAGAGCTATATTCTTTAAAAAATGAAAAAGAGCAAGTGAAATGGAGTGCATTGATAATGGAAAGGAAAATGAGTAAGAAAGAACAGAAAGGTATGAGAGGAGAAAGGAAGTGAAGTAGGGGGACTGAAAGAAGGTGAATGTTGGGAAGGAAAGTAAGGAGAAGAAGAGTGAATATAGCAAATGTTGATATTCAAAGAAAATGTTGAAAAGGAACAGGGGTGTGGAAGGGTAAGAAAAGATGCATTGCTGGAGTTGAAGGCTGAAGGCCTCATTTATGAAGCCATGCGTCACCCTAACACCACCAGAGCGTCATATTTACAAAGTGGTGCATCTAGGTAGATGCGTCACTTTGTAAGCCCCGGTGCCACATTATTCCTACATCAGGTGTAATGTATGCAAAAGGGACGTATTGACACAAGAAAGGGTCGTAGAGGTGGCGCAGTGAAATCTATGACATATCACTGCGTCACTTTTATGACGCTATTGCGTCCAAATCTTACGCCTGTTTCACGGCAGGTGTGCAGGCCCTTTCACATGGGGCTTCGCCCCATGTGAAAGGATACATTGCTGGGGTTGCTTCATTTTTGAGACACACTCCAGCAATGCATCACTTTTGCGCTAACAGATACTTCTAAAATACTGACGTATCTGTAAGAACTTCCAACATAATAAGTCATAAAATTAATATGACGCATGAGTAGAAGACTGAAGGACTCATTTATGAGGCCATGCGTCACTTTAACGCCACCGATGCGTCACTTTTTGTGACGCAACAGTGCTGTAAAAAATGCACCTTATTCAGTCATATTTACAAAGTGACACATCTAGGTAGTTATGTCACTTTGTAAGCCCCTGCGCCACATTATTCCTACCTCAGGTGTAATGTATGCAAAAGGGACGTATTGACGCTAGAAAGGGTCGTAGAGGTGACACAGTGAATAAACTGGGGGCCTCATTTCTGAAAAGTGACGCATCGCTGCGTGAAAACAGCGATGAGTCACTTTTCTGTGCGCACTCCTTACGACTTTCCAGATGTGTCATATTTAATGTATGACGAATCATGTCACCAGGAGTTACAAATACGTCAGTATTTCTGACGTATCTGTAAACACAAAAGTGACGCATTGCTGGAGTGTGTCACAAAAGTGACGCAACTCCAGTAATGCGTCCTTTCACATGGGGAAAGCCCCCTGTGAAAGGTCTTGCGTCAGTCTTACGCCTGCTGTGAGGCAGGCGGAAGATTTTGACGCAACAGCATCCTAAAAGTGACGCAGTGAAATCTCATAGATTTCACTGCGTCACTATTACGAAGCTTTTTGCGGGGGAACGCCCCCTCTGCATACATTATACCTGACGCAGGTATAATGTGGCGCAGGGTTTTAAAAAGTGACCCATCTACCTAGATGCGTCACTTTTTAAATATAGCGCAACAAGGCGCATTTTTTACACCGCTGGTGCATCACAAAAAGTGGCGCACAGGCGGCGCAAAACTGTCGCAAGGCCTTCATAAATAAGGCCCTGGATTTTCCCCATGCTTCGCACCCCGGTGCGCTTCCCGGTGCGCGTACCGGGTGCTCCCCCCGCACAACTCGAAAAAAAAATATTTTTTAAATGCCCCGCGGGACCCTATTTTAGCCCCCACATCAAACCTAGGGGGTCAGCAGGGGGTCTACCCTGCCCCCTTATAGTAATTTCTCCCTTTTTTTTATGTCACCTCTTGTGTCTCGATCCTACCGAAAAACACAAGATGGCAGCCGCTCCGGACTGTTTCGAATGCTTACAGACACCCGTTAGCCAATCAGCTTTCCGTGCGCAAGTCGCGTGGCGCGCCCGGTGCGCTCCCCTGTGCGCGTACTGGGGCGCGCTTATAGATATATATATATTTTTGAACCTAAATTACTCATAATCCACTGGAGCACATATCTTGAGACATAGCAAAGGCACATCGGGCTACCAGTCCCTACAATTTTGCCAAGTTTGGTGGAAATCCATTCAGCCGTTCGGACTAAAAGTGAGGTCGACCGCCCTATGGAAATTAACATGGGGAAAACGTGTTTTGGGACCCCTCTTTTATCTCGGCCCCCGCTTGACGAATACCCCTCAAACTTTCAGAGAAGGACCGGAGCTCGAAGCGGCCATTTTGAGGATTTTTTCAGGCAGATTCGTCAACCGGCGCCAAAGTTATTCCAAATAGAATTTTGAGATTTAACATTGAAAAAAATCCTAACTATAACTACCTACTGGCGACCGCCAGTAGGTCATATATATATGTATATCTATACTAGTATAATAAAGAGAGAGCCCAAACCTTTGAGGCGGGTAATCTCAGGAACCACAGCACCAATCACAACACCCAATACAGCGTTGGAAAGGGCAGTTGCAGCAGAAGGACATAGGCTATGCAGACGCCCACCATATATATTTAAAAGGTAAAAGAACAGTGCCAGCAAAGTAGTCCCTTGTGGGCGTGTCTGCATTGTGCTGTGGGCATGTGCTGGGGGCGTGACAAACGCTGGGGGCGTGTGTTACATTCAGCCCTTCATGCCATGTTTTATATTGTGTGCTAATCCCACCCTGCTCCCTTTAAATACCCCTGCACCCCATTATCATAACCCACCCTTACTCCTTAAAATACCCCAACACCCTTAAACACTAACCCATCTTAACCCTATAAATATACCCTGTACCCCAAAACCCAAACCTATCCCTAAACTCTAAAAATACCCCTGTACCCCAAAACCCAAACTTAGCCCTGAACCCTATAAATACCCCTGTACCTCAAAACTCAAACCTACCCCTGAACCCTAAAAATACCCCTGTACCCCAAACCTAGCCCTGAACCCTAAAAATACCACTATACCCCAAACCCAAACCTAGTCCTGAACCCTTAAAATACCCCTGTACCCCAAACCCCAAACCTACCCCTGAACCCTAAAAATACCCCTGCACCCCAATCCCCAAACCAAGCCCTGAACCCTAAAAATAACCCTGTACCCCAAAACCCAAACCTAGCCCTGAACCCTAAAAATACCCCTATACCCCAAAACCCAAACCTAGCCCTGAACCCTTAAAATACCCATGTACCCCAAAACCCACACCTACCCTGAACCCTAAAAATACCCCTATACCCCAAAACCCAAATCTAATCCTGAACCCTAAAAATACCCCTGTACCCCAAAACCCATACCTATCCCTAAACCCTAAAACTACCCCTGTTCCCCATAACCAAAAACTATATCTGAACCCTTAAAATACCCAAACACCCCAAAAAATATACCTCAGTACCCCAAAACATATACCCCTATACCGATACTTACCTTATCAAAACATTAAAAAAAACATGCTTTTACCATTCATGCATTTACAACGAATTTCGTTGTAAATGTTTGAGTGGTAAAAGCATATAAAATGTAATGCCATGCGTTATAATGGCATTGCGGAGTCATGGTACTTTCGTAATGAAAGTATGCGGAGTGATGGTATGCGGAAAGAAAGTTGCGGAATAATGGGTGTTTACCCTCCCCCGGTAAGTACATTGGGGGCACGGCGACCCACATCTCCAGCAACATACTCATATTTTTTCACCACCCATTTGAAAAATGCACAGGTCTCTTCCATTGGTGGTCAGTACCGACATACACTTTTAGACACACCTCCCGCCACAAGTTCTTGAATTGCGAACTTTGGAGCTGTGGAGCTACGTTCGAATCTCGACATCAGCTCAACATCCTGTGACTCCAGGCAAATCGCTTTGTCTCCCCGTGCCTACCACAAATGAATGTGTTCTTCTGTAATGTAAATTGTGCTCATGCCATGTTGTCGAGTTTGCGCTATATATTATTGCAAGGAAAAATAAAGTAGGGAAACTCGAGTTCACACACTACTGAACGCGCACACTTAAGTGCATCAGCAGTGCACTGTGAATCGGAGCGTTTCACAGGCCTGTCACAGATAAGAAAACTATCAAAACGAAATCCTACAAAACAATATACTACTGGCCGGCAGCAATTCATACCCAGACAACGTGGAGACGGGCTGCTAGTACTAATATAATAAAGAGAGAGCCCAAACCTTTGAGGCGGGTAATCTCAGGAACCACAGCACCAATCACAACACCCAATACAGCGTTGGAAAGGGCAGTTGCAGCAGAAGGAGATAGGCTATGCAGACGCCCACCATATACATTTAAAAGGTAAAAGAACCGTGCCAGCAAAGTAGTCCCTTGTTGGCGTGTCTGCGTTGTTCTGTGGGCGTGTGCTGGGGGTGTGACAAACGATGGGGGCGTGTGGTACGTTCTGCCCTTCATGCCATGTCTCATATCGTGTGCTAATCCCACCCTGCTCCCTTTAAATACCCCTGCCCCCCATAATCATAACCCACCCTTACTCCTTAAAATACCCCAACACCCTTAAACACTAACCCATCTTAACCCTATAAATATACCCTGTACCCCAAAACCCAAACCTATCCCTAAACCCTAAAAATACCCCTGTACTCCAAAATCAAAACCTAGCCCTGAACCCTATAAATACCCCTGTATCTCAAACCCAAACCTACCCCTGAACCCTAAAAATACCCCTGTATCTCAAACCCAAACCTAACCCTGAACCCTAAAAATACCCCTGTACTCAAAAACCCAAACCTAGCTGTGAACCCTAAAAATACCACTGTACCCCAAAAGCCAAACCTAGCCCTGAACCCTAAAATACCCCTGTACCCCAAAAGCCAAACCTAGCCCTGAACCTTTAAAATACCCTCGTACCCCAAAACCCAAACCTACCCCTGAACTCTAAAAATACCCCTGTGCCCCAAAACCCAAACCTAGCCCTGAACCCTAAAAATACCCCTGTACCCCAAAACCCAAACCTAGCCCTGAACCTTTAAAATAACCCTGTACCCCAAAACCCAAACCTACCCCTGAACCCTAAAATACCCCTGTACCCCAAAACCCAAACCTACCCCTGAACCCTAAAAATACCCCTGTACTCCAAAACCCAAACCTAGCTGTGAACCCTAAAAATACCACTGTACCCCAAAAGCCAAACCTAGCCCTGATCCCTAAAATACCCCTGTACCCCAAAACCCAAACCTAGCCCTGAACCTTTAAAATACCCCTGTACCCCAAAACCCAAACCTACCCCTGAACCCTAAAAATACCCCTGTGCCCCAAAACCCAAACCTAGCCCTGAACCCTAAAAATAACCCTGTACCCCAAAACCCAAACCTACCCCTGAACCCTAAAATACCCCTGTACCCCAAAACCCAAACCTAGCCCTGAACCCTAAAAATACCCCTGTACCCCAAAACCCAAACCTAGCCCTGAACCCTTAAAATACCCCTGTACCCCAAAACTCAAACCTAGCCCTGAACCCTAAAAATACCATTGTACCCCAAAACCCAAACCTAGCCCTGAACCCTTAAAATACCCCTATACCCCAAAACCCAAACCTACCCCTGAACCCTAAAAATACCCCTGTACCCCAAAACCCAAACCTAGCCCTGAACCCTAAAAATACCCCTGTACCCCAAAACCCAAACCTACCCCTGTACCCTAAAATACCCCTGTACGCCAAAACCCAAACCTAGCCCTGAACCCTAAAAATACCCCTGTACCCCAAAACCCAAAACTAGCCCTGAACCCTCAAAATAACCCTGTACCCCAAAACCCAAACCTACCCCTGAACCCTAAAAATGCCCCTATACCCCAAAACCCAAACCTAGCCCTGAACCCTAAAAATACCCCTGTACCCCAAAACCCATACTTATCCCTAAACCCTAAAACTACCCCAGTACCCCATAACCCAAAACTATATCTGAACCTTTAAAATACCCAAACACCCCAAAACATATACCTCAGTACCTCAAAACATATACCCCTATATAAACTTTTACCTTATCCAAAAATTTTTTTAAAAACATGCTTTTACCATTCATGCATTTACAACGAATTTCGTTGGAAATGTATTTGTGGTAATAGCATATAAAATGTAATGCCATGCGTTATAATGGAAGTGCGGATTCATTGTACTTTCGTTATGAAAGTATGCTGAGTGATGGTATGCGAAAAGAAAAATTGCGGAATAATGGGTGTTTACCCTCCCCCGGTAAGTACATTGGTGGCACGGCGGCCCTCATCTCCTGCAACATACTCATATTTTTTCACCACCCGTTTGAAAAATGCACAGGTCTCTCTCATTGATGGCCAGCACCGACATACACTTATAGACACATCTCCCTCCACAAGTTCTAGAATTGCGAACTTTAGTGCTGGGGAGCTACGTTCGAATCTCGGCATCAGCTCAACATCCTGTGATTCCAAGCAAATCGCTTTGTCTCCCCGTGCCTACCACAAATGAATGTGTTCTTCTGTAATGTAAATTGTGCTCATGCCATGTTGTCGAGTTTGCGCTATATAATATTGCAAGGAAAAATAAAGTAGGGAAACTCGAGTTCACACACTACTGAACGCGAACTCTTAAGTGCATCAGCAGTGCACTGTGAATCAGAGCGTTTCAAAGGCCTGTCACAGATAAGAAATACTATCAAAACAAAATCCTACAAAACAATATGCTACTGGCCGGCAGCAATTCATACCCGGACAACGTCGGAACGGGCTGCTAGTATAGATATATATCTTTACTCTCAAAAACTCCTTCTGGACCACTCAGGACCAGGGGCGGCTGGTGACATTTGAAAGTGGTGAGGCGTAAACTAATTTGAATATTGCACCGCAGCGAGCGAGCCCGAACCACCTTGCATCCATCCATACATCATTCATGCATCCACCCATCCATCCACCCACCAATCCTGCATCCATACATCATTCATTCATTCATCAACCCGTCCATCCACCCATCCATTCTGCATCCATCCTGCATCCATCATTTATTCATGCATCCACCCACCCATCCATCTTGCATCCATCCTGCATCTATCATTCATTCATGCATCCACCCATCCATTCACCAATTCTGCATCCATCCTGCATCCATCATTCATTCATGCATCCACCCATCCATCCATCCATCCATCCTGCATTCATCCTGCATCCATCATTCATTCATGCATCCACCCATCCATCCATCCTGCATCCATCATTCATTCATTCATCCACCCATCCATCCACCCACCCATCCATCCACCCATTCATCCATCCACCCATCCATCCTGCATCCATCATTCATTCATGCACCCATCCATCCATCCACTCATCCATCCTGCATCCATCCTGCACCCATCATGCATTCATGCATCCATCCATCCACCCATCCATCCACCCATCCATCATCCATCCTGCATCCATTCATCCATTCATCCATCCATCCATCCATCCTGCATCCATCATTAATTCATGCATCCACCCACCCACCCATCCTTCCTGCATCCATCATTCATTCATGCATCCACCCATCCATCCAGCCATCCATCCTGCATCCATCCTGTATCCATCATTCATTCATGCATCCACCCATCTACCCATCATTCATCCTGCATCCATTCATGCATCCACCCATCCACCCACCCATCATCCATCCTGTATCCATCCATCATTCATGTATTTTTATGACCATATAACTTGCACACAGCTTGTCAGTGTTCAATACCAGTCTCGAACCTTGTACTCCAGCACCAATGATACATGATTAATATTAATTGTTTTTAAAATATGTATTTATTCGACACCAATTTCACACCTTAGTCGGAACATCATTTTTATTTGTTTTTTAAAATATCTATTATTTAACACAAAAGTAAGTCATGTATTCATTTTTATGGCTCGATAAGAGGCTCGAACGTGGTTTCCCAGCACCAAAGTCGGCCGCGCTAACCGGCAGACCACATCCTCTCCCCTTTGGTGTGGCCCTGCAGTTTTGATGGTACATATTCGCACCAAAGTCATGTATACATTTTTACAACTTCACACCAAAATCGGAACATACATATTGAGCCCAAAGTCATGTATACATTTCTACAACTGAACTACACACCAAAATGGGAATCCCCGCTTTCTCCCATGCGAGCTCATTTTGTAATGCGCTGATAGTCACTAAAGAGGGCGGCGTCTGATGCTGCTTGGGAGGCAGAAGCGAACCCCCTCCCCCTCCCCCCACACACACACACACACACACACACACACACACACACACACACACACACACACACACACACACACACACACACACACACACACACACACACACACACACACACACACACACACACACACACACACACACACACACACACACACACACACACACACACACACACACACACACACACTCAATACATCCTGCTATGCACATGTTGCCCCGCCGAACCCCATCACCTCCACATAAATAATGAATGTGAATTCTGATCATACCTGAGTTGAGTGTGAACGCCGGGTCTCCCTGGCCGAGCGGTTCCTTCGGGACTTGTCGTATTCCTGGGTCCGGTCAGGTCAGAGGTCAAGTCTTCAATCAAACCCCATACAAACAGAGGCCGCAGTACGAGGGAGGGAGAGAGAGCTCTGCCCCCCCCCCCAGCCAGAGGGTTATGTACACGGGCTATGATTGGCTGGGAGGGCACCATGACTCCTCGCCCAGTCGCCCTGTGTAACCCCGGGGGCTGCGGCCCGCCCCCTGGTCCTCTCTCTAAGGGGGAATTCAAAGGAAAACGATCTGCGCATGCGCGGGCATGCTTGTGCCCAAAAATACACTTGCGCAGCAGCAGCAGGCCCATATACCCCAGCCCCCACCCACCCCCTGCGCACTCCGCGAAAGTCGGGTGTCTCCCAGTTTCCCGGCCGGCAGATAGCGTGATTTTTTAAAATATTTGTATTAGGCTTTTAGTGACGACGCGGTAGGTGCATGGGGCTTAGTGGGGCTACGCCCCTACGCCCCAATGGACGCACCGCGCCCGACTCGTGAAGAGTGGAGAGCACGCCGGCGGAGAAAACCAGCAATTAAATGTTCCAAAATACACACAAATCAGCGTGCTGTTTGGAAAGTAGAAAACAGCAACTCCAAAAATTGTCTAGGTTGTTTAATCCACAACGTGTTTCGCCACACGAAATGGCTTGATCACAGGAATATTGTGCACACCAATCACCACATTTGTAATACACAGGTACATTGACATCGAGCAGGCAAATAAAACTTTTCTTGTGGGACAATTTAAGTGGTCCGTCTCCATGTAAAGCGTGGATGCTGGTGAATGACGGAGTGCTGCGATATATAAATATTTCTATCTATATATATCTATACCTATACTAATATAATAAAGAGAGAGCCCAAACCTTTGAGGCGGGTAATCTCAGGAACCACAGCACCAATCACAACACCCAATACAGCGTTGGAAAGGGCAGTTGCAGCAGAAGGACAAAGGCTATGTAGACGCCCACCATATACATTTAAAAGGTAAAAGAACTGTGCCCGCAAAGTAGTCCCTTGTGGGCATGTCTGCGCTATGCTGTGGGCGTGTGCTGGGGGCGTGACAAACGCTGGGGCGTGTGTTACGTTCCGCCCATCATGCCATGTCTCATATTGTGTGCTAATCTCACCCTGCTCCCTTTAAATACCCCAGCACCCCATCATCATAACCCACCCTTACTCCTTAAAATACCCAAACACCCTTAAACACTAACCCATCTTGACCCTATAAATATACCAGGTACCCCAAAACCCAAACCTGTCCCTAAACCCTAAAAATACCCCTGTACCCCAAAACCCAAACCTAGCCCTGAACCCCATAAATACCCCTGTACCCCAAAACCCAAACCTAGCCCTGAACCCTAAAAATACCACTGTACCCCAAAACCCAAACCTACCCCTGAACCCTAAAATACCCTTGTACCCCAAAACCCTAAAATTATCCCTGAACCCTTAAAATACCCCTGTACCCCAAATCCCAAACCTATATATATATATTATATCACGGCGCCTCACAAGAGTAATACGAGGCACTACAAAGACCAGAGGGCTGCAGGTGCAGCCACGCCCAGGAGGCGGAGTCGCGTTATCAGAATGTGGTGCTTTAAAAAACTGCCGTGACACTGCCCCACAGTCCTTTTGCCTTTGGAGAGGTGGTAGGAACCACAAAACGCATCGGCTGGTTGGACAGATATCTTGGGGAGGCTTGGCCGCTGTTCCTCGTTGTAACCCCCCATTAAAGAATTATGGACTATTTAACATCCTGTTGTGTGGCTCCTCTTTCGAAAGGCAACTTAAGTTGGATTGTTAGCGGCTCGCCTTAACCGCTGAGCGAGCCCCGGTGCTGGTACAGCACTCCTGCAACGGCGCTAAACAGCGTTGCAGCTCATGGGACAGGAACCTTTTGATGGAGGATAAATGTAACATCGGGGACTGGAGCCTTGCCTCGCCGCCCACTGGGGTTTTATTTTTGAACAATTTGGGGAAGTAAACACGGCGCCTCACAAGAGTAATACGGGGCACTACCAAGACCAGAGTGCTACAGGTGCAGCTACGCCAAGGAGGCGGAGTCGCGTTATCAGAATGTGGTGCTTTAAAAAACTGCTGTGACACTGCCCCCACAGTCCTTTTGCCTTTGAAGAAGTGGTAGGAACCACGAAACGCGTCGGCTGGTTGGACAGATATTTTGCGGAGGTTTGGCCGCTGTTCCTCGTTGTAACCCCCCATTAAAGAGTCATGGACTATTTAACATCTTGTTGTGTGGCACCTCTTTCGAAAGGCAACTTAAGTTGGATATATATATATATATATATATATATATATATATATATATATATATATATATATATATATATATAGCACTGATCCTATTTTTTGTAGTTTTGGGAAATTTGGATTCTGGGTGCAATGCCTTTCTAGTTAATGTATCAGCAGACCATCTGGTGGTATTGCTCAGCTGGCATCAATAAATAAACGCATTGAGACTCGAGGCTTGTTTGTGACTTCGCAAAATATCCCCATCCATGATAGCATGACCTCGTGGTCGCTGACATGCTGACTAATATTACACATTTTGAAGTATGCATTAACGTTCAGTCAATGTTTGATGTTTCCATACGCCCGTTTATAATTTTGAATAATTCTCTTATAAGCGACCGAAGAAAAAACAGCACACTTAATGGAGTTTGCCAAACCCCATTACAAGTGTGAATGCAGTGTGCCAAGCCCATCCCTGGTACTTTAAAAAAAATTGAGGTCCAAGAAATGGTCATCATAGAGAATCAATGCACCACGATGCTTCCTCTAGGACAGCTTTAGGACCGTCCATATTGCAAGGTATTTCTCACAAAGGCCAACTGGGCTACGTATTTTTTGAGGCATTCTCTGTTAGCTGAGATGAAACTAATTACACAATGCTCTGTGAAAAAAAATCGATGTCATATTATTAGGACAGAAATAGCAAACTCTAAATTTATAGTGGAAAATGAAATGCTAATTGAATACAAAAAAACGGAAAAACATCTGCCGGATTAGGCATCTGTCATGTAGATTTCTTTGTGTCCCAATATTTGAAAACTTCAAAAATAAACTCCTTTAAGAAAACATATTTGTAATTGGACAAAAATGAAAACATAATCTTCTCATAAATATTTCCTGATTGAAATGTATTTCTTCAGCTCAATTCTTTCCCTTGTCAATGTTTTCTCAAAGTTACAAGAGGATTTGCTAATGGCATACATTTAATTATTTATCGTATTTTAGTCCATATTCTTCCATATGTTCTGTCTACTTAAAAATCCTAAATCTCAATATGGGCATTACGAGCTTTACACATTAAACGTGTCATGTTCAGAACCTTTACATTTAAAACATACAAGGGATGCAGCATAAGGTATTTTGACTGGCGCTGTTACATGCCCTTGGTGGCAAATTAAGGCAATGCCTGGTGCAAAATTATTTTATCACTATATAATGAAAACCAATTTCTGGGGTGGTAATGTGGGACGTGAATGTTTGTAATATTTGGGGTGCAGCATTTTATTGTGGTGGTGATGTGCTGTGCTATTGTTTTTGTGGTACTCCTTTTGACCTGCATTATTGCAATGTTATGTACTTGTGTTTTTACTGTAGTTCTTTGTTATGTTCTGTTTTGTTGTGACCTCTTATGTTTTAATTGTGTTATTAAGTTTCTTTGTATATATTAGTGTGTTATGTTCTGTTGTCTACTTAGACCTGTCAACAAACGCTGCTTTCTTTCTAGCCAAATCAAAACACATCTTTAAAGTTCCTTTAATGAGCTACCATTTACTACTGTCTAAGGTGGTAAATTACCGCTGCTCTAGTCCATCTACTATTTAAGACTCCAATCGGCCTGAAATTGTGGCCGAAAACATGTTTTAAATTGACACATGCAGTGCTCACTTTACATGATACGGCCCATTGACTGTCTCCAGCATTTGAAGCAGTACAGTATTTAACAGGAGAAATAATGGTCCTTTCCAATAATGAAATGTCATATAGATGTAAACCACACAGACATGCACTGCAGGAAAACACTTAGATGCATTCTCAGTTCCCTGACCAATCTATGGGTTCAGTGGAAACATGTAAATCAAACATTGTCAAAGCCATTTGGTTTTGTGGTGATTTAGTCTTGCAAGGTGTGCCGGGTACTTTGTTTGTAGGAAGTTATGTTTTTTTCCCCACGTACCTCTGGACTAAGTATGGGCAGAAAATTTGTTCCGCTTGCGGAATTTGCGAATTTTTGGCAACAAAATTGCCCAAAAGTCCGCAATTCGCGAGTTGGCGGATTTTTTTTTCTTGTTCGCGCTTCAAAAATACAATCTTGCACACGCGGCATTGACTTACCATGATTCTGCGTTTGCTGATGAGTTTTCCTCCCTGTTCTCATGCGCTGCGAGATTTTGGTAGCTGGCTGAGCGACATCGCGATCGCGAACACGTCATTGCGACCCGAAACAGGAAATTGCGAATGCAAACAAGTCATTGCGACCCGAAACAGGAAATTGCGAAGACGAACACGTCATTGCGACCCGAAACAGGAAAAAGGCATAGCAAGGAGGCTGATTAAGTGGAAACAACATGTTTGCAACCGTTCCGACAGCATGCGCAAGTTCTCGTTCCCGAACTGGTAAAAAAATCTCGCAGACTTGCAAAAAAAAAATTTCGCAAGCTCGCGGAATTTGGCGTATTTTTGCGAATCGTGATTACAAATTCACAGGAATTCGCAAATTCCGCCCATGCTTACTCTGGACCGTCATCTCACTGGCCTTCCAGACCTGGTTGTTCTGCAAGCACGTGGTTACCCTATCGGGTGATTAGCTGTGCTTTTAAAATCTTGGTTGACTGATTGATTCCCTCAGATCAGAAAATTACATTGGGTATTAGATGAAAACAAAGCCATCTGACGTCACGGTGGGCGCGTGCGAAGTACAGCCGGGGGCCGTCTGAACCACGCCCACCCTTTATTCCACTCGCACTACAGCAAAATTTGTGCCACGGTAAACGGGTTAAATGGATAAAAACACAAAAGCTACTGACATCCACAAGTTATGGTATGACTTGTGACCATAATTCCACTGAATGAATTATTCAGGACCTCCTATTAAACTTCACTGATGACTACATCACAGACAATATTGTATATCACAGCAATATTAGCATCATCAATGATGGACATCATGCCACAGAAGGACACCACTCCCTTAGCAAGAATCCATGGGGCTCAATCTTTGACCTAACTAAAAGGCTCTGGGCTCCAAGATGAGCTGTTGGCCAAATCCTGCTGTGAGTACGCAGTGGTGTTTAGCTCAGAGCTCCTTTTGCCCAGATCCTACATGCTCTCCATGAAGGGACTGGCCTTTGGTCCTGTCCTGAGTGGGAGAGGCTGTGGAGCATTGAGGATAATTCAGCAACTGTGAGAGGTTTCTAACTGCAGGGCGTGGCCTTTACTGAGGCCTTGTTCGCGACACATAACTTGCTTTTGATTTGTGAAGTGTATCGACTAACGCTATAAGTCGATAGCTGCTTGGGTTGTTCCTTTCACCCTTTTTATAAATTGGGCTTATTATGGAGCTTTTCAATGTTATTGGACATGTTACTGTTTCTCTTATTTCCTGGAAGACTGGTGCCATGATGTTACTCCAAAGGTCAGCGTCTTGTTATTTATTATTGTTAATTATTATTATTATTATTATTATTAATATTATTATAATATTATTATTATTGACGGGATCCCATTAGGGCCCGGGGCACTCTCGAGTTTGCCTTTTAAGATTTGTATTCTCAGCCGCTATTTCTGAGTGTATGTTTTCCTCTCTATTTATGATTGGTACGAGTCTTGTTGTTGCTTCCTCCTCCAGTGTTGCAATGTAGTGTAGGGGTAGTTTCCTTATGTGGACATTGGTCAGTTCATTATTGATTATGCCAGTTTTGTCGGGGCTCTGATGCAGACCAGATTCCCGGGCTCTACCTCTGGGCGAGCACCCCGCTAGGTTTTCAGTGTTGAAGTGAGCTGATAAGTAGTTTGCCCAGTCTAATTCGGAGATGTTAGAGTTGATTCCTTTGTGACCTGGGCCTTGGAGGGTGTGAATAAGTTTCCAGAATCTAGAGCTGTTCCTCTGATTTGAATTGTGTAAGATTTTACCCAGAGGTTGTCGTTCAGCTGCCTTTTCCTTTCCCAGGTTTTCTTCTTTAGCTGTGCTTTTACGGTGCTCAGCACATTTTGCGGAGCTTCGTTGTTTGGATCTTTGTGGAGCTGTCTCAGAGTCTGATTTATTTCCCATTTTAAGGTTTTTATCTCTAGTGGTATTACTTTTCCGACTATGTTCCGTGGTGTGTTCCCTTTTTCGGTTTTTAGCTCTATGGCATGTTTAGCCCCGAGTTCCATTATGAATTCACCCCAGGCATCTAGTGGGCTTTTGTCTGAACTAGATATCTGGTGCATGATGGTTTTTACACTGGTTGATAATTCCTCATCATCGTCAATCTTACACCTTATTCGCCTGTAGTTTGAGGTGTACTCTGTGCAGATGCATATTCTTTCCGCTACTTGGTTCCTGCAGGACATGCATAGTTTCACTTCTAGCGGCATATGATCACTTTGGCCACTGTCTCCTACCTTGAACGAGCTGATTATTTCAAACAGAGGTAGGGTCGCGAGAATGAAGTCGAGGTGAGAGGAAGTGCTTGAAGACAGATATGTTGGAGCTGGAGGTGTACCCTCTGCAAATCGACCGTTAAGTACTCTCAAGTTTAGCTGCTTGAGATCTATCAATAGCTGATTTGAGCATTTTGTATATTTGTTTGGTAAGGGAATGGATTGGTTTGGGATTTCCCACGTGAGGTCCATTATCTTTGTCATATCGTCGACTGGTTTCTTTCCTAAAATATGGAGGTTGAAGTCTCCAACTACGAGTATATTCTCCATTACCCTTTCCTCCATAAGTCCTGCTTAATGTGGATTATGTTGTTTTTGGAGGTGACTGTAATAAAATTTTCGACACTATTTTAGATAGGAAATCTTCTGCGAAATTCTCCAATTCCAAGATGCACTCACAGTTTACATCCACCATTCGCCGTAGAAACTTTAATTGACATTTGGAGACTCTGTAACCCAGATTTACAGGAATATACATTTTACTCTCCCCCTCACAACTCACAATCCTGAATTTATTATCTTTTCCTAGCTAAACCTTTGTCCCAACTTGTTTCACATGCCGAAATTGGCTCCATTCTAATATCAGACCATGCCCCAGTTTTTGTAGATTTTGATCTTTTACCTTTCTCCCCTCGTTCTAGTAGATGGCGTTTTAACAACGCTTTATTATCTGATCCCAATTTCACAGTCCAATTCACCACTCCCGATTCATCTCCAGTAATCGTTTGGGATTCCTTTAAAAGAGCAGCTAGAGGTTTTATTATAAATTTTGTGTCACAGAAAAAGAATTTATTTGCAGCAAAGATCGCTCAATTACTGCCCAAAATTAAGGACCTTGAATATTGTTATTATAGCTTCAACTCCGAAGCATCCCTAAAAAACCTTATTGAAGCCAAAATCTCCTTTAATAAGTCATCCACAGAAGCTGCCTCTTCCTATCTCTTAAAAATCAGTGCCCAATATTATGGTGGCCAGAAAAAGATGGGTAAGTTACTTGTAAATTATTTAAAAATTCATTTGAGAACGGACTAAAATTGAATCCATACATACCAATGCTGGTGATTCGCTTTTTAAAGATACAGATGTTCGAAATGAATTTGTTTCTTTAAGACTTTATACACACCAGAACAACAACCTTCTTCTAATAAACTCCTCTGTTTTTTTCAATCCATACATTCTCCTCTTGCTCATGACACGGATTTTGCCTCACTAGAATCGGATATCTCTTTATCTGAAATTAAACATGCTGTATCAGTTCTGAAAAAGGGGAAAGCACCTGGCACGGACGGTTTTACCATTGAATTCTGTACCCATTTCGCGTCTTTATTACTTCCCCATCTCTAATCACTTTATATATTCTTCACAGAGGAAGGTTCCTCCTCTGGATCTTTTCAAGAAGCCGTAATTTGTTTAATTCCCAAGGAGAATAAAGATCACTCCTTTTGTAGAAATTATCGTCCAATCTCTTTGGTTAACTTGGGTTATAAGATTTTTACTAAGATTCTTGCTTTACGTATTGATCTGATCTTACCAAATAATATCGGCCCAGAGCAATCTGGTTTTGTTAAAAGTCGCTTATCCTCAGATAACTCCAGAGTTTTATTTAATATTTTAAGTAAAGCTTCCTCTTTAGATTATCATATTGCTGCGATTGCTTTAGATGCAGAGAAAGCATTTGACAGGTTTGGATGGGATTTTATGTTTAAGCACTTACATGGATTGGGTTCCCCGCTAAATTAATATCCCTTATTTCGCTATTATACTCTGGCCCTAAGGCCGCTATTTTTGTTAATGGGAAAGTATCTGAATATTTTCCTTTTTTTAGGGGAGTTCATCATGGTTGCCCTTTATCTCCTCTATTATTTATAATTGCTTTGGAACGTTTTTTAACAAAAATAAGATTGGATGATAGAATTACTGGTTTTAACATGAATACTGCCCATGTGAAAAATGTTGGTTTATGCTGATGACATCCTTTTATACTGTTCAAACCCCTCTACCTCTCGTCCAGGTTTTCTTTCTCTAGTCAATACTTTCTACCAGTTGTCTGGATACCACCCTAATTCAAATAAATGTGACGTCCTCCCCTTAAATGTTCTCTGTTTGAAGCAAAATTTTATCTCTACTGGCTTCTATTGGAAGACTTTTAAAATTAAATACTTCGGTTTATGGTTTTCTCCCACTATTCCAGAAACCTTAAAAGAAAACTTTGATTCTCTTTCAAAAACTCTTTCCTTATCTATTGACCGATGGCATCCTCTTTTTGGTGGGGCCACATGGAATCTTTCAAAATGATGCTTTCACCGCTGATACTCTATCTTCTATCTATGACTCCAATACACATCGCTAGCTTTTACTTTAAAAAAAATTGATTCTATATTACACAAATTCCTTTAGAAGAATAAATCCCCTCGCATAGCTCTTAATGTCCTCAAAGTGGATAAAATCTCTGGCGGTCTCAAATCTACTGATTTCAAATTGTATCATTTTGCTTTTTTCCTATGACAATCGTCTCAATGGCTCTCTTCAGATCAATGTGTTCATCCTCCTCTTTGGTTAACTATTGAAAAACACTTCTTAGCTCCTTTTCATTTTGATGAAGCTCTTGCTTTTACTCATAATCTTTCTTCTTTTCATCCCCTTGTAATTTCACATACCCGTAAGATTCTGATACCTCTTCTTCCGACCTCTTATCCCTCTTCTACTTCGTTAGAACAACAACCCATTTGGCATAATCATTTATTGCGCATCAAAGGTCGTACTATTTATTTGAAAACCTGGAAACTCAAAGGTTTATTCTGAATTTCACAATTGGTCTTCAATAATATTCCTTTATCCTTCTCAGACCTTCAACTTAAATTTTCTCTACCCTCTTCCTGTAGATGTCAATATGACTCACTTCTTCCTCCTCTCTTACAATATCTTCTTTCTTTACCTCCTAATCCTAATATTCCTACCAAATGTTCAAATCTTTTCCCTTTGTTATCCCCTGATACTTCAGCTTCTTCTCTATATAGAATTTTTTTTTCCTTTGTTAGAGTTGCAGAGAGGTGGTCCGAAGCCACGCCCTATTTTACACCTCTCCGCAACGCAGCTCTGTGGGGTTTACTTGAGGTACCTGGTGGGCTAGTTGGACCCCAGGGACCCTCAGTATTCAAGGGGACTTAATCCCCCAACTTACTATGCACAAGAGGGCCTGTTTGCACAGTGGTGAAGGGAGGGGCAGGGCCTGATGTGACACGTGTGCAAACAAGCCACGTGGCACATTTTGAGTTGAGGGATTAACTCCCTTTGAATCCTGAGGGTCCCTGGGGGTTAACTAGCCTAACAGGTACCTCCAGTAAGTGCCACAGAGCTGGGTTGCAGAGAGGTGGTCTGAGGCCACACCCCTTTTTACACCTCTCTGCAACGCAACTCTGTGGTGTATAGCAGGGGCCCCCGCGGGCCCCGACTATACAATTTGGCATTGCCCCGGGACCTGGCCAACCTGTGGGATTAAAAATAACAAAGCAGGGAAGGCCACGCTTTGTTTTTTAAAAATGTTATCAGCAGGATTCGCTCACCCAGTGCCCTCCGCAGTGTTTTGATATCAATATTTAGCTTTTTTTAATTTCTCAGGAACTAGTGAACGATTGACACCATTTAAAAAAAAAAACAGGTCCCTTTCTGAACCAAGGACTACCATTTTGCCAAATTTGGTATAATTTCGTTCAGCAGTTCGGGCTATAGCCTGTTCCAATTCTTGCTACGGAAATTAACGTGTTGAAAATGCGTTTAGGGACCCCTTTTTTCTCTGCCCCCACTTCACGAATCACCCCAAAACTTTCAAGACAGGAGCTGACCAGAGCAGGCCAGAATTGTGGAAAATTTCGCAAAGGTTAATCAACCGATGCCAAAGATATTGACAAAACAAAAAATACTTTTGCTATGGAAAATTGGTCCTAACTATAACTACCTACTGGCAACCGCCAGTAGGTTATATATATATCTATATATAGATATATATATTTTTTTATGGTCATATTTAACAAACAACACTACTACAGGGAGGCCATGCGACAGTTGGAAGATGAGGAATGCTACACTCCTATCCATCGGAAGGAATATGTAACATGTATAGAACGATACCATCAACTATTGAGGACTTGGAGAGACGACAGCATGCTAAGCCAGGAGGAATATCTGTTTCTCCATTGTGATACACCAACCTTCCTACGTTGTACCACCTCCCAAAAATCCATAAACATTACACCAACCCCCCTGGAAGACCAATTGTGGCCTCAATAAATAGCCTGTTAGAAAACACCGCTATTTACATAGACTCTTTCCTGGCTCCAATAGTAATGGATTTGGCATCCTCTATATAGGACACCCAAGACTTCTTAAGGTTAATTGAAGGAGTCATCTGGGAAGAGGACATGCTATTGATAACTTTAGACATTACCAGCCTGTACACCTGCATCCTTCACTCAGATGGTCTGAAAGCAGTCGAATGGTTCCTGGGCAAAAGGCACCCCAACTTCATGAAACATAATGCTATGCTATTAGATATGATTTCTTATTGCTTACATAACAATATTTTCACCTTTGCAGGTCAGCTGTACCAACAAAAATGGGGCACAGCGATGGGTACGTGCTTTGCCCCCAGCTACGCGAATTAATTCGTCGGCTGGTGGTAGAAGCACGTAGCCTGGGGGGAGGAGAATGACCTATGGTTGGATAAGATCATACTATGGTCACGATATATCAATGACCTTTTTATTGTCCGGCGCGGTACACGTTCCTCGGCTGAGGAGTATGTTGCTGCCCTAAACAATAATAATTTGAACCTGATAGTCACAGGAGTGATTAGTGACATCGCAGTGAATTATCTTGACCTAAAGGTCTATATTGAAAATAGCACACTACTAAAACGTCTATTTAGGAAGTCGACGGCAGGGAACGCTGTTCTCCACGCAGGAAGCCACCACCCTAAGAGCTTAAATAAAAGCATACCCTATGGGGAACTCTTGCGCCTTAAGCGCAATTGTACCACTGATGCTAGTTTTAGCACAGCTAAAGATGAAGCACTACAATGCTTCAGAGAAAAAGGGTACACTAGGGGATATTTAAAACTGGCGGAAATCAAGGTCCAGAAAATCGAGAGAAAAAATCTTCTGGTTGCCAAAAATAATAGACCCCAGCAAGACACCTGCATGCATGATTACTAAATACAAGGAGAGATCAGCTAACATTGTACAAATCTTTAAAAAGAACTGGCACATCCTTCTGACAGATAGGGTGCTAAAACATCATCTTCCAGATTGCCCTCCAATCACCTACAAGAGATGCCTCTCCATTGGAGATCAGTTAATCCACAGCCATTTTAACCAGTCTCCAAAAGTAAAAAACAAATTTGGAATAAATAGCTTCTTCCCTTGTAAGAATTGCAAAGTGTGTAAACACAGCAATAAAAAGAGCACCTTTGAAAGCAGACCGGGGGACCCCAGGCCTGTCCGTGTCATCAAACAGTTTCTTAATTGCAATTCTGATTTGACAATATACTGTCTGACCTGCCCCTTTAAAAAAATATACACAGGCAGCACGATTACTCCAACTAAAAAGCGTGTATTAGAACATACGTGCGCAATTACCAATAAAGATGCTGCTTACCTGTTGCTCGTCATTTTGAATCACACCACCAAAGCAACAGGGATCTATTGCAATTCTATTGCATAGATAGAGTAGAAAAACATGAGAGGGGTGGAGACAGAATCAGAAAATTGAAGGCCCTGGAGTCCCGCTACATTATTGATTTACAAAGCATGAGTCCACTGGGACTTAATAATGACGAAGAATTGTGGACTCACTTGGAGTAAGAACTGTTTTCTGACTAAGTACCTATAACATAGTACTGATGAAATATTCTAAGAATACACTCTTCTTATTTTTCTCTTCTCTCTCTCCTTCTTATCTCTATCCCACTTCCTCCCTCTTAACTTTCTGAACGTATTTCCTGTTAGGGGAATAGTAATTGTGAGCTGGACTTAGCAATAGCCCATTCAGGGCACAATTATGAAACTGCACTAGGAAATTATGATATGGAAATTATGATTGAATCATGTGTATATATTCTTTTCCTAGTGCAGTCATGTCTGTAGCGAAATACTACACAAATTTTGTGTATGTACATTATTTTATTTTCTGCACAAGCACTTTAAACTTTGTTTTGCACACTTCTAAAAAACACAGTACAAGATGGCTGCTATGTATTTGTAAACTAAGTAGTGCAGAAGTCCGTCTTTTATGTTCATGAACATTCATGACGTATGGTGGTTTTAACATGGCGATGTGTTTGCACTTACAAACTGACCTTGACAAAGCCGTGAGGCGAAACGCGTCTGTCAGAGGAGGGGGGTTGCACTATTAAAGCATCTATGCCTTGGATTCTTCGTGTGTGCCTTTCCTCTTTTCAAGCCGAATGAGGGTCTGACAGTGAAGGAATATATATATATATAATGAATGTCATATTTTTGCACATGTATTCTTAGCATTTATGATGTAAGAAATTACAATTAATTGTGGAAAGGGGCGACCATTCGGTCCCCCCGAACTTATGGCGGAGTACCACGATCCCCCCGGGAAGCCATCTTGGGCGGGAGGCGAGTCTCGGCTGGTATGCCCGAAGCGGCGTAGCCGGGGCGCGCCTTTTCCCGCCCTAGAGTGGGCTGGCCTAGACACTGACGCGGCCGGGCCACGCCCTCGGGGCAGGCCGGGGCGGGTTTACGCCCGCCCTGAAGATGGATAAAAGGAGCAACAAGCCAAGGAAGCATCCTCTTGTTCCTGTGCTCTTAAGCTGCACCACCTCGCTGCACGTGAGCTCGAGACGGAACGAAGAGCCAATTTTGACCCACCCACCAGCCCCTGAGGACAGCAAGTGGTTTTGAATAAAGTTTGATGTGGTAACTCTTTTGTTTGCAGGTCCGGATTATTATCGTGATAACTTTGAATATGCAATAAAGAAATGGTCAATTTGTGGTATGTTTTGCAAATAAAGTAATCCTGCTCTAGTGTTGATCAGTAGCGTGCTTTTAATAAAGTTGTTGCCTTTAACTGTCTTTTAAGTAATTTAGTCATTTAGTTTAGAACTGTCGTATTTATTTTGGTCGGGCGGTAAGGTCATGATCGGTGAGCACTAATTGGAAGATCCCTATGAGTGGGCGTCACCCATTACGGATGGGAGCGCTCGAGGGAGGTGGCCATTGGCCCCTCAACGGGGAAGGCGGTCCCTTCTAAGGAAGGGCCGCCAAAAGGAAAGGAAAGGCGGTCAAGGCCCCTTCCTGGGTAGGAGGGGCTACAGCCCCCTCCTGGAGAATTTCCCGGGGCCAGGACATCTGCGACGGCAGATGTGGTAAGTTGTGTGGGGTTTGGGGGGGGGGGTCTACGCTACCTTCTAGATTCCTCACACGAGTCCTCGGACGACCTTTAAGTGGCGTCGAGTTTATTGGGGCCCCCGTCAAGTCAAGGGAAATTGGTAGTTGCACTCGAGGTACACCTCTGTGCGGTCGCCCCTCACAAGTGAGGGGGATATTTCTGGTTAGGGATCTTGACACCGGTTACGACCTTGCCGTTGGCCCTTAAACGTTAGGATGTACAATTTCAAAATTTCAAGTTAGATGTTTTGTAGGATGTTAGTTCGGCTAGGAGAACCTTTGTATTAGAGAATATGTTAAGGTTAGCCAAACATCGCAATGTGGTAATGAAATTGTACATAATATGAAACTGTTATTTTAATGTTTTAATTTTGTTTCATATTTTAATAAATACGGCCGGGAGGGTCACTCCCTCCCGTCTTCCAAAAGTTCAGAACTGTTTCCGGTTTCCCATCCTTGGGGATTGTGTTGAGAGGGGGTGGCGGGTATCCCAGCCATATGATATATGTACATTTATTTAACAAATAGTGGTACAGATTTTTATATGGATATATATATTTTTCTATATGGTTTTTTAACATGTATATAGTAAATAGTTTTAAATGTATTTTACTTATTTACAATGCAATGATATATGCCATGTTAATTTATTCATGTGAATTTGCACAATGTCTTTCCACGTTTACCGCAAACGCATTTATGCTGTGATAGTATGTGAAAGCTCTGATGATAAATTTAGAAAGAAATACAACAGAATGTGTTTTAGAACTAACGAAGTAGCCGCTCACCCTGTTCTTTACTAGTATGTCCACTCTCTATTAATCACGTGGTGTGCATAGTAAAGAGAAAAAAATGAGTATTTAAAGGTCGTCTGTACCACCGAACCGTTATGTGATCAAGGGTAGTGCCTACCCGAAACGCGTCATGCCAGAGAGAAACAGAAAGGGATAATAAATTGACCTTGTGTACTGGACAAGCTGTGTGGTGGTCCTTGTGTCCTGCGTGCCATGCTTGGAGATGCAGGAAGGAGTGGAATATATATATATATATATATATATATATATATATATATATATATATATATATATATATATATTACCTACTGGCGATAGCCAGTAGGTATATATAGTTAGGATTTTTTTCCTATGGGACTTTTGAAAATTCTTATATATATATATATATATATATATATTACCTACTGGCGATAGCCAGTAGGTATATATAGTTAGGATTTTTTTCCTATGGGACTTTGAAAATTCTATGTCTAATAACTTTGGCGTTTGTGGACGGAATCGGCTGAAATTTTCAGGAAAATGGCACATTTTGTTTCTTAGCAGCCCCTGAAAATTTGGGGGGGTTTCGTCAAGGGGGGGCCAAGAAAAAAGGGGGGTCCCAAAACGCGTTTTTCCCATGTTAATTTCCATAGGGCGTTTGGCCTCACTTTTAGCTCGAACGGCTGAATGGATTTGCACGAAACTTGGCAAAATTGTAGGGACTGTTAGCCCGATGTGCCTTTGCTGGGTCTCAATATATGTGCTACAGTGGATTTTGAGAAATTAACGTTTAAAAAAATGTATATATCTGTGACAGCGTCCTGGATAGCGCACCAGTTCGCGTACTTTTCGCGTAACGGAGCTTTGCGAAGCGAAGCTGATTGGCTCTCCGGTGTCTGTCAACATTCTAAACAGTCCGTAGCGGCCGCCATTTTGTCTCTCGGTAGGATCGAGAGACAAGAGGAGGCCAAAACAAAGGGGGAAATGAAGGAAAGGGGGCAAGGTAGACCCATTCTGACCCCTTAGGATTGATGAGGGGGATGTTAAAGTGCCCCGCGGGACCCAAAAAAAAAAAAAAATGTTTTTTTCGTGGGGTGCGCCCGGTTCGCGTACCGGAAAGCGGTTTGGGGAGCGTACTATAAGGAAACAAGAATGATTGACTTTTAACTTATTGTATGTTTATTGATTGTTCGTTTTTTTTTTTTTATTTTTTTTTTTATTTACGTAGCTACATGTAGGTACCAATGCAGAGTCTATAATTTAATAAACGCCGTCTCCTTTGTAGATATCTTGCCTGTTGTTAAAGAAGTTATTGTGGTATATGGAATTCATACCATATTCTGTCTGGAAAGCCGAAACAACATGGTGGCAGGAGATGATAAAGAGATGTTAAATACACATTGGGGATTATATAGTGGGAGAAAGAAAGTAACTATGAACAAAGCTAGTATGTAACACAAAAAAGTTGCACAGTATATTTTAAGTCTGACTTCACGTTATAATACATTTGCTACTAGTTTTCAATATACATATAAAAATAAATAATGTGTCAAACAATTTTTGAATTAAGAAATAAAAATTTATTTTTCAGATTGTTTTTCAAAATTTATAAGAAAATCTAAAAAATCGTGATCATTTTTTTCTTCATTTTTCAGTAGAAAATCTACTGCATCTACACATTGCACAAGTTCATTGTTTATTATATCGTCGTAGAAATCCATGTCAACTTCTGTCTCCATTTGTTTTTCTGTTTCAGTTTTCAAGTTGTTTTCTTGTCTTTCCATTTTGAATTCTGAAAAATGAATTTTTAAAAAATATATCAGTACAGATAGGGCACTGTTGGGTTTCAGTACAGATAGGCAGTTTGGTTAATTAAAAAGTGTTTTTTTCTTTGGGCAGTGTATGGTATCAAATTGGAAGTAGAAATATGAAAAAAATTATCAAATAAACTCTTAGTCAATTCTGAATTATACTATAGAAGTCTAACTCTATCCTTAATTCAGGGCTGGCGCTAGGCATGGGCAGCGTGGGCTGCCGCTCATGGTCTCGCACTCAGCCCACCAGCATGGGGCTACGCACTGGTGATGTGTCCTTTTGTTTTCCTGGAGATCTATCATAAAGAAAGGTGTCACCTGCAATTAAGGTCCATTGGAGGGGGCCCCCTCCTTGGGCCTCCCATGGATGGTGTCAGGAGGTATAGGGGAGGGAGAAGGAGACGCTCCCTCAATTGCAAGGAGAACATTCACAGACACTGAGGGGGCCCCATTGTCCAGCATTTTTGCGCACCCACAGTTTTAACTTTTAGACCACAATCAATTCTGACACCTATGAAGGTGTGAGAAATGCGTGTGGAGTAAAAGTTAAAACTGTGGGGGCGTCAAAATGCTGGACAATGGGGCCCCCTCAGTGTCTGTGAATGTTCTCCTTGCAAGGGGCCACTTATGTAAATTGGAGGGGGCCTCGCGCACGTTCCTTTTTAGCCCAGGGCCTCGCAAATCCTAGGACTGGCCCTGCCATAACTAAAACAGAGAAGTCTATTTTTTTCTATAAGTATTACAGAGTGATAGAATATAACTGTCAGAATTTTTTTTCTAATTAGCTTTCAGTACAGAACATACTTCAGTTTTATAAATAATATCTTACCTTTTAAATTTTAATTGAAGTTATCAGTTGATTTTTTGTTGTTATGCACTTCACGAAGTAGTAGTCAAAATGGGTGTGTTTCTCTCTCTTTGTCTATATATATTCAGGTACATAACCAATGAAATGTCATGATATAATAGTAGAAATTGAAAGTAATGTTTTAATTGGTTGTCATTTCCAACACTTCCGATATGTTTACCTCAGGGATTTTAGAGAGTTCTACATGCTAAATGGCTAAATGGTATTTCAACAATATTTGTGAAAATGGTAGGGATTGGTATGTAGTATGAGCTACTGTTTAATTGGTGAAAGTGTCTCCAGTTGTTTTTCTGTGAATTACTTTCCCACCTTTTTTGAGCGAGTGCTTGTCAGTGTGTTTCCCGGTACGCGAACTTGTAGCGTTTCGGGAGTCCTCCATTTTGTGTTTCGGTAGAATTGAGATACAAGATGGAAGGTAAATAATGTTCAGAATGGGTAGATTGGGGTAGTTTAGACGTATCCTGTCTCCCTAAGTTTTCTGAGGGTGGCTCAGGAGGCTCATATATGTCGTTAAAAAAAATTGTTTTTATCGCATGGTTAGCTGCCGGTACGCGAACTAGTTAGCGTACCGGGAAGCGAATATAGATGAAAATAAGTGAAAAAAGGTACATTCGAAATTTCAAAAGAGTACACTAAGTTAAGGTAGCTCGGAATTATTTTGTCTGAGAATTTGAAATCTAAATTGGATTCATTAGAGAAGACTATATCTAAAATTGCGGGTTTTGAAAAGACTTTGAATGTATGCTTAAATTGCCGAATCATTTTGAGAAGGAATTTACATGTTGAAAGAGGTCTGGTAAATGGATCAATGGGTAATGTTGTTGATTTTGAGAAATACAGAAGTAGAGATGGAATTTAATTTTTAAAAATTAAATTTGATGGCATTGAGGAAGTACAGCTAATTGGTCGTTGCTCTGCTAGGTTTTTGCTTGTTAAAGACTTATATGTTCGCCGTAAGCAGTTTCCTGTTTGCTTGGCATATGCGGTGACAATCCATAAATCGCAAGGTTTAAGTGTAGATTCTGCTTTAGTGAATATTGGCAGTTCTGTATTCAAAGAGGGTATGGCTTATGTAGCATTGTCACGAGTCAGAACTTTATCGGGATTGTGCTTGATTGACTGTGATGTCACAAACATTTGTGCGGATCTAGATTGTGTTAAGGAATACAATAGGTTAAGAAGAGAGTATGCGCCACATTTGCCTCAATATCCTTTGTTTGAGAAACGTGTGGTAGGCCGGAAACGAAGAAATATCAGTAATAGTAGGGAGGTTGATGCAAAAAGACCAAAAGTCGATGAACCCAAAAGTGGAAGCAGGAATAAAATGAATTCTGTTGAAAATGTTGTTGGTTTTAAATTTGAAAATAGTTCTGGTGTCAACTGCTTTGCTAATGTAGTTGTTAATGTTCTCTTTTCACTAGAGACTTTCAAAGAACAGATTGTGATCAATTCGGAACAAAGTTTATGCTGTTTGTTGAATTCTGTGTTAGAGAAATGTAGTGCTGATAAAACGAGAGTAGAAAGTGTGTCTGAAATTCGTTTTCTGTTAGACGAATGTTCAGGTCAGACAGAATTCTCTGAAAATATTCAGCAGGATTGTCAGGAGTTTTTAATGTATATGCTTGATGTATTGCAAGATGAAGGTGTAGATGTAGATTATCTATTTGGCCTTTCTTATCAATGGCAGCATGACTGCGAGAACTGTAGGCTATCAAGTACTAATAGTGTAGACTCAGAAAGATTTATATATTTAACTTTGCCTGACAGTAAATCAGTATCCTTCATTAAGCTAGTAAAGGCAGCCAATCAAAATATGGAGTGCAGCCAATGTAAGTCTGGAATGCTGTCTACGTTAATTTTAAGAAGTTATGGCCAGTATGTTATTTTAATGTTCCAACGATGTAGGCCTGATGGAACTAAATTGACAACTTTAATTAATAATTTTGTGGCTTCGCAGTTGTCAATATCAGGAAGGACTTTTAAAACTACTGCAATTATATATCATAATGGTCCTTCAACTAATTCAGGACATTATACAGCTTATTTAAAATCTGGAAACGGATGGTCATTCTGCAATGATTCTGTTTTAACTTTCCAAAAAAGATTGCCTTTCCACCTTCAAAATTCTTACCTGGTGTTCTTACAACCAAGATTTTAGGAAAAAAAGCTTGAGATTTGTTCAGAGGAATTTCAAGATGTTCTAATGGCTCCTACTCTATATGGCCTTGTGGATAATTGTAGTACAGAGCGAAAACTGTTTGTTTTTATAAGCAAAGTCAAGTAGCAAATCAAAATAAGGAGTAGAGGAAATGTAAGTCTGCAATGCTGTCCACATTATTTATGGAAACTTATGGATGAAATGTCATTTTACAATTTCAACTACATAAACTGGAAGAAAATAAGTTGTCCAGTCTAATTAAAAATGTTTTGGCTACATAGTCATCGATTTCAGGAAGAACATTTGCAACTGCAGCTATTATATAATATACTGGTCCTTTGACAACATCTGGATATTACACAGCTTATTTAAAATTTATAAAATGGCTAGTCTTTCAGCAAACATTACTAATTGACTATGAAGCAATGTTGCCTTTTGACTTGTTTATTGAAGTCAGAATTTAGGGTAGGTAATTGGACTATAATGATTCTAGGTGTTGCTGTAATTTAGTGTGCTGTTTCAAATTGCTTTGTATGTCTCAGTTTTCTTAAAATAATTGAGTTTATCTTTCAGAAAGTGGCGGGCAGAAAATAGTAACAGCACAACAGAGTATAAGCTGTTCATAGGATATCCTTTGACGTCATAGAAAGTAAGTTACTTTGGAGAAGTTCCTATTTCGCCTATTTATATTATTTGGGTTTTTTAAACACAATCATTTTGATTGTGTTTTTTTTTTCCCTGCTGTTATATGATGAATACCTTCAACTCACTGTTTTCAGTGAAATTTGATATTTGCTGATAACAGCAAAAATAAACCATTAAATATGTTTAATTAATTTTGTACTTTGAATTGTGATTTATAATATGTATATGGATTGGTGTGGCTCACTGGTTAGAGGTGGCAGACCCGGAAGCAGAGGTCAGTCCGGGACCAGGGTTCGATTCCTGACGTGGCAGGGTCTTGGGCCATGGTCAGCGGTCTCGATAATTCTCGCCTCGGTGCCTACTCCAACCATGGGTTCCACTCAGCAACTCTGGGCAATAGCTTGCTTAATCTCTACTAACGGCCCCATCAGCGCCGGGGATGCCTGGCTTCACCTTGGGGATGCCCAGGAGGGATCATCTCACAGGGAAAGCCAGGATGGGTTCCCCAGCGGTATACAGCGCTGGGACGCCTCTTTGCTGGGGCAGCTGTGCGCTTTACAAGTATACCACATTTAACATTTAACATTTAACATTCATTTTGTCTCATGCTCACACTTTTTTTACCACCTTCTATTAATTTAAATTTTTTTGTTCTTTCTTACACAGATTAAAAGTATAAAAAAGATAATTTAGTACGGTAATGACAATTAAAAGGTAAGTGTTTAGTACTCTTTACGTTACATGTCTATCAGATTTAACTTTTATTAGTTCCACTGCTTCTTTATTTTAACCCTTAGTTTCCTGTCTTTGCTACTTCCTTCATTTCTTTTTCTTTTACTTACTTATACTACTCTTTTCACTTCTTCTATCATTCCCTCTTTCAACCGTAACTGTGTGTTACTCCCTCTATTTGTCTTTCTTTTCACATTACTCTCTGTTTATTTATTCGTCTTTTTTAAAAAAATATTTTTTTTAGTTCGCTCCCGGTTCGCGTACCCGAACGCTAACCGGGAAGCGAATCAAAAGAAATAGAGGATGCTAGAGTGCTAAACATTCTAGCAATTTTTTTTAAAAGGGAAGGTAGTTCTGAAAAAAACTTTTTTTTATTCTTTTTGATGTTTTATATTTTTTTTGTGGTTTTTTTTGAGGAAGGGGAAACAAAAATGATTCACTTCAAAGGGCTCAACAGGAGCAACAACAAAAAAAAATTACTTTCTTGGACGTTTTGGACATTGATGATTTTCAAAAGATGTATTTATTATAGTAATACTCATCACTCCGCATGAAATTAATTTTCCACATGCTAGACATGTAAATCTCATCTGCCCAAAGTTCTTTTGGAGATTTGGGACCGTTTCTCTTGCCTCTGACTCACTTATTGCTAAGTCATTGGTGGATATTTTAGCCGGTCGGGGGTTATCCATCAGATCTCGAAGTTGTGCTTTAGAATAATTAAGAGGGTGCCAACTCTCCATGTGCCGATGCATGGTATGATTACCATAGCTATATTTTTTTTCGGTCCCTCTCGAGAGTTCTTTTTTGCAGATGAGGCAGGTAACGTATCTGGCATTAACTTTCTTTTCATGAGAAGGATGAGAAAAAAATTGCCAGATAAAATTCACTTTGATATGGGACGTTCTTGGCATTTCTTTCAGAAAGCCACTTGTCCCTTGCTCCTGTTCCTCGTCTTCCTCTTCTTCTTCTTCCTGATTGAAGATGACCTGGCTAGTCGATCCTCTCTTCTTTGGTGGTGGTGGAGGTGGTGGAGATCCACCAGCTGCAGCTAATACAAATGCCATGTCTTAGCAAACAAAAACAGGTCTTTCTCTCATAAAAATGAAAGTCGGAGTGAGGAAAAAAGGTGGGACTTTCATCATTTGAGAAAAGAAAATGTTCTAAAGCAATGAAAAGTGTTTATTTTACGTCATATGATCAAGCGTTCCATCATTAGGAAACTAAAAGTAAAATGAACCAATGAAAAGTTTTATGAAATAGTCACATGACCTGTTATGCTTACGTTCCGCGTTCCGCGCTGCGCCTCGGATCGATTCCGGGCCTTTACGTTTCGCGCCTTGGTTCGCGTTCCAGAACGTCTTAAGGGGCATTACGTAGTAACCCGATATGTTGCGTTTACGGGACGCATCGCGATGTGCCTTTCTAACGCGGTATTTGCACTAACGGAACGTTTACCGTTTCGCGTATCGGCAGCGAAACAAGAAAAAATAATTTAAACTATAATATACATTGAATTTAAAAAATATAATACAAATATATATAAAATATATTTGTGAATTAGAATAAGAACATATGTTACAGCTATAGATATTTGCTATTAAAAAACCATTGAATTTCACTGAAAAAACCATAGGTTATAGACCATATATAGTTAGGAATTAGCATTTACAAAACCTTGAAAATTCACTGAAAAAACCATAGGTTATAGACCATATATAGTTAGGGATTAGCATTTACAAAACCTTATTTTACTCGCATAAAACCATTGAAATTCGCATATATAGTTAGTTGCGCTAACTATATATCGCGCACCCGCAATCCACTGCTGATGATGTCACATATTACATCATTAATGACATGGTCAGTGACATCACTTGTGGACATTTGACCTATAAAGTGCAGAATTGTTAGGAAAAAATAATTTCCTATTTTGCATGGTGTTGGTTATTGAGCCCTGAATGGGCAATTTCACTTGCAGTACAAACATTTCTAGTAATGACATGCAGATCAATGGAAAGTTGGACTTATTGCTTAGAGATGGTTTTTAAATCATATTCGTCCTATTCTACCATGTGTCAGTTTCTGTACATAATTCATAGGTGAACCCAAAGTTCTTCATTATTGTTTGTTTCCCTCAAGTTTTGCTTGTGTTTGGGTAATGCACGGCACACGCTACATCAATAACATTGCTTGCCCAATATTCTTTGAAGATATACGTTTTGGATTTGAAATTGGGAACAAACACTGACTTCACACTTATCGCAGCACACGTTTACAGACATCATTTTCTCTTATATTTCATCATTGCAGACACATTGGGAGGATGCACTTGTGTTGGGATTACAGTCTACAAATAAGTGAGGGATACGTTAGGTGAGACCACAGTTCTTTTTCTTAATTTAAGTCTGTGTTTGTAGGTATGTCAGACTAAAAATATTTCTGAAAACTCACAAGCAGCTGGGAATAACGATGGACTGCGCAAGCATTGTTCTCCAGAATGTTTGATCTTGTGCATGTTTGCCAGACAGATGCGTGTTTTGCCTTTGCCATCGGGTAAGCTCGCCACTGCCCACATTTTGCGGAGTCATGCTCACCAGCAGACTTGAGGGTCCCTGTTGCAACACACACACATGCAAATTAGCAATGCAGCGGCACACAGCTGTCCTCCCAGAATCGAGGCGTGAACAATAAATGTAGCGCAATCAAACTTTTACGTTAGAGGAGTAAAAGCTACTGCGCTCTGCACAGATGAGTGGGTGAAAGGGACTCCATTTGTAGTTCAAGCTGTGTTGCTGTGGGTGTGCGTTTGATGCGGTTCAGTTTAAAGTGAGGTGACAGAAGAATGTGCCTGTGTTACAGAACCAGTCCTGAATATGAAATTCTTCATGCTGACTGTTTTAATTGAAAAATAACATGTATGCACCGGAATTCCATACACGCTTTCAAGTGTGCTGCCCAAACGCAGAAAATACACCGTCCTGAGGTATCACACACTCATTGTTTGACCGAGTAGTTAGACGTGTTTCTGATTAACTTATTATGGGGTGGTCTTCATTTCATTAACAAACCAGAAAGAGCCTCAATGTCGGCAAAGTCTCTTGAAATGCACATGTGCTTGTACTACAATGGGAAAGTTTTCAGATGAATGTATTGTGTTGACCAATAACAACCGGGCGCTGGTGTGCATTGTCAATTTAAATAAATGCGGAAAAATACTAGCTGTAGCAGCGTCTTTTGCTTGCGTCAAAAATAAATGTGGATAAATACAGAAAAAATTCCCCAAAAATAAATATGGATAAATACAGACGGAAATGGCAAAAAAATAAATACCATAAAACTGGGAGCCCTATTCATAGGTGAACCCAAAGTTCTTCATTATTGTTTAGTCCCCACGGAGTTATGGTTTTCAGACTGATGATATGCTTTGACTCAAGAATGCATAGGGACTTGTCTCTGTCTCCACCCCGCTCTAGTTTAGGCGCCTGATCAATACAATAAAAACTAAGTTTCTCCCAGTTGCTTTGATGGTGTTCGGCAAAATGGCGGGCAACAGGGTATGCTTTGTCCCTATTTGTAATTGCCCGCATATGTTCTAGGATTCTTAGTTTTGCAGGTTTTATAGTGCTGCCAATGTATCGCAGCTTGCAGGGGCAAGTGAGACAGTAGATGGTGTATTCTGAGTTGCAATTAAGCAACTGTTTTATTTTTATGTTGGGTTTCTTGTCACCTGTGCGATTTGGGTACTCTGACATTTTACTGCTGAATCTGCATGTCTTACATTTAAGACAAGGAAAAAAGCCCGTTGACTTGGATAATTTGATGGATTCAGTCATTGTTTTAAAATGACTGTGGACCAGATGATCTGCCAAAGAAGGACATCTTTTGTATGTGATTAGTGGTCTTTGCGGCAGGTTCTTTTTAAGGATCTTGTCAGCGGTAAGTATATGCCAGTGTTTTTTTAAAATGTTTACAATTTCTCCTGACTTGGTGTTGAATTCAGTTATCATTCTTACCTCATCAGGTGCCTCTGTTTTTGGTTTAGGTGTTAGGAGATCCCTCCTGTTAATACCAGAGGCTTTGACACTGGCCTGTTTCAAGATGTTTTATTGTACCCCCTTCTCTCAAACCTGTCTTGTGCCTCAATCGTCGCCTGCATGTAATCTCGTTCTAAAGAGCAATTTCTCTTTAGACGGAGAAACTCGCCATATGGCACATTCTTTACTAGACTCTTTGGGTGGTATGAGCTGGCATGCAGAACTGCGTTACCCGCCGTGGGTTTTCTGTATAAGCGGGTTTGCAAGATGTTATTGTGCACAAATATTTCCAGATCTAAGTAATTGAAACTTCTGGTACTAATAGTGCTAGTAAACTTAAGGTTGAGAGTGTTGGTATTTAAGATGGCAATATACTTTTCCGCGGATAGACGATCACCGTTCCAGATTAGGAACAGGTCGTCTATGTATCTGGTCCACATAAGGATCTTTTCGGTCCATTCATTATTGGCATCTTTCCATGCCTCATGCTTCTCCCACCAGCCCAAAAACAAGTTCGCGTAGCTGGGGGAGAAGCACGAGCCCATGGAAGTACCCCTCTTCTGGTTGTACATAGTCCCATCAAATAAAAAGTTGTTATTATATAAGCAGAATCTAATCATAGACAAAATCATGGTACTGTGGCTACGAAAATGTTCGGGTTTCTGACCTAAAAACCACTTAATAGCGGTAAGACCCTCCTCGTGGTTGATGCATGTATACAGATTCACTACATCCAATGTTATTAGTAACATTTCAGAGTCCCATGTTATATTGTCCATGATGCTTAGGAACTCCTGGGTGTCTTTTAGATAGGATGGTAGATCTTTTACGAAGGGTGCTAGATATGAGTCAATGAATCTGGAGGTGTTTTCAAGGAGGCTTCCAATAGAGGACACAATTGGGCGTCCTGGAGGTCTTTTTGCATGTTTGTGTACCTTCGGAAGATGGTAAAAAGTTGGTACAATTGGTGCTTCACATTTCAGAAAAAGATACTCGCCCATAGTTAGCATACCTTCTTTCTGCCAGTTATCTAGCATATTGTGGAATGTTATAATGCTTTTGTTATATTCAGCTCTTTGTATAGGAGTGTAACATTCCTTGTCCCTCAATTGTCTATGTGCCGCTGAAAGGTAATGATCTCGATCAAAGATAACAACGTTTCCTCCTTTATCTGAAGGTTTGATTTCGATAGTTGTATCCTCTTTGACTGATCTGATTGCCTCCCACTCTCTTTTCCATATGTTTGATGTTTTTTGATTCATTTTTCTTTTTACTCCAGTTGAAATTTTATCCAGATCTTCAAGTACCGCTTCATTAAAAAGATCAATAGCATCATAGTTCGTAATAGGCAACTTTTTGGATTTGTTCTTCATCATACTAGGGTCTCTTATTTGCTTGATATTAGTCTGTTCTGCCGACTCTGCAGTTATCGTGTTTTCCACTAGTTCTTGTGTGGGTCTTAGAAGTGTATCCGCCAGTTCTTCACATGTAGGTACATCATTTTGATTTATAGTTGGAACTTCCGTTCTTGATTCTGTAATTTCAGTTTTTGGAGATTGTAGAAAGATCTTTTTGAACTTGAGTTTCCTGATGTACTTGAACAAATCAATCCGTACATTTACTGGATCGAAGTTGCTGGCTGGGCAGAAGCTTAAACCTTTCTTGAGAATCGAAATTTCATCATTTGTCAATTTGCTCTTAGAAAGGTTTATGACATTGTTATCTTCTTTGTCTATTATCTTCTGCGATTCAGTCCGCTTCTTGTGACCCTCGGAGATGCCGTTGCTTGCTGAGCACCACCTCTTGCCCCTTTTGCCCCTCCGCATCCTCCTCTTTGATTTTGTTGGGGTGCCGGTGGGTGATTCCTTTGTTGGGGGCGGAGACGGGTTTCCTTGATCACCTCGAACTCGTCGAAAAAAGGACTTTCAGTTGCCGGTGCTTTGTCTTTGATACCTTCGGTTTGTTCCCCTTCCGAAACTTCAGACTCCTCAGTGTCCTCGTTTATTGGATTTGCATTAGTTTGGGCCAACCGTTTTCTGGTGGCATCAAATTTTCTGGCGAACGTTAAGATTCTTCCTGAGAGATAGTCCTGCTCATCTCTGAGAAATTTCGATTGTTTTCTCTTCCGGATGCTTAATTCGTAGTCTTTAATTCTTTTATTCATGGTACCTCTGAGTTCTTCGATTTCTTTGGAGTCTTTTTCTTTGGCTATTTGTTCTTCTATGTCTCCTATTTCTTTCAGACACTTTTCTCTGTCACTCCATGCATATTTAATGAGTAAGCGCACCATTCCTTTCGCTGACTCTGCAGTATATTCTGCCCAATCCTTGAGTAACGCAGGATCCGGGTTTTCATATGAGGGCACAGTATAAATGCGTAGGCCTCTCGGTATCCTGCCACACTCGATATACTTTTCCAGTGAGGTAGCCTGCCACCATTTGCATATCTCCCGTTCTTGTACTTTTTCTAATTTGGAGAATAACGTTTTCAAATTACTGGCGGGGCGTTTTGGGTTGTAGGTTTGCTTGGTTGCGCTTGTCTTGTTGTTGAACTTCTAAACATGAAGTTGGCAGCAGACTCTTTTTCTCCCGAGATACCGTCAATATTCAACATATCTGTTTTGTGCTGCAATTTACTGTGTTCGTTACAAAGATGGGGTGGTGACGTAGTCACTATGGTTTACTGGGGTTTTGGTGTCTGCTTTCGGTACCTTCGGAGATGAGGCTAAGCATGTACAAGATGAATTCAGAATCAGCGTTCACTCACCGAGTTCGCCGCCAGTTCTTGATTCCCGTCAGCCGCCGCCGACGCGTTTCCAGTCACCGTCTGGCAGACCCGCCAGTTCGCGCTTCCATGTGTTGGTTGACGTCTGAGTCCCAACGCTTTGTTCCGATGTTTCCACGTTCTTTTTGCTTAATCCGACTCGGGGCATACGGTCATATTAGTTTCTAGCACGGTTTCGTTCACCGCCGTAGCTCCGCTTCTCTCCGGGTGCCAAGACGCCAGCGTTGGTGAGACGCTTCGATACTAATGCACGTTCCTACTTCCAATTACAAGTTCGGAAAGAATGGCTGGCACGCTGGTATCCAAATTAAAGATTTATTAACACCAAACCCCCCTCACCCCAACAGACGCGTTTCGCCTTTGCAGGCTTTGTCAGTGTTACGTTAGTGCAGATTACATGTCGCCATTTTAAGCCATTAGCCAGTTAAACATTTTCATGAAAATAAAGAAAGGGCTACTGGCATACTAAAAGATGGAAGCCATCTTGTAATGTGCAAATTGCATGCAAATACAAGGCTAGCAAATGGTGACTCAAAATAAAGTGCATAGTGCTCATTAAAAACATGTAACGTAATTCCATTATTTCACAATTCTCAAACACAGTAAAGTTAATTAATGCAAACAATTCTGTTTTTTCAAAAGATTCATATAAAGGTTGTATTTACAGTGTCTCTTGTGGACATTTGACCTATAAAGTGCAGAATTGTTAGGAAAAAAATAATTTCCTATTTTGTGTGGTGTTGGTTATTGAGCCCTGAATGGGCAATTTCACTTGCAGTACAAACATTTCTAGTAATGACATGCAGATTAATGGAAAGTTGGACTTATTGCTTAGAGATGGTTTTTAAATCATATTCGTCCTATTCTACCATGTGTCAGTTTCTGTACATAATTCATAGGTGAACCCAAAGTTCTTCATTATTGTTTAGTCCCCACGGAGTCATGGTTTTCAGACTGATGATATGCTTTGACTCAAGAATGCGTATGGACTTGTCTCTGTCTCCACCCCGCTCTAGTTTAGGCGCCTGATCAATACAATAAAAACTACGTTTCTCCCAGTTGCTTTAATGGTGTTCGGCAAAATGGCGGGCAATAGGGTATGCTTTGTCCCTATTTGTAATTACCCGCATATGTTCTAGGATTCTTAGTTTTGCAGGTTTTATAGTGCTGCCAATGTATCACAGCTTGCAGGGGCAAGTGAGACAGTAGATGGTGTATTCTGAGTTGCAATTAAGCAACTGTTTTATTTTTATGTTGGGTTTCTTGTCACCTGTGCGATTTGGGTACTCTGACATTTTACTGCTGAATCTGCATGCCTTACATTTAAGACAAGGAAAAAAGCCCATTGACTTGAATAATTTGATGGGTTGGGTCATTGTTTTAAAATGACTGTGGACCAGATGATCTGCCAAAGAAGGACATCTTTTGTATGTGATTAGTGGTCTCTGCGGCAGGTTCTTTTTAAGGATCTTGTCAGCGGTAAGTATATGCCAGTGTTTTTTGAAAATGTTTACAATTTCTCCTGTCTTGGTGTTGAATTCAGTTATCCTTCTTACCTCATCAGGTGCCTCTGTTTTTGGTTTAGGTGTTAGGAGATCCCTCCTGTTAATACCAGAGGCTTTGACACTGGCCTGTTTCAAGATGTTTTTATTGTACCCCCTTCTCTCAAACCTGTCTTGTGCCTCAATCGTTGCCTGCATGTAATCTCGTTCTAAAGAGCAATTTCTCTTTAGACGGAGAAACTCGCCATATGGCACATTCTTTACTAGACTCTTTGGGTGGTATGAGCTGGCATGCAGAACTGCGTTACCCGCCGTGGGTTTTCTGTACAAGCGGGTTTGCAAGATGTTATTGTGCACAAATATTTCCAGATCTAAGTAATTGATACTTCTGGTACTAATAGTGCTAGTAAACTTAAGGTTGAGAGTGTTGGTATTTAAGATGGCAATATACTTTTCCGCGGAAAAAATAAATAAATATATATATATATACATATATTCCGAGCTCTAAACCTCGACAGTAGATTTGAAGAGGAGACAACAACAACATGGTGAAAAACTTCTTTTTATTCTTTAGTCGCTATCAACGTGTTTCGCCTGACCCAGCAGGCTTGGTCACGATTAAAGTTCACAGTACACATACAAACATTTAAAGTGCATGAATGTCACGTGATGCATCACGTGACAGGTAAAATCATAGAACTGAAAGACAGATTCACAGTGGTTTCTGTAGTTCGTATTTCCGTCAAGAAAATTATATAAACGTTATATTCGTTACGGGGTTAATTTTCAAACACAATTACACAGATATTATTATAAAACCAAGAAACAGTAATTGATATTAAAGGGGTATTTGTAACAAAAAAAAGCGCAAAATACTCGCGCCCATTGTTATAATCCCAATTGTGATTGAGACTAAATTGCCCAATAATTATTGCACAAAGTACGGCCCCAGTGGGCTTAAAATGACCTCCTTCAAACAAACTGTAATCAATGGTTTGTATTCGATAAATTGCACTTGCATCAAGAAACCCCCAAAGTTTTTAGCGGATTACCTTCAGAAACCAAAAACCAATAGGTTTATAAATTTAGCCCAATGGGCAAATCTGATCAGTTCAATCATTCAAGTGCCTAAACAAAATTGAAAACAAATAATAACACAAAAATTATAAACTCTAAACTAAAAGAAATGGATTACGCTAACCAGGAAGCTAAATATACCAAAAAATTCATCACTATTACAGTTTAATCAAGGTTCATAGGTGTGTGTACAGATCCTCTTCAATATTTAATCCGTATGGGCTTTTTGTATTCAGTTCCACTATGTACCACGATTCTAGTTTGCGCAGCTTTTTAACCCTATCCCCCCTCTTTCATTCAAGGGTACGGAATCAATGACAAAGTAGGACAGACTGCTTGGATTCTTTCCATGGAACTTTTCGAAATGTCGGGCGACCGGATAAGATCTATCTGCATTCTTGATCGCCCTCAGATGTTGTAACACCCGTTGATGAACGGGCTTGATCGTGCTCCCCACATACTGTAGGTTGCATTCACAACATAAAACATAAATCGCAAAGTCTGTCTTGCAGTCATATTGTCCTTTGATCTTTTTAGTTCTATTAGAAAGGCCTGGTTGGTATGTACTAACATTCTTCCCATGTTCACACGCTTTACATTTATTACACTTTAAGAACCCATCCTTTCTGGACAACCAATTACTCTTTTTGCTTTTTGTCTTTTTCTTTGCTTTAGTCAAGGTGGTTTTCACTAACATTTGCTTAAATGATTTTGCCTTACGAAAGGTTATAAGGGGTCTACTTGTGAGTGAAGGACCGAGAATCGGATCATTTTTGATAATATGCCAATGTCGTGTCAGGATTTTCCTCACCGATCCATGCAATTTGTTATAATTAGTGATCAACCTACACTCATTTTCCGCTTGTTTCTTCATCTTCTTAGTATCTTTGAAGAGGACCTCTTCTCTGGTTTTATGTTTGACTTTACAGAAAGATGTACTAAGACAGTTATCACTGTACCCCCTCTGTTTAAAACGTAATTGGAGGTCAGTTAATGCACACTCTCTGTCCTTAGGGTCACTGCAATTTCTCACAAACCTTAGACCTTCCCCATAGGGGATGCTGTTTACCAAACTAGTAGGGTGGAAACTACTGGCATGAAGCACAGTATTTCCAGAGGTCTCCTTCCTATATATTTTAGTCTGCAATTTGTTGTCCTTAATGTAGACTGTGAGATCTAAAAAATTGACAGATTCTGTGCTTACAGTACTGGTGAATTTCAAATTTAAACAGTTTTTCTGTATTTTGGCCAAAATCATATTTAAATCAAGTAGAGGGCCTCTCCAGACAACAAACAAGTCATAAATTAAGCGACTCCAATGAAGGATGTTGTTTTCCCATTCATTTTGGCACTGCTTCCGGATCACCTGCTCCTCCCACCAGCCCATATGCAAATTAGCATAGCCGGGGGTGAAGCAGGTGCCCATCGCAGTGCCACAGGTTTGGTGAAATAATTCATAATTAAAGATGAAGAAGTTATTCTTTAAGCAGGTTGAGACCATTGATAAAAGCATTTGGGTGTGAGCCCATAATTTGATTGGTCTTGTCCCAAGGAAATGTCTTATAGCATTAAGTCCATCATTGTGCTTAATGCTCGTGTACAAGGTGGTGACATCAATAGTTACCAAAATCAAATCATCTTCCCAGGGAATATCATAGATGGATTTAAGAAAATCCCCTGTATCCAAAATATACGACGGGAGTTGAGCAGCTAATGGATTCAAGAAAGAGTCAATAAACTTTGAGGTGTTTTCTTACCCACTACCTATGGCTGAAATAATCGGCCTACCAGGGGGATTACAAGAGTCCTTATGCACCTTCGGGAGCAAATAAAAAACTGGAGTAACTGGGTTAGTTATTTTTAGATACTTATACTCATCATGAGTGATCAATGATTGTCCATACCAGTTGTCCAATTCCGAGTTGTACTGTGCGTGACTGTTAAACATAATCTCAGGTTTAACCCTTACATAGCAAGCTCTATTGTTTAACTGTTTATAAGCTTCAGATAAATATTGTTGTCTATCCCAAAGGACTACATTCCCGCCCTTATCAGCATCACGTACTATACATTTGTCCTCCTGCTTGATTTTATTAATAAGGGCCGTCGGAACTTTTTCTTGCTTGCTAAATTTTTTATTGCACACACTAGTACATTTCTCCAAGTTTTTCAGGTCATTCACAACCAAATCGTTGAAAATGTCAATGTTATTGCGTGCAGTATAAGGAATATATCGAGATCTGGGGCGAAAATTAGTTGGGTCACTAGCATTAATGACCAATCCTTCAGATCTTGCTACCTCATCTGCTTGACTCATTAGCTCTGATGGTTCACCAGTTATTTGTCTTTCAAAGCTCCCTCCATTCTCATTATCTTTGTATATTCTACCGGAAGGCTGAATATCGAGCATGAGATCCATGTCCTGTACATTTAATTCTCCCAGTGAAGCCTCACTGTTTCCGTGGTTTAAAGTCTCGCTCACTGAACCCTGGTTCAAAGAGAAATGTTTTTTTAGTTTCAAGAGTCTTGCGAATTTGAAAATGTCTATCCGAGTTTGGACGTAATTGAACTCGGCAATCGGGCAAAACGATAGTCCTAAATTGAGGATCTGTTCCTCCTCAATAGATAGTTCCATGTCGGTCAAGTTGATCACCGATGTTTGTTGTTGGGTCAAATCCGGGACACTGTCAGGAGATGTTTGTGCATTAATCACTGCTCTTTGTTTTGCACCTTGGCGCCTTTTGTGCCTTTGCCTTTTCCTCTTGGCGGCTTGGCGTAATTTACCCTTGTTCTTGGGCGGAGATTGAAACGTCGGTCCTCTTGAAAAAAACAAATTCGTCAATAACTGTAGGGATTCGTTCTTCCATTTCCCCACTAGGCCCTTCCTCCACTGAGGTCACCACATCTGAGCTTGGTACGCTACGTACGCCGGATTGGGCTATCTGTTGTTTTTGAGCTGCGCCACTCATTTTCATTCTCCTTACATTTTCAATTTTTTTGGCAAATGTATAGATCTGCCCACGATCATAGTCTTTCTTGTCCCTTACGAACTTTTGTGCTTTTCGTTCCTTGATTGAAGTTCCCAACTTTTTCAGCCGTTCTCCCATCTCCTTTTTGTAGAGAACAATTGGTTCTTGATTATCCTCTTTAGCCAACATGCCGTTGATTTGATTAATTTCCTCCATCATTTTTGCACGATATTTCTCCGCATACTTAATTAAAATTCGCAGCATGCGGCAAGATGAGTCTTGGTTATTATCCGCCCACTCCTGTAGCATTAGGGGGTCGGGTTCTTCGTAGGTTGGAGCCACAAGAATTCTTAGCCCCCTTGGAATTCTCCCTACTTCGAGGTAACGCTGCAGGGATCTTGATTCCCACCATTTTGATAATTCACCCCGGGATAACTTCTCAAGGCGCTTCAATCGTACCATTACATCAGGCATTTTCTCATTACGAGCTCTTGAAGGCTGTTGTTTTGCCGCTACACCAATGGTTGCTTCTTCAAATATCTGCAATGCTTCCTGCTCGCGTTCGTTCATTTCTTCAAGCGACATTTCAATTGCTTCTAATCCCTGCGTTTTACACCAACCGCTAGTGTGGGGCCGACTCAATCTCAGACCCTCCCACAAAAAGCTTTCCCTCTTCCTCAGTGCCGCTGATACTCGTGCCTCGAATAGTCACAAACGCCTCCTTAACCGCCAAACAATTATCCGGTGATTATTAGCACTCACCCAGGTTCTGGCGCGGAATCTGCACGGCGAGTGAATTCGGTGCACTGCGGAGTTCTTTTCTGACTTCTCCGACTCGATCCGCGTGAGGGGGACGGCAGCAAACAAACTTCTCCAAATGCTCATGAACTTCTGCTGTCACCAAATCAGAGGGTGCGTCGTCTTCCGGCCTCATGAGCAAAGGCAGGAATCACATTCCGAGCTCAAAACCTCGACAGTAGATTTGAAGAGGAGACGACAACAACGTGGTGAAAAACTTCTTTTTATTCTTTAGTCGCTATCAACGCGTTTCGCCTGACCCAGCAGGCTTGGTCACGATTAAAGTTCACAGTACACATACAAACATTTAAAGTGCATGAATGTAAAATCATAGAACTGAAAGACAGATTCACAGTGGTTTCTGTAGTTCGTATTTCACTCAAGAAAATTATATAAACATTATATTCGTTACGGGGTTAATTTTCAAACACAATTACACAGATATTATTATAAAACCAAGAAACAGTAATTGATATTAAAGGGGTATTTGTAACAAAAAAAAAGCGCAAAATACTTGCGCCCATTGTTATAATCCCAATTGCGATTGAGACTAAATTGCCCAATAATTATTGCACAAAGTACAGTATTCAAGATGGCAATATACTTCCCCGCGGAAAAAAATAGATAAATAAATAAATAAATAAATAAAAAAAAATATATATATATATATTTATATATATATATATTTATATATCACAGCTACAGAAGATCCACGAATCCTTAGTTCGTAAAGAAAGCAGCACACACAGGGGGTAGTTCCACATGGATTTAATGAAGGAACTTTACAGCATACGTATGCTGTAAAGTTCCTTCATTAAATCCATGTGGAACTACCCCCTGTGTGTGCTGCTTTCTTTACGAACTAAGGATTCGTGGATCTTCTGTAGCTGTGATAAATACAACGGGTACACCCCCGTTTTGGCGTGCACCCGCTCACGAGTGCAACCGGCTGGTGTTTTGAGCATTTGATATATTTATATATATATATATATATTATTTTTTGCACTAAAAAAACACAGGTTAGAGGGACGTTATAGTTAGTTGGACATCTCACTCATACAAAACCAGAGAAATTCGGATGTTATAGTTAGTTTAGCTTACTATAACTCACGCCCCCTCAATGCACTGCTGATGTCATATATTACATCATTCATGACATGGTCAGTGACATCACTGATGTCATCTCAAATGATATCACAGCTGACATCACCGATGACATCATCGACATGTTAATCTGATGCACCTCCTCACACCCCAATATAACCTTTGATACTCCCACTTTAAAATACAGACTACCATTTTCGAAACCATGGACACACCAATACCAGTTACTACATACCCACCCGCTGATTTCTAGGTCTAAACACAGATCCACTCATTCACCCATACAGTCGCTCATACATGCAGTCACTCGTCAATACAGCACTATCAATTTGCACTCATGCACCTATACTGACACTCACACACTGCAACTCATCTATTGAGTTACTCACACACCTAGTCAGTCAAGCAAACAATCAATCACACACCCATTTACTCACCTATACAGTTATACAAACACCGCCTCACTTATTCATACAGATACTAACACACACTTACTCTCTTATACAATCACTGATACAACAAACACTCATCCATACAGCCACTCTTACAATCATTCACTCACTCATATATAGTCATTTATATACTCCAACACTCACATATACTGCCTTTCACATATGTAGTTACTCACACATGTACCACTGAGACAGCCATTCACTCATCAACACACCCATACACACACTGACCCACCCATACAGCCCTTCACAGATACACTTTTGAACCCATACACCCAGTGAATCACCCACTCACCCATCTATGCACAGAATCACACAGCCCCCACCCACCCACACAAACACTAAGGCACCCATAGAGATACTCAGACAACCAATCAATAACCCATGTAGACACTCATCTAGCTACTCACCAACCCATGCAGCCGCATACACACCAACTGAGAGACTGCTACAGACATTCACCCGGTTTAGTCACTAACCCATGCATTCAGTACAGTAAGACATGTTTAATCACTCACATATACAGTCAGTCACGTACCTACTAAATCATCCATTCAGATACTTATACACCCACTCATTGTTCAATACACCTTGGTATATATATATATATATATATATATATATATATATATATATATATATATATATATATATATATATATATATATATATATGTATATATACATATATACCTACTGGCGGTCGCCAGTAGTTAGTTATAGTTAGGATTATTTTCAATGCAAAATCTCAACATTCTATTGTGAATAACTTTGGCGCCGGTTGAGGAATAGGCCTGAAAATTTCCTCAAATTTGCCTCGCGGCGCCCGGTCCTTCCCTGAAGCGTCAAGCATGGGCCGAGATAAAAGGGGGGTCCCAAAACGTGTTTTCCCCATGTTAATTTCCATAGGGTGGTCAACCTCACTTTTAGCCCGAACGGCTGAATTTGAGATGTCATCAGTAATGTCATGAGTGATGTCACTGACCATGTCATGAGTGATGTCATATGTGACCTCATCAGCAGTGCATTGCACGCGCAAGTTATAGTGAGTCCAACTAACTATAACGTGGGAATTTCAATGGTTTTATGCGAGTAAAATTTCCACCAAACTATAACTGGTGTGAAACCTATGGTTTTTTTCAGTGAATATATATACATATATATATATATATATATATATATATATATATATATATATATATATATATATATATATATATATATATATATATATATATATATATATATATATATATATATATATATATATATAGATATATATATATATATATATATATATATATATATATATATATATATATATATATAGATATATATATATATATATATATATATATATCTATATATATATATATCTATATATATATATCTATCTATATATATATATATATATATATATATATATATATATATATATATATATATATATATATATATATATATCTATATATATATATATAGATATATATATATATATATATATATATCTATATATATAGATATATATAGATATATATATATATATATATATATATATATATCCAAAACTCTGCAGGAGCACCCTTTCGAGGGCGGCCACAGGGAGCAAACATGTTTACGAAGAAGCATGGCAGCATGCTGGTAGGTGGCTTGCTGAGGCTTCATCAACAGGATCTGTTGCCAGACGCGTTTCAAGAGTAAAAACTCTCTTCTTCAGTGGCATAGTTACTGGATCTCTGAAAGCGCTGTTCAAATGCGCACTTAATGGATAACACCTGCCGAGTTTGGCGGAGCCCGCCGCCCGGCATCCTGGATGTTGTGGTGCGTATAGTCTTGCTGCAGTGAGCGCGCCATTTCAAATGTCCAAATTAATAAAAAATACCCGTGTGGGATTGATGGGGACATCAGCTTGACACCCACCTTGCTTCTTTGCTGCCAGCGTGATGGGGTTGCACCACCCTGCTGCAGTGCTTGTCCCGCTCCCTCCTCGATCCCAAACTCCTATGTCGGTGCTTGGCGAGGCTCACGAGTGATGGACCGCTCCTCTCGACCGGGACCGGCCGATTCAAAATCCAAAACTCTGCAGGAGCACCCTTTCGAGGGCGGCCACAGGGAGCAAACATGTTCACGAAGAAGCATGGCAGCATGCTGGTAGGTGGCTTGCTGAGGCTTCATCAACAGGATCTGTTGCCAGACGCGTTTCAAGAGTAAAAACTCTCTTCTTCAGTGGCATAGTTACTGGATCTCTGAAAGCGCTGTTCAAATGCGCACTTAATGGATAACACCTGCCGAGTTGGGCGGAGCCCGCCGCCCGGCATCCTGGATGTTGTGGTGCGAATAGTCTTGCTGCAGTGAGCGCGCCATTTCAAATGTCCAAATTAATAAAAAATACCTGTGTGGGTTTGATGGGGACATCAGCTTGACACCCACCTTGCTTCTTTGCTGCCAGCGTGATGGGGTTGCACCGCCCTGCTGCAGTGCTTGTCCCGCTCCCTCCTCGATCCCAAACTCCTATGTCGGTGCTTGGCGAGGCTCACGAGTGATGGACCGCTCCTCTCGACCGGGACCGGCCGATTCAAAATCCAAAACTCTGCAGGAGCACCCTTTCGAGGGCGGCCACAGGGAGCAAACATGTTCACGAAGAAGCATGGCAGCATGCTGGTAGGTGGCTTGCTGAGGCTTCATCAACAGGATCTGTTGCCAGACGCGTTTCAAGAGTAAAAACTCTCTTCTTCAGTGGCATAGTTACTGGATCTCTGAAAGCGCTGTTCAAATGCGCACTTAATGGATAACACCTGCCGAGTTGGGCGGAGCCCGCCGCCCGGCATCCTGGATGTTGTGGTGCGTATAGTCTTGCTGCAGTGAGCGCGCCATTTCAAATGTCCAAATTAATTAAATATACCCGTGTGGGTTTGATGGGGACATCAGCTTGACACCCACCTTGCTTCTTTGCTGCCAGCGTGATGGGGTTGCACCGCCCTGCTGCAGTGCTTGTCCCGCTCCCTCCTCGATCCCAAACTCCTATGTCGGTGCTTGGCGAGGCTCACGAGTGATGGACCGCTCCTCTCGACCGGGACCGGCCGATTCAAAATCCAAAACTCTGCAGGAGCACCCTTTCGAGGGCGGCCACAGGGAGCAAACATGTTCACGAAGAAGCATGGCAGCATGCTGGTAGGTGGCTTGCTGAGGCTTCATCAACAGGATCTGTTGCCAGACGCGTTTCAAGAGTAAAAACTCTCTTCTTCAGTGGCATAGTTACTGGATCTCTGAAAGCGCTGTTCAAATGCGCACCTAATGGATAACACCTGCCGAGTTGGGCGGAGCCCGCCGCCCGGCATCCTGGATGTTGTGGTGCGTATAGTCTTGCTGCAGTGAGCGCGCCATTTCAAATGTCCAAATTAATTAAATATACCCGTGTGGGTTTGATGGGGACATCAGCTTGACACCCACCTTGCTTCTTTGCTGCCAGCGTGATGGGGTTGCACCGCCCTGCTGCAGTGCTTGTCCCGCTCCCTCCTCGATCCCAAACTCCTATGTCGGTGCTTGGCGAGGCTCACGAGTGATGGACCGCTCCTCTCGACCGGGACCGGCCGATTCAAAATCCAAAACTCTGCAGGAGCACCCTTTCGAGGGCGGCCACAGGGAGCAAACATGTTCACGAAGAAGCATGGCAGCATGCTGGTAGGTGGCTTGCTGAGGCTTCATCAACAGGATCTGTTGCCAGACGCGTTTCAAGAGTAAAAACTCTCTTCTTCAGTGGCATAGTTACTGGATCTCTGAAAGCGCTGTTCAAATGCGCACCTAATGGATAACACCTGCCGAGTTGGGCGGAGCCCGCCGCCCGGCATCCTGGATGTTGTGGTGCGTATAGTCTTGCTGCAGTGAGCGCGCCATTTCAAATGTCCAAATTAATAAAAAATACCCGTGTGGGTTTGATGGGGACATCAGCTTGACACCCACCCTGCTTCTTTGCTGCCAGCGTGATGGGGTTGCACCGCCCTGCTGCAGTGCTTGTCTCGCTCCCTCCTCGATCCCAAACTCCTATGTAGGTGCTTGGCGGGGCTCACGAGTGATGGACCGCTCCTCTCGACCGGGACCGGCCGATTCAAAATCCAAAACTCTGCAGGAGCACCCTTTCAAGGGCGGCCACAGGGAGCAAACATGTTCACGAAGAAGCATGGCAGCATGCTGGTAGGTGGCTTGCTGAGGCTTCATCAACAGGATCTGTTGCCAGATGCATTTCAAGAGTAAAAACTCTCTTCTTCAGTGGCATAGTTACTGGATCTCTGAAAGCGCTGTTCAAATACGCACTTAATGGATAACTCCTGCCGAGTTGGGCGGAGCCCGCCGCCCGGCATCCTGGATGTTGTGGTGCGTATAGTCTTGCTGCAGTGAGCGCGCCATTTCAAATGTCCAAATTAATAAAAAATACCCGTGTGGGTTTGATGGAGACATCAGCTTGACACCCACCTTGCTTCTTTGCTGCCAGCGTGATGGGGTTGCACCGCCCTGCTGCAATGCTTGTCCTGCTCCCTCCTTGATCCCAAACTCCTATGTAGGTGCTTGGCGAGGCTCACGAGGGATGGACCGCTCCTCTCGACCGGGACCGGCCGATTCAATATCCAAAACTCTGCAGGAGCACCCTTTCGAGAGTGGCCACAGGGAGCAAACATGTTCACGAAGAAGCTTGGCAGCATGCTGGTAGGTGGCTTGCTGAGGCTTCATCAACAGGATCTGTTGCCAGACGCGTTTCAAGAGTAAAAACTCTCTTCTTCAGTGGCATAGTTACTGGATCTCTGAAAGCGCTGTTCAAATGCGCTCTTAATGGGTAACACCTGCCGAGTTGGGCGGAGCCCGCCGCCCGGCATCCTGGATGTTGTGGTGCGTATAAGTCTTGCTGCAGTGAGCGCGCCATTTCAAATGTCCAAATTAATAAAAAATACCCGTGTGGGTTTGATGGGGACATCAGCTTGACACCCACCTTGCTTCTTTGCTGCCAGCGTGATGGGGTTGCACCGCCCTGCTGCAGTGCTTGTCCCGCTCCCTCCTCGATCCCAAACTCCTATGTAGGTGCTTGGCGAGGCTCACGAGTGATGGACCGCTCCTCTCGACCGGGACCGGCCGATTCAAAATCCAAAACTCTGCAGGAGCACCCTTTCGAGGGCGGCCACAGGGAGCAAACATGTTCACGAAGAAGCATGGCAGAATGCTGGTAGGTGGCTTGCTGAGGCTTCATCAACAGGATCTGTTGCCAGACGCATTTCAAGAGTAAAAACTCTCTTCTTCAGTGGCATAGTTACTGGATCTCTGAAAGCGCTGTTCAAATGCGCACTTAATGGATAACACCTGCCGAGTTGGGCGGAGCCCGCCGCCCGGCATCCTGGATGTTGTGGTGCGTATAGTCTTGTTGCAGTGAGCGCGCCATTTCAAATGTCCAAATTGATAAAAAATACCCATGTGGGTTTGATGGGGACATCAGCTTGACACCCACCTTGCTTCTTTGCTGCCAGCGTGATGGGGTTGCATCGCCCTGCTGCAGTGCTTGTCCCGCTCCCTCCTCGATCCCAAACTCCTATGTAGGTGCTTGGCGAGGCTCACGAGTGATGGACCGCTCCTCTCGACCGGGACCGGCCGATTCAAAATCCAGCCAGCGTGATGGGGTTGCATCGCCCTGCTGCAGTGCTTGTCCCGCTCCCTCCTCGATCCCAAACTCCTATGTAGGTGCTTGGCGAGGCTCACGAGTGATGGACCGCTCCTCTCGACCGGGACCGGCCGATTCAAAATCCAAAACTCTGCAGGAGCACCCTTTCGAGTGCGGCCACAGGGAGCAAACATGTTCACGAAGAAGCATGGCAGCATGCTGGTAGGTGGCTTGCTGAGGCTTCATCAACAGGATCTGTTGCCAGACGCGTTTCAAGAGTAAAAACTCTCTTTTTCAGTGGCATAGTTACTGGATCTCTGAAAGCGCTGTTCAAATGCGCACTTAATGGATAACACCTGCCGAGTTGGGCGGAGCCCGCCGCCCGCCGCCCGGCATCCTGGATGTTGTGGTGCGTATAGTCTTGCTGCAGTGAACGCGCAATTTCAAATGTCCAAATTAATAAAAAATACCCGTGTGGGTTTGATGGGGACATCAGCTTGACACCCACCTTGCTTCTTTGCTGCCAGCGTGATGGGGTTGCACCGCCCTGCTGCAGTGCTTGTCCCGCTCCCTCCTCGATCCCAAACTCCTATGTAGGTGCTTGGCGAGGCTCACGAGTGATGGACCGCTCCTCTCGACCAGCACCGGCCGATTCAAAATCCAAAACTCTGCAGGAGCACCCTTTCGAGGGCGGCCACAGGGAGCAAACATGTTCACGAAGAAGCATGGCAGCATGCTGGTAGGTGGCTTGCTGAGGCTTCATCAACAGGATCTGTTGCCAGACGCGTTTCAAGAGTAAAAACTCTCTTCTTCGGTGGCATAGTTACTGGATCTCTGAAAGCGCTGTTCAAATGCGCACTTAATGGATAACACCTGCCGAGTTGGGCGGAGCCCGCCGCCCGGCATCCTGGATGTTGTGGTGTGTATAGTCTTGCTGAACGCGGACAGAAGAACATTTTCCATGCGTTTATCTAGCCGGGCTTATAAAATTATGGAAATACCTCAGAAAGGCTGTTGAATAGTGAAACGCATAGTGGTTGAAAATTGCCTATTCGTCTTTCAAACTTCAGTGTAAACTACTTTAACTCCAAACGTGCTGGCTGGTGTGCAGCCCGCACTAATTAGATACCAGTCGACAAAACATAGTTTGGTTTCACTTTCCCAGGCCTTCCCTAAAAGACAGGCATAGGCAGGCAGCAGCATTTGTTCCCTCTTCCTTCCCTCAAAGGGTTCTGAACTAATTAAGGAACAAACTACTGGTGTGTTTGCAGTGTGTTCCAGAGTGTCAGATATGTTAACTAAAAGTGTCGCTGTTTGACGAAAATTTAACTAACTAGGGGCAAGGTCACTTGGAGAGAGCAGAAAGTACACGGGGGGTCGTGGGTCACCGCCAAAGGGCCGGCCAAGGAGACCAGGGTCCGTGGCATTTGCCACAAAGGTGAGGAAAAATGTCTGTGTCGTGTGTCACGTCACCATAGTCATTGGGGTGTAAGCAAGGTTGTTCTGCTGGACTGGTATTTAGGCAGAGACAGCCGGCAAAAGCAGTTGTCAATAAGAACAAGTCGACTTTTTTTCTTCACTGTTGTCTTAGAACAGAGCCGAACTTCATTGCCTCTGCGCCAGAGTAGGTGTTTGACAACATGCACAGCGACAAAGAAAAATGGTGTACAGTAAGTTAGAAATTTCAGGAGCTGTTATCAACAAACCGAAAATGCTCTTTGAATAAAACCAAAATATGTTTCCACCTCCGATCTTTTTTTGCCCATGTTTCTTTTTGAGACTGACACTGATTCAGCTCACCAAACAATAGGGCGGGTAGTGGGCACTTACGAGGTAAGGATGACGTCCTACATTGGGTGGTGAAGCTATATCCTTGTTCATGCCCATTGCCCACATAGCAGACCAGTGTCAAGCACCAGAGAGCCCTGTACACAGAGGTGGCTTTGCCAAAACGCCCGGGTAGTGGAGGCGGCATCGCGCTCAAGTCTGGTTAGGGTCATTGAGTTTAACCTGTGCGCTCACATGCAGACTGGCCCTGGATTTGTTACCCCAAGAATCTTCTTTTCAACTCCAATAGGGTCTGTTGTGGCTTCCAACACTGTTATTGAGGTTAAAATGACTTGCGCAAATACTTCATTGGGAATTTTTAACTGAAGTTTCTCATGATGTACAGTTAATTATAATTTTTTGAGCTCAATGCACTTAGTGCATTTTACACCGCCTGGGTGCTCCTTCAGGACTCAGGAGTATTTCTGTGGTATGTGTCCCTTTTAGTGAGTTTCTTGTGGCTGTAAGATCCCATTCGGAGCACTGTATTATCAGAATGGCGTGCTTATCTAACCTGCCCGCAGCTAGGCAATAATGTTTTAAGCCAGACTGCATGTGTGATTTGAGGCCGATGAAATATTGAGCGCCAGGTGTCCGGCACTAGCCTGGATGTCCCTAGAACACCTTTGGAATGCTCGGCTGGTTAGACCTTCACAATAGTTAGACAACCGGGAAACCCTTTTGCAGCATTGGATTTGAATACCAGCTTATAAATGTCAACTTGTTTGATAAGTTTAAAGAGAACACAGGCATTAAGTTCAATTCTTGACTTGAATCTATAGTCCACACTTGAAATGGCCACCTGAGAGCACTGCTGATTGGATGTTTTCCTGCCCCACCACATTATAAAATCACCCAACATTACTGATCCTTCTAGCACCACATGTTCTTCCCCTAGATGCTTACCATGTTTTCTCTTAAATTCAGCAGATAGATACGCTTTTTTGCCATGAAAGACAAATGCACACCTTCCGAACGATACAAGAGAATTCCTCTACTATAATGTTGCTGTGTGCAAGACAGTACTCGGAGACCATGCTATCTCCAAAAGACCATCTCCTCTCTGTTTAAGTTATTTCTAGCTCTGCCTGAGGCACATACTTACTGGTCCCTTTCCACACTCTTCTCATGCCTGACCACGTGTTTCTTTTGTATCAAAGCCAGTTGAAGATGTGGGTGGAGCTAATCGAGTAAGTGGGTGGAGCCAGTGGAGGGAGTGGGTGGAGCCAGAGACATGTAGGTGTGGCCTCCGACAAACATTTTAGCACCTGCACTTCATATTTTACAAATTAAGCACTGCCTATACCCCTTGTCCAAACATTAAAAAAATACATGCTTTTACCATTCATGCATTTACAACGAATTTCTTTGTAAATGTATGCATGGTAAAAGCATATAAAATGTAATGCCATGTGTTATAATTGCATTACGGAGTCATGGTACTTTCGTAATGAAAGTATGCGGAGTAATGGGTGTTTACCCTCCCCCGGCACGGCGGCCCACATCTCCAGCAACATACTCATATTTTTCCCCACCCATTTGAAAAATGCACAGGTCTCTCTCATTGATGGCCAGCACCGACATACACTTTTAGACACTCCTCCCGTACAAGTTCTGGAATTGCGAACTTTAGAGCTGGGGAGCTACGTTCGAATCTCGACATCAGCTCAACATCCTGTGATTCCAGGCAAATCGCTTTGTCTCTCTGTGCCTACCACAAATAAAAGTTTTCTTCTGTAATGTAAATTGTGCTCATGCCATGTTGTCGAGTTCGCGCTATATAATATTGCAAGGAAAAATAAAGTAGGGAAACTCGAGTTCACACACTACTGAACGCGCACTCTTAAGTGCATCAGCAGTGCACTGTGAATCGGGGTGTTTCACAGGCCTGTCACAGATAAGAAATGCTATCAAAACGAAATCCTACAAAACAATATACTACTAGCCGGCAGCAATTCATACCCGGACAACGTCGGGACGGGCTGCTAGTATATATATATTTGAGTACCTACTCCATGCTACTGGACAAACTGAGTTGATTAACAAAGGAAAACACGATATTGAAGATACGATCAAGGAAAGAAAGATTTTCAAGTTTGCTCAAGATCAAAATGATAACGCCATTGGAACAATTTTTATGTTTAAGCGTAAATATGGTAATTACAAAAGACAAGCATTAACCACTGGAACAAGGACTGGCTAGAAGTGAGGCCAGAGTATATGAAGGTGATTCTGATTCTGTTTCTCTGACATCTAAAAGTGACTTGTCATCAGGTCCCACTAGCTTCACCCTAGTAGAGGAACTGAATTTTGTCAGCGAGGACCAGCAAGGAGAGCAGACAATAAAAGTAAGAGGAAGAGGAGGGTCAAGCACCGCAAAAACTACCTCCAGAGGAATGCACGAAGGAACTGAGAGAAATTAACAGTGGCATTGAAAACACTGTCATCAATTTAAAAGACACTATTTTATCTAAGGCTGAAACACAACTTTTATCGTTGGGTCTCTCCTATTGGCCTAAACACCGGTTCTCATATAACCAGGCCAGGATTGATGTGTTTAAGTTCATCAGGAAAATAAAGTTAATCAAACATTTTCAATTAAACACATTCACCGGCAGATCATTAACAAACTCTCACAGTAACACAAATACAATGGCACACTACATGTTAAAAATATACCTAACTTGCAGGTACTTTATGATCTAGTGCATGAAACAAGTATTGATGATTCATCCTCTAATACTCAAGATATTTGCCTAAAGATGTTGGCTCCTAGTCCTTTTCGTCCAACTTCCACATTCCTTCCCCTAATGCCGAAAGATGCAGTTGACGTTTTCCGTGACAGAGTCATTGGTGAATTAAAGGTTTTAAGTAGAACTGTAACGCCAACCCAACAGCATAGGGACTCTAGGAATACACAATATCATACTCTGATTGCCAAACTTCAAAAGAATCAAGACCTTATCATTAATAAATCGGATAAGGGTGGAAACACAGTTCTGTGGTTTTGAAAATACTATCTGGCACAAGCTGACCGTCATCTTTCTTATACTCTATCAGGCACATGCATCAAAGGTTTTTGCGATCGCAAACGGTGTGAATCGCAAAAATCAGCCGTTTGTGATCACAAAATCTGCTTTTGGCATGCATGAAGGGTGAAGGCCCTCGCAATTTGAGAATTCTCAAATATTTGCGAATTCTCAAATTGCGATTGCATTTAAGGAATCACATTTTGCGATTCCTTAAATGCAATGCATGAAACTTTAAAAAATTGCGATTTCGCAATTAGGGGGAGCAAATTTGAACCTCATGGTAATTTGTGAAAACTTTGAAAAATGCACTTTTGTGCATTTTTCAAAATTTCATGTTGTGCACACACATGCCCTTAGGGCATGTGTGTGCACAACATATGTGCACAGATAGATTTCAGGGTTGCAACAGGGTGTACTTTGGAAACCCCTGCACCCTTGAAATCGCATTCTGAATTTGTGATTCGCTAATTGCTAATCGCAAATTGAGAATGTTGGCGAGGTATTCCTTAATTGCGACTCGCAATTTGCGAGTCGCAATTAAGAAATATTAAGAAATCGCAATTTTCTCAGAGATTTCTTGATGCATTGCATTTTGCGATTCCTTAATTGTGATTCCCTATTTTTCGTAATTAAGGAATCGCAAAAAGCAATATTGATGCATGTACCTGAAAGTTATAGAAAATCTACAAAATTTGAGATTAGATCAGCAGAGGATAAAGCACGCAAGCAAATTCATCATTAGAGGAGAAGTGGTTTGCTGACCAAAGATGAAATAAATTTTTTAAATGTTGAACATTCAGTTACTTCAATGCTTTGTTTTCTGCTGAAAGTACACAAAAAGACCACTCCAGTACCGGTCGCCCAATTATCTCAGCCCAAAAGAGCATGAACGAAAATCTTTCAAAATATATAGACTTTTTTCTGCAACCGCATGTGACTTCTTTACCTTTATATATAAGAGACACTACTGATTTTTTAAATAAGATTCAAGATGTAATTTGGTGTCCTAATGATCTGTTGGCGGTCACGGACATTGAATCGCTTTATACAAGCATTAATCATGTGAATGGCTTGAGTGCAATTAGGCATTTCTTGTAGAACAGGGATATCAACATGAAAGAACATAACTGTATGCTTTTGGAAATTATTGAACTACGTTTGATGGCTAACTATTTTTATTCCAGAATAAAATATATCAACTGGTTTGTGGTGTGGCAATAGGGGCATGTTTCTCCCCCAGCTACCCATGTTTGCATGTGGGCTGGTGGGAGAAGCATGTTCTCAGGACCAAGCACCAGCACTGGTGTAATCACAAAGTTCATTACTGGCGTTATATTGATGACATCCGTTTGGTCTGGAGAGGTTCTAAGGAGGAGGCTGTTGAGTTTTTAGGAGACATCAACTCTAATGATTTAAACTTGAAGTTTACAGCCTCTATAGACAGTTCCAGAGTTGAATTTCTTGATGTGCTGCTGTATGTTAATGATGGTACATTACACACTAAGTTATACAGAAGAACCACCCCTGGTAACTCTATTTTACATGCGGAAAGCGCACAACCTCACATTTAATTACCAGCATACCATATGGAGAATTCATTTGGATTCAGAGAATCTGTAGTTCAGATGCAGTCTCAATGTCAAAGGGATGCATATTGCATATTCCTTGATCGGAGTTATAAGAAATCACTTTTGACCCTAGCCCTGAATAAAGCCAACAGTCTACCGAGAGATACACTGCTACAGCCCCAATCTAACAGTGTTGTTAACAAAGATGGATTAAATAATGAAGTACATTCAATTCGTTTGATAACCACTTTCAGTGAACAATAGGACACAATACGCAAGATCATTTATTCTGAATGGCCAATTGTACTTACCAACAATATTCTTGGTCCTATTTTACCTAGTTTACCTGCCATCACCTTCAGAAGGGCACCCTCAATGAGGGATGCCCTTGTGAAATCAATGCCAGAGGTTAAGCTTAAAAGTACATGGCTCACTAAAACAGGGTTCTTTAAACGTAATTTCTGTTGTGCTTTCACATTTGCTAAAAATGGTACACATTACAAGACAGCATTACAGAGAGGGAGATAGCTATTCAAGAACATCTTACTTGTCGTCCCGGATACATAATTTCCAAATTGAAATGTACCTGTAATTTGGAATACATTGGCAGTACCATACTCCCACCAGTGCATAAACGTATCCTCCAACACATAAGGGCCATTGTTAATTCTGACCATAACTATCCGGTCCCAGAAATTTTAGAGCAGTTCATAACAACAAACTGAATGATCTGGAATACACAGTTTCAGGGTCTGTCCCTAACCCCCGACTCAGAGGGAATCGAGATAAGCTATTAATGCAACGCAAATCACTTCTTATTCTAGCTCTCGATACAAGAGTCCCTAATGGCCTAAATATGAGTGAGGATTTGCACACATTTTTATGATGTTAACTGGATTTTCTATGATGATGAGAGGACTTTTGCTGCAATGTATCCTTGTTTCAGTGATTAATGAGCATTGTCTATTCATATGTGATTAGGACTTTGTTTTCACTATCAATTCTGTTCTATGTTTCTGTATTTAGTTTTATGCTCACTATAGATGTGGTTTTATCTGTGAACTTGATACTAGGTGTTGCACTTGCACTTTATGATCATTTAGGCCTAAATTATGTAGGGTTTCTCCTAAGCTGCTAGGGAACCAGTCTTTTGCACAACAAGATTTTGCACTTTTTTCACCTTGCACTGAATCTTTTTAACCAGACTATTTAACATTGTATTTTATCATGATTTTTTACTTATTTGAAACCCTTAGGGGCAGATTTACAATAACTGGCGCATCCCCGGGGATGCGCCAGTTATTGTGCGCCACAGCTCCGCCACCCATGGTGCGCCGCATTTACAATGCAGTGCACCATGGGGCAAAAATGGCACAGATGCGTGACACATCTGTGCCGTAAAGGCGGCGCATTGCTGGAGTTGCGTCGCAAGAGCGACGCAGCTCCTGCAATGCTCTGGGGGGCCCTATCTGTCCAATGCTGCGTCAAGCCTTACGCCTGCTTCAATCAGGCGCAGGGTTTTGATGCAGCATTGGCCTAAAAGTGCCTGCGTGATATCTTGTAGATTTCACGCAGGCACTTTTGTGAGGCGCACCTGCCCCTGAACGCCCACCCTGCGCCGGAATGCCCACATGTGGCGCAGGGCTTTACAACATGGCACATCTGCTTAAATGCGTCACGTTGTAAATGAGTCGCAGGGATGCACCACGTTTACGCCGCTGTTGCGTGACGCAACGGCAGCTTAAAAGTGGCGCAAATCTGACATAAATCTGCCCCTTATATTTTACTCAGATTTGTCTTTTTAGCAGCTAGTTACAATGAATTTGACCTGTTGAGCTATTTTTGCACTTGCACTTTAATATTGATTTATGATTTAATGTAGAACTTTTGTTCTATTAGGTCTGCAAACGCTGCTAACAGGATTTATGAGCTATTTGTAGCCCATTTTCTTAATCTCCCTTTATTTCAGAAGTTTGTTTCTACTTTGTTCGGACAGGTGGACATTTGCCTAATGTTGCACTATTTATTTCCTAAAGGAACTTTGTCTGAACGATATGATTTTCAGAGAGGTGTAATTTCATATAGAACTCATTAGGCACTTGCCTATTATGTCATGACTGCAATATTGACCATCATTGATGTGGGTTTATTCAAGAGTGGTTTTAATATATAGAACCTTAACACTGTATTTTATTGTGGTTCACTATGAACTAAATTGTTTCGTTTTTACATATTCTCCACTCCTATGATTTTAACACCTAACTCTGTATTTATTTGTATCTGTATGGCTGTATATGTTATATTTCACATTGATTAGGTATGTGCTATAGTCTGTTTTCTATACACTCGAGCCAGGTGTGCTTGTGTTTACAGGCAATTGTGCTCACTTTTACTTTTTATTGAATTCCCCTAGAGGAGAACCATCATGTGATCAAGCTCCCAGTGAGGAGTGAAACGCGTGATGGCAGGCACTATGCCTGTGTATTTCGTGTATTCTTTAACAGTTTAAACTTACACTGCTTCATCCACTAACGCTGCGTGGGACTTTGTAATTTCCTTCTGGAGTGCTGAGGTCCATGCCTGGAGTTCCGCCAGAGTAAGGGGTGGACAGGATTTCTTTAAAAAAAAAAAAAATATATATATATATATATATATTCACTAAAAAAACCATAGGTTTCACATCAGTTATAGTTAGCTGGAAATTTTACTGACATAAAACCAATGAAATTCCACGTTATAGTTAGTTGGACTCACTATAACTTGCGCGCCTGCAATGCACTGCTGATGACGTCGCATATTATATCACTCATGACATGGTTAGTGACATCACTCATGACATCACTCATGACACCATCCAGTGAATGTGTGTCTTTATGAAAAATAAATATGTTTTATATATGTATTCGTAAAGGACGATGGAAGAATAAATGGTTAAATAAGTGTGTAAATGGATGTTTTTTTTTAAAAGGATTGATTGGTTAACTGCCTTATTAAGTGTATCTTAGTGAATACATATATTAACGAGTAATTTTTAAATATTTAAATATATGTATCAGTGTTTCACTTTGTGTATAAGTGGCTGCATGGGTTGGTGACTGACTCACTGTTTGTATGTGTTTTGAAGACAGCATATGTGCATGACTGTATGGGTGGATGAGTGTGTATATGTGTGTGTTAGTGAGTGAATGCCTGTCTCACTAGTGTCTTTATGAGTAACTACATATGTTTTAATCTTGTATATATGAGCATTGATGTATATAAGTAAGTATATGTTAGAGTGAGAGATTGAAAGAGTTCCTGTTTAAATAAGTATGTGTTTCTATAAGTGATTGTTTAAGAGAGTAAGTATGTGTAAGTTTCCTTAGAAGTAATGTGCTAATGTATGTATAGCTGTATATGCAAATAAATGGATGTTCAATAGTTTATTTGCATGTGTGAGTATGTGTGTGAGTAACATTTGTAAGACTGTCGGTGTGTAACAGGATGTATATGTGTATCACTATAAATGATGAGTGAGAATATGTATGAGTGACTATATAGAACTGTTGGTGTATGAGTGGATGTGTATATAGATGGTGGAATTACTGAATTGGTTATTGTAACTGGTATGGGTATCTCCATTTTTTTGAAAATGTTAGTTTCTATTGTTTGAATATGTGTTTCAAGGGTTACATTACACTGAAAGGAGGTCTGTCAGTCTGTCACAAGGATGGTGTCATCAGTGATGTCATGAGTGATATCACTGACCATGTCATGAGTGATGTAATATGTGATGTCATCAGCAGTGCATTGCAGGCGTGCAAGTTATAGTGAGTCCAACTAACTATAACGTGGAATTTCATTGGTTTTATGTCAGTAAAATTTCCAGCTAACTATAACTGATGTGATACCTATGTTTTTTTTAGTGAATTTAATAGGTTTTTTAAATGCTAATTCCTAACTATAACTGGTGTGAAACCTATGGTTTTTTCAGTGAATTTCATTGGTTTTTTAAATGCTAATTCCTAAATATAACTGGTGTGAAACCTATGTTTTTTTCAGTGAATTTCAAAGGTTTTTTAAATGCTAATTCCTAACTATAAGTCTCACTTTATAAATAAGACTGTTAGCACTCTAGTTGTTCTTTAGAGCACTCTGGTACATTCTGTCATTGGGCTACAGTTGGGCTACATCTAGCTGATATTTGGGCTACATTTGTATTTTTTGGTCTCTGGTGGCCATCTTTGGGCTACATTGGGCTACATTGGGCTACATTTGGGCTACATTTTGGCTCTAACATATATAAAGCCCAATGTAGCACAATACATATTTTTCCAAAGTTAATTTTTGTAAAAACCACTTCAGAATAGGGCTACCTGTCCCTACAATTATCCCATTTTTTTTTTTGTTTTTTTGTTTTGTTTTTGGAGCGCTCCCGGTGCGCGCCCCGGGGAGCGCCCGGGAAAGCGTACTTCTATAAAGCGCCCGGGGCGCGCTCCGGCGAGCGTCCCGTGAGCGTCAATATCGCGAACGAAAACATGATCGTGACGTATCGTGTAGCCGCGTCCGCGTGATACGCACGGCGTAAGCGCACCCAGAAGTACTCGAGCGAATACGATCGCGCAACGTAAACATCCAACGCGCTTACGCTACGCGACCCGGAGCGCGTAGCGTAAGCGCGTCGGGTCATGTGACCTGAAAATAACACTTTTTATTGGTTCATAACAATTTTGGTTTCATAATGATGAAGCCCCTGGTCTTGTGACCTGAAAATAACACTTCTCATTGGTTCAGGACAGTTTTTTTTTCCAAATGATGAAAGACCCCACCTTTTTTCCTTATTCTTACTTTGTCCTTTGACTGAGGAAGACCTGTTTGTACATCTCTGTACCTTTATGATCTTTATAATCGCTTCAGTAGCAGCAGCAGCTGGTGCATCTGCCCCACCACCACCACCACCAACAGGACCAGCTCAAGATTATATTGGTGGTCAAGAAGAGGAGGAGGAGGAAGAGGAAGAGGAGGAGGGGAGGAGAAGGTGGCTGCCTGAAGAAAATACCCCATACAAGCCCAAGCCACACATTGTATGGGAGTTTTTTTCACTCCCAGAGGGCAAGAAAAAAGTGAATGCGGCCAAGGTAACTTGCCTAATCTGCAATGAAGAACTCTCAAGGGGCAACCCAAACAAAAAATATTCCTTTGGTAACTATACCATGATTCGACATATGACCCGTAAGCACCCTAACAACTATTCTCGTGCAGAGCTCAGGGAACTGGCCAGTAACCTCCCCCAGTCTTCAAGGACTACCTCCCAAAGAAACGAACCCACTTCATCGGAACCAGAAACATCAGAGATGATGCCTTGTATTCAGCCAAGATTTGCTGATTTTAAAATCACTTGTTCTGCATGTGGCAAGCTTATCGCCTATAGTGAAAAAAGCGTAAAGCTCATCGTCCTTGCAGGTGATAATCACAAGTGCCCCAAAAAGATGTAATTTTTTGGGTTTTTTGTTTTTTTGCTCCAGTTGAGTCAGTTTCAATTCCCTTTTTTTGTTTCTCCCCCTAAAAAAATACAAAAAAAATATAAAACTGTTTTGAAAAGCCAAAAAAAGTACAAAACGTTCAAAAAACACAAAAAGAAATAAAACAACAAAAAGGAGAAAAAAAAAGTTCTTTTTAGAACTACCTCCAATTTCTAAAAAAAGGCTTCATTTTTTAAAAACTCTGTCATCTTTTTTCCTCATAGTACGCTCCCCGGGCAGCTCCCCGGTGCGCGTACCGGGCGCTCCCCCCGCGCAAAACGAAAAAAAAAAAATATTTTAAATGCCCCGCGGGGCCCTTTTATAGCCCCCACATCAAACCTAGGGGGTCAAAGGGGGTCTATCCCTGACGCCTTATGGTCATTTCCCCCTTTGTTTTAGCCACCTCTTGTGTCTCGATTTGACCGAGACACAAGATGGCGGCCGCTCCGGACTGTTTCGAATGTTTACAGACACCCGAGAGCCAATCAGCTTTCCTTGCGCACCTCGCGTGGCACGCCCGGAGCGCTCCCCGGGGCGCTGCTATAGATATATATATTTTTTTAAACCTAAATTTCTCAAAATCCACTGGAGCACATATCTTGAGACATAGCAAAGGCACATCGGGCTACCAGTCCCTACAATTTTGCCAAATTTGGTGGAAATCCATTCAGCCGTTCGGGCTAAAAGTGAAATCGACCGCCCTATGGAAATTAACATGGGGAAAATGTGTTTTGGGACCCCCCTTTTATCTCTTCCCCCACTTGACGAATCCCCCCCAAACTTTCAGGGAAGGACCGGAACGCCGCGAGGCCATTTTGAGGAAATTTTCAGTCAGATTCGTTAACCGGCGCCAAAGGTATTCCAAATAGAATTTTGAGATTTAACATTGAAAAAAATCCTAACTATAACTACTTACTGGCGACTGCCAGTAGGTAATATATATATATATATATATATATATATATATATATATATATATATATATATATATATATATATATATATATATATATATATATATATATATATATATAAGTATATGTATATATATATGTATATATATGTATATGTATATATGTATTTGTATATATATATATATATATATATATATATATATATATATATATGTATATATATATATGTATGTATATATGTATATGTATATATGTATATATATATATATATGTATATATATATATATATATATATGTATATGTATATATATATATATATATATATATATATATATATATATATATATATATATATATATATATATATATATATATATATATATATATATATATATATATATATATATAAAGCACAATTCAATCAACTCCAAACTTGGCATGGAGGAGCAAAGGCTTATTGATTATGAATGAATATAAATACTTGAAAATTGATTGTCCAATGAACCCCGTTATTTACTTCATCCCTAAAGTCCATAAAAGCTGCCAACAACCCCCTGGTCGACCGATCATTTCTGTCCATAACAGTATTTTGGAAAATGTAAGCAGGTACATTGATTATTTCTTACAGGAGCATGCTAGATCATTGCCCTCTTTTGTTTTAGACACTGGTTTCCGATTTCAAATGGGAACCAGGCTTCTTATTGGTGTTGCTCGATGTCACGTCCTTATACACAAGTTTTTTTCATATGGACGAGACTAGAGCAGTTCAACACTTTCTGAACAAGAGACCCAGATACCTGCAAGAACATTCCAAAATGATTGTTTCAATGATTGAGATGTGCCTAGAGAACAATGTGTTTCTATTCTCTAATCAGTTATTTTTGCAGACCAGAGGAGGGCTATGGGGGCCTGCTTCTCCCCCAGTTATGCCTGTCTCCACATGGGCTACTGGGAGGAGCAGGTCCCCTTACCCAACTTCCATACCACCATGAATACTAAAGTAAAAACTTGGTTGAGGTATATTGATGACCTCTTCCTTGTTTGGGATGGGTCTGAATTGGAAGCTGCAGATTTCATTTGTCAACTGAATAACAACAACTTAAATCTAAAGTTTATTAGCAGCATTAGTGTGAATTCCATTGTCTTCTTGGATGTGGAAATCTATGTGGAAAATGGCCAATTAGAAACAAGGCTCTACCATAAACCTACGGCAGGCAACACTGTGTTGCATGATGCCAGCCACCATCCGGCCCACTTGATAAGAAGCATCCCTATGGGGAGATGCTTCGGATCAGGAGAATTTGCAGCAACAACACGGAATGCCTGGATGCCCAAAGAGAATGTAAAATCAGATTCCTAGATAGAGGTTATTCGATAAAAACTATCAACAACGCGATCACTAAAGCTAATAAATGTGATAGATCGCATCTATTGGCCCCCCCTAATGACAGTCCTTGTGTTTCCAAAAAAACTGTTGCCGGTGAGACACATCTGATTATAAGTTATAGCAACCAACATCAGGCTACACGCAAAATTATAAAGAATAACTGGCCTCTTGTCACTAGTGATTCAGTCGTAGGAAGTATGTTCTCAAAGGCTCCCTGCATTACCCACAAAAAAGCACGGTCTATGCAGGATAGTCTGGTCTTGAGCAGCCCTGAAGTAGTCACGGGCTCGTGGCTTGATGCTAGTAAGGGCTTTTTGAGATGCTCGACCTGCAAAGCCTGCAAAAACGGTGTGAGTAGATCTGAGTATTTGATTCCTCTTTCTCCCAATCCCATCAAAATTAGAGGCAAACTCAATTGCAAGTCTGAATATGCTGTATATGTCCTAAAATAACCCTGTGGTCTTAGATACGTAGGGAGCACTAGACCACAGGTATATAACTGGATCTTGCAGCATCTTAGGGCTATCACAAATGCAGACCCATCTTACCCAGTAGCTAGGCATTTTGAGAAAGTACATGGCAAAGATGCCTCTGGGCTACTGTACTTCGTGATTGATACCGTCCCGCCACAGAGAAGGGGCGGAGATAGAGAATCTCTTTAAAGGAAACTAGAGACCAGACATATCATATTACTTGATACTAAAATCCCTAATGGATTGAATACTAGCGAGGACTCTCACACCTATCTGTAAATTGCAAGTTTATTTATGTCCTGCATTATGGGATCATTACAACCTTGAAGCTATGAGTTTCAACGCCCATGAACTAACCCCTCTGTCCTCCACATGAATTTAAAAACATGACAAATTGTCATTAGTACATTGTTTTTATGGATTCTTCACTGGTAGCACTATGAATTTTTTGAACCGTTACGAATATGCACTTTAATGTAATTGCCACATGCTAAAATTTGCACAAACAACATCCTTAGCCCACTTGGGCATTATTTTCAACCATTTCCTCTATATATGCTAGCAAACATTTCTAGTTAATGGAGGTACTCAATATGTACACATGTTGCTGTTGCAAACAGCATACGGTTGAATATTAGTTACATTAAATTACTTGGATGTTCTAGTTAAGTCATGACAATGTAATGGGGATATTTATATTTTAAAACATTTTATATATTTATATGTTTTATAATTATGTTCCAAATTGTCAATGTCTTTTAACCAGAATTTTGTGCAATAATATTCAGAGATTGTTATATTTATATATTTATATATTTATATACATCAAGTGAAATAGTACATTCCTTCTCTGTATAAAGCGTGTTTGCACATTATGTGTCAATTGTGTATAGTAACTTTACTATGTCTATGCTGTAACGGCTCACTTGCACTTTTAAAAGGGTATGCCAGCCCCCATGACGATGTCATGTGATCAAGGCTTCGTTAAGCCAAAAAGCGTCATGGCAGTTTGGTGTTGGGCTTTTGAATAAATAATTTGAACCAAATTTCGGGTCTCGCTTCGTCTGTTTTGGCTATCCTTGCTGAATTGGGACGTCTACATACCGCATATATATATGTATATATATATATTCAATGAAAAAACCATAGGTTATAGGCCATATATAGTTAGGAATTAGCATTTACAAAACCTTATTTTACTCGCATAAAACCATTGAAATTCCATATATAGTTAGAAGCGCTAACTATATATCGCGCACCCGCAATCCACTGCTGATGATGTCACATATTACATCATTCATGACATGGTCAGTGACATCACTGATGACATCACTGATGACATCTCAAATGACATCACTGATGACATCACTGATCACAACATCCAGTGATTGTATGTGTCTGTAAAGTTTAAATATGTTTCACATATTGAAGAATGAGTGGATGTATAAGTGTCTGGATGAAGAATTTAGTAGGTGCATGACTGACTGTATGAGTGAGTGATTAAATGTGTCTCACTGAGTACATGGGTTAGTGACTAAACTGTCTTAATTCGTGCATCAGTATGTTTGTTGTTGTGTAAGCTGCTGCATGTGTTGATCAGTAGCTATAAGAGTGGCCATATGGGTTATTGATTGGTTGCCCAAGTATTTGAATGGGAGGCTGAGTGTGTGTGTGGGTGGCTGGGAGGTGCGTGACTCTGTGCATAGATGTGTAAGCAGTTGATTCACTAGGAGTATGAGTTCAAGAGTGCATGTGGAAACAGCTATATGGGCGGTTGACTGTGCATGGGTGTGTTGGTGAGTGAATGGATTTCTCATTGCTACATGTGCAAGTAAGTACGTATGTAAAACACAATACATGTGAGAGTTGAGATATATAAATAACTGAACATAAGAGCCAGTGAATGTGTGAGTGGCTGTATCGATCACTGTGAGCTTGTATCAGGGATTATATAAGAGAGTAAATATGTGTTATTATATGTTTGAATAAGTAAGATGTGTATAACTGTATAGTTGAGGAAATGGAGGTGTGATTGATTCTTTGCATGACTGACTAGGTGTGTGAGTAACTCCATGGATGACTGACAGTCTGTGAGTGTCTGTTTATACTGAGTGTATGTAAGGTTATATTAGAGTCTGAAGAGGTTCATTGTATTATCACATGAGTGATGTGATCAGTGATGACAAATGAGATGTCATCAGTGATGTCATTTGAGTTGTCATCAGTGATGTCATCAGTGATGTCATTTGAGATGTCATCATTGATATCATTTGAGTTGTCATCAGTGATGTCATTTGAGATGTCATCAGTGATGTCATCAGTGATGTCACTGACCATGTCATGAATGATGTAATATGTGACATCATCAGCAGTGGATTGCGGGTGCGCGATATATAGTTAGCGCTTCTAACTATATATGGAATTTCAATGGTTTTATGCGAGTAAAATAAGGTTTTGTAAATGCTAATTCCTAACTATATATGGCCTATAACCTATGGTTTTTTCATTGAATTTTCAAGGTTTTGTAAATGCAAATTCCTAACTATATATCCACTATAACCTATGGTTTTTTCTGTGAATTTCATTGGTTTTTTAATAGCAAATATGAAAAGCTTTAAAATGTCAAGTACGTGATAGATAAAAACATTTTCGTATTTATGCACGCTGATGTGCTTTGAACGCTGCACCCCCCCCCCCTCCCCTCTTTTGCCTTAGTAGTACTCTCTCTTTGCAGATACTGAAGGGTAGTTAACGCAGGCCTTTACCCCCGTTGTAATCCGTCGTGCCTCCTTGTCTCTCCATTTGATTGATTGTTGTCCAAGCATTTACTGTTTTAGAATTGGTTCTCTTTGGATCATTCTCTATTTACAAACAAGCACAAAGTCGCAATACTCTGTTTAGTCTTTGCAGATAGTGAAAAATCGTGTAAAAAAATAAAAGTAATCGAGCAAAATCAGTAGGCCACTAATTGGATCTCTTTTTGACCTCGCTAAAATAGAAATATTAGGAACAACCCTTCTTGAGAAATACGAAAATAGTGAGATGAACTGAGCTCCACACCATGAGGGCTGCAAGACAGCTCGGCTCCATCACCCATCCCGCACAAAATAACGACAAACCCTATGCAAATATTAAAAATATAGACAACACACCAGCAAAGAAACAGGGTAAAACATTTTATTAAAAAACTATTTACATAACGTTGGTTTATAAGATGATGTCAGTAGTGGACCGATGTGTGAATAGATCGAAAACAGCACAAGGCTCCAAGATCCGGATAGCAAGCTCCTGGATGTTGGGTGCCATAGTTTAGAGTTCTGAATTTCAGCCTTTTTCAATGCCTGTGCTTTGTTGAATCAAAATGGCGGCTTGACACAAAGCTGACTCAAGCGTTGTTACTGATGCTATGCAGACCAAAACTGGTTTTCAGTTTGTACATTTTTCTAGATTTTTCAATCCAAGTTTGGTTGACTTTGTAGAACGATGGCTTCAGATTTTCAACATACGGTGTGGTGGCGCTGACTGGGAGGCGGCGCTTCGCTCCTGCCCCCTCCCCAAGTAAGATTTTCATACGTGAAAGTACGTTAATGGTTTTGGTCCCTGAGATGCTTCGATGTCACTACCATTCTCAAATAGCATAAGTTCTGGATGTTGGGTGCCATAGTTAAGAGTTCTGAGCAGTGCTTGTAACACTGTCTGAAGCTTATTTCCACCTACTGCAGCTTCACTATTCTCAAAGTAAGTGAGTGTCGTTTGTGGACCTGACTGCATTAGAAAACAATGTGATATGTTACCTTCCTAAACAGCTTGACGGAGGCCCCTGAGGGGCGGTGTGATGGCCATGGACTCGGAGAAGACGCTTGGCTCCGACACCCTCCCCAAGTCTTATAGCACTGGTGTAGCCTGAGATCGCCCCCGACATAGGCGGCCGGCTCCCGGGGTCCGGCGGAACTTTTTGCCTTTTGATGACTCTTCAATTCTGGACCTTGTCCCACAATCCGTTTGACCTGAAGACAAGCTGTAGTGGGGCGCCCCTTTATCGTTTTAGTTGCCATTCCGCCCGCTTTTGCTACACTGTGCCTCTTCCGCCATTCAGCTGTTTACCGCCCGCTCTTGCGACTACAGCGTCTCGCTCACCATGTAGTTGAGATGCGCCCGCTCTTGCGGTGCAGCGATAGGCGGCTGCCACAGGACTCTCAAAATGGCGGCCGGCTCTTCGGTTTTGGGCCTGGTCCACTAAAATGGCCCTGGGACACCTTGGAACTCGGACGCTTGTCTGCTAGGGCTTGGGTCCCATTCTCGAAAAGCGTCCCCTCAGCCGTGAAGATTCTACAAAAGTCTTGGGGGCCTCCGACTCCCGCAGGCTTCTGGTGGGGAGCGGCTGCCATGATTGCTCGTGGAATAGCCACGACGGAGCTACGAGATTGTAGTGGTCTCATGCTGACGCAAGCTTTAGTCTGAAACATCCAGAAACACTGTAGACTACCAATTCGATCAGTTCCGGTAGCGCCCCAACATGACCCGGAAGAGAAGAACTTGCCCTCCCCTCTTTGACTGATGGTTCTTGTTGCCTGTCCCCTCTGTTGTCATTTAACAGAACTTTTTGGACTGCTGAAAGGGGTTGTGTTCTGAACGCTGGTTGGTGGAGACATTTAGACTATATTCTTGACCTACGTTGTCGCGTAATGCGTTTTATGACACGCCGCGTTAGCGCACCCGGAAGTGATCCGAGGCGCGGCGCGCAGCGCGTAACGTAAGCATAACAGGTCATGTGACTTGTTAATAAAACTTTTCATTGGTTCATTTTACTTTTGTTAATTTAATGATGAAAAGCTTGGTCATATGACCTAAAAATTACGCTTTTTATTATTTTCGAACAATATTTTTTTTTCAAACATATGTTATAATATTCCAGGCTAATGTACTTTCCCGGAAAATTTACAACTGTCTTGCAAGTAAAATATATTCCTTTTTCGAGAAAAAGGGCGTTTCTTCCTTCCATGACGGAGCCGTTGAGTAAAAGAGATTCGGCCTGCTGTCTTAGTCGCCGATACGCCTGATTATCAGATTCTTATCGATCACTTTATGTTGCAGACATGAAAAACACAACTGCCCTTGACCATTTATCTTTACTGCGTTCCTACATATTATACCTTTTATCCGTCATGTAATTGGACTGCTTTATTTCACTTGCCTTTTACTGATTCGAAAACAGTCACTAAAAGTAAAAACTTTACAAATGAAAATACTACTACCGTGTTTTGTTTTAAAAACCTTTATTGTGAAAATGTCAGTATACAAATACGGGCCTATAACCACGTGGGCCGGCCACGGAGCAAACTGAAATCGTATATGATGAGGAGACATTTACACTGTAGAAGAACGTAACGAGCGGGCCATTAGGTGACAAGAACAAAGGTGTCTAACAGTTGCGGAATCGGTGGACGTACATTTTGTAATTAAAATACGACAGGGCCACTTACAATAACATTTTCTAGATATACATTTGCGGGCAAAGAGTTACGAGTCCCATTTATACCGGCGCCATTTTGGGCGAGGCCGGGCAGGTCCAAGATATAGTCAAAATGTCTCCACCAACCATCGGCCAGACCAGAACCCCTTTCGGCCCTTTATGCTACAAGATGGTGTCTTCCATTCAGAAAATATTGGTGGCAGCATTTTGAAAGGAAACAGAAACAGCCGTTCTCCTAGTGAGTTTCACATTGTTACATTTAGGAAGAATGTTGAAGAGTAGTATGTGGAAAATCTGAAGCCATTTTTCTACAAACTCTCAATCAGACTTGGATGGAAAAAAAAAACCTGAAGAATGTACAAACTGAAAACCAATTTTTGTCTGTATAGCACCAACAGTAACGCTTGAGTCAGCTTTGTGTCAAGCCGCCATTTTCATTCAATCAATAGCGTCCCCCTGCACACATTCAGGGACCTGGTTGTGTCTTCAGATGAAACGCATTGTAGGAAAAGAAGCAGAAAGGAAAAGGAAAAAAGTTCCGCCGGACCTAGTGAAGCTGCAGCAGGTGCAAATAAGCTTCAGACAGTCTTACAAGCACTGCTCAGAACTCTCAACTGAGGCACTCAACATCCAGGACTTGCCATTCGGATCTTGGCGCCTTGTATTTTTGTTTTGTTTTTGATGGAGGGGAAACAACAAAAAACACGCATTGAAAAAGGCTCAACAGTGCAGGGCGCCTTGTGCTGGTTCCGACCTATTCACACATCGGTCCACTACTGACATCACCTCATAAACCAACGGGGCACCCCACGCCGACTTTCGGCGCAGCATTGTAGGATGGCCACACCAGTGCGGCAATTTGCTGGACACCACCTCGGTGCCATCCAGATCTCGGCGCGTTCATTCAATCAATAGCGTCCCCCTGCACACATTCAGGGACCTGGTCGTGTCTTCAGATGAAACGCATTGTAGGAAAAGAAGCAGAAAGGAAAAGGCAAAAAGTTCCGCCGGACCTAGTGAAGCTGCAGCAGGTGCAAATAAGCTTCAGACAGTCCTACAAGCACTGCTCAGAAATCTCAACTGAGGCACTCAACATCCAGGACTTGCCATTCGGATCTTGGCGCCTTGTGCTGGTTCCGACCTATTCACACATCAGTCCACTACTGACATCACCTCATAAGCCAACGGGGCACCCCACGCCGACTTTCGGCGCAGCATTGTAGGATGGCCACACCAGTGCAGCCACTTGCTGGACACCACCTCGGCGCCATCCGGATCTCGGCGCGTTCGAGTCACTGTACCGCAACAGTGACCGCAATTCAGCTGGACACGCCGTCTTTCGGCGCAGCATTGTAGGATGGCCACACCAGTGCGGCAATTTGCTGGACACCACCTCGGTGCCATCCGGATCTCGGCGCGTTCGAGTCACTGTACCGCAACAGTGACCGCAATTCAGCTGGACACGCCGTCTTTCGGCGCAGCATTGTAGGATGGCCACACCAGTGCGGCAATTTGCTGGACACCACCTCGGTACCATCCGGATCTCGGCCCGTTGTGCTGCCTTCGGCCTATTCGCACATCGGTCCGCTACTGACGCCGCCTCACGTGCCAACGGATTTTCTACGCTTTTTGTAGCCCTATGTCGCATAACAGGTCATGTGACTTGTTTATAAAACTTTTCATTGGTTCATTTTACTTTTGGTTTCCTAAAGATGGAAGGCTTGGTCATATGACCTAAATATAACACTTTTCATTGGTTTAGAACATTTTTTTTTCCCAAACGATGAAAGCCCCACCTTGTTTCTGGATCATTCAGACTGAAGCTGGCGTCAGCATGAGAGCACCACCATCTCGTGGCTCCGTCGTGGTCATTCCGCGAGCAATCATGGCAGCCGCTCCCCACCGGAAGCCTGCGGGAGTCGGGGGCCCCCAAGACTTTTATACAATCTTCACGGCTGAGCGGACGCTTTTCGAGAATGGGACCCAAGCCCTAGCAGACAAGCGTCCGAGTTCCAAGGTGTCCCAGGGCCATTTTAGTGGACCAGGCCCAAAACCGAGGAGCTGTCCGCCATTTTAAGAGCCATGTGGCAGCCGCCTATCGCTGCACTGCAAGAGTGGGAGCAACTCAACAACATGGTGAGCGAGACGCTGTGGCCGCAAGAGCGAGCGCAACTCAGCTAGATGGCCGCCACCTGGGGAGGCCCGTTCACGCCGGCTCCCCCACGCCCCCCCCCCGAGCCGCCGCACGCCAATTTTCGGAGCAGCATTGTAGGATACCAAAACCAGTGCGGCAGTTTACTGGACATCACCTGGGTGCCTGTCGTACATGTTGTGTCAGCCATGTGACACTGGACACAAACCGCTACTGACGAGGCCTCCCCCCGCACCACCCGGGACGCCCCACGCTGTTTTTCTGTGCTGCATTGTAGGATCCCTAAACCAGTGCGGCACCCAGGCGACATCACCTGGGTGCCGTCCAGAACTCTGCACGTTGTGCTGCCTTGGGACTATTCGCACAACAGACCGCTACTGACAAGGCCTCCCCCCGCCCCACCCGGGACGCCCCACGCCAATTTTCGGAGCAGCATTGTAGGATCCCTAAACCAGTGCGGCACCCAGGCGACATCACCTGGGTGCCGTCCAGAACTCTGCACGTTGTGCTGCCTTGGGACTATTCGCACAAAAGACAGCTTCTAACCATTGTTGCTTTTTGTGTTGAGAAATGTTTAAATGTTTTTAGTTTTTGTTCCGTTTGTTAAAGTTAGTAGTTAATAAAGTTTTATAACCTTACTTTGTTGGAGTGTTATCTATTTTTTTAAAAACGGGTGAATGGGGCCTTGAATCGGGTTATTGTCATGTGTGGGCTTTGGTAGTGTGCTGCTGCAGGATCGGACATTTCAAACTCAAATGCACGTTCTTTTTCTTACCTTTCCGAAGCATGGAGCGCAATAGCAGGCAGAGAAAGGGTGATGCACGTGTTGAACACTACCTGACCTGGCAAGTTGCTGGCAGTGCCCCCCCGCCCGCTCCTGAAAGAGGGCACACACACACCGCCGCCCCGAGTACTTCACAAATCTTTAAAAGACCATGCGCTTGTTCATGAGGCTTAAATGGTTTATCACCTCTTCTAGAACCCCTGCATCGACCCTCTGACGTTTCATGGAAAAATTACCATGTAACACAATACCAAGCCCTGTCAGCTGAAACCCCCAAGGAATCGTGGGGCATATTATCAAGGGGGTTTATCTCCGCTTTTTTGGCTTTAAAAACCATGAAAGCGGAGATAAAATTATTTCCCTATTATCAAGCTGTCGCTAACACCAGTTAGTGACAGCTAAAAGGAGATAGCGACCATCTTGGGCCCCGCTTTGCATGTCAGTGATACTTATCACTAATGACATGCAAAGTGGCGTGCCAAGATGTTAGCGACTGGAAACAGTCCCTAACATCGCTACCTTCTATTACCAACTTTTGGAGATATTCGCGCTAAGCGCGAATATCTCCAAAATCTTACACCTGCCCTGAGCAGTTCTTAGCCATGTTATCCAATGGGAGGTGGATAACATGGCTAAGAGCATTAGGTCGATAATACATGAATATCGCTGACTTTTCTGCGATAATAGCAAGGTTTATCTGCGATAAAAATCGCCGATGTGCGGCGATAATGTTTGTCTCTAAACAAGTTAGAGACAAAAATTATCGCTAGTTGTTCGTAATATGCCCCCGGGTTTTTGTTTGCAGAAATCGGGAGGCGGGAGACTAGCACTGAAATCAGTACTCACACGCCTGAATCAGGAGGATTGGCATGTCTGAATTCTCTACAGCTGGGGCCATAAACTACATCCGCAGGGTTAGGTGATAGCCTGGAACCAGCCTGGCATCTAAAATGGCTGCCGTGCACGACAAAATTGTGGCATTCGAAAAAAGGCAAGATGGCGCAGCCGCTGGAAGAGATGTATCAACATATATCAGCCTCCTCAGCCACCCTCAGGAAACATAGGGGATTAGGATATGTCTCCCGCACCCCCTTATACCTAGTACTTTAATTAACGAAGCACAAAATGGCGAATTCCCGTTTCGCTACCAGTTTGCGGCCCAGTTCGCGGCCCGTGAAGCGCTTCTACCGTGAAAAATCATTTTTTTTTTATTTTCCCCACGGGACCCTTTAATAACCCCAACAACATTCCTAGGGGGTCAAGAGGGGGATACCTTGCCCCCTTTCATTAAATTCCCCCTTAGTTTTTCACCTTTTCTTCTCTCTCGATCCTACCGAGAGACAAGATGGCGGCCGCTCCGGACTGTCACGCAGCAAAAAAAAAAAAAAAGCTCACGCACAGCCGCTGGAAGAGATGTATCAACATATATCAGCCTCCTCACCCACCCTCAGGAAACATAGGGGATTAGGATACGTCTCCCGCACCCACTTATAACTAGTAATTTAATTTACGAAGCACAAAATGGCGAATTCCCGTTTCGCTACCAGTTCGCGGCCGCGCTTCTACCGTGAAAAAACATTTTTTTTTTATTTTCCCCACGGGACCCTTTAATAACCCCAACAACATTCCTAGGGGGTCAAGAGGGGGATACCTTGCCCCCTTTCATTAAATTCCCCCTTCGTTTTCCACCTCTTCTTCTCTCTCGATCCTACCGAGAGACAAGATGGCGTCCGCTCCGGACTGTTTAGAATGTTGACAGACACCGGAGAGCCAATCAGCTTTCTGCGCGCAAAGTTCCGATAAGCGAAAAGTAAGCGGACCGGATCGCTGCCCAGAGCGCTGTTACAGATATATATCTTGGTTTGAACGTTAATTTCTCAAAAACTACTGGAGCACATATATTGAGACCTAGCAAAGGCACATCGGGCTAACAGTCCCTACAATTTTGCCAAGTTTCGTGCAAATCCATTCAGCCGTTCGTGCTAAAAGTGAGTCCAACCGCCCTATGGAAAAATGAATGGGAAAAACGCGTTTTGGGACCCCCCTTTTTTCTCAGCCCCCCCTTGACGAAACCCCACCAAATTTTCAGGGGCTGCTCAGAAACAAAATGTGCCATTTTCCTGATTCCGGCCGATTCCGTCCACAAATGCCAAAGTTATTAGACATAGAATTTTCAAAAGTCCCATAGGGAAAAAAATTCTAACTATATATACCTACTGGCGATAGCCAGTAGGTAATATATATATATATATATATATATATATATATATATATATATATATATATATATATATATATATATATATATATATATATATATATATATATATATATATATATATATATATATATATATATATCCAGCTCAAGTCCCTGCAAGGACTTTTTATCTAAACTTGGTAAAATCAAATGGGATCCTAGCTACAGGATGCTAGTATTAGATATAGCAAGCCTGTATACATGCATCAGCCACGAGAAAGGCATCAAAGCAGTGGAACATTATTTAAAAAAACGACAACTGAGGTTTTTGGAGCACAATCAGATGCTGGCAATCTTTGTAGAATTTTGTTTAACACACAATATTTTCTTATTTGAGGACGTCTATTACAGACAAGTGTCTGGAACTGCGATGGGTACCTGCTTTGCCCCCAGCTACGCGAATCTATTCGTTGGCTGGTGGGAGGAGCAGGTACCCAGGTCGCTGGAGGTGAACGGTGAAAAGGGCTGTGTAATCAAGTGGTGTCGTTACATTGACGACTTGTTTATAATTTGGCAAGGATCGGAACACACCGCAAAGGCCTACATTGACGTCCTCAACATGAATGATATGAATCTGAAGTTCAGTGGCTCCATAAGCAATACTTGCATAGAATATTTGGATTTAAAAGTATTCATTGTAGATAACAGCATAGAGACAGCACTTTTCCGCAAAAGTACAGTGGGTAACTCAGTATTATACGCCACCAGCAATCATCCAACGGCGTTAATACAAAGTATACCCTATGGAGAGCTACTCAGGCTCAGGCGTAATAGCTCCAGAGATTCAGACTTTAAGATCGCAGCATCAGCATGCATCAGTAGATTTCTAAAAAGAGGATATGCAATGCCAACGTTACAAAGTGCATTTCAAAAGGTCAATGCATTAAAGAGATCCAACCTACTGATCGATAAAGACCATTCTTCCGTGGATAAAAAGAACGAACAGGGAAAATTCCGGCTGGTAACCCCTTATTCGGCGGAAGCAAATGATCTGAAACGCATGCTCAGAAAGAATTGGCATATTTTAAAAACTGACAGTTGTATCAAGGATGATATCCCCGAGTACCCCTTGGTAACATTTAAGAAATCAAGATCTCTTAAAGACATGTTAGTCCAAAGTCACCTAAAGAAAATCGAAAGGAAATCCAATACATTGGCAGATCTAAAGGGCTTCCACCCATGCCATCATTGCAAAGCGTGTGCGCACAGTAAAAGGGTCAAAACCTATGAGATTCCGAACACTGGAATAGTGAAAACGATCAACAAATACCTCACATGCAATACTTCCTATGCAGTATACTGTCTTAAATGCCCGTGTGGACTAATGTATATCGGGAGCACGATTAAACCCTTGAAATTAAGGATTTTAGAACACTTGAGAGCAATTGACAAAAATGATCAGTCATATCCTGTTGCCCGACACTTTCAGCACAAACATTCAAGCAAAAGACACAAATTGCAGTATTTCGGATTAGATCATATACCGGAAAATCCCAGGGGTGGTGACAGACTGCATAGTTTGAGGAGACTTGAGTCTCGATATATCATCGATTTAATGACCAAACATCCAAATGGTTTAAATGCAGGGGAGGAATTGGCTTCTCATATAAGTCACTAAAGGGAATAAGTCACTTGAAAATGTACAACCTATAAATGACCCTGAACTGTATTTCTGTATGAATGCCGCAGAATACCAAAGCAGACTAATTGGCATATGATGTTCAAAATGTACGAAGAATTAACATGAGAAATATCATTCCAAGTCAGGTACTAGGAAGAAATGATAATGTCGTGAGGATATAAATAATTTGTGCAGCTACTGAAGGAAAATTAGAAGTCAACTCTAACGGTTTATGTATTATTTTTTCGTTTAAACTTTGCTCTTTTGTAGAACTTCCACAGTGTTAATTTTGAAATTATGAAATGATAATGATATTTACAGTTTAGTAATGGGACGGAACAAAAATGAATCAAGGGTGACTTGCTGATCCACGGCGATATGTCTTCTACTCGTCACTTGTTGTGCTATAGTACAATGGTTTGTAATTTATTGACAAAGTGATTTAAAAGGCAGGAGTTATGCCGCTTTAATATGGCTGACAGATTGCCAGTAAGGTGAGATCCTTATGCCGATACACGGCGAGATATCATGAAATGCGAGAGTAATTTTTGTGCAATTCATGTTTTCGATTTATTTAAATCACGGTTGTCAGTAAATATGTTCGAAATTATCGTGAGCACTTACTGGGGCTAAATGAAGTAGGAAAGCCTTTACATTGTACATTAATTCACAACGTGCCGTATATTGTGAACAACTTCCAATATGGTGTAATGATTTTTAGTCCCTTGTTTGTTTCGCCCTTTTATCACGAGTGCACGCTGTTAAAAACATGGCGCCCACCATCAATGTTTGTAACATTGAGGAAGGCGGAGCGCCGAAACGCGTCTGTTGCGAACTTAAAATAAACTAACCAAAAACGACCCCCGGAGTGCGTGGTTTCTTTTGCGAAAACTGGTGGAAACTGTGAGCTGATGGTGGCAAATGTTGTTTGAGATGTCATCAGTGATGTCATCAGAGATGTCACTGACCATGTCATGAAAGATGTAATATGTGACATCATCAGCAGTGGATTGCGGGTGCGCGAAATATAGTTAGTACAACTAACTATATAGGAGCAATTTCAATGGTTTTTTAAATGCTAATTCCTACCTATATTACGCCTGAAACCTATGGGTTTTTAAGTGAATTTGCAAGGTTTTTTAAATGCTAATTCCTAACTATATAAGGCCTGAAACCTATGGTTTTTTAAGTGAATTTGCAAGGTTTTTTAAATGCTAATTCCTAAATATATAAGGCTTGAAACCTATGGTTTTTCCAGTGAATTTGCAGGGTTTTTAAAAAGCTAATTCCTAACTATATCAAGCGTGAAACCTATATTTTTTTCAATACATTTTAAATGTTTTGTAAATGCTAATTCTATTAGCGGATAACGTTTATATATGTTATTATCTTTCTGGGACCACCTGAGCAGCCATCTTGTTTCTCAGGAGAAGTGAGGCACAAGAGAGCACAAAACAAGAGTGGAAAATGCGAAAAGGATGCAGGGTTGAGACCCCCTGACCCCCTAGCCCTTCTCAGGGGGTCCCAGAAGGACCACCAAGTGCAAAAAATTATTATTTTTTTTTAATCGCGGGGTACGCGCACGGTACGAGTATGGTGCGCGTACCCTGCGATTTTTTTGACATTTTTTTTTGCCCTTCGGGGGCCTTTTGGGACCCCCTGAGAAGGGAGAAGGGCTAGAGGTTTGGGGGGGGTCTACCCTGCCCCTTTTCGTGTTTTCCACTCTTGTTTTGAGCTCTCTTTTGCCTCAGTTCTCCTGAAAAACAAGATGGTGGCCAACACTTCCTGGTTTGGACAGTTTGGAATGTTGACAGTCGACTGCCAGCCAATCAGAAACTCGCTCACGCATGTAAGGGAACGCGCACGTACGCGTACGGTACGCGTACCGTACGCATATGGTGCGTGTACGGTGAGTGCATATAGATACATATTTTGCTCAAATTTAATTTTCTCAACAACTACTGGAGGGATTTTCACCAAATATAGAAAAGGCACTACTGCATACCTGTTCCTACCATTTTGCCAAGTTTGGTGTAATTCCGTTCAGCCATTCGGGCTGTAGCCGTGTCTAAAGGTCCCATAGAAAATGCCATTTGAAAAATTTCAAATTCAATTTTCTCAAGATCTACTGGAGGGATTTTCACCAAACATAGCAAAGGCACATCTGCATACCAGGCCCTACCATTTTGCCAAGTTTGGTGTAATATGGCTGAGATACCCGCCACCCCCTCTCGACGCAATCCCCAAGGATGGGTAAACGGAAACGGTTCTGAACTTTTGGAAGGCGGGAGGGAGTGACCCTCCCGGCCGTATTTATTAAAATATGAAACAAACTCAAAAACATTAAAATAACAGTTTCATATTATGTACAATTTCATTTCCACATTACGATGTTTGGCTAACCTTAACATATTTCTAATACAAAGGTTCTCCTAGCCGAACTAACATCCTACAAAACATTGAACTTGAAATTGTACATCCTAACGTTAAGGGCCAACGGCAAGGTTGTAACCGGTGTCAGATCCCTAAACCAGAGTTTACCCCCCCCCACTTGGGAGGGGCGACCGCACAGAGGCTGTACCTCAAATGCATCTACCAATTTCCCTTGACTTGACGGGGGCCCCAATGAACTCGACGCCATTTAAAGGTCGTCCGAGGACTCGTGTGAGGTGTCTAGAAGGTAGCGTAAAACCCCCTCCCCACCCCACACAACTTACCACATCTGCCGTCGCAGGTGTCCTGGCCCCGGGAAATTCCCTAGGAGGAGCCTTAGCCCCTCCTATCAAGGAAGGGGCCTTGACCGCCTTTCCTTTCCTTTCGGCGGCCCATCCTTAGAAGGGACCGCCTCCCCGTTGAGGGGCCAATGGCCACCTCCCCCGGGCGCTCCCATCCGTAATGGGTGACGCCCCCCCATAGGGATCTTCCAATTACTGCTCACCGATCATGACCTTACCGCCCGACCAAAATAAATACGACAATTAACTAAAACTAAAAAGACAACCATAACTACTTTACTTAAGATTTACTGATCAACACTAGTGAAAACTTTATTCGAAAATATACTCCAGATGATCATTCTCTTTATTACATACACAACTAATACGTTTATCATCACAACCTGCAAAAAAGAAAGTTACCACATCACAACTTTATTCAAAACCACTTGCTGTCTTCAGGGGCTGGTGGGTGGGTCAAAAATGGCTCTTCGTTCCGTCTCGAGCTCACGTGCAGCGGGGAGGTGCAGCTTCAGAGCACAGGAACAAGAGGATGCTTTCTTGGCTTGCTGCTCCTTTTATCCGTCTTCGGGCGGGCGTAAACCCGCCTCCGCCTTCCCCCCCGGGGGCGTGGTCGGCTGCGTCATCGTCTAGGACAACCCACTCCAGGGCGGGAAAAGGCGCGCCCCGGCTACGCCGCTTCGGGCATACCAGCCGAGACTCGCCTCCCGCCCAAGATGGCCTCCCGGGGGGATCGGGGTACTCCACCATACGTTCGGGGGGACCGAATGGTCGCCCCTTTCCATATGGCTGAGATACCCGCCACCCCCTCTCGACGCAATCCCCAAGGATGGGTAAACGGAAACGGTTCTGAACTTTTGGAAGGCGGGAGGGAGTGACCCTCCCGGCCGTATTTATTAAAATATGAAACAAACTCAAAAACATTAAAATAACAGTTTCATATTATGTACAATTTCATTTCCACATTACGATGTTTGGCTAACCTTAACATATTTCTAATACAAAGGTTCTCCTAGCCGAACTAACATCCTACAAAACATTGAACTTGAAATTGTACATCCTAACGTTAAGGGCCAACGGCAAGGTCGTAACCGGTGTCAGATCCCTAAACCAGAGTTTACCCCCCCCCCCACTTGGGAGGGGCGACCGCACAGAGGCTGTACCTCAAATGCATCTACCAATTTCCCTTGACTTGACGGGGGCCCCAATGAACTCGACGCCATTTAAAGGTCGTCCGAGGACTCGTGTGAGGTGTCTAGAAGGTAGCGTAAACCCCCTCCCCACCCCACACAACTTACCACATCTGCCGTCGCAGGTGTCCTGGCCCCGGGAAATTCCCCAGGAGGGGCCTTAGCCCCTCCTATCAAGGAAGGGGCCTTGACCGCCTTTCCTTTCCTTTCGGCGGCCCATCCTTAGAAGGGACCGCCTCCCCGTTGAGGGGCCAATGGCCACCTCCCCCGGGCGCTCCCATCCGTAATGGGTGACGCCCCCCCATAGGGATCTTCCAATTACTGCTCACCGATCATGACCTTACCGCCACAGGCCGGATAGTTGACCGGCTATCCGGACCCCCCACAACAACTCCTACCTAAAGGTCATGTTTTAAACTCTTTAGCCAAGCTATGAGGTCTCCTATGAGTAACTCATTCCCCACCCGGGACAAATGGACCCCATCGCCCAAGTACATACCGTCCCCCTTGATACAACCATGCGGAATAGAATGCAGTACATTTGAACGAAACAATCTACCCAACTTATTATTTACCTTCTTCACTGAGGGATTCAGAGCCGAAACAGAAATCGCCCCCCGCCACACTTTTCGTGGAATCATATGGGACCATGCAATTGTGCACCCTGGAACTCTTCTCGCCAACCAACTTACAGTGGAAAGCATCGCCTCGAGAAGCAGTCGTCTACCAGTGGTCACCAAATCATTACCCCCAAGATGGACTATGATTATAGACGGCGGTGACCTTGTCCGCCCTAACAAACCCTCGAAAAAGGATTGAAACTGGTCAATACAGAGCCCACCCCTTCCGTAGAAGGTCACCCTGTACCCGTATTCCCCAGCAACGTGAATCATGTCACCTGCTTTGAACACGTCCGCGGCACGCCTCACGTATGAGTGGCCCACGACCCACACCACTTTTTCCGCAGCCGGTGATGTTTGACCGCTGGTTCCCAGGTGTCGGGTCGACTGCACAGTCCGCCCCGCCTCGTAAGCTTGCGAAACTGTAAAACCAAACAAAAACAAGAAGCGTGAGTACATGATATCAGCCTCACAACATGTGCAACCGCACATACCTTTTGTAACAATTCGAGGACCAACGCCCCAGTTGTTTCACTTTTTCCACACTCAGACCCCTGGCTGTAGCCTCAGTAGCAGCCCCTATCCGAAAGGAATGGGTCCCAAACTCGCCGGGGTTCAAGCCCGCGGCCGAAATCGCCATTGTAAGCACCAGCTGGAACTGAAACCTCGACAGTGGGGTGGCATCAGCGTGTCTCAACAAGGTCCCCCCCCATGATACCGCCCTCTGCGCTAAATATTCCTCCACGCAAACCACAGGGCACATGGGAGATCCGGGAATCCGATGTATGACTACGCAATCCCCAATCGCACCCTGATCGGTCTTGGACCTGACAAACGAGACAATCATCATCTCCCCCTTAACCTGGATGTGCTCCCGGCACAGTCCTCCCCCCGTATCCTGCTTGTTCTTTGCCACCAGTTCGCTCACTCGCATCGCCCCATGGAATGCTAACGAAAAAGCGGCCCGGAATAACACTGTTTCATACTGGGATGAACATGTCGCAGGGAGTACGGATAACAACAGGGCCAACCTATCCAGACCTATCGGGTGCCTTTCATCTACTCTGCGACCCTCAAGGCGTTGCCACCCACGTAGCGCTTTCTGCACAACGAAAGACGCTGTCGGGTCCTGGATCCCATGAGCCCTTGCCATAAAGGAAATGGCGGCCCGATGCCTCTGGGCCGTAGCTACTGATTTGCCTGCCTGATGTAAAGACAGCAAAAATTTAACGACAAACTCTTCCTGGCCCCAAAGCTCCCCCCTAGCAGCCCCCAAAAAGGACCAATAGGAACGGAACGCCCCTTTATATGCCTTCCTTGTCCTGGGTGCTAAACTCTCTCCCACGAGGTTTTGTAGTTCGGGGCACCGAGAGACCAGAGAGCTTCGGGAAAGGGTGCCGCCACCGGGTCCGCTGTGGGCAGAAAACCCCAGAAGGCCTGCATACGGAAACGAGAAAGCGCATCAGCCGCTTGGTTCAGCACCCCTGGGACATGTCGCGCCCTAAAGAGCACATTCAACTGCATACACAACAATACAATTTCTTTCAGCAGTCTCAGAATCCATTTGCAACGTGCTGCCTGACTATTGATACACTCAACCACGGTCATGTTATCAGACCAGAACACCACAGAGTGATCTCGGAACCCCTCAGGCCATGTTTTTAAGGCCACCAAAATAGGAAAGAGCTCGAGGAAAGCAATGTTACTTGTGAGCCCGCACTCATGCCACCATGTCGGCCATCTCTGAGCCGACCATTGTGTACCGAATATGGCGCCAAAACCTACACTCCCCGCCGAATCTGTCCACAGCCCCAGCTCTTCGGAGGACACCGCCGGCTTGTTCCAGACAATTCGACCATTGAAATCCGCCAGGAACGCCAACCAAATGCGCATGTCCTGACGAATCTCTGCCGAGAGCCTCGTGCGGTGGTGTCCCTCCTTAAGGCCGACCATGGCTTGTGCAATCGAGCGGGAAAAGGGGCGGGCCATTGGGATTACTCTAAGGGCAAAATTCAACTGGCCCACCGTCTGTTGCAATTGATGCAGTGTTACCTTCGTCTCTCGGATACATGTTTGAAGGAATGCCCTGAATTTCAACACCTTTTCTTTGGGCAACCGGAAACAGCCCTCCCCCGAGTCGAGCTCGATCCCCAGAAACTCGAGTGTAGTCGAGGGACCCACAGTCTTACCTGGTGCCAATGGCACGCCAAAGTGATTCATTAAGACACAAAACTCTTTTAAGGCCTGCCCACATTCTGGATCCCCGGCTGCCCCCAGGAACAGAAAGTCATCGAGATAATGCATCACATGCTGAAAACCCGTCTTTCTTGTGAATACCCATTGCAAAAAACAACTGAACTTCTCAAAATAAGCACACGATATGGAGCAACCCATTGGCATACATTTATCCATGTAATAGCGGCCCTGAAACATGAAACCAAGGAGACGCTGATCGTCTGGGTGTACCGGGAGCAACCGGAACGCTGACTCGATGTCTGATTTGGCCATCAGCGCTCCGGGCCCCAGGCGATTCAACATGGCGACGGCCTCATCGAAAGATGCGTACCGCACCGAACACACTTCCGGGTCTAACGCATCATTCACGGAAAGACCTCGTGGGGCTGACAAATTATGTATCAGCCTAAACTCACCCGGGTCCTTCTTGGGGACCACCCCTAAGGGGGAACAAACAAAGTTAGCAACCGGTGGAACATCGAATGGACCGGCAACCCGCCCTCGAGTCACCTCTTTCCCAATCTTTACCTGTACCACCTCCGTATGCTGCAGGACCGACATTTGGTTCTTACAACTTGTTTTACCCTGAAAATCCCCCACTGGAATGCGAAAACCATACAAAAAAACCGTCTCGCAACACCCCAGCGGAGACATGATCCGGGTATTCATTGAGCCAAGGAATCATTGCCATGGTATCAACCGGGGTAGGTAAAGGCGCCCCTCGGACTCTTTCAGACCTGTTTGGCGCTTCCCCTACCACCGTTATCACCCGTTTTGGCTCTGCACATGGTCTCGGGATGAGAGGACTGTCCACACCCCCCACATTCGTGTCTAAACTTGCATGACCCCTGAGGCCTAGTACATTTTCCCCTGTTAAAATTCCAACAAATCCCCTTTTTACCTGAGTTGCCACTCGACTTCGAGTGATGCTCGTTACCTGCACCCGTCCGAAAGGGTGTCCCAGAGGTTTGGCGGGAAGACTCACCACCGCTACCCCCCAACAATGGTACCTTTAACATGCCTGAATTCTCCATTTTCTGCCAGGAAATGGAGTCATAACAATCCCAAGTTAGAGCTGGGTCGTGTTCCTTGGCCTTCCTAAAAACATTGTCATAGCAGAACCACTGATTGCCCTCGTACGCTACAGAATACTCCATAATACGAGTCTGATAAATAGGCAACTCTGTCAACAATTCAGGCCTTCGCTCACCCATAATGGAGGTAAAAATGCCAAACGCTCTGCCCCATGTACCAATGTTCTCGTCGACTTTAAAGGCGGCCATTTTTGCGCGCCAAACACTTGGATGCATTAGCTCCTTTTGGGCCTTCACATGCTCGATCTCGTAATGATCAGTAAGCAAAGAAAACATGTTAACATACTTATCGGCCCAAATTTTTTCCTTAATTTCGAGTGGAACATGCTGGGCCACTTTCTCCCTTCGTGAGGGAACAGACCCCTCCCCCGCAATCGGCAGTAGCCGCTTACCTGAACTCGGTGCTGTAATTGCTGCCGAACTCGTGCCCGCTGCGGTCTCATCCACCGGAACCTGTGGGGGAACAAAAGATGGTGCCTTCGCGGCCTCTCTAGATTCCCGCAGTTGTCTCAGTACTGCCCTCGCGTCGTCAGCCGTGGTGCCCTCACTCTCTTTTCCCAACCATGCTGCCAGTTGTGCCGCCAACTCGGGAGGCATATCTTCCCCGTTCACGGGGGAGACCTCCTTCGGAACCGGGGTTGGCTCCTCTATCGGTGTATCGGGAACCGGGGCCTCCCCCCCAGGTGCCCCCCTCTTGGACCTCTTGCCTCTCCCGCTAGGGACTACTCCCGGCAATGCTGGTCCGACGATTCGCTTCGGTCCTCCCTCCCCGTTCTTTACCGCCATCTGCTTCTTCAGATCGGCTACCTCCTTTATGAGCATGCGGAGCATCTGATCGGTCCCGACCCGCTTTCCGACCTTCTTGCCCGGCATTCTCCAACGAAGATATCTGAAAGAACAAGAACAAAATTACAACGCTCAAAATTGGCTCTTCGTTCCGTCTCGAGCTCACGTGCAGCGGGGAGGTGCAGCTTCAGAGCACAGGAACAAGAGGATGCTTTCTTGGCTTGCTGCTCCTTTTATCCGTCTTCGGGCGGGCGTAAACCCGCCTCCGCCTTGCCCCCCGGGGGCGTGGTCGGCGACGTCATCGTCTAGGACAACCCACTCCAGGGCGGGAAAAGGCGCGCCCCGGCTACGCCGCTTCGGGCATACCAGCCGAGACTCGCCTCCCGCCCAAGATGGCCTCCCGGGGGGATCGGGGTACTCCACCATACGTTCGGGGGGACCGAATGGTCGCCCCTTTCCATTCCATTCAGCCGTTCGGGCTTTAGCCGTGTCCAAAGGTCCCTATGGAAATTAACATGGGGAAAACACGCTTTGAGACCCCCCCTTTTTTCTCGGCCCCCGCTTGACGAATCTCCCCAAAACTTTCAGGGAAGGAGCAGAGAGGAGCGAAGCAATTTTAGGGAAAATTACACGCAGATTCTTCAATCGGCGCCAAAGTTATTCCCAATAGAGTGTTGGGGATTTCCTATGTTAACTAGGTCCTAACTATATATACCTACTGGCGACGGCCAGTAGGTAATATACATATACAAAACATATTTAAACACAGTCACTGGATGATGTCATTAGTGATGTCATTTGAGATGCCATTAGTGATGTCATCAGTGATGTCACTGACCATGTTATGAATGATTTAATATGTGACGTCATCAGCAGTGCATTGCCGGGAACAGGTTATAGTTTAAACAAAAAAAAAATGTAGTGCCTTACAAACAGTTTACACAGCTATGTGCCTACAACCCTGAGGCCGGAAGCGTTACCAATGTTTCTCTCTATATATCTAACACAGTCATCAAGCCGACATCCCTTAGACCCGGCAGCGTTATAAGATTTTGATAAATTTGAATACTATACTATTTATTATTATACTGTGAGTACAAATACCCAGTCACTTAGAAACTTTTCTCTCCCCATTTAAACCCAGAATTCCCCCTTTTCCCCCCTCCCATCATGTCCTATCATGCCAGTGCAGTCATGGAAGACACCTCGAATCCACATTGAAGCATATATCTTGCGTCTTCCCAGCCCCTTTCCCAAACCATTGCTATGCTTCATTCCTTTATTTTTTTTGTAAATATATTTTTATTGCAGGAATCAGTTATAGTTATACATTGGTCAACGATAAGGCAATCGGTGATGGCAACACCGACGGTGAGGTAGCACTGTTACACGGCCATTCAGCCCACAACCCGGGGGTCGGGCGGCAATTTGTACTTAAGTGATGCGTGTGGGTCCTGCGGACTTCCAAATATGACCAGTCATAAATTAAAGTTTCACTTCTGCTTTTCGAAAAGCAGAACCCCTCCAACTGAACAAAACTCACCCAGAGGTCTAGTGTCCAAGCAGCAGGTTCAAGAACCTAACAGTTTATTAGGAGGCTTATAGTGCTCCCTCCCTCTATCCACCTCCCCCCTCCCCCCTACGCCATCGGTGCTTAGGTAGATGTTCAAAGAGCGTGTGGCAGGAGACTTTACGCATTCTGAAGGGAATGCCGTGAACTTATTGCATTACGGGGACGCAGGTTGCTCATTGGCATCACTATCAGTGTCGCTAGGTGTGCTGTGATCGCGCAGGGCCTGCACCAATGCTTCCCATGCCTGTGCTGATTCTAATGCCTTCTCATTCTGCTGCCGCCTCGTTAGTTGATATCTCAGGGTGCTCTCTCCCTCAGCCCACTTAAGAAACTCGTTGCGCCATTTAGTGCCCGTTGGACCCACTTGTGCCTTCCGGTGTCGAGTTATTTCTTGTTTCGCCAAGAGCAGTCCCATGTCAATACATTTACTGGTAACTTTGTTTTTAAGGGTATGTGGAAGCCAATGCAAGATCCCTACTGCAATGTCGAATTGTAGGGACCGCTCTGTAACCCTATTAAGGGTGTACCCTATCAAAGTCCAATAGGAGGACAAAGCGGAGCAGGACCACAGCATGTGAATAAGGTCAGCCCCAATCGTCCGGCATCTAGGGCAGGCCGCAGTGTCAGAGGCGAAGTACTTTTGTATCTTCTCCGGGGTCAGGAATGCGCGGTGTAATATATAAAAGTGGACCAATTGGAATCGAGCGTTACGCCTGCTCTTCCAGGCCCGGCGCATCAGCTGGGCCCACGTGGTCTCCGGGATGTCCCTCTCTATGTCTGCCTCCCACCGGGCCTTGAGTGTCTCCATGGGAGGCAACCACTCATTAACCATCCTGGAGTATAAGCACGTTACAGCTTTGATCGTTCCCGCCGCCATCATAACATACTGACATGCCATTGACGTCTGTGGTTCTTCAAAACCATTATGCCAGTGTGCTTGGAGTGCCCTCGTGACCGCCGCGTGGAGCAGGAAGTCGCCTCGGGGGACGTCAAAGCGGTCTAAAATTGCCTGGAAGGGCAGCAGCACTCCATCCTCGTATAGGTCGCCTATGACCTGTATGTCCGCGTCTTCCCAAACTCGTAATTGCGACCAATCTCCACCATGTGGTAATGCTGTGATCATTCCCAGTGGGATTTCGGGGGCCCTATGCTTCATTCCCGACTTGCGTTGTACACAGTTCCAGCACGATCTGATAGTGTGTTCCTCCTGCGTGAGGTCCCTCATAGCCAGCCTCTGTTGCAGTGCAATATAGGAAAGAGCGTGTCTGGGTATGCCCAGCCCCAGCTCCTCCTCCGGACCCTGAAACTCCCGTGCTATCTCCTGGGTGTAGGTCTGCAGTTGGGCGGCCAAGTAATATGTTTCAAAGTGGGGAACAGCCAGCCCCCCTTCCGCTTTAGGTCTCATTAAGGTTTTAAGCGCAACTCTGCGGCGGCCTGATCCCCAAGGGAAATCCACGAGCAGTGAGCTCAAGTTCCGGAAGACGGCCGGTGGGATCCAGATCGGAAGCGTCCTGAAGTAATATAGTAGCCGGGGAAGCGCCATCATCTTTAGCAGCGCTATACGTCCTGCCACCGACAATGGCAGGGTGGCCCAGAAGGACATGCTACCCTTTAGTGCCCGAACGCATTGGGAGATATTGTACTCCAGGACGTCAGCTGGGCTGTGGTAGATATAAAACCCCAGATATTTGAGGCAACCGGGCGCCCACCTGATCGCCCTAGGAGTGTTGGGTTGGGGCTCTCCCCCGCGAACCGGAAACAAACAAGTTTTTGACCAGTTCACCCTGAGGCCCGATATCTCACCGAAAGCAGTGAGTACTGCGTTGGCACCGGCCAAGGCCCCCCCAGCATCCTCCAGGAAAAACAACAGATCATCAGCATATAGGGAAATATACTGCCGCCCTGACAAGGTCCGCAGTCCTCCATAATGGGCCCCGGTGCGAACCGACAACGCCAGGGGTTCCACTGCGAGCACGAAGAGCAGCGGGGATAATGAGCAGCCCTGCCTCGTACCTCGCTCTACCGGGTATTGTTGGGAAATCAGCGGGCCCGACCTTACCCTAGCCATCGCCGAGGCATAGAGCACCGCAGTCCAGCGCAGGAATCCCTCCCCTAGCCCAAAGCAACCAAGCACTCTACGGAGGTACTCCCACTCTAAACTGTCAAAAGCCTTCTCCAGGTCAATTGAGAGGATCATAGGTTCGGGGGCCTCGTCGTGGTTCCCCTCCAACAGGCAGAGCAGGCAACGGATGTTCATTGTAGTGTTACGCTTGGGGATGAACCCCGCCTGGTCTTTATGCACCAGAGAGCCCATGTGACCCAGCAATCTCGATGCCAGGATGCTGCTTAGTATCTTATAATCAACCGTGAGCATCGAGAGCGGCCTATAAGACGCCTGGTCGTTGCTCTCTCTATCGGGTTTGAGCAGGGGGACCATGAGGGCCTCACGCATTGAGCCCGGTAGGCGCCCCAGACGCTTCGCCTCCCTGTAGACTATCAAAAGCCGCGGGGCCAGGAGGTCAACATAGGTGGAATAGAACTCCACAGGAAGTCTGTCCAGGCCCGGGGTTTTGTTTCGTGCCATTCGTTTTATGGCGCTGCGGATCTCCCCTAGCTCCACGTCTCTCCCCAATTCCTTCGGTTGCTATGCTTCATTCCTTGATAAGCCATTGCAGTCTTACCATATCTGTCTTCTGATTAAAGCGACCCCCTTCTCTATCTCAAGTGTTAGCTGCACAGTTTAGCCATTGTTTTGGAGATCCGTACCTCCTGAACCCAGCCAGCTCACATACGGCCCCCAAATATCTATTGGTCTAGACCTGTTAGGCATCAGTTCCCAGTAATTCGTCAATTGGTCCCTGCAGTATGTTACTGCATTCAATCATCCCGCAATTGAAGGGGGTGCCGATTTTTCCAATTCATAGCAACCTGTCGCTTTGCTAACAGCAGCAGCATTGCCGAGAGTTTGTGGGAACCCTTCGGGATCTCCTGTACGAAACCCAGCAACGCTAACAGTGGAGTTATATGTATTGAATGTTCAATGATATCTCCAATTTGTCTGCCAATTTCAATCAAGTATTGTGCTATGGGTCTGCAATACCAGGCCAAGAGTAAGAATAATGCGTCTGGCGTCCCGCACTTTCACCATCTCGTATCTTGCTGTATGCCCATGCTGTGTAGTTGTAATGGTGTACGATATACTCTGTGAAAAATGTAAGTGTATGAGCCTCAGCCTGTAACTTGGTGATAAGTTTTCTAGCTGTGAACAACAGTAGAGCCATTGCTTGTCAGTTATCGTGGTGTCAATTTCTCCCTCCCATTGTGCCCTAGACGAGCTAATAATGATGGGCGAGGTAGTCTGCATCATTGTATAGATAAGTGTTATCAATTTACAAGGAGACAGGCTCGATAAAACATCCTCTAATGCCGCCAATGTGGGGGGTTCTTTCGGAAACTCAGCTTATCTAGCTCTGCTTGTCGCTCTTAATTGATAATATAATAGCATATCTGACGCTGAAGGTGCCTGTTGCTTGCGCATTTGTTGGAGGGAAAGAAACATGTCATTTGGATACAGATCGCTGCCTTTTCTAAGATCGTGTGCCTGTGTTCTTTGTGTAGTGGCTCTATCTGTCAAAGGTGCCAGTAAAGGGTTACCCCCAATGGCATGGATGGGGCATATAATTCACTGTGACCCGCCCTCTTTGCTATACTCCTCCATGCCCAGCATGTTGTTTCTACTGTATCAATTTCCATATTAGGCCTTTTATAAGGGTGATATACTGCAGTATTTAGCAGAGCAGGTGTAACTCTGTCTAATTCTATAGCTACAGGTGGTTGATAAGGTGTAGGGTGGTGCCAGAAGCAGAGATATTGAGCCTGTGCGCTGAATGCATAAAGTTCAAAGTCCGGCGCTCCCAGCCCACCCTGGTCAAAAGGCAATGTTAACAAGTGGCAAGAGACCCGGGGTTGTCTTCCCACCCACATCAGTCCAATAATACTGGTATGCAGTTGTTTGAAAAGTGTGTGCTCAGTGGCATTGGTATGTTCACAAACAGGTATAGAAGTTTTGGAAGTATCAACATTTTCGTAATGGCTATTCTGCCCGTAGGGCCAAGGAAACTTTTTCCATCCCTGGATCTTACTGTCAATCCTGTCATGACTTTCCCATAGTTAGCTAACCATATTTCCCTGATTATCCAGATACCCAGGTATTGTATTTCGCCCGTCGCCCATGTGATCGGGAATTCAGTTTCGCTTTGGGCAGTGCTGTCGGTTAGTGATAACATCTATTAATGGAAGAGAAGCCCAGTGCGATATTTCTTACCGAGACCTGGCTCCATGATGGCGCCGGTCCCGATGTTGCTACGGCACTCCCCACGAACTATGCTATTGTAAGGAGAGATCGCGTCGGCCAAACAGGAGGGGGCATAGCCATTATTTACAACAAAGACTTTATATGCCATTTTGAACATGCAGATATTCCCAATTGCGAAGCAGCATTTTTTTAAATTACCCTCAATCCCAATTTCACTTTTTCTGGTTTACTGATTTACCGACCACCAGTTTATAATCCCTCTTGGTCTGATAATTTGGTAAACTTTATCCTACCTCACCATCTGAAAGCTCAAAATTTTACAATACTGGGGGACTTGAATCTCCACTTGGAGGATGAGAACAATACTAACTGTAAAAACCTCATTGATGATCTCTTGGCGCTGAATATGTCATTGCGCATTAAGGGTCCCACCCATAAAGCAGGACATCTGCTTGACCCCATCATCTCTAATATGGAAGAACTATCATGGTTGAACACCACCCCTATATGCTGGTCAGACCATTTTCTCATACTCTTCGTCATCTCTCTTAAACCCACTAAATCTCTTTCTACCACTTCTTCTGAATCTCTGAGGAGAAACTGGAAAAGATTAAACCTAGATGACCGTAACAGTGCATTGAACAAAGACCTCCCATGCCTTGATGGAGACATGGAAAGCATAGCTGAGGCTACACAAGCATGGCTTAGTGATGCAGTGAATGCCTGCCTCCCCTTATCCCGTTGTAAGGGAAAAGCACACCGTCCCCCGGCCCCCTGGTTTACAGAGGCCCTCAAGAAAGAGAAATCTACTTGCAAGAACTTAGAGAGACAGTGGCGGAAGAACTATGAGGCTCACCAAAAAGAGATCTACCGCAGGGCCAGAAACAGCTATCATTCGGCATGCATGAAAGCTAAGGCATGCTATGTAACCTTGACCATAAATTCAGCGGCTAATAAATCCCAGACTCTTTTTAACACGGTGAAGGAATTGGCTGGTGAAAACACAAGAGCGGAGGCTCTCCCTCTTAGTACACAGCAATGTCAAGACTTGGCATCCTTTTTTACTGAAAAGATCGAGAAGATCGTCTCCAATATTAACATAAACAGTACTACCTCTTACAACCAAAAGGACTCCTCTCAATGCTCTAAAGGAAACTGTCATCTCGAAGCCTGGCCCCCCTTAACACCGGACAATACGAGGAAACTTCTTAAAACTATCAAATCGGGTTCTCCCCGTGATCCCATACCCATCAGTATTATCAGCCAACTGGAGGATTCTACCCTGACGCCCATTACAGACATACTCAATGCGTCCATGGAACAGGCCTCAGTTCCTGCTATATGGAAACACGCTATAGTCAGCCCTTTGCTGAAAAAGCCAGCCGCCGATCCTACGGTATTGGCCAATTATCGACCAATATCGTTACTCCCTGCCTTTTCCAAAATGCTGGAAAAGCACATCCATGAAGCTCTTTCCACATATGTGGAAAATAATGAACTACTTCACCCTTCCCAGTCCGGATTTAGGAGTGGGTATTCCACTGAAACTGCCCTGCTCGGAATCACGGAAAAAATTAAAGAGCTCAGAGATGATGGCCAAACGGTGGCACTGGTCTTGCTGGACCTGAGCGCAGCCTTCGACACCATCTCTCACTCCAGACTACTTTGTAGGCTGGGGGAGAGTGGTGTCGAGGGCAAGGCGTTAGAATGGATCAAATCATATCTATCCTCCCGAACCTTCCAGATCACCTCCTCTGAGGCTTGCTCGGATGTTTTCTATTCCCCGCACGGGGTACCACAGGGATCTATTCTAAGTCCCCTTTTGTTTAATTTGTATCTTCGCCCACTAGCCACCCTTGCAGAGAACTTTGGTCTTATTTTGATGACTTATGCAGACGATTCCCAGATTTTATTTTCATTATCCAAATCTGATTCGTCTGATTCTTCTGCACTTAAAACAGGCCTCCATGAAATTTACTGTTGGATGTCGGACAACCAGCTTAAATTAAATGGGGAGAAAACAGAGATCCTCCTCTTAGGGAACAGTAAAAATCTCTGGAGTGATTCCCATTGGCCAACCTCATTGGGCAAGCTCCCGACCCCTGCCACTCAAGTCAGAAATTTGGGAGTCATCATCGATGACAGCTTATCTATGGTGCAGCAAGCCAACAAAGTGGCTGGCATCTGTTTTACTATTCTCAGATGGCTACGTAAAATTGTCTGGATGTTACCATCGGCCACCCAGAAGACCGTAGTCAATGCCTTAGTGACATCTCGGCTTGACTACGGCAACATCCTGTACCTGGGTGTAAATAAAGCAGTAGTAAGACACCTACAGCTGGTGCAGAATGCTGCGGCCAGACTGCTTTGTAGAATTCCCAGATACGCCAGGATCACTAAATATCTCAAAGACCTGCACTGGCTCAGGGTCGAAAATCGGATCCGTTTTAAAACCCTGAGCTATTTGTTCCAAATCAAAGCTGGGACTGCCCCCAAATATCTTCAAGACCTTGCCAAGCCTTACCTTCCAAACCGCAATCTTCGCTCAATTACATCTGCGAAGTTTGCGGTACCAAGGTATAAACGGGCTAGAGTGGGCGGAAGATCCTTTGCATTTTTGGGCCCAACTCTGTGGAATTCACTGCCTACCCAATTACGCAAAGAAGAAAACTACAGGAATTTCAGAAAAAGCGTGAAAACTTGGCTGTTTGATCAATAATCCTTGCCTTAGGATCTGCTCTCTCTCCAGTTGTGCCTTGTGTCTTTGCTGATTTCGGCGCCGGGAAACCCTTTGTGGGTAGCTGTGCGCCTTATAAATGCTATAAAATAAATAAATTGTGGATTTTTGACAATTTATTTGTATCCCTGTTAGACCATGGATGTGAACCATCTCCCTCAATATTGCATCAAAGTTTTCTTTGGGGTTCACTAGGTATATCGTCATGTCGTCTGCATACATTGATATCAGTAGCCCCATGGTTGTAAAAGCTATGCTACGCTGTGTGTGGTGTTGACAGAGTCTCGCTGCCAGTGGTTCTGTGGCAATTGCAAATAACAACGGAGACAGCGGACACCTCTGCCTTGTCCCTCTCATGACGACAAACGGATCTGATGGACTCCCATTAACCCTCACTCGTGCTGTTGGCATATTGTATATCAGTGCTATCTGTTTGACAAACATTGGGCTCAGGTCTAATTTAGGTAGGAGAGTAAAGAGATACTTCAATTCCAAAGAGTCAAATGCCTTCGTGGCCTCCAGTAAGGCTGCCGTTGACTGAACATGAGGGGCCAAGTAATGTAACATTCCAAATATTGTTCTTAGGGAATGAATCCGGATTGGTCAGGCAATGCAATTTGCGGCAGCATCTACTGCAGTCAGTTCGCAATCAACTTTGCATGAATCTTAGCATCTAGATTAATTAGCGACAGTGTCCCGTACGAATCTGGCTTAGGGGGGTCAGTTTCAGGCTTTAGCAGTGTAATGATGGTGGCTTCTCTTAGAGTGGGGGGCATAATACCCGTTTCCATCGCCTCTACATACACCTGCAATAAGTACGGGGCTAAGACATCGGCGTATTCCTTATGAAAGGCCACTGTCAGGCCATCTGCCCCTGGGGATTTCTGTGCCGGAATTCCACCAATCATCTGTCTTACATCCTCCGCCGTGATTGGCAGGTCCATGTACTCTCGAGCTCCCCTATTAAACCATGATAAGGCTACTGTGTCTAAGTATTCATCTATAATTGACTGGGTCGGTTTCGTATGGGAGGTGTGTAGTTGTTGTAAAAGTGGGTCATTGTTTGCAATATGTCGCTTGGTGTTCTGGCTATCTCGCCAGTCTCAGTGTGCAGTTCTGAAATGTAATTTGCCCCCTTCGGGGTTCTAAGCAGTCCAGACAATGTTTTCCTGGCTCTATCCCCTTACCCATATCTTCTGGCTTGCGTATATTTACCCAGGTATGCCGTCTCCCGTTCAGCCTCTTCTTGGTACTCCGTTAATTTTAATCTTAGCTGGGCCTTGGTGGCAGTTGATGGGGCAAGTTTGATTGAGCTTTAGTTCCCCTATTTCACTTTCTAGCTTATGCAGTGTGTTCCGTGTGTCCCTCAATATCCCTGTTTTAAGTGCCGTGCAGTTTCCCCTTGTAACCACTTTAAAGAATTCCCACAATATAACTGACAAGTCTACTGTACCTTCATTTAAAGCAAAATAGTAAGTAATCTTTTCTCTCAGTTCTTCCCGGAATACCTGATCTAGTAGTGCACCTGTTGGAAACCACCAACTAAAGGGCTGGTGAAACTGCGGTGGGATTTGTAAGGCGAGCAGTGTGGGGCTGTGGTCTGATAATGTGCGTGAGTAGTGGGCATCGTCTGCCACCCATGTGTATATATCCCTGGACACCAGCCAATAATCCAGCCTAGACCAAGCATTTCGGTGATGGGTCATTCAGGTACCTTCCCTGACTGTTGGGTCTAGTATTCTCCAGGGGTCTAATAGACTAAGGTCGTCCATAATCCCCATCAACATTGCTGCCGCTCTTGGATGGTGTTCGCGGGGTGCTCCCTGCCTATTTAATGAGGGTGACAGCACTACATTAAAATCACCTCCCCACAATATCGCCACGTCATCCAGTGCCTGGATTTTCTGTCGTATAGATTGACAAAAATGTTTGGTCATCTGTATTTGGCCTATACGTGTTTATAATCACCACAGGGGTATTAAAGAGCGTGCCCTGTAACGATATGTATCTCTCATCTCTGTCTATGATTGTGTGATGTGTTTTCCATTGTAGTCCCCTGCAAATCAGGATTGCCACTCCCCTAGAGTAACTTAAGAACCCCGCCTCCATCACCTCACCCCATCTAGGATGTTTAAGTGCATTCGCCGTTGCGGCTAGCAAGTGGGTCTCCTGTAGTAAGCAAATGTCTATTGCATGCCGCAGAAGATAGGAGTGGACCAGCCTTGCCTTACTACAATCATTTAGGCCTCGCACATTCCAGGAAAGGCATTTAGGCGTAGTCATGGGAAGTGTTCGGGTCGTATGTATGCGGAGTCTTCGGTCGCCCAACTCTATAAGCCATGAATTAATCCTTTGTGCTAACTTGCCCCAAATGTGTGAACAGTTGTGCTGAAAATAGTTTGGTAGCTTGCATATTGGCACTGGACATGATGATAGTACTGAACAAAACACCCCTTCGTTCCCCCCCACCTACATCAACCCTCCAATTAGGTTGTGGTCATCCCAACCAGATTGCCCATAACTGCAAACAAATGATCCATATTAGTGAACCTGTGGGAATCATCCATGTGGGGTACGTGAAACTACCCTGTACTCTTGACAGGGTGGCCAGGAACTGAACACATGGTACTGGTCCATCATATTAACACCTTACGTATGGTCACAGTTGTATTTTCAAACAGGCCTGTTAGCAATGGTCCAAATTTCTTATGTACAAAATCCAGTTTACCATTCACTCTCCTGGTCGGGAACATCAGGACACAGCAACACGACATCTAGCATGCAATACTTATCTGTGCACCGTCGTGTGGGCATCAGCTCATCAGTCATTGTCACTGAGAGTGCGTTTAGTCTGTAAGTCACTAGTCGCTACTTTCTGTTTTCGGTCCTTAGGGTTTAGTGTATGATAACGCTGCCTTAGCGTCAGTAAAAAAGGTAGGCTTTCCTGGACCTGTACTCTCAGTTTAGCCGGATAGATCAATGAGTATTTTGTGCCCAATTGTTGAAAGATTTTCTTAGCTGGGATGAATTCCCTCCGGACCGTATGGACCTGCAGAGTAAAGTCTGGATACAGTGCAATGTTATTGCCTTTATATTGTATCTCGCCTCTTTCCCTAGCCATTCTCAGTATAGTGTCTCGATCTCTGTAGTTCAGGACACGTGCCAATATAGGCCGTGCCGGTGCATCAGGTCTGGTTCTTGGTCCCCTGCGCGCGTTTGATAAGGAACATTGGCGATAAGTTCTGTCCGAAAAGATCCGTCACCATCGTCTCGATATACTTCTCCATGTTTTGGATATCCGTTGTTTCCACATTTCCTGTCTCGACCTAGCTTCCAAATCCTCATTCTTCTGCTGTATTGCATACAATATGCTGTCCATGCTGTGTAATTTCTTGTCCATTTCAGTTTGTTCTTCTTCCGTTTCTGTCACTCTGGTTTCCAGAACGCTCACCCGTCCCTCCTGCTTATCCATTCTTTACGTTATTCTATCCATCCTCTCAGCCAAGGAGTCCATCTTAGTATCTAGGTCCTGTACACTGGATTTTAGATATTTGAACACCTCCTGTATATCGTCAGCTGGCGGCTGGCTCGCTGCGTGATCTTCAGATTGCTCCTGTTGGCTAGCGTCCGCATCCGCTCCTTTTACAAGCTTTTTGTCAAAGTTTATCCGTGGTTGTTTGGTGTCTGGCTACACCATTTTGACCTCCACCCCTCTCCGTATTCGTGCCGCTGACGTGACGACCCTGGATCGCGACTCCTCATAGGAGGTGTATTCTTCAAAGGTCTGGTGGAGGTAGGAGATGAGGGTGAGTAATTTTTCCAATCACAGTGATTCATGGAATCTTTTCAGATGCATCTGTCTGTTGCTGTGCTCCTTGGGGGCCCCGCGATTTTATCTGCAGCTGTGCGCCTTCTAGTGTGTGGAGCTCTCACCGCTATAGGGTTAAGCTGCTCCCCAATGAGCCGCCCACATAGGTGTGGTGGGCAGTGGCTATGATGTGCTGGGCTCCGTGGCTCTATCTCTCTGCTCAGTATGGGATGCAACTCGCTATCTCCAGCCTTCCCAGCTTCTTTCAGCATTGTACATGCACAGCTTCTGATTAAATCAATCCCCTCTGTGGCACCTTATTTCTGTTGCTGGGGGAGATCTCACGTTTTGCTGCTGTGACGGCTGATCACGCTGTCCCTCCTTGCTTTAGGCCATTTTATCACTATGGCCTATTGATAGTACAGTTGGCTGCCTTCCGACAGCACGCAACAGTCTCAGCAGGGGCCTGACACGCCTCTATTGTTTCCGGCAGCAAATTGCTTGCTCTTCAGGCCCTGCAGCAATTCGGGAGCTCAAACGCCCTCGTTCAATTTATCCGGTGCTCACCTTCAGGATATTGGGTTTGGCCGTACGCCCACCACCGCCACAACATCGAGCTCTTACTTTTACTCCGCAATATCTCCAGACCCTACAAGAAGGCCGCCTCACGCCTCCCCCGCTGATCTTGTTCACGGCTTGCTCTCTTGAGCACCAGTGTCCGTTCACCCTTTGTCCACGCCTGGACAGCGCCCTCTCAGCTCGTTCCGACTTCCCCCGCCAGCGCTCGCTCTTCCAGCCCCCGGCTGGTGGCTATATCGGTGCAGGCGGGCTCCAGGCGGAACACAGATCTTTCTGCCTGGCTCTGGCTCTCTGTGGTTCTCGAGCCGCTACAGGTTCCTCGTCTCCCCAACAGCGATTGCCGACAGCAGCCCACTTACTGTTTGCCTCCAGTAGGGCCTCCACAGGGTTTCCAGCCTCCGGCACCCTCACTTCCATTTCTGCTGAAGCCTCTAAATTTTGGTCCCGGTGCCGCTAAGTGATATTGCGGACAGTCCCTGCCGTGTAGTTGAATCCCAATTCTGACCATTTGGCTCCGTAGTCCCTTTGATGGCCCCCTCTCTGGTTGCCAACCTGTTCTTGCTACCAATTCTCTCAATGGTACCTTGGCTCAGTGTGCTTTAAACTTAGCCGAGCAGCTCTACTGTGCGGCCATTCTGCTGCTCGGCTAAGTTACGCGTCGGCATGAGTTATAGTTAGCTCAACTAACTATAACCGCCACATTTCTCTGGTTTCGTACAAGTGAAATGTCCAACTAACTATAATATCCCTGAAACCTGTGGTTTTTCGGTGAATTTCGAAGGACAACATGACCGCCCTCAAGCTTGCCACCCGGAAGCACCACCAACTGATCTGCGCCACTAAGAAAACTGCATTCAAGGACCGGCTGGACAACAACGCACACAATTGCAAGGAACTCTTCAACATCGTCAAAGAGCTCTCCAACCCCAACACCGGAAACAACGACATCACCCCATCGCAAGACCTCTACAATTCCCTCGCCTCCTACTTACACAACAAGATCGTGGACATACACAACAGCTTCAGCACCCAACTGACGCACGCCACAACCGAACCACCGCCCCCCCCCACCACCCTCCGCACCTGGACTCCGATCAGCACCGAAGACACCATCCGCACGATGAACTCCATCCACTCCGGATCTCCGACCGACCCCTGCCCTCACCACGTCTTCAACAAGGCCGACGCGATCATCGCACCCCACCTGCGGGACATCATCAACACCTCCTTCAACACCGCCACCTTCCCGGAGAGCTGGAAGCACGCCGAACTCAGCGCCCTACTAAAGAAACCTACAGCGGACCCCACCGAACTCAAGAATTACCGCCCCATCTCGCTCCTCCCGTTCCCAGCCAAAGTCATCGAGAAGACCGTCAACAAGCAGCTGGCCGCCTTCCTCGAGACGAATGGATCCCTCGACCCCTCACAGTCTGGTTTCCGAGCCAACCACAGCACCGAGACCGCCCTCATCGCTGCCACCGATGACATCCGGGCCCTGATGGACAACGGAGAAACAGCGGCCCTCATCCTCCTAGACCTCTCCGCGGCATTCGACACTGTCTGCCTCCGCACCCTAGTGCAGCGCCTCAGCAACGTAGGAATCCAGGAGAAGGCACTAGAGTGGATCATCTCCTTCCTCGATGGAAGAAAACAGAGAGTCCGTCTACCACCGTACAAGTCAGAGGCCAACGAAGTCATCTGCGGCGTCCCTCAATGATCCTCGCTGAGCCCCACCCTCTTCAAAGTCTACATGAGCCCCCTCGCGGCCATCGCACGCCAACACAACCTCAACATCATCTCCTACGCTGACGACACCCAGCTGATCCTCTCCCTGACCAACGACCCCGCTGCCGCCAGAGCCAACCTTCACGAAGGGATGAAAGACGTAGCCGAGTGGATGACGACCAGCCGCCTGAAACTGAACTCAGACAAGACGGAAGTCCTCATCCTGGGTTCCTCGCCCTCCGCCTGGGACGACTCCTGGTGGCCCCCCGCCCTGGGCAGCGCACCCAAACCGACAGACCACGCACGCAACCTGGGCTTCATCTTGGACTCCTCCCTCACCATGACCAGACAAGTCAACGCCGTCACCTCGTCATGCTTCAACATCCTGCGCATGCTACGGAAGATCTTCCGGTGGGTCCCCACCGAGACCAGGAAGACGGTCACCCAGGCCCTCGTCACCAGCCGACTGGACTACGGCAACGCCCTCTATGCCGGAACCACCGCCAAGCTCCAGAAGAGACTCCAGCGGATCCAGAACGCCTCAGCCAGACTCATCCTCGACATCCCACGACACAGCCACATCTCCGGACATCTGAGAGACCTGCATTGGCTCCCCGTCAACAAAAGAATCACCTTCCGCCTCCTCACCCACGCACACAAAGCCCTACACGATCAAGGCCCGAGCTACCTCAACAACCGCATCAACTTCTAGGCTCCCAAACAACATCTCCGATCAGCCAGCCATGCCCTCGCCACCATCCCCCACATCCGAAGAACGACAACAGGAGGAAGGTCCTTCTCCTACCTGGCCGCCAAGACCTGGAACTCCCTCCCGACCGACCTGCGCCTGACCCAAGACCACCTCTCCTTCAGGAAGAAGCTCAAGACCTGGCTTTTCGAGCAGTAGCAGCACCCCCCCACCCCCTAGCGCCTTGAGACCCTCTGGGTAAGTAGTGCGCTATATAAATGTCTGTGATTGATTGATTGATTGGTTTAGGCATCTCACTAAATGCCTCTGTGTCCATTACGGCAGCCTTGATCTATCGCCCACCTAGTCACAGTGCCACTTTCATTGACTCACTAGGAGACACTTTAAGTCATTTCCTACTGAGATACGCCAACTTCACCTTATTAGGTGATTTTAACCTGCACCTAGAAGGCAAAAAAGAGCCAGGAGTAGACAACTTCCTTCAAATAACAGAAATATTAGGGCTGATCCAGATGGTGGATGCTTCTACACACCGAGCTGGCCACACACTGGATGAGGTCTGTTCCAACTTCACCTTTATCTCTGCAGACCCACCTATCCCACAAATATGGTCAGACCATAACCTCGTCCCCCTCACACTCAAGATCCCATTGACGAATCGCCTTGACAAACAATCAACTGTCCTGCAGTCCAGGCATAAATGGACACAACTAGCCCGCAATCCCAAGCTGGCTACTACCGCCCAGTCTCAGATGCCAGCCCTTAAAGGGAATACTGCAGTAGACTCACGTCTCTTCCATAGTTGGATGACTGCAGTAAGCAATGAACTCATCCCACAAGACAAACCAAATAAAAAGGAAAAGAAAACAACTCAGAAAGCCCCTTGGTTTACGCCCACTCTTAAACAAGCACATAATCAATGTAAGCAACAAGAGCGCAAAAGGAGAACATGTAATGACGCAGGAGAGAAACAAGCATTTAAAGTAGGCAGAAAGCTCTACCATACACAGATCAAACTTGCCAAAAACGAATACTACTCGAACAAAATACAGGAGGCTAAACTAGACCAAAAAGTCATTTTCACGGTCGTAAAGTACTTTCAAAATCCCAAAGCACTATAAAAAGAATTAACCCTGCCAGAGGCTACGCGATCAAATATCAATCTTCTTTAAAGAAAAAATCATGAATATCCAAAAGGACTTCATGACGGACCTCGTCCCTACTAAGTATGCTGCCTCAGATCATGACCATGACACCACTAATTACTCCATCTGCTCATTTGAACCAGTGTCACTGGATCAAACACGCGAAGCAATCGTAGCATGCAAATCAAGTTCTCCTCTGGATGCCTGTCCTCCCACAATTCTCCACCAAATTGTTGGCACGGTTAACCCAATTATAAACCAGATTGTAAACTCCTCCTTAAGCTCAGTGACAGTGCAAGATGATTGGAAGTTAAAGATAGTGAACCCTTGAAAAAGAAGCCAAATATTGACCCTTCTGTCCTTCGCCCATATCACTGCATCCCTTATTAGAAAAAATCACATAAAAATGTGTTCATAAAGAACTAACTAAATTCATAGAAGCTGCCAACATCCTCCACCCTCAACAATCTGGTTTTCGCCCCAAGCACTGAGCCTGAACTCTTGGAAATTATGGACACTCTAAAAATGATAGCTGAGAGAGACAGGAAGGCTGTGTTGTTCCTACTCGACCTATCGGTGATACTATATCATACAGTATTCTCCTATCAAGACTCAAATCCAGTGGTATCTCAAACATCGCCTTGGTATGGTTAAAATCCTTCCTTTCCAAGCTCAGACAGCTGTGTGCCTTGGAACTTTCCTATCTGTTGAGCGCATTATCACAAAAGGAGTGCCACAGGGCTCTTAGCTAAGCCCATTTGTAGTATATTGAAGGACGCTCCAAGCCAGGTAGATTTTCCATGTAGGTTTATTGAGTAGCAGGATACATAGTAGAGTGAGTAATCCTCAAGTCAGAGAGTAATCATGAAGGTAAGCAAGATCCCAAGTAAGAGGGAAGGCATGGCCCCCACCAGGAACAGCCTCCTTGCTTCACAGCCCATCCACCAACTGATTTACGCACGCAAACATTCCAAACACCAACATTCTATCAAGCAGTCATTCTGGCTGAGCAGCAGGATACCACACCATTGTTATTTAACATTTACATGACTCCACTCATCTTGCTAATAACATCATTTGGGATCAAAAGTTACTTCCTACGCAGACGATACCCAAATGATTCTATCCCTAGATCACAACTCCAAGGAAGTCAAACTCAATTTCAAAAGATGCTTTACCGAGGTCCTTCAGTGGAAGAAGGGTAACCACCTCAGGTGCAACACCGATAAAATGAAGATTCCACCAATAGGGAAAGAGGTCTCATTCTTGCCGGGTGAGTGGTGGCTGGAAGGTACATCACCTCTGCCTGATACGGTGAAGGTTGCAAGAAACCTAAGAGTGCAGTTTGACTCCGCCCTCACCTTCCAACCACACGCAGTGACGGCAGCAGGGACCTGCTTCAGCCTCATAAATTCCTTGAATTTGTTTTTGATCTACTTCCACTCGCTGCAAGGAAATCAGTTGCAGTCACCCTGATACTTTCACGAATAGACTACTGCAACAGCCTGCTGGCAGGAGCCAACAAACAAACATTAAAAAGACTCCAAGTAGTTCAACATGCAGCAGCGTGGTTGGTTTTAAAACTACCACGAAGGTCCTCCGCATCCGCAGCCCTAAAAACCCTTCATTGGCTCTACTACATAAGAGACTACTCTTCAAGATTCTCCTAATCCCTTTTAGAGCCTCACTCAAACTGGGGCCAAAATACCTCTCATCAAGATTCACCCCCTACATTACAGCCAGTACCCTCAGGTCCTCGTCAGCCAAACTACTCAAACCTCCTATCTTTAGATGCAAAACAAAGGGAGGAAAAACAATGGCTGTATTTGGTATCAGAGCCTGGAACATACTGCCTTTGCAACTGAGAATGTTAAAATCCGAAACACAATGGCACTAAAGACTTCGATTTCCGGTTCTTCAAATGAACTCTGCCTATCTCTTATCTAAGAACTTCAGAGCCTCCTCTTACCTCCATACCGGCACCACGATGCTCCTTTCGGAGTGGCAGTCAGCGCTTTATATATATCGCTTTTCATTTCGTTTCAAAACCAATACCAGAAAATCCCAATTCAACCCATAAACAATGGCACTAATCTCAAAACCTATCATCTATACTTCCACATTTAACACAGTCCTGTTGTCCTATCGCTACCTCCTTCAATGGTAGATCGTCAGTTAATCACTTCCAAGAGGTTGCTGATGAAATAGTGGATAACAAGCTCAACCAACTATTCTTAAGGCAATTAGTGATTCCCATCCTTCTTTTATGGACTTCATCATTCCCTCAGGACTTTCATTAATCCATCTTGATATCAAAGAAACATTAGGTGGAGGTGGAGTTTATCTACAAAGATACCAACCCCCTTAAGAAACAAAATTGTGAGCAATTCTCCACTGTTGTGTACGTGTCTTAGAAACTAACTTACCTAAATAAAGCCTCATCTACCACCCACCAGGCAACCCCCTTATAGAACAACTATATGGAATATATCATCAAACCCTTCAATAGCTCATCCAACAATATCTTCCTGGGACACTTTATTCACCGCTGGGCATATACCACCAAAGACTTAGGGCCTGATTCACAAACTACATGTTGAGTAAGTTTACACTTTTAAATAAATCTACTCATTTTTGCTATTCACAGGCTGCACATTTGTAGTAAATTACACTATTGAAGTATGCTTCACTTTTGTAGTAGGTCCAGCACCACACATGGCCGACCACTGGTACTGCAAGACCCTTCCAATAAAAATAATGGAGGTAGGGACATAAAATCAAACCCGATAGGAAATAATGGTAAATTTGATGCAATGATTTCAAATATTTAAAAATATAAATAAATACAAATGAATGTTAACAAATATATGTATTAACGGTATCCATAATTACATAACACGTAACATATTTTTGACATTATTGTATGCTTATTAATTATTTTTTACTATTTTAAATAATTTTATTTAATTTAAGTTACCTTTGTGAATCAGGCCTTTAGTGTTTGGTCTACAATTTCCTACAGCTTTGCTTCTCTTTTTTTCGCTCAAAGAGTGTTTCCCTAAATCTTTTAATTATCAAAGGGCCCAATAAAAACAGAGGGGCTTATGTACAAGGCCCCTGCGCTGTCGGTGAGTCACTTTTTCCCATATTAAAAGTGACGCACTAATGTCGCAGGGGGCTTGTAAATAAGCCAATCCCAGTGGGATGGCCAAGACATTCCCTTGTACATTTTACCCCCTGCTATCCTAAATGAGGACCACTTGTCAATCCCTATGTACCAAATATTGAATACGTAACTAGAAGATATTGACATGTCACTTTGCAGCAGACATATCATTGAGCCTTATTTGTGACTCTGCAGAGTGCAAACTAAACATGCCTATAAAACTCGACAAGTGATCAACTTGGAAACTGCATGGAACCGAGACAGCGCTAATCAAGGCCGCGGATGATATCCGGACCATTAAAGACCAGGGTGGCACTGCGGTCTTGATTATGCTGGATCTATCTGCGGCCTTCGACATGGTCAATCACTCCATCTTGATTGACCGGGTCGAAGGGCTGGGTATCCAGTCCTCGGCCAGGGCTTTGCTTGCCTCCTTCCTGTCGGGAAGAACTCAGGCAGTAACTCTGGGGCCTTTTAGATCGGCGGACTTGGCCCTTCCATGTGGAGTGCCACAAGGCTCATCCCTAAGTCCGACCCTCTTTAACATTTATGTGTCGGACTTAGCTAGGGTTATTAAGAACTACCGGATGAGCCTTACCACCTATGCAGATGACACGCAGCTGGCGCTGGCTGTCAATGATGATGGAGAAGAGGTGGCAGCCAGGTTTCAGGAAGGTATGCTGGCAATTAAGGAGTGGATGGCCTGCAACTGTTTGAGGTTGAATTTCGAGAAAACAGAGGTGATAATCTTCGGTAAACTTTCTCCTATTTGGTCATCCATTTGGTGGCCTCCGTTACTAGGAGTACTGCCATCTCATGTGCAGAAGGTCAGAAATTTAGGAGTTATCTTTGACGAGAGACTCAACTTCGTCAACCATGCTAATCAAGTAGCCTCCACAGCATTTTTTAAGCTCAAACTTCTGAGAAAAATAATTCCATTCCTCTCAGACAACGGAGGAAAAACGGTGGTGAGCTCACTAGTATTGTCCGCTTTGGACTATTGCAATGGTTTATTTTTGAATGCTCAAACTCGGTTGGTGGCCAAGCTGCAACTGGTCCAGAATGCGGCAGCAAGGTTGCTGTCTGGTACCCCCAAATATAAACCTATTAAACAAGCTATCAGGAGCTATCACTGGTTGACAGTGAAAAATAGAATTAAATTTAAAACACTGTGCATCACCTTTAAAGCCATCCATCAGTTAGGGCCGAAGTTTCTGAAGCAGAAGCTTATGCTATATTGCCCCACTCGACAACTAAGGTCTATAAATGCTCTCCGTCTTATTGTGTCAAGAACAAAGACAGTTAATTGGGGAGACAGATCTTTTACCAATGCCGCAGCCAGACTCTGGAATACCCTTCCTCTGGAAATTAGATCTACTCCCACATTGCTACAATTTCGAAAATTAGTGAAGACGTGGCTTTTTGACCAATAAGTCTTTCTTCACTTGTACTTTCTGCATGACATAAATTTATATTGAGCTCTGAGGCCATCAGTGAGTCTTAGCGCCAAGACGCCCAAGGGCATATGTTGCGCTTTACAAGTCTTAAAAATAAATAAATAAATAAATAAATTACTAAGATAAACGTAGACAAAAGAGCCATGGAAACCCATACATTTGACCATATAATACTCAAAAGATTGAAAAGACTAGATAGGAAAGATCTAAGGACTATGGAATGCACCTAGGCTCAATACCCAAACCCAGGAAAATCATGACTTCACATTGCACATAAACAATAGCAGAAACTTGTATTTGCAGCTTAAACTACCTTCCTAATGTCTGAAATAGGCTCAGTCAGAAGCCTCTCAAGAAAGCTTTTTCAAATCGTGATGAAAAACACATCTCTAACGCGACATTTTGCTGCATAGAATCAACTGAAAACCGAAATAGCCTAGCTCAATTCTATTGGAGAAAAAAGTGAAGAACAGTGAAATCTCCATAACAAGTTTATGAAGATCAACCCATCCTATATTTTCATGGATACCATCCTCACAAACTTCCTTACAGTAACCAGTAGCTCCCATCCGTAAATGTTGAAAACGACTGCTCCCTCAATACAGGAGAAGTACCTAAGAACTGTCCAAGCCACCCTTCCCTACTGAAATACAGATAAAACCCAGATGAACTAAACTATGTCCATCTCCATATTTACAAAGCGGCATTAGTCCACAAAAAGTGTAAATAAGGCCTCTTTACATGCATCACTTAGGTGCCGATTACGATCTTGTTAAGAACTCTTCTCCAGTTTCAGAATAGTTTCTGAACGAATCAGGTTCTGCGAGTCCGACTGACCGATTACAATGCTTCCCAGCATCGTTTGGTAGGATTCCCATTGACAAAAGGTGCTGTTGGGGAAAACCATGCACCCAGTGACGGGCAGCCCATGGTGCCTGCCACACTGTGTATGGTTTAACATGGGGGTCCCGTGGGTACCCCAACTGGCCCCAACCGGAGACCCCAGGGTGTCCCTTCCTGCACATAAACAATCATTAAATAATGACGATTTGATACTTCTATATGTGCTGCATTCTGCAATCCACAAAAAAGTAAAAGAAAATCACCATTAGTGATTGTGTGACACCTTCCTGCACATAAAATATCATTACCTGCAATGCAGGCACCCTTGCACTATTGTGCAAGGATGCCAACGTTGGCACTAGGCAGCTAAATTTAGCGCCAGTGATAGGGAAAACATAGGGATGTACCGTATTCTTGTGAATATCACACATCCCTTCATTTTGAAAAATGTCAGAGCGTGGCTCGGCCAAATTAGGCGTAGCTACGCTCTCTGACATTTTCTTGTAAATATGCGGCTTAGCGTCAAATTCCAATTCACCCTTTCCCGCCAACGTTTTTAAAACTGTGTGCAATTCACCTGAAAAAATACAGTGCTGAAATAGACTTTCTGGGCAGTTGCTAGTCATGTTTGAGGGTTGAGTTCCTAACCCTCTAAAGTTTTGACAATGGACCTTGCATCCTGGGTGAAGAATAAATAAGGCTGATTTGAAAAGTTTGTGGGTAGCTCTCCCCTTGACTGAGGAATGACTCCTAAATATAAAAATACCTGATTTTCTCTTCCTCCCTATCATTCTTCCGCAGTGAGCCCCTTCAAGGAGATTATCCCCCACTCTCGTTCATATATTTATTGAAGCTTTATGTGCCATCTTGCAAAATGTCTACATTTCCGACCATCTTTATTCAGAAGATACCCAGCTGAAGTGAGCAGTATCCTCTTTGCAAGATATAGGGCATAATTATGATGGCGGTCAGACGAGTGTCCGACCGCCATCGCAGCAGGTTGGACATCGACCGATAAGTAGTTGGTGGTTCCAGTGTAAGCAGTCGGAAAAATCCTCTTTTCCATTGCCACTTGTGCTGCAGCACTAAAAGTTGCCGCAGCGCAAGCCGCAGTTCAAAGGGGATGTTTTCAAACATCGGTGCCCGAATGCCATGGTCCTGAAAGCACTCCAAACCAGGGCTTCACATTCCTTATAAAACAATCTCACCATCCTCAGTGATTTCCAACTCTTACCAAGCTCTGGAAACCTGCTTCTGGAAAACCCAAGAAATCCTATAATGAATTTTTTTGGAAATGCTGCTAAGAAATGGAACATTATCCGACCAGCTATCAAAACCAAACCATTTTGAACTATATTCAAAATGAAGTATTTATTCCCTCGATTTTCAATGGTATTTCCCCTTAGGCCCTATGGGCATAGTCCTTGCTGTTGTCACAATATCAAACCCAGCTATAAAAGTCTGCTTTGGGATCTCCGCGATTATGTTTGCGGATGATACACTGTTGTTGGCTAAGACCCCAATGGGTTTTCAGCGAGTCTTGGATGCTTTTGTCTCATTTTGCTATGACCGGGGATTATAAATAAACACTTCCAAAACGAAATTCATGATTTTTAATCCACCGAAAACATCCCGCCCTAATCCTTCTATAAGTGGTGTTCGTTTGGAGAGAGTGCAAACTTTTGAATATTTGGGACTAACTCTTAATGAGCACAACATCAGACCAAAACCCAATTAAAACTCTCGCAAAAAGCAGGGGGGATCCTTAAACTCCTAAAACAAACTATTTCAAAACCTATTTTTCCCCACTTGAAATTTACAAAATGCAAGCACGGGGAGCGGTGAAATATGGTGAGGAACTGTGGGGACACAGTTGCCATCAAGCAATCATCACTACGGAAAATAGGTTTCTTAAGGCAGTTGGTATCCCTGCCTCCTAGTATGCCCCTACTCCCCCTTAGGATGGACTTGGGACTTAGATCAATCAAGGAAGAACTGGGACTCAAGCCCCTTACTTTTTGGAGGAGTCTTTGGGTTACCCCTGAACTCGCCAGTTTCAGGCGTGAGCTTGTAGAACTATTAAAAGCTCCCAAGGTCTGGAATCTTTCCTGGCTGAAATATATCAGGAAGGAATTTGACTGGTTAGGTTGCTCCCCATTATGGCCTAATCCTGAAGAAGCGTGTAGGGGCATATCTCGAAGGGAGTTAGTTAGTCTGTTTTACGATCAAAAATTGTTGGCCTGTCTATCAAATGCCCAAACTGGAACAATAACGAGATCATTCCTGGTTCTAAAAGATCACTATAAACTGGAGACTGCCTTTGACATAATCAGCCCTAATGGTCATAGGAAGCTATACCTCCAGTGGAGATATGACTCCCTACCAATAAGAGCTCTGACCTCTCGTTGGCACCCTAACGCCCCCCAGGAACTGCCCTGCGTGTGGGGCTGAATTAGAGACAGAGTTACACACAATCTTTTCTGTCCTTCCTACAAGGCTTCTAGGAAGAAGTGGATCATCCCCATCTGCAGAAACATGGGCATTAGGGAGTGTTTTCGCTCTTACCTAATATTAAAAACAGACTTATCACCAATAATTGTTTTTGCGGTCACGAAATTCCTGGCTGCCATGTGGAATACCAGAAGGAAGTATCTGGTAAATTGTGATGAAATCTAACTGTGCAACTGCTGAGGTGATATATGGGGGGAGGTGACCCGAGGTGTCTTCGGGTGATTGGCCTTTGATCTTAAACCAATGGTTTTACTGAATGAATTGTATGGTTTCTGTACCTTTGTATTTTTTAATAATGGTAATGTTTTATGATGAATTTTATTGTGTACACTTTTATGACATTTTTCTTGTCGAAATAAAGACGAAATGAATGAATGATAAGTAGTTGGTGGTTCCAATGTAAGCAGTCGGAAAAATTCTCTTTTCCATTGCCACTTGTGCTGCAGCACTAAAAGTTGCCGCAGCGCAAGCCGCAGTTCAAAGGGGATGTTTTCAAACATCGGTGCCCGAATGCCATGGTCCTTAAAGCACTCCAAACCAGGGCTTCACATTCCTTATAAAACAATCTCACCATCCTCAGTGATTTCCAACTCTTGCCAAGCTCTGGAAACCTGCTTCTGGAAAACCCAAGAAATCCTATAATGAATTTTTTGGAAATGCTGCTAAGAAATGGAACATTATCCCACCAGCTATCAGAACCAACCCATTTTGAAATATATTCAAAATGAAGTATTTATTCCCTCGATTTTCAATGGTATTTCCCCTTAGGCCCTATGGGCATAGACCTTGCTGTTGTCACAATATCAAACCCAGCTATACAAGTCTGCTTTGACCTTCCTGACCTCCTTTTCTGATGGGCTTCCTACTAACTAAATATACTATACTCTATACTGAAATGACCTTTTGTGCTATATAAACTTCTTACACCTCTGGAGCTGCTTATGTATATATATCATGCTTCAGTTTTTAACTGTTTGCTTTCAACTTATGCTTCCTAAAGCATAGACACAGTCTAGCAAGACACCTTGCTGCACTGTGGGGCATGACAGGCAGAGGTGAAAGACAGGTGCAAGGGTGCCTGCATTGGATGCAGGATTGTTTTTGTGCAGGAAGGTGCACCTTCCTGCAAAAAAGCAATCCTCAGAGGCATTTTCCTCTTTCTAAACGTGATGCAGAACGAGGCACACTTAGACAAAGGAAACATGGAGGAGAAATATAAATAAAGATATTTCTCCTCATTGAGCCTCCCCTGGGAAGGCATAGCATTTTGACGCATTCCCAGGTTTATCACTGTTAGTAAATCTGGGAATGCCCCAAAATCCATGGCTGGATGCGTGGGAACACCTACACTCCACCCGTAGAACGTCATCCCAGGGCAGAGTTTAGAAAGCAGCGACTTGCGCAGCCTTGTGTTACAGCAGATTTACCAAGCAATGCAGGGCCACACAAGGAGGCCTTGCACTGCTGGGCAGACCTGAGTTAGGGATTGTGTGGCCCTTGCGACACCCTGCGTGGCTTTCAATCTCTATCATATGTGAAACGCTTCTTACGTGAAGGAACTTACCATTTATACAGTCTAGTTTGATGCTACCTGGACATTAAGGGGCACATTTATTAACTATTCACGCAAAGCAGCAACCCACCTTGTTGCATTGCGTGAAAGGGAAGGTGTGCCGTATATTTAACATTATACGTCACATTCCTGCTTTCTGCCTGCACTGGCACACAAACTGCTGTCTAATGTCAATGCAGGCGCGCTCGCACCATGGTGTAAGGGTACCTGTGTTATGGGGGGCTTTTTTGGGCAGGAAGAGGTACATTCCTGCACAAAAGCAATCTTGAGAGGCATTTTCCTCTTTCTAAGTATGCTGCACAATGCAGCACACTTAAAAAGAGGAAACAACAAGGAGAATGGCATTATTCACTTTTTTCAACAAGATGGCGGACGAGTAGGTCGCAAGTACTCGCTGCTCCGCTCCTGCCCATAGACTGGGCCCTGCTTAGACAGCGCCTTACAGCGGGACCTATCGGCGGATCCAGACCAGGGCAGAGACGGTGTTGCCATGTGCAGCTCTGGTTTGCCTCATCGGGAAGCAAACGCCAAATTCTGGTCCCAGGAGCATGTGTGGCTGAGTGCGCCTGGGGAGCGATCAGCGGTGGCTGCGGCGGATGCTGTTGGCGAGGCCTGCAGGCGCCTCAGGGGAGCGTTGCCAGTGGTTGACGTACTCAGCACTGTTCCGCACCTAAGCAATCAAAACACCCTTGGCCAAGCATGGATTCGGTTGTGGCAGCCCCTAGATCGCGGTGCTGGCTGAGGACTGAAGACGTCACAGCAGCGCCCCAACAAAAAAGTGTGGTCATGCAGAGGGTGCCTGCGATCGGATTTGCCTTAGACTACCAGGCCTGTGGGTCACCCCGGCATACCAGCGCTGAGACCCGTAGCCCTGCGACGGGGGTCGCGATCACCTAGGGGGTCGACGAGACGTAGGCATCCTGTACTAAATTCCGGTTAACCTGTCCAGCTACCGCCAGTGGAGCGCTGTGTTCACAGAACTGGAGTCACTTTTGTGAGGTGAACAGGGATGAGCTGCGCCAGACTCCTCGGACACACCTGGGTGGGGACCTCCTCGCCTCAACAAGCCCACTCGCACCAGAGGTCCGCCGACCTAATACTTTTGAAGTTGGTGCCCAGCAACTGCGGGGGTGGTGGAGGCGCTTACAGAGCCGTGAGGGGAACGGCCTTACTCTGCCTTATCCTGCCATGAGGGGAACGACTTCAACAGCTTGGAAAAACTACAACTACCAGCAGCGCCAGCAGCCCCAGCCCGGTCCAGCGCCCTGACATCATCCGCAGGGGCTAGGGCTGCCATTTAAATGCTGATAGACCCCCGCAGCAGGCCTGTCCTAGCCCGCCAATGACCGGAAGAGGCCGGGCTGGGCCACCTCCCTTGGCGAAAGACTTATCTGGAACCCGCGAAGGTACCTAGACATAAGGGTAGGGCCATCTAGTTATTAAGTACTGGTTGTAAAGAACCTTGTTAGTTACAGGTCATTTAAGAACTTTGAGCCCCTAACCCTTCGCCTGGTCAACCGTCTGTATTCCTATTAGGTACATATTGTACATTGAATATTTACATCAGCCAAATTGTTTTATTTTATTAATTTACGGTGATATTGTATTGCAGCAAGTAATTATGTATTTTAACATGGGGAAACATAATATAATAGTCCAGTGCCATGCACCCTCACGTCCAGTACCCCCTTCTCTTCCCCAAACATCCATTGATAAAATGCTCCAAAGAGCGATAGGGGTGATCGCAACAGAAATAGAATGCACTGAGCGTAGGCTGTCCCTGACCCCAGACCTCCAACCATTGTGTACACCTCTCAACCCCTCAATTACCTCCGATACCCCGGAACAACTTAGTCATAGTACTTCTCAAGACAAGGGAGTGGGTACTACCCCAAAACTCTTAGCGAAGAAAAGGGGCCCGGCTAGAGGAGATAAGAAACCCATCACTTGTAAGCGTAATAGTAGAAACACAAGAGCTGGGACTAAGAGGAAAACCACCCATGGTGATTCCATAGAACTCATAGAGAGTGGCCTAGACCCTAACAAGCAGTGTGAGCAACGCGTAAAAAGGTCGATTTAGAACCCACCTGGTTCCCCTCTCTGCTGAGCTTTCTAAAAGTACAAATTTGAGATATAGTAAGGGAAGAATTGGCACATATTCATGGGCACATTGATAAAATAATCAGCCTTCAAGGGCCCACCAATGAGAGACTACCCGCTACCGCAGTTAGAAACAATCCACCAGTCTTAGAAGAGGTGGTGGGCTCAGGGCCATTAGAGATAGGGGCGAGTATACCTAGTCAGGTCAGGGGAAGAAACATTACCTGTAGAGAGAAAGAACCCAATCGCCCAAAGGGGAAAAGAGTAAATGGAGGGAACTTGGATGTTGATGGACCAAGAGCTACTACAAATACTGTCACCGATTTGGTCTCAGCTTGCAAGCTATCTAGTCCAGAGTTGCCTACCGCAATTCTCCCCCCAGCTGAAACTCCATATGTAGTAATTCTTTCTGGAGTTCCGTCTTTTAGTCCAGGGGCAAAGGAATCACATTCCGAGTTAAAAAATAAATACCTCAATTTTTTTTCTAGCAGGGGCCAATTTGTCCGTGTAAATGACATTCTGCTGACAAGCAGAGTAGGTTGGGTGGGAAATAGACCAAAATACATTAAAGGGGAGTGCATAATAGTTAATCTAAGGAAGCCACACATTACACAACATCTCCTACACTCTATCTCTGACCATCAAGCAACAGAGGGACATATTAGATGTCTTCCTCTTACTTACTTCTATGTGCCCAATAATGTTAGTACAAGGTGTGAGGATCAGGGTACTGGGTTATATGATTGGCGCCGTGTGCGCCCACAAGGGGACAACATTTTTTCCACCAAAATCCCATCTCTATCTCTGACCATCAAGCAAGAGAGGTACGTATTAGATGTCTTCCTCTTACTTACTTCTATGCGCCCAATAATGTTAATACAAGGTGTGAGGATCAGGGTACTGGGATATATGATTTGCGCCGAGTGCGTCCACAAGGGGACAACATTTTTTCCACCAAAATCCCATCCAGTTTACTCTTCCTCTACAAAATAGATTCAGGCACCTAAATGAAGTAGACTGTTGGAGATTCAAATGGATAGAGAAATGGCTGGGACAGTTAGTAAACAGCAAAGGCATGATAGGTTATACCTCGAGAAAGAGAAATCTATGCCCATCAATGTCTTGTACAAGCCTCACCTTCTGTTTCTCCGACTCAAAATGTGGCTTTGGCTAAGTTGCAGGCTAAAAATAGAAGAAATGGGTCCTCCACTAAAGCTGAAGCACCCCCTGACAATACTGCTTGTTCTCCCCTGTTGCCTTTAAATGTGGATGCTCTGGAAGGGACCCATAATATATCCTTTTCCTCATTAAAACCCAGTCTAAATTTGAAGCTCCTTTCATGGAACATTGCAGGCATCAAAAATAAATTGAATTGCCCGGACTGGGGAATATTGGTAGATTCCTGCGACATCTGCATGTTCCAAGAAACCTGGGCTATTGAGGAACACACTCGCCCGGGATTTGCATCCAATTACAAACTAGCCATCTCTAAAGGGCAGGGAAGAGCTTCGGGATGGCTAATGTATGTATGTATGTATGTATTGCCTACTTGTATAGCGCAAAACTGTCACCCAAAGGGTATCCTGGCGCTTTGACTTATCCAGACCAACATCAGACGCCTCACTACACTGCTCTGGGGAACAGATGGGACTTCAGCCCTTTTTTAAGTAAGCAAAGTTCCCCCATGCTCCTTAAAGTCATTGGCAAGGAGTTCCAGAGTTTGGCCGCAGTGTATCCAAAGGAACGGCCTCCCATCCGTATCCTCCGTATCTTAGGGACTGTGGCCAAGTAGGCAGATGAAGAACGAAGGGTTCTAGAGGTTGAATACCAGGAAAAAAGCTCTTGTAACGGGACAGGGTCCTGCTCATGGAGGGCCTTAAAGACTATACATAGCGATTTAAAGCAAATGCACTGATAGACTGGTAGCCAATGAAGGTCCTTAAGCGCCTGGGATGAAGAGGACAAGCGCAAACGAGATAGGACCAGTTTGGCGGCCATATTCTGGATACGCTGTAATTTACTGATCAGAGTCCCAGGGGCACCCAGAAGCAGTGCGTTGCAGTAATCCAACTTACTGAGGATAATACTGCGTACAACTTCCGGTCTATTTTGGGCCGGGAGCATAGAGAGAATTTTACGCAGATTGCGAAGCAGCATCATGCAGATGGCAATGGTTTGATGTACAAAGATATTCAGTTGCAGATTAGATCCAATCATCACACCCAGGTTGCGGGCTGAGTCGGCCGCCGCAGCTGTACCCTGGAAGGTGGGAGGCCAAAAGTCCACCGGCAGAGGCTGAGAGATGTGATCCAGGGAGCAATGCAACACCTCCGTTTTTGATCTATTGAACTGGAGGGAGTTGGTACGCAGCCAATTTGCAGTGGATGTCATACAGAGATGGAATGTCTCCTGAGACACAATCTCTTTACCTTCCAGTGAAAAGATAAGCTGAGTATCATCGGCGTAATTAACAACCGTGATACCAAACGATTTAATCAGCTTGACTAGGGGGCGAAGATAGAGGTTGAATAGAATGGGACTGATGGCCGACCCCTTGAAGTACCCTCTGCCCCACTCTTTTTATGCCAGATTTAAAAGGCGGAAGAGTCACTACTTGAAGTCTATCCTTAAGGTAGGAGACCAGCCAATCTCTGGCCAGGCCCGCCACTCCGGCCTCTTCCAATCTGCTGATGAGAATGTCGTGGCTGACCGCGTCGACATATCAAGCAACACTAGAAATGCTGTATGACCTAAGTCGACCCTCGAACGAAGATCGTCCAGGACAACCACTAACGCAGATTCAGTACCGTGGGCAGGCCTGAAGCCAAACTGGGCCATGTCCAGCCAGGAATGAGTTTCCAGAAAGCTGGACAGATGTTTTGTGACCCACCTTTCCAAGATCTTAATAGGGAACGGAAGTAGCGAGATGGGTCGATAGTTGCTCAAACAGGAGGGATCCAGTGTTGACTTTTTCAAAAGGGGGGAGACCACAGCAAGTTTCCAACTATCCGGGACCGTTGCCGTGTTGAGAGATTGACAACAGACGGAAAACAATCAATGGGGTAAAGGGTCCATAGGAGATCCAGAAGATACGCCATTTGCTAATTGGCAGAACTCCTCATAAAGAGGAAGGGGAAAGCTGTTAATCAGAGCTTGTTCCTTCAAAGTCTCCGAAGTCCCAGGGCTAGGTAAAGGAGCCATATCCATCTGAGGCTGTGGACAGGAGGAGGCTGGAACAGAAAGCCGATTCAGAATGGTGGCGCTCTTGTCCTCAAAGGCCACTGCCAAGGAGTCACACAGAGACTGAGAAGCAGGGAGGCAATTGGCCGCACAAACCGGATGAGACAGATCCTTGACGATTTTAAACAAGGTTTGGGATTTATTTGTGGCCTGCATCAATGTTTCCTCGAGGAACTTGGCTTTGGCACATTTGATCTGTGCTTTATAGCACTGCAGAGCCTGTTTGTAGCGAGCTTTATCAGGCTCTAGGTAGTGCTTTCGCCACGCCCTCTCCGCCTGCTTACACCGCAGCTTCTGCTGAAGAAGATCTTCAGAGTACCACGGCATGGCAAGTTTGGACCTGTCTTTCGGTTTCCGTAAAGGAATTACTTTATCCAAGGTATCAGTGATTAGCTCGGTGAGGCCGGCGTAGATAACTCATATCCACGCTGTCTCCCAAAATAAATCCACCAGATAGTAAAGTGGGAAGACTGGACTGCTTCAGTAGACGAGACCACTGCCTAGTAAGATTAAATATTCCTGTCTTGTCACGCCTACGTGTGATGAGGGGGGGAGAGATAGAGAAAAAAGAACCAAGGCATGGTCAGTCCAGCATTGAGGAATGATATTCTTGATAGAAACCTGATTCTTAGCCGCAAAGACTAAATCAAGAATGTGACACTTCAGATGCGTCTGGGAGAGCACCATCTGTTGTAGATGTATATTGTCACAGGCCTGAGAAAGGTCTCTGAACGCTGAGTCCAGAGGTCCATTTGGCCAAAGATTAAAGTCCCCCAGAAATGGAAGTCTCGCATGGGCATTAGACAGATCGTAAATGAGGTCAACCAGCTCAGGTAGAGCTGACGGGGTAGTTCCGGGGGGCTATAGCACAGCAGCCCAGAAAGCAACACACCTCCTTGCCCTTTCAGGGAAAAACCCATAAGTTCAAAGCCCGGCACGGTCTTGATCTCCAATAAAGAGAGATCTAAAGAGTCTCTAAAGATAAAGCCAACTCCACCTCCACGGCTCCCTACTCGAGGGTTGTGTCTAATGTTGTAGCCCGGTGGACAGGCAAACCCATTTCCACCTCGCTATCAGCCCTGGTCCACGTCTCCGTCATAAAGAGAACATCTAACTCATGTGTCTCTATGAGGAGCGATATTTCCACGCGGTGGATTGGGTCCCATCTAGGATGTACTGTCTCACAAATAGAAGAAACTGGGCCTGATATCTTGAGCCATATCCTGTACTTCAATAAGGACTACAAAATCAAATTGTTCAATGTGTATTCTAGGCCCGTAAAAAACGGAACAGAGTCACCAACAATAGACCATCTAGATATAGTAATGTTGGGCAACCCAAAAGATGGCCTGATTCTTTTGGGTGGTGATTTAAAGTGCCAATTCGAACCCCAAAACACTTTGATGACTCTTGTGGCAGAGAAGAAGATGAGGTGTGGGGCTGTGGGCCATTCCTGAGATAAACTCTACTCCGATTAGGGCCTGGTCTCCTCTGGCGCTACAAATCAAGGCTTTTATCTTGAAACATTCACTATGTGCCTGTGCGGCCTATTTAGTTTTGACTCACCTTGCAAATACACTTTTAACAGGGTGGGCCACGAGTCAATACTGGATCATGTTCTAATAGAATCCAGAGGTTGGTCTTTCGTTACTGAATTTACTATTCTACCCAGGCATGATAGTGATCACAACGCCCTGCTAGCAACCCTTGAGTTCCCTTTAAAAACGGGGTCAAGAGATCCAGATAAGTGTGCAAGGGATAGGTTATTTCTCTCCAACAACAAAAGAAAGGTTAAGTGGGCGCAGATGGAAAACTGTCAAGTGAAGCTGGCTCTACTCTATGAAAGTATCATTCATGACCTAACAACCCTGTCAGACCTGGTGGACAACGGGGCTTTACCTGAAACTTACAGCGGACTAGGGGTCATTAATGATTCCATCTACTGTAAACTAAGAGAAGCATTTTTCAAACCCTGCCCGCGGGTCAGAAGGAGTGAACAAAAGGTTACGGCCGCCGGCAAACGACCTGGGTGCCCCCTTTCTCCGCTGATATGACACCGCTAGAGGTGGGGGTTCCACAGGGTTCCATTCTTAGCCCCATGCTTTTTAACATCTTTATGGCCCCTCTGGTGGTGGTAGCGGAGTCCTTTGGCGCCCAGATCATATCTTACGCCGATGATACCCAGCTCCTGTTCACATGCGACAGGGGCGAGGTGTTTGATGGCACACAGATTAGGGAATGCCTAGGTGCGGTTTTTGAGTGGTTTAGATGTCATGGCTTGTCTTGAAGTGCAACTCCGACAAGTCTGAGCTGCTCTTCTTTGGATGCGCTCCCGAGCCAAATTGGAAATCCTGGTGGCCAAAGGATATGTTTCCTCCTGACTATGTGTCCTTCAAGGCTAAGAACCTTGGAGTGATAGTGGACAGTGATCTCTCCTTTGGGCCACATATCTCGTGCCTTTCAGGGTAGTGCTTCGGCATTCTGCGGATGCTGAGAAAGTTCCTCCTTTGGTATGTTATGTTATGGGTTTTATAGAGCGCGCAGCTGCTCCAGCAAAGGGGCGTCCCGGCGCTGATCCTAAACAAAACACAACAGACACAGAAATCGGAATTTTTAAGGAAACAGAAAAGTTTTGATGGCCTTCCTAAATTGGTACAGATCATTAATTTCTCGCAAGTTGGAAGGGAGGGCATTCCAAAGCTTGGCTGCCAGATAACGGAAAGAGCGTCCCCCAGCTCTAGCACAATTGAAACGGGGGATTTCAACCAGATTCTGGTTGGCTGAGCGAAGGGCTCGCGTAGGCACATACATCCTTAGGAGGGGTTTTAACATTCTAGGATTAGGATGTTTTAAGATTTTAAAGGAGATGCATAGCGCTTTAAATTGTATTCGTTGGGCTACTGGGAGCCAGTGTAGCTTACGAATAGTGTTGGAGGTAGAACTAAAGCGGGGCAGGCCTACTACAGCTCTTGCAGCTGCGTTCTGGACGCGTTGGAGGCGAGCCGTTTCTGCTTTATTAGTCCCAAGGAGCAAAGAGGACGCATAGTCCAATCTAGACAATATCATTGACTGAACGATAAGTTGTCTGGTATCAGAGTCAAAAAATTTCAGAATGGTTCTTAAGCTCCGTAGAATACCGAAACATACGGCGGCCACCTTTTTAGTTTGGGTAATAAAACTAAGGGAATGGTCTATCCAGACTCCCAAGTTTTTAACTTCAAGTTTCGGTTTAGGAGTCACTCCCAAGTTGGAGGGCCACCAGTGATCTCCCCATCATTCTGGATTTTTCCCCACCAGTAGTACCTCCGTCTTAGAGGCATTGAGCTGTAGACAGTTGGCCGTGAGCCATTCTGCTACAGCCGCCAGGCCTGAGCTGAATTTGAGAGGGTCCCTTTCGTTTCCATCCAATAAGGCAACGGCTAGCTGCGTATCGTCCGCGTAGGACACGATGTTAAGGTCCCACGCTTTGGCGACAGCGGCCAGCGGCTGAACATAAAGATTGAACAGGGTGGGGCTCAGGGCAGAGCCCTGTGGCACCCCCTGTCCAATAGAGTGCACCTTTGAAAGGAAAGGTGGAGTTGACACTCGAAAAGACCTGCCGGTTAAAAAGGAACGAAACCAGGCAAGGGCCATGTCAGTAACCCCAGCTTCTTCAAGCCGGCGAAGCAGGATCTGATGGGACACAGTGTCAAACGCGGCACTCAGGTCTAATAGGATGAGTGCCGCTGTTTGACCACGGTCAAGGGAGTCCCGAAGGTGCTCTATCATAGCCAGGAGCGCGGTCTCTGTGCTATGGCCAGCACGGAAGCCATGCTGAGTGTCATTCAGAGTGTTGTTGATGTTAAGGACACTGGTAAGAGTGGTGTTAACATGGGCCTCCGCGATCTTCGTGGCCCAGGGGAGCAATGATATGGGCCTATAGTTTTCGGGCTTCAGGGGATCTAAGGTGGGCTTTTTTAGTATAGGGGAAACCCATGCCTGTTTCCATTTGTCAGGCACAATTCCGGTGGAAAAGGAGGCGTTAATGATATCACGTAAAGGGTCAAAACAATGCAAAGAGG